>NW_023416321.1:21752895-22952895 GCF_014108235.1 Myotis myotis | reverse complement strand
CTCAGTGAATGTGAACCTCATTTGGATGAATTTTTACTGTGCTTTCGTTTGATTCTTTTGAAATCAGTTTACCTTTTCATGCTGGGTGTGGAAATTGAGTCCATGTCAGTCTTTTAGATATATGTTGGGAAAGAGGCATGTTTGTATTGTAGTGTGCTGAAGGTGAACTCTGAAATAGACCTGATAAAAGTGGTTCTTAAAAAACAGGACCGTGGTCTGTGCACTGATTGTTCAAGTTATACAAAGAGACTAATGGTCCTTGCTACCAATATTTCCCTGAAGATGGGAGAATGTACCTAGTAAGATAGAAATTTCAAGTATAGTAAGAGACATATTATGGAATATGTGGTAAGATAGTTTTATTTAAAATTATGCATTCTCTCTTCTGTTACCCTCGTTCTAAGTGAGCACATTTGGTTATGTCTAAAATGTTTCTTTTTGTCTGAAATGATCCTCAGAACCAAAGTTGAGTCCCTCATTAGAGAAACATTAGGGCTGATTTTGAAACATTGCTCTTCCTGCCATGGAATTACTTTTAATGAATTTCTAACACAGTTCTTTGGGGATGCATATACTTTCCTTAGAATTCCTTCGGAATGACTGTTATTGGTGTTGGAGATTGCTCATCAGGTTGATTAGTTGAGTTTGACTCATTCCATTAGTAGCAAACCAAGGCCCAATGAACTTGACTGGCTTTGAAAAATCCTAATGCAGCATACGTGGAGGGCTCCCCAGTTCCTTTCAAAAGTACGTCCTCGAGATAGCCTTTAAACAAGAGAATGTACTTGCTAGTATTTTCATCTCAAATTCTAGGATTTTACGGGAAAAGGATGTGATAGGGTACCCTATGTTACCCAATACCAATCAGAGGCAATAATGAACATCAGGACAGCAACAGATGACACCAGAGGATGAGGTGTAGCATGGAGCATCAGAGTTCAACATTCGTTTATGTGACTAATGGGCAAGGCTTCTGGAACTGTCGTAGGCCAAGTTGGTTAATTGCCATATCAACCAGTTACTCCTATGCCCCATTTCTCAAATATCACTGGCTTGTATGTGCTCCATTGCATGCTTTTGTAAAAATTGGTTTATTTATGAAAGCATTGTGTGGATGTGTATAAAATTAATGTGGTTTCAAGTATATAAATATTACAGAAAGGAATAATTCCCCTGTTCAAAATTATTGTTTCTAATATTTGGTAACATTTTTTAAGTCATCTCTCAGATAAAAAATACTTTGCTCTAAAAATGATATTTTTTCTTATCCTTTTATCGGTTTTTAGAAAGGTTGAGGTAAGTTTGTTTAGCCATTTTTAAGTTATTCAAGCATGTAAGAAGGTTTTTTTCAGCTGTTAAGAAAATTGTTTTCAGCTCTTTTATGTGATCATACAAACTAGGCAATGGAACATGCTCTCCAGCAGGTAATAAAATATGGAAAGGCATTGACATTTTTTCACCATGGTTTTTCTCAGCACAAATTAAGTCAAATATTACATTGCTGTATGGTTTTAAAATACACATTTTTAACACCTGCACAGTATTTTTTAATATTTCATTAAGTATGTTTTTTTTCATGAGATTCTAACATGAGTTTAAAATTATAATTATTTTTGATAGTATCTAATTAAAGTGAAGATTTAATATTCCATACAGGATATAAAAGGGAGGAAAAGTAACATTTTATTATGTCTGTAAAGGAACCCAAGTTTAGATTCCTTCTCTCTGGGTCTTAGTTTTTTCTCCTTTATGATGCAAATGATGCTTAGGTCCAATTCAGCTCTAACATTCTAGGAGTCTTTTTCTTTTTTGATTTTTTAAATTGAATTTATTGGGTGACATTGGTTAATAAAATTATATACGTTTCAGTGGTACAATTCTATAATACATCACCTGCATATTGTATTATGTGTTCACCACCCCAAGTCAAGTCTCCTTCTATCACCATTTATCCCCCCTTACTCTCTCCTACCTCCCCCCAGTTTCCTTTCCCTCTGGTAATCGTCATGCCATTCTAGGAGTCTTTGTATGCTGCTCCAGGGTCTTGCAGGATAGTTATCTTTCTGGCAGTAGCAGTAGTAGAACAATAGCTGCTGGAGGCTTTGCCAGAAAAACTCAACTTTTAGACTTTTAGCATGAAAAGTAAAGCTGCAACATCTTAGCCACAGTCTAACCTTTATATTATTACAACTGAACCTAAAATGAGGAGATAGATATAAAAAAGACAATCGTGGCAAAGATATGCTATTCCCTTTCTGCTTCCCACAGCATAGCTAAAGTTGATGGATGCTGCTTATATCCTTAAAAACAAAATCCTGTCTTGCTTTGTCCCTTAGCTTTCTCTTCAGATTTCTTTATTGAGCTTAATATTGTTTTATTTTGTAGTAACGGCCGCTTTGGAAAGTGCGTGAATGTGTGTATGTGTACATGTGTGTATGTGTGCATTTGCACGTTCTATTCACACTGATAGTACAATTAATGTTGATATCAATTTTGGTGTTAACTTTGGGTCATAATTAGTGTTGACACTTTGTGTCAGACTAATGGCATTTATGGGCACCATCAGAATAAATGTTAATATTATCATGTTTTTAGTATCTGTTATAGTAACATTAAACCAAGGTCCTCCCAGGAGAAAAAATACATATATGGATAGATAGATAATGTCTTTCTATATCGCTGGTGTTACTCAGTAAGAAAATGACATCTCAGGGCAGAATCCTAATCACTGTTTGGAGCATCAGAAATAATGATCACCTCTGATCGGAGGTTGTGAATAATTCATTCGGTTTGATTTTCACGTCCTGTCCAGTGATACTTTTCAAACCAAATGTGTTTCTACAGGAAAATAATGGTCCCACTTCTTATGGAAATACTGTGGCACAAATCATTTTGCTCACATAAAAACAGTTAAATAAGACTGTTGTCTTCTGCTTTCTCCTCCCTGTTCCCTCCTCCCTCACTTGGCTCGTGTTTATTCCAGAATCAGACGGTGGCCAAAGAAATATTTTCTTTTTTAGAAATTGTAGAAGGAAAACAAATATTTATTTCTGTTTTTCCTTAGCTTATTCACAGTAACCCTTTTGGTCTGTATCCCTTTTTTGCTGTAAGCTAATTAGTTTAGGTTGATAACCCTAACCTTAAGAAACTTGCTAATTGCTGAGAACATTCTATTATAAAAAATCATCTGAAATAAAGTATTTTTCCAATGATTTATGGCTATATTAATGAAAACATAATTGGCAGTAGTGGCTAGAACCACTTGGTTAGTCAGTGCCTCAGCGAGGCAGCGGTCAGGGAAAGAAGTTGCTGACACCGCCAGGACCAAGAGCCTGAGTCTGAAGCTCATTCTGCCTCATGCACTCACTCTCCCTTACAGCCCCTTGTGGCTACATGTTGCCCTTTTGTTGCTTCCTTAGCCCTTAGTTCTGAAGTGGCCTTTTCACTAGGTTTCACCTGCATAAAAATGTGCAAGGGAGAGAGAAGCCACAACAAGGGGATTCAGTGAATATCTTTTTGTTTATTATTTTTCGGTTAATATACAAGGCAATTTGGGCTTAGGTAAAATCAGTGAGTGTCATATTCCTAATCACATTGTCACACTTTGTATATGCTTTTATAGTGATTGCACAATTTCCAGTATCAGATCTCCATTATGTATATACTAGGGGCCCAGTGCATGAATTCGTGCACCTTGAAAGGAACTGTGTCATGAGGCTGTGGTGGTCATAGGGGCGGGTCTCGGCCCATCCTTCACACCCCAGCCTGGCCCCTCCTGCCACGGCCCTCAGTCCCCTGTCTGCCGGCAGCCCCGCTCCTGCTGCTCCCATGCACTGACGGTGCAGGCCCTGCTTGCACCTGCTGATGGCGTGGAGTGATTGGGGCCAGAGCCAGCAGCAGGTGCAAGCGGGGCTGTCACCAGCAGCAGGTGCCAGTGGCAGCTGTGGCCCCAATCGCCCCTCAGGAGCAGGGGAGGTGGAGAAGCCCTGAGGGGCAATCGGGGCCTGCAGCCACTGCTTGCACCCGCTGACGGTGCCAAGCGATCGGGGCCAGCAGTGGGTGCAAATGCCAGATGGGACTGCGGCATGCGTGAGCAAAGAATTTTCAGTAACCATCAGAGACTCATCCCAATGACAGCGACCGGCACCCTGCCTTGGTCTGGTGCCCCCACTCACCTGCTCCACCATCCTGCTGCGGCCAACGCCTGCCATGTTCCGACCTCTGCTGCCAGCTGCCAATGCCCGCCATGTTCCACACATGCCCCATGGTGGTCAGCACACATCATAGTGTGACTGGTTGTTCGCTTGTTCCGCCGTTTGGTCTATTTGCATATTAGCCTTTTATTGTATAGGATAATATAGACAGACCCCTCTATATAAAGTAATTTGAGAAACTCAGTGTCCTAATTAAATGGGGGGTGGGGGGATATGACTGTCTTTTGAAGTAATGACCCCATCCGCTGAGACAAAGCTATTCTTAGATGGAATATTTTGAACCACTTCTCCTGAATATTGTGACCCTTTTTTTCTCTCTCTACATCTAACAAGGGCAGGAGGAAGCATTTTCAACCTAGTTTTCATCATCAGACAGGAAGTATTTTGCATTCAGAAACCATTTGAGTATCAAATTCCGTTTTGTCAAGTGATTAGTTAGTTGAGTTTGGTAGAGAATAATTTAAAAACACAAATTTGGAAATGGCTGTGGTGCTTCTGCACTTGAGGAGAGCAGTTGCTGCTTTCAAATCGAAGCCCTCTTTCAGTGACTGCACATCACAACGTGGATCATTATGTTCCTGTCTGTGCAGCTGTTATAGGCCTGCAGCTGTGGGCACCATGTGTTCCTCCCTGGTCTGCTGGAAGAAATAGGGGAATGGGTGGATGGATACCTTGCCTGCCTATCAGTGCATACGTCCCTTTATGTACATATGTTTGTAAAGTTCTTTAGCCCCCTTCAAGATGAAAGGCTCTGTATAAATAGAAGCTTTCAATTTTAGTGCATGTTTGTAATACATGTGGTACAGTCCTAAATATGTATTTAGCTGATAGGCACTGTTCTTGTCTGGTGTACAAATATTGACTTTAAAGCATAAATATGTATTTAACCATCAGACCAGAAAAACACTGAAGCAGTTACTTCTCAGGTAGAGATATTAATATTGTATAAACCTATATATACACATATGTTTACATTCTACCACATCACGGTAGAACATTTCCTTTTTAAAAAAGTGAATGATAGTCCCAGCAAACGAAGACAATTCCTGATATTTTTCTCCCATTGAGGCGAGTCTTGGTTTTTAATTTTCATGTTTATATCTGTCATTATAAAATACTAGAGGCCCGGTGCACAAAAATTTGTGCACTCGGGGGGGGGGGAGGGGTTCCCTCAGCTCGGCCTGTGCCCTCTCGCAGTCTGGGACCCCCTCGGGAGTAAAGACGTGCTAGCTTAGGCCTGCTCCCGGGTGGCAGAGGGCAGGCCAAATCCCTAGGTGCAGCCCCTGGTCGGGCTCAGAGCAGGGCCGATTGGGGAGTTGGGGCGCCACCCCCTGTCATGCACAGAGCAGGGCGGATCGGGAGGTTGTGATGCCACCCTCAGTCACGCTCAGGGTAGGGCCGATTGGGGGGTTGGGGCACCGCCCCCTGTTACACTCAAGGCAGGGTCGATGGGGAGGTTGCGGCGCCAACCCCTGTCACTCACAGAGCAGGGCCCATCAGGGGGGTTGGGGCTCTGTACCCTGTCACGCACAGAGCAGGGCCCATCAGGGGGTTGGGGAGCTCCCCCCTGTCATGCACAGAGCAGGGCCCATCAGGGGGTTGGGGCGCTGCCACTCTCACACGCAGGGCAGGGCCGATGGGGAGGTTATGGCTCTACCCTGTCACACACAGAACAGGGCCCGTGGGGGGGGGGGCGGTTGGGGCGCCGCACCCTGTCACACACAGAGCAGGGCCGATCAGGGGGTTGGGGCGCCGCACCCTGTCACACACAGAGCCGCAGGGCTATCAGGGGGTTGGGGAGCTCCCCCCTATCAGGCACAGAGCAGGGCTGATCAGGGGGCAGGGGCGCCTTCCCCTGTCACGAACAGAGCAGGGTGGATAGGGAGGTTGTGGCCCCGCCCCCTGTCACACCCAGAGCCGCAGGGCGATCAGGGGGTTTGGGCGCTGCCCCCTGTCATGCTGATCCCGGTGCCAGGAGGCCTCGCGGCTCTGCTGATCCCGGTGCTGGGAGGCATATTACCCTTTCACTATACAGGGTAGAGGCCTGGTGCACAGGTGGTGCCGGCTGGTTTGCCCTGAAGGGTGTCCTGGATCAGGGTGGGGGTCCCCACTGGGGTGCCTGGCCTGTCTGGCTGAGCGGATGATGGCTGTTTGCAGCTGGTCACACACCCTTCAGGGTGGGGTCCCCACTGGGTGCCTGGCCAGTCTGGGTGAGGGGCTGAGGGTTGTTTTCAGGCTGGGGGTGACAGAAGCTCCCAACTGCTCCTTTTTTTCTTTTTTTTTTTTTTTATTCTGGGCCAGCTTTAGCTTTGAGGCTTGGCTCCAGCTCTTAGGCCTCTGCTGCTGAAAGTAGGTTTCTGGCCTTTGCTTAAAATGTTGCGATCTTGCTGACTGAAGCCTGGCGGACTAAAGCAGGTTTCTGGGGTTTTGTTTAGCTTCTATATTTGTTACATAGTTGCTTAGAGTTGCAGCTCAGAGGCCTGCAGCGGCAGGCAGGGAACGTTGGAGTCCTCCGTCACTGAAGCAAGCAAGCCTCATGTTAGTGTCAAGCTGCCTGGCTGCCGGCCGCCATCTTGGCTGGCAGTTAATTTGCATATTGCCCTGATTAGCCAATGGGAAGGGTAACGGTCGTACACTAATTCCATGTTTCTCTTTTATTAGATAGTACTAGAGGCCCGGTGCACAAAAATTTGTGCACTCGGGTGGGTCCCTTAGCCCGGCCTGTGCCCTCTCGCAGTCTGGGACCCCTCGGGAGATAACGACCTGCTGGCTTAGGCCTGCTCCCGGGTGGCAGAGGGCAGGCCCAGTTCCTAGGTGCAGCCCCTGGTCGGGCTCAGAGCAGGGCCGATGGGGGAGTTGGGGCGCCGCCCCTGTCATGCACAGAGCAGGGCGGATTGGGAGGTTGCGATGCCACCCTCAGTCACGCTCAGGGTAGGGCCGATTGGGGGGTTGGTTCACCGCCCCCTGTCACACTCAAGGCAGGGTCAGTGGGGAGGTTGCAGCGCCACCCCCTGTCACGCACAGAGCAGGGCCAATCAGGGGGTTGGGGCGCCGCCCCCTGTCACGCACAGAGCAGGGCCCATCAGGGGGTTGAGGCTCCGTACCCTGTCATGCACAGAGCAGGGCCCATCAGGGGGTTGGGGAGCTCCCCCCTGTCACGCACAGAGAAGGGCCGATGGGGAGTTTATGGCTCTACCCCGTCACACACAGAGCAGGGCCCGTGGGGGGCGGTTGGGGCGTTGCCCTCTATCACCCACAGAGCAGGGCCGATCAGGGGGTTGGGGCACCGCCACTATCACACTCAGGGCACGGCTGATGGGAAGGTTATGGCTCTACCCCGTCACACACGGAGCAGGGCCCGTGGGGGGTGGGGGGGTTGGGGCGCCGCACCCTGTCACACACAGAACAGGGCCTATCAGGGGGTTGGGGCGCCACACCCTGTCACACACAGAGCAGGGCCAATCAGGGGGTTGTGGCCCCGCCACTGTCACACACAGAGCTGCAGGGCGATCAGGGGGTTTGTGCGCTGCCCCCAGTCACGCTGATCCCGGTGCCAGGAGGCCTCGCGGCTCCGCTGATCCTGGTGCTGGGAGGCATAGTACCCTTTTACTATATAGGATAGAGGCCTGGTGCACGGGTGGGTGCTGGCTGGTTTGCCCTGAAGGGTGTCCTGGATCAGGGTGGGTGTCCCCACTGGGGTGCCTGGCCAGTCTGGGTGAGGGGCTGAGGGCTGTTTTCAGGCTGGCGGGTGACTGAAGCTCCCAACCGCTCCTTTTTTTCTTTTTTTTTTTATTCTGGGCCAGCTTTAGCTCTGGCTCCAGCTCTGAGGCCTCTGCTGCTGAAAGCAGGTTTCTGGCCTTTGTTTACTTTCTCTATTTGAAACAATGTTGCGATCCTGCTGGCTGAAGCCCGGCGACTAAAGCAGGTTTCTGGGGTTTTGTTTAGCTTCTATATTTGTAACATAGTTGCTTAGAGTTGCAGCTCAGAGGCCGGCAGCGGCAGGCAGGGAATGTTGGAGTCCTCTGTCACTGAAGCAAGCAAGCCTCATGTTCGCTTCCAGCTGCCTGGCTGCCAGCCGCCATCTTGCCTGGCCGTTAATTTGCATATCGCCCTGATTAGCCAATGGGAAGGGTAGTGGTCGTATGCTAATTACCATGTTTCTCTTTTATTAGATAGGATGATCTGTGTTGTTACATGGCTAAAATTTAGAGTCAGTTCTTATAAAATACGAAACTCCATTAGTTTGGTGAGATTTTTTTCCCCTTAAAATTTTTTTAAATGATGGAAATGTTTAAACGTATACTAGAGATAATAATATAAATTCCCATGTACCTGTCACCCAGTGAAGGTACTTGGTATCCTTTTTCAACTACTTTTTTGTTTTATAAAATGTTTAAGTTATCACTGCAATGCAAACATAATAAAGAAAATTTGGATAATGGGAAAAAAACACACACAATCCCATCATCTTAAAATAACTATCATCTCATTTTGCTATGTCCTTTATTTCTGTTTCCCACCCCCACCCCCAAAAAAGTTAGTGTTATAATATTTACTGTGCATTTACTATGTGCCAGGTACTGTTGTGAGGTTTACCATGTGTTTAATCCTCACAAACTTACAGAGTAGGTTATTATTCCCCCATTTTACTGATAAGGAAACTGAGATGCTTAGAAGGTAGTAACTTGCCTAAGGTTACGTGGAAAGAAAAGTGACTGACTCTCTATTCTGGGAAAGTCGGATTCTATTAGATTTATGGTCTCCAAATCTGGCTTCTGAGACTGTGCCCTTTACCATCACACTATTTTGTTATTGTAGTATACATACAATTTTGTTATACCGCTTCCTCACATTTAGTATTACATCATGGGTATTTTTAAATGCTATTTTTAGTCTTCATAGTCATCATTTTATAAGGCAGTCCAGATCAATAGCTATGACCTCACTAGCCAATTTACTTCCCTTCAAAAAAGTTTTCACGATGACATTTTAACTTTTTTTGTCTTAAAATATTTTAATTTGTAAAAAAAGTTGCAAAGATAGTACAGAGAATGCCCATATACCCTTCAGCCAGTATCTCCTAATGTTTACATCTTATATAACCATGGTATAATTATAAAAACTAAGAAAGTAATATTGGTACAATACTATTAAATAAACTACAAACCTTGTTTTGGATTTCACCAGGTTTTTCTAGTAATGTCCTTTTTCTGTTCCAGGATCCAGTCCAGGAAACCATATTTTGCATTTAGGTTTCAATGACATGTATTTGTGTTATAGTTGATATTTATCTTTCCATAGTGTTTCAGCTAATTCATAACAGCTATAAGGAATGGTTAATTTTTCTGTGCCTTAGTTTTCTCATGGCAATAATAACAGCTGCTTTTGAGTTAATAATAGCTATTATTTGAGGATTTTTATAAGACAGTCTCTGTGCTAATCTAATGTGGTGTTCCTCGCAACAATCCCTCCAGAAAGATACTGTTATCCCCATTTTAAAATTGGAAAAACTCAGACTAGACCAAGTTAAGTGACTGGTCCAAGGTTTTACAGCTAGTATAAAGCTAAGATTTGAACCAACACAGGCTGACACACCCAACTTAAACTTTTAACTACCATCATATTGGTCAACATTTAGTATAGTATAGCATGTAATAGATGTTCAATTAATAGTAGCTACTAGTATTCTTGATATTTTAAAAAAATAAATAGTTGATTAATGTTTAGAACTGTTGTTCTGTGATCCCTAGAGATATGGACAATGTTCTAAGCCCTTGGTGTTGACTGTTTTCCAAGTATCATTTTAAAAATGAAATGACTATGGAATGAACAAATATTTATTACTCCCATATTATGTGTAGAGGCCCTGCTAGGCACTGGAGGATATGATATAATATAATGGTTCAAACTGGCAAGCTCAAAGCAGTCCTAGGCAGTATATGATTAATTATCAAATAAATTCTCTACATGAAGGTCTTAGTAGGAGATCAGAGAAGAAAGGGGTCACTTTAGGCTAGGGGAAGCTTTACTAAGGAAATGGAATTTGAATGAACCTTTTTGAATGGGTAGATTTAGATAGGTTGAGAGGAGAGAAAGGAACAAAACTTTGTATGATGCTAATTCTAATAGTTTGTACATCAAACCTATAGGTATTATTAATTTTGTATATGGGGACACTGAGGCACAATGAAGTAATTTTCACAAGTCACACAGTTAATAAGTGATAAGGCCTAGGTGTGAATGCCAGTTTGTTTGACTTCAAAGCCAATGCTACCATTATACAACCTGTCATTTGATTAGCAATAATACCTAAATTTTAATGTAAAATGAGCAATAGATGCTTTCTTAGATGTTTATCTTTTCCATTAAGGAATCTCACTATGCTAAGACTGGGCTAGCACTCTCCATTCTGTAAG
This sequence comes from Myotis myotis, assembly GCF_014108235.1. Taxonomy (NCBI): domain Eukaryota; kingdom Metazoa; phylum Chordata; class Mammalia; order Chiroptera; family Vespertilionidae; genus Myotis; species Myotis myotis. Next base: position 22,942,265 of record NW_023416321.1, on the reverse strand, counting down.
GGTACAATTTTAGGGGAGAGGGGGACAGTCAATGAGGAATTAACTTTGGAAAGAGCATTGATAAAGAGTAGTGTGTTCTTGGTGCTGCTGGGTTGACACCTAATTAGAAGTCAATAGTGCAAGCATAATGACCTGGCCAGTTGCTGAACTGACTGCCCAGTGACACAGAGTCCCCAGGTAATAACAAAAGATAAGAGTATTATTTGCCTGCCCAGTGCCACCTAGACACAATGTTTGCATTAGCATGCAAATGCTGAAGTAAATTCTTCAGGGCTTACATCTAAGCTGCTTCTGGCCTAGGTGGCTAAGGTTACTATATCACAAAATTTGGTGTAAAATGGGGTCTTTCTAACTACAAATGCATTTAGAGGAAATAGCTTTTCCTTCCTGAGTAACAAAAGAGATGTTGGGTTAGAGGGCCACGTGAGAAGGCAGGTAAAATATTTCTCCCCACACAGGCATTCTATTAACCAGCTTCTTAAAACCATGACCAAAATTACCCTGATATTTGGAGTTTCTCTGTACTATTTTTTTTTTTTTTGGATTATCTGTTTCTCCTTTCTTTCTGTCCTTAATGAGCAGATAGACTAATATCTGATCTCAGAAGGTGATTGGATTTTTTTCTGTGTGTCATATCCATTTTTTGATTTGTATTTTGCCAATGGTATAATACTGTAAATAGCTTATATTCATCTGTAGTGCTTCATATATATATTTCTTAGTGCCGAGAATCACAAATAGCTGTGTGGGAAGCTTCAACCAGCCTGATTACAGTGGATGTGCAATTGGATTGAGGATTGTGTACTCAGAGCTTATGATCACTGGCCTGGTTGAGTCTGGGTGATGCATATGGCTTTCCAGGGATGCTGCTATTTACATCTGTTAATGGTCCTTCTTGATGGCCGGCTCCCCAATGAGGTGAAATGCAGGGATGAGGGACCATGGCTGCAGATGTGGCTGGGCTCCATTAGGCACGACCAGGAATGCTCATCTGGTGGGCTTTTTGTTTGGGGGCGAGTACTGGGGGTAGGAAGGGAAAGAAGATAGAAAGAAATGGGAGGGGGGATGGAAACATTATTTATCCAGGTATAGGGAAACAGACAGGCAGATATGAAAAACTGCAGCTGTAACTGGAATGTGAGTGAACAGAAAAGAAACGGAACTAGCGAATAAACAAGTAGTAGGATTGACTAGTTCTCGTATAGAAGGAGATTAAAAGAGGAGAGGGCTGTGAGGATTTGGGAAGAGACATGACACCCCTGCCTTTTAAGTCAATATCATTTATTTGTGTGGCTGTTCAGATGCTGCTGAACAGAGAGCAAAGATTTACATAGATCATAGTGCAGCAAGAGATTAGCTCCTTGCATCCTTTGGTTTTCTGGTTCTGGGAGAAAGTGACAAGAGGTGCTCACAAGAATGCGATGCTGAGCTATATTAAATTCTTGCGGAAGTAGAACATACCTGAAGCAAGCCAGTGAAGGATGTTGCTGTTATTCCTATCAAATGCTAGAGGACAGTAAAAGGACGCAGAATCACAAAAGTTATACAGTCCATGCGAGGTGATCCTTTTCCTGTCTTTCCATATGTTGGAGATTTCTAGGAAAGAATCTCCAAAAAAAAGAAGAAGAAGAAGAAGAAAGAAAAATGAACTAGTGTCTTAGTAGATAGCGTAGTAAGTTCAAGAGTTCTGGATTTAATTCCCAGTGCCATGGCATTTTTCCACAGGAATTCTGAGTACATTTTGGCTTTGGTTTCTTTTTTGTTTTGTTTTTTACTTCTTTGAGCAGGCCCAAAGATGGAATTGAGATAACTGAAGTACATAGGAAACCAGCTGTTTTCAACATGATCTAAAGAAATATGCTAGAATATGTGTTCTAGTTTGCCACAGGGAGCTTGGCTCTTTAGCAGTGTGTATGCACATCTACATGGTGGCTGTGTCCGATACTTTCAAGGAACCCACAAAGAAAATCTGCATGTAAGAAGCTCGTATTTATTTGTTTGCTTTTTGCTTTTACAGATTGGCATGGTGGCTTGGAAAATGACCCTTAAAAGTCCTGAGTATCCTGAAGGCCGAGATATCATTGTTATTGGCAATGACATCACATACCGAATTGGGTCCTTTGGGCCCCAGGAGGATTTGCTGTTTCTCAGAGCTTCTGAGCTTGCCAGGGCAGAGGGTATCCCACGCATCTATGTAGCAGCCAACAGCGGAGCAAGAATTGGATTGGCAGAAGAAATTCGTCACATGTTTCATGTGGCCTGGGTAGATCCTGAGGATCCTTACAAGGTACAAACTAAGGAAAAATAATACTTCAAGACACTATATGGTTAGGCATATGTGTACGTACATGTGTAGAGAGGTGGGGGAGAGGCAGAGGTTTAAATTTGAAAGCCATTATTGATGGTAAACCATGTTGGAAACAAATTGTCTCTCAATACGTTCACCTGGTTTTTCCTCCATCTCTGAAGATTATATTGCTGATTTTTTGGTTGAACACTATGTGAAATAGTAGGTATGTATTTAGCATGTGACATGCTAAACAAAAAATGTCTGTTTTTAAACTAGTCCACTGTGGCTTCTGGGACTTATGGTCAGTCATCAGCAACATCCCTTATATCCTCAGGTTCTTCTCTGATTGTTCTCCAGCCCGTGTTCTACTTGAAACCTGCCTGTCCTTTCAATACACTGCTTCCTTTGTAGCCCTCTTAGGAACTGAGTGATTTCTCTGTTTTTGTATTCTCAAGCCTGGAAGGGGAACAGCATCTTCCTTGTGCCTCATTGCTCTTTACAGACCCTTTTCCCTCCTTTCTCTCTGAAAACCTCTGTCTTTGTCATCAGACTGTGCCATATTGCCACTGCCCATTATTATAGTGTTCCCCAACCTTAGTCACTCCCTCTCAACCTTTGCCTCTTTTAGTTGCTGGGACATCCTAGCCTCTTGTTCCCATAATCTCAATTTCAAGCTTCCCTTTCTTTGCCACTCCTCCATTCTATCTTTGCAGCTCACTTTCTTTAGTACCCAAGTCCAACAATCCTTTGAACCCACCAGGACCTACAACTATTAATCCTACTACCCTTCATTTGTTACTCACTTCTTCCTTACATTCTCATTTTATTTCTATCCAGCTTAAATCCTAAGGTCAATCATAGGTTAATTATTATAATCACATTATAGGTACCACCTTTCCTACACCCTCAACTTTTTTGCTTCTGTCTTCATTCTGCTCACCCTGTGTCTTTACAACCCTTGTTTAAATCCAGCTCTCTCCACCTATTCCCATACCTGAACCCACTCAGCTGAACATTAATAGAGAAAAATACAAAGTACTATTGACTGGTCTTTACATTCAAGTTTACCAACCTTTTCAATGATAGTCTTGCATCTTCTCTCTCCTCAAATCTTTAACACCTTCTTTTCCCATCCTCACTCTTAGCTGATGACCTTGCTGTCCAATTTACTGGAAAAAGAAGCAATTTGAAGACAGCTTCCACAAGCTCCCACATATCTGCATCTGTGCCCTTACTCTCCATTGTCTCTCTGAACTTTGGGAGAATGGTCCCTGCTCCTATCTAAGGCCAATGCCTCCTCTTGTTCACTTGATCCTTTCTCTTCTTGCCAACTTAAAGATGTAGGTCAACACTTCTCCTCCCAACCCCTTCTTCCCCCCCCCCCCCCCCATTTGCCCCCTCTCTACTGGGTCTACCCCTTTAGCATACAAATACTTACCTTGAACCCGCTAGGCACACTCATACCTCAGCACTTTTGCACTTGTGGTTCCTTCTGCTTAAAATGTTTCCCCTCCCTCCCCCAATATCCTCATGTCTCATTTCTTCAGTTCTTCAGATCTTTGCTCAACTGACACTTTCAATGAAGCCTACTTTGGTGATTTTCTGTTTTATTTTTTTCTTAAACATCATTCCCATTAACAGTCTATGTTTTACTTATTTAGGTTGTACGTGTTCGCTCTTACTAGAAGATAATTTCCATAAGGCCAGAAATTTTTATCTGTTTTGTTCGTTCCCGTTTTTCCAGTGCCTATCTTGCACATAATAGGCACTCAGTAAATATATGCTGACTGACATACTAATGACACTCCGTGCTACAAAGTGTTCTCGTCATAAGTCATGCAAAATCAATGGCAGATTCATGTCTCTTCCATATTATGCTCACTGTGTCTGCCTAAATGTAGCTTCTAATTCATTGAGTTAAATGGTGGGCATAATTTCTCAGAGTATTTAAAATGTTTTTCTCTGTTTACTTTTTTTTTGGCTGAGTGACTAATTCACTTAAACACTCTATCATATAACTCTACTTTGTATGTGAGTGTATATTTGTATGTATAAAAGTAAATCAATTATGAAATGTTAGTATAATTTTTAAAATGTAAATTGGCATTAGGAGTTGTTTATTTAAAAAAGAAAAAGGCTTGAGTTCAGTGGTTACTGATTATTAGCACTGCATAGACTTCTGATTTTAATATTGAATATCCAATATTGTGATTCTTTCAATTATCCCATGCCCATTTATATTTTTATGATATTATGGATTTGAGAAAGTAAAACATAGTAATTCACATAATTCTTTAATTTTGTGTTTATGTCTTTAATAGAGGTGTCACTAGAGATCAGAAAGTGACCTTTTAACCCTAGTGAAAATGAAATAAATGGAATACACTTGGCATTGTAGCTATAAGACATCTTGTTTCAAGGACAGACAGTCAGTGACTGGAGAAATAGGCACTTCCATCTTTCAAAGGAGAACTGTCTATGCTAGTAATCTATTAGACAGTAACTCTAAGAAGTGATGTGGCAATTTAAAGCTAGCTTTGGAACAAGCTGCATTATGCATGCTTTGCTGTGTCTTCTGGTTATGTGACAATGGCAGATAATGAGTTAACTATTTGTGCTTCACAGGGATACAAATATTTATATCTGACCCCTCAAGATTATAAGAGAGTCAGTGCTCTCAACTCTGTCCATTGTGAACATGTGGAGGATGAAGGAGAATCCAGGTAGGTATATATGTATCAGAATAATTTGGCCCTGGGTTAAAGGAAGGAGAACATGATTATTTTTTCCTTACTGTCCTGCTATTCATGACCTTGAAGAGCAATGAAGATTGCTTGTTACATATTTAGAGGTTTTAGGTTTGTATTTGAGGTCTACCACTTATTAGCTGAAAAACCTTAATTATATTTATAATATTTATTCATTTTATAAAAGTCAGAACATGTAAACAATTATGAATAAAAAATAAAAATCAGCTACAATCCTACCTAGAGACACAATATTTTTAAATTTATTTTTTAATTACAGTTTACATTCAAAATTATTTTTTATTAATTTCAGGCATACAGCATAGTAGTTAAACAATCATATATCTTACAAAGTGGTCTCCCACTGATATTTTAAGTACCCACCTTGTATTGTACATAGTTATTACAATATTATTATTTTTTTTATAAACATTTAATCACCTTTATTTATTTTTTGTTTGTTTGTTTTTGTTAATCCTCACCGGAGGATATTTTTTCATTGATTTTTAGAGAGAATGGGAGAGAGAGGAAAAGACAGAGAGAAACACCGATGTGAGAGAAACACATCGATTGGTTGCCTCTTGCAGGAGCCCTGACTAGGGCCCGGGCCGGGAGGAGCCTGCAACCAAGGTACATGCTCTTGACTAGAATCGAACCCAGGACTCTTTGGTCCACAGGCTGATGCTCTATCCACTGAGCCAAACCGGCCAGGGCTATTACAATATTATTGACTATGTTCCTTATGCTGTACTTTTTTTACATCCTCGTGACTGTTTTGTGACTACCAGTTTGTAGTTCTTAATCCCTACACCTTTTTCACCCAGCTTTCCAACCCCTCTCTCCTCTGGCAATCATCAGTCTACTCTCTATAAATGAGTCTGTTTCTATTTTGTTTGTTCTTTTATTTTGCCGAGAGACACAATTATTAAAGTGCAGTATATTCTTGCTGTCTTTTCTATATATGTATTTTTCCCCTAATAATTGGGCTGTAATAGGAAAACTTTTGTTAATTTATTCTTTTCACTAAAAATTATTTTGGGAAAATTTTTGTATATTAAAAAAATATTATTTGAGAATATGATATTTTATGGTTTTATAGTATTTCATTGTAATGAATAGAACATAAATGAACATTCAGACTATTCCACACTTTAACTGTTAATCTCCCTGGGCTGAGCATTCTGTTATATAAACTTTTAGGAATATCTCTGTTTCCTTTGGGTTAATTTCTGAAAGTGAATTACTGGTTTAAAAATATATCCATTTTAAATATTTTTTGATGATTTCAGATTGCACTCCCACCGGTAGGTTATAATACTATTTGTTTCTCCTCTTTAATTTTTCTCCACCCTTGCCAACATCAATTATTGTTAATTAATAAAATAGCATATAAACAATTTGTCATTTTAACTGGTATTTTTTTATTACCAATGAAGTTGGTTAAAGCAAGTTGTTTTTCTTTTCTGAGCTTTAGTTTCCTCATCTGTAAGGTGAAGGCCAAGTAAACTAATATATGTAAAGCCCTTAGCACAGCACTGAGCACATACTAAACCAGGGGTCCTCAAACTACGGCCCGCGGGCCACATGCAAATACAAATATTGTATTTGTTCCCGTTTTGTTTTTTTACTTCAAAATAAGATATGTGCAGTGTGCATAGGAATTTGTTCATAGTTTTTTTTAAACTATAGTCCGGCCCTCCAACGGTCTGAGGGACAGTGAACTGGCCCCCTGTTTAAAAAATTTGAGGACCCCTGTACTAAACAGTTAAAAATCCTGACTGTTGCTGTTACTGTCTTTAATAGTGGAGGTGGTGTTACCTATCTCACTGGATTGTTGTGAGGATCAAAAATGATATATATGAATGTGTTTTGTTAATTGTATTGCACTATGTAAAGATTTTTATAACACTAGAGGTCTGGTGCATGAATTCATGCACGGGTGGGGTCCCTCTGGGTGGCCTGCAGGGATCGGGCCAAAACCCGCAGTCCAACGCCGCCTGAAGCTCCTACCTGCCACTCCCGCTCATCCCGGCCCCACTGTGTTTGCTGCGGGCTTGTGCCCAATCAGTCCCGATCGGGAGAGGCTCGCGGTGCCACAGCAGTGCTTGCCAGCCATGAGCCCTGTGTCTGGCACCCTCCCAAGCAGAGTGGCCTGTGGGATTGGGCTGAAACTGGATCTCCGACATCTCCCAAGGGGTCCCGGGTTGCAAGAGGGTGCAGGCCAGGCTGAGGGACTCCACCAGTGCATGATCGGGCCAGGGAGGGACTGTGGGAGGGCTCCAAGGTGTGTCCAGCCCATGTCGCTCAGTCCCGATTGGCCAGACCCCAGCAGCAAGCTAACCTACCGGTTGGAGCATCTGCCCCCTGGTGGTCAGTGCACATTATAGTGACTGGTCGACCAGTTGACTATCCCCTGGTTATCAGTGCACATCATAGCAAATGGTTGAGTAGCCTGAGCATATAATTAGCATATTATGCTTTGATTGGTTGTTCGGTTCTGCCATTTGGTCTATTTGCATATTACGCTTTTATTATATAGGACTAGAGGTCCGGTGCACAAAATTCATGCACTGGGGAGAGAGGGCGATCCCTTAGCCCACCTATGCCCTCTCACAGTCCGGGGACCCCTCTGGATGTCCAACTGCCGTGGGGAGTGGCCCTAAGTCAGCAGTCAATCATCCCCTGTGCAGTCCGGGACCCCTCACTCCTTACTGCCTGCCTTCTCACTGCTCCTTACCGCTCGGCTTGCTGCTCCTTAGCACTGCTGCAGAGGTGGGAGAGGCTCCTGCCACCGCTGCTGTGCTGACAGCCATGAGCCTGGCTTCTGGCTGAGCGTCACTCCCTCTGTGGGAGCACACTGACCACCAGGGGGCAGCTCCTGCATTGAGCATCTGCCCCCTGGTGGTCAGTGCGCAACCTAGCGACTGGTCATTCTGGTCATTCCGCCATAACAGTCCCTTAGGCTTTTATTATATAGATTAAAATTTGGTACTGCTTTAAAGAATGGTAGCCTCAATGATAGAAAACTCAGATCATAGAGCAGAATGTGGGAAATTTTCACTCTTTTCCATGTAATACAATGGAAGAAGAGGGCACTTAACAGATCATGAACACCTGTGAAGTAATGTGCAGTCCTTAGAAGGGAAAAGAGAACACTTCCAAGCTCATTCTATGAAGCCAGCATCACCCTAATACCAAAACCAGGTAAAGACAACACAATGAAAGAGAATTACAGGCCAATATCCCTCATGAACATAGATGCCAAAATCCTCAACAAAATCTTAGCAAATAGGATCCAGCAGTACATCAGAAAGATCATACACCATGACCAAGTAGGATTTATCCCAGGGATGCAAGGATGGTACAATATCTGCAAATCAATAAATGTGATACTTCACATAAACAAATTGAAAAAAAAAACACCACATGGTCATATCAATTGATGCAGAAAAAGCATTTGACAAAATTCAACACCCATTTTTGATAAAAACTCTCAGTAAGGCGGGAGTAGAAGGATCATACCTCAACATAATAAAAGCCATATATGTCAGACCCTCAGCCAACATCATACTCAATGGACAAAAACTAACACCATTTCCCTAAGAACAGGAACAAGACAGGGATGCCCCCTCTCACCACTCCTGTTCAACATAGTACTGGAAGTGTTAGCCATTGCAATTAGGCAAGAAGAAGAAATAAAAGGTATCCAAATTGGAAAAGAAGAAGTAAAACTGTCCTTATTTGCAGACGACATGATATTATACATACAAAACCCTAGAGACTCCATCAAAAAGCTACTAGACTTAATACATGAATTTGGCAATGTAGCAGGATACAAAATTAACCCCAAGAAATCTGAGGCATTTCTATACACCAATAGTGAACTTTCAGAAAGAGAGATTATAAAAACAATCCCATTTACCATCACACCAAAAAAATTAAGCTACCTAGGAATAAACTTAACTAAAGAGGTAAAAGACCTCTACTCAGAAAACTACAGGACGTTAAAAAAGATACAGAGGAAGACATAAACAGATGGAAGAACATACCGTGTTCATGGATTGGTAGAATCAACATCATTAAAATGTCCATACTACCCAAAGCAATCTGTAAATTCAACACACTTCCCATTAAAATACCAACGGCATACTTCACAGATCTAGAACGAACTCTGCAAAAATTCATCTGGAATAAAAAAAGACCCCGAATAGCTGCAGCAATCCTGAAAAAGAACAAAGTAGGTGGTATCTCAATACCAGATATCAAGATGTATTACAAAGCCACTGTTCTCAAAACTGCCTGGTACTGGCACAAGAACAGGCATATAGATCAATGGAATAGAATAGAGAGCCCAGAAATCGGCCCGAACCAATATGCTCAATTAATATTTGACAAAGGAGGCAAGAACATACAATGGAGTCAAGATAGTCTCTTCAATAAATGGTGTTGGGAAAATTGGACAGATATATGCAAGAAAATGAAACTAGATCACCAGCTTACACCATACACAAAAATAAACTCAAAATGGATAAAGGACTTAATGTACGACAGGAAACCATAAAAATTCTAGAAGAATCCAAAGGCAACAAAATCTCAGACATATGCCGAAGCAATTTCTTCACTGATACAGCTCCTAGGGCACTTGAAACTAAAGAGAAAATGAACAAATGGGACTACATCAAAATAAAAAGCTTCTGCACAGCAAAAGAAACCATCAACAAAACAACAAGAAAACCCACTGTGTGGGAAAACATATTTGCCAATGTCATATCTGATAAGGGCCTAATCTCCAAAATTTATAGGGAACTCATACAACTTAACAAAAAGAAGATAAACAATCCAATCAAAAAATGGGCAAAGGACCTAAATAGACACCTTTCAAAAGAAGACATTCAGGAAGCCAAGAGACATATGAAAACATGCTCAAAGTCACTAATCATCCGAGAGATGCAAATCAAAACAACAATGAGGTACCATCTCACACCTGTCAGACTGGCTATCATCAACAAATCAACAAACGACAAGTGCTGGAGAGGATGTGGAGAAAAAGGAACACTTGTGCACTGCTGGTGGGAATGCAGACTGGTGCAGCCACTATGGAAGACAGTATGGAGTTTCCTCAAAAAACTAAAAATGGAACTCCCATTTGACCCTGTGATCCCACTTCTAGGAATATATCCCAAGAAACCAGAAACACCAATCAGAAAGGATATATGCACCCCTATGTTCATAGCAGCACAATTCACCATAGCTAAGATCTGGAAGCAGCCTAAGTGCCTATCAGTAGATGAATGGATTAGAAAACTGTGGTACATCTACACGATGGAATACTATGCTGCTGTAAAAAGGAAGGAACTCTTACCATTTGCAACGGCATGGATGGAGCTGGAGAGCATTATGCTAAGTGAAATAAGCCAGTCAGTGAAGGAAAAATACCACATGATCTCACTCATTCATGGGTAATAGAGACCATTATAAACTTTTGAACAATAATAGATACAGAGGCAGAGCTGCCTCAAACAGATTGTCAAACTGCAGCAGGATGGCCGGGGAGGGTTGGGGGGCAGGAGGGAGGGGGGTAAGAGATCAACCAAAGGACTTGTATGCATGCATATAAGCATAACCAATCGACATAAGACACTGGGGGATAGGGGAGGCTAGGGGACTGTCAAGGGCAGGGGGAAAAAAAGGACACATATGTAATACCCTTTGTAATACTTTAAGCAATAAAAAAAATAATAATTCAAAAAAAAAAAAAAAAAAGAAGGGAAAAGATCTGCTTTGCAAGGAAAGCTGACTGGGTCCTTGAGTGTTTGTGACTGTATGGCTTGTGAGCCTTATAAAAAGAACACATAATCTCCCTCTTCCCTCTGCCAAATTAATGTGGCTCATTAACTCCTTAAAGAAGATAAGCTTTACCTGTAATGTAACTCTAGAAGCTAGAGTCTAGATACAGAGCCAAAGTAAGAATTGGAGAATTTTTGGGAGAAGCTAAAAATAGAAAGGCAAGGGAAACTGGAAAGCAAAGATGCAAAGTCACAAACCAATAACAAAGGCAAAGAAAAAGAATTGATGGAGGGCTCGAAGTAAAGAAGGGAGCAGAGAAATATGGGGGCAAAAAAAAAAAGTAGTTTAAGAGCCACTATGGGATACTTATTTATTATTTCAATTTATAAAACTATGCCCAGTGCCAAGCCTTCTGGGTACACATGGAACAATAAATAATATATGCCCATCTCTACTTCTAACTTTGTATTTTTCCTTTCTTTTATTAGTTGCATTCCCCATCTCCCATTTCCCATTATCAGTTATCACTCCTAATCCCCTGCCAAGAAGACAGATGAGTGGTTCCCTCTGGATCCACAGGATGCTTTCTGGACAAGTTGGCCAGCATTTCACTTCTACACACATTCCACCTGCCCCTCCAGAGGCCTGTAGCCAGGAACCTTTGTGCATACACTTGATATTTACAGAGGAGTAGGGATGGGAGTGCATTGCCTTGACTTTCCCCCTCATCCCTGTCTTAGAAAGAGAATTTTTGACTTTAGAAATTGGGCTTATCATTCTCACTACACCTCTGGATTTTCTTGTTCCTATGTAACATTTATCAAAAATTGATGATTTAATGGCTATTGCTTATTGTAGAAATGTGCATTGATTCTGCCTTTAAGAAATGTTTTCTAGAAATTTGTTCTAAAATCTGAGTGCCATCTATGTGGCAAACCCTCCCCTTGTTGCTTTAATTTAACTCGTGTCAACTCTTAGAGGTAGATACTGTTATCCCATTCCCCATTTTATAGAAATTACTGTTATCACCAAAGTCACATTGATGATGTGTGTGTCAGAGCAGGGATTTAAATCTATCTACTTAGTAATACTTTAAGCAATAAAACAATTCAAAAAAATAAATCTATCTACTTAATTCTAGATGTTGCTCTTTATTTTATACCATACTAGAGGCCTGGTGCACAAAATTCATGCACAGGGGTGGTCCCTAGGCCTGGCCGGCAATCGAAGTGTGAGCATCTGGTGTGGAAGGGCAGGTCCCAGCTGACCTCTGGGCCCTGGGTCCCTGTGCACACCCCTCTGCCTGAGTCATCAGCCTCTGCCCAGCTCCCTCAGTGACTGGGAGCTGGGTGGTGGCCCCATTCCCCATCGTTGCCACTTGTCACCACCTGCGGGGCAATCAGTGGGGTGATCGGGCCCCACTTGCACCCACCTTGGCCTGGCGCCGCCTGCTCACCTGGTCCACTATCTTGCCACGCTCCCACTCTCATTGGGGCCCATCAGGGTTGGCAGTACCTCCACTGCTGCCCGCTGCCAGGGCCGCATTGCTGATTCCTGCCATGTTTCACGCCACCCCCTGGTGGTCAGCGCACGTCATAACAAGCGATCAAACTCCTGATCGAAGGGACAGTTTGCATATTAGGTTTTTCTTTCTTTTTTTTTTAATTTTTTTAATTTATTTTTTTAATTAAATCTTTATTGTTCAGATTATTACATTTGTTCCTCTTTTTTCCCCCCCATAACTCCCCTCCTCCCAGTTCCCGCCCCACCCTCCGCCCTCACTCCCCACCCACTGTCCTCATCCATAGGTGCACGATTTTTGTCCAGTCTCTTCCCGCATCTCCCACACCCCTTTCCCCCCCAAGAATAGTCAGTCCATTCCCTTTCTATGTCCCTGATTCTATTATAATCACCAGTTCATTCTGTTCATCAGATTATTTATTCACTTGATTCTTAGATTCACTTGTTGATAGATGCATATTTGTTGTTCATAATTTGTATCTTTACCTTTTTCTTCCTCTTCCTCTTCTTAAAGGATACCTTTCAGCATTTCATATAATCCTGGTTTGGTGGTGATGAACTCCTTTAGCTTTTCCTTATCTGTGAAGCTCTTTATCTGACCTTCAGTTCTGAATGATAGCTTTGCTGGATAAAGTAATCTTGGTTGTAGGTTCTTGGTATTCATCACTTTGAATATTTCTTGCCACTCCCTTCTGGCCTGCAACGTTTCTGTTGAGAAATCAGCTGACAGTCGTATGGGTATTCCCTTGTAGGTAACTGAGTTTCTTTCTCTTGCTGTTTTTAAGATTCTCTCTTTATCTTTTGCTCTTGGCATTTTAATTATGATGTGTCTTGGTGTGGTCCTCTTTGGATTCCTTTTGTTTGGGGTTCTCCGCGCTTCTTGGACCTGTAAGTCCATTTCTTTCACCAGGTGGGGGAAGTTTTCTGTCATTATTTCTTCAAATAGGTTTTCAATATCTTGCTCTCTCTCATCTTCTGGCACCCGTATAATTCTGATGTTGGTACGCTTGAAGCTGTCCCAGAGGCTCCTTACACTATCCTCACATTTTTAGATTCTTTTTTCATTTGGCTTTTCGGGTTGGGTGTTTTTTGCTTCCTCGCATTTCAAATCATTGACTTGATTCTTGCGGTCCTCTGGTCTGCTGTCGGGAGTCTGTATAATATTCGTTATTTCAGTCCGTGTATGCTTAATTTCTAGTTGGTTCCCCAATATAACATCGAGGGTCTCTTTAGTTTTCTTGTAGATCTCATTAAGTTTATCAGCGGCTTCTAAACAGTTCTTGAGAGACCTTAAAAGTGTGGTTCTGAACTCTATATCTTCCATTGACAATTTTGTCCTGTTTCTTTGTCTCCGCATTTTGTTATGCTTCCTTGGTGCACCCCCTAGTGGTCTTTGTGCGCAGTCTTATAGTTAAACCTTGATTGTTGTAGCTAATACCAGGGAGGGTTTGACCTCCAGGCCAAGTGGCTTTGAGAATCAGCTGTGTCTGCAGTGAGAGAACTTCTGTCCTCTAGGGAGGTGCTAATCTGGCGTTTGCCTGAGGCTATCCGGCAAATGCCTCTGTGCAGGGCTTGGGCGGGGCGGGTCGCACAGGATCAACAGGGTGGGCCGGAGAGAGCAATTATGGCGGCTCTCAGTCCTGTCCCCAGGGGCTCTGCCTCTCTGAGTCCCAGCACCCGCTGCAAAGCTCAGAGAGAAAGCTGCACTCGCTCTGACCGAAGCCAGACAGTCCCGCTTCTCCCGTTTGAGTCTGGGTCCCTAAAGACTCGCCTGTATCTGGAGCTCAGAGTCTGCGACTCCCTCCCGATTGAAAACGCCAACCGCGCCCTCCGCCGCCAGCCCGCTCTGCGCACTCCGCACCTCAGAATTTGACTTCAGCACTGCGCCTCCTCTGAGTGTCTGTATGCGTTTCTCTTTCCTCCTAGTTGTAGGACTTCCACTCAGCCAGCGTTCCTGTGGTTCTGGGTGATGTCCGTTCTGTTTTTTAGTTTCACTTTTGAAGTAGGTGTTCAAAGCAGCAAACTCCGGCGTTAACCTATGCCGCCATCTTGGTTCCTAGGTTTTTATTGTATAGGATTGCATCTAGACAAAAGAGGAACCAAGCTACGAAGGAAAGATATATGAATAAAGATTATAGGTTATATATAAGCTTCCAGAATGCTTTCTGTATGCTTTTAGTAGCCTGTTAATGGTGATTATTCTTTTAAAAGATTGTTGCTATTGTGTTAAACCGTCATAATTTGGCATGTCTGTATCCAATAGGTACAAGATAACTGATATTATTGGGAAGGAAGAGGGACTTGGAGCAGAGAACCTTCGAGGTTCTGGAATGATTGCTGGAGAAACCTCATTGGCCTATGATGAGATCATCACCATTAGCCTGGTAAATCTTGCCTAAATGTGAAATTTTTGAAGAGCTGACTGTGTAGCTGGGATTTCTTTTTGCCCCATCCCTGCTATTCAGCCCAAAATGAGAGCATTTCTTCAAGTTTTTATATCTACAATTTGATTTTAATTGTACATAATCATGGGAAGATAGGATAGTGTAAACAATTGAATTTCTCAGATAAACCTGATATCTACTTTTAGCCTTTAGTTTAATTTATTTCTTTAAATATTCTATCAGAGTTTTAACAGCTTAAATTTCTTCTCCTCTTACTACTTTCTTTGTTCATACCTCTAATATCGATGCCAAGCATTTGTGAAATGGGCAAAAATATGAGACATAAAGGGGCTAATATTTGAATCATTGTATGAGTTCTGTATCTTCTTTTCCTTTCTATTTTTAATATTGTTATTAACACATTAAGCGCCCAGCTTGTTTTGTCTTCCGGACGGAAAGTATAGTGTCAGTCATCCGTGACTGACTGGGTGCTTGACGTGTTAAACAAACTTTATAAAAGCAGTATTTTTTTTTTCCTGTTAATGTGAGTTTTACATATCTGTGCCTTAGTTTTTACAACTTAGGAGAGGATATAAATATGTGACTTGTAGATTTTTTTTTTTTTTTAAGGTTACATGCCGGGCCATTGGAATTGGGGCTTACCTTGTCCGGCTGGGACAGAGAACCATCCAGGTTGAAAATTCTCACTTAATTCTGACAGGAGCTGGGGCCCTCAACAAAGTAAGTTTCTAGAGGTTGGGAGAAGTATGTGAAGCTGTCTGAAGGTTACTGCAAATTCTTGATTCAGGATCCTGATTGGGAGGATCCATGCAAGCCATGCCTTCCTCAGTCTGTCTTTTCACCTTTCCTTCCATCTTCCCTAACCATTGCCTTGCTTGCCTGTTCATTCATTCATTCAACAAATATTTTGAGTATCTACTATGTGCTGAGCACTGTTTCAAGCCCTGTGGATATGTTAATGAACAAACCCTATAAAACTCCTGCTCCAAAGAGTTTACATTCTAGTGTTTTTCTAGAAAGAGAATTAACTGAATGCTTCAATTCTGCCCTCCCTCCCTTTTTCTCATCTATGAGTAAGGGAAATGATATCTATGTCCAGACATAGAGCTGTTCTCTGAAACTTCCTCTGTGTTGAGAATATCAAGTTTTAATGTGTTAGAAATCTGTGAATGTACCTCTCAAAAAGGGCATGTAACATGGTTCCTTGTACATAGACGAAGTACTTGGACAATATTGAATGGAAAGATGGGTGGATGGATGGAAAGATTGCTGGGAAAGAGTATAACATAGAGGCTTATCTTCCCTTCAAAAGAAGAGTTTGTGCCTTTTCAGTCTAAGCTCATTGGGGCTTTTCCCAAGGGGGATATAAAAAGGTATGGTGAGGTCACTTCTTGTAAGAGTGAAAACTACTACCTAAGAATACCTGAATATACAAAGGACAATGTAATTTGACTTCTTTGCAGGCATAGGAAAATTATTTTCTCTCCAGAGCCTAGGAATATGTAATAGACTGGGACTGGCTGGCTGACCACAACAAATATAACCTCTCAGCTCCCCAGCTTCTTTATCTATCAAAGGAGGATAATTTACATTTTTAAATACTACTGTGGAGATCAAATGAGAAAACATAAGTACCTAGTACTTGGCATAAAGTGCTGGCCCTCATTACAATTTCAGTTCCCTTTTCCTCTCTTACGTAGATTGGTGATTGAGCTTGTGGAGTTACACACATGCTAAATTGTATTGGATAGTGTATTTACCAGGCATGCACTAACTTTTTATCAAGACTTGACCTTCAGGTAGAAGAGTAGGAATTAAGTGTCCTATCCTATCACTGCCATTTAGAAAATGTTGATAGTTCCATTGGTCCAATTAGCTTTTGTTGATGTCAGAAATGAGGAGAATGGTTTGATGTGATCAGCTTGTTCTCTGCATTCATGTGTCCTTCTCTGGGCTTGCCTTTCTCTCCAAGGAAATGCAAAGATTGTGAACCGCCAATAGTGAAGGAAATAATTCCAGTGGGAGAAACTGCTAAATGTTCTACATTTTTAAGTTGCTCTTTTGCATATTTTCTTAGGATACAATACTGACGAATGTTGACGGGAGTTGTTGATTCCATTATTTGTGAGAATAGAATTTAAAGAAGACACCTGTATTTCCATAATGTTTCCGTGCCTCAACAAAGAGCTAATTTCTGAAATGTATCTTATTTCAGTGAGTTTGTTATTTTCTCCCTGATACTATGTTTACACAAAGAATATTACAAAAAGCAAAAGTTTTGTTGCGGTGTTGCTCGTTTTTTGTTTTTATGCCTAAAAGCTGGCATGAGTGCCTTTAAGAAAGCTTTAAGGATTTTTTTCTTCAAATCTGGTTAAATTGTTCCAGACAAATTCATTATATTTACCATCTTCCTAGCCTACGGGGCTGCTTGTTAAAGGAGAAGTCCAGTTGCAGGAGAAAAGACAAGTGAAGCTGCAGCTGTAGCTCAACAACAGTGCTCATTTCCAGGAGGACATGATCATTTGTGGCTGAAGGGAATGATCAGTTATAGAGGTTGCCTAATCCTGTTCCTTCCGCGTTTCTGTTTTCATGTCAGTGGCCTCTTAAGTATAGGGTCATGCTACTGGAGGACACACGATTTCATGCAGATTCATTAAAAATGTCCTATCTGCCCCTTTGCCCAGTGATGGCGAACCTTTTGAGCTCGGCTTGTCAGCATTTTGAAAAACCCTAACTTAACTCTGATGCTGTGTCACATATAGAAATTTTTTGATATTTGCAACCATAGTAAAACAAAGATTTATATTTTTGATATTTATTTTATGTATTTATTTTATTTTATATATTGATATTTATTTTATATATTTATATAATGCCATTTAACAAAGAAAAATCAACAAAAAAATGAGTTCGCGTGTCACCTCTGACATGCGTGTCATAGGTTCGCCATCACTGCCTTTGCCTGTCAGGCATGAGAAAGGAAACTATACGGAGCCACATGCTCAGATTGCTTCCTCTGTCTTTGTGTGCACTGGTGACTTTCCACATCTCTGTTTGCCTTTCTTTCTGTAAGAATCTCTCTCACAGACTCTGGGTGTGCAAGTCACTTAAGTACATGTCTCTTCCCGTGTGAGTGCTGGTCTCTCTGTCTCTTTGTGTCTATCTTGCTTCTAGATCCCTCTTTCTCTGTGTGTGCCTCCCTGAGTATCCATGTGTGAGGACGTCTTTGTGTGTGTCTGAAGCACTGTAGAGCCAGCCTCCTTAAGCCTTGACTATTTTGCTCGTAGTATGTGTGTGACTGTGTGAAGTGGAAATGTACGTGGTATATGTAAGCTTTAAGACGGAAAACATTTGACCCCCACCTTTTTGAGTCTTCATCCTTTATGTTAAACATTGGGGTGAAGAAAAAGAAGGGAGGGGTGCGCAGAGGTTGTAGGGAAAAAATCTCTGTGTGCAAGTGCCGATCCCGTTGACCCCTTTGAAAATTGAAATAATGATAATGCGCGTCTCCTGACTGCATCAAAGTATCAGCACATCAAAAGCCAGGAGGCATGAAATGCAAATGATAAAGTGAAAGCAGATGGATTGTGCATGATCGCCTGATGCCCAATGAATTTTAAAAGGTGCCGGTTTGCAAATGGGGGGGGGGGGTACAGATGAGGGGTAGGGGGACTGAAATAAACACGTTATCCCTGCAATTTTTTTGTTCTTGATGCTCACCCTGACAATATTTTTTCACACTTGAGTGAACACCCACTCCATCTCTCTCTCTCTCTCCCTTTTCCCCTCTCTCTCTCTCTCTCTCCCCACCCTCACCAACTCCCCCTGCCCCATCCCCCGCCCCTTACACATCTCAGGTCATGTCGCTGCAGCTCCGGTGGAAATAATAAGATATAAACCACGAGGTTGTTATTTGCATAGAAATAGCATGGAGCCCCAGGCAGCAAGGGAGAAGGACACAGGGATCATTTGTCTAAAATTTTAATGAAAACTTTTGCTGAGGCAGATATTTTTTTAAAACTTTCTTTCTCCCTGCTTTTCTCCCCATCCCCACCCCCCTCAAACCCCATCTCTGATTTGACTTAACATGGTTCAATCTGAAGAGAAGGGGTGAAAGGATTGACACTCCACATAGCATATTCCCGTAATGCAGCAACATGTAAATTGTTTATTCCTTTAATAGATATGAAGCTGGAGACACACACATTTCCAATTTAATACAGTGCATGTATATGTCCAGCTTTTATGGCTACATTCCATCTCAGTATATACATGGTTGTGTCCCATCATTAGCCAACCTGTTTTAATTAGTTTAGACTTTCCTACCTTTTGCTTCCAAAGACTATTCCTTTTTAAAGGATTTCATTTTTGTAGCCAACAGGAGTAACCTGCATATAAAGTAAGAATATTCCCATAGTTTCCTGTTCTTTTACTTTCAGTGGTTTTACTTACACGTTTTATTCACGAGCACCAAGTTTTGCCACCGTGTCTTTTGTTCTTAAACCAGAAAGTGCTTCCCACATTTGTATTTTTATCCTTTCCCCTTGTGATCTCTGTGTTTATGTATTCTCTTTTTCTGTCTGTCTTGCTCTTTGTTGCCTGCAGTTATTTGTAAAATGTTACCAAGTTGAGGAGAGAGACAATATCTGGGTTTTCTTGAGTGCTGCAGAAGCAGAATTGACATTTGTACTACAGTCAGTGGGCTGGTGATTAAAGGCAGTCTGGGTGACTTTATTGGAAACTTAAAATCAAGAACATCTGTCTGGCTCCTTGCTACCTTCTGGGTGGGCTAGTGGTGCCAGAGCCATTTATAGGTGAAGGCTAAAACAGTAAGAGGTAAAGTGACTTGTTTCCATTGACAGAAACTAGATCAGCGTCAGAACATGAACTTCACGTCCCCAAGTTTCAATTAAAATGGGCTCAGTCCTTGTGTCCATAAGGCCTGAAACGAGAAGGTAGTCCGGTCATTTTCCTTCTTGTCCAAATGTCATGAGAGTGATGACATAAATAAGAGAAGCTTCTACGGCCTGCTATGCCATGTCACTCAAAGTAGTAGATCATCGGTTCCCAGCTCTACAAACCGTAGGCTGTGAGTGGCAGATTCCTCAAAATGCCTTGCTGAGTGGGTGAGGGCAGATTTGATGGATGTGACAAACTACCCTTCTTGGCCTGGCAGAGGCAGTGACCTATGTGCTTGGGGAACTGGTGATAGACCTGTAAGGGGCTGAGACAATTTGTAGAGTCAGGTGCCACTGGCAGTAACTTTCCAGTTTACTTCTCTTTCCCCACAACTCCTCTCCGTTTCTGTTTAGTATGTTAAACACAATTTCAGGTGGTAGATAAGGCTGGAAGGACCTCGTATTGTAAGGGGCTCTGATGTAGACTAGCCCATTGCCTCGGACTTGGTGAAAGCTCTCTCTGTACACAGAGAAATCAGAATTTGCAGTTTATGGCTTGTCCTCTGGACAGTAACTGTCTATGGAAGTAAGGCCTGTGCCAATGGCTATGATAGATGGGTTATAGATCATTCAGGAGGTTTGATTTGTGACTTCCTTGTGATAAGCATTTTAAAGCTTCTGATTTAGTGGGGAAAACATCCCAGAATCTCACCCCCTTAGCAAAATCAGGCCCCTATTTCTGCTCCATCTGCCAGGGAAAAAGAAAGTATATGATGGGTGTGGCTAGGACTATATGTGAGGCTGGTAGATACATATTTTAATGTATCTTTGCAATATGCAATGTGAAGTTGCTGACTATTGGGTACAGTATCAGAGATCCTCCCATGAGCTCATAGCACCAGGGGTCTACACTGTACATTCTGCATGTTCACCATGACTCTGTGACACACATCATAAGAGTCATGGAAGCTCAAGAAGGGAAGGGAAGCTTTAGCTCTCGTATGAGGCAGCATTGTAACTTTCTTTTTTTTAAAAAAAAAAATATATTTTATTGATTTTTTTACAGAGAGGAAGGGAGAGGGATAGAGAGTTAGAAACATCGATGAGAGAGAAACATCGATCAGCTGCCTCCTGCACACTCCCTACCGGGGGTGTGCCCGCAACCAAGGTACATGCCCTTGACTGGAATCGAAACTGGGACCTTTCAGTCCGCAGGCTGACGCTCTATCCACTGAGCCAAACCAGTTAGGGCCAGCATTGTAACTTTCACATAACTTAAGGAGGTGGCATGATTAAAACATGGACTCTAGAGCCAAACTACCAGGTTTAATTCCTGGCTCTACCACCTAGTAGTTGTGTGACCTCGGACAATCTACTTAACCTTTTCGGGTCACAGTTGTATTAACTGTAAAATGCTGATAATAATAGTACCATCTACCAGGTTCTTTTGAGGATTAAATGAGTTAATGTAGGTGAATCACTAGCATTGTGGTCTTCCCTGGGATGCATTTAGGGTCCTTTATCATTGCAACTCATTATCCAGGCCCAGGAAAGAAAATACAAACACAACATTCTCTATACTTTCTGATCCTTTGAAAGCAAACATTCCTTTAAGAGAATGTTAGATGTCAGTCCTCACTGTACCAGTACATTCATGTATTGACTTTCCCAATAGATGTTATCTAAAGACAATCACCGCACTTTGGAAAGACATTAACATGAGAGGCACCATGTTCAGTCCTGATAGGGTAGTATATGTGTCAGTCATCTGTCTACAAGAGTCCCCAAGGACTTGTTGGTACAATAGCCCATAATCACTCTAAGGATCAGTCCAGCAATTTGCATTTTTAAAAGTCCCTAACTACCTATTTTCACGATGGACAGTCCCTGTACTCCCGAAGCTCCAGATGGGATCACTCTCCTTTTCTAAAGAGGGCATTTGCGCTTCCTTTCTCAGTGAGCCCTGCTGTAGCATTATGAATGAGTTCTCAGAGAGAATTGCAGTGAGAACATCTCCTTAGTTTTCAAGCTCTTCCCTCACTCCCCCCGCAACACACACACACACACACACACACACACACACACACACAGACAAAATATGGGCAAATCTGGCCCTGTTGGGGTTTTGTTTGTTTTTCACTTGATATTTCTGAAGTTTGGTAGAAAACTGTATCAAGTATGTGTGACTCAATTAGTGACTCATAATCTGTCAGCAGCCTGGTTTGGGGAAATTGCAGGATGGATTCATCATTTAGAGCTCCATTGTAGAAGTCGCTTCTCCTTCTCTAAGACAGCCCCATGTAGGTTTGATGGTTTAGACTTGGAGAACCTGCAGTAAGTATCGGTCCAGATCTTCTAGATGAAGTGAAAGCTCTGAGGCCCTGCTGGGCATTGGATATAGACTCAGTAATGGTCATGTTGGACAACCTTAGATTATTCCCCTCCATTGTAAAGCAACTTTGGGCTTTAATCTATTTGAACCTCAATTTCCTCTGTAAAATCTTTCCTCCTTAAGGTGAAGACCAGAGGACCTGTTAATCTTAAATTCTCTTTAATTTCTAGCATTCTGTTATGCTGTGAAGATGGACATTGATTTGTAGGCAGGGAACCATGTTAGGCTGTGACAGGGAGAGGATAGATTGGAGGAGGAGGTGTAAAAAATTTACTGCATGTTAGGATATTATATATTAGTGAGATTACATATTAGTGATATGTAAAATTATTACATACTAGTGAGGTTAGAAGTAGAGGTTGTAAAGTATAATGGTTTCACATTTTAAAAATATTGTTTTTTACCCATATTACAGAAGAATAAATGCCATGTGTTGGTGGTGGTGTCCATGGTGACAAGTGCCCATAGAGTTATAATTGTTGGGAGTGGAGGATCCTCTAAAAGTCCAGCCCCTGAACTGTTGTTTGTATATCCTCTGTAATACCATTGTCAAATATTCATTTAATTATTCTTGAAAAACTCAACTGAAGGGAAGGTCAGTACTTTTTGAGCCAGACCCTTTGATCTCTATTAAGTTCTTCCCGGTTTTTAGCTAAAGGCTTTTTCTCTATACAGGCAGACTAATTCCTCTTAAAACGTAGTGTTCAAAATTAAGGAAACAACTCCCAGTTTTATGGTCTAACCTACGTAGAACTGAATGGAACCCAAATCTTTCTCATGTACTTTTGCTTTCAGAGTCTGGCCTTGTCTCAAGAACAAATGTAGTAAAGATGAAAATGCTATTCAAAGATAGAAAAGAAACTGGATTTATAAATAATGTACTTGCCAGCTAAAATGAAATTTCTAAAAAAAAAAAAAAAAAATAGCAAGTACAAGAGAAACAGCTAAAACTGAACACCACAGTAAAATACTGTGTTGAACCCTAGGGGACTGATGCACAGTGGCATAATCAGGCTTTCCGATCGCCTGCCTACTTGAAAGTCAGGATCCTTATACACCAGTGATTTTCAACCTTTTTCATCTCATGGCACACATAAACTAATTACTAGAATTCTGTGGCCACCAAACACTATATTTTTGGCTGATCTGACACCATAAAAAAGGTTTAATTTTGGTTCATTCACACTGATGGCTATTGTTGTGTTGACTCTCATCTTTTTTAAAATTTGACAATCTAAGGGGAAAGAGGTCAATCTAAGGGGAAATACCTAACTAAATGGTCAGGTATTGCATGATTTAGAAATTCTTGTAGCACACTGGTTGAAAATTACTGTGATACACAATTGGAGGATAGGTATTTTTGAGTGCTGTATATTTAGGTACGTAATACTCATTGGTTCAAGGTTTGGTGGTACTTCTTTCAGGAATCAGTCACATGATGTAGACTGAGGTGCTCTAAAGCTCTAAGGGCACACACAACCTGAAATCTTAGAATGAGCAGTCTCTTGCTCACTTTGTGGACCTCCATAATATCTCTGTCCTACCTCCAGAGTGTCCATTCCAACATCCAGGATTGTGTTGCTTCCTGAGTATTGGAATGAAGAAGTGCCTCTACTTCACAGGTTTTGTGGCATGTAGGGTCGCTACACTTTTTGCTCCTAATAAAACATTGTCTCTGAACTCAAACTAAGTGCCCTCTTAGGACTATGAACATATCCCCTTAGGCAGAATGGTTCATCTTCTTCATTTTCCTGTCAGTCATATGTTATACCTTCTTATGCTGGATCTTCTTCACCTTCTGTCTTTCTACAAATGTTCATAGCTCTGTCTTTGCAAATTAATGTTCACTTGAAGCTTTGCTATTCCTTCTCCCCTTAACCTTTCTTTTCCCCCAACTCCAGCCTGAAACCCAAGTAAATTAGCTTCTCACCTCTGCCCCCAGTTAAAAAAAAACACACACCCATATTCTTCCAACAGTGTCTGTTCTTGAATTTGCAGTCTGCAGCCATCTCCAATAACCATCAGGCTGTCAGCTTTGCAGCTCCCCACTACCTCCCACCTTTCCACTACCTCCCACCTCCCCCATCACTCACCAGAGGAAAAAGAGAGCCAGAGCAAGAGCTTGAAATATATCATGCAATAGTGTATCATGAATTTGTTGTGAATCACAGCAGTGAAGCAGGTTTATTTATTTCTGAGACCTTAAATCAATACAAAGTAGGTCTCTTAGTTCTGAAGCTGGGATGGAGTGTGAAAAAATGAGCCCATTGTACTCTTAAAACTTTGGGGAAAGGAGATGACAGCTATATAATTCCATTTACCAGGCACTAGGGGCTTTAATGTGAAGGTGACAGGGAGCTCTTTGTGCATTTAGAGCACCATATCTTCTAAATAAAAGATCTGTAGACTTGATAGTGGAGCATAGCTCCGAGTTAATAATCTCCAAGCATTAGACCGAGCCAATGTGTTCCCAAGTCAGAGAGATCCCCCCTAAACACTCATAAATTAGAAGTGCAAGAACTGCACACATTGGTAGATTAGAAATGCAAGGACTCCAGTCTTTTCTAGAAGGAAGACAGACCTGGGCCCTGGCTGTGCACAGACTGCTGTGTGAATGTGATAAAGACTGGAAACGAGACTGTTTAGAAACCTGCCTTCTGGCTGTTCATCTGTATGTTCCCTATGCGTGGATCCAAATCTAGTTATGTTCCCTTTCATTCAGAGTGGCCATCTTCACAGTCTAATCAGCTAAAATGTACATAGTTCGGAGTATTGAATTGTGAAAGGAGAAGCTTAAAGTTTACCATGCGCAGGTTTCAAGTTTTTGTTTTTTTCTGGTTGATTCTTTTTTTTTTAATTAAATCTTTATTGAGGAAAGTATTACATATGTCCCCCTTAACCCCCACATTGACCCCTTCTAGCCTGACCCTGCCCCCTGCCCCAGGCCTTTACCACTCTATATGCATACAAGTTCTTTGGTTGATCTCTTCCCAGCCACTCAAACTCCCCCATCTTCCCTCTGAGATTCTGCGATCTGTTCTACGCTTCTGTCTCTGGGTCTATTTTGTTCATCGGTTTACTTTGCTCATTAGATTCTACATATGAATGAGATCATGTGATACTTGTCTTTCTCTGACTGGCTTATTTCGCTTAGCATAATACTTTACAGGTGTCTCCATGCTATCTCAAAGGGTAAGAGATCCTTCTTTTTCACTGCTGCATAGTATTCCATGGTATAAATGTATCACAGATTTTTTATCCACTCATCTGCTGATGGGCACTTGGGCTATTTCCAGATCTTAGCTATTGTAAATTGTACTCCTATGAACATAAGGTTGCATACATTCTTTCTAATTGGTGTTTCGGGTTTCTTAGGATATATTCCTAGAAGTGGGATTACTGGGTCAAATGGCAGTTCCATATTTAATTATTTGAGGAAACTCCATACTGGCCCTAGCTGGTTTGGCTCAGTGGATAGAACATCAGCCTGTGGACTGAAGGGTCCCGGGTTCGATTCCGGTCAAGGGCAAATGCCTGGGTTGCGGGCTCGATCCCCAGTGGGGGGGGGGGGGGTGTGTGTGTGTGCAGGAGGCAGCCGATCAATGATACTCTCTCATCATTGATGTTTCTATTTCTCTCTCTCCCTTTCCCTTCCTCTCTAAAATCAATAAAAATATATTTTAAAAAATTAAAACAAACAAAAAAACAACTCCATACTGTTTTCCATAATGGCTGCACCAGTCTGCATTCCCACCAACAGCATAGTAGGGTTCCCTTGTCTCCATATCCTTGCCAGCATTTACCATTTGTTGATGGTAGCCATTCTCACAGGTATGAGGTGATACCTCATTCTGGTTGATTCTTGACTGGTTCCTAATTTTAATAATGCTTCAGTGTCTGGAATTTAAACCCTTTAAAATAGTATGCACATAAGAGAAATTGAAATATTGGTGTTATTAAAGAAAAGAACCCACCCTTATCTGACCAATAGCATAAGATGCAAATATGAGAAGTCAAGAGCATTGGGACATATAATCAAGTTTTAAGTATCTTGTTTTCTATATGACCCATTGATGAAATATGCATTTTCTCAATAGATTAGTCAGGTTTGTGCAGCTCAGAACAACTCTGATACAATTGACTCTTGAACAACATGGGACAGATGTAAAAAGAGAAGGTCCACAAACCCCAAACAAGCAGTGGCTGGCCTGGGTGTGCCCAGTACCTTTTGCTAAGCAGCCACAAACTTGGCACTAGTAGCAGCCAGCCTCAGTTCATAGCATAACCACTCTCCAGGTACCTCTAAGCCCATAACAGGCAGCTATCAAATGAAGATCACTTTATAGATCCTACCAGGTGGCTCTGGGCTTGACACAGGAAGCAACTGACCTTGGCCTATACATACCCAAAGGGTGGACTCAGCAGGCACCAGAGCCCCACTAAAACAAATCTTGCTTTGTAGGGTGAACCTCCACACAATTGCTTGTTCATTGTTGTCATGGCCATTCCTCACAACCAGTCAGCCCGAGTCAGTCCTACCCACTAACATTTCAACAGAAATCAAGGCTCAACTATAGCAAGAGAGCACACACATTAGGGACACCCATAGAGCACCCAACTTGGATGACCAGGGAGACTGTACCAATGGGCTCCATAGGACACCAAGTACCTATGGTCACCCTGCTAACATTGGGAGATTTAACAACATTCGTATTATAGGGGTACTAGAAGGAGATGAGAGAGGAAGTACAGAGTGTCCTAAACAGGATGAACCCAAAGAGGCCCACACCAAGAAACATCATAATTAAAATGCCAAAGGTTAAGGACAGAATCTTAAAAGCGGCAAGCGAAAGGCAATCAGTAACCTACAAGGGAGCTACCATAACTGTCAGCTGATTTCTCAAAAGAAACTTTGCAGGCCAGAAGGGAGTAGCAAAAAATAAACAAAGTGATGAAAAGTAAAGACCTACAACCAAGATTACTCTATCCTGTAAAGCTATCATTTAGAATAGATGGACATATGAAGAGCTTCCCAGACAAGAAAAAGCTAAAGGAGTTCATCACCACCAAACCAATATTATATGAAATGTTGAAGGGTCTTCTTGAAGAAGATCAAAAATATGAACAGTAAAATGCCAATAAATACATATCTGTCAACAATGGAATCTACAAAATGAATAAGCATAACAGAAACAGACTTGTAGATACAGAGAACTTTTTGTTGGCTGCCAGATGGGTGAGGGAGATGGAATCTCAGAGGGAAGAGGAGGCAGGAAAAGGTTAACCAAAGAACTTATATGCATATATGCATAACCCATGGACACAGACAATAGTGCGGTGAAGGCTTGGTGGGGGTGGAGGGAGTTAATGGGGGGAGAGGGACATCTATAATACTTTCAACAATAAAGATAAATTTAAAACACAAAAACAAAACAGTACATAAAAATATGTTTATCATCAGTTATTGGGAAAATGCAAATTAAAATTACAATTAGATGCCACTAAAATAAAAATTTTTAATTGACAATACTAAGTATTGATGAGGATGCAGAACAGCTGGAACTCTCATACACATTGGTGGGAATGCAAAATGGTACAGCCACTTTGAAAAAGTTTGGCTTAAAAAAACACACAAAGTTATACACTTACCATACAACCTAGCAGTCCTACTTATAGGTGTTTACCCAAGAGAAATGAAAATCTGTCTTCCTATATAATAAAAGCCTAATATGCTAAGTGTCCGGTTGTCCAGTCATCCGTTCAACCAATCAAAGAGTAATATGCTAATAACATGCTAAGGCCGCTCAACCGGTCGCTATGACATGCACTGACCACCAGTGGGCAGATGCTCCAACTGGTAGGTTAGCTTGCTGCTGGGGTCCGGCCAATCAGGACTGAGCAAGATGGGCCAGACATGCCCTGGAGCCTTCCCGTGGTTCCCTCCTCAGCTGGCCAACCTCCCACATCCTTTCCCGGCCCAGTTGTGCTTCAGTGGGGTCCCTTGGCCTAGTCTGTACCCTCACGATCCCGGACTCCTCGGGGGATGTCGGAGAGCTGGTTTCGGCCCAATCCCACAGGCCAGGCCCAGGGACCCCACTGGTGCATGAATTCGTGCACTGGGCCCCTAGTATCCACATAAAAACCCATACATGAATGTCTATAGCAGCTTTATTCATAACTAGAGGCCCAGTACACAAAAATTTGTGCACTCGGGGGGTGTCCCTCAGTCTGGCCTGTGCTCTCTCAGAGTCTGGGACCCCTCGGGGGATGTCCACCTGCTGGCTTAGGCCTAAGTTGGCAGTCAGACATCCCTCTGGCAGCCCGGGAGCCCTTTGGGAATGTCCACTTGCCAGCAGGGTGCAGGCCTAAGCTGCAGTCAGACATCCTTAGCGCTGCTGAGGAGGCAGGAGTGGCTCCCACCACCACCGCTGTGCTGGCAGCCGTCAGCCTGGCTTGTGGCTGAGCAGAGCTCCCTCTGTGGGAGCGCACTGACCACCAGGGGGCAGCTCCTGCATTGAGCGTCTGCCCCCTGGTGGTCAGTGTGTGTCATAGTGACCAGTCATTCCCAGTCGTTCGGCTGTTAGGGTCAATTTGCATATTACCCTTTTATTATATAGCATAGAGGCCAGGTGCACGGGTGGGGGCCGGCTGGTTTGCCCTGAAGGGTGTCCCGGATCAGGGTGGGGGTCCCACTGGTGTGCCTGGCCAGCCTGGGTGATGAGCTGATGGGTGTTTGCAGGCAGGTTAAGCCCCCCAGCGGGGACCCTCACCTCATGGGGGTGTGGCCAGCCTGGGTGAGGGGATGAGGGCTGTTTTCAGGCTGGCCACACCCCCTTCAGAGTGGGGGTCCCTACTGGGGTTCCTGGCCAGCCTGGGTGAGGGGCTGAGGGCCATTTTCAGGCTGACCACAGCCCCTTCGGGGGGGGGCATCCCGCTAGGGTGCCTGGCCAGCCTGGGTGAGGGGCTGATGACCGTTTTCAGGCTGGCCACGCTCCCTCACCTCCACCCCCTCCCTGCAACCCAAGCTCCCAACCTCTCCTTTTTTTCTTTTTCTTTTTTTTCCTGAGATTTATCTTCTACAATTGAAATTTTGTAGCCTTGAGCAGAGCCCAGGTCAGCTGGGTTGCCCCTGGCAACCCAGGCTCCCAGCCCCTCCTTGAGTAGAGGTCACTGCCGGCTGGAAGCAGGTATCTGGGATTTATTTATCTTCTATAATGAAACTTTGTAGCCTTGAGCGGAGCCCAGTGCCAGCCAGGGCAGGCGGGAAGCTTGACTTCCTCCATCGCCGGGAGCAACCCAAGCCTCCTCCTCGCTCCAGCTCCATGGCTGTCACCATTTTTGTGACGGAGTAATGGAATGATGGTTAATTTGCATATTACTCTTTTATTAGATAGGATTGCCAAAAACTGGACACCCAAATGTTCACCAATAGGCAAAGAGATAAACAAGTTATGGTGTTTCCATAAAATTGATACTACTCTGCAGTAAAAAGGAGCTACTGATGCCAACATCAGCATGAATGAATCTCAGATGCGTTTTATTAACTGAAAGAAGCATGCTCAGAGGGCTATATACTGTGTGACTCCATTTTATATAACCTTCTAGAAGAGGCAAAACTGTTACAACAGAAAGCAGATCCATGACTGGTATGTGTGAGGGAAGGAAATTGATTGCAAAGGAGATGAGGGAACTTTTGGGGATGAAAACTTTGATGTGCTGTGGTGGTGGGTCTATGACTGTGTTTTTGTCATAATTCATAGAATTGTACACCTAAAAAAGGATGATTTTCCTGTATGTAAATTGCACCTCAATAAACCAGACTTTTAAAAATTTCCATATTTGGAAGTAACTTATTGTCAGTATGTTCTAGTTTGTAGCTAAATGGGCAGTTGATGGATCCCTGCAATGAGTGATTTCTCTGGCAGTCAGTGTTTGCTCTGGAAGCCTATGCCTTCTCTGGTATATTTGACAGGCTGTCATGTTGCTCTTTTCTACCACCATTACGTTCAGAATGAGTCTCTGTTCCTCACCCAGTCCACCTTCGAATCCGTATCTTCCTTCTGCCATCTAGCTCATCCCTCTGCTCTCTCTATACCTCAGTAAACAGGTCTTCCAGTGTATGTCAGGCCTTTACCTCAGTCTCTTTTTTTGCTGACTATGTTTTCTTACCACAGGTAGCACAGTCCCTTTCCTCTAATTTATCCATCAGCCAGCCTGATCACTTCATAACTTTGTTTTTTACAGAGAGATGTTTGGTCTTGCAGTGGATGGTCTTGAATCCATCTCAAGTCAGAGGCTTTCCCATCCTGTGCCAGCACTGTGTCACAGTGCCCCTTGTCTATCCCCAACCCTAGCCTATCACTGCCAACCAGCACTCGAGTTTGCCAGTGGCAATAAAGGAGAGGAGGAGAAATTATAACCCTGAGTCTGTGTATTAAGAGACTGTATCTTGAAACTCTCCAAATATTCTGGGTTACATAGGCGCTGGTCCTGTCTCCCTAGAGATTTAATTCCATTCACCCTTGGATATATTCCTGGAGAAACATTTACACAGTAATATGTGCTGCACCACTTAAAATTGTTAATTGGAGATTGAATTACTTGTCAGCTTTTAAAAATGTAGTTCTCTCAGGTCAGGGAGGAGGATGTTAGCAGCAGGAGTAGATGAGCTATTGCCGTTTTTTCTTCCCTGTCCTCTTGTCTCTCCCCCTCCCTTTTCCTCTCTCTCTCATCCTTCCTCCTTTCTTTTGTCCCTGTTTTACCACTTTCTCCCTGATCCCGTGTGTGCTTTCTCATATCTATCTCTCTTTCTGCCTTAGCCAAACCTTTATGAATAATCTGGCAGATCCCAGAATGACGTTAATATCAGGAATCATGGATGAAGTCCAGTGATGATGATTGCTCAGGAAATTTACAAAACCCCTTCTCAAATCCTCTTGAGAATGGAAATATCGTAAAGAGAAGGACTGCAGCAAGGACCCAGCTTGCATAGCTTAATTCTCAGATGCAGGAAGAATTTGTACTCCCTGCTTCTTTAAATAGAAGATTGCCCTGACCCACCTAGGGGGAAAGATTGGAGAAAGGGGGAAAGCAGTGGTAGATTTCATTTTTTATTGCATCGATATGCATCATTATTTTTCACATCTTGAGCACACGATTGCAAATATTTGCCTTTAAGTCTGAGGGTCCCCAGCATAATGTGTATATCAGGACAAAAGCAATGTTTTAAAAAAACTGAACGAAGTTGCATCTGTGAAACTTGGAAATCTCAATGTCTGTGCTGACAAATATCCTGACAAGTAAATACTACACTCATTCAGTATTACATAGTGATTTCATTTGCACAAAACTTCACAGTGCTCTGCCACTTCAGTCAGGAGGCAGGCACAGAGGAAAGGAAGAACGTGTTTATCTCGATCTCCAAAAAGGGATTTAAGGGAGAGAGCAGGCGGTATGTTAGACTGTTTCCGTTGCCTGTCAGCTGTGGTAAACCCGAGCTGTTTGCAGTGTCTCTAGATAAGCAGCAAGAGCTGCGGAGGCCTAGCATGCATGTATGACTGCATTCATATGCACTTCCTGTGTGTATCAGAATTTCTAAAGGCTACATAGCATCTTTGGTGGGGCCTTTAACAATTGTGCCTCTGCTAATCACTGGCTTTTATGCAGTGCCCTTAATTCTCAGGTCTGCCAGCCCCAATTAATGAATGCTGGGTGAGGCTTAAGTTTATATTGAGGGGGGATGAAGACCCTCTTTCCCCTCAGACCCAGCTTTTATTCAGTTGTGCTGGTGTGGGCTCTCTTCAGATGGTGCCTGTTTTTAATATTACATGGTACTGCTTCTCCACTTTAGACCTGGGGAGCAGCAAGGTGTGGCCTCAGGAGAGTCACCTCTGTCTGAATAGCTCCTGTGCTTAAGTGGTTATTGATGCTTGTTGGGCAGATAAATTAAAAGTTTGTGTCATGCAGTAGAAAAATGTGAGAGAAATAATTTGGGGAATGAAACACAGCAGCAGCTTATATACAAATGCATATGTCAAAGTTGGAAAAAACTGATGAATGAAATGCATCTTCATGAAAATATTATGGTGATGAGAGTTGTTTACCTCATATTTTTCTGTAGAAGGTTGGTAGGGCAACATATGGAGGAATAAAATAGTGGTTCTGTCTATGTGGGCTCCTTCCTTTGTCTCCCTCGATGCGAATCGGGGTTTGTGTTACTGTTCCAGTATGATCGTTTCTGAGTTAGGCAGAATGGGTTTTATACTAGCCCAGATTCTGCTTCTTTGGTTGGAGCTTTTGTTCTGAAGTATCCTAAAATCATTAAAACCACTTGAGTCAGCAATGACCCCTATAAATCAGGAGCTATTGTGTGCGCCCTCCTTCTACTGGTGCGTGCTCCAAACATACGGTCATTGAAGATGAACTGGAGGGTACAGTGCTCTCTTCTCCGACTGTTAAGTAGCTATGATTGCTTGTGGCTAGTGAAGCAGGTTTCACTTCTGTGTCCTTCCCCTCCCCACCCCCGACCTCCTAAGATAAGGCTGGTCAGAGAGAGCCATTCGGATACACTGTTTATCTACCCTGTTCTTTTTCTCTTTAATTCCAAAATTAAATGAATCTTCTCACATGAAAAACATTTGTTTAGCCCAGAAATAATGTTCTTGGTTGTGGTTGGCTCCAGTTAGTTTTCTTTCTGAATCCAGAGGAGAGGAAGTGTAGAAGTACTGCTGCCTTTTCAGAACAAAGCATCAGAACCTGAGTAAAGGGAAGACATGTGAAGTTATTAAATTCTCGTTCCTTCCCAGTTTGTCTCCATTAGTTTGTAAGAATATGGGGCAGAATGGGCAAGTGACAGAGCCTCTGGGAGTAGCCCTGTTACGGATGCTCTATTTCTTTGAAAGGCGGGGCCAGGACGTCTGAGGAAGGTGTGTTTGATCGGCTGTGCTGCTCTTGGTGTGCTCTGGTCTCTTCACGGGTTCTTCGTAGGTCCATTACTAATTTTGGAGAAATTCTAAGTTGCTAGAGATTATCAAGCACTAGAGGCAGTGTTTCATAGGAAAGAAAATAGTGACTCTCCATAGAAAATGGTCCAGCTCTCTCTCTCAGGCAGCAAGTTCTTGGCTCCTAACAGAGATGGTGAATGTCAGGTATTCACAGTCAGCACACTGTCTCCTTTTTATTTCCCCCCCCCCCGCCCCCCCGTTTTCAGCTTTATTTTAATAATTAAAAATACTGCTGATCACACCGAATGACTTCTGGCAGAGAGGCGGTCTGTCCCAGAAGGACCAGTTGTGGGCCATCAGGTTTATGACGTCCATAAAACCAGAGCCAGATCGGAGCATGGCCTCCCCGAGTGACAGGGTTTCTGCGTCCATCAGTGTCTCCCCCATCCATTCCCTGCTTTGGATATTTGCTTTGGTTTGGGTTTTTTTGTCCTGTTTTATTTCCTGATACATGTGTACATATGTGTACACATTTAAAGATATAAATGAAACAGGTATGTGATGCCCTCTGCCTGTTAGAAAGACTAAAGCCATAAAAATAACAAACGGCGTGTATTTGCTAGAATGTCAAAGTTATGAGTTTATTTTGTAATGATGTGCTCCTGCCTTCATGAGGTAAACTGGCCGTGGCGGAGGTGTTATTAGTAATATGGACTCAGTGGAGCAGAAAGCCGAGTGACCGAGAGATCAGTGTATCAGTCAGAGAGAGGGCAAATGGAAAGAGACAGCAGGAGAATGAGAAAAGAGCCGCCGGCCTGGGCTGAGATTAAAGACAGGCTGAGAGGAGGATGGGAGCCCAGTGGTCAGATACGGCCTCCGCTGTTCCCCGGGCTCCTTCAAAGGAGCTGCCGGCATGTTGCTCAGCTCAGGGCTGCCTGCAAAGGCTTGTTCTCGGCACTTCCTTATCAAGGGAAGCAGCGATCTGAGAGCAATTTTGCTTTCCATATGCTTTTCAGGCGAGTTTCGTCCGCCTGTCCTTGCTGAAGTTAAATGGAACTGAGGCCAGCAGGGTCACACTGAGGTGATTACTTGGTCACCAACTTCCTCAGCCTTTGGGGGATCTTAATGTAGGGGCTGACCCAGCAGGCGGGGGAACCTCTTGGAGCTCCTAACCAGAAGGGGCACAATGGGCATATACAGAACCTACTGGTCTTTCATTTATTAGGTTCTCCCCAGAGGCTGGAAATAAAAGTAAGTAAGGAAGAAATGTTGTGTTGTGGTTATTTTCTAAAGGAGGAGGGGAGAGGGAAAGAAGAAGTAAAATACAGTAAGCGCTCTACAACTGTTTAGAGCTCTCCAGGGCTACCCTAGATGACTGGCAATTACTAACACTCAGCAGTTGCAATAGCCAGTGATCAGGCTGCCCGGCTTCCATCCGCTGGGTCAGAAAAGCTCCCTCCCTGAAAGGAATTACTAACCGATCTTCAAGAGAAAAAGAAACCCTACAATTTCCAAGTTCAAGAATATTTTTTCTTCTTTAACGGAAACTTTGTGGTTTCCAGTTGCAGGTGCCTGCCTTCCACCTCACAAGGGTTAAACTCTAGGGATACCCCTGGGATTGAGACTCCGACTTCCCAGGAACCTTGGGAGGGAAGGACAGAGGGAGGGAGGCGGGCTTGAGTATAAATCACTGCCCTGCACCCAGCACACAAAGGACTATAGACTCGAGGGTTCATGTCTGTATCATGAGTTGCTTCAGGATTTTGCCAGCCCTAGGGCTTATGTATCGAGACCAGCTTTAAAAATCAAATACAAGGGAAAAAGTAATCCTTTAAAAAAGGGAATCTAAACCTCACAGCACTTTTTTAACTGAGACTTGTGACTGAAGGTTGTCAGAAGACGGGCACATTACCTGTTTTGTGTACATGCACAGTAACTTCTCCAGCCTGCAGATGCTGCGGTAGCTGCTGTCTTGGGCCCCAGGCTCGCCCACCTCTGTGGTTTCAGCTCAGTGTGAAGGATGCTGTGCGTATCTTTGGCAGTTAGGAGAAAGAGAGGGAGAGGCTTGCTCATTTTTAAATTGCAATAGTATATGTGATTGCTTAAAATCCTTTTTTGTTTTCTAAGTTTTCTTTTTAGGACAAAGGTCCAGATAGTCCCTTCAAACAAACCACAGAAGCTGGAATCTCTGTCTTGGGGAGAAAAGAACCCTTTTTAATGAGAATAACAAAATAGACTTGGCCTTTATTTCTGTCAAGACCAATGTCTCTTGCTCGTTTCTCCAGGTCCTCGGGCGGGAAGTATATACCTCCAATAACCAGCTCGGTGGCATCCAGATCATGCACAACAATGGGGTGACCCACAGCACTGTTTGTGATGACTTTGAGGGGGTCTTCACTATCCTGCACTGGCTATCATACATGCCTAAGGTGAGCCTGCAGAACCCGGCCTTTCCACCACAGCTGCTGCCTCTGCACTGGAGAACTCCTCGTAGTGCAGGAATCCTTTATGAAATGTTCCTCGGAAAGCTGTTGACTTCTTTTTTTCTTAGAGCCATCTTTTGCCTTCTACCTTTAAAATGCCTTTGGGCTCTGGCCAGTGTTGCCAAGTGGTTGGAATGTCAGCCCGTGCACCAAAGGGTCATGGGTTCAATACCCGGTCAAGGGCATGTACCTGGGTTGCAGGTTTAATGCCCAGCCCCGTTGGGATGGGTGTGGGAGGCAACCAATTGATGTGACTCTCTCACATTCATGTTTCTATCTGTCTATCTATCAATCTATCTATATCCCACCCCTCCCTTTCATTCACTCTAAAAGGTCAATGGAAAAAATATCCTCCAATGAGGATTAAACAACAATAACAAAATCTTCAGATATCATTGGTTAGGCCCCTTTCTGATGTTTTCTAGCCACAGGAGTCTCCATGGCCTCCCTGGGCTCAGATCTCAGCATATTAAGGCTTTCTCCTTACTGTGGGTTTTCTCCTTTGTAATACCCAGCCCTCCCTCTGGGAAGCTTCCCAGAAAGCCTGGGCACACTGCAATCAGTCAGAAGGCACCACTTGGGGCCAGAGTCCTACATGGAACTTGAGACCTGCTCCTGTTCCTCAGGGCCTGGCATGCCATTGGAATGCTTCTAGCTGCTGATTGGGGCTCATGGGGGTAACTCCGCATGAGGGCCCTG
Organism: Myotis myotis; assembly: GCF_014108235.1. Classification (NCBI taxonomy): domain Eukaryota; kingdom Metazoa; phylum Chordata; class Mammalia; order Chiroptera; family Vespertilionidae; genus Myotis; species Myotis myotis. The sequence continues at coordinate 22,906,100 of NW_023416321.1, read as the reverse complement.
TTGTCTTTGTAATGACTGTTGCCGCACTGGATTGACGTTTACTGACTGCTGTGCTCTTTCCCTCCCAATCTCCTTTCAGAGCGTGAACAGTTCCGTTCCTATCCTGAACTCCAAGGATCCTATAGATAGAATTATCGAGTTTGTCCCCACAAAGGCCCCATATGATCCTCGATGGATGCTGGCAGGCCGTCCTCACCCAAGTATGTATATGTTTAAGGATTCTGTGGTCCCTGGCCCTCCAGCTTTCAGGGTTTTTCTTCCCAACCACAGACCAATCTCTGCACAATAGCACGTGACAAAGAAAGCAGCTACTAAGTACCTGGAAGTAAGAAAAATCTGAAGAAAAAGGTGGAAAATTCTTTAAGAACAAATGAAAAATGAGATGAGATTTGCAAATCAGCCATTGAGTCATAAGCATTGCTTCTGTTTCTTTTGCTATTAAAGCACTTACTATTTAATGGGCTCAAGGACTTTAAAGCAGTTAAATTAAGTCATAAAGTCATAGAACTATAGGACCAGAATCTTCGGGCATTTAGTTTCTATAAATAGGTTAATTGGGTCGGTGCTAGAAAGGTCTTTGGGACCCCTCCTTGTCAAGTGTGACTACACCTTTCTCAGCGAGCTACTGCTGAGCCCCCCTGCATGCACCCTTCGTTTCTTACGATAATGGTAATAGTGTTGGCACTTGCTTTCGTTATTAATATAAGATCATCTACTCATGAAGAGATTGCCCAGAACTTTTAATTTTACCAATATATAGAGCAAGAACAAGCTCTTCGTCCATGTTTCTCTAATACAGCCTTCTGTCTTGGGGCTGATTTTATCTTAACTTTCCAAACAGAAACAAACAAACAAAGGTAACTCCATGCAAGGCAAATGTGTGTTTTTGTTTGTCAGTCCATTTGGCTGTTTCACAAACCATACTCATTAGGAAGTTCTTCTGTGAAGCCCAAGTCCCCCTGCTCCTCTTAGAATCTATTGTTTCAAATTGTTTAAGAAAGTGTTTGTTCTTTTTTGTATGTTTATTGCAACTATTGCAAAGAAAGGCTAAATCTTAAAGGGATAATTAAATTTGAATCAATTATGATTTTTGTTGAAAGAGAAAGAGGTCTTCATAAGGAAGACTTAATCAACCTTTGTGGGCACCCACTCTAAGCCAGGTGGGATGATAAAGCATTTTATATACATTATCTTATTTGGGCTTGCTGCCTCTTACAGCTACAAAGAGATCATCGTTTTAGGAGCTCAGAGAAGTTAAATGGTTTGCACAGGGTCACACAGCTATTACTTAGGAGCTGGGGCTAAGTCTGAAGCCTAATTATAGATAGTGTAGAAAAATCACCAAAGGAAGGTTGATTTTAATTTAAAATTTTACCTGTTGTCTTCAGTACCTTTTCTTATTAATCTTAATGAGACTAAATAGTTTTTCTTACGTAGCCAGAAAAATCACCATTGTAATTTCTCTACCTCTCATTTTTTATACCATTTTTATATTAAGTACTATGAACCTGACATAAAATCCAGGACTTTTGTGAGAAAATTCAGAACAAGATTCAGTGACTGTTCCCCTAGGAATCATGGGGAGCCATGGGAGCTAGCTTCTAAGTTCTACGTTTGAACTGAACATGACCAGCTCTCTGAGGGCAATAAAGCAGCCCCCTCCTGCCCCCCCGTAATAGCCATAGCCCCCAGTTGATAAATAAGGCAGGAAGGTTTTTAAAGAAGAAAACATTTCCATTTTGAAATGAATTTTATAATTCTAAATTATTGTTATTGAAGTACGAATCATAAAATGACCCAAGTAGATGAAGTTAAAATTACAATATCCTGATGCATTCAGAAACATGGTTTAGAACCGTCATCAAAAAATGTGCTCTCTTTCATGGGGTGAACAGGTATGAGGCATGTATGGGGGAAGGTGGGGCATTACCTTGGCCATTATTAATGAGATCTACAGAGTAAAATGGAATTTGTGATAGACTTAAGTTTTCTGGATTTGGGATAATATTTTTTCATGGACTCCCTAGTCATTCATCCTGCTGTCTGTGTGCAGCTAACACTCGCTCCCAAATCGAGTGACTTCGGATTTTAATTTAGTGGAAACGTTAAGGAAAGCAGATGATTCCCTGTGATAAGTTAAAGCAGATATCTTCTAGGTGAAAAGTTAAAGTCATTTATTAGAGGAGATAGTGCTGTGATATTCTTCAAACTGACGCCCAACACGAGACCAGAATCTAAACGATCGGCTTTGGGCTCACGATAGAGAGATAATTTTGAAATGGATGATCACATTTTACACTGGGGCCATAGAGGCAAGGAATGTAGAACACAATAATTACAAGTTTAGTCTTGATAAAACACTCTCCATCCTGTTTAAGTCAGCAGAGGTTAGCTTGCTCGGATCTCCACTTTTAATTGGTTTTGGACTTGGGCTTTTAAGGGGCGGAGGGCCATGTTCAAATTAGAAGAATCACTGAGAAGCCATGAGCTGAGAGGGCATGCTAGGAGACGGTTATTTGCAGAAGCTTTTATGGGGCCCTGGTCAAACACAGATACCTGTTGGACAAAAGGGTTTGTTGTTTTTTTCCTTAAATTAAGGTGTTGAAAGTTAAATGTGCTGCCAGTAAAGGAAATTCTATGTGCAAGGGAGGTTAATGACAGTAAGTATATGCATCTTAACCATTAAATTTTTCCTATCTGTCTATATGTAGGCATGGCCCTTTCTTGTGGAGAGATTATACTTGGTCAGCTATAAATAAAGAGGAAGTATATTTTGTTGCTTTTGTAGCAGAAAAGTTGAGTCCCTTTTCTTTTCCCCAAATTTGGGTCCTCATCTGAATATTAATACTTACCATTTGGTAGTCTTCAGGTTTCCATTAAAAGAAAATCAGTGAAATCAAACAAAATTGTAAGCTAAGCTTTAAAATAGAAGTAGACATTTTGAAAATATCTTTAACAACTTGGCTGCCTTTTGACAAATGTTTGTGATGTTTTGAAAAAGCCAAGTTATTTATTTAAAAGCAATGCAAACTCTCTCTGCTAGCTGAACCCCATCGTTTAACAATAAATGATGCTTTTGCTGATAAATGAATCTATGCAGTCTAGCAAATGAACTAGGAGATGATGTCTGAAGGCAGATGAATATTTAGCTGCCTAATGCTTCCATCTATTATAATATGGTTAAAAACACAACAAACTCCCCAAAATACTCCCCCAAATCCAATGTTAAATTTTCGAATTCCAGTGCATTTTTAGTGAATTGATTTGTTCTCTTTCTTTTCCTCTGTAGCCCAGAAAGGTCAGTGGTTGAGTGGATTTTTTGACTATGGGTCTTTCTCAGAAATCATGCAGCCTTGGGCCCAGACCGTGGTGGTTGGCAGAGCCAGGTAAGAGCTCTTTTGTTCTGGAAGCTCCTTTTCCTCCCAAATGAAAACAAGAAAGGAAAGGGCCAGGACTGTACAGGTTCTTACCAACAATGCTCTCTTTGTCTAAACTTTCTAAGAATATTGGATCATGGTCATTCCAGAGGCAGCATGACTGGAAGACCAGTTCCCAGCAGTCATTCAGTGCGTGTCTCCAGTGATGCATTTAATCTAAAGTCTAGTTTTGACAGTTTCCTCGTTATAATGCTGAGAGAAACACTGTTTGGGGGCTGTAAATAGCTACAGCCCGCCATGACCACCCCCCTTCCCAAAGACCATTTTCTTTCAGAAGTAGGTGACAACTAACTCAGTCTCACCTACTTCTCTATGTAACTTGAAAGAAGTTCCTTCATGTCATCGAGCTTATTTAAGTAACAAGTTAGTGGCACTCTATTGGTTTATCGTCAGATTTGAATTACCCCAAAAAAGAGTTTACCTGAAGCAGGAGTGAGTAAAATAAGCTGGGATACCTGTATTTTTCAAATGGGAAATTAAAGTTTCTGTTAGATTGTAATACCTACTCTAAGAAGGGCTTCACTCAACAGCAAGCTCCACACGAAATAATCCGTAGCACTCCCATTACGAGCGCCTGCCACGGCCGATCTTACTCTCATCCTGCACTGCAGAGACCTGCTGCCCTCGGGACCCACATCTGGAGCTCACCTGCCTCTCGGGGACAATCAGTTTCTCTTATCTCAGTGAAAAGTGGCACCTGCCCAAGATTCTCAGACATGCCACAGCGGGTTGAGATTTAGATTCTAGCCTTGAAAATAATTCTAGGCTTTGTGGTTCTCTCAGTACAGCAGGTCAGTATGGCTTGTGCTGCCAGTGACAAGGAGCCATCAGATGGCAAATCCCACAGACAGGATCTTCCCCTGTGGCAAGAATAAGAGGCAGGCCGGGAGTTAGCCCCAACAAGCCCACAGGGACTGGCTCCCGTTTTCCTCTCACCGCGTCTCGGGTCTTCCACCTAACCCCAGGCTTCTGGGTCCCAGTGAGAATTCTTTGTGCCTGGAAAAATTCCCACTGGGGAGGTGGGGGGTGCACTAGAGGAGAGAGCCCTTCTACCCAGGACCTATCAGTTTGCTATAGAGTCCCTCCCACCACATTCAGACCAACTTTTCTGAAAATTTTCCTCTTACCTATTCTGCTTCAGTTTTCTTGTCTGTAAAAAACCTGACAGATTTTTAACCCTCCAAAAGCCAAACCTTTGTTAAGATCTTTAATATTCTCCCATGGGAAACAAGAGAATAATGTTTTACCCTTATGATTGGAAGAATAGGGATTGTCTGTGAGCAAGATCCGTCCAGTGTGGCTTTGGCTAGCTCTGCCATTGTTTATTGTGACACTCACTCTGACTTCTTTCTTTCCATCTGATGAGTTCTGGGCTTCTTGCTCCAAACACATACACATGCTCACAAGTATATAAAACACAAATGGAGCTAGCTTCTTTCAAAAGCAATGGCATTTCGAGAAATAAATATAAATGTATTCTTCTGGGATTGTTACTGTAAGTGCTGCCAAAACTCATCTTGGGTATGTATGTTTGGAATATGTGTGCTATTGGCTGTAAATTGTCTTTTATTATTCCATGGCACCTTGTCCAGGGACACACTATAAAACAAGATGTAGCATCTTCATGTGCTAGCCTGATAAAATTTATATGAAGTATAATAGAAAACAGAAGTTGTTCTGAGCTGTTTTCAAGTTCAATAAATAACTGTAATACTCGGATAAAGATGTTCTTTATTAGGTCACATGGGCCCTAATATATAAGTTATAAGTTACCGATTTAGGGTGGCTTTTGCAATTACAAGTTTCCAGTTGGATTGTTAATCATTGTGAACAGAAATATTTCTAAACTCTCCTGTGTACCTCCTGCTCATTGTCTGGTTGTCTAGAGGGCTTTTGATTCTGATTCAGTGCAGGCAAGTGACAAGGGGGTGGGTGGTTCCCACTCAGGCCCCTGTCAGGCCTCTTGTGATGATAAGAATCCATTTCCAGTAGCCAGTGTAACAACCAAAGACCATCCTTCATGGAAAAGTTTGTTATGGAGATGCTATGGGGGGATGAGAGACTATAAGCCATCCCAGTCCCAACCCCAAGGAATGCAGCTGTGAGAGTGAAGATTGAATTACAATTCTGAGTAAGGACTCGCCCTGTACCTTGCAGTTCTCTTTCTCTGTCCCCGCTCCCCCCGCTTCTCGATTTCTACTTTCTTTATGAGGACCAAGTTGGGAGGATATCATGGATGTGGGCGGAGGCTTTGAGCTCCTGGACAGTTGTTAAAATTAACGTAGCTTAATTTTAAAATATATACTTTCAATACTGATCTTTTGTTTCACCAAGATTACTATAGAAAGTTTTCTCTATCCCATTGCTTTTTTCTAATGAAGAAGAAAGTTAAATTGTTTAACCACCTGCCTACACTTGACACATTTTTCTTCATCCCCATAACATACCTACACACTCCCCATCCACATGCCTAGTGGTGAGACCTACCCTCAGATCCTATCTGGAACCACAGTATTAGTACTCCATAGGAAACTACAGCACTGTTTCAGCAATGCCATCATTTGTTAAAATAGTTCGTGAGAGTTTCAGCTTCTTACTACCGTTTGGACCATTTCCCTCCATCTTCATCAAAAAGATACTTTATGGTGAATTGAGAAGTTCCATTGGGCAACCACAGAGACAGATATGTGTGAATGCACATGCATGCACAAGCTAGGCTGCTGAGTCTGAATGCTAGAGGCTCCCCTAGTGCAACCCTCTGTTTGAATTTATCCTGTGGTGGAGAATTGGAGTGCTTCTGAGGTTAGTTTTCTGTTGTATTTACAAAAATTTACCATATTCGCCAAATCCGGAGTCTCTTACTCCTAGAAGAGTCTGACTTCCCCTTGCTCTCTGTATTACTAGTTTTTACCCCCAATGTTTTGAGGTGGGATTGGAAAATAAATGACTAGCTGTAATGTTGACACACATTAGGCTCTTATGTGGCTCATTTTTTATCAGGCTAGGAGGAATACCTGTGGGAGTAGTTGCCGTAGAAACCCGAACAGTGGAACTCAGTATCCCAGCTGATCCTGCAAACCTGGATTCTGAAGCCAAGGTAGGTCACCCCGAGTACAGTATACGCCTGTGCTTGGAGCTGTGTTGCCCGTCTGCAGAGCCTGTGGATGTACTGGAAGCACTGCAAACCATCAATTTTAGAGGGAAGGGCAGTCAGCAGCCGTGAATGAGTTCAGACCATCTTGTGCTCTTAAGATGACACTAAATGTACTTCAAGATAAATTCTGCTTGAAAAATTAAATAGGCCTTTACAGTTGTCTTGCTGATGCTGGAAAATAGTTGGGGACGTGGTCTTAGAGAAAGGCAGCCGAGACAATGCCAAGGGCTCTTTGGTCTCAGATTCTCTGAACACACTCATGAAAGAGCTACTGCTAGAATTAATAGTGGAGTCTGCCAAATTGTGAACACCACAGCCTGTCCTTTTATAAAGGATGGATAGCATTTTCACATCCTGACAAAATCCAGAAAATGAGTTGTGGGGAGATCGGGGAGGAGGTTATTCAGCAAGGTCACAATGAGTGTCCCTTTATTAACCACAGAAAAGGAAAAGCTACACTAAGCACAGAGGTGAAGGACTTGGAGCCTTTGTGCAGTTGGCCACTTGGAGGAGTTGAGTCTAAAGTTGCCCTGGGAAAGCAAGGGTACTAAGTGCATCCTTCCATTAGAAGCAGTAGGTTTCTCTCTTTTGACTAAAGAGTGGAGGTGTCATCAGCAATCAAAAAGAGGATTGTTTAACAAAGTCAAAGATCCAGGATCTTTTTTCCTACTTCAAAGAACATCTTTATGATGAACAAACCTGGTGGGGTTTTTTGTTTTGTGGTTTGTTTGTTTTTTAGTTTGATTTTGAATTTTTAATCAAACCTTATTCACCTTGGACAGATTCCCCCTCAAATTGTGTCTTCCTTTTTCACTTTCCCCAATAGATAATCCAGCAGGCTGGCCAGGTTTGGTTCCCAGACTCTGCCTTTAAAACCTATCAGGCTGTCAAGGACTTCAACCGTGAAGGGCTGCCTCTGATGGTCTTTGCTAACTGGAGAGGCTTCTCTGGTGGGATGAAAGGTGAGTGCCTGGCTCTGGGCTGGGGGCCTCACTGGTTCCCCTGTACCCTGCAGCAGAGGGAGGGAGGGCTTGTATTGGGCAGAGCCTATGAGTGTCCTGGGGGCCCATCACCCTAGGCCAGTGGTCGGCAAACTCATTAGTCAACAGAGCCAAATATCAACAGTATAACGGTTGAAATTTCTTTTGAGAGCCAAATTTTTTAAACTTAAACTATATAGGTAGGTACATTGTTATTAACTTAATTAGGGTACTCCTAAGGCTTAGGAAGAGCCACACTCAAGGGGCCAAAGAGCTGCATGTGGCTCGCAAGCCGCAGTTTGCCGACCACGGTCCTAGGCTTTTGGGGGGATTGTGCATCCTCTGAGATATCTTCTGAGTGGTAACCTGAATGGGAAAATTCAGTGTTTTACAATTCCATACAAAATATCAGAACAATCTGCTAGTGTTATCTAGGTGGACTGCTATTATGGATTAGCTTTCACAGGTGAATGATGGTCCTTGAAACATATGATCCCTCTTTTCTGGACAAACTTTTTGTTGACATTACTCTTTAACACTTTACAATGACCAAGACAGATACTGAAATTAGCCTTTACCAGAAGAAAACTAACAAAGTCTATAGCAGTGGCTGTTCTTGGTGGTAATTTGTGATATGTTTTATTATTATCCAACAGCAGCCCTGGGCCTGGGCTCCAGCCTATTAGACCATTATTAAAGGCTGGGCTCTCTGTTGTGGGAATTGCTTAGTGACTAGGCAGCCAGTGTCCCCATTTACTGAGAGTCCTGTGTGCGCAGAACCACTGCAGACAGTTCGGGGAACACCACGGGAAACACGCTCTGCCTCTTTGAGTAGCCGAGCGCCTCTCCAGTGGCAGAGACTCATGGCCATGCTAAGGCCAGAACAACATTCCGGGCGAGGATGCGTGTGCTGAGGAGTGTCACAGGACTCAGGGTTCTGAAGTGTAGTGGGGGATGGGTTAGGGGAACGGGAGGGAAGAAGTGATACTGCTGGAGTAAATAGAGTGAAGAGAAGGACACCGAAATGCCTTGGGCAGGGGCATCTCTACCTCTGAGGGAGGAAACAGGAAGTTACCCTTTTATAGATTACCAGGTCTGTGTGGAGAGAGATTCTCGAGTCTTATGCTAACAACTTTTCCTTGCTTGGCTAGGAAAAGCCCTGGATGGCCAGGATTTCCTGGCAAAATGTAGACGACTAAGACGATTTTTTGTTACTGTAGTTGGAAAGTACCCCTTTGACCATATTTGCTGGAGAACTACCACATTTTACACTTTTCTTAGGAGAGACAGACTATAAATGCAAATTAAAGTTTGCATACTTTTATAGACTATCAAGGTGAAATTTTTTTTTTTAACCAAGATAATAAATCGGTGGAAATACCATGAGACATGAAAAGTATAGGTTAAATAAGTCAATCGTACAAATTTTTATTGACTTCCTATATGCAAGGAACTATGCTAGCTACTGCAGACAAAACAAAAACAAGTCAGAAACAGACACTGCCTCAAGGAATTAAGAAAAATGTCCTGGGCAGAATGATAAAGTCATAATGTATAAACAAAATACCACCGTGTTCAAAAGAGGATGATGCCATATTAAGTTTCGGGGAAAGGGGCCCAAAACCCCTTTAATTTATATATATAATTCATTTATATAATATATATATAATTCATTTAGCGTCAGATTTCACTTGATCCCAAATTCCTTGGCTGTAAGACTTACATTAATATTTAAGAGAGAATGCAATGCTATTACTTCTTAGTTACATCTCTTCTGAGGGGCAGGGGGCATTGCATATTACTTAGGAGTAAGTCAGCCTGGCTATTTTGTCTAACGAATTCAGAGATCATAAGTTTGCCATGTGCCTCTTGTAGGAAAAGCTTCAATTCTGCTACATATTTGATCCCAGGTCTAGATTGGCTGCTAGCCCTGTAACAGTAAGAACAACAACAATTAAGATCCACTGAGCTCTTTTCACCATTTCACAGTTTCCACTGTGCTCACCATTTCACATGCATTATCTTACATAATCACAACAAGCACCTCTAAGGGGTCGGTTATATTATTATCTGTAATTTACATAAGTTGAGACTTAGGTTAAGTATATTTGCCAAGATCATTTAGCTAAAAATGACAGATTTGGGAAAGGAACATGGATCTGTCTGACTTCATATAGCACAGTTGGCTGATTTTTAGAGCCTAGGACCAGACCTGATCTGCTAGAATATCCCTAGAATAGAGGATCTAGATTCCTGAGAAAGTTACTGTTCACCTGCTTCCCCTCTGCTTTGGAGTTGGTTATTGTGAGAAGAGCTCAGAAATAAGTTACAGTTCTTTATTGTGGTAAAATATACATAACATTTTATCATTTTAACAATTTGTAAGTGTACAATCCAGCAACATTAAATACATTCACAATGTTGGGTAACTATCATCACTGTATATACCCAACTTTTTCATCATCCTCAACATAAAATCTGTACCCATTAAACAATAACTCCCCCTTTCCTCTCCCCCCTACTTCTGGTCAAAAATGAGTTACTGGGCTGCTGTAGACCAACTTTCTGAATTTTGGTGCTGCTACATTCATTTACACATTATTTAAGACAAAAAAGCTTTGGGGAAGATAGAGATCAGTGTGAAAGTAGGAGAGGGAGGAAGAGCATAGCCTTTCGTATTTACATACAGTCAAGATGTTCTCTACATATTATCTCATGTAACGGGACCTAGGCTGAGAGTCATTCCATATCCCTTGGGGAGATGTTTGCAGTTTTGGTTTCAGTACTGGCTGGAGATTATGCAGAGAGGGAAAATAAACAATTATGCCATCCCTCAGTGCACACAAACACACAGCCAGGAGCTGACTGCACTGTGGGTAAAATGACTCCAAAATTGTGTGTAATGAGTAGGAAAAGATTAGAGACAGCTCTTGCTATGCTGAAAATTGACATTATTGGGGGGGGGGGGGGCGGGACTCTTTACTAGTCGGCCTAGGAGGTCTAATTCGAGCAGTAAAAATAATAAATAAATAAATAAATAAATAAATAAATAAAAGCACGTCAAGATGGTATTGGTGCTTTTTTCCCAATGAGTTCTATCTGGCCGGAAGGCTATTCAGCATAATGCAAAATTAAATTATAAAAACTGGCTGAATATTTAGATGGAAGAGCCATTTGGAAGCAGTTTATTTAGACGAACCGGCAATGACCCACAACAGGGAGACATCAAGCGTGAAATTTACTAGAAATTAGCACCAGGGTCCCAGCCTCAGCATGAATAGCTTGATAGGATGCAAATCCCAGTAATATTAAGCCGCCTCACTGCTGGTGCTACAGGGTCACTCTCAGTTGGCTTTTCATGTTATACTTATTATTTTTTCCTGGGACAGGTTATAAATAACAATAAAAAAAACATTTATTGAAAACTTTAACTGGAATGAAAGTCTTATGTTAAAGCCTCTGATTACTTGGATGTTGAAATAGAGTGTCAGCCAGCCATAATGAACTCATGAGACAGCATGTGTGTGCAGCTTGGTTATGCCTAATGTTTACCTTCAGCTTCTAACAGATAATCTCTCCCCAAGTCAATATGATGTGTTCTAGCTTCCAGAGTGTGGGGCACTGTGCAAACACCCTGCCACCCTGCTCGCTTGTTTGTGCATGTGGTGGCCAGGGTTTATCCACGCTGTGTAAGCGAAGGCCCTGGGCAGGGTTGGTGTCTGGGTGCTGAGAACACACTGGAAGAGCCGTGTGATCCCCGTTCACGCAGATGTTCTTTGCTCAGAATGCTGGAAAGCTCCAAGCTCCTGCCTCTCCAGTAAAGAACCTATCAGTATTTTCCATTCCCAGTTGCATTTCTTATGGCCTGAGAATTGACAGTCAGCATATGCATAGCTTTAAAATTCCCTAGACTGATGTCTAGCCTAAACCCTTCGGGAGAGCCCCTCCCTTGCTATTCTTGGCAGTGATTTTGCTCTGTCTCTTAAAAATGGATTTCAGACAAGTATGTGTCAGATTGTTGCCAGGTGCTTCAACCTGCCTTTCAGAATGTCTGGCTTGGGCAGCTGTGATTCAGTGTGAGCCTGTTGTTTGTAGAGTTTGTTTATGTTTCAATAGCCTTTGTTGATTGTTGGGTGTTTTGATGGTTGGATTGTGGGTCTGTTGGTATTCCAGGTTAGATGGAGGTATTTTTTTCAGTCCCCAGTTTGTCAGCTGTGATAAACCTTGATGCCCCTTTTCTACTCGGTCTTGGGGCCTGAAAGATAATTGTTTGATACAAGCTGATAGTATCGTCAGTACCATTTCTGGCCATTCAAAGGATCCAGGTGAAATTTAGAAATATTGAATCATTTATTCAAGTCTCTTCTGGTTTCTGTTTTACCCACCATCATATCAAATGCTGGAAAGCAGACTACCTCAGCCTCGTGCCCTCTCTGTGCAGTAAGAATGATGAGTTAAGAATGAGGTAGTAGAATGTGGACTTTAGATCCCAAAAGATCTTGGATCAAGTCTTATCTCTGCCACTTAATTAAGCCCCAGGTTACTCACCTGTAATTTGGATATAAGAATAAGATGATTTTCTGATGACTGAATAATTTATGTGTGAATATATATATGCAAGCATGCTTCTTGGTATTCACTAAACTAGCTGTGATGATGAAAAAGAGAGACCACAGTCCATTTCACAGAAATAAAAAATGCACACATACTCAATTTCATCCCAAACTATATGCATGTACTATGAAGCCAACTTTTTAAAATCAACCAAATGGAAGTACACTTCAAAGCCCCCCCCCCCCCCCACACACACACACACACACTTTCTTTTTGGGACCTGGGTCTATTAATCATAGATAGTACAGAGACAGATTTTGATGTAAGTATGTCTTTAAGAAACTATTGAAGAAGCTGGAAACTCTCCCTTCATTTATTTCTAAGTTACTTTTTTCTTTTGCACATGGGATGACCGTTTCGTGCTATTTTTCTGTTGTTTTACTTTTTATTTATGCCTTTCATTTCTTCTCTGTGTGATACCGTTGAGAGCCACTCCTTTCTGTGACTTGTTCTGAGACTGTACTCTTGGCAGCACTGAAAAATGTATCGCTAATTACACAATTATTTTATTATGTAGCATTGGTTGAAATATCCACTAAAGAATTAATTTAGTTAAAATAATTTGAACTGAGCAATTATTTTCATAACCACAGAATTAGCGTAAAATGCTTAAAGTCTTTTATTCCTTGCCTTTCATACAGCAGTAGTGTAATTAGCAGTAAATTTTTTTGTCTTTGCTTTCCTCCCAAAGGAATAAATGTCTTTGCTCTGATCATAATACAGAGTAAATGGTCATACACATTCCTCACAGAGGAGGGAGTTTTTTCTGGGGCAACTTCTGGAGTTTTGGAATTTGAAGTCTTCACAGACCAGTCAGGTTGGGGCAGTGGAGAAGGCATGTGCCTTGCAATGAACTCTGCTCATGGAGGGTTTGTGCATAGAGCCATTTTTATTTGGGAGAAGGTGGCAGTTTAATTTGCCAGTTACTACAATGAAAGCAGTTTCTATTTGGTTCACTCTTAACTTCCTGAAAAATGCTTCTTTGCTTTGGATTTCCAGAATTGATTTATTCCAAATTGAGATCCTCTCCTTGATAGAAAAGTTTGAACTCCGTTGAACCTGTTATTTGGTGTTTAAAAAGGATCCATTGTGGTTCCACGGAAGTACTCATTAAACATCTGGAATCATAAACCTCAAGCTTTAGCAGTTTTAGACTGCAGTGAACTAGGGAATGGGAAGAAGTTCATAAATTATTGGGAAATAAATAACCGATCCTACTTTCCAAAGACTCACTTTATTTATGTACCAGGGGTCTTTTCTTCAGGCTGCTCTTGGCCTTGGGGACATTACAAAGTGTACTCGTTAGCAAAACGAAAAGGTGGCTCCTCTTTTTATGTATCTGAGACATTTCCAATAAATACACATGCATTTACATTTTTTCCTCTCACTGAAACCCTGATAATACAACCTTTAAAGAATTAGTTTTTCTTTCTCACTGCATTCTTTGCAGTGTGTAGATGCTCATCCATTCAGCAGACACATGGTGAGCACTGTGTTCCAGGCACTGGACAGGACTCTGGACACAGAGATAAAAGATGCAGGTTTTGAAGGCTCCTTTTCCATTAGCTGCACATAGTAAGAGCTTATCATATGCTAAGTATCATGAGAAGAATTGAGAAGAGCTTGAATAGTTCTTTCAGAAAATGTAGGGAGAAAGATCACATATTGACATGAAAAATACTTAATGTTTGTAGAGCAAGTGTGAATTAATGTGGTGAGACCTGGTACAGAAATTCAGGGAGCGTATGAAATGGATATGCACACTGATTCTTGTGAAAGACCATGCCCTTCTCTGTGCTGTTGAATATAGGGGGACCTACCAATCTCTCTGGTCTTCAAGAGGGCCAAACAGGACAACCCTCAGGTCTGTCAGCGGCTACCTCGTGGAGGCACAGTGTGCCTTTTAAATATTATTTTTTATATGTGCAATGATGTGATCAGTGTTTCTTAATTTCTAATTTGTCTCATTCTCCATAGATATGTATGACCAAGTGCTGAAATTTGGTGCTTACATTGTGGACGGCTTACGGGAGTGCTCTCAGCCTGTGATGGTCTACATCCCTCCCCATGCTGAGCTTCGGGGCGGCTCCTGGGTCGTGATTGACCCCACCATCAACCCCCGACACATGGAGATGTATGCTGACCGGGAAAGCAGGTAGCCTCCTTCCTATTTCCATCCACTGCCTCTAGGGGTCCTCTGACTGCTGGTTTCCTCCTGAGAACTTGATTTGCATCTGTGTTTTCCCGGAGGATTCCGGGGCAAAAAAAAAAAAAAGGACTTTCCAAATGGTGTCAGCTGGCTGGAGACAGAACGAGGCTGCAGGCAGGTTCTCTCGGTGTGACACCCCACTCCAGATTATTTTTTTTAAAAATATATTTTATTGATTTTTTTACAGAGAGGAAGGGAGAGGGATAGAGAGTTAGAAATATCCATGAGAGAGAAACATCCATCAGCTGCCTCCTGGACACCCCCTACTGGGGATGTGCCCGCAACCAAGGTACATGCCCTTGACCGGAATCGAACCTGGGACTCTTCAGTCCACAGGCCGACGCTCTAGCCACTGAGCCAAACTGGTCAGGGCTACCACTCCAGATTCTTTTACCACAAAGCCTTCTATTCTAGGAACCCCCAGCCTCAGAGAACCTCTCTTCCTATTGGATGTTCAGATATGCCTACTCACTCTCTCCTTCCGCTATGTTGCAGAAGGATAAGGCAAGTTGGAGGGGAAGAACTGAATTGTTAGTGTGAGGTTCTCGGGCCTTATTAACCCAGCTCTGCCGCTGGCTAGTGGGGAACTGGGAGCAGTCCTCCCTCTCCCCGGCTGCTTCTCCTCGTCTGTGGAACAGGCTGGGTGGTCTCTGAGGTCCAGCACGGCACCCACATCCCGTGATTCTAAACCAGAGCTTTGCCCTCAGAGTCCAGTGTCTTACTCTGGCATTACAGGAGGCCTGGAAAACAGTGTTTGCAGCACCCAAAGAACTTCAAGAGAATATCCCAGGTTTTTGTTGGAAGGTGATACCTGAACATCCTTAAGTAAAAGAGATCCAGTCCAGCTTCCTTTCATAATCTGTTTCAACCCTTTCCAAAGTAGGTAAATTTCACATATTTCCTTGACATCTTCCATGCCATTTCCTATATCCAGTCATTTTATTAAAACACCTGTGTCCCTCTTTTCCCAAACATGTCAGCCTCCTACTTCAAAACCTGCTTGGGAGAACCCAGTAGTTTTATTGTCAAATTATTAGGCTTAAGTTCTTTGCTTAGGAATTTATTATTTTTAAGTGCTAACCTAGCCCCTGATCTGATATCAAATCAAAGACAATTCCCGTGCAGATTTTGGAACAAGAGTGTTTTTTTTGTTTTGTTTTGTTTTGTTTGTTTTTAATATATTTTTATTGATTTTTTTACAGAGAGGAAGGGAGAGAGATAGAGAGTCAGAAACATCGATGGGAGAGAAACATCAATCAGCCGCCTCCTGCACATCTCCTACTGGGGATGTGCCCGCAACCCAGGTACATGCCCTTTACCGGAATCGAACCTGGGACCTTTCAGTCCGCAGGCCGACGCTCCATCCACTGAGCCAAACCGGTTTCGGCAAGACTGGTTTTAAATACACCTCTGCCCTTGTTAGACTTGTACAAGTCTCTTCACTTGCTGTACCTTCACTTCCGTATCTGTAGGATGGGGGACAACAATGCCTGACATCACAGTGGATGTAGACGGCACAGGGTTGTTCTGAACGTTTCAATGTCAGCTCTTAGAACGGTGCCATGCACACAGTAGCCATGAGCAGTAATTTTTTTTTTTTCAATGTAAAAGTTTAGAAAAAAGAAAGGTGTTTAGGTAAGTTCCTGGTCATACATCGTTAGATGTAACCTGAGATCTTTCACTTTAGTAAGCAGAACATTTTTCTACTGCTTGACCTGGTCTCGTGCTGCCAGCAGACTGGCAGCTGTGTGTAGGACTATCGGCATCAACCTCTCATTGCACGGCCTAAGGGCTGGAGGTTGTTCCCCTGCCAGCGGAAAATAATGGGGCTCCTATTACCCTTATCAGCTGTAGGTGGTGGAATCCGTATTCTTCTCCCTTTGGGGTGGAAGTAGACTGGCGTGGTAATGAGAATGCTTTAATTGCCTTTTGCCAGGCCTTTCTCATACCTCACTGCAATACTTCTCTGGTGTCTGCTTCTCTCCCTGGGATTACGTCTGTGAACCATGGGTGGGCAAAACCATAATGAAGCTATTTCCTGGTCCACAAATTGTAACTGGCCTCATTCTGTTGTCTCCTCCTTTAAAGGGCCTCTATTTCTGTTTTGTTATGTTTTCTTTCTTTCTGTTTGATCTAGGGCATCAGTTCTGGAGCCAGAAGGGACTGTAGAAATCAAATTCCGCAAAAAGGATCTGGTGAAAACTATGCGTCGGTTGGACCCCGTCTACATCCACTTGGCTGAGCGATTGGGTATGTCTGCTTGTGCTCCTGGCAAATCAATGAGCCATTCAACTGATTTGTAATGAGTGCATTCTAGGCCAAGGGAGGAGGCACTGAAGCATTTGATCAAATTCATGATAATCTTTATTTACTGTCCTCTATATGGTAAGAACCCTGGTAGAATAAAATAGTGTGTGTAATAGGAGGGAAAGTGGGCCCTAAAAAAGCAAGTCACCCGATTTTTCTTCTGATCCTTATAGTTCAACTAGCACATCTTCCTAGGCTTGTGGATATCATTGTAAAGGATGATTAGCTAGAAGCTGCTATTGGGCAGGCTAATCAGTCAGAGAATATGCTAGCCTTAAATGTCCTGCTTCCGCTTGTCTCTTTGGGCAAACTTGCCTCGTTTCTGAGGAATGTGAGAGTCAGTGTCATGGGATAGCAAAGCTGGAAACCTATCCAGGTGGAGTTCTTTTATTTTTTTATTTTTATTGTTTTATTGCTTAAAGTATTACAAAGGGTATTACATATGTGTCCTTTTTTTTCCCCCGCCCTTGACAATCCCCTGGCCTCCCCTACCCCCCAGTGTCTTATGTCCATTGGTTATATTTATATGCATTCCAGGTGGTGTTGTGGGGCCATTCTGAGCTAGAGAAATGGAAATAAAGAGTGTGCACCCCTTGCTTCCAAGCAGAGGCTGTGGTAGCAGTAGCCCTGGGAGCGTTTGCGCTTCATGCCTCCAGCCAGGGCTCTGTTGCTCATTTGTTTGTGGAACTTTTGAAAGGCACTTGCAATTTGCACACGGACTACACCGTGGGAGCCCTGTGTTGAGTTCAGAGTCTGAATGAGTTTCAGATTCTTTTAAAACACTGATTTTCTGCCCAGGTCTCCCATTGAGCCCCTTGCTGTGTTAGTAAAGATAATTGCTTGAGCTTCTTTTGTTTGTTGGTTTGTTTTGTTTTCAGAGAAGCAGAGAGATTGTCTTTAAAATGTAGTGAAACGCAGTGAATGGAAAGTGTAAAAAAGAGAGATGCTAGCTCATTTATGTTCCAAATAGTAATTTAATTAATGAAGTGCCATTTGTGAACTCTCTGTATCCTCACCATCTTAGAGACGCAGAAACTTCTGAGTGTTTGCTTCCAGTCTATAGTTTGCACACCCTGGGGTTTGCAGCCTTGAGCCAGGTCGCTTGTCCTACACAGTGACAGTAATCACTGTTTGTGTCCCATTGTTTGCCATTAGGCAACAGCCACCAATAACTAACACACCGCAGCCTGGGCCTTTTATGGGAAATGCACACATACAACAAGAAATTGGCAAAGTTGTCTCCAAAATCTATTGCCACCCAGAGTTACTGAGGTGGGTGTTTTCCCTCTTTCTTCTCCAACAGGATAATTACTTCTGACCAACCCATACACTTTAATTAAAGTAACTGCAGCTCAAGAGCAAGTTCCTCACAACTGCACACAGAGAAAGCGCTAAAAGCTTCAGCCACCGATAAGCATCTCACTTAGATGGCGCATAATTGCTCCCAGCATCCAGCGATCGTTGCTGCTGTTTGTACCACTAATTCTGTACAAAAGCAGCAATGCCACAATTGCAGGACACAGCAAATTGCATAATTTTCTCTCTTTTTTTTTTCTTTTTTGCTGGTTTTCTTTCTGGCCAATTTAAAATTTGTCAAAGTCGGTCTTCTTCTGGATCACTGCCCTTTGATATTTCGTGCACTCCATTTGCCACAAACAAGCCGCAGGGCCGCAGTTCATGCTGACTCTAGCAGAAGCAGAGAGAGCTCCATTTATCTTACACTGCCTGCTGAATTCCTGCTCATTAACTGGGGGTTCACTGCCTCTTTTTAACCCCCCAATAGCTGTTATCATCCCTTCGGAGTAACTGGGTGGTAGGAAGAGGGATCCTCTCGGACATCTGTTAGCGGAATGCCTGGGTGGCGAGGGGGAGGGCTGAGGCTTCTTCCTCTCCAAGGGAAGTGACATCGCTCCCACCTTCACCCAGCACCTTTCCACTTCTGAAACATAGGAGGGCGAGAGGGAGGAGATTCCCAAGTGATGGCCGTTTAATCACTTGTTACAAATCATCTCATTATCAATTTACTGTCCGCATTGAAGAAAACCATATTTATTTAACCTTGACCAAAATGGCACTAGAGAAAGAATCCTTAGTCTGCTAAATGTGAAGCAGGCTCTGGCCCAAGGCTGCTTGGGAGCATGAGCAGTGGGTGTGGAATAAAAGCAGCTAGGTACACCTCTTGGTTATGTTGCCTGAAGGTAAATTGTTTAACTTCTCTGAACGTCAGCTTCTTCATCTGGAAAGGGGGGACAGGACCCCCACAGAGCACATGTGAGGACCAAGTCGAACGCTGTGAGGCATTTTTCAAACCTAGAGATTGGCATAATTTCCTATCCATCTTAATCGTTAGAAGAAGCAGATGGGCCATGTTTGGTATCGGGCACGCTCTGTGGCTGAGGTCCACTTTTGCAAGTGGTATAGGAAAGGAAGTAAGAAAGAGACAGAAGTGACCTTGTCTCTCCGGCGTTGGCAGTCTTTCCGGGAGCCCAGACCCACCCCGGTGCATCTGTGACACACAGATCCGCAGGGATGTCACAGGCCAGGCCAGGACCCAATTCCTTTGGGGCTCACATTGGCTTTTGGCTCCTTTCTCAGTGCCTAGAACCAGAGACTGCCAGACTGTTTTTTCACAAAGGGGGTGAAAGTGACCTCGTTTTCCAGATTGGGAGATTGAGGCAAAAAAGAAGAGAGAAATGAATCATTCAAATACAAAATAAACGTGCGTTGGAGCCCAGAGTGAAATTCTGGTTCCCTATGTTCTACTTTTCTTAGGATTTCCTCAGATTCTACCTCAGGTGAAGACTGAGCCTGATCAAAATTAAACAAGAATTCTTTCCCTTTGTGATCAAAAGCCAATTCCACTGAGAACCAGGTTTCGGAGAAAGCCTGCAGGAGTGGGTGTTATCTCATGTCCCAATCTCCTCCCAAATTGGCCTCCGCACTAGGGAGCATGCTGTCAGAGCACCAAGAGCGGGCCGTTTCTGCCAAGGCCATGTGGGCATTTATACCATCATTCACAGGCCATGCAAAGTTATCGACTTAAACATCACCTGCTATCCTTGGTCAGACATTTAACTAGCTCACCCCTAAAGACTTGGCAGGGCCAGACCAAATGATTTCATGGACCTTACCCTGCCTGCGGGCCGGACGTTCCCCACCCCTGACCTAGACAAACCAATGCACCACCGATTGTGCTCAAAAACATAAGTACTATTATTCTGTAAGTAATGAGTAATGTTTAATTTCTGAACAGTTAACTTCATCTCTCAGAATTTTTACTTTTTAAAAGTGACCTTTTGTCATGTTACATGCTTAGTTTAGGTAGGAAGGTGGTGGATTACTAGTTTGCAGTCTGAGATTATAACAGTATGGAAACTGTACACACATTGATTCCTGGTAGAGGTGAAGGAGAGAATTTCCCCAGAGAGAAATGTGATGTAAGCCCAATGCCGGAGCCTTTCATTGCTGGACCAGTTCTGCCCCAGCATTCTCGGCATTGGGGCTTGGTTAGAGGCCTGGGGAAGATTAGCATCCTACCATTCTGGTTGCCTTAGGGAATTAAATTCCTCCCCTGGTGATAGAGCCTCCTCCCCACCCCCCCCTTCAAGGCCTCTTTGTGTCTCTGTGACATTGTATCTCCTCACAGAGACAGGAGCAGGGAGCCTGGCCTCCGAGTGCCAGCATGACCTGAGGTCCTCACCTTGATCCTCCTCCTCCTCTTGTGTTCAGAGGGAAATGACAAATCAATTTAGATAGAGAGAACTGTCCAGCTCAAGTGTGAAGCCATTGTGCTTTCTCCACTGTCCCTCTCCCTCAGTACAATCGGCTCCTCTACAAAGAGCAGAGGAGCCGATGAGTGGAACTTTATTGTGCTCTAGACACATCTCCGTGGTGGCCCCGTCCCGAGACAGCCGGGCAGCCTGCCGTGCGGCACCTTGGCTGTGCCCACACGGAGCACGCCCTGGGAGTGCCTGTCCGACAACAGGCAGAGGCAGCACTGGCCTCCTCGCACCCGGCACCCCTGGTCCGGCCCCCCAGGTGCAGGTGGAATGTCGTGGCTGCAGTGAGGCTACTGTCTGCAGAAATCTCCAGGATGCCTTCCTCCCAAGCTAGCAGCCAGGATGACGGGAACGGACATTCCTGGGGGTCAGGTGCAGGGCGCCGAGCTGCTTCTCTGGCTGAGATGATCACGTATCTGAGCTGTGTGTGTTTTCACATCTTTGTGTCCATCTTCAAGATGTTGCAACTGAAGAGCGCCAAAGTTTGCTTGTTTGAGGCAGAAAGCATCACCCTTATTGGAAAGGACGCTAGGAAAGAATGAAGTTCCACTACCCACGTCTGGGAAGTAGCCTCTGGCCCTCTCACCATCGTACATGGAGCGTCCTCACTAACCATGGCCACCTAACCACAGGCTCTGTGCTCGGCAGGCACAGGATGGAGCCTCCGCCTTGAAATGAGCAGCAGCTTAAAGCCTACCCCATCCCACTGACTCAGAAGCTCCTTGGTCTGATGCAGTTTAGTGCAACAGTGACAGTATTTTCCGGAAGGAGAAGGGAAGGGGTCGTTTGGTCTGAACCATTAACCTGGTTGTATTTATAAAAGTACGCGGGCTTGCCTCTTCCCAGGAAGAAGCGATTCACAATTCTGTCCAGCCAGAGGACCTGCAGGCATTTCCTGAGACTGACCTAAGCTCCTGCCTGCCTGGAGGCTGTCACCAGGACATGTCTGCCCCCACTTGCCCCATTGACTCAGATCCCTGTTCCTGCACCTGCCCAACTCAGGGAGAGCTACTTGGAGAAAGCACAGAGGAAAGACTCCCAGGATATTGCCCCGAGAATTCAGAGAATTCTGTGCTGCTTCCTGATTCTTTTGTGTGGGGTGTTTGCTTGGGAGTGCAGGGCTGCAGGGGGAGTCATCTAATTTTTATTCCTATTTGGAAATCTCTGGGTTTACTCTAATGACTTTTTAAAAATATGAGCAGCAGAGCACTACACCATTGCCAGGAAACTTAGGGTTAAACGTCCCCTGAGAGGATTGCTGTTAAAATCAATATGCAAATGAAGTTGTGTTTAGATAGGTATGGCCCCCTTTGAAGAAAAGCAGATCTATGAAAATGGGATTTTTTTAAAAAAACTAGATACATTGGGAGAAATTATTCCCATTACAAAAGGATTATTTGCTTTACCAAAGGATTCACTGCAGGGTTCCTCCTAAATAGCTCCCTGAAGGCATTTAACACGGGATCTGATTTACACAGTTTCTCAAGAATGCTTTTGTGTGAGGAAAGGCACACCTGTTATGGATACAGAAATAGTTTTGCAGGGTTTCCCCCCATTGTTCTTACTATCTTTATAGAGAAATTTCTCTCCACATAGGAAATATGAATACATAGATCTTTTAAACAGCGACTTACATTTATGCTTCTGAATCTTAATAAGTCTCCAGTCTTTTTTATGCTGATTTTTCAGTCTTAAGGCTGAGGTGTGTTCCTATAGCTGAGATCTTCTGGGGCTTAGTAGGGAGGGTGGTCTAATTCTTTTCTTAGCTTTATAAGTATTTAACCAATCAAAGTGAATGGCTTTCTTAGAGGGAAGAAAGGCCCATAAAAATTAAAATTGGGTTATAATTTACATAGGCTTCTTAGTATAACTAAAAAATAATTTTAAAAACACTTTAATATCACATTGTTTTGCAAAACATTTTTCTTATTTGCCAGATTAGTATTGTTGTTACATAAATGAGAAACTGAGCTCAGAAAGGGAAAGAGATTTCTACAAGGTTATCCAGTGCCTTTGAGCAGAGACGTTTTTAGCCTACGCCTGATTTTTATTGTAAGCGTTGAAGATCTCACCCCTTTCCGAATCCTCCTCCGTAGGCTGTGGCCTGCTCATCCATAGGTGAGGCTGGCCTCCACCTCCCTCCGTCGGGGTCCCGTGGTAAAGAACACCACCTGCTGCAGAAATCTGCTCTCTCCTCAGGAGCTTTTTGAGATGTGGCTTTTCATTACGTTGGCCTCGGGACACCTGACAGGCTGCTCCTCAACGAACACTCATGGGTCCATTTAACTTGTTTGCTGTAAAGAGTACAGGCTTTGAAGCAGGCTGCCTAAGCCCAAACCCCAGCCCCACCGTTTCCGAGCTGTGGGAGGAGTTAGAGCCCAGGTCAGCACTGGGTGCAGAGCAAGTGACTCCGTTTTGCACCTGTTTCCTCATCTGTCAGACAGTGTGATCTTCTAGGGTTGTCACGAGGATTAACTGAGGTGGAACAGTAAGTACCAGCGCATAGTAACATCTCAGAACTGTTAGCTCGTCCCGTTTGATCAGACCTCTGTATTTAACTCTTTACATTAAAATTTTTTATTATAAAGTTGGATTTTTAGGATTTCATGGGGACTTTTTATTTGGGAAGGAAGTTTGATGGAGCAACCTCTCTCTCTTCTCTCATTTCAGCCTTTTCCAAAAGTAGGGCTCTAGAAAAGAATGATTTTCCTCTCGGTAGCATATTCTTAAACACACACACACACACACACACCCTGACTTGCCCTCCTAAAAACCCCGAGGCCCTGCAATCTGGCTAGAAAAGAAAGAAAACCATTCCAAGATATTTAATTGTGCAGGGAGCTTACAGGATTGATCGAGAGCTTAGCTTTTTACAATAGTCCAGTGAATAAGAAATGCTCCTGACAAACGATCAATGATAGGATAATCACTCTTTATCCCCCTCCTCATTCTTACCTTCTTTCTTTCAGGAGAACAGGGTTCAGAAGTCAAAAATCTTTATAGACGCCGCTTTTAAATTAAGCAGAAAATAGACATTGACATATTTGTTAATCTCCCCTAAATCATTACCGGGGCTGGCTGCTTTGCTGTACAAGGCGAGGAGGCTCTTGGCGTGCTGCACAGGGTCTGTCTGGCTCAGAGCGGCATTTTAGTTTTAGAAAATAAATTTTAGAAGACTTTTTATCTCCCCCTTAAAACAAAGCACACACATCCTCGGCTTTCTCACGTGCATTTAAAATACATGCATTCTCTACCTCTGTCTTTCCTTTGCTTTGATCTTTTTTGAGATAGGTCCCGAACTGTGATCAGAGGCATTGCTGAAGGGCCAAGCAAGGCAGCCTTTGGGGGATGCTCTCTGATTTTTCTAGTCTCCGGGGGTGGAACGTTACAGGTATTTATTTTGGCTTTCTTTCTTCCTTCCTTTAAAATATATTTTTATTAATTTCAGAGGGGAAGGGAGAGAGAGATAGAAACATCAATGAGAGAGAATCATTGATCGGCTGCCTCCTGCATGCCCCCGGAGGGGATTGAGCCTGCAACCCAGGCATGTTCCCTGATGCTCTATCCACTGAGCCAAATGAGCTAGGGCTATTTTTTTTTTTTTTAATCTTTGAAGAGTCATTTTATTTTTTTTAATTAAATCTTTATTGCTCAGATTATTACATTTGTTCCTCTTTTTTCCCCCCATAACTCCCCTCCTCCCAGTTCCCGCCCCACCCTCCGCCCTCACTCCCCACCCACTGTCCTCATCCATAGGTGCACGATTTTTGTCCAGTCTCTTCCCGCATCTCCCACACCCCTTGCCCCCCCAAGAATAGTCAGTCCATTCCCTTTCTATGTCCCTGATTCTATTATGATCACCAGTTCATTCTGTTCATCAGATTATTTATTCACTTGATTCTTAGATTCACTTGTTGATAGATGCATGTTTGTTGTTCATAATTTGTATCTTTACCTTTTTCTTCTTCTTCCTCTTCTTAAAGGATACCTTTCAGCATTTCATATAATCCTGGTTTGGTGGTGATGAACTCCTTTAGCTTTTCATTATCTGTGAAGCTCTTTATCTGACCTTCAATTCTGAATGATAGCTTTGCTGGATAAAGTAATCTTGGTTGTAGGTTCTTGGTATTCATCACTTTGAATATTTCTTGCCATTCCCTTCTGGCCTGCAAAGTTTCTGTTGAGAAATCAGCTGACAGTCGTATGGGTACTCCCTTGTAGGTAACTGAGTTTCTTTCTCTTGCTGCTCTTAAGAGTCTCTCTTTGTCTTTTGCTCTTGGCATTTTAATTATGATGTGTCTTGGTGTGGTCCTCTTCGGATTCCTTTTGTTTGGGGTTCTCCGTGCTTCCTGGACTTGTAAGTCTATTTCTTTCACCAGGTAGGGGAAGTTTTCTGTCATTATTTCTTCAAATAGGTTTTCAATATCTTGCTCTCTCTCATCTTCTGGCACCCCTATAATTCTGATGTTGGTACGCTTGAAGCTGTCCCAGAGGCTCCTTACACTATCTTCGTATTTTCGGATTCTTTTTTCATTTTGCTTTTCCAGTTGGGTGTTTTTAGCTTCTTCGCATTTCAAATCTTTGCCTTGATTCTTGCGGTCCTCTGGTCTGCTGTTTGGAGTCTGTATAATATTCGTTATTTCAGTCCCTGTATGTTTAATTTCTAGTTGGTTCTTTATCATAACATCGAGGGTCTCATTAGATTTGTTGAGGATCTCATTAAGTTTATCAGCGGCTTCTAGACAGTTCTTGAGAGACCTTAAAAGTGTGGTTTTGAACTGAATATCCTCCATTGACAGTTTTGTCCTGTTTCTTTGTCTCCGCATTTTTTATGCTTTCTTGATGCACCCCCTAGTGGTCTTTGTGTGCAGTCCTCCTGTAGTTAAGCCTTGATTGTTGTAGTTAATACTAGGGTGATTTGACCTCCAGGCCAGCTGGCTGTGAGAATCAGCTGTGTCTGCAGTGGGAAAACTTCTGTCCTCTAGGGAGGTGCTAATCTAGCCTTTGCCTGAGGCTATCTGGCAAATGGCTCTGCGCAGGGCTTGGGTGGGTCGCTCGGGCTCGGGATCAACAGGGTGGGCCGGAGAGAGCAGTTATGGCGGCTCTCAATTCCGTCCCTAGGGGCTCTGCCTCACAGAGTCCCAGCATCCGCTGCAAACCTTGGAGAGAAAGCTGCCTTCGAGTTCTGACTGAAGCCAGACAGTCCCGCTTCTCCCATTTGAGTCTGGGTCCCTAGAGACTCGCCCGGATCTGGAGCTCAGAATCTGAGACTCCCTCCCGATTGAAAGCACCAACCACACCCTCCGCTGCCAGCCCGCTCCGCGCGCACTCCACACCTGAGTATTTCACTTCAGCACTGCGCCTCCTCTGAGTCTGGGTATGATATTCTCTTTCCTCCTAGTTGTAGAATTTCCACTCAGCCAGCCTTCCTGTGGTTCTGGATGATGTCCGTTCTGTCTTTTAGGTGTGTTTTGATTTGGTTGTTCAAGGCAGCAATCTCCGGCGTTAACCTATGCCGCCATCTTGGTTCTCCTTCCTATTTTGGTATTATTTCAAAGCTCTAGAACAGCTTGATTGGGTGGACACGAACTTTGTTAGTCCAGGAGCCAGCCTTCTCTGTCCCTCTACCTTGGTAAAGCCAAGGCCTTGTTTTCAGAATGCTCTGCTCCCAAGCTCATAAGTGAGCCCCCTCTGCGCCCAGTGCTGAGCTGGGCTCCTGACCCCTCTCAAACCCAATGAACCAACCTCTCCAGCCGATTCCCCTCAGTGGCAATCACTGCCAGGACACCTGCTTGATGGCCTTCAGTTCCATTTAATGTGGAGGAACCCAGGCCTCAGGGACACCAGCCCCAAGGTACATCCTGACTTTGTGGCTTAAGAGCTGGATGCCACTGGGCAAGTGACTTTTCAGAACCTTGGTTTTCTCATTTGTAAAGTG
Organism: Myotis myotis; assembly: GCF_014108235.1. Lineage (NCBI taxonomy): Eukaryota > Metazoa > Chordata > Mammalia > Chiroptera > Vespertilionidae > Myotis > Myotis myotis. Next base: position 22,879,682 of record NW_023416321.1, on the reverse strand, counting down.
GACACCCTTTTTATAAGGTTGGGGTTTTATAAGGATTAGAAATGATGGCTGTGAAGCAACGTGGAAAATGCTCTGTAATATTAGGTATTCAGCCTGGCAGTGGTGGTAACAGCTGACCAGACCTAAGTCTGCATTGTGCGGGTGACTTATGAGCTATGTGCTCCTGAAAGCATTGAGTGCAGTGCCTGGCACATAGTCAGTGCTCAGTAAATGGTATGTGTTATATATGGTGCACATATACATAGATGTGCTTATCAGCGCAATGTTGGTTGGTTACCCAGGAGGATGCTGTAGGTCTGAAACTTTCTATTCAGTCGTACCCATGATCCTGCCACCCCTCTCCCACCCCCAGCAGAGCTATTGTGTTAGTTCTGCTTTTCACAATTACAGGAGGAGCTACCCTTAAATCTGCAGCCTGACTTATAGAACAGGGCTTACTGGAGACATCGTCTTGGTCTCAGTTGTGGAATGGAACTTCAGCAACACCAGCCAGGAGTCTGCTGTCAGCATTTAGCCTTTTCTGAAATCAAAGGGACCCTGCCACTGAAGCACGTGTCTCCTCTGCCCCACGTAAGCCGCAGAGGCAGCATCGCATAGTGTCCAGAAGCTACGGGGCCGTGCTGCCCGGAACCCTCGTTGTGCCCTCTCCTGGCCGTGTGGCCATGGGAAGGTCCATCCGTTCTCAGCACTTGTTTCACCTGTACGGTGAGGATAAGAATGACAACCTGAGGCTGCTGTCAGGACGGTATAAGGCAGTGGTTCTCAACCTTCCTAACGCTGCGACCCTTTAATACAGTTCCTCATGTTGTGGTGACCCCCAACCATAAAATTATTTTCGTTGCTACTTCATAACTGTAATTTTGCTACTGTTATGAATTGTAATGGAAATATCTGATATGCAGGATGTATTTTCGTTGTTGCAAATTGAACATAATTAAAGCATAGTGATTAATCACAAAAACAATATGTAGCCCTAACCGGTTTGGCTCAGTGGATAGAGCGTCAGCCTGCGGACTCAAGGGTCCCAGGTTCAATTCCGGTCAAGGGCATGTACCTTGGTTGCGGGCACATCCCCGGTAGGGGGTGTGCAGGAGGCAGCTGATCGATGTTTCTACTCTCATCGATGTTTCTAACTCTCTATCCCTCTCCCTTCCTCTCTGTAAAAAAAAAATCAATAAAATATATTTTAAAAAAAAAACAACAATATGTAATTATATATGTGTTTTCTGATGGTCTTAAGCGACCCCTGTGAAAGGGTCGTTCCACCCCCAAAGGGGTCGCGACCCACAGGTTGAGAACCGCTGGTATAGGTAATAGATATAAAGCACTTAGAATAGTGCCTAGTACCCTGTAACTATTAGCTTTGATTATTGATTGTATGCATTGGGGAGCCAGGAACATTTTTTTTTTAGTTGGGCTTTTTTTCTTTTTTTTTTTTTTTTTACTTTTCATTTGATATAATTTTACAGAAGAGTTAGTTATAAAATAGTAAACAGGACTTCTGATGCCTTGTTCTCAGATTCACCTATTCACATCTTGCCCAATTTGCTTCATTTATTTCTGCATGCTCGTAGGCATGTGCTCACTCACTCTCTACACACATACACACACACACTCTTTGAGCCATTGGACAATGATCTGTAGACATCACGCTCCTTTATCTGTAAATCTTTAGTGTGTCTTTCTAAAAACACAGACTTTCCCTCACATAACCATGACATATTTAGCAAAATCAGGAACTATAACAATGACACAACACCACTGTCTAACCGATCATTCCTATTCAAGTTTTGCCAACTTGTTGTCAAGTATTTTTAGTCTACTTTAATCTGGAATAATTCTTTGGCCTTTCCTTGATCTGGACTCTTTTTGAAAAATACAGGCCATGTTTCTGTAGCCTGTTCCTCAGTTTGGGCTGGTCTCATATTTCCCCGTGGTGAGAGACAGAGTGCGTTTGGGGCAGGAATATTGCAGAAGTAGTTTTATGTCCTTCTCCAGCCACCTCTCGGGAGGCTGTTCTTGCCCATGGTAGCTTTGATCACGTTTAAGGTTCTGTTCCCTGGGCTAAACCCACTGTAAAATTCTCCCCTTTGTAATGAGTAAGTAATTTGTAAGGAGATACTTGAGACTATTCCTCATCCAACTTTCACCTGCTGGTTTTCATATCCATTGATCTTTCTTGGCAAAATCAGTTACTGTGGTGGTTGTAAAATGGTGACCTAACCCCATCACTTCTCTGTGTCTGTTCGTTATTAGTCTGCTGGAAGGGAGAGCTTTCCCTTCGCTCCCATTTGACCATTTCCATCAGGATGGACTCAGGGGCTCTTATTTGATTCCATAAATGATCTGTCTGATAATAAACACTTTATCTTTTTTTTTTTATAAATTTGCTACTCGAATTGTCCCTGATTTGGCCAATGGGAGCACCCTCATGTCCTTTTAACATGTCCCAGTCATTTTATCAGTGCTTCCTGTTCTTTGTGACAATGTGTTCCAGGCTCATCTTATATTTTCCCTGCCCCATCCCTGGAATCAGCTGTTTTTCCAAGAAGTCGTGGTTCCTTTACTGGAGGAGGAAAAATGTTTGCTTCCCTGTCAGGGTGTAATAACTGAGGCAGTCTCCTCGCAGAAGCTTGTAGCCGGCCTCTACCCATCCGTTCTCCAGGCAGATCCAGTTAGAATGAATGGGCCTTCATCTCATCCCACTGCATGGGGCCCAGCGCCATCAAGATGTGTCCCTGGTTTGGAAAGAAGGCTGCTGAGGTGTCAGGGACCAGAGTGACTAGTCTGTGATTGTCCTCTGTGTGGGAGTCCAAGAAGAGATGGCCTCCAGCTCTGTGCTTTACCGTTTTAAAGTAGTGATGGTGTGTGGGTTTTTTTAAGTAGAGTTGGGCATCCAAAAACCTCATAAAAAAATGGAACTAGGTACTATAGTTACATCCCTGTTCTATTAACATGTGTTTGTATATAATACTTACGGCTCACTCAGCAGCCCAAGGCTGTTTATGGCATATGATTCATAGTGGCATAAACAGCCAGGCCTGTTCCCTGACAGACATGCTTGAAAAAGACCTTATTCTTCTGCGTCCCATCACCTGTGGCCATGGATTTACTTGTCAGCTTTAGTGACAAAGCCCTTCGGGTTGTCCTCAACACCAGGGACGATCACCTAGAGCTCCTTCAGCCAGACTTATTCCTTCTTACTAGGCAGGCAACCACCATTTCCGTATTGATGGCCAGTTCATTCTGAGAGCAATTAGGAATAAAAAAGTACAGCAGCAGCACCTCGACTGGGACACGGTGACGGAGAAAGAACTGCAAACTCTCCTGTCTGTCCAGTTGAGGGTCCGTGTGCTTTAGAAGCTCTGATCCAAATAGGCTTTGTGGGCTGCCTTTTTCTTTCCCCTCTTCCTTCTCTTTTAGCCCAGGAACTAGAGTGTCTTTGTCACTGTGGTCAGGGGTTGGCTCTGTCCGTAGCAGCCCAGGCAGGAGCCAGAGGGCTGGCAAACCCACTGAGCTGGCATGAGACACACAGACCCGGCTCTCACCAGGTTGGATTCTATAAATTTCAGGTTAAGAGCATCCAAACCTGAGATGAGAAGCTGTGGAGGAAAGCAGCCTGTGACTTAAAAGCCATTTGGGTCCTTATTGCGTTGGGTGGGTGCTGGTGTGAGGAGAGAAGAGCTGTGGTTTGTTCCAGAAGCACAGGGGGTGCTGTCCCATGTTCTATGTTCTGAGAGTCCAGCAGGTCCCAGGGCACGGGCATGGGCATGGGGTCCTTCGCCAGGAAAGGAGGGACCTGGCTGTCAGTCGGTGAGAGGCTGAGACACTCCAGCCTCCAGGTGGTGGTTTGCCCCTGCTCAGGGGAGGCTGGGGACAGGGACTCTCGCGGCTGCTTCCACAGTTGTGACCTCCACAGGGAAAGGAGGACGTGTGTGCTCCCCGTGGCGTCTCCGGGAGCCCTGCTCTACCAAGGTGGCGACGACAACGGGGAGCGGGTCACAGAGGGAGGGGCGGTTTTGAGCTTCCCATGACTGGCTGCTCCTGGACAGAGGTTCCGGTCACCTCAGCATGTGACAGGCAGGTTACTTTAATTGCAGGCACCCCTGAGCTCAGTGCAGCTGAGCGGAAGGAGCTGGAGAACAAGCTGAAGGAGCGGGAGGAATTCCTGGTTCCCATTTACCACCAGGTAGCCGTGCAGTTTGCTGACTTGCATGACACACCGGGCCGGATGCAGGAGAAGGGTGTTATTAACGTAAGTATAGTCGTTGCCGCTTCTGACTTGTCAGATCTGAAGGCTCACAAGCAGGAGCCGTTGGGGGCAGATTAAAACAGTGTGTGGGGGTCAAACCATTTTCCATTTTTTGGAGAGACTTCTCCCTTTTCCTATATCCACTCTCATCCTAAAACAATTCATGATTTAGGTTGCCTCCTGGACTGCTCAGGAGGCAAGCTCCATTCTACTGGTGGGAAACTGAGTCACGCGGGAGAGCTGCCTGGGTGGTGCTCAGGCTGCAAATTACCACAGTGTCAGGGTTCCGGCAGCAGCTAACAGACTTGATTTGTGTGCAAGTTGTTGGAGCCATCTGCTCAAACCCAGTTCCTCACTGGTTATCTGGGAATTCAGAGCCCCTTCCCCGAAACATCGCAGCCAAGAGTGGGGTTACGCGTTAGCCAGGCCCATGGCTGTGCACGGTGCTGTGGTCAGCAGAGTGGTGGGTGCAGGGGGCTACATCCTGAACTGGGACACATCTGCAGAGCAGGGGGCTCACAGCTGGCTCTCAAGTCTCTGAGCGGCCTGCTGGCGAGTGGGTTTTTGTGCCTGGAGTTCCCTCTGGACAGGGGTGACTAGGGTTATTCTTGTCTGTTACAGGACATCCTGGATTGGAAAACATCCCGCACCTTCTTCTACTGGCGGCTGAGGCGCCTCCTGCTGGAGGACCTAGTCAAGAAGAAAATCCACAACGCCAACCCTGAGCTGACTGACGGCCAGGTCCAGGCCATGTTGAGGCGCTGGTTTGTGGAAGTGGAAGGAACAGTGAAGGTAGGTGGGCGCCCTCGGAGTAGCCTCATGCTATGCTCCCACCTCACCTGAGGATGCAGGACTTGTCACCTCAGAACCCAGGCCTCTAAGGGCAGGAGAAGTCGTAGGGCATTTTTTGCAGCTCACGCTATATCACTCAGCAAACCTTTCTGAATATGTACTAAATACCAGATGCTGCATTAGGCCTTGGGGACATGGCAGTTAAAGAGGCAGATGTTCCTCTCCACCTATGGGAGAGACAGGGGAGTCAGGAGGCCACATACCACAGTGAGACTGAGGTTAAACGTAGCAAACCCAGCACAGCACGGAGCACGACACCAGTCCACTCTGTGGGGAGCAAGAGGGGGGTCTGGGGAACCTTCTAGAAGGGATGTAGCAGAGACCTGAGAACAATGTAGAGAGGAACCAGAAGAAAAGGTTGGATTTGGGGATGCAGGAGGAACATTCCAGGCAGAAACAAGAGTGTCATGCATTGCAAGTATTTCAAGGTGGCTCAGAGATTGGGATCATGTGGGGCCGTGTTGAGGGGTTTGAACTTGGCCCTGGGAGAAGCACTGAGGTATTTTAAGCAGCAGAGACATCGTCTGACTTGGTTGTAGGAAGACTGCTCAGGCTGTGTGGAGGGTGGAATTGAAGAAAGCAGGAACAAGACGCCGAAGAGGTGATGGTGATTGAGGTGGTTGGTGCTGTGGCCACTAGAGATCTGATTTCAAAGTGTGAGCTATGAGTCCGGGGTGTTCTTGGGGTGACTTCACAGAGGGCACGTGCCTTGGAGCAGTGACTGCTGAGATGGGGTGCGTCTGCCCCTGGAATCCCGGGCTGCACAGAGAGCCACAGGAAGACATGAAGGAAAAGTTAGACCTTCTATTTCTAAGTACAAGAATTTAACCTTTATTAGTATATGGATTAAAAGTAAGTCACATACATCATGTAAACATTTTGTCAGAATATTGGTAGTAGGTGCTGAAAATACCTTTTGCTGAGAGCTAAGCGATCAGAAGCCTGTGTGACTGCTGGGTGGGAATCCTGAGGGCAGTGGTCTCCGTTGCAAGTTCTCAGGAAGGGGCTCCTAGGTTTGCGTCAGTGTAAAAGGCACTGAATCAGGGTCCTTCTAAGATGCACCTTTGTGTTAAGTCTACCCATGTTTTTACGACTGAAAAGCTTCTCTGGATAAATATTTCAGATGTGCAGCAGGGGAGTGCAGCCTCATGTGACATTTGGTTCAGGTTAAGGTCAGTCTATGGCATCATAATTGAGTGAGACAATTTTGTCAGTGGCTACTGGCAGCTTCTAGTGGAAGTTGGCATTGAAAGTCATGCAAGTGTAAAATAAGAGGTTGTTCTCCAGTTAAGAGTGGCTGGCTAGGTAAATGGAGTGTGTGCATGTGGCCAGGAGAGGCCCGTCCCGCCTTCCTACCACATTAGTCACTAATTGACGTGTGCGGCCTCAGTAGGCACAGGGATGAGGGGAAGGAATAGCTTTCCTCCGAGCGTGAAGTGAGTGGAGAGGTCCTCCATTGCTCCTTAGCGTCCTGCTCCCAGGGGACTGCGTCTGGAGGAAGAGGTCATTTCCACTTCTTATGATGGAGAGAACATTGACTGTGTGGACAGACTCCTGGCTGGAGGAGGCCGCTTCCCTGGCCCCGTTTACAAACAGCATCCTCCTGCACCTCAGCCCAGGACAGCCAAGGAGAGAAAGGAAGGCTGGTGATCCTGCGAGGTGGCTTTGAAACCTCCTTCTATATTCTGCAGGCTCAGCAGGACCTAGTTTAGTGTGGGGTGGATGATAAAATCTGCAGCGCCCTTGAGAGAAGAAAGTGTAGCAACGTTCAAAGGCCGTGTGCTGCCTCTGAAGGGCTGACATGCAATCTGCTCAGTGTTTGGGAATGGCTTGACACCGTCACTTTTTGTTGGTCCCTCACACAGTCCTAGATCCTATGTGCTGTGGCTCTCAAGTGCAGCCTGGCTGAGTCTAGACCCCAGCTTTGCACCAAGAAGTGACTCTAATCCTTGTGGTTACTGGTCGGGAAAGACATTTAGTCGTAGGCCTCTATTAGCCATGCTGTGTTCTTTTTTCCTAGATAATTTGCTTTTTTAATCTTAATCCTAAAAAAGGAGATTCTGGGACTAAAAATTTGAAGACACTGTGATACTACCTAACTGGATGATGTAATTCTTTTGTTTCCCCCAGAGCAGCGATTTTCAACCTTTTTCATCTCATGACACACCCAAAAAAAAATACTAATTACCTACCTCTTTTTGCTCCAAAGTGACTTCTTAAAAATCAGGTGCCTATAACTTGTATGTAAGGATTTCTGGTACCAAGAATTGACCAATAAGATGCAACTCTATTATATGGCCTATATATTTATGGTTCAGGGCAGGGTATTCACACAGGATGGCTGTTGTTATTTGTTTTTTACAATCTAAGGGAAAAGAGGTCAGTGCCCCTGACTAAATAGTCAGGTACTGCATGTTTTAAAAATTCTTGTGGCTCACCAGTTGAAAATCACTGCCTTAGAGGAATCCGCTACCGTGAGTTACGGGATTCTGTCTGAGTCCCTGGGACAGTCCCGTCATAGGAAATAGGGTATGGTTCATAGTTTTCCTGCAGCAGAAGGGAAGCATCACTGCAGCTCCCTGAAAGGTAGGTTTCAATCAAACAGGGCACACGTTTGTTTCTTGGGCACGCTTTCTCTCTTAATTTTAAATCCATAGTCTGAGGGTTTTCAAACCGACTGATCCCACCCCCCGCCCAATAGTAAAAATTGAGATTGGAACTCTGCATGGAGCAATTCTAATGGGTCCTAAAACATGAGTTTAGAATCTCAAACTTTTTGGATCCCAGCTTTGCCACTTACTGGTGCAGACATATTGTTTAAGCCTCTATTTCCTCATGTGTAAGACAGGGTTCCACGAGGCTTAAATAACATAAGTAAAGTGTGGAACACAATGACTGGCATTCAGTAGACAGTGTATGCCCATTTCTTTCTCTCTCAGCACAGCTTGTTAGATGGTAAGAAAATAAAGTAACACAGACTAAGAGTTAAAGATGTACAACTTAACACATTAAGCGCCCAGCCTGTTTTGTCTTCCGGACAGAAAGTATAGGGTCAGTCACCGGTGACTGACTGGGCGCTTAAGGTGTTAATGATCTTGGCAGGAGGGTGGTGGTTCAAGAACATAGTAGATTATCAGTAACTGACCTTTGTTTTGGCTTGCTCTAACTTATCCACAACCCAAGATGCCAGTGTACCTCCTTACTCTCCAGATATCTACCCATTCACTCTTATTCTGGATTTCCCCCATCCCCAAGGCCTCACCTCAAGTTACCCATGGTCTATGTATCACACTTCTGATTTAGGGCCAGGGAGGCAGGAGGTGAGGCAGAACCTGAGACTGGAGTGGCCTCAGGAGACCCCAGCCTACATGGCTGTTGTACTCCAAAGCCTCCGGAAAAAATCACATTGCTGGAGGTGTCTCCAGGCTGTTCATGGGTGAGTTATCTGTGGGGCATGGTCATCAGGGCTCACATCCATCAGGCTGTGCCCGGGTCGCTCCCTGGCCCTGCTGTACCACTGAGTAAAGAGGACTTCACAGCTATTAGGTTAGAAATGAAACTTTTCAAACAGGTCATTTAGATTTTGTAAGATAGACTAATTACTACACACAATTAGTGAGGCTGAGTAGTGCTAGAGATACTTATCTGCTGATGCAGAGAGTGATAAAGTGCCTACTGAACATTATTGTAAGACCACGGTAGGGATGTTTAATAATCGATGTTTTATTGGTTTTAAAATGTTCTGGTTGGGATGAGTGTCAGCCCTGTTGTGAGGTTAACCGCCCAGCATTTTACACTTGTTTAAAGTCAACACCTGGACACTAGGAATAATGAGCCACATTTTCATAATTTTCAGAGAGAAATGACAATGTCTTTTTTTTTTTCTGGGACTAGGGTTGGCACACTGTTCTGAGAGGGCAGACAACTCTAGACTCCCTGCCCCAGCAGGAGGGACCCTTGCTTTTCCCCAGGGAAGGAAGTTAGCTCACAACATCCTCCCAAGTCTGTGACGGGAAAACCTATGGGTGCTTAAGTTTGTTTATTCTTACTAAAAGTGCAGCTGAATCAGATCTGCGACCCTCTGCCTTTGTGTACCAGCCCCGTGAGCTGAACTTTAAGTGGGGTTGGCCTGTTGGCTGTCATCCACTTGTTCTGTGAACAGATCATTCATAGAAGGACGTTTGCAAAGGGGAGACTTCAGAGCAACAGTTCTAACACTTGGGATGTGTTGCCCTTGTCCTGTCGAGGAATGTGTTTTTGTTTAATTTAAACACCTAGCACATTCTGTGGCAGCACGAGGGGAAGACAGAGGGGTTTTCTCAAGAGGGTAGCTGCTCTTCAGTGTGGTGTCTGAGCATCGTTAGAAGCAGGCATCTCGTTAGCTAATACATTACACCAATCAAGGAGCATTATCTTAAGCCACAATTAATCTGCTCCCTGGCATATGTTGATAGGAAAGCATCATGCTGTTTCTTAATTAAAAGCAAACGGATTAAAAATGATTAATAAGAGTATTAAATATTCTCCTAAATGAAAGGCTTTGGGGTTCTTGGCTAAACCTAGTTGTTGTTTTTTCCATACAGAAATCCAAGCAGTCGTCATTGTTTTAGTTTTTCCTACCTCCAGAGCTCCATAAGTGGGGGCACGTTGTGAGGGCTTCGAACCACGGAGCAAAGTCTAAATTTCCAGCAATGGAGATGTCAGAGTTCAGGGGTGCGGGAGTTAGGACTGTGTCTGGGGAACACGTCAACACTTCCTTTCCTCCCAAATAAAATGCTTTCCTGCCCTTAGGCTCCAAGGTGTGTCAGCCTCTGTTTCCTCATGTGTAAGATGAGGGGGAAGACTCGCTCAGGTCGCACCATCGTGGCCACACCACCCTGACTGGGAGACCTGATCTTTCTATCAGTGATTACAGAGATGGGCAAAGAGCTAGAAAAGGCACATTGCTGGTCCTGGGGCTCCCAGGCCTTCAGCTGTGAAGGATTCTAAGAATTGTTGGAAATGTGGAGTCAATTACACGACATAAAATAAATAACCAGTCACATCTGACTTGCCAGCTAAGTTAGAGATGGGTAGTGAGTCTGAAAAGAAACCATTATTTTTAAAGGCACAAAATAGGAAGTTAGAAATCAGGGCTGGTTCTCCCTGCACGTGGCCTCCTGAATGTGTGATGCAGGCACAACTGTGGTAGACCCCAGTTTCCTGAGCCTGAGTCCCTAATGCACCCACCTATTAAATTACAGCACCAAACTCATTGTCATTCTGACTTTGACTTCGTTAGTGATAACAGAGAAGGATAGCGCACCTTTAAATGACGAGCTTTGTGTTTAATTACCCAAACAAAATGACATAAATATGAATGAGCCCTAATGGTGGTACTTGGTTTTCCGGAAACCATTAACAAAACGATTCCTAAATGATTTGTAAAGAAAATGAGAGGAGAAGAGCAGGCTATTAGGTTTCTAACACACTCCTGAATTATTATGTAGTCAACTACCTAGGAAATGCTCAGCTAAATGATCTTGAAAAAAAAAGAACGGTTTGTTGGGTCTCAGGGTTACAGACGTCTTGACCATTTGAAATACACTCATCGAGAGTAGAAGGGGTTTGACCTGGTGCCTGTCCCCGTGCGGCAGGTCCTTCCTCCGTGCCAGACCGCCACAACCAGGCAGCAGCTCCTGGGCCTCAGTTCCTCAGAAAGGACACATGTCATTTCCAACCACCAAACAGCCAGCCTTTCCCACTCAGTCGGCACTTTACTAAAAACTGGGCTTCTGACTAGTCTCCTCAGCCTTTGTGGACTCGGTAGAGACCTAGAGTGACAGGCCAGCGCCAGAATGTGGGCACTGATGCCCCTAGAGCAGTGGTTCTCAACCTTCCTAATGCCGCGACCCTTTAATACAGTTCCTCATGTTGTGGTGACCCCCAACCATGAAATTATTTTCATTGCTACTTCATAACTAATTTTGCTACTGTTATGAATCGTAATGTAAATATCTGATATGCAGGATGTATTTAGGTGAACCCTGTGAAAGGGTCATTCGACCCCTAAAGGGGTCGCGACCCACAGGTTGAGAATCACTGCCCTAGAGGGACCTCATGGATGCTCCCAATCTCCATCCGTATCCAGAGAAGGAAGGGGAGGATGAGGACAGCGCCCGTCTCGAGGCCTGGTGTCTCCTTATTCTACAATGTCAACAGTAACAGAGAATCCATTCTCCAAGTATCGAACAGTTAGGGGGTCCGGCCTGGCCCTGGTGTTTGACCGGGTTCATCTGTTTACAGGCCTACATTTGGGACAACAACAAGGACCTGGTTGAGTGGCTGGAGAAACAGCTGACAGAGGAGGACGGCGTTCGCTCAGTAATAGAGGAGAACATCAAATACATCAGCAGAGACTATGTCCTCAAGCAGATCCGCAGGTGAGCCGCAGTGGGGGGCTCCTCTAGAAGTGGGGCTCACCTCTTGGAATAAAAGATTTAAGAACAAGTCTGGAGATGGTGACGCCTACAATCTTTGTGGCCTCTCTCTGCCAGAGACCGCTGTAGTGACCCACAGATAAGACAGCCCTCCAGCATGGTCCCTCCTCAGCTAGCTGCAGACTTAGTTCATTGTGCCCGGAGGCAGGTGCTCCGACTGGGTGAATGATTCTGGGAAGAAACTGATGGCACTTTCTCCTGGGGAGCCGCCACCTCTCTCCTCCTGCAGGCTTCTCCATCGCAGGGGGTAGAGGGTAGAGACTGCGGGAACATCTTTTAAAGTGTTTTATTTGGAAGCATTTTACTTACAGAAAAGCTTAAAACTAAAAACAGTGCAAAGAACAAATCTGTGCCCAGATGCACTGTTTACATTTTACCCCATTGGCTGTATCGCTGGTGAGGGTGCCTGCTCTCCTGTCCAATCCATACGTAGAGCTGCTCGTTCTCGGCTATTCCCTGATTAGACTCAGATCGTATGTGCTCAGCCAGAACAGCACGTATGTGGGGAGGTGGCCTTCACGGGGCCCACATCTGGAGCCGCATGATGCCATCTGCCCCTCGTGTTCATTTCGACCATCTGGTCACGATGTTACTCAGTTTCTCCACTTTTTATCACTGATTTTCCCCTGGTACCCAGTGAGCAGTCTGTGGGGAGACACTTCAAGGCTATGCAAACGTCCTGTACTCATCAGACATTTCACCTGGATTTAGCCTCCGTGGATGCTTCTTGCTTGATCCAGTCTTTACTGTGAGGTTTCAAAGTAACTTTCCAACTCCATCAGGACCTCCTCAATCCCAGCCACCACTCCAATTCTGCTACAAGCAGAAGTCCTCTCTCCTCCTCATTCATTATATATTCACTATTGGTTACACGAATAGATTTCTATTTTTCAGTAGTTTTTAATTCGTTCTTACTTTTATGTCCCAGATTTAGCCAGTGGGCAGACCTTCGTGCTAACTCCAGGCCAGGCCCCATTGGTGTTGGTTTGTTGAAGCGCTTCCTTACCGTTTGCCATGGGGAAATGTTTCCAGTTTATCTCGCTACCTCCCTTGCTGCTGGGGGCATTTTCCATGTAGGAAACGGCAGGTGCTGACGAGCGTCAGCAGTGAGCTCTGCTAGCTCGTTTGTGGGTGGTTTGTCACTGCCCTATCTAGACGCTGCTGCCTCTCTTCTTCACCTCCCAAATCTTCCTCTCCAGCTTGGTCCAGGCCAATCCAGAGGTCGCCATGGACTCCATCGTCCACATGACCCAGCACATCTCACCCACTCAGCGAGCAGAAGTCGTCCGGATCCTGTCCACGATGGACTCCCCTTCGACGTAGAGAGAGCTTCCGCCCTCGCCCTGCCTCCAGAGAAAAGGGCTAGACTAGAGCTGCCTTTTACTACGGAAACCACTGTAACGAGAAGGCACGGGAGACCCAGCACTGGAATCAAACTGGCGTTTTGCTTCCCCTCGAATGTTTCAGGTTCTGTGTGGCACACGGGGGACACAGGGTCACAGAGCCATGCTCCAGCCCCCGTCACACTGTCCCGTTCAGTATTTATTACCCTGCACACACCCAAGAAGGCAGTGAAGGGTACACAGGTACCATGAGGTCTTCCTACACAGAAGCAAGGCCGCCCCTTGGTCTCAGCCCTCACCTGTCCCCAGCCCCGGGAGCCTGCACCCCAGGTAGCAGGGGAGGGCTGGGGCGAGGAAGAAGCCTCACGTCCGTTATTTCTTTACCCCCACGCTCAGCCCAGCACACACTAGCACTGGAGAGGAATCATTCCAGCCTCATCACACCAAGGTCCTGTTTGTGAAGGAAAATAGAGCATGAAATCGGCAAGCTCCATGGGAACTCAAAGATGAAGGCAAACCATGATCCAAAGAGCAGAGAAAGAAAACAGTCCTAGTCACTGTTGTGGATTAGAGGCCTCGACGTCGAGGTCAGTTCTCTTAGAGCAAATGGAGAGATGGGGACCTACCACTCCCTGCAGGTCACTGCCCGACAGGCCAGTGCGGGGAAGGCTGCCCTCTGTCACTCATGGGAAGTAGTCTCTCATTTTAGGACTTGGGAGGTTGTCACTGTTAAGCCTGGAGCGATGGCAGTCACAGAGGTTAGTAGTGCCTACAGAGTCGCTGTCTCCATTTCCAGGGCAACAGGTCTCCCCACCGCTGCTGACAGGACCCCTGCGGACACCTATGCTCTCGGCACCAGGACCCCAGAATCCACATGACCTTGAGATTACCTACGCCTCCCTCTTGGTGCTGCTGTCTTCCAGGCTCACGGGGCCCTACGCGCAAGGGCCCCTCACGGGTGGTGGAGAACGCTTGTTTTTGTCAACAACCAGTTTATTCAAGGAGAGAGCTTACTGATTCCCCCATTGGTATTCCTAAAGCAAGAGTGGCAGGTGATCAGGCTGGTGTAGCATCCGTTCCTACAGAGCAGCTAATTGCATTTGTCACTGGTGACCAAGGAGGAAATCGCTGAGACGTGTTGGAGGCACTGATATGAATACTTGTGTACAGCCTCCAGATTTGAGCCTTAACCCTGTAGTTCACAAGAAAGAGCTCCACTTCCCCTCCTTTGGGAACAGTTTATGCAGATGGAACTGTGTGGCTGGGTCTGTCACCACCCTTCCTCTCCCCACAGGAGCATGGGGCCTTGGCCAGGCTGCCCTGGTACAGGTACAGTGTTTGGCACTACCAGAGAAGGGCGGGAAAAGGTAGGGAACAACATTCAGTCCAGGAGGCAGCATCCACTGTTGCTAGTATCTGCTAACCCAGTAAGAATTGACTTCATCTCTGACCATATTATTCCTCTCCACTTTCCTGCAATAAATAAAGTGATATGCACCGACAGCTGGTGTGCAGCCTGCTCTCCACGGGCCTGTGCTCGCCCGGCATTTCTTCAGAGGCAGAGTGGGTTACTCTCATGTGCCTCTCCCCTCTGCAAATTATGACACATTAAACGAATCCATTTCCTCTCTAGACCCCTGTAATGCCTACTGCTCCATCTCCAGAGCACCTCACTTTAGGTCTTACCCTGGACAGGGATTTTTCATATGGAGAAGACAGAAGAGCCACAGAGTGTGAGCCACTGACATCCCACAGCCCCTGCACAAGCAAGGTCGCCAAGGCAGGCGGGTAGCCAAGTACGGACCAGGACGTGCTGGACTGAGACTGCCTCATGTCCCACCACCTCGTTCACAGAGCAGCCTTCACTTGTCTCATCTGAAGTTCGATGGACACACTCTGATGAGCAAGGAGCTTCAGTCAAATCTTTTCACATTTTGTGGAAATAAACCTCCAATTTGTAGAAGAGTCACTGTTTGTCATTTCAGCCCATACCCCGCCTCTCAATCTTGCTCCACACAGAGCAGGGGGGCCTCCCGCCCCGGTGGCTGAGCCCCGCTCGTCATCCCGAAAGACCCTCGAGGCAGGAAACCCATGAGTGTGTGCCTTCAGCCCTCTGCCTCGGCTCCTCTCTCTGATTCCATGCGGTTGAAGTGAGAACAGACACCAAACCCTAAACTTGTGCAAAAAATGGTAGAGGTCACAAGAGCAGGAGGGGAAGCACTGACCTCTGCTGACAGTTAGACTCGGTGCTGTGTCTGTGTCCTTGGGACGTATAACTAAGCAAAGAGTGGCTTTCTCTAAGTGACATAATGTTACACCCACATATCACCGGGTGGAGTCTCCCTAAGCAAGGTGCCCTAGAAATGGGAGGAAGAAGGGAGGTTCAGGGTCTGGGAGAATCTGCTTCTCCGAGCCTTCAGCTGCTGCACTCCATGGGCAGGCAGCCCTGGTCAGCATCGAGGCCTCAGACTTCCCTCCTCCTGTTGGGGAGTGATATTTTCTTCAGTATTTTCAATAAAAGAAAAATTTTAATTTCCATTGATACTACTTTGGGGTAATAAGATTGAACAGTGAGGGTTGTGTAATCTAATCATGGATCCACCTGGATTTCCCCAACTGGGAAACGGAGCACAGTGACAAACGCGAGTGCCGAATGATGTCACAGGGAGGACCCTTTCTGCACTCTTTCTGATACGCAAGGCTCAGTGCCAGGCTGTGGTGAGAGCCCTGGAGGGGCACTGGGCTGGGAGGATGCCTTCCCTTAAACGCTGGCTCTCCTCTGGGTAAAACCTGGGCTGCCCTGGTCCATGGTGAGGCCATGTGTGTGGTGCATGAGGGCTGAAGCCTGCAGGCAGAGAGGCTTCCAGTTGGGGGAGAAGTCAGGGTGTCCCAATTCAGGGCACCAACATTTGCAAAGTTATTCAAGAGACCCTAGATAGAAGCACAGCATCATTTATGGGGAGGATGGATGATGGAACCTGACAAAGCAAGTAGGCAGTATTGTGAAGATCTTTAATTGCTGAGCCAAATAAGAGGTATGTCCTGGAGAGAGTGGGGCACCTTTGATGGTTTGGGGACATGGGAAGACTGGGTATAAAGATTTAGAAAAAAGAAAAGATTTAGAAAGCAGCCTAATTGATGAAAGGAGCACAGCCATAGGTGCCAAGCTCAGCACCAGGAGCGTATGTCCCCCAGCTGGAGGGGTCACCCAGATAGTGAGCCCAGGCCACCCAAGAGGCACAGGTATAATGGGTGACTCTCCACTATTTTCAATACTCCAGAAACCTGCGTGTGCCTCAGGCAGACCATGCCGGTTTGTCTTTCCGATGACTAAGTGTTTTAACAACCCAGGAAGTAGTCCTGGCTATCGCATGCCGGCCAGAGCTCCAGTGGGCAGTTCGTAATAAAGAATGGGAATGGGACATCTTCATAAATGCAGAACGTGGGCAAGCAGAACCTTCCAAAACATCAGTGGGTGGAAGGGCAGAATGATAATGGAACCTCAGCTCTGAGGGGACTTGGGTCCACACAGAGGGCTCAGCCCCTTAGCAACTAGAAGGAAATGAGATAGTCTAGCTCAGAGGGGGTTGAATGATGATCCTAATCCCAACATTGTGATTCTGTGACTGGCCTTCTGGAGTTAGAGTTAGCAGGAAGGATTGGGGGTGAGGAGAGACAAAGACAACTAAAGACATCCAGACCCTCAATTAAGAAAAAGCTGGCAGCACTCTTGGCTGTACTAACAGATTATTTGATAGCCACTTAGAACTCGGACCCTGGAATAAGCCTGAACTGAGTTCAAATATCCTCACTCCTGCCCTTAGGCAATTTCCTGATCCTAAATCTGTGAAATGTGGATAGCAATAAGGACCTCATTGGGGCTTTTGAACAATTACCTAAATTAGGTCATGTGAACCAATTGGTGGGTATTAGTAACAAATTTTCAAATGTCAGATTTCTCCATACCCTGCCCCTTCCTTATGCTCACAAGAGAGGACACCTGTTATCACTCAGAACCTTCCTCAGAGGGCATTTTCAGAGAACCATCCCCTTATGAAAGCAGGTCTAGGGACTGTCTCGAGGCGTTGAGCCACATGGGCACTGTGCGGAAGTACCAATGAGGAGGGCTATAGTCTGAATATTTGTGCCCCCCACCCAAAAAAGTTGGTACGTTGAAATCCTAACTTCAGCAAGTGATGGTATTAAAAGGTGGGGGCTTTGGAAGATGCTTAAGTCCCGAGGGTGGAGCCCTTGTGAATAGGATCAGTGCCTTATAAAAAAAAGATCCTGAGAGATCCTTTTCCATCCATCATGTGAGGATACAAGTCTACGACCTTCACCTGATCTTGCTGGCACCTAGATCTCAGACTTGCAGCCTCCAGAACTATAAGAAATAAATGTTTGTTGTTATAAACTACCCACTGTTTTGTTATGGCAGCCCAAGTGGACTAAGACAAAAACTTGGGCCAGGAGTGGGTGCTAACCTAAAAATGTGGAAGCAGCTGGGTATAGAGGGAATGGGCCTCAACATAATAAAGGCCATATATGACCAGTCCATAGCTAACATCATACTCAACCGCTGGAAGGTCAGGAACAAGACAAGGAAGCTCCTGTATTCAACATACTACTGGAAGTCCTCACCAGGCCACTCAGCCAAGAAAAAGAAATAACAGGCATCCAAATTGGAAAGGAAGTAAAACACTTCATTTGTAGGTAGCATGATGTACATGGAAAACCCTAAAGACTTCACCAAGAAACTTAGAACTAATGAATGAATTTAGTACTAAGTTTCAGGATACAAAATTAATATAGAAAAGTCAGTTGCATTTATATACACTACTAATGAACTATCAGAAAGAAATTAAGGCCGAAACCGGTTTGGCTCAGTGGATAGAGCGTCGGCTTGCGGACTGAAAGGTCCCAGGTTCGATTCCGGTCAAGGGCATGTACCTGGGTTGCGGGCACATCCCCAGTGGGAGATGTGCAGGAGGCAGCTGATCGATGTTTCTCTCTCATCGATGTTTCTAACTCTTTATCTCTCTCCCTTCCTCTCTGTAAAAAATCAATAAAATATATTAAAAAAAAAAAAGAAATTAAGAAAACAAACCCATTTATAATTAGATCAAATAGAATAAAATACCTAGGATATATTTGACCAAGGAGGTCAAAGATCTGTACACTGAAAATTAGAAGATGAAAGAAACTGAAGGCACAAGTAAATGGAAAGATACTTGATGCTCATGGGCTGAAGAATTAATACTGTTAACATGTCCATACTATTCAAAGCAATCTACAGATTCAATGCAATCTGTATAAAAATTCCATTTTTCACAGAAAGAAAACTATCCTAAAATTAGTATAGAACCACAGAGGACCCTGAATCACCAAAACAATCTTGAAAAAGAACAAGCTGGAGGCATCACACTTACTAATTTCAAACTATATCACAAAGCTATAGTCATCGAAACAGTATGGTATTGGCATAAAAAACAGATGCAAAGATCAATGGAACATAATAGCCCAAAAATAACCCCTTTCATATATGGACAATTAATTTACAACTAAGGAGCCAAGAATATACAATGGGGAAAGGATGGTCTCTCCAATAAATGGTGCTGGGAAAACTGGACAGCCATATGCAATAAAATGAAACTAGACCTATATCTTACATCATACACAAAAATTCGCTCAAGATGGATTCAAAACTTGAACCTGGAAGTAAGACCTGAAACGATAAAACTCCTAGAAGAAAACATAGGGGCTCAGTCTTGGCAATGATTTTTTGGATTTGACCCCAAAAGCAGAAATAAATAAGTGGGACTACATCAAACTAAAAAGCTTCTGTGCAGCAAAGGAAGCAATCAATAAAATGAACGAGAAGGCAGCCTACAGAATGGGAGGAAGTATTTGCAAGTAATATATTTGATAAAGAGTTAATAGCCAATATATAAAGAACTCATAACCATAGCAAAACAACAGACAAATCACGATCTGATTTAAAAAAAAAAAAAAAGAATTGAATAGACATTTTCCCAAAGATAACAAATGGCCATAAAAAGGTAACGGTATATGAATAGGTGCTCAACATCACTAATTATCAGGGAAATTCATCAAAAGGACAGCCATTCTGACAGGGTAAGTGTTGGTGAAGACATGGAGAAAGGGGAACCCTTGTGCACTGTTGGTGGAAAACAGTATGGAGGTTCCTCAAAAACTTTAAAAAAGTACTGCCATATGGCCTAGCAATCCCACTTCCGGGTAGATCTATGTAAAGGAAATGAAAACAGAATATCAAAGAGATACCTGCATTCCTATGTTCATTGCAGCATTATTCACAAAAGCCAAGATATGAAAACAACCCGTGTCCATAAACAGATGAGTGGATTAAGAAGATGCGGTATATATACACAAATGGAATATTTCTCACCATGCGAAACAGGAAATCCTGCTATTTGTGACAACATAGATGGACTTTGAGGGCATTATGCTATGTGAAATGAGCCAGAGAAAGACAAGTACTGTCTGCATCTACTCATGTGGAATCTTAAAATAAAAAAGTCATGTTCATTGAAACAGTAGAAAAGTGGTTGCCAGAGGCTGGAGGTGGGTGTGGAAGAAGTCGGGAGAGGTTGGTAAAAGAAGACAAACTTTCAACTACAAGATGAATAAGATCTGAGGGTTTAATGTACATCATGGTAACTATCGTTGATAGCACTGTGATATTTAATTGAAATTTGCCCAGAGGATAGAACAATGTTCTCACCAAAAAGAAATAAAAAGATAACTATGTGAGGTGATGGATGTGTTAATGTGAGGGGATCCTTTCACAAAATATATCAAGTCACCATGATGTATACTTTATCTTAAAGTATATGTCATTTATACCCCAATTAAGCTAAATTGATTCCAGGAGTGAGGAGCTGTTATAACCAACCCACAAATGTGGAAGCAGCTTTGGGCAGAGGTAATGGGCAGAGGCTGAATGAGTTTGGAGGTCCATGCTAGAAAAAGGCAACACTGCCACGAACAGACCTTTAAAGGCGATTTGGGCGAGGGCGAGGGAGAGCAGTTGTGAACAGAAGGTTGGTAGAAACATGGCCAGTGAAGCCCATTCCGAAGAAGTTTCAGATGGAAATGAGGATGTGTGGTTGTAAACTGAGAGAGAGTGGCAAAGAACTTGGCTGGATTGTGTTCATCTCCTAGAGTTTTGTGGAAGGTAGCACTTGTGAGCAATGAAATTAGATATTGGCTGAAGCTATTTCTTTTGTTTGTTTGTTGAAACTATTACTATGTCTCCTTTTTCCCCATCGACCCCACTCCGGCCACTCCCACCCCCCAGGACAAGTCCCCACTGCCCCAGTGACCGTGTCCATTGGTCAAAGCTATTTCTAATCAAAGAATTGAAGGTAGCTGCTTAGTGTCTCTTGACTGCTTATAGTAAAATGTGAGAAGAGAGAAATGATTTAAAGACAGAATTGTTGAAAGGGAAGCAGACATTGAAAAATATGGAAAATTCTCAGTCTGCCCATAGTGCAAATGAGAAAGCATGTTCAGAAGAGAACCCTAAGAATGTGGCCAAGCGACCCTTTGATCATGAAATTGGTATGGGTGTGAACCGTGGACTTCATCAGCCACAACAGCAGGAAAATAGCCTATTTGAACTCAAGGGGAAGAAGACTGGAAGGAATGAAGGAAGTGGACTTCTTAGATTTTACAAGATGGGACCATAGAGCTATTCAGCTTCTAATTTTCTCCATTCTTCAAGACAAGGGAAGAGGACTCCAAAGGTAATTCAGAGGTCATCAGGGTTGCCGCCTCAGTTTCAAAATAGGGCCATTCCCTGGTTTCAATAGGCCATATGACCCCCACACAAAGCTGTGGGGAGCCAGCCCCTATCCAGCAGAGACATGGAGGCTAGGGCCCTCCTGGTAGTACCACTGCTGTTCGATTCCAGCCCAGGGAAGCTGCGGTATGCATTGTGCTCAGCAAAGTCCCGGGGGCAGGTACACTACAGGAGGTCCAATGTGTCCAAAAGACCCCCCTCAGTGTGTCCAGAAAATGGGGCCCCCAGCCCAGAGGGCAGAGCATCAAATTATTCTCAGCCTTAAGATTTTATGTTGTTTGTTTTGTTGGGTTTTGGACTTGCTTGGGAACTGTCACCCCTTCCTTCCCTCCTGTTACTCCCTTTGGGGAAATGTCTATCCTATGCCTGCCCCACCATTGTATTTTGGAAACACATAACTTGTTTGATTTCAGAGGTTCAAAGCTGGAGGGGGATTTGCCTCAGGATGAATTATACCTTGTTTCTCACCCATATCTGTCTTAGATGATATGTAATTTAGATTAGACTTTGGCCTTTAGACTTTTTAAAGTTGATGCTTAAGACTTTGGGGGCTGTTGGGATGGAATGAGTATTTTCCATGCAATAGGACATGAATTTGGGGAGACCAAGGGTATAATGCTATGGTCTGAATGTTTGTGCCCCCCTGCCATTTCATATGTTGAAATTCTAACCCCCCACAGGTGACAGTGTTAGTGGCTGGGGCCTTTGGGAGGTGCTTAAGCTGTGCGAGTGGAGCCCTCATGGATAGGATTAGTGCCTTATAACAGAGGACCCAGAGCGATCCCGTCCCCCTTCTGCCATGTCAGGATACAATGAGAAGTCTGTGACCTAGAGGAGGGCCCTCACCCAACCATGTGGCACCAGCCTCCCAGGTGTCCAGCCTCCAGAACTGTGAGAAATAAATGTCTGTTGTTTATAAGCTACTCCGTCTGTGGTATTTTGTTACAGCAGCCCAAATAGATTAAGACAGAGGCTGAGCTCTAAGCCCGGCCCCCCTTACAGTGGGGCCTTGAGCAGCTCAAGGGCCTTTTGGAGTCTTGCTCTCCCTGGAATGCAAAAGGAAAAGGCAGAATGAGAAGATCCCTTAAGATCTCTTTCAGCTCTAGAAGGATTCTAATCTGGGATGGTGGATGAAAGCTGAAGTCTAGATAAAAATATTCCATACCCAGTGGCATTGTTAGTAACAATAGTAATCTCAGTGGCAAATGACAGACCAGCAGCCTAGCCAAAAACTTAACAGACATGGGAAATGAGACAGCGTTTGGGGAACTCGATAAGCTCCCCACGCAGAAGAGACGAGAGAGGGACTAAGCTATCCACACATCCCTAACTGACCATGAACCTATAAGCACATGAAGAGAAAATACAAGAGGTCCCATCAGAAAGTAAAAATAAATAAATAAAGCCAGGGCATGCTTAAAAATGGCATAAAATTTTAATGTGCTCTCAATGCATGCCACACACACACACACACACACACACACACACACGGCATCAGAAAGTGGAAGCCTAAGTGGTGCAGGGTATTTGAGCCCAGCAGCTGCCTAAAATCATTGGTTGACCATTAGGTGATTGACTAACCATTGGCACAAGGTTAGGCTTAACCACAGAGGAAACAGAATCCACAGATTTAGTCAAGTTATTAAACACAACAAAACAAAAGCAAAAAGGGGCCTTCAGGGAGAAAAATTAGAATCCATAGTTGCTGTAATATATTAAAACTAGAGGCCTGGTGCACAAATTCATGCACAGATGGGGTCCGGCCAGCCTACCCCAATTGGGGCCGATTGGGCTGGGTCAGCTGGGGGGAGGGGCCGTGGGCGGTTGGCCAGCTGGCCCCACCCCCTGGTCAAACTCCCAGTTGAGGGGACAATTCCATATTAGCCTTTTATTATATAGCATATTCAATTTTTGACAAAAAATTATGGGACATTCAAAGAAACAGGCAAGTATAACCTATCCTCAGAAGAAAAAAACAAAAAAGGTCCATAGATCCTGTCTATGTAGGTTCAGATATTATATTTTGCAGATAAAACTTCATATAAGTTATTATAGAAATTATGTTTTAAGTAAATCCTGAATAAAATTCTGATACATGCTACAATATGGATAAACCTTCAAGACATTATGCTGAAGTGACACAGTATGCCAGACACAAAATGGGAACTATTGTATCATTCCAGTTATATGAGGTATCTAGAATTATCAAATTCAGAGACAGGAAGTAGCATAGTGGTTATCAGGGACTGAAATGAGGAGGAAATTAGTTATTGTTAATGGGTGCAGGGTTTTAATTTGGGATGATGAAAACATTTTTGAGATGGATGGTGGTGATGGTGTCAGAACAACATAAATGTACTTAATGCCATTGAACTGTACACTTAAAAAACATTAAAATGGTAAAGTTTATGTTATGTATATTTTACCACAATAAATATTCTAGAGTTGAAAAGTATGATAGCAAATTTTTAAAAAATTAACTAGAGGAACTCAACAGATTCAAGAAAGCAGAAGAAAGAAAGAAAGAAAGAAAGAAAGAAAGAAAGAAAGAAAGAAAGAAAGAAAGAGAGAGAGAAAGGGAGAAAGAGAGAAAGAAAGAAAGAGAGAGAGAAGAGAGAAAGAAAGGAAGGAAGGAAAGAAAGAAAGGAAAGAAAGAAAGAAAGGAAGAAAGGGAAGGGAAGAAGGAAAGAAAGAGAGGGAGGGAGGGAGGGAGGGAGGGAGGGAGGGAGAGAGAGAGAGAGAGAGAGAGAGAGAGAGAGAGAAAGAAAGGAAGAAAGGAAAGAAAGAAAGAACCTGTGAACTTGCAAATAGAGCAACAGAAATTATCCAGTGTGAAAAACAGAGAATGACTGAAAAATGAACACAGCCTCAGTGACCCATGCAACAGATATCAGGTGAGCTAATTTATGTGTAATGGGAATGCCAGAGCAGAGAAGACAGAGAAAGGGGCAGAGAAAAATATTTGAAAAAATAGTGGCTGAAAGCTTCCCAAATATTAATGGAAAACAACTGCAGATCTAAGAAGCGCAATAAACCCCAAGGATATAAACGCAAAAAGATATATACCTAGATTTCTACCATAGCCAACTTGTTGAGAGACAAAAGAGAAAATATTGAAAGAAGCTAGAGAAAAACAACTCATTGCATATAAAGAAACAATAAAACAAGTAACAGCAAAACTATCCTTAAAACAAAGATGAAATAAAGACATTCCCAGAAAAAAGACTTCAAGAGTACATTGTTAAAAGACTTGCCTTACAAGAAGTATTAAAGGCAATTATGTAGGCTGACAAGAAATGATTCCAGATAGTAATCTGAATCTACACAAAGATAAGAGTCATTTGAAAAGGTAAATATAAGTAAAAAGACTGTGTATGTTCTCATTAATTTTGTGAAATACATAAGATTTCAAAGAATAATTATCTCTGCATTTTGGGTTTATAACAAATATAAATGTAGCGTGATAATCACATAAAGAAAGGGGAAGAAAAACCAAACTACATTAGAACCAAATTTTTATTTCACCAGAATTGTTAGTATTCACCTCATACATTGTAATGTAATCCCTAGAACCACCACTAAGAAAATAACTTTAAAATATATAGTTAATACAAATCATATATCAAATAAGGGACAGTATGCAAAATATATAAATAATTTCTACAATTTAACAGAAAACCCAAATAACTAGATTTCAAAATGGGCATATGACTTGAATAGACATTCTCTGAAGATTATATACAAACTAGAGGTCCGGTGCACGAATTTGTGCACCAGTGGGGTCCATCGGCCTGGTCTGCACCCTCTCACAATCTGGGACCCCTCGGGGGATGTTGGAGAGCCAGTTTCGGCCCAATCCCCACAGGCCAGGCTGAGGGACCCCACCGGTGCACAAATCCGTGCACTGGGCCTCTAGTATGCATATAAGATCTTTGATTAATTTCTTCCCGCTCTCCCTCCTCCCCTCTTCCCTCTGAGATTCATCAGTTTGTTCCATGTTTCCATGCCTGTGGTTCCACTCCTGTGTTGAGCATCTGCCCCCTGATGGTCAGTGTGCGTCATAGCTACCGGCCAGCCGGATGGTCATTTAGGCTTTTATATATATACTAGAGGCCTGTTGCATGAAAAGATTTGTGCAATAGGCCTTCCCTTCCCCTGGCTGCCGGCACCGGTTTTCCTCCGGCACCTGGGACCCAGGCCTTCGCTCCGGCCGGAGCCGCCTTCAAGCCTTCGCTCCGCCACTTCGTGCCTACGTATGCAAATTAACCGCCATCTTTGTCGGAGGTTAATTTGCATATCTTGCTGATTAGCCAATGGGAGGTGTAGCAAAGGTATGGTCAATTACCATGTTTGTCTATTATTAGATAGGACTAGTAGATGACCAACAAACATGAAAAGATGCTCAACATCACTAAGCATTAGAGAAATGTAAATCAACTTCAGTGAGAGATCACCACACATCCATTAGGATGGCTTCTCTCTCTGGAGCACATTCTCACCTTTTCCCCTCTTCTTCCCTCAAGGTGCATACCTTTGTGCTCTCTCTCCTAAGTTCCAACGACCCTTCTTTTGCCTCTGTAACTTATTTCCTGAGCCCATGCAGCCCACCTGGCTCACTTTTTCTAAATAAACTTTCATTTAAACACACACACACACACACACACACCCCACCCAGAAAATTGTGTTTGCAAGGATGTAGAGAAATTAGAACCCCTGTGCACAATGGTGAGATTGTAAAATGGTATAGACACTGGAAAACAGTATGGCAGGTCCTCAGAAGAATTAAAAATAGAACTACCATATGATCCAACAATCCCAAGTCAAGATATATATCAAAAGAATTGAAAGCAGGGTTTTGAAGAGATATTTGCACACCCATATTCATAGCAGCATTATTCACAATAGTCAAGATGTGGAAGCAACCCAAATGTTCATTAACTGATGAGTGGATAAACAAAATGTGACCTATACATGCAGTGGAATATTATTCAGCCTTACACGGAAAGAAATCCTGTTACATGCTACAACTTGGGTGAACCATTGCACATCAGGCTTAGTGAAATAAGCAAGACACAAGACAAATACTGTATGATTCCATTTATCAGAGATATCTAAAGTAGTTAAATTCATGGGGGAAAATGTAGAATGGTGATTACCAGAGGCTGGGGAAGGGGGAAATAGGAAGTGTTGCTTAATGAGGATAGAGTTTCAGTTTTCCAAAATGAAGAAGTTCTGAAATCTGCTGCTCAACAATGGGACTACAGGGTAGTGAACACGACTGAGCTGTACACTTGAGAATGGTTATGATAGATTTTGTGTTTTTAAAATAAGTATATAGTAATTCAACAACAATAGAATTAAATGGCATATTATTTAATACAAAAGAAGGCAGGCAGTAAAGGAACAAATGGACAAAAGTCTTATCAATAATTACATTAAATTAGAAAGGGCTAAACACTGCAATAAAAAAGCAGAGACTGCCAGACTGGATAAAAAACAAATCCAACTCTGTGCTGTCTGCCAGAAACACACTCAGATTAAAAAACACAAGTAGGTTAAAAGTAAACTTACAAAAAAACTATATACCATGTAAACAGTAACCATAAGAGAACTGGATGGCTATGTTAATATTGGGAAACTATACATTAAGATAAATATCACTAGAGACAAAGCGGAACATTTATAATGATTAAAGCATCCATTTCTCAGAAGCTATAATAACTATGCATGGACACCTAAAAGCAGAGCCTCAAAATACATAAAGCAAAAAATTGACAGACGTAAATAGAAGAAGAAATAGACAATTCAACAATAACAGGTCTGGATCAATAACTTAAACTTTCATCTTAAGAAAATGAAAAAAAAAAAAAAAGGAGAATAAACTGAACCCAATGCAAGCAGCATTTAGGAAAAAATAAAGATTAGAGAGGTAACTAATAAAATATAAAAAACAGACTCTCATAGCCAGTTAGCCTGAAGGTCAAATCACCCCTGGTATTGCCGACAACAATCAAGGCTTAACTACAACAAGACTGCGCACAAAGACCACTAGGGAGTGCACCAAGAAAAGATAAAAAAATTCGGAGACAAAGAAACAGGACGCAAATGTCAGAAATGGAAGATATAGAGCTCAAAACCACACTTTTAAGGTCTCTCAAGAACTGTCTAGAAGCTGCCGATAAACTTAGTAAGGCCCTCGAAAAGACTGGTGAGACCGCCGATAAATGTAGTGAGATCCTCAAGAAATCTAATGAGACCCTCGATGTTGTGATAAAGAACCAACTAGAAATTAAGCATACACTGACTGAAATAAAGAATATTATACAGACACCCAACAGCAGACCAGAGGAGCGCAAGAATCAAGTCAAAGATTCGAAACGCGAAGAAGCAAAAAACACCCAACTGGAAAAGCAAAATGAAAAAAGAATCCGAAAATATGAAGATAGTGTAAGGAGCCTCTGGGACAGCTTCAAGCGTACCAACATCAGAATTATAGGGGTGCCAGAAGATGAGAGAGAGCAAGATATTGAAAACCTATTTGAAGAAATAATGACAGAAAACTTCCCCTACCTGGTGAAAGAAATAGACTTACAAGTCCAGGAAGCACGGAGAACCCCAAACAAAAGGAATCCGAAGAGGACCACACCAAGACACATCATAATTAAAATGCCAAGAGCAAAAGACAAAGAGAGACTCTTAAGAGCAGCAAGAGAAAGAAACTCAGTTACCTACAAGGGAGTACCCATACGACTGTCAGCTGATTTCTCAACAGAAACTTTGCAGGCCAGAAGGGAATGGCAAGAAATATTCAAAGTGATGAATACCAAGAACCTACAACCAAGATTACTTTATCCAGCAAAGCTATCATTCAGAATTGAAGGTCAGATAAAGAGCTTCACAGATAATGAAAAGCTAAAGGAGTTCATCACCACCAAACCAGGATTATATGAAATGCTGAAAGGTATCCTTTAAGAAGAGGAAGAAGAAGAAAAAGGTAAAGATACAAATTATGAACAACAAACATGCATCTATCAACAAGTGAATCTAAGAATCAAGTGAATAAATAATCTGATGAACAGAATGAACTGGTGATCATAATAGAATCAGGGACATAGAAAGGGAATGGACTGACTATTCTTGGGGGGGAAAGGGGTGTGGGAGATGCGGGAAGAGACTGGACAAAAATCGTGCACCTATGGATGAGGACAGTGGGTGGGGAGTGAGGGCGGAGGGTGGGGCAGGAACTGGGAAGAGGGGAGTTATGGGGGGGAAAAAGAGGAACAAATGTAATAATCTGAGCAATAAAGATTTAATTTTAAAAAATTTAAAAATATATATATAAAAAACAAAAAACAGTGCTAGTGACCCTAATGAAATTAAATGGATTATAAAGAAATAATTATAAACAACTTCATACCAACAAATTAGACAACTTAGATAAAGTGAACAAATTCCTAGAAAGACACAAATTTACCAAAACTGACTTAAGAAATAGAAAATCTGAATAGACCTATAAGAAATTAAATTATTAATTAAAAATATTCCCACAAAGAAAAGCCCAGTCAGTCCTGGAAGGCATCACTGGTGAGTTCTCTATCGAGTATTTAAAGAAATACCAATCTTTCACTAACTCCGAAAACATTAGAGAAACATTGTCCAATTTATTCTATGAGCTAGTATTATCTTGATACCAAAGCCAAACAAAAACATCGTAAGAAAACTAGAGACCAATATCCCTCATGAAGAGAGACACAAAAATCCTTAGTGAATATTAGTGAACCAAACTAGCAACATATAAAAATATTAGACACCATAGCTAGGTGACATTTATTCCAGGAGTGCAAAGTTAAACATCCAAGTCAATTAATGTAATACACCATATTAATAGAATAAGGGACAAAAACCACATGATCATCTCAGAAAAGCACTTGATAAAAAATTCAGCATCCATTCCAGATAAAAGCACTCAGCAAACTGATGAGAAAGGAATATCCTCAACTTGATAAAGGGCATCTATGACAAACCTCACTGACATCATACTTAATGGTGCAAGAGTAAATGCTTTTTCTCCTAATATCAGGAATAAGGCAAGAATGTTGACTCTTTCCACTTCTACTCAACATCATATTGGAGGTTCTAGCCAGTGCAACAGACTAAAAAAATAAATAAAAAATAGCCTGGCCAGCATGGCTCAGTGGTTGAGCATCGACCTATGAATCAGGAGTTTCTGGTTCGATTCCCAGTCAGGGCACATGCCCAGGTTGCAGGCTCAATTCCCAGTAGGGGGCATGCAGGGGGCAGGCGATCAATGATTCTCTCTCATCATTGATGTTTCTATCTCTCTCTCCCTCTCCCTTCCTCTCTGAAATCAATAAAAATATATTTAAAAAATTGTAAGTGTAGATTGGAAAGAAAGGTTAAAAACTGTCTTTAGTCATAGATGACATGATTCTGTGTGAGGGTACAATATCAATGTACAAAAAAATCAATTGTATTTTTTATAATAGCAAGGAGCAATCCAAAAATGAAATTAAGAAAGCATTTCACTGACAGTAGCATCAAGAAAACAACAAAAATACTTATAAATTGAACAAAAGAAGTGCAAGATTTGAACACTGAAAATTACAAAACACTGCTGAGAGAAATTGAATATAAATAAGTGAAGATATGTTCCATGCTCATGGATTGGAAGACTCAATGTTGTCAAGATGCTGTTCTCCCTACACTGATGTATAGATTCAATGTAAGCCTTATCAAAACCCAAGCAGGCATTTTTATAGAAATTAAATTTATCCTAAAATTTATATGGAAATGCAAAGACCCAGAATAAGCAAAACAATTCTGATAAAAATTTAGAGGGCTTAGACTATCCAATTTCAAAACTTTAACTAGTGTAAAAATAGGCAAAATGAATGGAACAAAATTAAGAGTCTAGAAATAAATTTTCATTTATGGTCAACTGATTTTCAACAAAGAAGTCAAGGCAATCCAATGCAGGGAAATAGTCTTTTCAATAAAAGGTACTGGAACAATTGACATACATATGCAAAATTATGTTTTTACACCCTTGCACCATATCCAAAAATTAACTCAAAATGGATTATAGACCTAAATATAAGCATTAAAGTTATAAAACTTCTGGAGGAAAACACAGGACAAAAATCTTTGTGACCTTGAGTTGGGCAAAGATTTCTTAGATCTGACACCAAAAAACACAATCCATAAAAGGAAACAAATTGATAAATGAGACCAGCGAAATTAAAAACATTTGTGATTCAAAAGATAGCATAAGAGAATGAAAAGACAAGCCACAGAATGGGAGAAAATCACATATCTGATAAAGGATTTGTATTTAGAATATACAAATAAATCTTACAGCATAATAAGACAAGCAACTCAATTAAAAATGAGCAAAAGACTTGAATAAACATTTTGCCAAATAAGGTAAATTTATGAATAAACACATACAAAGCTGTTCTACACCATTAGTCATTGGGGAAACAGAATTGAAAGCCACAATGATAGCCCACTGTGTCCTAGAATGGCTATAATCATAAGATAGGCGACAACAAGTAGTATTAACAGGGATGTGGAGCAACTGGAACCTCAGCGATTGCTGGTGGGCATGCACAGTGGTGCAGCCACTTGGAAAACAGTTGGACAGTTTCTTAAAAACTTAAACTTACCATATAACCCAGCAATCCCACGGCTAGAGAAATAAAAACATGTTCCACAAAGCCTTGGGATTAACAATAATCCAAATGTTCATCAATAGGCGAACAAAATGTGGTGTGGCCATACAACGGATACTAGTCAGCAATAAAAAGAAATAAACTACCGACATTCCATGACATGGATGAACCTCATGCTAAGGGAAGGAAGCCAGACACAAAGACTACATATTCTACGATCCTTTTTATAGGAAACATTCAGAAAAGACCAATCGACAGCTACGGAACCCAAACATACGACTGCCTGGCGCAGGCATGGAACCGAGGATGGACTGCAAACCAGCACAGTTACTTTGGATGGAAATGCTCTAAAAGTGATGAATGCGTTGATGGTAGCACAACTCTACAAATTTACTGAAAATCACTGAATTGTACACTCACAATGGATGAACTTTATAGATGTAAATTACACCTCCATATCAAGGCTGTAAAAACTATATAACCAGTAAGGGGGAGGGGTGCACTAACCTGACCCCCAACACCCACAGCCTGCCCTCCTGCCTTGGCACCTGTTTCCACAAACTCGTTCTCCCCCACCACCACCCCCGCTCTCCCCCAGAGACTTCCAGACTCCCTGTAGTGGCTTATTTTTAGCTCATGGCATTGCTTGGGCAAGGACTGTCTTCCTGTCTGCCCACCCTCGGGATCCAGAGCCTCAGATCCGCAGCTGTATCCACTAGGTCTTCTCCTTGGTTCCTCCAGAAATGCTTGTTTGGAGAGAAGCAAGACCACCCGTGTCTGCAGCCTTCCGTGGGCCCTGGTGAGCTCTCATATAGGAACAACAAAGTTAAACTTCATTCATCAGTTAAGTGCAGAAATGGACCCTGGCACCTTCCTAAGTTAATTGACTTACAAAGTGATCCTTTCAGGATCAAAGCTGATTCTATTACCCATTTTATTATTAATGATCCTCAAAATGTACTCTGGTCTGCCATCCTCTGATCTGGCTCAACCAAGCCCTACCCTGTGTCTGAGAAAGCCGAGGATGTAGGAGCGGCTGGCAGGATGGCGCTGAGGGTCAGGGGCTCCAGTCACCTGCAACAACCCTGCGGAACAGGACGTGGTACTCCACACCAACTTCACAATAGCCGAGGCAGAGAGCTCCTGCTTTGGAGTCCCATCCTGTTTGTGGCCTCAAGTCCCAGCAGAGCCCTATCAGCTGCTCTTTCCTACAAGCCAAAGCCTTGCTCCAGGCCCAGAAAGGATCGATTTGCTCAGCACCCAACAGGCGGGTAAACTATATTAGACACAGATCCTCCCTCTGGTCCAGACCCTGGTGGAGTGGTGGGGAGATGGGGAAGCCCTGAAGAGGGAAGTTCCAACTCGGCCATCAGGAGCTCACCTGGAGTCACCACCAGCAGGAGGGAACCTCACATCTCACCCTCCTCACAACCGCCCAGGTTCAACCAGGCAGCAGCAGGGCCTACCTGGGGCAAGGACTGTGCCAACACCACCGGATGGGACCCTGCACTCGGTCTACCAAGGGGGAGGTGTCTTCCTTGCCAGGCACCAGGCTCGGCCCAGTAGCTCAAATGCCTTCCCAGTATTTGCTGCAGGCACCCCATCCACTACTTTATGCACCACAGGCTCGCCTCGTTTTATTGTGCTTCACAGGTGTTGCGTTTTTTTATGAACCAAGAAGACAAGACCCTCCACCAGCGAAAAGATTTTGACTCATTTTATTGCAACACTCACTTCATTGTGGTAGTCTGGAACCAAACCCGCAGTCCCTCCGAGGAGTGCCTGTTCTTAAAAGTCAAACTCCCAAACCACCTGGAGGCACGCAGAGAATTGCAATCTCGGAGGCGGGAGCTGCTGGACTCCAGCAATGCATCTACAGCTGTGCCCTAACATATCTGCATATTAAACTACCAAGGACAGTTAAGCTTTCAAAGGGAGAAGATCAAAGTGCTGTCATCTTTTAATTTAATCCTTTTGTTGCATCCGTGGTCTTAAGAGGGATGAGAGAGATCAAAATAAAAATGGAAACAAACTATATCTTTGTGGCTGTTGTGTTTTAGCCTTTTTTCCCCTTCAATTTGGGCCACAAAATAGGTCAGCTCCATTACTGATCAGCCTTCCCACAAATATTTAAAACAAATTGAATTGCACACCCAATACCCATCACAATTACACCAGGCACAATAACTAAATTAGCAATTCAACAAAATAATTGGAAATGCGATTCTCTCTATTCCACCAGTCTCCCTCGAGGGTTCAGCCGATCTATGGGGGAAAACTCAGCTTTCCTAATTCTGCAGCTAATTAGAGACACACTTGTAAATGAAGTTGTTTGTCTTAAAGTTGAAATTCTCTTCTGGGGGTGGGGAGAAGGAAGGAGAGGCGAGAAAACCCTTCCACTCTGGAGCGACTGTATGAACAGGTACAGAGCGCACACGCCTGCGTTCTAATTGGCAACCATATCTGCAATTAATAACGCATCACTATTTTACCATCACTTATCTGGTAATGAGCGACTTCAGAAGAGCCTGGCTGACGTCCTGGTAGAGAGGCGGGCCTTCTAGCTCCCCTTGAGACCCGTCGTCGGGGCTGCGCGGTGCTGTTTGCGGGGCTGAGGGGCGGGCGGGACGACAGGAGGGCAGTGACCAGCCCAGGAGGTGTCGGCCGGCCAGCTCTCGCGTGGGCCTCCCTGTCTGGGCGGGAGAAGCAAAGGCTTATTTGAAAAGAAAACCGAGGGGCGGCGCCCATGCCTAACAGACTCCCCGCCCCTCCACCCCTCGGTGGACGGCAGCCTGTGCGGGGCCAGGACCCCTTCCCCAGCCAGAGGTGGCTCTCGGCCCCAGCCCCCTGCTCGGGCCACTCGGGGGGTAAGCAATCTTGAGGTTTCAATTAGTCTGTCCTTGGCCTCTTTTTGTTCCTCTAGGAAGGGAAATCTCGGCTTAATTATATAACTGAGAACTAGGGCTCACGTCCGTCCCCTCTTACCCTCCTTCGCCGAGATCAGGATGTGACCTTAAAACACAAACTCTCTGCAGGGCTCCCGCGGAAGGCGAGAGTGAGGCGCCCGTCGGTGGGGGGCCCCCCTGCCGCCCGCACACACCTGGGCGCACTCCCACCGGGAACAAAGGCCTGGCCTTACTGGCGAGGTGAGCGGATGAAATGGAGGCCCCAGGGCGTGGGGCAGCCTCCTTTCCCAAGATCCCCCAGGACATCACAGCGCCCAGGTGAGGGTGATTGGCCCAGGAGCCTGCGGAAAGGCTGATAAGTAAATTCAAAAGCACCTGCTCCTTCCTGCTTATCTCCTCTAACAATATGAACCCGGAGTTATCACGCTTCAAGTGTTCCGTATTAGCCTTACATTTAGCTCTTAAAATCCAGCGCAGTGTGCTACAACTTTAAAGGACACAGGAGTCAAACTGGAAAATCATTTTATGGCACCAGGGAGTCAGTTCCCAGCCTGGTCCCTCAGGAGAGACCCAGGCAGGAAACTGGATCCTCACACCCTCCTGCTCCCAAGGTCCCACTCCCAGCCACCTCTCCGGCCTAGGGCGGGGCTCCCCTGGGGCCTGCACATACCTGGAGTGTGAAGACTCCGTGCCCTCAGCCCTGGGCCAAGCTGGGGCCCTCCCCGTCCCTTCCGTTCATCATTGTCCTCATTTTTATTTTGGCGTTTAGTGTAACTTGCAAAAGGTTTGGAAATAGGCCTGAGCTATCAATACAGAGGCCACCGGCCACGTTGCAAAGCTCCAAAGATGCAAGGTATGATGGGGTGATGGCACAGTGATAGGATCTAGCCCCAGCACCCCAGGAAGCTCTAGCGTTGGAGGCTTCGCCTGGCTCCCAGGGACCCACAGGAGAGCGGAGGCAGCGGGCCTCCAGGATGAAGGAGTCCCTCAGGTTCAGAGCTGCCCTCTTGCGGGGAGGCAGACACCAGAGCAGCAGGCTGACTGCTTCCCACTGCGTGTCAGCCACACCTGCACATGGATGCACCTGGCAGTCCCGGAGGCTGGGCACGCAGAGGCCAACTTCAGAGCCCAGGAAGAAGCGCCCAGGAGCCCCTGGCCAAGCTGACCTCTCACCTTGGAGAACCAAACCTTGGGAACTTGATCCCAAGCCCAGAAAGGGTTCAGAGCCTGGGCTTCCAGGAAGACCAGCAGGATTAATAGAGGCACCTCTAGTGGGTGCAATGGGTTCAATCAGACCCAAACTAGAGAATGCAGAACTCTACAGAAGAGAGCAGAGGCACCCCCCTCCCCCGTCTGTGTGACCTGCCAAGATAGTCCTTTGCTAAGCCTCCACCAGGGCTTGGCACATAGTAGATCAATCAATATTTGAATAAATGGATGTGAAAAAACATGCTGGCCCCTGTGCTAAACCCAAATCTACCATGCTGCCTTTACTTAGAAGCAGCAGCTTTAGATTAGGAAGGTCCTTAGAAGCCAACTTAGTAGGCCCTCATACTACAGTGAGGACCCTGAGGCCAAAGGTCAAAAGACTTCCTCAAGGACACACCCTAGCAATTTTTATTTCTAGTCCAGATTTCTCCCCAGTGTATCTTTCATTCATATCTGTCATGGGTTCAAAACATCACATATGCCCATTCCAAAACCAGCTATGTGCCCCCAAGTTTCTATAGGAATTGGGTAACATGGCCCCTAAATATATACAGCCCCCACTTACCCTGGGGAGGGCAGACTAGAGAGGAGGAAGCAGCCAGCCCCATGTGACTTGATGGGCAGCCTGCCGGCCCAAAGCAGACTGAGCTTATTTCCAATTGAGTCATAAAAGGGAAGATGGGGTGGGAGGAGGGCCGGCAGGAATCTTTATGTGTTACTGTCATTGTCTATTGGGGACCTTATATTCTTTTCTACCCTATCAGTGATGTGGGATTGCTTTTTTTTGTTGTTGTTTTTAATGTTCTTTTAAAGTTTTTTTTTTCTGAGAATTCAGTGTCCTTGACCTCAACAAATGAACTGAGAACCCTCATCCAGGGGAAATAAACCAAACAAACCTCTCAGGAATATAAATGCTGCCAGGGCAATGACCCTATTGGCAGACCCCAACCATGGGCAAGAAAGGCAGGGTAAAGGAAATCTATAGATAAACAAGAAAAACAAAAGTTAGATCAGGCAGACTCACTGCAGCTTCGCCATCCCTCTCCTCTGCAGACGAGGGCAGGCGATGACTCATCAGGAGTGGTGGGAGGAATGGATGCATGCACAGCAGCTGGGCGGTATGGATCCCCTGGACTTAAGAGAGAATTAGTTAATGAACTTACCAAATTACTGGCAATTACCTTTGAAGTGTCATGAAGACAGAGAAAGTAAAAAAAGATGGAAAGAAAATAAGGTAGATAATATTTTAAAAAAGAATGACTAAGGCAAGCTTAATTTATTCAGCACAGTTGCCCCCAATACACAGACACATACATACATTTAAAAAGTAAAAACAAATTCAAGTGCAGAAAATAAGGTTCATTCGCTTTAGACAAGGCTCGCTGCTTTACAGTGGGGCCTTAACTTACGAGTGTCACGACTAACAAGTTTTTTGAGATACTTAGCTGTCTCTCCACTGATTTTTTGCATTGAGTTGACAGAGTAATTTGAGTTAACGAGCTCCTTAACGAGCTCGGTCTCAGAACGAATTAAACTGGTAAGTCAAGGACCCCCTGTACTTGTCTTTGTTAAATGCAAGTGCACAGGGTGGGACTGTCAGGGTGTCAGCAGCAGGGCAGCCTCGGGCTCCTCCAGGACACACTGCCTCTGCCGTCTGTAGTTTTGCTGAGACATGTGGCTGCCTTGTTTGCGAATCTAGCCCAGGCAGACAAGGATCTTGGCATCAACACACTCCACATAGGGAGTGACTGCTATGTCCTGGTCCCAAGGCTTATGACGAACGCCACATTTGGATTCATTCCGAGCCCTCGGACTCAGCTCCTTTGGGATGAGGCGGTGAAAAGGCAGTCATCTCGGAGAGGTCTTAGCAATGCACGTGGAGACCAGGAAACTCAACGTCCATGAAGAACCTACTTTTCTCAACTGGAGACGGATGCAGAGTCTGTTGCTGGATGGGCTGGCGGTGGCCTGCCCTGGTGCCCTGCTGGCTTCCAGGGTTTCCCTACGATGCGCAAAAGCGGTCTTGGATGTGACTCTGGAGAGAATGGCTACACACCCAAAACAGTACAGAGCAGCTGCAGGAAGGCACACCCACACAAGGCAAGGACACCCTCCTGAAAGATCCCCAGGAGCACGAAAGCCAGAGAAGAAAGTGGATCTAGCAGCTGGGAAAAAAAGACTGGGGGGGGGGGGGCGGGGGGGGTGGGGATGCGGAGGTGCGGAGATATGGTGTCGCTTTCTATTTATCCACCATCTTTCATGGGAGCATCCAAAGCACATTACAGGCAGTAGCTCTTTAATCCTCCCAGAGGATGCTGCTGGTTTGAAGGGTTCCCTGGGGAGCAAGAAATAAACCCCAGGATCAGACTCCGGGGCCAATCTCCACTCTGCCTCTGAGCCCCGCCTAAAGCAAGTGAGACGTGAACAAACCCCCGTGATGTGTTCCAAGAGCCTTCAAAATACTCAGATTCTTTCACTTGTTTCCCTTTACTTCTAAAAATATATGCCAAGAAAAATAATTTTAAAAGACAATAAATAAGCTTTTTGCTCAAATATTTAACTGTCACATTATTCATAATAGCAAATAATGAACAGTTTACATGCTCAACAACAGGGGATTTGGTTAAGCACTGAAGATACATGCCCCAAATGAAATTACTAGTTAGCAATGAAAATACTTGTGATATCTGCAAAAACATGAAAGTAATCTTTTACTGTACTCTTAATATTAAAATGCAGAATATACTGTGTACCACTGGTTCTCAATTGGTGCTGTGTGTGTATTAGGTGGAGGGGGAGATGGTGCATGACTGTGTGGGTGTTTTGTTTTTATTGTTTTTAAAGGGTAAGTACAACATTTTGAACTGTCCAAAAGTAAAAACCAAGTCCCCCACCCCCTCTGCTTGGGGAGACGGGTTCCCTGGTGCAATGGCACCTGCACAGGGAAGTGGCTGTGAAGCACTAAATGTCAGTAACGAGAAGTGGGTGTGTCTGGGTGGCGGATTATAGCCCAGTCTTATTTCTACTTGTTCCTTCTACTTCTCTATAATTATTTTTTAAAAAATATTTTTATTGATTTCAGAGGAGAGGGAGAGAAAGATCAATGATGAGAGAGAATCATTGATCGGCTGCCAACTGCACGGCTCACACTGGGGATTGAGCCCACAACCCAGGTATGTGCCCTGACTGGGTGGGAATTGAACCAGAACCTCCTGGTTCATAGGTGCACAGTCAACCACTGAGCCACACTGGTCAGGCTTCTGTAACTAATTTTTAACATAAAATAAATGAGGACAAGCAACCAGCCTTCTCTTCTCTATCCTGAAGGGAGGCCGGTCTCGAGTGCGAACCTAGGCTGGGTAGGCACTGCCTATGTCCACTGTGGCCAGCTCGCTGGCTTGCCACCTCCCTGTATTGGGAGGACTTCAAGGTCTGTGGTTTCTGAGTGTCATGCATGAAGTAGTCAGCTGGGCAAAAAGAAAATAAGCAAACTCCACACAAAAGGGAGGAATGCTTCAGTCAACTCTGAGAAAGGGCTCTGGATTGAAACTCCTGATAACAATTTTCAACTCATTTAAAAATCAGCATTAGCTACCAAAATGTAAAGTATTAGTTTTATTAAAATGCAAATCGATCAACTAATCTGTCTTTCTAGTAACAGCTGAATTGCAGTATCCGTGTCAATTAAAATAGTTTCCAATTTATTCTTGGCTGGAAGGAGGGTGGTCTTCTGAATTTTAAACGCAAGCCTCTCTTTACTGAAAATGCTGTCCGTTCTTTCTCATTTCTCCTGATTTTAATTCATTTTAATTAAACAGGTTGGACTCCAAATATTTTGAAGTATCTGTTTAAATCTTTTTCTTCACCAAATAGAGCGATGATGACGAAGGTTCTATCTTTTTAGGAAATGTGGGTTATAGCATGAAGCTCACTGAAGTCCAATATGAGGAGCCACTTCCTGGCTGTTCCCACGTGAATCCTCAGGCTAAACAGACAAGCTTGCATGTCCTATATTTTTTAAAG
Source organism: Myotis myotis (assembly GCF_014108235.1). NCBI lineage: Eukaryota > Metazoa > Chordata > Mammalia > Chiroptera > Vespertilionidae > Myotis > Myotis myotis. The sequence goes on along the minus strand of NW_023416321.1, from coordinate 22,841,083 downwards.
TGATCATTTTGAAGAGAGTAGTTGTTGGGAAACTCTCCTATTTCTGCTGATTGATCTCCTGGGTAACTGGAGACACATTGAAAATTAAACATTTCCCTGATAGTCAAGCCCAAGAGGTAACTACTGAGACAAGAAAAACAAATCACCACATTCCAGGGTCCAATTAATGTGAGATGGAAAAACCCTCCTCCCGCCACGTGCCCCATCCTGAGCTCAGCAGACACTGATGCTCACACGAAATGGAAGTGAATTACACTCAGGACCAACTGCACTGGGGCCAGCCTTTGGGCACGCAGTCCCCAGACGCTAAGCCCATGATACGTGGGATTCAGGGACACAGAAATCTGTCACTTGGTTTTGACATTTTAAAACCACATGAAAATCCAACTTTAAAAACAATGACTAGTTATTGACAACTGCACTCAGTTGCCTGGATGCAACATTTCTCCTCTAACTCCGTAGCTTTAAATAAAGATTTGGGCAAGGCACGGAGATGGTCAGTGTCGTCCGCTGGTCAGCACACATTACTTATGCAAGATAATCTTCATTGCATATTGACCACAGCAGGCCAATAAATCCCCCTTATGGGGATTTAATTTCCAGCTTGTGACCTCTGGATGAAAAACAAGTGAATCATTTCCTCTTGCTAGATTTACACCAGAGCAGATCTCAATAAAGTGATTTAGGAATGGTGAGAATAGAAAAGGACGCTGGAAGAATCTTTATGGGTGGGAAAAAAAGAACAAGTCAGAGATTTGTATTCAGCAACAAATCGGCAAATACTCCCAAGTGACAAAGTCTCCAGGGCATAACAGAGGTTCCCTGCTCCTCAGAGCCACAATCAACTGCTAAACATTGTCCACCCAGAAAGCAGCATCCCCCCAAATGATTCCTCCTGTGAAGCTCTATGTGGTAAGAGGCACATGATTTGCTAGAGCTCTAAATCAGACCTCACTTCGTGCTGCTCAAGAAACCACATGGCCAATAACAACGCTCTTTATTTGTGGCGGCTCAAGGACACGGGGGAAGGGTGCTTTGCACATGGAAGTGCCATAGACAGAGACAGGTGATTCCAGGCGTCCTGGGACTTGGTTAGGCGTATATTCTGAACAGCGCACCTTCGCAGGAAGTCCCTTACTCACTCCACCCCAGAGGCCAGTGGGTTCCTCCACTTGGGGCTGGATGAGCAGCCGACCTGGCCAAGGCGCTGCCAGGCTGGAGGCCACCCTCAAGGCCTTGCAGAAAGAGAGATGGGTGCTGTCAATCCCCGTGGCCTTCTTCTGGAGGGTTGAGTTGGCCAAAAAGAGATCGATATAACTCTGTCCTAGAAGATAAACAAAACAAATTGGTTAACACATTGGTTAACTTTCCAAGGTTAAAAAAAGAACTAAGGAGCTGGGAAATACCCCAATCCGTTTGTTGAACTGAAACCACAGCCAGGTTATTAAAAATGCATCCCACAGCTCTTATTCACAAATACAAAGAGAGGGAGAAACTAGAAGCCAATCGAATAGTGAGATATGTAAACGGTCCAGTGTGGCTGCATCCCCCATCTCCAGGGAATGAGTTTTCTGTAAGTTTGCCCTTTACAGACAGGCTCTTCAAGTAAGAAAACAAGATTGAATATTTTAATAGGATGTATGAGACTGCCACACGATGAGGAAGATTCAATCAGACATGGGATGTAGGGATATAATTTAGTTTTCATACATTTTCTTGGACTTGGCAGTACTTGAAAAACAATGAAAATGACCCAGGAACTAGATTCCAATTACTGTCACATGTGCAGCCATTCAGTAGGACCAAGGTGCTTCCCGCTCCCCTGCCCCCTTTCCCTATTCTCAATCTAATAAATAATTCGATTGCCTAATTTATTATTTCTAAAATTGGGATTTGACGTTATGAGAGCCACAACATGCCAAGGTCTTGAGTCTTTGGAAATAAAGTAAATGATGTCTAACCTCTGTTTAAAATACAACATACACACAACTATTCGGCCAGTCATGTGTCAAGGCCTGGAAAGTCTCAAAAAGACGAGGACCTCTCCTATCTTTATGGCAGAAACTCCAGAACAATTTCCCCTGTGGGCAGAGAGAGAGGAACCACGAAGGTCCACACAGGTCAAATCCACTACGGAGGTGGCCTGTGGAGGACATGGCCAATGGAGGCAGGGGATACATGGCCACTAACTCTCAGGGAAGGGGGATGAGTTGGCACAGGCTAAGGCTCCCGGCCAGGGAGTAAACAGCCCCAGAAGAAAGCTGTGCCTGCTCTGTTCTATACTTTCAAGATCTAACCCCAAATGTAGCTTGTTCTTCTTGTTAAGAAAACAGGCTTTTAAAAGTGCTTTTATTATCTGAGAGTCATCGTCATCAGCAAATCTGACCTTCAAAATAAAGCAAACAACCCCCCCTCCCCAAAACCACCCCCCTTCAAACAGCTTTCTTGGTTCAGCAAGATTTTAACATAAAAATGTATTTGTCCGTTTTTTAAGTTATCCCACTATAGTTGTGGTAGGAATAGAGGTCTATAATTAGGAAATCCAGGAATAAAAATAGCATATTAAAGCTTTTTAAAAAGAAAAAAATCTTTAAAAAGAAACCACAGAAGCCGAGAATGTCAACTAACCTTATGGTTCTGAGCACTACAAGGGCAGACCTGGAAAGTCGGGCCAGAGAACAGTTGCTCTCCAATCCCGGTGCAGGAAATCGGGGCAAGAACTTGCTGCTACCCTCACCCTGAACCCTGGACCAGCCCAGGCCTCCAGACAAAGGAGGCAGGTTCATTCTGAGCTCCATCATCTCTTTTGTTTCTGCCTCCCCTGCCTAGGAAGTGGAAGGCAGCTTCATGCTAAATGCAAATTTGAGGCAGCAGCCTCACTTCCAGTTGCTTCCAAATCATCAGCTCCATCGCAGAAGCGACAGCAAGACCCTGATCAGGCTGCCCTCATCACACGATGGCCTGCCTGTCTGCCAGTAAAGTAAGTACATGTCTCTCCTGCCATTTCACAAAAAATCAAGTGGCACGGAGGGGAGAGCCTCCATGACAAATAGGAAAGTGTGAGTTTAAGGTTGCAGCATCGGACAAGAGGGAAATGCAGAGGCACATGCTATTCAGCCTTCGCAATAGTACCCTCCCCACCTCCCCGAGCCTGCCACATCCGACCCATCATTACCACCAGCAAATGCTTCCACTCAGCGCCACGGCAACAGAGAAGCACCTGGGCTGGGGCAGCAGTTACCATCCCAGCAGGGTTCGAGAGGCAGGCAGAGAATGCAATGCTGAAACCCATGTTTTGATCGAACATCAGTTCACACTCAGGTGGGCAAAGCTGACAAACAGACGAGGCTGTTCATGGCAAAGCAACTTGGAAAGTGGAGTGCTCTGGTTTCTTAAAATCTTTTTACAGAGAGAGGGAGAATATGAGCAAGGGGTTATTCCAATCTAAAACTCCCCAAGGAATTACAACTCCATGTCTCCCTCACCCACCAATCAGGGACCATTTGTGCCTTCAAAGCACCTCAAGCTCCCTGCTCCTCAAGGCCTTACCATCTCTGACCAGGAATATGTGACAGCTCCTACCGGACCTCTCTGCTCCCTCCTCCTGGTCTCCTCCGCATTTCCCTCCCCAGCCTTGGCTCCCTCCCCAGGTCCAGGAGCACCACCAGGATGAAGATCCAGCTCCTCCTTTCCCCTGGACCTTGCACAGGCTACACGTGGCTGGGCCTCCCTCCCACCTTCGGACCCCGACCAATACCGGTGGGGCCTCAGGCCCTGGTCCAACAGCTTTTCTACACCCCAACAGAATTTGACAAAACCCTCATACATTTTCAAGTTTACATATGAATGTTTCTATAAATTTAATAATCACAAAGGATACAATTATCAGAATATTATGAACACTAATTTTTAAAATAAAAATCACATCCCTTTTGTAATATACCCAATGGAATCTATATGTCACATTGATTTGCTACCCATCACCACTCATTTAAATAACACATAAACAAACTCTTTAATTTGGAAATGTTACAGCATTTTTCTTTTTAAATGTGTATTTCCATTTGACTTTTCCCTAGAGATTTTGGTCCTAATTGTTTTATGCTTGAAAGTCTTTTATTGCCGAAACCGGTTTGGCTCAGTGGATAGAGAGTTGGCCTGCGGACTGAAAGGTCCCAGGTTCGATTCCGGTCAAGGGCATGTACCTGGGTTGCGGGCACATCCCCAGTAGGAGATGTGCAGGAGGCGGCTGATCGATGTTTCTTTCTCATCGATGTTTCTAACTCTATCTCTCTCCCTTCCTCTCTGTAAAAAATCAATAAAATATATTTTTAAAAAAAAGAAGAAAAAAAAAAGAAAGTCTTTTATTGATCATCCTATCATATTTCTTGGCCACAAAAATAAATATGTAAATTGAAATATTTTTTGAAATTTAAAAAGTTGAAATAAAAATATTTTAATTTCTTGTGACTGTAAGGGTCTAATTAATTTTAAAAAAATTATTTTTGGATTGTGTTATCATTACTATTAGGACACATTCATGTATACAATAACAATATAACAAAGTGTATTATACTTTTGGTAGAAACTTAATGTACATAAATAAGTAAAACATTACTGGAAATGCATCTCTTGATGACACAGAAGAGGCTTCCCCTCCATTCATGTCTCCATGACTGAGATTTATCTATTGCTGGAAGGAGAGGGTTCAGCATCGACCCTGTTCCTGTTTGTAGTTTTGTAGCTGTAAGTACTGAGAGACCCTGTCACATTAACAAGTAGGCGGGAATGGGAGAATTTTGTTAGAGCAACATCACTCATTTCTTTTAATTCTTTCTGAATTATATGCCCCCCCCCCCAATCATATAGTGATCTGCCACCAAAAGTCTGTTTTAATGGTCTACCAGCTGACAACTCAATCAACTTCTCCTGCAGTTTTGTTAAAAATAAAGGCCCTGCAGGGACTTGTTACCTAGCCCTCAGTCACTGCCATTCTCAATCCCTGCACCTATAGTCTGAGCTGTCCCTTTTGTGTGGTGCCCACTGCAGGGCAACCTCCCAGGTCAGACCAAGGAGGGACTCGAGGTGGGCTGGTGCCAGGTGGGCAGAGGACAGCTGGGCCAGGCCCGCGCAAAGGCGCACTCACAGACAGATGTGCTCAGGGACGAGTGCACACCTGGATCGCTGGACACTGTGTGTGTACTTTCCCTGGGGAAGTCTCTGCACACCCCAGGATGAAGACTGACATGTGGGTGCACTGAGCTTTGCCCCAAACCCAGACAGGTGCTAGTCTGGTGCCACTGCATAGGGAAAGGTAGAAGCATCTGAAAAGAAACAGGATGTGTCCACACCCCCTGCCCCATCCCTAGGAAAACAAAGCTAAAAATAAAAGTAGGTACCAAAAAGCCACCATGGGACAGAGGGCCAGGCTGCCTTCTGCTGCAAGGACATGTGCCTGCAGCATCCCCACTGACCAGGATTTAGCCACAAGCTCAGCTATCAATCCTCAGGTTAACCTCGTCTTAACCTGATTCTCTGGGCAGCTGTACTTTAATACTGGAGGTTCTCTTAAGGCTATGCATGATGAACTTGTTTTGTTTTTGTTGTTTTTTTAATACATAATTCCTGCTCTCTCCCACATTAAGAATCAAGAGTTGAATCACTGAGCTGAAATGCCTTCCCCCTTTGTAACCCCTTCCCCCACACTCTTGGCCTCAATGGCCAGTGGGAATGTCCACTGTAGAAAATGTATTAATGTTGGTCTCATGCAGGAGAATAACCTGCAGAGTAATTAACAGGACTTGGACCTGAGGTAGAAGGTCGATAGCAGGGGCTCTTCCTTGAATTAAAATTTAACTTACCCTTTATTGCAACCTACAAAAGCAAGTAATGAGCACTAACATTTTTATTTCTTTTAAACTGTCATTTAGGCTGTAGAGGGGATAATTACCTATCTCTAGTGTAGTAAGGTTTTATAACCCTTAGTAAGGCATTTTCTAATTTAATATTTTTACTATATTATCATAAAACCTGTTTCTGGGGGGAAAAATGATCATGGATTAGCAGCCATTTTCCATAAAGACAGTGTGTGTGTGTGTGTGTGTGTGTGCATGTTAGGATTCCGCTTATTTATATGTGATTCTCCTGAAGAGACTTAAAGTATGCATAGTCTATTTGGCTGTGAAATGTGACCGCTTTAGTGCAGGTGAGGTTGAAACTGTCCTGGATGACGGTGGTGTCCGTGTGTAATAATGCAGCCCCATACGTGCGCACCCGATGTTTCCTTCAGCTCCACAGTCCCTCCTCACCGACTGCAACACAGACCAGCATCTTCCACGCTGTTACCTGGGCAAACACTGTAGAGGATACTGAACCTGCAGAGGATCTGTGTGGGGCTTGGATTTGCTAGGTCAGTAGCTTGCAGCATCTGGGATTCTGAGGAAAACAGACCGCTGTCCCCCAGAATGCTACACTCCCCCGACTCTGGCCAGAAACCCCCGCACCTCCAAGATATGCCCGAGCTGTACTCATCTGTCCCTGTGACCAAAGGCAGGCGGCCGGTGGAGGGAAAGCAGCAATGCCACTGCTCCCTAAAGAAACGTGTACAACTTCCCAAAGTGCCTCCTATTCTCTGAGCAAGTATTATACGCAGGAGTTCTGAACAGTCTTCCCAATGTGCCAGAGGAGAGACGATGTCACCGCTTTCCTGCTTAAAATTATACACATAATGTGCCCTTATTATTTTGAAATTGTTCATTTGTTACTTCAATGGGGTGAGAAGGTAGTCTCCCTATATGTACAAGACACATCCCAGAATGCATCCTGGTGCCCCACTCCTTCCTAATCCTCCCCACTCTGCACACTCAGGACCCTGTGCTGCACACAAAAGTGGTGCAGCGTTTGTTCCTGCTTACCATAATCCCTTGGACATACATTCTAGAATCAAAGGATGAGGAAACACACAAAGGGAGAGGGAGAGGAAGGGCTCCAATCCCAGCACTGCTCACATCTAGAGGAATCCCGACCCAATCCGGATTCTACTGAGGCAGTAGGAACACAAACCCATGACCGGCGTGATTGCTGATGGCAAATGTGCTCTTAAAAATTACTGAAGTTACAATGTGTGCCTTTTTATACATGTTGTGCTTTGAAAACGGTTGACTTATTAATGCTGTGGAAGCTTATAAATGTGCACGGTCTCTGACCTCAGAGATTAACACAAAGATATAATAAATTCATAAATCACATCTGGATGCCTGTTTGACTTTGTAAGACTTCTGGAGGGTTGCAGAGGTGTGATGAGTGCCCGTTTCTCTGATCCAGGGCTGTGGATGGCAGTGCTGAGTTGGGAAGGTGACTGTAGCCAGTGAGTCTGTCTAGGACAAACCGTACCATGCAGAGAGACACATAAGCATTCTACCTCACGCTGACCCCGATTCAGCCGTTTGGTGACCAGGCCCTGTCCCTCCAGAGCCAGGAGAGGAACAAGGCTGACTGTTCTTCCTTGTGGCAGTGTTTCAACTTTTGATGTCTTCTCCTAACTAAATCTGTTCTTTTCTAGGTAAAAAGAAAGAGTTCACTCCATTTCTGCTATGACAAAGTTGGAGTTCTCTTGCCATCCTAACCAAACTCCTCTCAGCCCTCCAGTTTGCCAAAGAGCGGGCAGTAAGGCCCCTGTACCCTCTGAGTCAGTCCCGACACGCCTAGGGCAGCCTAGTTATTAGCGCAGAGCAGGGCTCTGCGGCCTCCTTTGTTCTCAGCACACCCTCCTCCTGCCTTCACGGAGCTTCCTCTCTCTTCTGATCTGCCTACCAATATTCCCAGCATTGCAAACATCAACAGAAAAGATACTGGCCAATTACCATGGGCATGTGCTAATGCCACCAAATGAAGGGATCCTCCCAACCCTGACCCCAACCACCTGACAAAATCTTTCACTTAATCTTTCCTTCCTCTGCTTCTTCTGACCGGACCCATGCTCCTCTGTGTCAGTGACTTTACAGGTGAGAGGGAGGTGTTTGAGAAATGTTTCTATGACCTGAAGAAGGAAATACATAGACCCAAATGGCAAGCAACTGCCCAGTGCTCCTTGCGGGTGCATGGCAGAGGGTAAAGCTATGCAGTCGCAGGAATGGGAGCAGGACACACTGGAATCCATCTCTCACGAAGACTGGACTATTAGGAAGATGGTCCAAGAGAAGAGAAGACAAGACAGAGCTCTTACAGGGAAGGTAGTGTCATCTGGTCAGAAGGACATGCACACACTATGAGCGTAGACAACTTAGAGTCCTGAGTGCAGCGGAAAGGTCCGCTCTTAGCTCTCCTTCTCTCCTCCCAACCTACCCCAGCAACAAAAGGTGGAGCACAGGCTTCTTTCTTTGAAATCTCATAATAATTTCATACCAAAAAACAAAACACACAAAGAAACAAAGAAATGAGGGGAATAGAAAAGAAAGCAACCTTTTCTTACCTGGAGCTTATTTCTTAACAGGATCAAGCTAGCAAAGTAGCAGTGACTTAGAGAACGCCCATCTGTCACTAATTACTTAAATACGGATACAGGGCAAATCTCCAGACGCTGGCTGAAGCTCCAAAACAGCCAAACCGCGACTTCCCCAATCTGCCACAAGGTGGCAGCACACAACGCACTTCTGATCGGACCAGGCAACCAGTGAGGCTCCCAGCAAACTGAGCCCATAAATTACCTAGTGTGTCTGCTGTCATCACCATCCTCCCAGCGCTTGACAGAGACTCTAGGTCTGTTCCAATTCTCTCTTTTGGTTGGGTCAGAACTAGGTCCTTCAAACCTCTGCAAATGCTTTTAGCCCCAAAGCTTTAAATTACCAATGGTGACGTGTGGCCTCTGGCCTGTCTCCTAAAGATCAGACAGACGGAAGATTTATAAATGTTCAAAGAAGCAGGTTCAGGCCCCAAACAAAGGAACTGAAAGGCTGGGGAAAGGAAGGGGAAGGAAAGGGTGTAGAAGGTGAGGAGAGAAGGAGCGGTAAATTGGTAAGGTTTTCTCCTCACTTACGCTCCCTCCCGATTCCCAAGTCAGTTTACAAATTCACTCCAGTGAACAAAGGAAGAGAAATACTTGAAACTTCCATCATCCTTACCAATAGCTTCAAGACTCTCAAATTCTTTTAAAGAAAAATAGTTTGCCTTGGTATCGGATTTGCAAAAACCTGAGGGTGGGGTGGGGGGGAGGAGTGCTCTTTAGACAAAGGGGACATCCCTCCTTCCCTATACATTAATATTCCACATTCCTGAGATGATTTCCACTTTCACAGTTTGACTGTTTTATAACAGATCTGATGCGAGAGAAGACAAATGGCCTCGCAAAGGAAAGACGACAAATCATCTCACTGCTTTTAGCAGGGTTTTCTCTTTACTTTATTTATTTTTATTCTGTGGCTGAGCTGCAGCTCTCTGCCTTGCTGGAGATGTTTAATATTAACGTCAAGCCGCTGCGATCCTGGCAATAGAGTTGGCCGGTGTTGTGTTTACGGTTTTGTGACTGCTGGCTTCAGGAAGATGAAGCTCCTTGTTCAAACAGCAGCCCCTCTAACAGCTCCTGCTAAAAGCGATGGGGGGGAGGGGGGAGCAGGAAATGCTTCACTGCTTAGACGTGAATCACTTCCTCCACCTCACGGAGGTGACGCTGACACTGGAGTTACATTTGTATCCCTATCAAGGCTGCTGCCAGGCAGGGGCCTGGGGTGGGGGGTGGGGCGTGGGGGGTAGGAGGCAGCAGATGCCACATCTCTCAGCTCAGTGTAACTTCTACTTTTAGGGGGTCAAAATACATGGAAATTAGTGAGGGTATTTACTGTCAACCTGCAGGGTTCCAGCAAGGACTTCTATTACTTCTGGTGATAAGTTAGAGTTATTTTACTAAAAAAACCAGCACCGATTCAAACATAAAAGGAGCAAGTACCCAGCAAACGCACACAGGCAGTGACTGCAATGCCGTGACCCTTTGCAGTGAGCACTTCTAACTGCTGACCAGCCGATGTTCCACCTTCTCCTCCCTAAGGTGCAGGGGATCTTGGGTTCTCCTGGTCTCCTCCCTCTTTGTCTTTTTTACCTTCTCCTAAATTCTCTTTTCTCCTGACACTCTCTCTTGGAGTCTCACCTACACTCTCAGCTCTAACATCTGTGTGTGGAGGAGGAGGCCCAGAGCCAGAGCTCTGCCTCCTCACCTAGGCACTGAATCCTGCCCCCTGGCCCTGCAAGGCTAGCCTGTCACCTAAACTATCGTTTCTGTTCATAATGGCAGCAAATTCTTTGTTATTCACATCTTACAATTAAATGTTTAATAACAGGAAGCTATAAACAGAGTTACAGGTATCAATACCATATTTTTTTTATTAAAAAATAAAATCTACCCAGAGATAGGCTCTTGTTTAGACAATTTAAATTGATGCCCTTCTTCTGTTCATCTTTGTGGTTTTAATAGTACTTTTCAAAGAACTTCCCCCTCTCCTCTGTAAATCAGAGAACAATTTGGGAAAGGGAAGATTTGTCCCAGACACCTCCTCGGTAAACTTTCCCAGGATTTGGCCATCCCGACCTCCTCTCCCCCAACTTCACCAACTCATCACTGAAGTCAGCAATTGGATGACCTCGGCGATTATGTGACTGGCTTTAAAAGCCTGACTGCTCAGTGCAAAATGAACAGTTTGCATTTCTGCCCCTGAAAGCTGGCGAGTCTATGTTGCTGCAGAGCTGTGCCTCCCCTGCAGGAGGAGAGGTGGGCGAGGAGGCGGAATGCTGCCAAGTGCATGTAGGAGAAAATGTGTATCGATTCCTTCTTTCTTATAAAGGAGCACAAAGCACCGAAGAACAATTGCTCTTCTTTGCAGCGTTTCACATTCCACACGAGACAAAAGGCCCAACCCCCACCAGCCTCTGCAAAGCTGAAAGGGGAGCCAGGCGAGCTGCACCACAGAGCTGGGTCTCCTGAGTGTCAGTGGCCACCACGTTGACCAGCTCCACTGCTGGGACTCCAAACACCTGGGCCAGACACCGCCCCTGCCTCTGACCAAGTAACTCCCTCTCTGGGCTGGTGTTTCCTCATCTACATGGAGAAGAAAGTGCCTTCAGTCTTATTTACTTTTAAGTGGAGATGCCCAGAGGGTAAAAGAGTTAATGTTTATAAAGTGTTCTGCTCCCCAGAGGGAGACAATGGGTAGAACACAAGGTGTGGTTATGGCTCATTCAAGACCTCATTTCCAGGTTAGTTATAATAGCTTCTGTTACAAATGCTGGCTTCCCAGCACCTTGAACTCAAGGTACAATGAAGCAATGTCCTTTATCTAAATATCCTTTTTTTTGGTTTGACACTTAATACCAACACTAAAAATAACAAAAGGTAACCAGGGACTATTAAGCCTTGTTAATGCACAGAGAGAATCCATTCCAGAGCTGTTTTCTTCTTAAACTAAACACATCCTGAAAGCAGTCCAAAAAACAGACCTAAGGCTTTAATTGTTCATCGCAGCCGGTCTGGGTTCACCATGTTTCCATGGTAACCAACAGTTCGGAGGAGGACAACCAGAAACCAAACCCAGTACAGATATCAGAGCCAAGACAGACAGGAGAAACCCAATGGTATAATATAAAGTTTATAGTGTACACTCTTAGTGAGGGAAATACAAGGGTGTTCATGAAAGATCTTTTCCCAGGGTTCATGCTAAGTAAACATGACCTCAAAAACTTTCTGGGTAAAGGGTTGGGAATGTGGAGTCCTAAATCTGGACTCTTGTTTCCTAGGGGGCCATGAGTGAAGACATGGAGCTGGCCCTCAAGCAGTGCAATATTCCAGCATGAAGACAGCCCACAGGTGATTAAGGCGCGCCCTGGTGGTGAACACTATATACTTACATGTGGTCATGCACAAAGTGCTGAGGGAGGGAGCAGAGGGGAGTGTACCATAGGAGCTAGGTGATTTGCAGAAATATCAATAAATGGCAAGAAGCCGGTGTTCATCCATCTTATAGGACTATTTGCAAAAATAATCTTACCAACACATTGTAAATAGCCTTATAAGCTGAAAACCTTAAAAGACTTTTCAGATAGCCCTAACCGGTTTGGCTCAGTGATAGAGCGTCAGCCTGCGGACTGAAGGGTCCCAGGTTCGATTCCGAACAAGGGCATGTACCTCGGTTGCGGGCACATCCCAGTGAGGAGTGTGCAGGAGGCAGCTGATCAATGTTTCTCTCTCATTGATGTTTCTAACTCTCTATCCCTCTCCCTTCCTCTCTGTATGTATTTTTAAAAAGACTTTTCAGATAGGAGACCAGTAGCCAACTTTTTAAAGGTTTGTACAAAAATGGATAGATCTGTGTTGCAAGCGAAGGGACATGATGTAATAGAGACATACATCATGATGTGAAAACTTTTTTAATTTAAATAACTATCCATACGGATTAATTTAAAAGTCCTTCTTACAAACAAAAAGTTAAAAAGAACATTTCATTCTCAAAAATCTAATGAGCAAAAAGAACTATTTTCACTTTAAAAAGAAGGAAACTAAGGCACATGAGGACTTTAAGGTCACACAGCACGTGAGGGCCAAGGCTGAAGAATCCTGAATCAGTTCTCTAGATTAGGGAAGGCTGACAGCAACTGGGAAAAGGCGTTAAAAAAACTGTTTTGCAAGTAATACCTGTGCTACCAACTGCTATATAATAAGGCAAGATACAATGAATCATAATACAGGCATACCTCATTTTACTGCACTTCACAGATGTTGCGCTTTCTACAAATTGAAGGTCAGACTATCCACCAGCAAAATGATTACGACTCACTTTATTGTGATACTTGTTTTATTAAGGTGGTCTGGAACCAACCCTGCAGTACCTTGGGGTATGCCTGTACATTAATCCAAATATATGAGCATAAACCCGTGCTGGTACCAAATAAAAGACTGCAGTAAACATGCATACTACTTTGACTTATAAGTTAAGCATTCTTAGCAAGAAAAAATATTAATAGGTGCTTTTGTGAACTGTCAAAAATGCTGTTAGGAGCAAATATAATAGGAGTTCAGCCTGGCCAGTGAGGCTCAGTGGTTGAGCTTCAACCTATGAACCAGGAAATCACGGTTCAATTCCTGGTCAGGGAACAGGCCCAGGTTGTGCACTTGATCTCCAGTGTCGGGGCCTGCAGGAGACAGCTGATCAATGATTCTCTCTCATTACTGATGTCTCTTTCTCTCTCTCATTACTGATGTCTCTTTCTCTCTCTCCCTTTCCCTTCCTCTCTGAAATCAATAAAAATACATACTTTTTAAAAATAGGGGTTCAAGGAAGAAAGAGCTCCCCCACTCAGTGGGGGGTAGGGAATCCTAAAAGCCTCCCTGGAAAGGCTGGTGTTGGCCAAGCACTTGAACATGGCAACAGGAGAGACTGAGGTGGAATGGGGTCAGGGGGTGCTCCAGCTTAAGTGAGCAGAATTAAGAGACACAAGTAGGAGGAGTATGGAGTGTCCTGGCGTTGCACAAAGGGCATGGAACCAAAACAGGTGATGAAGAGAGGAAGCTAGCAAGGAGACATTTCACTGCAGGCCTTGAGTGGCAGGTTCAAGACTATATCCTTTATTCTACAGACAATGAAGACTATTAACTTGCTTTAAGTGATGTTTAGGAAAGTTTAATGTGGCAACGATACACAGAATTGGTTACATCAGGCTGGTGGTCAAGAAGCTGTTAGTGCAATAGTCTATGTGGGACGTAAAAAAAATCCATAAGCATATATTGTGTTTATTGTAGGGAGGAAATATATTGTTTCTAATGAAAATTGGTAACAGGTGCCTAAGTATGGCAGAGGTAGAACTGTAAGAGCAAACTAACTGAATATACTGGATCAGGTGTCAAGGCTAATTTCAAGAGTTAGGGTCTTTGTAATCAGAAGAATGGTATGATGGTAAGAGCAGGTCTGGAAATTCAGGGATTCACACTAAAATGTGAATGACTTCATAGGCAAAACCTTCCTATATAGAAAGCATCTCTATTAGAAAGGAAAAAGAAAAATCATTTTAATCCAAACAAGTTCTTTGTTGTTTCTATTTCCCAAACAAGTTTTTAGTTGTGAGAGGTTCTGTGTATGTGTACCGGGGGTGGGAAGAAGCAGTGTGCCCTTGGCACATCATTTCCAAATATTTCTATAAGCTTGCTGATTTTCTGGACACAGCAGCAGGGGTTTGGGGCCACACTCCTAGGTGCATAAATGATACCAGCTCCACTACTTACTTGCTGTTTAACTTAGGAAAGTTACTTATTTGCTCTATGCCTCAGTATTTTTATCATAAAATGCAGATAATGTCAAACACTTTAGTGGTTTCTTACAGGTATTTAATCAAATTGTATGTGAATGGCCTAGTGCAGTGTCTGGCATACAGTAAATGCTCAATAAGTGGAATATGATATTATTCAAAGTCATGTCATTGCCCATCAGAAATAGGTGGCAGACTTAGGGTGGATAAATCAGAGCAAAGGATGAAGGCACTTAAAAACAAATGGTCTACATATCTTAGCAATCTAATGCTGGCTCAGTGATCATTGTGGAAAATGTATTAAGCTGTATAAATGCCCAATGTAAATTAATAGAAAAGACATCTGGCTCCTGCCTACCCACAATATAATATCTATACGATATTATATTTTAAGTAGAATAAAATAATAATAAAATACAAAAACTTAAAAACAGTAAGTCCTTAGGAGAAACATTTACACTCACTCTAAAGAATGTAAAATACTCTTTGGGGAATAAAAAGGATTCATAATCCTCTGAAGAAGTGATGGGCATGTGACTGCAGGAATGAAAACTGTCAAGAATCCCCGTTTTGAGGAAAGATTGATCTGTTCAGCATTTACAATTTCTTTCTAGAAGATGTACTTTTTATCATTCTACATCCTGTTTGGAACCAAGGCTTCAATCTGAGAATGCAAATTCTCTAGAATTGTGTAAGACTGAACAAGCAGCAATCAGGAAAAATAGAGGAAACAATAGTGGTGTTTTCTTTTCAACTAAGGTTTAGAACTCTGGCCCAAGCGATGAGCTTGAACTTGAGAATATTTCCTTTGTCCTTTCTGATGTTATGAGGAGGAAGGTCTGTGCCTCCTATCTCTGTGCTGGACGCCCTCTTTAATGATGATGTATGGGGTCCCTTCCCCTCAGCACTGCTGGGGGCTCAAACATGTGCCACCGCCATCCAGAGCATCAACACGGGAATTATAAACTGTGTCAATCCGAGTTAATGCAAAGCTGTAATCCTCTTTATGAGCATAAAGATCAAATCACTGCCATGAGTTATGTTCATTCTGTAATCTGATAAGGAAGAGAGGGAACCTCTAATAAAAGAGTGATGGGAGCCTTTAATGATGCTGTGGAAGGCAGCAACAGAGAAAATATTGCTCTCGTTCACACCGATAAGATCAATGTTGCATATTCGCCTGGACTTGTTTCACCTGTCAGAACAACCTGTGTCTTTCTAGGAGATAAAAAGCTTCAGAGAAAACATCTGTATCTTAACTGTTCTTGCTTGCAAGTTTTTAACCAACGAAAAGTACTCTGTGGAGGGTATTTCTGGGGTTATTAGCTGTTGTGTTTTCAAATGCTGGGCAAACTGCCCCATGATTCAGTGCCTATTTCTATTACATAAAGGGATAAAGTTAGCAACAGGGGAATCACAAATGGTTTAAGTAACCTCTGGGTTACCAAGTAGGGGGAAAAGAACCTATTCAGTAGTGGTAGAATGTCCCCAACAATTAGGGTACAGACCCACACACAAAAGTGGCAAACCAAAGATAAATCGCCTATACAATCCCTCACGAACAGTGATAGTGACAAAGCACTTTACAAGGCTGGATCACATTTGTGCATTTCTTTTCTATAAAACTCCAGATGTAGAATGATAATGTATTTGGTGCTTAGTAGTTGTCATTAAAGCATCCTCTCTGGGTTCCTTTTTTAAATGACAGTACCTTTATGAAAGGAGTTGAAAAAGTGTTTTTTTATTTTGGGGGGAGAATTTAAGGGGCATGGAAATACTTACTATTCCTACTGACAATTTCTTTAAGGAATGAAGTACCTACAAAATGTTAATATTGCTATCGTTTCTGTAATAAGAAAAAAAGCTTCTTAGAGCTCTAAGGGTCCATACCAGAATCAGGACCCTCTTGAAGTAGCAGCTACGCAAGGCAAACACTTATTTTCCTTGGCATATATCAAGCTGACTGTTCCACGCTGACAGCAAAACTCACCATGCCAACAGAGCAAGCAGTTTGCACGGTTCCCTTTCCCCGAGGCTGTGGCCACTTTTGACCTATTTCTGAGGTCTTACTCAAAATGTGCTTCTCCTACTTGCCACACTAACATTTTACTATCTGATTTCTATCAACACAACAAATTAGGAAGAATTACAAGTCTGCCTCAGAGAGGCTTTCAAAAACAGGTGATTTTTTCCCACAACCTCCAAATTCTTCATTTCGTTAGAACTATAAGAAGAGATCATCTGAATTTTACTTCATACTCCCTCTGGTTTGATAGCACCAGGGTGTTCACGCCATGTAAAGTAAGCTGCTTCTGAAATGTCCTTGATAAGCTTCGGGCCCCTCAATAGTCACAGAAGTGAACAGCACTCGTGTACATCCTGCAAGTGACATTCTGACCTGTTCTTGGTGGTAACAATGTGCTTAGGGGAATTCTCTACCAACGAGATGGCAAGCCTCTTCTCCTCCTTAGCCCACTGATAACTGTCTCTACAACATCCCGTGATATTTTGGCATCTTAGTAAAATGAGTCTGAAGGACAAACAGTAGCTGCTGTGGGAGCTGAGCTGTCCCTTGCCAAGGGTACCCAAGAGTTTAGCAAAGCCAGTGACCATTTTTAGGCTCACGGTAATATCTTTCCTCATATGCAAACACGTAGTACATGGCAAAGTGGGATTTCTTTTTTCTCTCAATACTGAGAATGCTTATCAGACCTGCAAGAGAAGCCAGCTGCCTACCTCCTAATGGAATAAAAATCTACTGGCCCAGGAATTATATGAGATTAACTAACAAAGGAGACCTGAAGGCACATAAAGGCACTTAAAGCAGTATCCATAGTTTATCTAGAAAGAAAAGCCCCAAAGGGAAATTTGGTAACACAGGGAGGGGTGCAAAATATACTCACTTAATGCTGTTTTAAAAAATGAATAAGGAAAAACAAAAACAGCCATACATAGGCATTCACTTGCAAAGCACAAGAGAAAATAAGAGGTCACAAAATTCTGAGTATAAACATATTCAGAACTACCCACAAGCTGTTTACACTCAAAGCATTGAACAAAGCAAACAAAAAATTAATAATCACAGTGCTCACCTAAACTTGCAATTCTACTACTTTACAGGCAAGGGGGAGGAGGGGAACCTGATAGGATTTAGTAGTAAACTAAATATATGCAGATAAAAGGGTTAAATGTACTTTGAGGTATAAAGCTGGCAAAACCCACATGTGCCACATTATAAACAATCAGTTCATTTGGTAAAGATTTATGTTTAAAAATGTCAACCACAGCATTATTTACAACAATTATAATTAAAAATAATTTACATGCCCAATAATTAGTGAATGGCTAAATAAATAATATTTAAAAGTGTATATAGTCATTACAAATTTTTGAATGGTTTTAATGGTATAATGTTCACAGCATACAAAGTATTTAAAGAAAAAATTCATAGTAATGGAATATAATTTTAATTATGTAAGAAAGAAAAACAAGAACATACAAAAAGCAAATTAACTCAAAAGACTAAAAGAAAATATTCCGAAATGTTAAAAGTGGTTATCTCCTGTGCACGTATACACACACTTCCTAGTTCTGAATGTTCAAAGAGCCTAGTGACAATGAGCACCGCTGGCACCCAGATTTTGGTTTCTAAATACCACAATCAACTGAAAAGAATCAGGGCTCCTTGGAGAAAGACTGATTCCAGAGCTAGGACAGGGAAAGTATAAGATAAGCCTAGAATAACTTTTTTGTGCCAGATGGTAAGGAAGTGCTCAAAGAATAACTAGGAACATCTCAAAAGGGCACAAGCCAGCTTAAAGGGGCTTCCATTAATATGGGACAATTTAAAATCAAAATAAACAATGATACTAATAGATTATAATTCACTACATAAAACAGGAAAGTATGAGTCCATACTGATATAAATGAATGGTAGAGAAATAAACAATCTTACAAAAGTATCCTATCTAATAAAAGAGAAACATGGTAATTAACCGCAACTTCACTACCCTTCCCATTGGCTAATCAGGGCGATATGCAAATTAACTGCCAACTAAGATGGCGGTTAACCAACAACAAAGATGGCGGCTAATTTACATACGCCCAATGATGGGAGGCGAAAGGGGAAGGACTGAAGAATGGTGATCGGCAACCCAGGCGGCAGGCAAGAGCTGGGGGGTGGGCAAAGGCCGCCTTTCCCCACGCCCCAGCTGGTGATTGCCATCCGGGGGCAACCCCCACCCCAGGGGCCGGGGTTGCGGGCTGGCCTGCGCCCAGCAATCGCCATGGCGATCGGAGGGTGGGAGGGCCAGGGCGCAGGTCAGGCAGCAACCCTGGTCCCCCCCGGGGGCCGGTTGCCGGCTGGCCTGCGCCCAGCGATCGCCATGGCGATCGGAGGGTGGGAGGGCCAGGGCGCAGGTCAGGCAGCAACCCTGGTCCCCCCCGGGGGCCGGTTGCCGGCTGGCCTGCGCCCAGCGATCGCCATGGCGATCGGAGGGTGGGAGGGCCAGGGCGCAGGTCAGGCAGCAACCCTGGTCCCCCCCGGGGGCCGGTTGCCGGCTGGCCTGCGCCCAGCGATCACCATGGCGATCAGAGGGCGGGAGGGCCCGGGAGTAGGCCAGGTGGCAACCCCAGACCCCCCAGAAGCCGCCTGCCCACCGCCCATGACCCTATTGGGTCCAGGCCGCAGACAGGCGCCCGTGTACAGCCACAGAAGCCGCCTGCCCGCTGCCCATGACCCCATCCGATCCCGGGTTGCAGGCCCGCGCCCATGTGTAGCCGCAGAAGCCGCCTGCCCACGCCCGTGTGCAGTCGCAGAAGCCGCCTGCAGCCACAGAAGCCGCCTGCCCATGCCCGTGTGCGGCAGCAGAAGCCGACAGCCCGCGCCCATGTGCGGCCGCAGAAGCCGCCTGCCCACAGCGTGTGCAGCCGTAGAAACCTCTGGCCGGCGCCTGTGTGCAGTCGCAGAAGCCGCCTGCCTGCAGCATCCCACTATGATCCACTGAGTTATGAGGCCAGAGAGCAAGGAGAACTTCCGCCCCTGAGTCAAAGTGGGGTGCGGAGGACACGGCCTCCCCTCCTAAAGTCGCCAAAGGACAGGACCTAACCTAAGCCACATCCTCTGAGACAGCCCGGCAGGCACCACTGACCCTCTCTGCAGGCCGGGCACCCCTCCCCCTTCCCCTGTCCCTGCACAGCTCCCATAGCTCCCCTCTGGCTGAGTCAGGCACAACAGGTTTGCAGCCACAGGGGCGATTTAACAGCTAATGAAAAATGCGAGAACGAACAAATGAAGCAGCTACTGCAGTGGGGAAAAGACGTTCATCAGATTCGTTGTCTCTGAGAAACTGAGGCAGCCAGCACAGGCCCCTGCACAGGATGAGGCTTCTGCTTCTAAAGAAACGTCCTGGGGTTAGAGGTGAGGGGGTGCTGCCTTTCCCATCTCGGAGCTCTAGGAGGAGTCTGTGCTCCCCCTCCTGGTATTCTTAACACCCAGAGACCCCTCCCCAGTCCAGGCAGGAATGCTCCACGCTGACCGCCTCCAGAAAGCAGAGAACAAAGAGGCACTTCTTGACTTCAAGCCTCTAAACCAGTGGTTCTCAATCTTGGCTGCACATTAGAATCACCTGGGAATCTTTTTAAAATCCTGATTCCTGGGCCTCATCCTCCAGAAATTCTGTTTCTTTGTTATGGGGTGGGGCCACAACATTAGTAACAAAGAAACAGAATTTCCGGAGGATGAGGCCCAGAAATCAGGATTTTAAAAAGATTCCCAGGTGATTCTAATGTGCAGCCAAGGTTGAGAACCACTGCTCTAAACAGACCTGACCACTGTGGGCAAAGACCTACAGCTGAGAGGGGGCAGGTTCTGGGTGTTGAGGTCCAGAGCATGGAAGACCTCCTGGGGGAGCAGTGGATCTGGAAGCCTGTGTGCTGGGTCAGAGACACGCCTGCCTCCCACCCTCCCCTGCCCTGCACATAGACGTGCCTGGACTGGGGTGAGGAGGAGAAGGAGAACTAGAGGGAAGGAACACTGAGTGTTTGTTGGCGGCCATGTAAAAAGGACTGTGACCCTCCCCTCCCACTGAGTCATTCCCTAAGGCAGCAGGAGACGGAGGGTCTGAGAGCAGCCACACAGCTTTGTGGCTGTGACCAAGGCACCAAGATGGTGTCCATGCAACGGGGCTGAGGAAGTGTCAGAGGACCTCACCCCAGAAAACCCAATAGCTCTTTGTGTGAGAGAGAGAAGGTGGCAGGAAGGGAGGGAGAGAGCAAATTGGACTCAAGAAGCCTCAAGGCCCAGATGAGGAGAATATACAAGGGATCAGCATGGACTTGAGCTCTGAGGTGAGGGTCAAGGGCAGCTGGGTGGGGGCCAGCCCAGACAGAAGACTGAGGTCCAGATGTTCTTGACCCTGCTTGGTTCTTCGGCACCTCTGCCTGAGATATAAACTGTCTGACATGGAAGTACAACTCCAGAGAAGGGGGTGGGGAACCTAAGTTAAATAATATTTTGTTTTTGTTTTTTCACTTGGCAGAATGGGGGCTGAAGTTGAAGTTAGGTTTGGTTACTAAACAATAAAGAAAGCAACATTTCTCACATACCCGACTGTGTGGTCTGAGTTTGCTGCTGCCTATAAACCAAGAAAAAGTTGTAAAATGAAGTACTAATCTCTAGGGTTTAGGTCAGACCGAGGAGTAGTGCCACTCAGCCAGAAGCTGGCTCATGGCTGGCCAGTGCGGAGGTGGTGGCAGGAGCCTCTTCCACCTCCGTGGCAGCACTAAGAATGTCTAACTAACAGTTTAGGCCTGATCCCTTGGGGGCCTAAGCCTTTAGTCGGACATCCCCCAAGGGCTCTCTGGCTGCCAGAAGGATGTCTGACTGCAAGCTTAAGCCTGATCCCTGGGGAGTGGGCCTAAGTCAACAGGTGGACATCCCCCAAGGGGTCCTGGGCTGCAAATGGGCTCAGGCCAGGCTGAGGGACGCACCCCCCCCCCCGAGTGCACAAATTTTGTGCACCAGGCCTCTAGTTACATTATAATAGACTAGAGGCCTAGTTCATGAAATTCGTGCATTGGGAGGGGGTCCCCTCAGCTCAGCCTGTGCCCTCTTGCAGTCTGGGACCCCTCGGGGGATGTCTGCCTGCTGGCTTAGGGAGATCGGGCCTAAGCCATCAAGCGGACATCCCTCTCAAAATCCAGGATCTCTCGCTCCTTAATGCCTGCCTGCTCGCTCCTTACCACTCAGCTCACTGCTCTTTAGTGCTGCTGTGAGCCTGGCTTCTAGCTGAGCAACCAGGGGGAAGCTCCTGCATTGAATGTCTGCCCCCTGATGATCAGTGCGCATCATAGCGACGGGTCATTTTGATAGTTCCGCCATAATGGTTGGTCGCTTAGGCGTTTATTATATAGACTAGAGGCCTGGTGCATGAAATTTGTGCACCGGGGAGGGAAGGGGTGGTCCCTCAACTGGCCTGCGCCCTCTCGCAGTCCAGGAGCCCGCAGGCCTAAGCTGTCAGTCGGACATCCTTAGTGCTGCTGCAGAGGCAGGAGAGGCTCCCAACACCACCACCATTGTGCTTGCCAGCCAGGAGCCTGGCTTCTGGCTTCTGGCTGAGCTGCACTCCCCATGTGGGAGCTCACTGACCACCAGGGGGGCAGCTCCTGTGTTTAGTGCCTGCCCCCCTGGTGGTCAGTGCATGTCATAGCAACTGGTTGTTCCACTATTTGGTCAATTTGCATATTAGCCTTTTATTATATAGGACTGCCAGCTAATAAATATAGAAGGAATTATTTTTAAAATGGTTATCTCTGAACTCTAATATTATAAGTATACATTTCTATTTTTTTCAGCTTTATAAAGTGAGCATGTACTTCTTTGATAAAAATACTTAAAAAAACACACACAACAATCCTCAACAGCAGCTTGAACACACACACAACATAATGCACATCTCTACTGCCATTTTTTTTTAAAAATACATTTTATTGATTTTTTACAGAGAGGAAGGGAGAGGGATAGAGAGTCAGAAACATCGATGAGAGAGAAACATCAATCAGCTGCCTCCTGCACACTGCATACTGGGGATGTGCCCGCAACCCAGGTACATGACCCTGATACATGCCCCTGACGGGAATCGAACCTGGGACCCTTGAGTCCACAGGCCGATGCTCTATCCGCTGAGCCAAACCGGTTAGGGCTCTACTGCCATTTTTAAAAGGACAGGATATGCACAAAACCCCTGAACATAAATCAAGTGCATGTGCTGTCCTGACCTGTCTGTCCTAGACAAGAGCTCAGGTGCACCGGGCAGGTGGCTAAAGTTAAAAACAAAACAAAACAGCAAAATCAAACAAAAATCCACCAGAGGCAACATTGAGATGTATGGAAATTTTGTTTTGGTTTTACAGTAATTATGCGAGTGAAGAGATGTGACAAGTACCCTTGCTATGATGCCAATGACAAATGGTTAACTGATAAGAAGAAATGGAGAGGGTGACGGGCTGTAGAACAGGTCAATATAAGGCTGTCATGAAGCCATTTGAGACACATAATTAATCTATTACTCACCTGGCGTCATCATTCATTGTGGTATGGTCAATAGGTGCCATGAAACTCAGTAGCTTGCTAAGGACATGAAACCTAAATAAAGCAGGAAACAGGCAGCAACATTAGTAACTATTAAACTAGAAAAGGAAGCACATTCTATGAGCTAACAAACTCGGAACATTTGGCTCCAGAGCTGAGTAGGGGACAAAGATAGGCATGTAACACTCACAGCTACAGAACCCTTTTTCCTCCCCAGGAGAAAAGTCTGGTAACAGCACCTTGTAAATGACAGCAGTTCACACGGATCCATTTATATCTCAGCCCCCAAACGGAGATACACTGTGCCCTTAGCAATGTACTAAATGTTACTCCCTTAAACATTACTCCAGATAGTTATACAAATTATTCGATGTTTGTTCACATATTTCTGTGGGGTAGCAGTGTGAAACTGCTGATGAAGTGAAAGCCATACATATTTAAAATTAAAAACTGAGTCAAAATGCCCTCCCAAAGGTTATGTCAATATGTAAGAGTAGCCCTAGCTGGTTTGGCTCAGTGGATAGAGCGTCAGCCTGCAGACTGAACGATCCCAGGTTCGATTCCAGCCAAGGGCACATGCTTGGGTTGCGGGCTTGATCCCCAGTAGGGGACATGCAGGAGGCAGCCAATCAATGATTCTCGCTCATCATTGATGTTTCTATCTCTCTTTCCCTCTCCCTTCCTCTCTGAAATCAATAAAGATATGTTAAAACATATATATGTAAGAGTATAACTTTAGGGTGTTCAAAAAAAATGTATACACACACTCTGAATAATTACAAAAGCAGTGTTTATTAAAATACATTTCATTTTCAAAATTGGGCTATCAGCTGTTAAAGAGTGTACATATTTTCTGGGGGATACCTGTATTTACCTAACCTTTTTATATAAGTATAAAACATAAATACTGTTAATAGATATATTTTAATACCTTAGGTTTCACCAAACTTTGGTGTCCATCTAAAAATGAATACTATTCTTGGCTGTGTCCAAAGACAATAATCCACTTTCTGGACAAAGACTATGAACTATACTCCCTAGTTGTATTGTCTAGTCCAGTAGCCACTGGCCACCTATGGCTACTGAGCACTTAAAGTGTGGTTTATCTGAACTGAGATGTGCTGTAAATCTAAGATACACTGTTTCTTTTTAGTTTTTCAATGTGGCTGCTAGAACATTTAAAATTACATATGTAACACATAATGTGTGTGTGTGTGTGTGTGTGTGTGTGTGTGTGTGTGTGTGTGTGTGTTTTTCTTTTAATTTTTAATCTTCACCTGAGGATATTTTTCCATTGATTTCTAGAGAGAGTGGGAGAGAGAGGGAAAGACAGAGGAATATCGATGTGAGAGAAACACATCGATTGGTTGCCTCCTGCACACCTTCCTCCCTCCCCACTAGCATGGTGCAGGCCAGTGAGGAATTTGCAACCGAGGTACGTGCCCTTGATTGGAATCGAACCAGAGCCCTTTGGTCCATAGGCTGACCTCTATTCACTGAGCCAAACTGGCTAGGGCTATAATACATATTTTTATTGGATGGCACTGCTCTGTGGAATACCTTTACACTGTAATAAAATATATTCAATAACTATTAACTGCATGATGAAAGACAAGCTTTAAGAAGTAATCAGATTAAAGACATTTAGTAATGTGTACTTAAAGCAATGCATTTCATCTACTCTCAGTACTGCTGAGGATGAATGCATGTTTTAGTATTAAAACGCCTTTTACCAATCATACTAAGAAAAGATAAATGTAATTCTGTGCAGAAGAATAGAGACAAACACAGTAGACATCTCATTATTAAAGACCTGAAAATCTAATTCATTTACATTACAGATTCTGATTAAATCACAGTCAAATCCACTTATATATGCTGCTGTGTAAAATACTGATAATCAATAGTTATGTTATAATTATTTCTAAAAATCAAAATATATACATTTTTTAATCCTCATCCAAGGAGATGCTTAGAGAGAGGAAGGGGGGGGGGAGGGAGGAGAGAGACACATTAATGTGAGAGAAACACCGTGAGCCTTCCATATGCTCCTCAACCAGGAATCAAACCCTCAACCCAGGTATGTGCCCTGACTGGGAATCAAATATGCAACCTTTTGGTGCACAGGACAATGCTCAACCAACTGAGCCACTGCGGCCAGACCAAAATATTCTTCTTTTTTGTAAATTATTTTCCAGTATCCAACCAGCAAGGTGCCATGCTCAGTCTGACCAGGCTGATGCCACTGACCTGCTATATTTCAACTAATATTTCCACAGAGTAATGTTCATTGTTGTTATAACATTTCTGGAAGTCTTATCTTTGCAACCCTATCACAAACAAAGCGCAAAACTTGCTCAATGGTAGAACCTAGTATCAATGATGATAGCTAGTTGAGGTCTAATTTAAGGAAGTATTCATAATATTCTCATCTAGCTTGGGCCACTTGGTTTAATCTTTCAGGGCAGAATGCTAATGTAGCCCAGCTGTCATTCTGGCGCCTGCTGTGGCCACTTGGTCCTGCCAAAGAAACAATTCAACATCCAGAGGTTATATGCATGGGCTCTGGAATCAGACCAATTAGCTCAAATCCCTGTTTGCTACAAACTAGCTCTGTAATGCTGGGTAAGTTGTTTTCTTTGACCACTTTACATGAATTAGCTAATTTAACCTGCACAACAACCTATGAGATGTGACTTTTCATTCCTCATAGATGAGGAAATTGCAGCTCAGAGATATAAAGTTACATGCCCCAGGTCGCAAGGCCAGTCAGTGGAAGAGTCAGATTTCAAACCTAGACAGTTTAGCATCACAGCCTGTGCTTTTTCTATCTCTGCAGGGCCCAACTGTGAGAGTTTCATAAATGTTAGTTATCACTAATACTATTAGTAAAGATCATTCTCTGATTCTGCCCACATCCCTCACGTTTATGGTCGAGAGCCAGGTGAACACAGATGACAAAACTGAAAAACCAAAACACAGGACCACATTCATTACTTTTCTTTTTGCAATAATTTTAGACTTATAGAAAAGCTGCAAACATATAGTAGAGATTCATGTTTAACTTCACCCAACTTCCTCTAATGTTAATAATTTACCTAAACATAGTGTAATTGTCAAAATCAGGAAATTAACACTGGTATAATACTATCAACTAAATTACATATCTTACTCAAATTTCACCCATGTTTACTCCAATGTCCTTTCTCTTTTCTAGGATCCAATCTAGGGACCCCACATTGCACCTGGATTTCTCAAGGTTGTGTTAAATTCAGCATCTTAAAAAACTGAATCTACTCCCTCCCTCAAAGACAAAAAATCGATTTCTTCTTCCAGCTTCCCTCTGAAAACTCTTGAGAGTCAACTCTAACCTTCTCACTTTCCTCATCTCCTTTCATCTTTCTAAAATGCAACTGAAATGTGATAACATCCCTCTGCCCAAAGTCCTAAATGATGCACTATAGTCTACAGAATCAAGTCCAAGTTTCTTCAACTGGCTATGATCAAGCACTCACTACGCATTTCTTATTCACTTTAGGTCTCTCCCAAAACAAAGTAATTGCAGTTCCCCACATGGCCATGCATACTCTCAAGACACATTTTTGCAAACGTTATTCTTTTTGGCTTTTCACTGGCTAACTGTTCCTAGACAGCTCAGTGTGAAGTGTGGATGCTGAACCTTACAGGAAGTCTCTCTGAGCAGTCTGCGTTCCCCCAGAGTGAGTCAGGTAACCCCTGTACCAGGATGATCTCTACCATAGCACTTCCCACACAGCATCACTTACTGGCTAATTGTCTGCCATGTCTCCGGACTACATGCCCCTCGAGGGCAGAATGGGTCTTATCCAGCTCCTAATATGGCTCCTAGAACTTCAGAAGAAACCTTCCTTATCTTTTAAAAAATCACTTCTTATCTTTTTATGTTTAGTCCTGTTTGAGCAGAATGTCTATCTCCTGCTTGCCTGTTGTCAGAATAAGATGTCAAATGCCTCTGGATTTATGGAGATTTATAATCTCAATCACTATCAAAATGCTACAAACACAGAAATATATTAGTAACACATACCTCTGATGAACAGTTTAATGAGGTTTAATAAATATAAGAAAAGCAGTTGCTATTAAAACAAAACCCTTTTTTTTCTAAAATTTTTAACCTAATAAATAACAACTCTGATAAATTCATTTTTTAAAATATATTTCTTTTTTTAAATTGATTTCAGAGATGAAGGGAGAGGGAGAGACAGAAATATCAATGATGAGAGGGAATCATTGATTGGCTGCCTCCTGCACGGCCCCCACTTGGGACCGAGCCCGCAACCCGGGCATATGCCCTTGGCTGGAATCAAACCCAGAACCCTTCAGTCCTCAGGCCAACACTCTATCCATTGAGCCAAACCAGCTAGGGCGATAAATTCATTTTGATTTGGAAAACAACAGACCCATAGCTCTCCTGAGGTGTTTGCCATGCTCACTTCTCCAACACTCATCCAGGTTTCTTAATCTGTGTTATGTTTAGACTTCCTACCATTTCTCATTACCTGATGAGCATGTTCATTTTACTGTCATAATCATCCAAAAACATTTTCTGGCTGACTAATGTCTATAAGGCACTATAGCAGATAATAAGGTTGGAATTGTCTTAAAGGATAAAGCAGCATAATTCTTGCTCTCAAGAGGCACACAACTATAGCTACTTGTCCCAATAGTTTAAAATTTATAACAGTAAAATATGTAGAAAAGGCATTATTTTCCTCTCTCAATTCTTTTGAAGAGCATATATTTGCAACAGTAATGCCAATAGATACACACAAGAGAAACAACAACAAAAAACTAACACTTTCGAATGCTTACTATGTACCAGACATTTATACATTATTTTAATCCTCAAACCAAATCTTGTTGTTTTTTGTTTTAGTTTAAATAGGTTTCCTTTATTTGCAACCTAAAAACTTTTAACTAATATGGACATGGCCTTTATATTTAAGCTCATGGTGCAATGGGGAAAACAGATCCGCCCACAAACTAGGCATTTAATACACTATAAGATATTATGAGACAACAGAGAGGAGAATAACCTGATGGAGTTGGGGAAGGCTTACAACCAAAGTAATGTCAAACCAAATCTTTAAAGTAGAGATTATTATCTCCACTTAATAAGTGAGAAAGTGAGGCACAGAGAAGAAAGAACAAGCAAAATTATATAGCCAGACAGAGCCAGGATTTGAACCCAAGTCTTCTAATTTGAAATCTTGGGCTTGTCTCTCTAGAGAACATGTATTGTCTCATATAGCTATAATTTTTAAAGCACAATACTGGAGGAAAATCTGATCTCAAAATTAAAGAATAAGCTTGGCCAATTATACAGTACTATTAGTAACTTTCTTTTTCAAGTCCGTACATGGGTGGCGTGTATAGAAGAGACATGTACAAAAGGTGCATGCATGTGAACCAGCAAGTACATGAACACTAGGGCAGGAGACAGACCCGGTCTTGGAGTAATAATAGCAATAATAATAATGGTAATAATGGCAACAAATATTTATACTATGTACCTGACACTGTTCTAAGAGTAGCAAATAAACTTACTCTCTTAATCCTCATAGCAATCCTACAATCCAGTACTAGTATCACCCCCATTTTACAGATGAAGGCACCAGCACAGAGAGTTTAAGGTTTTGCCCAAAGTAACTACTAGTCAATGTCAAAGCTGGAATTTAAATTCTGGCAGTTTGGCTCTCGAGTACATGCTCTTAACCACTACTCTAAAAACGAACCTGGGGAACTATGAAGATTTGGAAATTTCAACACGTGAAAAAAGGTAATTTCTGCAAATCTATCGAAAAATAAGCATTTCCTGAGAAGTTCTGTTAAACACTCAAACAGGTTCATTAAAGTAGTTGTGAAATCTGCTTCCCTGAAGGTATTTAAAAATAAGAGAGATCCATATTTGTCCAAAGGGAATTTAATGACAGGCAGGCTCTAATAAGGATGTGGGATTAGCCACCTGCCTAAAACTATCCTAACACAATGAGTTTAAGAATTTTTTTCAATGTGCACCTGAATTACAAGTAGTTTCTTTGTGTGAATGATACAATGTAATACATATAGTTACAAGGAATCTAAATCTAAAAGCATAGATTTAAAACACTCCTATTCTCATTCCTTTTTTTCTCTGCATATTTATAAGACACCTTAAAGAAATCAGAGGGTTGAGAGTTTTCCTATAGTCAGAAATTTCTTGGTTTTCTCATAAAAGTTATACTTCTCATCTCATTTAAGCACATTGTTAACATTCTCTGGAATCTTTAATTATAACTTTTTAGCATAGTGTGTACATGTATAGCATCATGAAATGAACCAATATAATCCTATTCTAAATAAAACTCCAAAACAAAAATTTTATAGCATTCTACAGAAATCACTTTTTTAAACTAAGACATTTCAACTATCTTGCCTTGTTTTCTTATTTCTCCTTCAGAGAAATGCAGATATTACATAACCTACCCATTTACAAGAGTAGAACAAAAAAAATCCTAAGACCATTATTTCCATTTTAGAGTAAGGAAAACTGGGTCAGAAAAAGTCTCAAATATTGTTTGTTATTTTTCTGATCCTTAAAAACAGAATCACCAGAAGAAATAGTAAAATGACATAATAGGCAAAATGCAAGAGAAGAGAGGTATTAACAAATATGTTCAAATTTTTTCTGAAAAGTAACTCACCGAAGTTTCCGTCCTTTGCTGGCTTTCCTATCTACTTTCTTGTGGATTTTGCTTCGTAACTTCTGGATTGCAAGCCACTGCCTGGGAAATTCACAAGCAATGTTATGCATCATCACTAACAGAAATAGTTATACGTATTGACAAATTGGAATTTTTCCCACTAACAACCCTGCAGAAAGAAATCATCAACCTACATGAAGTTCCTCAAGATAGTCTGGGGCCAAAGTGACTAATCAATTGAAGAAGATTTGTGCAATGGTAAAAAAACAAATGGCAGCTGGGAAATTCTACAGCAAATTTGGTTAACAATGCTCCTTAGTATTTGGAGCTGCTGTGACAAGCACTAAATAAATCTATCAGTCTGTAGAAAAACCCATCAAATTGAGTACAGCTGCTTGGGTTTGCTTTTAATGTTTTAGCTGTGCAGCAAGTTCTATTACTAATATTGCAAATCCTGTGTAGTTTAAACACATGGATTCTTTAAATCTAATTTTGCCTTTGTTAATACCCAACTGCTTTTTCTTGTGCTTTCCATTTTTTGCTAATTTTTAAAATAATTATCCACTACTGATACCAGCTTTACAGTAACTTTACTATTTTTTATTTAATCTGTGATATTTCAGAATGTGCTGCTAAAAGGTAAGGGCTCTCCTCCCCTCTCCCCAGTATAATCTCAATACCACTGTCACACCTAAAAACAGTTAACAATAATTCCTTACTATCAAATATTCAGTCAGTCTTCAAATGTTCCAGATTGTCTCAATTTTACAGTTAGTTTGTTTGAGTCAGGATCCAAACAAGATTTACGTTTTCTACAATCATTTTAGATGAAAAGGAATTAATTTTTCAAATAAAAGATACCGGGCTAAAAAAATCTTCATAAATTGCTCATATGAACAAATGGGGAAAAATGAAGAAGGAGAAACAGTAGAAGCTCGTCATCTTACCTGATTTATACAATGAAAATTCAACATGGGGGGGGGGGAATAGGGAAATCCAATTACTGTAATCTTAATATAATCTTAATTACCATAATCTATTTTATTGTAAAGTGAGATAAATGTACAATATAATCACCACTTAAATACAATTTATGCTATCACATTAAATTTATAGTGAACAGCTCTCTGTAACATTCCAGGGAGACACAAAATACCAACAACATTCTATCCTAAAATTCAAATAATGTTTTACTCAAAATTATTTCGTCAACACAAATTTTTCTTTGCATTCTTCAAATGTTTCTCTGCAAAGAATCTACTCTGGCACTTGCAGCTTTTGTTTCCTTTCAGGCTTTTGCAAATTATGGCTCATGGCTATTTAAATGTACACTATTCATTAGGTAGCACTCTAAATGCCCTTTTTATTTTCCAACCACAGGATGAAGCACACACACAAGAGCCTTCCTTCACTACTTTGCATTCTCCCCTGACATCTGGGTAATGCTGCCACGTTCCATTTCTAATTGTGCTGAAGCTTTTACTGAGGGGTGGAGGTCTAAATTAGGGCAGACTCTAACAAAGCAAATTCAACTACGAGCAAGGAACCTGTTGTAGGCAGTGCCACATCTGACAGCTGAGAGCACACATTTGGGGTTTCTTTTTATCCACTGGTCAGAGATTGATACAGATACAGTCACAATCCAAACCAGAGAGCACAGAGCATAAGAAGGATTTTGAAAAACCCTAGAACAAACATGTATTTATATTCTCTTATTCCAACTGCACCTAAGGGAATGTAGGGTAAACAATTAGGGTTTCCATCACTTTGTCTTTCTAGCTCTTATAGTCTTACTCAACTTCTATAATCATAGGGCCAATCATTACCTTGGAGGCAGAATTAAAGGAAATCAAAGGAAGAAACTATTATGTAGGCTGCTTGCATAAATAGAAAGCCATATCTAAATTACCTTCCCATGGCCACCTGATCATTAGGATCCAATGAGCTGGTCTTCCGTTCTATGAGTTCTCGAAGGAGCTAGGGGAAAAAATAAAGCAACTGGTTTATTTATTTCTCCCAGCACCAACTAACTTTAAAAGGACACTGTAGGAGTTTTGAATGGCATAACAACATCTCTAAAACTACAATAAATAAGGGACAACCCAATGGCAAGAGCATGACTGAATTCCCATTAACCCTTTCATATTTATATATCCTTAAAAAGGTGGCTAGAGCAGTAGCTGAGAACAGAAGTCCATTTGGAAGACTTATTGTACTGCAGTTCATTTCAAATGGATCAATGAATCTGCAACATCCCCTTCATTGTTTTTATGATTAGTTTTGTCCACCTCATCGATATCAATGGAGAATCTTTAAAAGGTCAGGTGGGAAGGGCTATGTGGCAAAAAGGAAGATGCATCAGCTTCTCACGAACAGGTTCATGGTACATAGTTAACTTCTGACCTATAATCTCCAGCAGTCAGGAAGGTCTTCCTCAGGCAAAAGCCTTTATTATATACTAGAGGCCCGGTGCATGAATTCATGCACAGGTGCGATCTGGCCGGCCGGCCGGCCCCGGGGCTGATCGGGCTGGGCCAGCCAGAGGGAGAGGACGGGGAAAGTTGGCAGGCCTGCCCCACCCCCGATCGGGGTGGAGGGGCTGTGGGTGATTGGTGGGCCAGCCCCACCCCCAATCAGGGTGGGGGGACTATCAGGGCGGGGCCGCACCCCCTGGTCAAACTCCTGGTTGAGGGGACAATTTGCATATTAGCCTTTTATTATATAGGATAATTAAAGGTGTGGACTTCATTCTCTTGCTTTCCATAGCTAGTACTCTACCCTGCTAACTATTAAGTGAATTAACCATATATGACACCAACACATTCACAACCACAATAATTTTAAGAGAGAACCTAAAAAAAGACATGTGCGCATTACAAATACAACACAGAAAACCAGTCTCTCATCCTATACAATTAACTCCATAGGAACTCTAGCCTACTCTTCTACTCTCCTCTTAATCCTGGGTAGTCCACTGCATGCAATCAGAGTATAAATCTGTATCTTTCACACAGATCTAACCATTTGCACTGGGTCTTAAAAGTCCTAGGTAAAGAGAAGCAATGGATTTAAAAGGTAAACATTAAAAGAGGAGAATTTTAAATTACAATAATAAAACTGCATATCATCTCTCCTATATAAGTGCTGTAAGTATGCAGGGGAATGGGAACAGAGATTAAAATTCCAAAAATCTTCCAAGAGAAATCTAAGGGGAGACACCAAAATAAACTAGCTCTTGCTAATCATCTGTCAATAATACTAGTTTGACTATAAAACTTGTTTCTTCACAATAATAAGTAATTGCTTAATAGGTAAGGCATGGCAGCAATACAGATATTTCACCAAGTTAAATAACTGAAGATGGTGGGAGGATAGAGAAGGAGGAATAAACTCCTATGAAAGTAGTTCATGCTCTCATTTTCATTTGTGTAAGTAGGCACTGGAAGAAATAAAACAAATTTATAAAAATATTAATTTCCATATAAGATGAATCTTTATTGTAAAAGGGAAAAGGATATCTCAATTGCAATTAAAGAACTGCCTGTGATGTTTTCTCATTTGCTTATTTTAGACACTATTACTATAGCAATTATGTTTAAAATGCGGGGACCAGAGGCCACTGGTTTATTATCACTAGAAAACAGCAAGCTATTTCTCTACCCTGTTTATCTGATTGATTCCCAACACCTTTCTGGCAGCCAATCTATCAGTTTATCTCTCCTACTTCATCACAGTCACTTCTGGCAGCTAAATACAAGATCCAAATCCAGTGTTACACAGACATACGACACAGTAAACCTCTGTAACACTGCTACTCTGTAAACAGCTGCCCTTAAGGCTAAGCAAAAATGGGCTTCTGGTCCCTAGTCAATATGCTGTCAAAAGCAAGGTTGGGAGGGAAAAGAGGGAGAGGTTAGTAATAAAAAAAATTTTTTTTTTTAGATAAAGAAGAAGAGAGAGAGAGAAATAAAGCAGAGATGGAATGACTGCATTTCACTGCCCTTACCTTGTTCCAGCCACATAAGAAATTACAACCGTTCCTGGTTTTCCTAATCAGCTCTGATCCCTTGAGACTGGGGCTGTCATGGCCACTGGGAGTAAGTGCTCATGGAAGGCTGCCCCAGCACAAAAGGGGTGATCCTCTAGAAGAAAGCCCCATATGTCCTTCCCGGAGGCTGAAAATAGGAGCCGCACAACTGCAGTGGATCCATTACACTTGCAGTGGCCTCTGCAATCCAAACACCAGGTTGGTGCAGTGTTTACTTTCCAGCACTCTGGGTACTTTACATATGCTGGTTTGCATTTACACCACCCAAGTGCTTTGCATGGCTATTCTCAGTCATTCGTGATTAGGAAGATGGTTTTCTTGGTCTATCTGGCTGTCTAGTTTATTCAATCCAATATTTCAAAAGATCCTGTTGTCTGTATAGTAGTAATAAAAAGGTAGCAAGAAAATACAAGTAAACTATTCCCATGGCTATTACTATTTCCCACAGCTATCACTATCACTGGGTTTAAATTTAATTAGAAAAACTGCTTTCAGAAAAGTTGCAGAAAAAAAATGAAGCTTTAGGGATATTGCTGAAGAATTCAATTTTGCTTCTCAGTTCAATTATTATAAGCTGAACTTTATGAACAAACTTTTCCATTAAAATTCAGGTTTTGGTTACAGTTATTGGAGCTTTTAATTTTGACGATGACACAATATTTGTAATTTTCTATGTGACTTGGGAAATGGAGCGATGTGTGAAATATTTTTGTTCTAGCCTGTTATAATTCCTCCAGAGAGTCAACTCAGAAAAGCTGGATTGTTTCTAGAGTTCTAGGGGAAAATCATAGATAGCGTTAGGTTTCCAGGTCAGCCCACAGAAGCCTATTTAACCCATAACAACATACATGAGGAATAGCATTGCTAGTACTATGCAGCATCTAATCAGCATTTATAATACTCTCCCTAGAAAAATGTATGCCAGAATCAGTTAAAAATGGCAGATTGAACACATTAGTTTATTTCTTCTCCCTTCTCAAGCCTCTAAAAGACAGTAGAGGAATAAAATAAATGTATTAACCCACAAGAAAGAAGAGAAAGGAAGAGCTAATGAGAGCAGATTTTCATAAATTTTTCAAAGACAGTCAGGAGATGGAGGAGTAAAAGGAAGTTATCACTCAAGTGCCCAGAGGGAATAAGGTGGGGGTGGAGCTAATTAGACCCACAGAAGCCTTGGGAAGATGAGCTCTTGGAGTGGCAGTTACCATGAAAGGTGGAGAAGGGGAGGGGGCAGAACTACTGGGTCCTGTCCATTACCCCCTCACCACTTCCTCTCACTGGAGAGGGTGCGGGGTTAAGGGGGGGTAAGGAAGTTTGATTCTCTGGAAAAATTGAGCCACAGAAGCGCCAGACAGAGAAACAGGAGGCACTGAAGGCTGGGATGAGGCACAAGGGAAAGACACTGTGCTTCTCTCTGGGCCCTTCAGCTTCCTTCCCTAGGCACAGAATGCTAGCACCCACACATTAAACCATCTAGGCAGCAGAGCAGAGGAGGAGTCTTTTCTGGAGAGACTGCAGGGCTGATCCATGTTCTCCCTCCCCAGAAAATAAAATGTCCTAGTTCTGACATTTGAGAATATTCCAGTCAAACGAGGTGAGTTCACAGCACAATTATAAAGAAGCCAAAAAAGCTATGGTCAGTTTTCAAGATACTTTTGAATGCCTTCCTCTTAAATATGAAGAGACAGGTAAGGATCATCAGCATCTGAAGAAAGCCTCAGACATAGACCAAAACAAACAGAAAAAAAAGGGACTCAAGAAAGCAATGGGGGGGGGGGGGGGGAATACACTTCTATAAGAACAGGATGCTGAGAAAAAATGTAAAACAAGAAATTAAACACAAACAGAAAAAAATTCAATTTCAATAGAATGACTGGAAGGTAAATATACAAAGATCTTTCAGATACAAAACCAAGAGGTGAAAAAATAATATCCCCCTTGCTTATTTGTGAGAAAAAAAAAATCTGGAAGACAATCCAGAATGTCAAACATCTGACTAACAAAGGCTGGGAGAACATTATTTAAGAAACAATGAAAATTTCCCAAAATCGAAGGACAGGAATGAACCTACAAAGATCTAGTACAATGAATGAAAAAAGATTTTCCCAAGACATATCATCATGAAATGTGGAACACAAGAAGCAAAGAGAAGATCCTAAATGACTAGAGAAAAACAGGTCACATATTAAAGAAGGTGACTGCATGTCCCAGTTTACCCCGGAGAGTCCCGGTTATGCTGCTATCCTAATATTCTTTCAAGGCAAGCACCTTAAGTGTCCTAGTTTTGACAATAAATTATATAGTCATTTAAGGAATGAAAATCTAAATAGGATTAGACATCTCAATAGCAATAGCAGATACCAGAGGACAGCTGAGCAATGCCTTAAAAATTCTAAGGAAAATGACTTTCAACTTCAAATTCCATACACAGCCAAAGTGTTAACCAAGTATGAGAGTTACATAAGACATTTTCACACATGCAGGGCCTCAACAATTTACTTTCCACAGACTCCTTTCACAGGAAGTTGTGCTTCAGTAAAATGAGAGCATACAGCAAGAAAGAAAAAGAGTAAGATGTTCAGAAATAGGTCTAACTCAGGAAAGAAGCTAAGGCAAGACCACAAATGACAGTGGCCCCGGGAGCAGCCATTCCAGAAAGAACAAAGTCCAGGGACCTCTGGAGGAAGGTCTCTGATGAAAAGACAGAAGGAGGGGGAAAGTAATAGGATATTTTATACTAGAGGCCTGGTGCATGTCGCACCTGCTGCCAGTGATGGCCCCGCTCGCACCCACAGCCGGCATCGGAGCTGCCCCTCGTACCCACTGCCGGCACCTGACACCGGTCCTGATCACTTGGCACCGTCAGTGGGTGCAAGTGGCAGCAGCTGGCCCTGATCGCCCAAGGGCTTCTCCACCTCCCCCTGCTCCTGAGGGGCGATCAGGACAGCAGCCACCGCTCACACCCACTGCTGGCGCTGGTCCCACTCGCTCCGCGTCATCAGCAGGTGCAAGCGGGGCTGGCACTGTCAGCACGTGGGAGCAGTAGTGGAGGGAGTTGGGCTGCTGGCTGACAGGGGACCAGGGACCACGGTGGGAGGGGCCGTGCAGGGGCACAGAGAATGGGTGGAGACCTGCCCCTGTGCCCACCGCAGCCTCACAGCCCACAGTACCTTTCAAGGTGCAAGAATTCATGCACTGGGCCCCTAATTTCATATAAATGGGATCATACAATATATGGCCTTTTATGACTGGCTTCTTTCACTTAACATGTTTTAAAGGTTCATCCATATTGTAGCATGTGTCAGTACGTCATTCCTTTTTATGGCTGAATAATATTCCATTGTATGGATACACCATATTTTGTTTAACCATTCATCCATTGAAGGACATTTTAGTTGTTTCCGTTTTATGACTATTATGAATAACTAGAGGCCTGGTCCACGAAATTCATGCATGAGTAGGGTCCCTAGGCCTGGTCAGCAATCAGGGCCAATTGGGGCCTTCTGGCTGCCTGCTGGGGCCTTTCTTCATTCCATGCCACCCCCTGGTGGTCAGCGCTCGTCATAGTGAGAGATCAAACTCCCTGTCTCCCAGTTGAACTGCCAAAGGGACAATTTGCATATTAGGCATATATATATATATAACTGCTATAAACAGTCATTACAAATTTTTGTGCAAATATATGCTTTCATTTCTCTATACTTAGGATGAAATTGCTAGGTCATACAGTTACTCTATGTTTAAAATTTTGAGGAACTGCCTAACTGTTTTTGCAAAGGAGCTGCATGACTTAATGTTCCCAGCAATGTTTGAGAGGTCCAATTTTTCTATATCCTTGCCAGCGCTTGTTATTATCTTTTTGATGATAGCCATCCAAGTGAGTGTAAAGTATTATCTCATCTTTCCATGGTTTTGATTTGCATTTCCCTGATGGCTAATGAGGTTGAGTATCTTCCTGTGTTTACTGGCCATTTGTATATCTTCTTTGAAGAAATGTCTATTCAGATGCTTTTAAAATTAATTCTTTAATTAATTTTAGGTTGTCTTTTTATTCTTGAGTTGTAAGAGTACTTTATATATTCTAGATATCAGTCTCTTATCAACTCCCATTCTGTGGATTGTCTTTCACCTTTCTTGATGGCATCATCTCCAGTAATTTCAATTTTGATGTAGTCCAATTTTTTTCATTTGTCATTTGGACTTCTGGTGTTCTATCTAAGACACCACTGCCTAACCAAGGTTATAAAGATTTATGCCTATGTTTTCTTCTAAGCATTTTATAGGTTTAGCTCTTATATATAGATCTATAATCCATTTTGAGTTAACTTCTGTGCATGGTGTGAGGTAGGGGTCCAATCTCATTCTTTTGCATGTGGATATCCAATTGTACCATTTGCTGAAAGACTATTCTTTGAATTGTTTTGGCACTCTTGTCTAAAACCCAAGTAATTTTTAAAGCACTTGTTTATATGGCTACATATTCCCTGCCTCTCTGAATTTGTGACCCATAATTATTGATTCCTACCTCTCAGGCTTCCCTGGCTCACAGATGCATGATATGGAAAAAAGCTTGAGGCAACCCTCTATTTAACTTACTTAGCCTTGCTGAGTCAGGATTTCTCAAACTCTCTCCCCAACACATAGAGAGCATATGAAAAAAGTGAAGTCAAAGCCTCTTACATGTGTTTCTGTCCCTCTGTCATTGAGAGATAACAAAAAGCAGACTCATAAGGCCTGGATCTACTCTTCCCTCAGCTTCCTCTCTAGTTCCCTTAAGAATTCTTAGTGAAAATGTATCTATTTCTGCTCTGCCTTCTACTTTATCATCAATTTTGTTGTTGTTGTTCTCAGCTCTCCAGTCTTTCAAATTATCCCCAAAAGGAGTCACATGCAATTTCTATATACTATATTTGAAGTGTACAAAAAATAAATCCACATATACTATAATTTCAAATATCTGGGAAGGAATTACTGTACATGACTATAGTATAAAATTGTCACAAAATGATTCCACTCCTCTTGGGTAACTTTTTTCTGTTTCCTTTCTACATTGCCTATTCATTCCTCAACCAACTCTATACTGTTAGGATATTCTACCTCTATAATTCTACTAAAACAACGTATGCCAAGAATTCCAGATATCCATATCTAAAGGACATCTGTCATTACTCATCTTACCAGATTTCTTGAAGCAGCAAGTGACACTAGACATTCTCACCTTCCTAAAACACTTTTCTTAGAATCTTTGAGGCACCTCCTTTGCTTTACTCCACATTCAAACATTAAATGCTAACATTCCTTAAGAGTCAGTTCCAAGCTTTTTTTCTTTTCACTCCATATGCTTTCCCCGAGTTTCATTTTATTCTCAAGGCTTCAATGACCTAAGAGTTATCCCTGGAATTCCTTTTCCTTACGCTTGATACCTAATCTATCTCCAAGTCTTATATACATGATCCACTAATTCAGGAATTTGTCCATTTTTCTCTATCTCCAATGCCTATACCCTAATAGAGGCTATTATTTTCTTTTTAAAAATATATATTTTTATTGATTTCAGAGAGGGAAGGGAGAGGGAGAGAGAGAGAAATATCAATGATGACAGAGAATCATTGATTGGCTGCCTCCTGCACACCCCACACTGGGGATCAAGCCCGCAACCTGGGTATGTGCCCTGATTGAGAATCAAACCATGATCTCCTGATTCATAGGTCGACACTCAAACCACTGAACCACACCAGCCGGGCAGGCTATTATTTTCTTCATTTATTCCATAAATACTTATTAAGCACACTAGGAAAATAATGAAGAATAAAACAGACATGATTTCACCTGTGTTAGTATAATTTCCTTAGCAAAATGTACTCTTTCCCCTCTTCCATTTTGCTCTCCTCATTATATCAGAGTAATATTTTAAAAATGTAAATATCCCAGAAGATAAAATTCTTATTACAGCGTAAAGGCCCAACATAGTCTGGCCCTTTATCTACCTCTCCAGCCTAGCCTTCCACCTCCACACTCCAGTCCCACCAGTGTTTGCTCTATACCTGAAATGCTCCCAGGCTCACTCCCACCACAGAGCCCTCTGTGTATATGCACTGCCTGGAACATGCATCCCTAACCATTTACCTGCTTATATCCTACTCTTTCTCTACTCATTCGTTAAATTTCAGCTTAATCATCTCTTCCTCAGGGAAACCTTTCTTACATGCATCTCTCCACACACATACACACTGTGTTTTTGTTGTACTTAATTTACATTTTATTAGTGAATTAGTTGATTAACGTCTACTTCCTCCACTAGCTGACTGTATGCTTCACAGAGAGCAGAGAGTGTATCTGACTGTGCTCATCATTCTATCCCCTGCATTGGCCCATTGAAGGAGCTCAGTTAATATATACATAGAGGGCCCCAGCTGGGGTGGCTCAGTAGTTGAGCACTGACCTATGGACCAGGTCATGATTTGATTCCTGGTAGAGGCATATGTGAGCTCAATCCCCAGTGTGAGGTGTGCAGGAGGAAACCAATAGATGATTCTCTCTCATCACTGATGTTTCTGTCTGTCTCTCACTCTCTCTCTAAAATCAATAAAAATGTAATAAAATACACACACACACACAGGGGGAAAATTATTTCTGGGGGAAAAAGATAAAATATTTATTACACACAGACACACACACACACACACACACTCCTTGTCACTGTTTTTAAACAAAAGGATTATATTATATAATACCCTGATTCTAATCCAGAGTACAACTATCCACCTAAACAACTGAGGAACCTACTTGTTTTTATCATTACTATTATCAGCAATTCTTCCTCCCAAACAATATTCTCCTTCTAAAGGATCTTGCGTAAGACCTAGAGAACTAGGTGGTTTGTTTTAAATGGGTGAGAATTACCTTTTTTAATTTAACCATCTCAAGAGTACCTGAATTTAAAAAACAAAAATAGCCCTGGCCAGGTGGCTCAGTGGGAGCGTAGTCCATACACTAAAAGGTTGCGGGTTTGATCTCCATTCGGGGTGCGCACCGGAGGAAACCAATCAATGTTTCTCTCTCTCTCTTCCCATTCTCCCTCGCTCCAAAATCAATAAAACCATATTCTTAGGTGAGGATTAAAAAACAAAAAACTGCCCAGCCTGCGTGGCTCAGTGGATAGAGCATCAGCCTGTGGAATGAAGGGTCCCAAATTCGATTCTAGTCATGGGCACATGCCTGGGTTGC
Source organism: Myotis myotis (assembly GCF_014108235.1). Classification (NCBI taxonomy): domain Eukaryota; kingdom Metazoa; phylum Chordata; class Mammalia; order Chiroptera; family Vespertilionidae; genus Myotis; species Myotis myotis. Next base: position 22,800,216 of record NW_023416321.1, on the reverse strand, counting down.
AGGCTCAATCCCCAGTGTGGGGCGTGCAGGAGGCAGACAATCAATGATTCTCTCTTCATTGATGTTTCTATCTCTCTCTCCCTTCCCCTTCCTATCTGAAATCAATAAAAATATATTTTAAAAAAACCTATTTAATGCAACTGAATGAAAAGATATTAAAACATTTCTCATTCTTTTACTGTTAAAATAATGTAGATCTATCCTCCCTCTTGGGTCTCATTTCCCAAAGGAAAAAGTTCATTCGGTTTTGCTTCCTCTAACCACCCCTCATACCCTGGCCCTTTCTGTGGTATCTCTTGAGTTGGTCCTTTTACTACAAGAAAGGTGTCATGACATTTTTGTAATATAAAGATCTGCATCAATTTCAATATAGTGTTTTCTATTTAAATATATTTTATCTATGAAATAGGTCTGTCAAATCACAGTCACAGGTTTCCATCTCCCATTTCCTAAGATCTAATGCTTCTAGATAAGAGCTTTCAATTGCATGCGCATGTGTGCTGCACAGTTCAATATAACTGTAAATATCTGCCAACGAGTCAGAATAATGCCGTGGTTTTGGAGTCTGACATATCTGGGTTTTGAATTCCAGCTATGCCCCCTACTAGCTGTGTGATTTGGGACAAGTTATTGCACTTCTGGGACTCAGTTTCCTCATCTATAAAGTAGCAGTAATTGTACCTCATCAAGTTGATTTGGGATTTTAAACAATGATAAAAGTAAAGCATTTAACAAAATGTAAGTATTTGATAAATAGAAATATTTTCAGCACCAGATAATAATACTTGTAATTCCAAAATCCCATTTAGGACAAACAAAAACCAAAAAAACTCAACACCTTCCTTAGCTAAATCACTACAGCTGCTAACAATGAACAAGCACAATAATTCTATTTTTCCTTTCTACTGATTTTTAATAGTAGATAAAAAATAAAATGTGAAATGAAGGAAAAGCAGAATGAAAAGAAGAAAATACAAAAATAGTAAGTCAATACTTAAAAAATATGCTATTATTTGCAGGACTTTTCCAAACTAGACCATGATAAATTGGAACAAAAGTGATCATCTCCATTATCACTTCTATTTGAACAACTAATAGCTATTCCCTTTCCATGACCTCCTTCATACTCTGATCACAAGTTCCCTCCACCCAGAGGCCCTCCCTCTCAATCTCATCCTATCTAAAATGCTATCTATCCTTCTTTGAAGACCTAGATCAAATACCATCTCCTCCTCCCTGCAACATTCTCTAATTCTGCCAAACTGTTATTAATTTCTCCTTCTTCTGAATTCTTCAAAATCCCCTCACCAAGCCTTCTGGTTGTTTATGTTTATGTCATCTCTTTTGCTTGGCTGTAAACTTCTTGAGGGCAGGGTATAGTCTGACTCAAATTCTTACCTCCCATAGTACTCTGCATACTACCTTTCACATAGTGATTACTCAACAATATTTCTAAAATGAAAGGGATAGCGAGCAGTCTTCTAGATCTTGTGATCAAGGATGAAAAGCATCCAACTCCTGCAATGGCAAATACAATAATTACAAGAAAAATGATATAGGGAAAAATGGAGGGAAATCGAGATGTGAGAGTAAAATCCAAATGTATCTTAATACTGAAGTTACAAATAACCCACCTTTGGTTACTAAAATAAGAAAATGTATAGCTAGAGGCTACCATTGAAAAAGTCAGCCTAACTGCCTCACTGCCCTTGGTCTTTAAGGATTTGATTAGTTTTTCCAGTGTCTGATTCAGCCCCTCCCCATCCCCCCGACCCCAAAGCTAGAGCTAAGGCATGTGGTTTGGAAAGGATGATAAATAAATTCATTCACTGAATAAAGTAACACTGTTTTCTCAGCACAAGTCCTAAAATATTTCAAAGGCTATAATATTTCACTAGGCTTGGCCATTTGGGTTAAAATTTATTAGTCAAAACAGAAAACTTTCTCATCAGATCCCATATATTCCATCAGGCATGACAGAATGCTCCCAAGGTCTAATTATTAACTAGAACTGTAGGTAAATCACTATCAGTATTAGGATCTGATGTTTAAAGATAGGATAAGAAAAAAAAAAGAGTAAGAATTGGGCAACGCAAATGCTAAGGAATTTCTATTTGCCAATTTGCTTCTTGTTTCTTTTTCCTACAACTAAAATGAATTTTACAAAGACTAAGTGATTGCATTAAGCCATTCTTTCCAATCCATACCAAAAGTAAGAATATACAGAAAGTGCTACTTTTTAGAATTTCCAATAGCTCCATTTCCAGTATTCTGTCCCCTCGTCAGCAGACAGATGTCCTGGTGTGTATCTTTTTTCTTCTTCTGTCTAAAACAAAAGTGGGCAGAAGGGTTACATATTCTTTGGGACACCAGCTCGTACAAAGACTTTCTGGGCATTCTTTGGCAATGTTTCTTTTAATGGCACCATACAATACATCATTTGTATTAAAAGAATAAAGAAGAAGTCACTCAGAACTAGAGACAATTTAACTAAAAAGGATTCACAAGAAAGAAACCGAAAGGGTAGTACTAACTTATATTCTGTAATTATGTCCCTTTTGAGGACTAAAAATCCAGCTGAAACAAACCTCAACCTGTCTTTCTAGCATTCTCCCTCTAGCATTCAGACTCCAATAATTCTTCAGTCCAACCAGGATCAATAACGCATTGATCCTGCTACCTTTTCAGCAACACTGCTCCTCTCCTCATGTGCTCATTTCCCTCCTGAGGTGGATGCAAACTCAGTTCATCAGGATAATCACTCCTGGTATACATCCTTAACTCCCTTGCAGGCAGTCCTTTTGTCATACAGATCCACAATCCCTTAGGGATCCATGTGTCTTGGAATTCAGAATTTTTAGGATACACCATAAATGCCCCAGCAGGGCCTGGGGCAGTGTCCCAAAGTGAAACATATTAATATTTCTATAGCAGAATACTTGACTATTCCAACTAAGTGGGATAAATAAAGCCTTACAGGTTTATATAGCTTCATGACCACTCAGATCAGATATTGCCACAATGGTTTGCCAAACTAAAACAAACAAAAAACAGAGTTTTTAGAACTTTTTAAATTTTAGAATTGCACAAAGGATTATGTACCTGTACTTCCTTGGCAAAACCCTAACCATCTTAAATCTCAGAACGTGCATCCACACAACTGAACTGGCTAAAGAAAAGGCCAAGATCATGTGAACTGGTCTCACTTTAAATTCGTTAGCACTACCTTTTGTGGTAAGTGCTACCTGACAATTTCACTACAGTTCCTTATCCACTCATTCTCCCATCCTCTCAAGTGACTTTGCCACACCCTCTCTTCTCTCAAATTTTGCCACTTCTCACTCTTAGCCTCTTAAATTCATAAAATAAAATTAAAATAAAGTAAAATAAAATAAAAGCACTCAGATTCAGATGAGAACTTCCATATGCTCCCATCCCTTATCTACTTGCAATTTTATCCATATACTCTGCCTTCCCTCCAATATCTATGGGTGAACTGTCTGTCAGTCCACCCCCTCTCTACTTTGTCTACTCACTAGCAATTCTCACCTCTTTCCTGAGATATCCATTTATCCCTCTCTACTCCATCATTTCCATCAGCATATAAACAGCATACAAAATACAAATTCTATCTTAACAAAACAAAAAAACTCTCCCGATCCTACGCTTGCCCTTCCATCTGCTGCCCCATTTTCTCTATTCCCTTATAGCAAATCTGATCGAGAGCTGCTGACACACTGTCTCCAATTTCTCTCTTTCCATTCTTTTTTTTGAAAATATATTTTATTGATTTTTTACAGAGAGGAAGGGAGAGGGATAGAGAGTTAAAAACATCGATGAGAGAGAAACATCGATCAGCTGCCTCCTGCACACTCCCTACTGGGGACGTGCCCACAACCAAGGTACATGCCCTTGACTGGAATCGAACCTGGGACCCTTCAGTCCGCAGGCTGACGCTCTATCCACTGAGCCAAACCAGTTAGTGCTCCATTCTTTTTTTTTTTAACCCATTCTATCACTCTACCAAAACAGTTTTTGTCAAGGTCACCAATGACTGCCACGTTACTAAAATGAATGGTCAATTCTCAGTACTTATCTTATATGATCTGTCCGCAACATTTAACATAGTAGGTCACTCTCTTCTTTAAAACAAACAAAACCACAACAACTTTATTTAGATATCATTCACATACCATGCAACTCACCTATTTAAATCGCATGATTCAAGGTTTTGTATATTCAGAGTTGTGTAACCATCACTACAATCAATTTTAGAATATTCTCATCACTCCCAAAAGAAACCTATTACCCATTAGCTGTTACCCTCCATATCACCCCCAACATCACCCGCTGCCCCCTCACCTGCTCCACCATCCCACCTGCGGGGCAATCGATTGGGGTCGCCTCCCTTCCCTCCCCCTGGCTCCCTCAGCACCTGGGATCCAGGTAGCAGCCCTGCCCCTCCCGCCACACTGGTCACCGTCTGCAGGGTGATCAGCAGGGCAATCGGGCCCCACTCGCACCCACCTTGGCCTGGCGCCGCCTGCTCACCTGCTCCACCATCCCACCGGGCTCCCGCTCTCCTAGGGCCCATCAGGACCAGCAGCACCTCCACTGCTGCCTGCTGCCAGCATCATGTCGCCGACGCCAGCCATGTTCCGCACCGCCCCCTGGTGGTCAGCGCAAGTCATAGCAAGGGGTCGAACTCCTGGTCTCCTGGTCAAAGGACCGCCCAAGGGGACAATTTGCATATTAGGCTTTTATTATATAGGATAATATTCTATTGTATGGATACCCCATGTTTTGTTTATTCAATTATCAGTTGAGGTACATTTGGGTTGTTTCCTTTGTGGCTATTATGAATAATGTTGCAAATATTCACATGCAAGTTTTTGTGTGAATATAGGCTTTCATTTCCCTTGGGTATACACCTAAGAGTGGAATTGCTGAATCAGATGGTAATCTATGTTTAATGTTTGAGGAACTGCCAAACTGTTTTCCAAAGAGGCTATACCAAATTACATTCCCACTATCAAGTAAGAAAGTTCCCAATTCTCCATATCCTCCCCAACACTTGTTAATATTTCTTTTTGACCATAGCTGTCCTAGTGGTGTAAAGTTGTATTCACTGTGATTTTGATTATTTGCATTTTTCTAAAGACTAACAATACTGAGCAGCTTTTCCTGAACTTATTGATCATTTAAATATATTTTTGGAAAAATGTTTATTCAGATTCTTTGCCGTTTTTTTGGACTATTTGTCTTTTATTATTGAGTTGTAAGAGTTCTCTATATATTCTAAATACCAGTCCCTTATCAGATATATGATTTGCAAATATTTTCTTCCATTTAATGGGTCTTTTCACTTTCCTAATGATAACTTTTCAGAACAAAAGTTTATTTCAATGAAATCCAAATTTATCTGTTGTGTGTGTGCTTTTTGTCACTGTGCTTTTGTTGTAACATCTAAGAAGCCACTGCCTACTCCAAGGTCATATAGATTTACTCCTATTTTTTCTTCTCAAAGTTTTATAGTTTTAGCTCTTATATTTAGGTATATGATCCATTACGAGTTAATTTTTGTGTAGGTATACAGGAGGGCTCTAATTTCATTCTTTAGTGTGTGGATATCAAGTTGACTTAGCATTATCTGTTGAAAAGACTATTCTTTCCTCCACTGAATTGCTTTGGCACCTCTGTCGAAAATCAATTGACCATAAAAATAAGGGTTTATTTCTGGAGTCTCAATTGTATTCCATTGATCTATATGCCTAACTCTGTGATTGGCAAACTGCGGCTTGCGAGCCACATGTGGCTCTTTGGCCCCTTGAGTGTGGCTCTTCCTAAGACTTAGGAGTACCCTAATTAAGTTAATAACAATGTACCTACCTATATAGTTTAAGTTTAAAAAATTTGGCTCTCAAAAGAAATTTCAATCGTTGTACTGTTGATATTTGGCTCTGTTGATTAATGAGTTTGCCGACCACTGTCCTATGTAAAAACAGTAACCATCCCATCTTTACTTTAGTACAGTGGTTCTCAACCTTCTGGTCCTTTAAATACAGTTCCTCATGTTGTGACCCAACCATAAAATTATTTTCGTTGCTACTTCATAACTGTAATGTTGCTACTGTTATGAATCATAATGTAAATATCTGATATGCAGGATGGTCTTAGGTGACCCCTGTGAAAGGGTTGTTCGACCACCAAAGGGGTTGCGACCCACAGGTTGAGAACCACTGCTCTAGTACTTCCTTTACCTATACTCAGTTTTATCATTTTCTTTTTCTTTTTTAAAAAAATATTTTTATTGATTTCAGAGAGGAAGAAGAGGGAAAGAGAGAGAGATAGAAACGTCAATAATGAGAAAGAATCATCGATCGGCCGCCTCCTACATGCCCCCCATTTGAGGATCAGGCCCACATTAGGGATAGGGGCCACAACCCGGGTATGTGCCCTTGAGTGGAATTGAACCTGGGACCCTTCAGTCCGAAGGCTGATGCTCTATTCACCAAGCCAAACCAGCTAGGGCCAGTTTTATCATTTTCTACTGCAGTGTCACAACGTATTCCCCAATTTCACCCTATTTGTAAGCTAGATAAAGCTCATGAGGACATGACTTTGCTTTGTTCTAGCCCCTAACACAGCTCCAATAGAAACTTCTGTGATGATGGAAATATTCTGTTTGCACCGTCTAATACAGTAGCCACTACTTGCACATGTGGCTACTTAGCACTTGAAATGTGGCTAGTATAACTGAGTCAAGAGCTGAAATTTTAACTTATTTTATTTTAATTCAATTTAAATAGCTACATGTGGCTAGTGGCTACTGCATTAAACAGCACAGCTTAGAATAGTAGTCACTCAATAAACACATAATAGGTACCCAAATATTTGTTGAATGAATTAATGGAAGGAAGAAAGAAATTTGAAGGCTTTTCTTCTCCTTTAGCATAAAAAATTTCGGAGATACACAAAAAGCAGGCCATAGCAAACGAACCCTCAAAAACTGGAAGTCTTTTCTAACCTGAAATAAGTTTCAGTGGATATCTCAATCTGGCTTCTACCAGTGACTATATTCTTGAAAAATAGAGAATTTATATTAACCCAAGTTTATATCTAATAGCATCTCTTAGAGACCTTTACAGGCTATGAAAAAATGACTTTAGGAATTAGATCAGGTGTATGTTGAGAGAAATACCAGTATGCTAATAAATGTTTGAACCATATTTGTGATAATACAACACTAGAGAACTGGATGTATGTTTTTATATCAAGGACCTGATTGCTCTCTTTCACCACTTATCTTCTCCACTTAAATTTTAATAAAGCCATACTCTTAAAGAGGAGCTATATGACTACACAAAATTGCAGAGTACCTTACTATTGTTAGATGACACAAATTCCTTGGGCATTGATTTTGTCTTATTAGTCTTTATAAGCCTAGCATCTGGTATAATAAATGTTAATTGAATGAATTTCATAATTGCACAAAAGTGATACATGTGACTTGTCAGAGTGCAAATGGATACACTGGATCTCTAATTTCCTAAACAGATATTAATCTGAAAAGGAAACTCTCATGTGGATTTTTATACATGTCAGGTCAAAAGGCAGCATCATGTTCTGGAAAGAAAATCAAACTGGGAGCAAGAACACCTGGGCTTTAATGTCCTAACTCACTAAGTGGAGTGATCCTACACTAGTCATTTATCTTCTCTAGGCTCATTTGTAAAAAGACAAAACTGTCTTTTAGTTTGGACTTGATGGCCTTCAAGGATGCTATCTAACTTTAAAGCAATTATGTTCTAGTCTACATCCACAATACACATCCCTTTATAAGATGCTTATAAACTTCCCCTTTCTATGCTAAAACTTGTCCCTATAATTTACTTTAAAGAAGCTATACATTGAATATGATTTAATAAGAAGACACCATGACTACTTAGTGAACTGGTAGTGTGCCCCATTTCTTGAGAAGTGCCAAATTATAAAATGCTGCTGGAATCCTGGGCTTAATTTACAGTCAGCCAGCTGACATTGTGCTTATTAGTATAGAAAAGACAATTTTGGCCATATGTTTGCTTAGTAAACTCCCATGACCATTTGTGTTTAAAATGTTTCTTCAATAGTTCTAAGCCAATTCTTATCTCTTTCCCAGCTGGCTCGTAAAGTGTACTGTTTTAGTCTCTGTTCTGAGGTTTTACCTTTGTTAAATGAAGTAGTAATACTGAAATCATGCTCTGATGTTTATTAAAGCAAGGAAACTGAAAGAAATGAGGGTCATTCATGTGTACCTTCCCTTGATGCTGCTTTCATGAAATTTCGGTCAGACCTTGCATTTAAAATGTGGCTTTTGGCCTCTTGTCTGTGCATCCTCCATAATAGTGAGCCTACACTAGCAAATAAATGCCAATACTGATGTCGTATTTGGGGCTAAACATTGACAGACGGACAATGGCAGCTTAGAAAGCAGAATATAGCTCAAAATTTGTACATATGGTTGCAAAATAATCTTGTAATTATTAAAACTGGGGTTTACTTGGACATTAGTATTTAGTTCGTTTTGTTTTTTAACACCTTTACTATACCTCAAAAAACTTGACTGATTCTCTGCTATATCTTTAACCAGAATTGCAATTTTCAAATTTATGTACTTCATTTGAATGTCTTCTCTAAAATCGCCAGTAAGGCCTATATGTAATAAGTTTTACTAAACTTTTAAGAAACACATTTCAAATAATAGCAACATTTTAAAGTAAAACTTAAAAGGAAATACTACTCTGAACACAGGTATCTGTTTTCCAACAACTAATTAAAAGGAGCAGTTTCAGATCAAACTGAAAACATATTATTAACCATCAACTGAACCACTAAAGATACATGCCAAAAGTAAGAATGTCCCATTGTATTAGCATTAACCAGAGAAATGGCTTCAGACATCTCTTATTCACACTAAGATCTAAATGCATACAATTAAAGCCACCAACCACATTAACTGTCCATATTAATCACTCACCAATTTAATTAAGGTAAACCATCTTCTCAGAAAGCTTACCTCTTCTCTATTTCTTAACATTATCAATTCTTATAGTTCACCGCATCAGTAATTACTTCTTTGTGGCATTATCAAATGTCCTGGATACAAAAATCCAATGTGTGGTAAGATCAGTTATAGACATGTCCTGATGGCATATAAAGGGAGAAATTTCACCCATCAGAGTGGTCATCAAAAGTGCAAAATCTATTATGCCTTTCTCCAGACACTCCTGGTTAAATTTAAAGTGACAGGACAAACCAGATCAAAACTAAACAAAGCTAGAAGCAACATACAAAACCCTAATGAACCCTTAGAAATCCAGATATCGATCTGTCAATATCTAAGCTCAATTAGGCCTTTCAGAACAAAATACCTCATGAGGTGACAAGAAACTAGTTTGAAGTCTTGGCTCTGAGAAGAATAAAACGAGTCACTTTCCATAGGTTACAGCTAAATACAGTCATTTCTCAATATGGAAATCTTGTGAGGATTAAATAAAGATGTAGGCCAAGTACCTATCTAATTAGTCCAGGAGCTGGCACACAACTAGTGTTCAGTAAATGTTAGCCCTTCCTCAATTGTTTAAGAACTCAAATCAGACTGATCAAGTCAAAGATCAACTGATGGCTTAAAAAACAAAGTAATGAAAAACCTTAAATGGTCATCTAGACAACACATCTTTAAAAAAATTAATGTTAAAAAGTAGCAAATAGGATCATGAAAATGAATAATAGATGTTGAAAATATTTCTCAATGGCTCATCATTCACGGCCATTTACAACCTTCACGTTTTGTGAAATCATCTTCTGGGATGAGCTTTGACAAGAAATAGGCCAAATGCAAACTAACCCCACTTGAGAGTAACAGCACCTCTTGTAGCAGGTGAACAGTTTCTCTGATAAAAGTTTCACCACCATATACTTCAAGCTTTCAGCAATCAGGTTCCCAAACAAACCAGTAACACAACTATAAAGCTAATTTTTTTCATTAGAATTGTTAAGAAACAAGAGTCCAATAAATCATTTACCTTTTAAGGAAAAGACACTACTTTCTAACACACATAATATTTCTTCCAGGTCTAAGGAAATGAAGCTTATTTATTCACACGCTGAAAAGTAATACTATAGTGAAGTCTTTTTATGACTCGAGGATGAAATATTAAAGAAATAAAGGTATGGAAAGAACAGGACTTGGTCTAAGAAGTCTTGAGATCAAGTACTAGAGTTGCCATTTACTGTATAACTTTCAGAAAGTTACTTAACCTTTCAGGGAATCAGTTTCTTATAAGGTTCTTTTCACCTCAAAAATGATATAATTGAAATGCTGATACTCTTCAGATATATATGTTTGTACCTTTATTAAATAACACAGACATATTTTAAGGTTGTAGTAACTTAAGACCCATTATGAAACAAAGAGAGTGAGTGAGTGTGTGTGTTTTGGGTGTTCTGACCCCAAACATTATTCTCAGTAGTTAGGGCATTTACAAGCCTCGTGACACCTGAATTAACCAAGTAAGCCTTTAAACCCCTACAATGAAACATTAAAATTCAATGTGGCTATAATCTCTTCCTTACAAAACATGGACCCAAAGAGTCTGGCTTCAAGTATGGTTTAAAAAAACAAAAAGGTGAAATGTATTATAGTCACCACCCAGCTTTTCCATATGATCACATAAAAAAACAAAAAAAAAACAAAAAATAAAAAACCGCAAATGAAAACTCACAAGCCCGTTGTAATACATTGTACCACTTCTGAATGCAACACTTAGCTCAGGCTTACTACCCTGACAAATAAAGGAAAGCACTTTATGAAGCCAATTTAATTGGGAGGTGACAGAAAACATACAGCCATTTTCTTTAGCCTTATCATCAAATTGGCTTCAGCTCCAATCTCTGGCAAATCCCACTCAACAGAAGAAATTAACCAGGTCAGCAGAACAGGTGCTACGTTGTGTCTGTCAAGGGCCTGGCATCACCACAATTACTTGTACACAATGAAGCAGTAATCTTTACAGATCATCTCTCCCAAGAAGCATATTGGGAAGGGGGAGGAAAACTGAAGGGAGGAGGGGGAACGTGGGAAGGACAGGAATAGGAGGCAAAGAGAAAAGGCAAGAAAAGAAAATGAATGTGCAGCTGCCTTGAGGCTCAGCAGATGTCGGGATGTGATGTACGAGGCTAGGATAAGCTGTCGTAGCCTGCTGCCAAACAGTGGTAAGTGATTAAAGCCTGCACAGTTCTAAGCACCATATTTAGAATCTGCGGGGTTTCAAGACTTGCACCCATTCCTTGCTGTGCTGCCAGATGTTGGCAACCGGTCCAGTTCCTACTGACTGTGCATGGATGGCAGCAGTTGGTACAGCAGCAAAGCAATCTGGAATGCTTCCGGAGATACTGTACATTAACAAGTGTCACCCATCATTCACCTTTACAGAAGGCTGAAACAACTCCAATTTGCTGCCACTTCCCTCTTGGGAAACAGCCAAGATAAAGTTGCGCCTGGCAGTCCCATTTGTTTCACTCAGGTGTTTCAGCTGCCTTGCTGACCTCTATTAGTTTAAGTTTTAATTTAGATTAACCCCAGCACCCCAATTAACCGGCAAGGGGAAAAGCTAAGATGTGACTAGTCATAACTCTGAAATCAGAATTTACCGAAGTTAAAATTATTAATTGGGATGAAGGGCCAATCAAGTAATGCTATTTCTTTTTAAACAGACCTCCAGGCCAAAATCCCCCCCCCCCTTTTTTTTTTCAATCTTTCAGGCAAGGGAAGCAATTCTTTCCCATAATTTCAGTTTATTTTATTAAGGCTATTTAATTTATGATATACTCTCCATTGAATAATGTACACTTCAATTAATGAAGACTGAAACATTTTTGATTGTCTCCCCTGATCTCATGCAACTATACACCATTAATATCCTATATCAGGTATTTCCTTAGACATTCTAGAACAAAATAGAGTTCCCTACTCTTCTGACAAATGGATATAATAAGAGAAGAAAATGAAAAAGGAATCAGGACCTCTGACTAAGAACACTTGAGGTTCCACCAATCCTCTTTCCTCTCATTACTTTTAAGACTCACTATGGTAATAATTTTATTGAACACCACAGAGTGAATAGGAAGATTAATAGAAAGTTTCTTTCTCTTTTTAGGACAAAACCAGAGGTATCTGCAATAAAGAATCACTTGTTCTACTGGGTTCACAGTGTAATTTTCCTAAGTTCCTTCCTTCATATTCCATGTACATAATACAGTCATCATGGTTAAACCTTCAACAAGCTATTGCAAAATCTTTGCAAAAGTTAACACACTAAAAATTTAGCAGAGAAAAAAAATTATCTTGATAAATAATGGTTCAACAAAAACTGATATATCACTGCTGAGCAACCTCCTCAATTCTCTAGAGCTAGAAAGTATACATCCTAAAGCACATTTCATTAAGAAATATGACTTATCAAGAGACCCAGGATTATAGGAAATTATCTCAGTTCTTTAGAATAGTTCAAATGTTTAGTCTACCTCAGCATTCATTAACATCATTAAAAAGAGCATCATGCTAAGAGGTATGATGTCAGGGAAAGAACTGGCGGATGTTTGTGAAGAGATAGTATTGACAGTGGAACCACATTTCAACTTCTATCAATTCTTTCTGTCTGCAAAGCACTACAATCTATATATCTCTATATATAAAAGCCTAAGTGACCGTTATGACCAAACGACTGAAATGACCAGTTGACCAATCGCTATGATGCGCACAGACCACCAGAGGGCAAATGCTCAACACAGGAGCTTCCCCCTGATGGTCAGTACACTCCCACAGCCAACCTCCAGTGTCTGGCCAACGTCCCCTGGTCCCTCCCCATGGCCAGCCATCCCAGATCTGCCCTGATCGGGACCACCGGCCAACCTCCTGCAATCCCTCCCCCTGGCCAGTCCCTCCCCTCAGCCGGCCAGCCAACCTCCTGTGGTCCCTGCCCGTCCCTCACCCCCAGCCAGCAGGCCCCAATTGGCCTAGCTCCATGGTCGTCAAACTGCGGCTCACGAGCCACATGCGGCTCTTTGGCCCCTTGAGTGTGGCTCTTCCACAAAATACCACGTGCGGGCGCGAGTACAGTGCGATTGAAGCTTCATGGCCTATGCGCAGAAGTCAGTTTTCGGCCTGAGCAAGTCTATTTTGAAGAAGTACTGTTGATACTTGGCTCTGTTGACTAATGAGTTTGCCAACCACTGGCCTAGCTGATTGGGATTGGGTGAGATGGCCCCAATCGGCCCTGATAGCTGGCCAGGCCTCTAGTATTATTATAATCAACAGTAGCAATCTCAATACATACTTAACTGATTTGAACAGGCACAAAAATAAAGACAAGAGACTTAATAAGTAATAGAACCAGAAGTACAATTAAAGAATTCTGAGATCCCAGGCCTTTAGCTCCATATTCTGATATAATAGTAATAAGAGGCCCGTTGCACAAAAACTCGTGCAAGAGTAGGCCTTCCTTCCCCCGGCTGCCAGCACCAGCTTCTCTCCGGCACCCGGGACCTGGGTTTCTCACCGGCCCTGGCTTCATCCAGAAGGACATCCGGTCTAATTAGCATATTACCCTTTTATTATTATAGATAGGACAAAAACCAAATAACTAACAAAAAATCCTCCATTAACATTATCAAAAACGGTTAAGAAAGAATAGACCTGACTCAAAGTTGAAACTGTTTTACAGATAATTCATAATCTGTAACAACTAACAAAGTAGCTGTAGCTACCTTCATTTCAAAAAGAAAAATATAAGACAAAAGAAAAGCAACAGATCCAGAACTACACAGTAAGTTAATTCTGAACACAGAAGTTTTAACTCCCTGTGTGACTCTATCCCCAAACCTTTTGGTCAGAGAAGTCTACCAGCTGTTTTAAAATGCTAAAACCTGACTTGTAACAAAAGAAGAGTGTAAAAATCATACCTGGTGGTAAAAGTCATCATCATCAAAGATTTCTTCATCCAAGTCCTTCAGGTGGGCATTGGCAGGAGCTTGAGGAAGAATCTCCTATATCAATAAGAAGATAACCATTAGGTTATCAAAGTAATGTGGTACTATAAACATTCAAAGCACTGTTTTCTGTAAGATATAAAGAGCTCTTAAAATTAAAGAACAAAAACAATCCAATTGAAAAATAGGCAAAAACATAAACAGGAACTTGACAGAATAAGAACCACAAATAGTGAAAAATCATTTGAAAATATGTTTAACTTCATTCTAATTAAATATATGCAAATTTACATGAAAAGACATCATTTTTCACCTCTAAAACTGGCAACACTCAGTACTGGAAAACACAGCTGATAGGACTGGAAATTACTACAGCCTTTTTTGGAGGCAATTCGGCAGCATTCATAGGGATTTAAAATGCATATTCTCTTTAATATTTCTACCTCGAGAAATCTATCCATATGTTCACACAAATACAAAAATATAAATGCTCAGGAATGTTTACTATAGTATTATTTTTAAAACTGGAGATAACAAAAACATCCATTGTTTGAATAAATTATAGTACACATCCATACAATAGAATACTCTAGCCATTAGGAAAAATGAGGTAGGTCTCTATGTAATGATATGGAAAAATATCTGGGATATATTAAATTTAAAAAGTTGTAAGATTTTATAAATACTTTATAACATTTTATGTATTTATATACACATACATATCGATATCATTTAGTTTAAAAGAAAAGGCAACCACATTTTATATATGTATATTTATGTATCTTGCTGTGTTTATATCTTTCTGTGTCAGCAGAGAAATATATATATATGAATGGAAAATAACCCGAAAGCATGTTACAACTATGAACACTGGTTAAATCTGAGAGTAAAATTTTCAGACTAGGAGGAATTTTACTTTTCATTTAAAATTCTTCTGAACTTAAGAAAGTATTAAATATATATTTCTACTATAAATAAAAGAGTTTCCTTTCAACAAAAGAATGTGACTATTCCAATTTTGGATCCATTTCTGGAGTATCCAAACATCCAACATCAAGCCTAAAGAACACACTTACTTCAATACTGACATTTCTAAAGAAACTGCTTTAAAAATGAATTTTAAAGTTTGGATAACAAATGCTTCCATTACCAGACTCACATCAACTTCAAAATTAAGAGAAGACTACACACAAGTTAAGAATAGCTCCATACTTTAAAAACATTTAAAAATCATTTGAAAAGAAAACACATTTCTTAACAATCTAGTAGTGTTTTCCCCACTTTCTTTCATTAATTTTTCATATCAAAAGTAATACCTACAAGGAGGTGATCAGATTTTTCAGTTAATTAACCTCACAGAAACTGCTCCCCATAATCATCCTGCACGCATCACAGAGTTCTTACCGGTTGCCCTGGCAAACTCTCTGGGACAGGCTGCGCTGCTGGCTCGGGTTTGCCAAGAACTTGGTAGATAGAACGTTTGGTCTGTGTCCTTCGAAGTAATCTTTCTTTGTCCATTAGAATATGATCAATCTGAGTCAAGATTGAGCGTTCAAAGGCACCAAAACCCTGCAACAACATTAACCAGTGTCAGATAATGCAGAAAGTCTGTGCTGAAGGCAGTTACATTGGTTTCTCTATCTTTCTGTGATGGCAGAGAAATAGACAAACCTTCTTTCCAGAGAGACTTTCTGTTAAAGACTGAGTTTGTGAATGGCTGTAATTGTTCTCAGAAAAAAAAAAAGTAGTTAGTAGATTATATTACTTTCCTACACCCAGAGTTTAACTTCTGCTCCTTTAATAATAATTGTTTAACATCTGTTCTTTTAATATTATTGTTTAACATCAATTTTTTATTTGTATTTCCAACACTTGAACACTTACAAGGCCACAATTTCTAGAATAAAATATTCTTTCTAATAAAGTTAAAATCGCAAGTCTGAATGGTATAAACACCAATGGTAGGAGTTCAGTAAATTTTTTTCTACAGAAATGACTGATTACCATAGTGACATCATCCATACAAACGAGCTGTAGTTCCAATTTCTTAGAACTGCTTCAGGTTGCCACAGCATGTTACTCACACATGTGCGCGCGCCCACACACACACACACACACACACACACACACACTTGCCTTCCCCAGTTTTCCAGAAGCCAGTTTGGTTTTGTCATGCCACTTCTGAAGTGTGCGGTTCCTGTAAACTGTGAAGTCAGCAAAACGCTTTGCCATAAAGCCAGGATAGTCATCCATTTCCAGCTTCCTCTTTGGTGGGGCCCTTTTCTGCTTCTTCTTCTCTCCTACCAGCTCTTCATCTTCACTTGAAATCTCCTCCTCACTAGAAAACCAGGAAGAATGAGTCCAATATAAATAAACATTACCCACATAAAAAGCTAGACTTGCATGAAGTTGAGAGTATTTAGGCCTTCCCTATTTGTCTACATGTTAAATAGCACCACAGATGTGAGAATGGATTTTCTTTTGTTTGAAAGAATATTCATGAGGTCAATCAAAACCTCATTTAACTTTTCAAATAAATATAACTGATTTCAAAATATTTCTTAAAAGGTAAGCAAATCGTAAAATTACATGAGATTGCAAAAACATTATTAGAAATGCGTATGAACCAAGCCTATACTGGTTACAAGAAGGTCTTTAAAACTTTAAACATATAATCATACTTTTATGACATTAATCCCCAAATCAATAAAAACAAATGCCTCCCTATAACCAATTGTTCAGGACAACTAAATAATATTAGTTGAACCAGATGAAGAGAAGATGAATGTGAAGAAAACTCAAAGGGATAGGCAACAGAACTGGTATTAAGCCCCAATATTATATGCAACTGCCATGAGAAAGTAATACAACCTCCAATTATATAGCCAATTGCACTCACTGGATTACAGATCCCAACATACAGTAGGTACTCAATACATGTGAGTTTACTACTTATCCCTCCAATTCCATAGAAAAGAATGAAGCAAAGGGTAAGCAAAAGAGAAAGCAGTAAGCAGGTACCATACACAGCAGGCTCAAAGAGGCAGGGAGATGCTTCACTGAATGTGATAATTTCAATAAAGGGGTTTATTCTACTGTTTCCTGAAATTTTCCACCCTTCAAAATAACTTCTTCCCTCATTGAAAAGAAGATGATTGTGACCAGAGATTCCATGATATGGGCACAAAGTGCTTCATAAACATTAATTAAGCATTGACATTAAAATGTGCTTTAATCTACTAATTTCAATAGCTCTATAGAGAAGGCAAGTCTTTTGCTGAAGTCACAAAGAGAATGAGGCACAACTAAGTATTAAAATTCAAAACTTAATTCCCAATTTTTGTGCTATCCTGGCCAACAGAGCAGGTAAATATAAGTGGTTCTATTTTACTAACATTTAAGTCTGATATCTGCATGGAAAGGATTTAGCTTTCTTTTTCATAAATGATGGGAAACTATTCAGATGAAAAGAAAATAAGCAACTCCACAGTTGCATTCCTCCTTACCTTTCTGCTTTGGGCTTTGTCCCATCTACTAGGTACCTGGTGTCCGGGTACTGGAAGAGCAGCTCTTCCTGAAGATCTACCAATGACCTCAACAGTGCTTTAAGTGCCTTGTGGCCTGGGAAACAAAGCACAGAGAAGGAACAATTGTCATGGCTCCTGAGCAGTTCTGGCTCAGGGTAAGAGTTGGGGCAGGTACTAAGAACAACAACCCGAAGAGGAAGGCATTATTAGTATTTCCTTTTGCGAACTCTGTTTTTCAAAAATATATTCTTACCTGGCTTTCCTCATAGCCAACAGGAAGCATATATAAAAAAGCTCATCAGGATTCAGTATATAGTCTATGGCTAAGCACTTCAGAATAAAAACTGGCCCTCTGAGAACTGAACTCTTACCTTCTTTATCAGCTTAGTCCTACTAAAGAGGCTAATGACACTGGTCATCACTATTTATGTGTTGATAGCACTCAGACATCTCTCCTAAGCTCAAACTTTCACATTTCCAGCAACTCCAAGAAAATCTTCACATGGATGCTCCATCACTCCTTCATATATACCATTTCAGAAACAGAACCTTTTTCTTCCTAATACTTCTTCCTTGTCTGATTTTTTTCTTCTCTGTTTAACGTGTTTTCATAGGTCACTGACATTTTGGTGCCCTTATTCTATACATTTAATTGATTACATTGTGTATTTTTCACACTAATAGTTATCTCTGGCCATGCTTCTATCGCTCCTTCCCTTTTCCCCTTAAATAACTGCAGTCTTCTCACAAGCAACCCTACTTTCATTTAGCAATCCCTACATTCATTTTTGTTTTACAATCCACACTAACTTCAGCTTAAGTGATTTTTGTAAGTCTTGTTCTATCATTTCTGCTTCTACCCGACCCAGCATGAATAGCCTCCTCACTATTTACATCCCAACTTGTTTCATCAATGGTACACCAACACCTGATTTAAACAAGCTAACCTTGCTGAGACAGCCTTCTCAGATTGGTCAGAAGGAAATCAATAACCCAATAGCTATGCTGTATTCCTTCAAATACTCTGCATATAAGACTACATAAATACTTCCTTGTTTAAAAAAAGACGCTTGATCACAGTTTTTCTAAATTCTGTATTCTAATCCTTTTATAATCAGTGTATATTCGTACCACTTGGGAACACCTGCAGTACATATTACCTGAAAAGTCCAAAATGCCTTGTGTTCCAAACCAAAATTCCCAATCTGTTGCTCTGACTTTTAAAAAACAAAATAACAAAATTTTCAAAAACATGGAGACAACTTATACTCATGAAGAAGAAAAAAGTAATACAGCATTATCCTTCGGTTCTGTCGGCTTTCAGGAAATGGATTAAGTATAAACAAGATGATAACACAGGCCAGAAGGAAAAATAGAACAAAGATGTAACAACTTTAAAGTCTAAAATCAGTCAGTCTAAATGTGCTAAGTGTATAAGTAGAACAACACAAATTATGTAAATATATATGGGAAATTTTAAAAGGAATGAGTAGAACAAAGAATACAAATGATAACTACGAATATTAGGTTACCACAAATGGCCATCTGTGAAAAGACTCGAGAATTAATAAGAGATATCCCAAGTAGCTAAGGTTCTAAAGCAGCCGTGGGCAAACTACGGCCCGCCGGATCCGGCCCGTTTGAAATGAATAAAACTAAAAAAAAAAAAAAAAAAAAAGACCGTACCCTTTTATGTAATGATGTTTACTTTGAATTTATATTAGTTCACACAAGCACTCCATCCATGCTTTTGTTCCGGCTCTCCGGTCCAGTTTAAGAACCCATTGTGGCCCTCGAGTCAAAAAGTTTCCCCGCCCCTGTTCTAAAGTATATATTGTAGCAAGAAGATTAAGAAAATAGAAAAGACACTTATACTTGGAAGGAAGCCCATGAAAACGGAGAACTGTCATCTCATTCAAATTCTATGTATTAACCACTATTTTATAACTTCTTTTCTAGAAATGTCTGTATCTTAAGAGACAGGGCCCATATTTTCCAAAGTGAAACCACAAATCAATCTTACATCTGCACACTAGTTTCTAAAATTCCCAAGACTTAACTTTGAAAATATTATGCTAAGTGAAATAAGCCAGTGACAAAAGGGCATATACTGTATGATTCCACTTACATGAGATACCTAAAACAGTCACATTCATAGAAAGTAGAATGGTGGTTGCCAGGGGTTGAAGGGAAGGGGGAATGGAGACTTACTGTTTAATGGATACAGTTTCAGTTTGAGATTATGAAGAAGTTCTAGAGATGGATATTGGTGATGGTTGAATAACAATGTGAATGTACACAATGGTACTGAACTGTATACTGAAAAATGGTTAAAATGGTAAATTTTATGTCATGTATATTTTACCACAATTAAACACTTTAAAAAATCCCAAGACCAGAGTATAATAAATAATTCTACCATCCTAGACAAAATAATCAAAAAGAACGGGGGGTGGGGGGGGGGGGAGAAAAGGAATATTATTCAGCCTTTAAAAAGAAGGAAATTCTGACACATGCTACAATATGGATGAACCTTGAGGACACTATGCTAAATGAAATAAGATAGTCACAAAACAACAAACACTATATCATTCCACTTAAATAAGGTACCTAGAGTAGTCAAATTCATACAAACAGAAAACTGAAGGGTAGTTTCCAGGGGTTGGGGCAGAGGGAAATAGTGAGTTGTTGTTTTAATGAAGTGTAAAGATTTTTAGCTTTGCAAGATGAAAAGGTTCTAGAAACTGGTTGTACAACAATGTGAATATACTTAACACTACTGAACTGTATACTTAGAAATGATTAGTAAGGTAAATTTTATTATGCATTTTTTACCACAATAAAAAATTTAAAAGAACAGAAAAGGCAAGTGCCTGTCCCTTACTTCCACTAGGTACCATGTGTCATGTTCTAAAATATGAAATCAAGAACCATGCAGGGAAGAAGCTGCAGAGCAGTCCATAATGTTTATAGCTGCTTGCCCCCAACAAGCAAGTCATAATTTGACTCTTACATGTAACATAACCAAGAATTGTGAAAACATCCAATGAAAGCCTAGTACTTTAAGGGCCACTCTCAAATAGCTATACAAGCCCTTTTATTTTGTTCAAGTCAGTTTTTAAAAATCCACTGCAGATATATTAGACAGCCTATCAATCCAACAAGAAAGCAGAGAGCCAATATCAGTAAATCAAAGTGTGCCTTTCTGTTAATACTTTCTCATATGTTCTCATTTTATACACCCCTTCACTCAGTCAGAAAGTAGCCCTGAAGTATTTAAGCTCCATTCAGGGATAGCACCACCATGCATCAAAGTGTCAAGAGACCTACCAGAGATGAAATCTGCAATTCTGTGTTTCTAACCACACCAAAAAAAAAAAAAAGTTTATCAAAGTAAAGTCACTAGTGGCCAACACATGGACAACGGACAACTTCCTATAAAGAGATTTAGAAGAAAGAACCCAATCCTCATTTCTTTGCAATAAAGGGCCACATTTCCTCCTAACAAGATTTTATGTAAAACCTGAGGAGACAAGGAGCAATCCTTTGCTGGACGTGGTAGGCCTCCTCAAAGCCACAACTGACAAAAGTGAGGAAAGACTCTCTCTGGGAGGCTCAAATCTAACAGTGAATTCTTCCCAGACAAAACCAAAACAAACCCTCTTTATCATTCATATAGGGCTGAATTGTTTGTTCAACCCTATAAATTATAAAGAGAATGGAATCAACAGTTTCTAATTCACTTCTAATTTTTCACCCATTACTGTTACAGTTAAGTTTTTAAAAGCAGCAAAGATGCATATACTTTCTTCACTCTCCTTCTTCGCAAGTGGTTACAAAAAAACCAAACAACAACAAAAACAACAACAGAGACTGTCAAAGATATATGTTTATTTTGTCCTATATGGTCAATTTCCAGAAGAGAGCAAGAACATATGCCTCACCGTGTTACCAAGATTCAACCTAAGCATCTAGGCACCAGCTTTAGGAATAATTTTCCAAGTAGATAATAAATAGAAAGAGTGCTTTACTAATGGTCAGGAATCCCACATTCTAACCGACACTATCACTAACTAGTCATTTTATATACTGAGTGGACCAGTGTAATCTTTCAGTCTCAATTTTCTCATCTATAAAACACAGATAATCCTTTGCCTGTTTATCTCACAGAATGAAAATGAAAAATAACAAATTTTTTTTTATATATTAAGGTATTTAAAATTTTTTTTTTAATATATTTTATTGATTTTTACAGAGAGGAAGGGAGAGAGATAGAGAGTTAGAAACATCAATGAGAGAGAAACATCGATCAGCTGCCTCCTGCACATCTCCCACTGGGGATGTGCCTGCAACCCAGGTACATGCCCCTGACCGGAATCGAACCTGGGACCTTTCAGTCCGCAAGCCGACGCTCTAGCCACTGAGCCAAACCAGTTTCGGCTATTTAAAAATTTTTAATGTTATAAAGATGGAAAGAATATTTCCATAAAAATCATCATTTCACATGGTGAAAATTCTTAAGCTCTGCTTGTACTGATCTATAGCACTAGGGCTGAGCTAGTACTCACAGTCCTATATGAAGTATTCATTTGCATGCTACCCATATGCAAGCATTCTATATAGAAAATGTCACCAATCTAAAAACCATTTTCACCTAACAGCTTTATTTTTCCCCCTGATTCATCTAGGCTGTCCAACAAAAACAAAATTGTAGGCAGAGAATAAGTTTGGACATGGGTGCACAGTTCATTCATTAGATTATAACCCAATACATAAAACTTTGGTAAGGGGGTGGAGGTAGAATGGGAAGAACAAATATATAAAGTAAAATAAAGCTTACCTTATCAGTTTTTAAATATCTATACCGTTATTTTTAAAATAATATGCAAACATACAATTATTTATGTACAATAAACTGCCACATTCCTATTACCCCCAAATA
This sequence comes from Myotis myotis, assembly GCF_014108235.1. Taxonomy (NCBI): domain Eukaryota; kingdom Metazoa; phylum Chordata; class Mammalia; order Chiroptera; family Vespertilionidae; genus Myotis; species Myotis myotis. Next base: position 22,777,716 of record NW_023416321.1, on the reverse strand, counting down.
AACATATTGAACTAGAATGTACATATTACAAGGGCATTTTTTTTTTTTCTCCCTCAAAAGTAACTCTAGAACTAGAGCTAAACTATAGGTCAAAATGACACACAATATATTGGCCTGAGAACAATACTTCTCATTCAAATCCACACAAGCCTGCCACTTGCACTAGTCATCCCAGGCAATTAATCCCCCAAGAAAGACGTTTGATTAAATCTTTTCAAGCAAATCCTTTGCTTTGCTTTTGTTAGTTCACTTCTTGTCAACATCTATTAAAATATGCCTTTAATTCTCCCACAATCTTAAAAAACACCGATTCCACTGTCTTCAACTTTAATCAACTGTATGGCCGGCATTTTTCATTTCATAATAATGTGCTGCTTGGAATTCAAGAGGCAGGCTCAGCATCAATCATCTGGTAAGAATTTTTCCACTGCAATAAATATGCAAATGAGGAGAGCCAGTCAGTCGTATTTCAGGCCCGACTTGCTAGTGTTTTAAAAAAGACACAAATTTATTAATTGCCGGTGGCCAGAGGAATCCTATTACTTTGGGCATTGATTACAAAGCTGTGTGAGTGATTATTGTGCAACTCGCGGGCTACCCAGGCATGAGGAAAAATTATTAAAGCAAGGCAGAGATTATCAACTCAGAATAACAATAAGCCTTAACATTTAGGCCCTAACTTCTTCAACAAAGAATTACGTGAAGGCTCCACTGTATCATAATTCCAAATTCTGTCAGTATAACTGTTTGGGCTTGTACTTTATTCCCCAAGCAGAATGGTGTTACCAGTAAGAAAGAGTGCTGCAGGTAACAAATTCCTTAACACCAACCATATGGATGAGTTGTTAGCATTTCCCATGTGTGTCCAACTAGAATTTTTATATATCCATATATGAATACATATATACAGGTGTGTGCACATCCTGATTCCCAGATATAGATACATGGCTGTGTTATCATTGAGGACTGTGGTTTTAACTGGAACAGTAAAACGAGTACTGCCCCAGTGTGTTGGCTGGTTCTGTGGACCAAAAGCAGAATTTTTTTAAAATGGTACAAAATAACCACCAGGATAACGTTTTCAAAGCAGAGCATGGAGACTTCTATTCTAAATCATGACGGCTAAGCCAAAAGCAGACTTGGATTTTCATACCTCTGAGGGTACCACAGTAGAAGGCATGCAATCTATGCAGAGGTCTATGGAGAAAAAGGTTTGATAGGCTAATACGGAATGCAAAGTGTTTTTGTGAGAAACATTCAGCCCAAGACATATTAAATCAAATCAGAAGGAGGACTCAGTGGGCAAAACTTATTTTTTTCTCTTAAGAGAATGATGTGGGGAGTTGGGGGAGTAAGTGAAAGTTGAAATAAGGGAGAGATGAAGAGACATATGATAAAATATATATTGGGTGAGCCCCTAACAGAAAGAAACAAAAAGAAAAAATCCTTAACATCTTACATTACTGCCACACTAAGTAACATGATAGATAGTGTGCATTTGAGTTCTGTGGAGGGACATCCCACTCAAGCTGTAATTTCTGACCAGGCATGAATTTATAAGGAGGGGAAAAGAACTGCAGAATTTCTTAGGTTTCCCTGAATACTCTTTCAAACACCTTGATGAAGTGTGTCAATAAATCCTTAAAAAGCCCTATAGGACACAGCAATCTAACTGATCAATGTACTTCCCGAAATCCACTACAGTTACCTTCCACTTCATAGTTACAATCTCTATTGCTCTGGAGTACTTCCCTAAAAAGGGAAATTGATTACCCCCCTTTAAAAAGAAAGAGTAACCGCTCAGAATATGAGGTACTTCAAATCCAAGTTTATTTACAAGTAATTGTTGAACTGTCTAACAGGAGTTCCCAGGGAGAGTGGGGATACTCTCACTTTTATCTGATTAGACTTTTGAACTGTTTGGATATTTTATATGCATATATTACTTTTATAATTTAAAATACTATTTAAAGTTAATTTTAAAGTAAGAGAACTTATTAAAAATAAAATTAGAAACACAATCCAAGCCACCCTCTCTTTCATATAAAATAGTCTGACCCATTCACATTAAAAAGCCTTTAAATAAACAGATCCTTAGGTAGTGAAACTATCCCTAACTAAACGCCAAAATTCTCCATAGAGTACCGGTCTGGAAATAACTCCTTTGAAAATCGGGATTCAGAGAATACCTTTCTGAAAATGAGGATTTCCATGCAGAATTAATCACTCCTTTCTCAGTATCATTCATGTCACTGCTACCACACTTATACTGTATCATGAGTCTGACTTCACTGCACTGTTAGCTGCTTGAAAGCAGAGACCTCACCCTGTCACTCTAGCATCCAACACATCGCCTGGGCCATAAAAAGTATCCTACAATATTTTAGTTCCAGAAAAAGGATGCCTAAGTCACATGGCAGAACATCTTATTACACTATCATTTCCAAATCTAATGCTGACAAGCAAACAAACTGTGGACTCCATATCTGCTAACGGTGATAAATATGTATCCTCCACAAGCTGACCTTTGTTAACAGAAGCAAAGTAATCGAACTGAACTTTTCCCTTATTATAATATACCAACTATAAATGTATAGGTTACTCCTAAGAGTCTCAAAACCATCTTATCAGATTTAAGAACCTAAAATTGTTACAATGTATTCTCATGAAGATTTAGTAGTTATCACCACGTAGAGGGATAAACTAAGGCTCAGACAATAAAAGTTAGTTTTCCTTTTTTTAATATTAGGAAGACTAAGCATTATTTATTTGCCGACTCAAAATGAAACACTTTGAGAGGATGCTTTCATGTAAACAAAAAAACACTTAAATGATTTATGCTTTAAAAGTGGTTTACCCATCTCTACACCTTACTATGAGCTCCCTGAGGCAAGGACTATGAACCTTGGTATGCTTGGTGTTGGCAAATGATGGACTCTATGTTGCTGACTGAATAACTAAAAAAATGACACTGTAATATTTTTCTTGGCACATACTTTTTGTATGTGCATTTCAAGTCATCAAAGAACTAACTATAAGTGCAGAATTTATTTATATAACCTTTTTAGGAAGAGGGAAACAAATCCTTTGGCCATAGAGCTACAGTCTAAGAAAAGACTGTACTATCACTATGAAGATTAACAGTTAACACTAAGAAGCTACTAAGGAGCAGGCACTAGCCCCTAAGCACTTTGTATGTATAACTCAATGTTATGTCCAGCCCTAGCCGGTGAGGACAACAACCCTTTGATTAGTTACTATTATTATACTACCACTAGAGGCCCGGTGCATGAAATTCGTGCATGGGTAGGGTCCGTAGGCCTGGCCAGCGATCAGGGCCGATCGGGACCAGGGCCTCCCTTCCCCAGCTGCTGGTCAGGGCTTTCCTTCGTTCTGCGCCGCCCCCTGGTGGTCAGCACACGTCAAAGCTAGCGATCGAACTCCCAGTCTCCCGGTCAAACTCCCAAAGGGACAATTTGGATATTAGGCTTTTATATCTATAGATAGAAGATTACTGGTATACAGATGAAGAAAATGAAACACTCCTACAAGCTTAAAAAAAAAAAAAGCCTGCACATTTTTCATTTTCTAGGTCAATGTATATATATGGGTACAAACTACCTGGAAAACAAAGTGTAATAAAATTTCAATTACTAAAAAATGACAAAACTGTCTTCCCTTACACAATTAAACACACACACGAGGCTCTGTTACAATGTTATGTCCAGCCCTAGCCGGTTTGGTTCAGTGGACAGAACATCGGCCTGCGGAATGAAGTGTCCCAGATTCGATTCCGGCTGAGGACACATGCCCGGGGTTACAGGCTTGATCCCCAGTAGGTGTGTGCAAGAGGCAGCCAATCAATGATGCTCTCTCATCATTGATGTTTCTATCTCTCTGAAATCAATAAAAATATATAGAAAAAAGAAAAGATAGCAAAGTATTGCTTTTAAAGAAAGAAAAAGTAGATTTATATTCATTAACATGGGAAGATATAAAGCATAATCTCATTTATGGCTTTTAAAAACGTTTAAATTGACATAAAGTATATGGAAAGATATATACCAAACTGCTAAATATAGCTATCTCTGAAGAGCACTATTAAGAGTAGGGAAAGGGGGACTTGCTTGATCTCTGTTACATATTTCAGTATTGTTTGGGGGCAGGAGGCAGTACTATTTGAAATTTTTTTTTTACTACAAACAAATTTTATTATTATGATTTTTTAAAAGGTAATAAGATTAAATAAATATATTTCAAAATGCAGAGAGGTCTTCTAAGGTAGATGTAATTCTTTCTGTAAACAGAAAATCAAACAAGGAGAAACATTAAAATAAAAAGAGGAAAGATTAGAGGTGGCCAGAAGATTGATTGACAAGGAGAATATCCACTCCTATAACTAGTTTAAAATTTTCTCTGTACAATTCCCAAAATAAATACCAAGGACCAATAAGTATAAGGGAAAAATTGTTTACCCTCATTAAACACTGGGAAATGTAAATTTTTAAAATTGTAAATTAAAATAAGCAGAAACCATTTTCCAACTATCAAAGTGACAAAGATGAAAAGATAAAATCCAGTGTTGACAAGGAAAAGGGAAACAGACATTCATGTAAAGAATGTAAGAATGTGAACGAATATAACTTTTCTGGAAGGCAACTTGGCGATACAGATCAAAAGCCTAAAAATTTAGTATATACTAATTCCACATACAGGAATTTATTTTATGCAATAATGTAATCATGGATGTGAATAAAGATTTAGTAACAATGATGTTTATTGTATTATTTATAAAAATGAAAAACTGGAAACAATCCAAATGTCCAACAATAAAGAACTGGTTATATGATGGGAAGTCTATGCTAGCATTAAAAATAATGCTGTAGAGCCCTGGCTAGGTAGCTCAGTTAGTTAGAGCTTCATACCCATACACCAAGATTTCGGGTTCCATCCCTGGTCAGGGCACATATAAGAAACAGCCAATGAGTGCATAAATAAGAGGAACAATAAACTGATATATCTCTCTCTCCTTCCTTTCTTCTCTCTCTCTCTCAAATCAATAATAATAATAATAATGTTGTAGAATAATATTTAATGACATGGAAAAATATTCATGATCTCTGTTAAGTAGGAAAAAACAGATTGCAATATAGAATATAGGTCCATTTTTGTTCTAACTATACACCCACAAGGGGGAAAAAACTAGAAAAGATACACATACCCACACACCAAAATATTAAAAGTACTTATCTCTAGCTGCTGGATCAGGGAACATAATTTCCTTACTTTTTTGCTTGGCCATTTTCTGAATTTTATATAATGAATATGTACTACATTTATAAGAAAAATAAACCTGTTTATCTATTTCTTTATCACTTAAAAAATGTCATATCTGCCTATAGTAGAGGAACTAGGTCAGGTGATCTCCCAAGGGCCCTTCTAGCTCTCTTACTGAAAAAACAGTATGCAGGAAAAACCTTTAGAAAAATGGAAGGATACATTTACTACTTGCACTCTAAGCTTCTGTTTTACCACAAATTCATCTCCGTAGCTCTCCTGACTTCCTTTAAGCTTTGATCTTTATTCCCTCACACTTTCTTGGAAAAAATAAAATAAAATAGTTAAACTATAGGTATAGTGATTGGCCAAGAGCAAACCTGTTTCTGTACTAGCTTTACATCTAATGGTGTGACCTTAACTAGTTACTCACTAACCTGTCCAAGACTTGATTTCCTCACATGTGCAGTACAGTTATTAGTACCTATTTCACAGGCCGCTGTGAGAACTAAATGAGACATTTGTGAAGAACTTAATACAGTACATGGGGAGTAGTGCACAATTAACAGATGGAAGCTATTTTTATTATTTTTAGTGTATATGGGCATCTAGCGTTATACTTCAACAATACTTACAAGATGGACTTAAACTGATTATCCCAATTCTCAAAATATCACATTTGATGGCTTTCTATTCATGTTCTTATATCTTACTAGAGGCCCATGAGTGGGGCGATTGGGCTGGGCTGGCCGCAGGGAGAGGCCGCGGGTGGTTGGTGAGTCGACCCTGCCTCCAATTGGGATACGGGGTGCTGATCAGGGGTGAGGCCAGCCAGGGAAAGGGGCCGTGGGCAGTTGGCCGGCTGGCCCCGCCCCATGGTCGAACTCCTGGTTGAACTCCCAGTTGAGGGGACAATTTGCATATTAGCCTTTTATTATATAGGATAAGTCATACTGAAGACACCAGAAATGCTTTATAATTATTGGAGTAGAACATTTGTCTCTGCCCTTTCCCCAACCCTCACCATAGCTGACATTTATGTAGCCCAGATTATGTACCATCTGTAGGATGTAAGAACCTTTAAAAACTATCTGAGCCCAGCTGATGTGGCTCAGTGGTTGAGCACTGACCCATGAACCAGGAGGTCATGGTTCAATTCCTGGTCAGGGCACATACCCGGGTTGCCAGCTCCATCCCCTGTAGGGGGTGTGCAGGAGGCAGCAGATTGATGATTTTCTCATCATTGATGTTTCTCTCTCTCTCCCTCTCCCTTCCTCTCTCTGGAATCAATAAAAACATATTAAAAAATATTTTAAAATAAAACAAAACTGAACAGCTTCTCTACCTCTAAAAATTCCCCTTGCAAAAAAACAGAATGAATAGCTAGTAAGAACTTTTCTCAAAATAGTAGCAATTTGGATTTATCTAGAGGCAAATTTATTCAACTGCCCCCAGAAAAAAAATCTGGTAGATTTGAGACTAAACACTCAGCAAAACAATCAATGTTATATGAAAGGTAATTAAAATTTATCAAAGCACTCAGCTAGAATCCAGTGTTGTCCAAGTACAACAAATTTTCAAAGCAAATCATTTGGGCAAACTTATGTGGGGATAGGTTATAAATAATAATTATAATAATCAAGAGAGAATTATGTCTTAAAGGTATCATGATACAGACTATCTCTAAGATAATTCATAAGTAACATTATAGCCTTTTTTTCCCCTCTCACCGCCTGCTATCCCTATCCCATCTCCTCTCCTTGTCAAACTTCCATTAAGACTTAATGGAAAAATAAATCTACTGAGAGAAAATATATACACATTAAAATGTCTGGAATAATACATCCCATGTTGTTTTCTCTGAGGAGGAGGTGTAGGGATTTGGAAAACTGGGAGAACTTTTACTTTCTCCTTTACATACATCTATACTGTTTATGTTATTTTTTAAATTTTATTTATTGATTGACTTTGAGAGAGAGAAAGGGAGAGATGGGAGAAAGAGAAACAATGATTTGTTGTTCCGCTTATTTATGCATTCATTGGTTGATTCTTGTATGTACCCTGACTGTGAAGCGAACCCCCAACCTTGGCATATCAGAATGACACTCTAACCAATTGAGCTATCTGGCCAGGACTTATATATATACTAGAGGCCCAGTGCACGAAATTCGGGTCCCTTAGCCCAGCCTGCACCCTCTTGCAATCTGGAAGCCCTTGGGGGATGTCCGACTGATGGCTTAGGCCCGCTCCCCGGAGGGCTCCTGGAGGGGAGCGGGCCTAAGCTGTCAGTCGGACATCCTTAGCACTGCCACAGAGGCAGGAGAGGCTCCTGCCACTGCTGCTTCGCTTGCCAGCCGTGAGCCCGGCTTCTGGCTGTGGGAGCACACTGACCACCAGGGAGCAGTTCCTGCGTTGTCTGCCCCCTGGTGGTCAATGCGCATCATAGCAACTGGTCATTCTGTGGTTTAGTCGATTTGCATATCAGCCTTTATTATATAGGATTAATGGAAGAGCATAAGGAAAACTAAATTAAGTCCTATAAAATCCCTAGCAAGTTTATAATTTTAGGGAAAAAATGTCTACACTTTTGAAAAACACTTTGCAGCTTCGCACAGTATTTTTAAAGTAGTTATCACCATTCTCTATTAGAAAAATACTATTAGAAAAATACATTATGAGTAGATAAGCATTAGCCATGGTGAAAACTGAAAAGAAGGAACCTGATGAACCAATGAACTGATTTCGTGTTTCCAACTGCTATTCATATCCCCTTTCTCTTTTAACTGTCTTTCATTCTTCAACTCCCTTTATTTTAAGAATAGTTTATTGATTTTTTTTAGACAGGGAGAAGAGAGAAACATCTATGTGAGAGCGTAACATCACTCTCCTGCCTCCTGCAGGCCCCCAACTCGGGGGTCAAGCCCACAACCCAGGCATGTGCCCTGTCCGGAATCGAACCAGCAACTCTCTGTGCACGGGACAACACCCAACCAATTGAGCCACACCAGCCAGGGCTACACTCCTTTCTTATACACCAAGAAGGAGACCACCTCTGGCTTAGACAATGAGAAACTTGCATCTTGCATTTTTACCATGTAAATAATGCACAGATCCTGCGGGAACATGCCAAACACTAGGATTCTTAATTAATGGAGCTCTTTAATGTGCAAATCAGGAACAAATGGCAAGTTCTGACTTGCATTGATTATGAAAACATTAATTGAATGAGCAAGACCCTAAAAAAACCCCACACACAACAGAATCCTAAGTCTTTGAAGAGACCAAAAGAATACAAAGCTCTCAAACCAGACAAGTCTGACCAATGTCCAAAATGCAAACCTAAAACAGTGCTGCTCACTAGTACACAATGAATTAAAAAATCAGAAACAAAAAGCCAACAGTTTAATAAGAAAGCAATCACTATAAAAGCATCTATTCCACCAATACTTGCATTAAGCAGAAAAACGAGTGTTGACTCCAGAAGCTCATAGACACTGCTTTAAGGAGGGGAAAAAACACACTCTCTATATCCACACTTATATGTATATAGGTATAACAAAACAATGCTGTCTCTTTAAAAAGAAATTCATCCTATATAAATTATAGCCATAAACTTTTCCTGCAGTGCAGCCTAATTAATTCTTGTTCTATACACAAAGGGAAATGCTGGGTGACAAATGGGTGTGAGGCCAGAAAGCTGCCAGGTCTGCAAAACATTTTCTACTTCAATTTATAAGCAATTTTGCAGTAAATCATCAACCAGAACCTGGAATCTCAGGAATCTCTGAGTGTCCAAACCACATTATATCATATCACTTATCAAAGAGAGAAGGAAAAAGAGTTTAAAGACATCTCATTTTTCAGTTCTAACCCACATCAAAATCTAGAAGCTCTGTGTAATCTATTATTCTCTTCTGGGTAAGGTTTTAGTACCAAAGATATATATTTCAAGCAAAAATGACATTATAGGTTGATGCAGCTCATTCTTCCATCCCTAGAAGTACTGTATCACGTATCCATTTCTATAAGAAATATTCCCAGAGTTTTCTGGGAATCAGCACACAACTATTTATAGCCCCTCCCTCAATCCAAGCAAAATGTTCACAATCAAGCCAAACTGCAGAGTTCAGCGGTGAGCCACTGTGGAAAAACAGGTGGGATACACTCCAAGGAAATGAAGCTACTGAAGAGGAAAATAGAAACTACAAAGAAAGCAGAGCTGCCCCTATATAGTCAAACCCTTCCCCAGCCCCTAACCTCTGCCAGCCATTGATCAGCTCTCCATCCCTTTTAAAAAGAATGTCATCTGAATGGAATTTTAAAGTACATAATTTATTTTTTTATTGTTTAAAGTATTATATATAATATTACATATGTCTCCTTTAAAGTACATAATTTATTAAAACTGGACTCTTTCACTGTCATAATAACTTTGACATTCAACAAGTTTTTGCATTTATCATGTTTGTTCCTTTTTATTGCTGAGTAATGCACCAGAATTTGTTTAACCATTTGCCACTGAAGGACATTTGGGCTGTTTCCAGTTTTGGGTGATAATCAACAAGCATGTACAATCTTTGTGTGGACATATATTTTCATTTCTCTATGGTAAATATCTAAGAATAGGACTGCTGGATCATCTGGCAAATACATGTTTAGCTTTATAAAAAAAAAAAATTGCTCAACTGTTTTCCAAGGTGGCTGTCCTATTTTGCATCCCCACTAGTAATAGATGTAAGTTCCAGACACTCTGCATCCTTGCTAGCACTTAGTGTTGTCAGGTGTTTGTTTTTAGCTATTCTAATAAGTATGTAGTAGTATCTCATTGTGAGTTTAATTTGCATTTACCTCAACACTAATGATTATATTAAACATTTTTTCATATGCTTACTTGCCATTATATACTTCCCCTGGTGAAGTTTCTGTTCAAATATATATTTAAAAAGGAATGGAGAAGTAGTGAGAGAAACAGTGATATGAAAACAAAACATCATTGGCTGCCTCCTGCACACCCCCTACCAGGAATCAAGCCCACAATCTGGGCATGTACCCTGACCAGGAATCAAACAACCTTTCGGTGCATAGGACAAAGCCTAGCCGATTGAGCCACACCAGCTAGGGCTTTCGTTCTCTTTTTAATGGGTATTTTTTATTGTTGGGTTTTGAGAGTTCCTTATATATTCTGAACACAAGTCTTTTATTGAATATGTGATTTGCAAACATTTTCTCTAGGCCTATGGCTTGTCTTTTCATTCTGTTAACATATCTTTCACAAAGCAAAATTTTAATTCTGATTTAGTCCAGTCATCAATTTGTTCTTTCATGGATTGTACTTTTGATGTTGTATCTAAGAACTCTTTGCCTAACAAAGTCATGAGGATTTTTTTCCCATGTGTTCTTCACTTTATAGTTTTATGTTTTAAGTCAATGATCTATTTCATGTCAATTTTTGTCTAAAGTGTGAGCTATTGATTAAAGGTCATTTTTTGCAAGGAATGTACATTATTCTAGCACCATTCATTGAAAAGACTATCCTGTCTCAACTGAGCTGACTTTGCACCTATGTAAAAAGTCAATTACCCATATTTCTGAACTCTCTATTCTATTCCACTGATTAAAGTAACTTTTAGAATAAATAAACCCACAATGAGAGGACAAAGTATGAGAGAGATGACAGCAACTCAGTTTGGTAAGCTAAAAAGCCAATGGACGAAACAATTATGAGAATGTCTAAAATTAAAAAGACTGACCATATCAAATGTTTATGAGATGTGAAGCAACTAGAACTCTTACACAATGCTGGTGAGATTTTAAAATGGTAAAACCACTTTGGAAAACAGGTTGGCAGTTTCTTTAAAAATTAAACATATAAACATATATGTACTAGAGGCCCAGTGCATGAATTCATGAACAGGTGGAGTCTGGCAGGGCCAGCCAGGGGGAGGGGCCGAGGGAGGCTGGCTGGACAGCCCCGCCCCCAATCAGGATGGGGGGCTGATCGGGGGTGGGGCTTGGTGGGGAGGGGCTGCAGGTTGGCCAGCCAGCCCTGCCCCCCTGGTCGAACTCCCGGTCAAGGGGACAATTTGCGTATTAGCCTTTTATTATATAGGAATATATGCATAGCCCATGGACACAGGCAATAGGATGGTGAAGATTGGGGGAGAGTGGAATGAGGAGGGGGCTGAGAGTATGGGAGTAAATGGGGGGTAAATGGGAGGCTTGATTGGGGGCTGTGAAGACACAATACAGTGAACATATGATGTGTTGTGGAATTCTGCACCTGAAACCTGTATAATTTTGTTAACCAGTATCACCCCAATAAATTCAATAAAAAGGAAAAAAAAATACTCAAAGAAGAAATTGAAAATAAAGCTAAAGACATTATCTTAGAATGTAGAACCAGAGATAGAGAAGAAAAAGAGAGAACTGAAAAAAAAAGAAGAAAAAAAAAAAAGAAGAGAACCAGAGGAACAGTCTAACACCAAATAATAGACCTTCCAGAAAGAGAGAAAACAGAGGGAATAAAATCACTAACAAAATAATTTCAAGAAACTTTTCCAGGACTGGAAGATATGTTTCCAGACTGAAAAGACCCTGCAAGTACTCTGCACAATGAATGAGGACACATGTACACCAAGGGGCAGCATCATGAAACTTCAGAATTCTTCAGACAAAGAGAAGTTACTACATCCAAAAATGGAGGGGAAAAAAGTAAGATCAGGAATCAGAATGGCTTCTGACTTATGAATAGCAACTTTGTAAGGTGGAAGGCAATGGAATATTCTATAGAACTCAATATACAAACAGAATTGTGATGAGTGCCATTACAGAATAAAGGTATTTTCAAACAAGCAAGATCTAAAAAAGTTGATCTCTCATGCACCCTTTTTGTTTTTTTTTAAAATATATTTTATTGATTTTTCACAGAGAGGAAGGGAGAGAGATAGAGAGAAACATCGATGAGAGAGAAACATCGATCAGCTGCCTCCTGCACATCTCCCATTGGGGATGTGCCCGCAACCCAGGTACATGCCCTTGACCGGAATCGAACCCGGGACCCTTCAGTCCGCAGGCCGATGCTCTATCCACTGAGCCAAACCGGTTCTGGCAATGCACCCTTTCTTAGCAAGCCACAAGAGAATGTGCTTTACCAACGTTAAGGGGATAAGCCAAGAAAGATGCTGGAATATGGAGAAGATCCACAGAAGCAAGAAGTGAAGGTAATGCCAGCACATTAGCTGGGCACAAAAGGTGAACAGTTCAGACTGAGCAAGTCAAAAGGCTCTAAGAGAGACTTTTGTAGGAAGATAAATCAGCAGAATATCTGATGCAACTGAATATCCTGAGGGGAGATTTAGACAACCAGAGTAAAGTTTGGGCTTGAATTACTGCATAAAAAACAAAATAAACAAAAATGGAACAATTATTAACTCTAGAAAACAAAATGGAGTGTGGAAAAGGAAAAATAATCACAGTATATATATTACTCAGATCAGCTGTAAACAGTATTTACATAGACATAACATTGTAAACACCGACTATTGATCTAACCAAATTACAATATAACCATGAAGAGACAAGGAGGTGTGTATGAGTGTAGTAGGAGAGCTAAATCCTCATTTTCATAATGAAGAGTCAATAGATAATGCCTAAAACGGAAAAATCAAGTAGAAACAAAACATGTTAACTAGAGATATAAAGATAAATCCTATGGATTCTCAAAATAACAAAATAATTAAAAATTTAATTGTTGCTTTAGGAGAGCAGGTTATGGCAAGGGGGTGATGTGCACAGCCAGCAGAATCTGGTTTTCATAACAAGCTTTGTCAAACTATTTGACTCTTCAAATTATATACATGTATAACTTGCGTGAAAATTTAAAAGAAAGGGAAATGGTCTAAGGTAAACAGAAAAGCTGGTGGAGATAGGGACAATTTTAGGAACTAAAGTGAAAACAAAACCAAAAAAGAACTAGCCTGGCCAGTGTGACACAGTGGTTGAGCATTGACCTATGAACCAGGAGGTCACAAGCTCGAATCCCGGTCAGGGCATGTGTAGGGGTTATGGGCTTGATTCCCAGTAGGAGGGGTGCAGGAGGCAGCCAGTCAATGATTCTCTCTCATCATTGATGTTTCTCTCTCTCTCTCTCCCTTCCTCTCTGACATCAACAAAAATATAAATTTTAAAAACTGCTCATTAAGATCACAGATGACCACCATGTTGCAAAACTCAATGTTCAATTCTCAATCCTCATTTACCTAACCTGTCAGGCACATTCTCATCTTTTACACCAGAGAATAAATAAATAGACATAAAACAAAGTATCTACAATTACAGGAGTAAAACAGAAATAGAATGAGACTAAATATAACACAAAGAACTCGTCTTCCAGAATGCTTCTGTACTGTTTATCATATTCAAGTGTAATTTTCATAAAATGATTTAAAAATAGCTTTTAAGATATAAATAACAATAAAGTAGAGTAAGCATTTTATGCAGTGGCTAGGCTCTGAAGTCTAAAGTGTGAGAATAAAGTAAAAATCAAGTTCTAAGCAAACTACTTTAAAAATCCCTAAAATTGCCCTTAAAGTTCAGCACCATGCTGTCTCTCCACAAGTTCAACATATTCAGTTCCTCCCCTCAAACACTAGAACATGCAGCTACTTCATTGATTAAACAGATAATTGTGTTTAGGACCATTATACAAAGACTGCATGCTGTCACTTTGGGGTTTTTTTGCATATTGTAACTTTAAACACTAGATTCATACATAGTGTGTCTGATGAGAGGTATTCAGGAACAGAAAACAATTGATCCAGTTGCCCTCTAATGCTTACTCCAGGGCACTCACTCACTCAATAAAATGGCAGGCAGAATTGCTGGTACTATTGAAGCTGTTTCTCTCTCCCTCTTTTTCTTTTGGCCAGGAATATAGTAAAAGGTTAATTAAATGTCCATACAAAGGTCCCAATATTTGGTGTACAACTCCATCGTGAATAACAGATAGAGGGATCCTACCTGGAACTCCTACAAGCTACTACTAGCCAGGGTTGCTGCCTTATCTAACTCATTACTATGAATGAGTTACTAATTGTTTCTGGGGCTAAAGACAACCCTAATCCCTAACAAACCCAAAACAAAACAAATTTCCATAATTTTGAAACTTTCACGGCTCCATCTCATCTTTTCAGGGCAAGAGGAATCACTGGGGAAATCTGACACTCTACTCCTGCTTGCACTACTTGGTTATTTTGGAAAAGCACTTGCTTTACTCTCTACATAATATAAGTGCCTAATTAACCAGGTTGGACAAAATAGGTAGTAGTTCAAGAGGGACCAAATGTCTTCCTACACAGAGCTCATTCACTAATAAATAGACAAAAAATAGCATATATTTCAATGCTAAGTCAACAGGTATGATATAAATATCAAATAGAAAGTTATCATCAAGACATGATTGCTTTCATTTCCCATCTAGGAAAAAAGAAGAGATCAAAAAATAATATTTTGAGGGGCGGGGGGAATAAGGACATATATGTATTACCTTAATCAATAAAGAAAAAAATTAAAAAAAAAATAATATTCTTGTGGTAGCAGGAGTGCAGGACAATAACTTACAGATGGTAATTTTAATTGTTACAATTCTTCTATGGTCAATTTCTCAACATATTCCAAAAGCCTTTTTTAATAAAAGGTACCATATGATCCCTGTCCTAGCAACTGCATTTCCGGGGAATGCAGATCTGTGCTGTCCAATACAGTATCCACTTGCCACACGTGAGTACTGAGCACTTGAAATGTGGTTAGTCCAAATTTTGAAATGCACTGAAAAATGTAGAGTACACTTTTAATTTCAACCCTTAACATGGAAAACTATACATAAAATACCTCATTTGTATTTGTATAGTGACTACATGTTAAAATTATAACAAATGTTTTGCTATGTTGGATTAAATAAAATTAAATTAACTTTACCTCTTTCTTTTTACCTTTATAATGTGATTACCAGACAATTTAAAATTACACATGTGGCTTGCATTACATTTCTATTGGACAGTGCTACTTTTAGACAAACTGCACAGATATGTATGTACAAGGATGTTTATCAAAGCATGCTTTATAAAAGTGAAAAACTAGAACAAACCTAAGCATCCATCAACACAGATTGGTTAGACAAATTGCAGTAAATCTATAAAGTGGAATATTCTGTAGCCACAGAAAATGCTGATGTATATCTAAATATACTAACATGAAATGACAAATTAAATAAAAAAAATAAGTTTACAAAATAGTACATATTTTTAAGAGTCCAATTTCACTTTAAAAAGGGGTGTGTGTGTAATCACAGAAAAAGATCTGAGAGGGTATTCATCAAAATGACAACTGTGATTACCTCTGGGCAGCAGGATACAGGTAATCCTTATTTTTTTCTTTATGCTTTTACTAGAGGCCCGGTGCACGAAATTTGTGCATGGGTAGGGTCCCTAGGCCTGGCCAGCGATTAGGGCCAATTGGGGCCTTCCAGATGCCGGTCAGGGCCTCCCTTCCCTGGCTGCTGGCCAGGGCCTTCCTTCGTTCCATGCTGCCCCCTGGTGGTCAGCACACATCATAGCAAGTGGTCAAACTCCCAAGGGGACATTTTGCATATTAGCCTTCTATATATATATAGATGTATTTCCTGAATTTTTGAAGTAAGCGTAACATAATTTTATAATTAGAACATCAGCTGAAACAAAAAGATCAATCTTACATCACCTTGGCTTAATGAAGTCCACAGTGATAAAGGTCCTTAATTCTACACAATGCTACTCTAGGAGAAGCTTGCAAGTGTCTTCATCCCAAGCAATACTTAAACCTATTCCAAGTAATTAAGAATATTTCAGGGTTCTACAGACCATTTGTGAGAACTCTGGCATGAACCCATAAAGTGTTAATTGAGAGAGAACACTAAAATAGATGTTCATGAATTTGTCACCTAAGGCAACGAAGTAATTAAAGGAAGGAGTTCCGCTGATAACATCAGTTGTCTATGGGATAGAGAACTGGAGGGGGGGCGTTGAAAGAATGGGAAGGAGAATTCTATGTAGTTGTTAGTATCTTTGGAATTCTGAGCCATGTGAATGTACTGCTTACTTAAGAATAAATAAAATGTAAAAACAACAGAAACATTTATCAAGACTCTGTGGTTGCTCATGACTTATTCAAAAATTTTTATAAGTTATTCTTTAAGTTATCTATTAGTGTTGAGGTCAATTGAGAATTAAAGTTTTCAGTCTATTCAAGTCAAAATAGTTGAGGGGCCAGAGCAAAGACCACAGAGAGATGAGAAGATGAGTATGAATCATATGTGGGAAGATGAGGGGGAGCAAACAAATGTGATTTATTAATAATGGAATTTGTTTTTACACTCTTAGGCAAGTAAAAAATTCCAACACTGCCTCTATATTTATATTATATTATACTGTGTTCTTGGATTTTTTTGCTTATGGGAAATATCAAAATGTCAACCATTGTTTCTATTAAAGGTCTTTAATGATATTGCATTTTGGACCTGTAATGAAACATGGTGCTCACTGCAGTTTGTAATGCATCTCATTAAATACATTAATAACATGCATTTCACTAAAAGGTCAACTTATTATGGCTGGAGTTTGGCTTTCCTTTAATCACTTCATTTAAAGCTGTAGAGCAAACTCTGGAAAAGACAGTACAGAGTACCTGTTACAAAAATGTTCTCTCAATTCCCCATTCATTAAAATCAGTTATGCTTATTAAGAAATCATTGTTAATGTTTTTATGTGAAATTATGGTGGTGTGATTTTTTAAAAAATCCTTTTATTTTAGAGATACATGCTGATTTACTGATAAGATAATAGGATGTCTGGTATTTGCTTCAAAATAATCCAGAAATAAGGGGAGAGTTAGTATAAGTACAGATAAAATAAAATTGGTATTAGCTGGTAACGGTATATGAGTTCATTGTACAATTCTCTCTACTTTTATGTAGGTTTGATATATCCCATAATGAAAAGTTTTAAATAACTCATGCTGAGTTTTCCTTAAGTAACTTGCACTCTTCCTTGTATATCGTTGCTACCAACATAAAAGACCTTCCTCCAAATACTGTACTGGAGAACTTTTTAAAAGAAAATCAAAGGAAAAGCTAATCTGTTTAGAGAAATGGTTTTGTACACAGAAGATCCCTTAATTTTGCCAAGGTTACCTCATGATTTACCACTATGCTGCTACTAAAATATTTTCAAAATGTCTTTGAAATTACTTCACAGTTAAAGAGTTAATTACCAACATGTAATGTCAAGGTGATTGGGGACTATGTGCATATATGTGTTGTTGAAGGCAGGAGATATTTGTTTAGTTTCTGAAAGTAGACGTTAGAGTACTGAAGGTACAAAAACATGCTCAGAAGTTTACTGTGGCTAAAATACAGCTGGAAGTCTGCTGATTTAGAGACTATTGTTAGGACTATGAGGGTAAATGACAGTGCCTAGGAGAGAATATATCAAGAAAATACTACCTGAGAACAGGATCCTAAATGCAATGACAGTGACATTGGCACCATAAAAGAAGAGTCTAAGATGAGAAGAAATCAGAAAGGCAGGAGAACCCAAACAGCATATGTAATGTCACCAAAGTCAAAGAGAAATATTTCCAGGAAAGACTGAACGTTTCAGGGAGGCAATAGGCTGGGTTTGGCAATAAGAAAATATATGCTCACCTTTCCATAGGCATAAGGTGAATTGTAAGTATTATCTATAATAATAAAAGGGCAATATGCTAATTAGACCAGACGTCCTTCTGGATGACCTTCTGGATGATCTTTCTGACGAAGCCAGGACTATGAGGGAAGCCCGGATCCCGGGTGCCAGAGGGAAGCCAGTGCAGGTAGCCCGGGGAAGGCCTACTCTTGCATGACTTTCGAGCCTCAGGCCTCTAGTAGAATAAAACACTATCCACTTTCCAGCACAAATGGTTAATTTAGATTATACAGGGACAATAAATACTAATAAAAAGTCAAAAAACACTGAAGTCAGTGGAGATAGTTTGTTACAATGATACAATGGTGCCCATCGTTCACATAGCTTAACATTGCCAAATACCTCTTTCAGCAGAAAAAGATAATACTCATCCCTAACATTTGTGGTGTGCCGTGTGCCAGACACTGTGCTAAGGTTTTAGATCAGGGGTCCTCAAACTTTTTAAACAGGGGGCCAGTTCACTGTCCCTCAGACCGTTGGAGGGCCAGGCTATAGTTTAAAAAAAAACTATGAACAAATTCCTGTGCACACTGCACATATCTTATTTTGAAGTAAAAAAACAAAACGGGAACAAATACAATATTTGTATTTGTATGTGGCCCGCGGGCCGTAGTTTGAGGACCCCTGCTTTAGATCATGTCCTTTAATCTCACAACTTTATTATCGCCATTTTAATGTGATGTTAAGTAACTTGCCCAAGGTCACAGAGATGGAATCTAAACCCTCGCAGTCTGACTTTAACTACTGCAAGACCAAGCAAACTGAAAAGAAATTTACTTAAAGACAGTTAAGTTTCAGTGTTTACTTGAGGTAAGCACAAATTCAGCCTATGTTCCACATCAGCTTTACTACACAGTATAAATTCTTCATTCAGAGTAAAGTAGTCAAGACATTTTTCTTAAACTCTGTTTACCAAGACAGGCAGGTATATAACATGTTACATCATATTGTCATCAGAAGGTTGAAAACAAACAAAAATTAACTACCTGTAAGATGTGCAGAAATTCTGGTTATCAGAAAACTCCCCACTTTCTCATCTTAAAATATATGATATCAAACAAACATTCCTTTCTTCTCCTTCTTCCACCATAGTCCACCCCATCAGATTAATAGACATCCATCAGATTAACTGGAGTTCACCAATGAGGCAAAGAGGCAATTGGTTAAATACCAAAAAATAAAAAATAAGAACTGTTGTAAAAGTTAAATATAACATTAAAACTGCTAAAGATAATAAATTATATCCAAGAATAAAAATGTGTCCATTATACATGATACTGACTTAAAATATCAATATTTTAAGATGACTAAAAAAATAAATAAATACATAAATAAAAATGGAAAAGCTCAAGCAAGAAGACTATTAAGTAACAAAATGGAAAAAGCCTTCAGCAAAAACATTTCAGATAGTCTAGGTCTCATTACAAACCAAACCAGGAATTAGGTCAAAGATAGCAGAGAAATGCTCCAAAAATCTCAAAAATTTTGAAAACTGGCCATCTATCATTTATTTAAGGGAGAAAAGGGGGAAAGCCGGGAGAGGGATATAAATGACCCACCCTCACAGTTATCAGCAGGGTTTCTGAAGGATTAACCAGGACTTTCACATAGGAAACAGACTTCAAGTATGGCAGGACATACAATCTAAAGACTGGACTCTAGGAAGTAATTTTTAATTAAACCACATGTTTTCCTACATGAAAGGTCCACAAAATCTCCTTCCCTAGAATTCTTACCTATTTATTTTGAATGGTTTAAGCTCCCTAAAGGTAGATGCCAAATCCTCCTCAGCTCCCTTCCAAACCTAACCCCATAAGATAAAAGTAAGTTTTAAAGAACAAATGAAAACACTAAGCCTCAGCATGTAAATGAGGAATAGAGATCCCAACCACAGTGCACTAGCCCCAAATCTCTCTCTACCCGTCTTTTGGTGCCACTGAGCGTACAGGCACACAGCACACGGGAGGCAGTGTGGTACAGAAGGAGGACTCTGAGATCAAAAGGCAGAAAAGCCGGAGTTTTCTCTCTGCCTTGCAATGTATATACAAGCTCTGTAACTCTCAGCAACTCATTCTCTCTGGGCCACAGTTTTCTCATATGTAAAATGAAGGGACTGGGAACCAAAATATTTCTAAATTCCTTTTTTCTCCTAAAATTTCTGGCCTTCACAGCTCAGCAATTCTCTTCTAAAACGTTTTTCCTCCTTCTGCAGTCATCATCTTGCCTCACTCTATGCAATTCAAAGGAACATATGAATAAGATCATCTTAGCATCTTCTAGAAACCTCACAATAAAAAAAAAAGGGCATCTTTTAAGTATGTGATACAACCAACTTAAATGAACTGACTTTAGTCATTCCTTCTCTCCCTTTCATTCTGTAACAGTAGATTTCCAACGAGTGTTCCCTGAACATTAAAAGAAGTAACTCAGAAAGCCAAGGAGAGGGGGAAGTAAGAAAAACAGCAGAACAGACATGACTCCGCACCCAATCCATTTCAACCAAAGTTATCTTCATTTGATAAAAGAACTATATTGCTTTTTTTTAAAAAAAAGTTAAAAACTACTATTTTATACCATATTATCACTAAAATCATGTCTTCTCTTTTTCAACTGTGTGGTGCTACAAAGTATCCCAATAAGTATGCTTACTATTTTTTTGTTTTATTTATTTATTTTTTTATGCTTACTATTTTTTAAGGCGCTGGCAAATTCTGGGCCACCCTTGTCCTTGAAAACAGGGAAAACATCCGGTTGAGGAAGTTGATTGGTAGTCAACAGGGCTTTTTGTAGTTTGATCCTTCCTTCTAAGAGCTGGTCCCACAGTGCTGAGAAAGAAAAAAATAATTCCATTCCTCAGTTACACAATCTTCCTGGGGAAGGGAGGGGGGAAAGGACAGGAAATCACACCAGTCTGTCGCTAAGCAACACAGCTTTATCACAGTTTTTCATGCCATGGAAACACTCTCTGTTATAGGAAATAAATTCAGTATCTTGGAAGCAAATATGTGCTACATGAGAGAAAATGCTAAAGCCCAAAGAGAGGAGAAAACACTCTCCTCCTCAATCTTCCACAGTTGCCATAAGTACTAGAGCAGAACCAACTAAGCAGCTCAGTGTATAAATGGCTGGCTAAGCATAGAGGAATGGGGCTTTAGGCTTCTAGGTAAGTGGGGCATGTCACAAACTTAATTGGAGGACACAGGAGAGAGTGAACAGCCAAAAACAAACAAAAAGGACATCAAATGCAGACACTTTGAAAAATAAGCAAACAGCAAACCATGTACAAACCTATCTGGTTCTTCACAGCTCTGCCTTTCTCCACTTCCTCGGAAACTTTGACACTGGAGAAGGTCATCACCACACCATCATCTTCACTGTTCCTGTCTTCAGCCCTGTCTTCCTCACTGGCACCCTCTAAATCTTCTTCACCATCCCCTTCTTCCATGCCACTCTCCTCCTCTTCGTCTTCCTCGTCATCACTGCTACCAAGGTCATCCATTCCCTCAGTAAATTTTTCAAAGTCACTGATATTCTGGATAGTGAAGCCTGGTGTTTTCCCAGAGCGGCTTCTGGTCCCCTTCCTCCAGGCCAGACTACTGTCCCCATCATCACCACACTCCTGTTCCTCAGCAGCACTCATGGCATCCTCATCAGATTCCTCCAGCCCCAGCCCCTCTGAATCGCCATCTCCAGACTCTTCCTCATCAGATATTTCCTTGTCTAAACAAGGGAGAGAAGAAGGAAAGGAAATGGATGTTACCTTGAGGCAAATACCAGGCTGTATTTTTCATTTCATCTAAAGGGCCATAGCAGTTATTTTTTTAAAAAAAGTATTATACACTGTACTCAATCCAATAAATATTTATTACACATCTATTATCTATAAAATGTTAATGGAGAAGCAAAGATGAACAAAACATAAATCCAATCCTAACATAAAGGTTCTAGTGGGGCCGAAGCCGGTTTGGCTCAGTGGATAGAGCGTCAGCCTGCGGACTGAAGGGTCCCGGGTTCGATTCCGGTCAAGGGCATGTGCCTGGGTTGCGGGCACTTCCCCAGTGGGAAATGTGCAGGAGGCAGCTGATCGATGTTTCTCTCTCATCGATGTTTCTAACTCTCTGTCTCTCTCCCTTCCTCTCTGTAAAAAATCAATAAAATATATTTTAAAAAAAAAAAAGGTTCTAGTGGGAAAGACCCATAAAATTATAATACAGAAAAGACTTAAAAGTGCTTTAACAAAGTTTTGATAACCCAGAGAAGAGGGAAATTTTAACTGTGGGACAAGTGAATTTAAGTACACTTAAATAGGAAGAGATAGTCTTTGGTCTGGACCTTGAAGAATGGTCAGATTTCAATGGTGTGAGGGAATTACCAGTTTTCTCAAACCTGCATCTAAAAATATATACGTTATCATTAACTATCCCAAATGCATAATTTCTATCACACAAATGTACACTATTATATACTTACTAGAGGCCTCGAGCACGAATTAATGCACGGGTGGGGTCCCTAAGCCTGGCCTGCACCCTCTCGCAATCCGGGACCCACTCATCCTGGCCCTGCTGTACCTGCCACCGCCACTCAGTAGCGCTGCTGCGGAGGTGAAAGAGGCTCCCGCCAACACCATTGCACTCACCAGCCGTGAGTCTGGCTTTTGGCTGAGCAGTGCTCCCCCTGTGGGAGCGCACTGACCACCAGGGGAAGCTCCTGTGTTGAGCATCTGTCCCCTGGTGGTCAGTGTGCATCACAGCGACCAGTTGTTCCACCATTCGGTCGATTTGCATATTAGCCTTTTATTATATAGGATTAAGCACCTATTATGAGCCAGGCATAGAAAAAGGCTAAGGAATGACAAATAGAATGTGATACCTATGAGGAGGGCTTCATAGTCTGGTGAGAGTGGTAGATATGCACACCAGTAATTATGTTACAATGTCATAAGTACAGTATATAGAGAAGGAACCACTTAACTCACCTGGAAAGGTAAGAGATGGCTTCGTGTATAGGAGGAGACATTATAATTTTACTTAATAAGTAACAGCTCATCATATAGAGAAAGGGGAAAGGAAAGAGAAAACAGCATATGCAAAGGTCCAGCACCATAAAAGTACACTAGAGTGCAGAATGGTAGGTAGCCTACAAAGTTGCTATCAGGAGAGTCTTACCTGTAATGGGAAGGAGTTTGAACTTGATCCTACAGTAAATGGAATGTTAATTACAGCTCCTGATTTTACTTTTCCTTGGGGTATCACCTGATTAGGGTCTTCACTGATTATCCTATCTCTTCCAAGGTAGAACATAAAGGTCCCATGTAGAGCAAACATAACTATTACAGACACAGGGACCAGTTACCAACAACTTTCTTCAATAAAATAAAGATTTCATGAAAATGTGGAGAGGCCTTCAGTACTTTTTTTAAAATTACATATAAACTAAAGACACGGGGAAATCTGTCAAATACATAAATACAAAAACTAAATGCAAAGTTCTTTAAAGGTATGCAATTTTTCAGATGAAGAAACATTCCTACAGTGTACTAATTAAGAGAACTCTTGGAGTGAGACTGCCTTACCTGAGTCTGGGATCTTCCACTTACTACCTATATGACCTTGAACAAATTAATCAATCTATCCCTCCATTTCTTTATTTGTAAAATGGGAATAAATAGTATCAACCTCACAAGGCTATTGGGAAGATTAAATGAAATTATATATGTAATGATAATGGTCATAACATTTTTTGAAGACTTACTGTGTCCCAGGTTCTTGGAATTTAATTTAAAGGGTTTTCTAAGTGCCTGACACATGATGACAACACAATAAGTACTATAATATTTGTCTCATACTGGTCTCTTTAGCAGTCTCTAGGCAAAAAATGTGAAATGAGGTTATCAGGAACTTGCAGAACTATATCAAGGACTAAATCACATATATATCATAACCTAAATGAAAGTTCCTTTTATATTATCTGTGGATTCTCGACAGAGCACCTCTGATCTCTCTAATGAAAATCAAATGACATTCACTCAGTAATTACCATATGCAACCACTCCTTCCACTCTGCTTTAAAACTATAAACTCACATCTTCTAACACTCCTGCAGGGAATAGGGAAGGATTATGTTATTTTTGCAATGGCAAAAGATGAGTTTCACAAATTAATGTCATACAGTGACCCAATGTAAGATTGAAAAACTGAAGGGAAAGGATCAAAATCCCTGAATAGCACGCTCATCAGAGGCAATGCTTTTTCAACACACAGCCTCTTCAATGTCCAATGTGCACTGCCTTTTCTCTTGCTCCATTTTACAGTGAACTATTAATCTAAACGTAAGGAGTGTAGCAACTTAATACCTTCAGGCTTTTGCTTCCCTATGAAGTGAAATTAAGTACCTCTAAGGCCCTTTCTAAAGCTAAATCAATGGTCTCTCTTAAGATCATAGGTGGGAGTACATAGACTAGTCTTGCAAAATTCATTAAAAAAGGGGGGGTGGAATCTTAACCTTAAAAAATTAGGGAAGAGAGAGTACCATGCTAAAAAACAAACACCGCCCCCCCAAAAAAAACAACAACAACATGCAAACATATCCACTCACCAGATGAACCTGACAGAGGACACTCCCACTGGTCTTCCTTCCAAGCTTTTCTAGAGATGGTCTTGCCAGAATACCTTTTGTCTGTGTCCAAGAGGGAGGCTGATGCCAGTTTCCGAATGTTGCCCACAGCCAGGAAGTCACTTTCCCCATCGTCTCCTTCCTCAAACCGGTCAATCACTCTGGCAGCAGTGGCTGTGGGGCGAGGGGAAAAGTAATCAGAATCTCCAACTTCAATGGTAACCCTGGCCAACCCTTTCCATTCACACTTGAACGTCCTCTACGAAACCCCTACCAACTCCCAGGGACAGGGAGCTCGCCACCTCCCAAGGGAGCCCTCGGCCTTACTGCTGTTCCCGCACAGAAGGCCGACTCTGTGTGTCTGCTAAGTAGTAGATACTTCTCCGCCTTGGATCACACAGAACTAGGGTCATTCCTCTTCCGTGCTTGACAGTCACTCAAACACTGTGTCAGCCATCATCATGTTCTGTCCTCACTCCATCCTATCCCTAGCGGAGTTTTGGGGGTGTCTTTTTTTTTCTTTTCTTTTCGCTTATCCTGGCTAAACAGCCCCAGTTCCTTCAACTGATATTCCTAAAACACAGTCCAGCACTCACATTTACCCGCCATCATTCTCCCTTCCTCACACTTTCGGACTCAAGTCGAGACCTCGAACCTGAGCGGACAGAACCGAGCCTCACTCATCAGCCCCTGAGCAAGTGCCGTGAGGTCTACAGAGACTGAAGCGGCACCACGGAAACCCACGTCTTCATTCTCCAAGTAGGTTCTTAGGGACAGGCAGGGTTTACAAAACGGAGGCGGCTTCCTTCTCCCCATTCCTCACACAATCCCTGTAGGAGCACCCTGACAGGAACTCCCCGCCTGCGACCAGACTCTGGCTCCCCGCGGCAGCCCCGGACCCAGCTGCCAAGCCACAGTCCGCGGGACGCTCCGCCCACCCGGGCACCGAGTCTACCGCGGACAGCGTGTCAGCAGCCCAGGCGCCCTCCGGAGCCCGGGGCAACCCTCCGGGAGGCAGTTTTCCTCCACACAGGAAGGAGGAGGCGGCCCTCACACGCGGCGCGGGCCCGCACGTGGCCTTGCCCCAGTCACCTCACCCTCCTCTGGGTCGGCCTCTGGATCCGCCTCGCGTGGTCGCGGGTTCAACAGCTGTTCCAGTTGCAGCGCTAGGGGTTGCGGCCCCGCCATGTTCACCAGGTCTCACTCCGCTCCGGGCCGCGCACGTGAACGTGCGGCCCTCGCGCGGGACGCTCTCTCCCCGCGGGGTCCTCCCTCCGGGAGGCGTCCCCTAAAGCCAGTCAGGGACCTCGCGGCGCCTGGCGCCCAGCTCCCGGCCCGCAACTTCCGGGAGGGGGCGGGGCCTCGGCGTCACTACTAGATTGAAGGCGGAAGCGCCCGGGAGGCTGGAGGGATTGTCGCCGTGCGGCCGCGCGCGTGCGCGTTGAGGGGCGTGTTGGGAGGCGCGGGGACGCGCACGGGTGCGTGGCTGACGCCAGCGCTCAGCCGGGGACTGCGATGCGAGCGGCCGTTGTCCCCCTCGAATAAAATATTCCTCCAGATTTGTCCGAGATTTGCTTGGAAATAAAGTGTAGTGTAGCCGTGACCCATGGTGGCTGATTTGGGAAGGAGGGAGTCTAGCGTAAGCGTCTCGAGCTTCAGGTGCGCTCTCGGGCATGCACCGACTGGGACTAAAAGCAGCTCTGGCATTTCTCCATTTGGAGGGGCCGGGCTTAAGACTTTGGCCCCGCAGTAGCCAGCATTTGGGAATCCTACATCAGAGATGTGTATGTGTAAGTGTACGGCAGACTGCTGGCATCTTTACTAATAGGAATAATTAGGAATCGCTATGGTTGTGCATAAATAAAGATTGATTATGTAGTTTCTCCAAGTAGCCTTGTCTGAACAGGGAAAAGAGGATGGGGAGGGGGTTACTACTATGCACACCCATTCTATTGATGTCTCTGCTGTTCAAAGATGAGGGCATACTCAGACACTTGGAACTGATACACAAATACAGAAAACCTCAAGTCTACCATTAGAGGGGCACTGGTAGACTCAGAATATAAAGGCTTAATAAAGATCTATTCAATTGCAATCAGGCACATGGGAAGACACAATCCTTTAATATTCTCTTTCCTCGTCAAGCATTCCCGGACCGCCCCGCTATGTGGCAGGCACTGCTAGAAGAGATGCAAAGATGAGTAAGTTAGAGTCTCTCCTTGGTGATCAGCCTAGATGAGCAGATGAACTTGTAAATAGAAGCAACAATAAGAGATGAGTGTGCTTACAGAGCCGTCTACCCTTCCAGTATCTGTTTGAAGTCACTTGTAGAGAACTGAAAACCACTAAACAGAAACTGCCCCAAAAGAATCCAGAAAACAGACGTTAAAGATGTCCCATGCCCTTCTTGGGTACAGCCCAGGCTAATTGCATCCCACAGCTGAACTTCCTAGGGAACCCTCAGCTCCCCAGTGTTTACTGGGGGACCCAAGGGAAGTAGGAAACCCTGACGTTCACAGTCGTCATATGCCTTCAGGATCAAGATCAATGAGAGTCCACCACTTCCGTGTGCCTTGTCATACATATGTCCCTTCCTGGGTGGCTGAATAGGGGATGGAGACCTGTTTTAGGATTGACCTCCCCCACAAACATGGAAGGGAAAGAACGCCAGGCTAGAACTGGAGCACCCTGGACAGGGGACTCAGGCAAAAAACAAACAACAACAACAAACACACACACAACCAAACCCTGTTTTTTACTGTCTGCAAGAAAATTCAAGCTAGAAAATAGCTTTTTAAAAAAACAAACACCACATATCCCCTGGAATTGAAGTCTGGTGCCCCTCTCAGAGCAAAAGCATGCTCCTCAGGCTGTGACAAGGGGCCATTGTCCTGGGCTTTGAAGGACAAAAATGTTTCTCTCAGCCCATATTTAGGAAATTACCTCCCACAATCCTCTTCCCTTCCTCTTTGGACACTAATACTGCTTAGAAATCTGCCCTGGGGGTAAAGAAAAGCGAGAAAGGGGGAGGAAGGAAAGGCAGGTGAGAGACCACCTCTAAGCTGTCATGGGAACAGGACACAGCCACTCCTGTCTCATACATCCCAGGGCCCCCAAATGTTCCCCTGTTTTCTTACCCCACACTGAGGGTAGGGAGAGGATTCCAGGAGTGGAGAAAAGAGGGATAATTCCAAAACTTAACATGCAACTGAGAGAAACTGAGGCATGGGGCAGGAGAGCAACCTCCCATGGTTTCTTTGTCCCCCACCCTCCAGTTTCTTGAGAAGGAAAGAGGGGTTTCCTGGTGGGGATGGGAAGGAGAGAAGTGTGGACTATGGGCGGACATATTTCAAAGACTTCACTTCCTAGAAGAAATGTAAACCTCTGACTGCTCTAGAGATGAGATAAGCAGGGGGATGGGAGTAAATGGGAGCACACTCCGAAAAGAACAGTCCTCTCCAGAGAAGATGAGAGGGCCTCCCTCTGCTTGCCGCCTAAGGGCTGCAAAGTGGCAGACAGATGGAGGAATACCAGAGTATGGGCAAGGGTGCCATTAGATACCACCCCACCCCCTTGTCCCAATCAACGGCCTGTCACATGACCAAGAGCTTGGGGAAACCAGGTTCTTCACTGTCTCTCTTCTCTTTTCTGATATTAACCATCTCCAGGTCCCAGGCCCTGCCAATGCCTGTCCTGGCTTTCCTCGACTAGTCCTCCCCAACCTTGTCTCACCTTAAAGTAGCCCCTCAGATCCCCACAGCCTCCCCCAGCCTGGAGAAGTTGGGTGGGTGGGTTTCACCTCTCTCTCCCAGGGCAGATGGCGACCCTGCTGCTGGCACCCTGAGGGCAGGTGGCAAAAGGCACAAGTGGTGGCGCCTTTAAGATGGCTGCAGGGAGAAACCAGGCTACCAGAGAGGAGAGTGCCCTCCTAGGCAGGAGGGGACTGCCTTGGTGCTCCCCTCTGCCTGGCTGGCTGTGTCTTTCTCTGGGAGCTCCTAGCCCCACCGGAGTGGGGATGGTGAGGTGCTTTTCTGCACCTCAGAGCTAGAGGTGGGCAGCCAGGCTCTGACAGGAAGGAGGAACAGTTGCTGACATTTCTAGATCTCCTCTTCTCAGGCAGCTCCAAAATTGACTGCTAAGCTTTGCCACCTGTTCAGGTATTCGCTAGGGTTCAGGGGACAGCGCCAAGGCGGAAAGACTGAGCTGCTGCCTTGGAGCGCCCAACTCTAAAACGATTCTTATCAAGCACCCGATTCCACAATAAAGCTGCTAAATAATTCAGTAGGCTTGATAGGAAAATGCAGCTTCCCAATGAGGTGCAGTTAAATGAATGTCTTTAAAGGGGGTGGCTATAATAAATAAGTTGGCTATGATTTAACACAAATAAATGCTAAACGGGGAGGAAAAACAAACCCATCCAGTGCTTGCATACAAAGCGGATAAAGAAATGTACAGTGTGCAGAGGCTAGGTGTTTCAGAAGTCTCTCCTGTATTTCATAAATTTGGATTTCTGCAAGGACACCATCAGATTCCTCCCTGGTAGTCCTCCCCATTCGATAAGCCATCCTATGGGTGCAGTGAAATATTGCTTATTTTAAAGCCTTCTTGTCAGGCAAGATACAGTTGGTTGTGTCTTAACAAAATATGAAAACAACACTAGAAATTACATGCCTTTTAATGTAAAACCTTGATTTAAAAAAGAGGGGTAAGTAAATAACCCAGTGTGAAATCTAGGTGATGTGGAAAAGAAATCCTGGAACTCCAATAGCGTTTGATATTAAAACATGAAATACACACATGTATTTCATAGTAGATAAAATATTTAAATTCCTTCCACATTTAATGAAGGCTTGGAAGGGACTGAACCACTTTTCAGAACTAATGGGCAACTGCCAGTTGACATTTGATTTCTATATTGGTTATTTTTATTCATCTCTCAAAGAAACGTAATATGTATCTGTACCAGCAAAATAATTTTCCTTCTGGGGAACTTCAAATGTAACAAATACTATAAAACAACTATTTCATATCATTTCTGTGAAAGGGATTAAAGTATCTCACTTTTAGCTGTACCGTACATTCATTTTACATTATCTTTCAAACCACCAAATTAGAAAACAGGATTATCTATGGGAAATGAATTGAAACTGAAAAAGACCACCTCTGACTATATATTTGCAGCTGACATTCGCAAGTCCAGTCTTGTTTGTGCAGGGGGTGGCGGGGCGGGGAGAGTGCATGGGATCTCATGCCTAATCACAGACTATGGTTATTCATTTTGAGCCATGGATTTTATTTCTATTTCAAATTCTATATTAACTTATCAGCAAAGATCTCTTCAACTGTGCCAGTTAAATCCACAGAATGCAAATCTGTAGTTAATAACAGCAGGAAGCCATGGAGAAAAGCTTGGCTGGCATTAGCAATGGGGTTCAACCACAACCAAGGTGAAAACAGATAACTCAGTCCTGCCTCACTTCTAAGGGGTCATTGGGCTCCCCATCTTGCCTCCCTTCTAGTTCTTAAAACATCAAATAACACACCGATTATCTAAACATCAGATTTTCTATTTTTATTAAAAACTCACAAATTTATTCAACATCATGTTTTCTTTCATACAGTGAATGGTCTAATATGCACTGGAGGTCACACAAGCTTAGGTTTATCAGAACAATAAAAGACATATGAGAAATTTAATATATAAAGAAAAAAGTAGCAGCTGCTGACTGCATATTTGACCATAAAATTTAAATATTTTGGACTTTTATTTTAAAGACACAAAAATAAAACCTGTGTGGGTCTATATAAGTCATATTAACAATTCCATGAATGTTCAACAGGACTAAAAATTAGCAAAGATGTTTTTTTTTTTTCTTAAACCTTGTAACACTTTTTTTTTTTTTTTAACACTTTCTCAGGTTGTGGTGCCAGGCACCTTTACAGTATTTGTGCTATAATTATTCTATTTGGCAAGTGTCTGAATATCGTGTTTTCTTTTTGCCTTGTGTAAACAACACCTTTTTACATACTAGCACAGTGAGCTGTGAGCCCTGCAAATCTGTCAGAACATCTACAGGAAAAGAAAATGAACAATTTTGGTTGACTGCTCAAAACGTTTTGTTTTTGAACAAGAGGTTTCAAAACAGGATGTATTAGTAAAACACTGAACTCCTGAATTTAACATTATACGTAAACAGTTGACTGTTTTTAGTTCAATAGTCTTTTTTAAAACTCTGTGTGTGTGTGTGTGTGTGTGTGAAAGTAGAATACTTTTCTTGTACAGATGATGTTCAAGTCATTTTACTGAGAGGTCTGGCTGGAGACCGTCCTATCCAGTGTGTCTGTGTGTATAGGTGTGTAGAGCTTTGTGAAGGTAGAAGAGTTGATACTGAGGGCTTTACATTTAGAATTTTGCAATTTTGGCAAAAACAAAACAAAACAAAAAAAACCCAGAGAGACAAAATATATATATATATATATAGTCCCACCTGATGCACAGCAGGTCGACGTTTCTGAAGCTATTAAGTTTTTTGTCGCTGTTGCTGAACTGAGACCAACACTATTAGGTTCCCCACAGCCAGAGCCCCCTGGGCTGGCCTGGGAGCGCCCGAGGACCGCTCTCCTCCAAAGCCGGAGCCGGGCTGTGTGGGCGCAGCCTCCCTCCTGGCGTCACCACTGAGCTGTGCACCCCGGAGGCCGGCGTGGTCGTTCCTGTGCCGCCCACCGGCCAGACTCGCACGCCCGCGCTGTCTGTCCACGGAGTCGGGTCCAGGTGGGAGGCGAGGAGAGGTCTGTGTTTCCCTTTGGAAGCCCAGTCCTGCACCGGGCCAGCCAGCTCGCGGATCCCAGTCCTACCTCCAGGCAGATTTCAATCCTATGTCATGTTTCCCTTTCCCATCCAGTCTCCCCAGACGGAAAATGGTCCCCGAGGCTGGAGGAAAGTGGTGGTAGTGTGTGTGGGGGGTGTGACTTGAATTTTATGATTTTTTTTCTTTTTTCTATTTTTCTTAAATAAAAGTTCATTTCTGTACAACCACGAACTCCGCGGACCGCGCGAGACCCGGCTACCATACGGCCGCCTCGTTCATTTCGGGAGGGTGAGACAGGTGGTTCCCATAGCTCGCCCCGCCGTTGACCGATAGCGACGAGAAGGGCGGGCTCGGCCCGAAGACCTCAGCCGACATGGAGTGCAGAGGCCCGGGCAGGCTGGGCTCGGGACTGGGCGAGTCCCCCGGGGGATGCGCCAGGATGTCGGTGAACCGCTGCGCCTCGCTCGACGGGTGGTGGCCCGGCAGCGGGTGCTCCAAGCCGCCCAGGGGCGTCCCGGACGGCCCGGACGATGGCACGAAAGGTAGGTCCACGGGTGTCTGAGCCTGCGAGGACGGGGGGCCTTGCGGGAAGAAGTCGTAGTTGCCTCCGGGCCCGTAGTACTCGCTCTGGTAATCTGCGGAGCAGGGGGAAGAGATCAGGGCGGGGTCCCAGGGTGGGGTGGGATAAAGGGCAGGAAGGCACCCTAGCCAGCCGGCTGGGGGCTCCCTTCCAGGCTGGGAGCTGGGAGGAGGCTGGGTGCACACACTGGAGCTGCTCGCTAACTGCCCACCCGCCTCATTCAGGCTCGGGGATTCCACCTCCCCCCTCATTTAATGCCTAGCCTCCCCCATCTCTCCTCTGATCTGTGGCCTGAGAGAAGCGCCTCCCGCGCTGCCACCCGCTTCCAACGAAGCCAACCCGGGCCTAGCCGAGCCCTGCCCGGGGCAGTGCACCCACCTCCGTAGAAGGAGAAGGGCCCGTTGGGGAGGAGCTCGCCCGGCTCCAGACGGTCCACGAGCGGCCGCATTCGGCGCGGACTGCGGAAGAAGGCGTGGCGCCGGGCGCCCAGCGCGCTCAGCTGCTTCATCCTCCGTTCCTTGGAGCGTCGGTTCTGGAACCAGACCTGAAGCACACATGCCACGGGGTGAAGCCACAAAACCCCACTCCCCATTTCAGGTTAGCCGCCCCGCCGGCCCCTACACTCCACAGCCTAGCTCTCAGAGCTCCGTGTGTGCGTGTGTGTGGGCGTGCGCATATACGCGCGTGTTGTGTATGGTGTTGG
This sequence comes from Myotis myotis, assembly GCF_014108235.1. Classification (NCBI taxonomy): domain Eukaryota; kingdom Metazoa; phylum Chordata; class Mammalia; order Chiroptera; family Vespertilionidae; genus Myotis; species Myotis myotis. Next base: position 22,744,959 of record NW_023416321.1, on the reverse strand, counting down.
GGGTGGGGTCCTCTGAGTAGGGCAGCGCTGGGCGGCCCCTGAGCCAACGGTGAACAGGATTCCCGCCTGGAGGACCTGGGCAAGCTGCCCTGCCCAACGTGAGGCAGTTGGAGTTGTTTCTAAGTCACAATGTCATAGTTACAGCTTCTCCCGGGCTATGCACAGACACTCAGCCTCCCCAAGTAGTGTCAGACACACAGTTTTCCTCCACGGTCCCTGGCAGCTCCCTCCTCCACATGATAGCAGACAGAGAACTAAACAGCCTCCTGTTGACACTCAATCTCCCAACGACAGTGACACCAAATCGCACAATATCCTTTCCACACCCACGCACAATCTTCCACTGCCAAAGATAGTTATCCGCAGCCGCTCACTCATAGTGACACAGACATGCAGCCTACCATTCACGTGCGTGCACTTTGGCACAACCTCCCAGACGCTGGATCCCCCCCGGGCAGCTTGCATACGTATGTGCACCCTCAGCCTCCCAGGCGCATCCACGCACACCCTGGAAGAGCATCCAGGCACATGAACGGGACAACTGAACTTGGGCCAGAGCCTCCACCCGAAGCACGTGCAGTCTCAGATGCTTACAACACCAGCACAGCTGCCCAGATGGCTACCTCCCTCCCCATCCTACCTGGGCCCATGAGGTAGGGCTGAGTCCCCGGAGACTGACCATCTCACCTTCTAACCAGGATGCCCCACTCTCTCCAGCGGGGAAGCCTCTGCTCTGGGACTTGTCTAACTAGGGCAAGAGACCCACAAAGTTGGGGTTAGGGATGTAGAGGGAGATCTCCTTGTGCAGAAGCCAGAGGATCCATTAAGTTCCACATGCACAGTGACCTCTGGGCTCCTTCGGAACAGGGGTAGGTGGTGCAGAGAAAAAGTGTCCCAACTCTCACCGAGTGTCCCACCATGTCCCTTCCTCCAAACTCCTGCAGAGCTCCCTAGCTCCCTTTCCCTCCGCCCTCGGCCACCATGATCACCAGGAAGAGGAGACCTAGGGGTTTCCAGTCGTTCTAAACATTGGGCAGAGCTTCAAATGTCCAAAGGGGTAAGGGTGTGTCTGGGCTTCTCCTCACCCCAAGGCCGGCCCCCGCTCCTGCGAGCTGGCCTGGAGGAGTCCTGTGGATCTGTGGGAACCGAGTGGACCCTGACCTGAATGACGCGCATGTTGAGGCCCGTCTCCTGAGCCAGCTGCTCGCGTATGTGGCGCGTGGGCTTGGGCGTCGCGGCAAAGGCAGCCTTCAGCGTCTCCAGCTGCTTGGCTTTAATTGTGGTGCGTGGCCCTCGCCGCTTGGCGCCCAGGTTCTGGTCGTCATTCTCATTGCTGCCCCCTTCCTTGTCCGACACGTTGGCGCTCTCCGAGTCCTTGGCATCGTCCTGCGACGGGTCTTGGGAGTCTGGAGACAAACTGGGGTCACTGCCCGTGGTGGCTGGAGAGAAGGGAGGGACAGGTGTGAGCAGTGGCCTTGGCCGACCTTCCTTGCCCAGGACCTGCCCGCCCAGGGTGCGCGGGGAATTGGGGCCTCACCCGAGTGCAGGCTGTTCTCTTTGGCGACGCTGCTGTTGCTTAGGTAATCCTCTTTGCAGACGAACTTGTTCTCGTCGATGATGTAGAGCTCCTCGCCGGTGGAGAGCTGCTTGTTACACATCATGCAGGTGAAGCAGTTGAGGTGAAACACTTTGCTCCGCGCTCTCCGCACCAGGTCGCTAGGGGAGATGCCCTGCGCGCAGCCTGCACATTTTGTACCGAAACACCTGCAAGGGGGGGTGGGGGGAAAGGGGCAGAGAACACAGAAGCAGGGGAAAAGACAGGGAGAAATAAATAAGTGGAAAATGGAGGAAGGCGAAAAGGAAGGGGGAAATGAAAAAAGAGAGACAGCAAAAAAGTAAGAAAGACAGAATGCCGATCAAGTAGGCAAGAAAGCAGAAGAGAGCGCGGACACCACGAAAAGTCCGGGAGGAGATCCATTTCGTTAGAGTGAGAGCGCGCGGAGCCCAAACTGACCCCACTCCTAGCCTCATGCCCGATGTGTCCCCGAGGAAAAAAGCGCTGCCCGAGAGAGAAGGCGGCAAGGCGGAGAAGGGAAGGGGGAGGGAGGCACTTATTTTCCGATTAGATTCAGGAAACAGTCAAATTCTAATTAGAGCGCCTTATAAACGCCACCCTAGCGCCGCTTTTCTTCTAGCGCCCTTTCTCCTTCACCGCCAAAGGACCCGCGCACTGGCGGGGGGAGGGGGGTGGAGGGGTTGGCGAGGTCCAGTCCCGCTGCAGGTGAACAAACAGCCTGGGAGAGCCCAGACGGCCGCAGCTGGACCGCAGCCACGTTCAAGCCCAAAGACAGGCAGGTTGGCGCAAGCTAGAGCCGCGGCTTGGCTTTAGACACCGGGACGCGCTTTGCGGGAGGGCCAGGCCTCTGGGGCCCACTGGCACGGTGCGCGGCTCCCCCGCTGGGTTCCAGCCAGCGCCAGGGAAAGCGGGCATGGCCTGCCGAGGCTCAAAGCTTCAGCCTGGGCTTCTCCTGGCAATACCAGCCTGCACCGCGCTTTGCTGCAGTCTCCCGTAACCGGAGCCACGCGTCCTGGGGTGGCATTGGGGACAGGTGGCTTGAACTCCCACCCACCCCCCTCTCCCAGTTTGATCTGTTACTACAGACTCCGAAGAAAATAGAGACCTAGTCAGCCCAGGAAACTGGGAGGCTTCCAGCACCGCACGGGGAATGACAATTCGAATTCGCTCCAGTTCTCTGTTGACTTGTGCGTTTGTGTGGATTTGGTGACCCAACAGTGAATTTCAGAGAATACGATTAAAATGCTAAATGGAGGGGCGTCGGGAGAATTCGTGGCTTTCCCCCCAAGTTTCCGAAAGGAGGTGGCGGGGTGATGGGCAGTGCTTGGGAGAGCTCCGAGTGGATCCCCCCGCCCCAGAGCCAAAGTCCGCGTAGGGCGGAGGCCAAACCTCCCGCCAACCCCAGGCAGCGGGGTGAGCAGGGGAAACGATCTTCAGGGAGGCGGCAGCCTCTGCGCGTTTCACAGTGGCGGAGAGGCAGTTTGCCGAGGCAAGCGCCGGGAGGCTGGTCGGGGTTTCGGGAACGCCCCGGGATGTGTAGGATAGGGGCTACTTCCTGCCGATGCCTGGGCAAGCGGCTGTGGCACCCGGTGCAAAAAGCTCCGCGGTTCCCGCCAAGACCTCTTGGAGACCTCTAGCCGCGGCGGCGTAGAGCGTATTGCTGAGCCCGGAGGGCAAGCAACCCAGGAGGCCGGGAGAATGCAGCTGCTGGAGAGCTCCGCGCACTGGGAAGGAGAGCAGCCAGGGCTACCACGCCTGAGGCCGCACTGCCTTCCTCCAAGCTCGGAGGGGCTTCTGGGCCGAGGCGGGCTCAGGCCCTTTTTTCCTGGGCACGTGCAGCTAAGCCGCGACCCACAATTTCCAGGATGCAAGCAGGGACGCGTCCGGGGAGCCCAGCGCGCCAGCTGGCGAAGAGGCGGGCGCCTGCGGGACTTGGCTGCCCTCTCCAAAGGCAGTCCCCTAACGCAACCACGCTGACCCCTGATCCGTGGCTGGCCCCGAAGGGTCCGCGGAAAGGGAGCGGCAGCGGCCCGCGAGGGAAGTACTCACCGGAAGAAGTCGTTCTTGCAGTAGAGCTTGCCTTCCCGGGAGAAGCACTTCTCGGTCAGGTTGCATTTACATTCACAGCACTGGACGCACTTGACGTGCCAGGCCCTGTCCAGCACGTTCAAGAGGAAGCGGTCCAGGATGGGCCTTTTGCAGCCGGCACAGTGCACCATGGTCTTTGGTTTAGTCGGGTGAGGCCCGGAGAGAGAAGAGCAGGTAGAGCAGAGGGGTTGACTCCCGAAAGGAGCTCCCCAGTCCCTCCAAAAAGAGGAGACACACACGGCGGTGCCAGCCGAAATCCGCACCAGGAAATCAAAATGGGGGGGGGGGCGAGGCAAACGGAGCGCCTCGGTGGTGTGCAGCCTGGGCGTCCCAAGGCCCCGGGCCCAGCAGTGCCACCACCGCTCCTGGGGTGAGGAAAAGAGTCTCCGGCGGGTGCGAAAGCGACTCTTCTGCCCAGAACCCTCGGAGGAGTGAAGGTCACCGAGACGGTGAGGGTAACGAATTAAATAAATAAAACGGGGAAGCAAGAGGGCGACGCACGCGACGAGCTATTTGCAGGGAGTTCTCACGGGCTTGAGGTAGAGCTGTCAGAAGTCTAGGTGCATCTGCTTTTGTCGGGGTGCGAGGGCGGGTTGTGTGTGTGCCCGGCTGCCCGCCACCGGGACTTCCCCTCCTCTTTTTATAAAAGAAAAGAACAAAACGAGTAGAGAAGCTTTGGATCCTAAACTGCAGGCATCGCACAGCGGGGTCGGGACGTGCTGGGCGCCCGGGGTGGGCCGGGGGAGGGGGCGGGGGCAGACCGCGGGAGGAGGGGCGGAGGGGAGGGCAGGAGGAAGATCTCGTAGTTGACTGTTGTTGTTGCTCAGGTCTCTCCCCTTTTGGAGAAGTGTTTGTGTCAATCGAGAAAGGAGGGGGACCACTCCGGGAGGACGCCGCCGGGCGCGCTCGCTAGCTTCCCACCGCCCCAGCCCCGTCACCTCGGCCCAGGGCCCGCCTGGCGGCCTCCGCGTTCTCCGGACCGCCCTCCCAGCGCCCGGACTCCGTCGGGAGGTGGTTCGGGCCGGCTCCTCACCGCGCCTGGCGGTGCATCGTGGCTCCAGTCACAATTCGCGGCCGCCTGGGCACGCAGCCCCGCATCGCTGGCCCACGCTCCGGCTGCCGGCGTCCAACCCCACAGTCGCTCGACTTTTTCTTTTTCTTGTCCCCTCTTTTTTTCGTTGTGGTGGCAAATCTGGGTTTCCTTTCTAGCCTCTTTCTTTCCTTTTTTTTTTTTTCTTTTGCAGCGGGAGGAGTCGGGAAGAGGGGGAGTAGCTTAGAGCGCTTTTTAAAACGTCCTGGTTGCAGCGGCTAGTTCTGCGCGGCCGGAACAGCTCGGCACCGGCCGCCGCTGTCGCCGCCCGGGCCGCGGTGCGTGGCTGGCTCTCCCTGGACAAGCGTCCCTCTGTCCCTGGTCTCCTGGCTCAGTCCGCCGTCCCGGCGCGTCTCTCCCCGGCTCCGGCGGCTGGGTCACTGCTCCTGGCTGTTGGCTGAGCTCTAGAAGCCCCCTCGCCTTAATGCAGCGCCCGCCGACGTCACCGCGGCCTGCGACCAATCAGCGGCTCGCGGTCCCTCTGTAAACCATCCTGCATCCCCAGGCCGGAGAGAGTGCGGGGGAGACCGCGTTTAGAGGATCAGTGGCGGCCGCATCGGCGGCCCGGCGCGGTGAGCGCGGCGGGCTGCAAGGTGCCCCGGCCCCCTCCTGCTCCGGTAAGGCCTCGGTTTCGGTGGGGACGCGGGAGTAGGTCAGGCGGAACAGTTCTGCTGGAGGGTGGACGTATTCCAAGATCAAACCTGGTTGAAGACTGGAGTGCAACTGGGTCTGGGAGCCCCGGCGGCCCTAGTGTAATTCATTGAGTGTTGGCCTCCCCCCCCCCCCCCCTTTCTTCTTGCAATCTTGGCCTAGAAGTTTGGCCCGACCGCAGTGCGCGTCTTTGGGGGAGTGGTGAAGGGAGGGCCCTTGGCAGCAGAATTTCCCTCCTCCGGTCCTTCCTCCTGTTCCCCCTCCCCCAATCCAGCCGAAGTCCACGGGGTCCCGGCCGCTGGGAGATCTGGGTGTCTGTTTCCCGCGGCGCTGTCTTGTAAAGTTGATTCCGGCGGTTTCCTGATGGGGGCGGGGGAGACCGGAGGCGCGGCGCCCGGGAGGGGACAGGAGTGGGTGGGGAAACGCCTTGGGTGAAGAGTTGCAACCCGGACGAGTTGTTGTGAGAAAGCTGTGATCCAGAGACACCTTTTACACATAAAAACAAGCGACGAGGCGGGAAACCGCAGGGCTACAGGGGCGTGTGGGGGTGGGGGTGTCGGTGGGAAGGGGGCCGTGCCTGGGGCACCACCACTTAGAGGCTGCCGTGGATTGGAGTGTGCAGCGCCCGGGCAGGGTGAGCCTAGCTACCGGTCCTCCCCTCTTCCAGGCCTCGGGCTGGCCTCAACTTTCCCAGACAACCGCCGACAGTGCACACCCTCCGAGTTCCCTCTCAGGGAGCCCTACTACCTCACCAATTCCCCGCTCAGAGTATAAACGCGGGACCACCTTCCACGGGGGCGGATTATCGCGTACATGGGGGTCGCTTCGGGGTCCTGAAAGCCTTAGCCTCGAAGAGTCAGTCTGGGTCCCTGGCCCACACCAGTCAAATACCAAATTTCGTTTCCACAGCATCGTTTCTATGCAGTAACTGGGATTTCTCCCGAAGTGAAATTTGAAGGCTACAAAGCTAGGCAGTCCTGCTGTTTTGCTCCCCGTTTTGTTTTTTGTTTTTCTTTCCAAGGAGGGGTGCTGGGGGACAGTATCCGGCCCTAGCGTGGAAGAAAATAAGGATAGGCAGCCAGCCCGGTCCAGCCGGGATTTGGGGACTGGCCTTTCTACTTGGCTCGCAGTGCAGGGTCAGACATCCCACACAAGCTCCGGGGCTCACGAGGGGGAAATGAGCCCTGGACCCCACCTGCACTGAGCCTGGGCGTGGGGCAGGGAATCGAGCCCTTTGCAAATAGAATACCCTCTTCCGGCGAACCGGCAAACTGCTACAGCGAGTTTGGTTTGAGCCTCAGTGGGACTGGGATTTTGAGTTCTACCAACGCCCCTTCTTTGACTCCACGTCTTCGCCCGCACCACCCTACACCCCCAGGGCCTGCGGACGGCCCCCGCCTTGCCGCCAGCCACCTTTTCCTCGGAAACCCGGCCCCGCCGCGCACCGCTTTGGCGCTCCGCCCACCCTGACCTCTGGGTGCGCAGCACCTAACGCCTTCGCCGCACCCCCTTCACACACACACACACACACACACACACACACACACACACACACACACACACAAGGTTTGGGCTCCTGAATGCGGGGAGGGCGGAGGGATGGGAGGCCGTTTTCCAACCCAGCAAGCGGGCTTCGAGGCTTAGACTTGGCTCTGTGCTCCCCCTGCGGACCGACACTTCAAGAGGAACAAGCCGACCCGTACCCGGTGCTCCAGGACCCTAGAGATGCGCGGCGCGGGGTCCTCGCCGTGCTGGGTAGGTCGCGGGGAGGGGCTGGTCCAGTGCCGCGGTCCCCACGCTCCTCCCTCCCCCAGCTGTCTGCGTTCTCGCCGCTAGCGCCCGGGACCCAACCGCCCCTTCCCGGGATCTATAGTGGACTTGGTCCCAGCGGCTCGCCACCGCCCCCACCCCAGCTGGGCTTCTTCTTATGCAAAGCAGACGGGCCACGGGGGTTGGGGAGGGCGGTCGGCGGGGGACCTGCGAGGTGACAGCTGGACCCGGCTGCGGGCCCCTCCTGAACCCCACACCCGCCGCCGCTTCCCTTCGGCTAGGCAGGAGGAGGTTGCTGCACTCATCTGGGGGTTCAGGGAACCATCTCTGTTGGGGGGGGGGGTCAGCGTGGCAGAGGAGCGGAGGGTGAGGACAGGATGCCGGCTCTGGGACAGTGGCCTCTGCTCGTCCCTGTGTCCAGATGGCTAGTAAACAGGTCCGCGGGAAACAACCCAAGCGGCTACCAAGAGGTCAGGGCGCGCCACTCCAGGCGCGCCTCCTGGCTCTGGCTTCTAGGTTTAAAGTCCAGATTTAACGCCTCCAGTGGCACAGCACACTAGAATCTAGTGACTAGATGGATGTTTTCTTGGTTTCCACTGAGTTTTTATTTTAAAATGTAATTGGGCACAGAGACGTGGAGAGGAAACTGACCGAGCTTTCCAAATTCTCCGAGGCCTCTCAGCTCAGCTCAGCTCTGCATTTAAACCGACGGCTGCTCTGCGGAGAGCAACAACCTTCCCTCTATGCACTCCCGCACCTCCCCAGGTCCCGTAAACTCTGGACTGGGCGCCCCAGGGCGCTCCCACCTCCTCCGGACACGCTTGGGGAAGGCCCAGGAGCCGGTTTTCACAGGATAAGCTTTTCTTCTCAGCAAAGCGCCTGGAGGGTCAGCCCCGAGGAGGGATCCCGCCGGGGAACTGGGACAGTCTGGATTCTGCCAGCCCTCCCGGCCCTTCTGCAGTTTGGGGGGGCGGGGAACGAGCCCTATCCTACACCACCTTTCTCACCGCTGCCTCCTTAGTTCCGAGCCCCGCTTCGCCTCCCTCCCCCACGTTCTAGAGTGGCTCCTGAGGCCCAGGACCCGAGTCTGCCCCGCTGTTCATCTCCCAAGAGCGGCGACCGCCGATGCCGGCGTCCCTTCTCGCCCTCAGCGCTCCTGTCCAGCCCACCACCCCCTCGGACGGGCGGTGAGGCCGCGGGGCCCGAGGAGCCCTGGACGCCGCCGGTCCCAGAGGCCACGCAGACTGCACGGACCGGCGAGGATGCTCCCAGGCCACGCGGGAAACTGGCCCGCGCCTCTCGCATCAGACCCGAGCTCCCAGTCCCTCCTTTTCCTCTCCCACTCGCTCCTGCCTCCGGGTGCCTTCATCTTACTCCATCACTCTGTCCTGGAAATGACCTGCTTGTGTGCAGCACTTCACAGTTTACAGCCCTCGGTCCCCTGGCCCCCACAGTGAGAGCGGGTCGGGACTGTCTCCTCTTCCCCGGGAAGAAACCCAAGTTAGCCGGTTTGCTAGCGATCCCTCAGGCGGGGCCTGACGGAAGAAGAGAAGTTTGGGGGGGCTTATCACCCACGTACTTGGCCTCGGCCAGGTTTTCCCAAGCGAAGGCTTGGGGGTGGAGTGCGCGGGGAGGCGGGGGGGGGGGTACCCAGAGACCAGGAAAGGGCAGCATCCGGCGGGGGTTTCACGTGAGCGCTCGGCTGGGTCAACAAGCTCGGCTTCCCACGGGGGCTGGCGAGATCCTGGGCGCGGAGCGGAGCGAGGTCGAGGGAGCGCGGCGATCGCTGATGCGAGTCGGTGCTGCGGAGCCAAGACGGGGCGCGGCGGTCTCCGAAGGGCGGGGGGTGGGGTGGGGTGGCTGGAGGAGGCAGGAGAGAGAAGTGAGGGGAGAGGGATGGAGAAAGAGAATGAGGGCGGAAAACCAGAGAAAAGAGGGAGGAATGTGGACGAGTCAGCCGCAATAAAAGACGTGCTGGGGGAAACGCATGGAAGAGTAGAGGAAAAGAAAGGGGGGGGGGGGAGACACGCAGCAACAACAACCAAAAAATAAAAAAGCGGCGGGGACAGGCGCCGAGGGGCGGCCTGCGGGACTGGGGACTAGGGGGACGCGGCGGGGGTGTGACAGGCGCGCTCCGAGGCGGGAGAAGAGGAGGCGGTGTGTTTGGTGGGAGACTCGGCGCCCGTGGAAAAGCAAAGCGTGTGAGCGGCTCTGGGCAGGAATCCAACAAATAAATAAAACGTCTAAGACGGCGTGACAACAATGTGTATTTGGGTGCGTGCCCGTGTTCCCCTGTCTGAACACACACACCCCGTAAGGAAGACAAACGGGGCTCGCGCCTCCGAGTAATTAATCCTCCCACTAATTGACTCTCTCCCCTTACCTAATGGCGGTGGTCATTGCCGAGATCTGGAGAGAGATCAAGTGGAAAGAGACACAGAGGGGGAGAGACCCCAAAGCTAACTACCTTTGGGAATGGGGTTGAATTCTTTCTGGACTTGGCTGCTCTAAGCCCCCCTCCCCTCTTTTTTTGGGGGGGCAGAGTTCAATAGATGGTGCTGCTTCACCAGCCCCTCCATGTTTGCATTAATAAAAATCTCCGATTAGGGGTGACCAGGAGCCCTACACACACACACACACACACACACACACACACACAGGCCCTTCATCCATCTCAGAGGCTGAAAGCCACCCACTGCCCCTCTGTGGGACATTTCCTACCTTCAGGCAACACCAAGTCTCCCCCTCCCATAGTGTCCCCCCACGCCCAGCCCAGACCCTGCGCCCCTTCTTTCAGTCACTATTTTCCCAGGACCTGAGGTGTGTCCTGCAGCCCTGGGTGGGAGTGGGGGAGGTTTTGAATGGTAGATGGATAGAGGGCTGCTGGAGGGATGAGGTCAGGGCAAGGATGGGATGAGTATTCTAGGGACAAACGCACCCAGACAGGAGTTGGGAGACACAGAAGCACAGTGGAGAGGGATGCACACCTGGCAGGTGTGAGGCCCCTGGGCACAGAAGAGAAGAGAGATGGGCACATGTGCTGTGGGGGAGGGCAGGAAGGTGACAGGGTTTCTGTGATTGTGTGACTTAGGGAGACAGTTCTATCTGTGTGACCCTGGGGAGGGGCTCCTCTTATTTCCCCCAAAGCACCCTCTGTTTCCAGGACTGGAAAAAGAGGCAGGAGAATGTTGGACTTGGCAGGAAGAGGCCCAAGGCCTGCGGGCTGTCTGTGATGCAGTTTTGAGGCTTGAGTTTGGGAGGTGAATGTTAACTTTCACCCCTCGGAGTTGGCAGGTTTGCCCTGTTGGCCTCCTCAGAGACTAAATAAATAATTGTTGAGATCCATAAACCAGCCAGCCTAGAGAGAGAGAGGAAGGACAGGGAAAGAGCAGCTCCCCAGGAAAAAAAAAAATCCACCCCCCACCCCACTAAACACATTCTTAATTGTCCCTTGGGAGCATTTATATATTTGACCAAAGCAAATCCCTGAGCAGTAACAGCAAAATTTGTCATAGGGGCTGGCAGTCCAGAGAGAGTTGGGGTCTGGAGAAGGGGGAGGTGGGGAGATGGCGGGCATGTGTGAGAAGGTGAGAAACTTGGCTCTTCTCTCTTGTCTGTCATGCTTTAGAAAGAAAGTGAGCAGGAGGAATAAAGTTCCAGGGGATAGAAAGAGAAGGGCATATAAAAGGCAAATCCAAACCAGAAAGGAAAGAAAGTGAAGAAGAAAGAAAAAGGCGGGGAGGGAGGGGGGAAGAGAGGATAATAAAAAAGGGTGAAGGCGGCCCCAGGAGGCTGGGCCTTGTCCCAAACCATCCGTCTTCATTGTCTCTGTGTGTGCAAAGGCAACTCCGGCATAAGGAAAAGCCACTATTGGAGCCGCGGCTTTATTTTATATCCTATACATCAGGAGGGAGGCAAAGCTTTATTTTCGCCAAGAGACAGATATTTTATTTCTCTCTTACGGTTTTATGTGTGAGAGATGTCAGGTTGCCACAATGGATGGCTAATGCATAGGCAAGAGGAAGCCGTGTTGGCATGCTGTGTGTCATAGGGTCTTGGGGGGGGGCGGTGAGTGGGTCTGGGATTTAGGGCTGATGGGACACTCTGGGGGATTTCTGCTAAAACATCTCTCTTCATAAATCCAGAAGCATGGTCAGCTCAACAGGGAGAAGAAGGAGTTTTAGAGGGAAAAGAGTTGGGCTTAGTAATAAACGAACACACAAAGGAACCGCTTACCTTCCAACAGGCTCGGGCTACCGGGGCAAGGCGGCCCTGTGGAAACGCAGAGCCCCGTGTCCAAATACACACTCACCGTTCACAGGGAAGTATTTTTTTCTACAGAATACAATGTCATTTAACTTCCTTTCCCCGTTTTATAATTTTCCGCCTTCCCCTTTCCCATCAGAAATCTTTTTTCACCTCCTCTGAGCCTGGTGGTGGGAGGAAGAGCTATTAATTTGCAAATCATCTGATCTGTGAAAGGATCAAGATGCCTGTTTTTCACCGTTAAATCCAATGTCTTGAGCGGACACACACATGCACACATGAGCCCATCATGCTGTGAATCTTGATGGGGGGTAGGTGCCAGATTTGAACCCAAGAAAAGTATGCTTTCTCCTTCAGGGCCTATGCCCACATTAAGCCTTAGATCTCAAACTACATAATGCTCATATTTTTAAACCTGGAGAGAAGGGGGAGGTGAGGTGACAAAGAGACAGAGAGAGGGAGGCGAGGGAAGTGTGTTAATTAACATGTTCCATTTAGGACTTAGACTAGTGTCCCCTACTCCCAACCTTCCACCCGCCAAATAATTTCTTACGAGAATTACCTTTATTCGTTCTAATGTCTTATTTTTAATTTTTTGATTTCTTGGCTTATATATCCACCGTGGAGCAAAGAGATGACCATGCCCTTTCTCTCTTTTCGGAGTATCAGAGGCGACACAGAGTCTCAATGGGGACCTGGCCACACTGTCCTTAGCTGTGGCCTTTGGAGAAGACATTTACCCTTTCTGGGCCTCAGTTTCCCCCTGTGTAACACAAGGGGATGGGGCTAAATAGTTGCTTAGATCCCTTCCAGCTCCAAACTCCTCTGACTGAAGGAGATAATGTGTGAAAACACTTTGTGAACGCTAAAGCCGGACGAATCGGGGATTATTATTACGATTCTAATCAATCCTCTTTTCTCCACATGGATCTTGGCTGTTTAGCGCCAGCGAGCAAGTTAAAGAGGGCCGAAAGCGAGAAAGCTTAGCGGAGATGGAAAAGCTCCGTGGCGTGGACATAAAAAACCCTGCATCTCCAGAAACATTCTGTCCCTGTGTGGCCCCCAGGCCTAGGGGGAAGGGGTGGGGGAGAGGAGGAGGCTCAACTTGGTCTGATGCATTTCAGTCTACATGGAGGCACAAAGTGTATTTCTTCCAAAGCATCACTTGTCTCCAAGTGACTGACATAGGAACCTGATGTGAAGGAGATTTGCAATTGTGTGTTTTTTCCAGAAAGAAAGGAAAGAAGCAAGGTGTAGCTGATTAGCAAGTTAATTATTTCAGTACCCCAAGGGTTCCAGTACGGTGGTAAGTTGTCCAGCCCTGGTGTAATTTCACAGTCCGTGCATTTCCCTGTGAGCACCTGGGGTGCCGAGTCTGTCTCTCTCTCCATCCACCTGCCTTATGTCTTCCTGACACACCTGGGGAGATGAGTAGGGGCTGGGGTGATAGATAGTACTGTGTATGTATGTATTTGGCCTAGGCTGCAGGGGGCGGGGGGGGGTGGGCGGGGAGGGCAGGCAGACAGAGAACAGAATGGAGGAAGCCTCTACCTCCACCGAGTGTTAATTATCTGCCCTTTCTTCTTCTTTAAAAAATATATTTTTAAAAATATATATTAATGAGGCGGGTTATCGGAAAGTGGAGCTGTTGTGAGGTTATTTCCCAGACTTAGCACAGAAAGAAACTGGGTTTGAGGGGCCCTCTGGCCTCTCACCTCCTCCTAGCCCCGGCCGGCTCTCCAATGCTCTGTTTGCTTTCCCAACTCTGGCCACCACTTGGTCGGCTGAGACCTCCTCCAATCTGACTTCAAGATCTGATTTCCCCTTGGGGGAGAGGAGGGAGGATTGTGTGGTCAAATGGACACCTCCCTCAGAGAGATAAGTTGGGGATGTGAATATTAGCCTCAGAATTAGCAGCTTTTGCTGCTCTCTGCTCTCCTGGCTGGTAGGGCTGGCTCCCTGCTGCTCCTCCCGAGATGGACAAGGGAGGGCTCGGCAGTTTACTTAAGAGTGGTCCCATCTGCTCGGCCTGGCCTTTCATAAGGGGAGGGATTTATGCAATGTCCTTGTGCACAGACCTGGGATTTGCCTGAAAACCTTGGGCCTCTGAGAATATTACCGAACGCTAAAATGTTCAGCCACGGAGATGATTCATGATTTATCTGCAAGGACAGGGTGCGTGTGGGTGTGTGCGAGTGGGAGTGTGTGTGTGTGTGTGTGTGTGTGTGTGTGTGTGTGTGTTGGGGACAGGCACACACATTGATGGGTACTTGTCACCATTCTTACTTCTAATCCAAACATTAGGAAAATTTTTTTTCTATATTCATGCAGGAGACAGTGCATGGCACCAACTCTGGAGAGCCAACGTCCTGACTGGAGCGGTGTGAAGATGGTGCCAGGCTTTTTGGCGCAGGTTGGCTGGTATCCCTGCTGGCGGAGAGGGGCCAGGGGCTGTCTGGAAAGACGGTTCCGAGGGCTGCTTCACAGCAGGTGGCAAAGGATTTGGGGAGTGGGGTGGATCCGATCAATGTTCAAATTCTACTTGGCCATCTTTAGTCTTTACGTATCAGTAGGAGAGAAGTTAGAGAAAATTAGAATTCAGGAAGGCAGATGTAGGGAGTCCCCTGTTTCATGCCCAAAGGAAGCCTCGTGGTGACAAAACACACCCAAGGGAGCTGGGCTTTGAGGTTCCATGTGCAATTTCAGCCCTGGTTCCCGCGAGATTAAGAAGTCTTTTCCAAGTTTGGAAAGGCCTACAAGTGTCATTTATTCATAATCGTTGGGAATAAATGCAACCTCTCGCACTGCCCAGTGGCTGGAAAGGGAGCACTTTCAGCTGGTATGACCCTCATTTGTGGTTCTACCATTTCCTTGCTCGTGCTCCAGTCTGCACTGTCGATGAAGACCCTAGCTTCCCAGCTCCTGAGTTGTTCTTTTCTCTCAGGCCGTGCATCATTTAGCCCACATGCTAGGTCATTGGCCAGCACACATTTTGAAAGGCGAGATGGCAGACCTCTAACTATGTGTCGGGTTGTTCTCATTTGGGCGCAAGAAAGGATATGGTTTGTCCTTAAAAAAAGAGAAGCAGGGAACCATTTCTATGAATCTTTTAATGAAGGATTTACTACTAATTTCGTTGCACTTTTTACTCATTCTGAATGAATAACTTTGTCAGTCAACCCAAGGGTCTGCAGAACCTATAAAAATGCTTCCTTTGGTCTTATTTTAACACATGCTGGGGCTCGGGCCTGCCTCTGACAGACTGGGGAGGAGTAGAAACATTCCAGAGACCAGGTCTGAGAATGTTATCTCTTCTCCCACCCCAAATCCTCACCCTCCATTTATCTCTCAAATACAAATGCAGGGACCTCCTAGGGAAGTGTGAAGGGATGGATTTTAATCAGGTTTGGGGAAGGAAGGGGGATTCGTGGAGCCCAAAGAAAGATGGGGACAGTTGGAATTTTTTAACACTCCTCTGTTAACACTTCTCATGTGTTGTATATTATATCTCACAGAGTATGCATTTGTTCCGGTCATCTACAGTGTATATGTGGCGTTTGCCAAATGCTGCTTGGTCAAAACAGTGTTAAATAAAATTGTAAGAAATGCTACCAGGGCCTTGCATGGGTTATTTAATTCTATCAATGATAAACAATGTTAATGTGTAGCATCTCAGTTGGCACAATAATCATGTTTCATCTGTATATGCTGAGATATATTTAAGCATGAACGATACAGTTTTCCAACACATATTTCCCAATGATTACTTAGGAGACATGTGATGGGAATCGCAGAAACCTCTTCTCTCTCCACATTTACTTGCACCCTGCACACACAGACTGCCAGTCACACACATTCGCGTGGCTGGCCAGCCCCGTATGCATCGTCCCACATATGTCTCCAATGGAAGTATAGATTCTGTAAAGGTTGGCCTAGCTTTTTGCACCTGTACATAATTACAGACACACGTATCAGCATTCTAGAAACGTTGGTACATTTATACCTATTTCTCACACACCCACACTGCCTCAAAGATGATGCTGACATGAATATGCATACCCTCCCACATGTGGCTATCTATGTGCACACATGTGAGTGCTCTCACTGCAGACGTGAGAGTGCCCATATGCAAGAGGATCATCTGCATAGGCTCCTACATCAGTGTGCGTCTAGGTGCATGTGCACTTTGGCACGCACACACTCCTGCACCCCTGCTCTGGGGCATATGCTGATGCAGCTGCCCCGTTACTCTCGGAGGTTCCAGGGCTGTCTGACAATATCTGAATTGGGTGTTTGCCCTCTATGAGTCCCCAGGGACTCAGGATGTGAGGCCAGGAGGAGCAGGGTCAAGATGCCAGCCTGCCTGGCCGCTGATGAAAACAATATGAAAATGTGGGGGTGGGAGGAGGGGTTTGGGTAGCTGGTCTCTGCAGATAAAGATGCCTCCAAAAGAGGATCCATCTTTTCTTGCTCATTTAACACATGAGTCAGGGTGCCTTCTCTGGTCCTGGTTCTGCTGCCAGTTAGCCTAGGTAAACTGCTCTCTCGACCTCAGTTTCTACCTCTGGAAAGTGAAGTACTGGCCTGGACTGGTGGTTCTCAACCCTGGCTGCTCAGTAAAACCATCTGGGGAGCTTTTAAAAAGCACAGGCACCTGGGCTCCTGCCCAGACCAACTAGATCAGAATCTCTGGAGATGGGTGCCCAGCATTTTATTTTATTTTTTAAAAAGCACCCCAGGGGATTCTATACATATTCAACCAACATTGAAACCTACTGGCCTAGATGTTCCCAAGGCCCTTCTAGCCCTTAAATTCTATGTCACGGAGGACCTTCTATATATAGAGCATTGTGCTGGGCACCAGGGCACTCTGCTGAAAGTTCTAAATTCACTCATATGAGATCATAAAAAGTCACTGAAATTATTCTTTTAGTTTAGGCAGAGGATAATTTTTGGGCAAACTATATTTGTCCTGGAAAAACTCGTGCCTGCATTTCCAGCTATCTCTCTCCCCTTCCATCTTTGTTCCAGTCTCCCAGCTCCCTGATTCCCACTCATCGAGCATTCATTATAATGCCACATATGCAAATGCTCTAAGCTGGTACCTGATCAATGTGATAGAAACCTTGCTACCTGCACATATTTCCTGCCTAGCTCCTCACCCGACCTGCCGGTAACACAGTATTTTTAGTCGGGCAAATGATAAGGCACAGGCCCCGGGGGGTTCCTCCCTCCCCCAGCCCTGAGACAGAGAATGCCGGCCCCCAGGCCGGTGCCCCAATTCTGGGGGCTGGTACGGTGGTTGAGCTGCATGTCCTAGAAAGCTGCTCTCAGACTTGGGCCTCTGGGAATTCTGTGTTAATATTCTCCAACAAACGTTCCTCAGGCCGAGTCAGTCCTCCTTGAAAATACATCTGCTCTCAGCTGCACCTGCCAGAGGAGGCTGAGCCCGGGCGAGACATGGTACCCACTTGGCAAGAGGAAGGCAGAGCTGAGACAACATGGGCTATGGACCACCTACGACCACCACCGTGGACCCCTTTCTCCCATTGAGGATGCTGAAAGAGTGTGGGGGAGGGGCTCTGCCTTCACCTGGGGTAGGGGGAGGAGGAATGTTCCTTCTGGATGGAGGGTCTCCACTTCTCACTCACTAAGGGGGATGCTCAGGGCCTCCCAGGGAAACACAGAACAGAGTCCGGTTCTCTCTCTTTCCCGCTCTCTCTAGCTCGGCCGGCTGATTTTCTCCTGAGGGCAGTTGGACTAGTTTTCTTTAAGAAAAGTTGTCCTAAGGTGGCTACCGTTAAGCCACCATCCACGAGGGCAGTGGAGGTAGTGATGAGGCCTGAGACCTCGGGGTTTCTCGGCTCTAACCCTCTCATCCACTCATGCTCACTGTTTCTTCATTTGCCTCTTTATCCAGACCCCCCCACCCCCACTCTTTCATTTTGTCCCCTTCTCCCCTGATGACATGCCAGGCACATGCAACAGAAAAGTCTGCTGATCGCTGGGCTGTGCCCAGTCCCCTTCCACCTTTCCCCTCACTTCCCTGCATGGGGGCAGGCTTGGTGCTGGGGAGAGAGCCCCTGACATGGCACAGGATCCTCAGATTCTAAATCTAGACCCAGAGCCCAGCTTCCCAGGCCTGCCGCCCCTTCCCAGGGCCCACCTCCCTTGGGCCTGGGGAGCATCACACCCCAGGAGTGATGGATTCTCCAGGCACCTTCAAAGGGCTCTGCATTTGTTTGCAATGCGGACCTTGAATCCTTCTCTGGTCATAAACGTTGTTTATTTTGACTAGGACCTACTGAAAGGGGATTGGGGGTTAAGGAGGGCAAAGAGAGGATTCCTCTGGAAGATCATAAAACCATTAGCAGGGCAGGGCTTTACAGGGTCACAGGATCATAGAATTTTCTGACTGAAAGGAACACAGGCCATTAGGAAGGTCACAGATGACCACTTTGTCAGCTAAAGGCTCCTAGGGGCCGCACGGGGCTGGGGTGGGGGGCTTTTGGGCCTCTTTCTAGAAAGTGGACACAAGGTGTGGGGGCATGACCCCACAATAACCTTACACCAGGCGGGGGAGGCCAATAGCTGCTGAACATGATGGATTTGCCCTCCCAGTGGGACGAACCAGCTGTTTGAATGTGCAGTGGAGACTCTTGTTCTGGGGAATGGGCACAGCTCTCGGTAAAGGAAATAAAATCACCTCTAATTCTGCCTCCACCATGATTTTGAGCAGCTAGTATGTAAGGGGCTATTCTTGATGCTCTTCCTGCATTTTCAAAACAATTCTGAAAGAAATGTTATCTTCGTTTTGCAGAGAAGACAAACTGCACTCAGAGAGGGGAGGTGGTTTGCCCAAGGTCACACAGCACATTAAGAGGTAAGGCTGGGACTAGACCTTAAGACTTTAAAGTCTTTAAATCTAATCTCCTTCCCACCTCCCCCTCTGCTATGGTCTGGTCCCCTGCAGCCAGAGACTGAATGGGCTCCCTTCCCTCTAAAGCTCACATTGGGGCTGAGGGAAGTTCAGCAGCAAATCTTTAATTAAGGGAGAAATGTAGAGTCTTGGCTCCTTCCTGTCCCTGGTATAGACCTGGCTCGCTCTGCAGAGAACATGCCCCTATAAATCCAACCACAGTCAGGAAACCAACTTGGTTGCCTGTTTCTTGCTGTGTGACTCAGAGCAAGTCACTTCACGTCTCTGAACTACACCTTCTGGATTCATCTTCAGACCTGAGGTCTCGGTGGAAGGTGAGGTTGATGGAGGTGGTGGCATGCTGATCCCTTTAGAGTCCCTCTTTGGTGTCATAGCTTTGGGGATGGAGGGAGAGGAGACTGTTTTGCCCACAAGGCTGACTCAGATCACACACACAAAAACCACCTCAAAAGCAGGCAAGGCAAGGCTCGCTAAGATCCCTGCTGAGAACACGGAAGGCTGAGAGCCAGGGCAGCGGCTGGGCTGTGAAGAGGCAGTTTAAGCAGCAAGCAGCGAGTTCTTCCCTGATCCCCTGACAGGGTAATCCAGTGGCTCAGAGAATGGAAAATCCTCTCCTCCTTCCCAACCCCTCCCCCACAAAGGCCTCCTAATAGGCCTGCCAGCTCTGGGCACTTATCTGCCCAGACATCACATTGGGAGCAGGTTGCCTGGAGTCCCCATCCTCTGTGGGAGATGGGGAAGGCTGGGAGGGGCCGGGAGTCCAGGATTGGGGTGGGGGTGGGGAGCGGGTATCTGCTGCTCTCTGGCCTTCCCAAGGATCAGGGACACGAATGGGCCTCTGTTCTGAGGGAAACTTTAGGAAACAGGACAGGGACACAGGACTGGAGGGAGCGGGGCAGGAAGGATGGGTCTCAGGGCAGAGATGTCTTGGGTGGGGCTTATATTAAACAGCCCCGTTCTTTCAGCCGCCATGCTCCTCTCATTTTTATTTGAAGATGGCTCCCTCCCCAGCACCTTCGCCTCCCACCTCTTACACTTTCACTCATCCATCCACTGAGCTGCTGACAGCTGCCCTGCGGGTGAACTCCTGATCCTCAGGCCAGAGCATGCCCCCTCTAGCCCCCAGCCCCCCACACATACTCCCTCAAAATTGTGCCACCTCAGTTCCCCTGAATCAGACCGATTTCTGAATACCTACTTTATGCCAGGCACTTTGGCTACATTATTCTCAATGAATTTTCATACATATACTGTTAGGTGGACACTCTATGTCCTGCATTTACAGAGAAGTAAACCAAGGCCCAGAGAGGTTAAGTAACTTGCCCAAAGTCACACAGCCAGGAATTTGAGGTGGGATTTGCTCAAAGCCCATGCTGAATCCCTGATGCCATGCTCTCTCTTGGGTGATGATAGCTTAATGCTCTCTACCATCACCCCATTCTCCACCCCACCCCCATATTCCGGGGATTAGATCTGAGGCACCACCTGCCCCATGCTGTCCAGGATTGATGTTGTCACTGACGACCCAGCTAAGTGGAATCCTTTGACCATGTCCTGCTGACTTCCACCAAAGACCCCACAAGGACAAGAGTAAGACCCCTGAGACTCTGAGTGATTTATCTGGCAAAATTGTTATTTTATGGGATGGGCCAAAGAGGCGTCAGGAAGCAAGTTTGCTGTAAATCTCCTCTCTCTGCTCCCTTTCCCTCTGTGTGTCCCCTCCTGGGATTTATGGTGGAAAATGTTCAGAGCTAGGGGCTTGGGGCTTGAGTTCAGGCTTGGGGTTGGGAAGGCAAAGGACAATATATCTTCCTCCTCTGAGATCTGCTAAACATGTGTGGCCGTGCGTGTGCGTGTATGTGTGTGTGCGCCCGTGTGTGTGCATGCACTATCCATGCTCCATCACAAGTCGACAAAATCTGTACGAAATCTGTCCGAGGCACTCAAGTGGCTCTGCAGACAGAGCACATTGCCTGCACCAGAGGTATGCTATGGGGGCCAACCCACTGGTGGTGCCCCAAGTGTACCTCCCTTACTGGCGGGCCTTTCCCTGTGCTGAGCCCTTTCCCCATCACAGGGCCCCTTACACAGGTCTGGTGGCCTCCATTTCCAGTCCCTCCATTGCAGGGGAATTTTTCCCAAAGAGTGTCTAGCACCTAGAGGGCACGTCTTGGGCACCCCACACTGCCCGCAGTCCCAAGCCCAGGGTGCAGGCCCTTAGGGAGCACTCAGTGAATCAGGCTGAATGAATCCAGGAGAAAAGAGAAGACGTCACTCTCTGAGTGAATATCAGGTCACTCGCCCACCCCGTCCCCTCCTGGCTCCTCTCCTGGCTGCCCGAAGCAGGCTGCACTGTGTCTCCGGTTAAATATATGGAATTATCTATTACAATACTTCAATATTTATTACATTGATTTCGCTTTAAATGCTTTGTAAATCATAGCAAAAAATAATGGCCTTCCAACAGAGAGTCATATACCGTAATCAACTGGAAGAAAGTCGGCATTGTAATTTAAAATAAAAAAAATCCTTATGTGAGCCTCTCGTTTAAATTAAGAGACA
Source organism: Myotis myotis (assembly GCF_014108235.1). NCBI lineage: Eukaryota > Metazoa > Chordata > Mammalia > Chiroptera > Vespertilionidae > Myotis > Myotis myotis. The sequence continues at coordinate 22,724,016 of NW_023416321.1, read as the reverse complement.
GGACGTGATTCAAATAATAAGACCCAAGTGAGGCTGGTTTTTCTTGGCAAATTAGTAGAGGTTTTAACTGGAACTGAAAAGGTGTTAAGGTGGAACAGTGACCTTATTAGACCTTAATTATTTTCTGTTGTTACATTCCTGGAGCTGAGGTTTTTTCCAAAGTGGCCATGTTAAGCCCCATCGCAGGAACTTTGACTTTTCGAGAGATATCACTTCTCAAGAGGCATTAGTGGGATAAAAAGCAGACATTTCGCTTGACTTTCTTTTCTCCACCCCGGAGTTTCTAGGGCTCCCAGAACTCCTGGCTCTCGGAGGCAACCTCCTTGTCCTTGAAAGCTGAGAATTCCCCCCCCCCCCCCCCACTGTGTCCCTGGCTTCTGACACTCAACCTTCTCAGTGGCAGCCTCCTCCCTCTGGCTATCCTCTGTTGACTGGTGAAGCCAGCACCCATCTGGCCAAGATAAAGGAGAGGGAATGTGCCTGTGTGTGTGCATGTGCCTGTGTATGTGCGTGTGTGTGTGTGTGTGGGGGCATTGTTTGTGGGGACACACAAGTAGCACTCTCCTCATCTTTCACTGCAGCCTTCCTGCTCTACCTTCCATGGTCAAGTTTGGCTGATTATTGGTCCCAATGCTAGCCTGGCCCTGCCCAGGATGCTCATGGCACTTAGAGATGAAAACGGAGCCAATGCCATCCTTTCTGAATGGAAGTAATGCGTGTAAATGGCCGAGCCCTGTGCCGAGTATATGGCGGGTATCCAATACTGGTGATTTTATTTTTGCTGGAAGGAAAGGCAGCCAGAAAGGGGCCTTTTCCACTTGCTTCCATATCCCCCCAACATGTCCCACTGGCCCTGGGGTGGGGCGCAGTGGTGGGAAAGAAATACTGAGCCCAGGAAGGCCCAGTGCATGTCCCTCCAGGAAGATAACCCAGCTGAGCAATTTTTATTAAACACTGTCAGCTCCATTCCTCCCACTGGCCTTCCAAATCGACTTTGAATTTGACCAGAGTGAGGGAGACCTTTTTCTGAAGTCTGGTGTCTTGGGGACCAGGACTGGTGGTTCATCCTTCCTGCCAGAGGTCTGTGTGGGAGTGGGATGATGTAAGAGCCTTGGGAAATAGCTGTGGGGTGGGGAGGGAGCCATTAGGCCATCACAGGTGGGAGGGATCCCCAAAAAAGAGGGAAATCAAGGCTATTTTTGATTGCCCATCAACCATGTAGTTGCCCCCAGATGTTGGTGAATATGCTGCAGTACATTCTTCAGAGGATATTAAAAATCCTAGAATACCAGGTCCGAAAGGGCTTTAGACACCATCTGGGCAGACTCTTTTGCTTTACGAAGGGGATGCTCAGGCAATCTGAAATGATCAAACACCCTGCTGGGGACCCATGGGGACAGAGTTGAGAGGGTGAGGGAGGAGACAGAAGCTGCAGATGCTGTGGTCTCTGGCCTGGGTGAGGCTGGCCCAGCTGAAGAGTCCTGGCACCTGGATACACAAAGGTGCACCTTGGGCCAGGCTCGCCCCCTCACTGGCGGGCCAGCCCCTGCTCCTGGCCAGCGGGAGTGACCTTTCTGGACCCCATTCACACAGAAAGGCCACAGATGAAGGAGGCTGTACCCAGAGGCTCTGGAGGTCTGGGCTCCAGTCTTAGCAGCGACATGAGCCAGGAGCACCTCCTCTTTCTGAGCCATTCCTCCCTGCCCCATTTAGGTAACACAGCGTGGGGGTTACTGGCTTGCAGGGAGGCTGGTCGTGCACTGGCTTTATAAACAGTGAAGTGCAGCGCAGGGAGTGGGGTCCTGTGGCCAGCCAGGTTGTAGAGATCCAGGTGTAGAGATGACTTAATCAGACTTTTATTTGTGGGCTCAGATGGAGTTTTGTCTCTTTTTCTCCTACCATCATTGTAGCTTAACTCTAAATCCTGCCCTGCCAAGGGATGGGACAAGGAAGGAAGCTTAATCCTCCCAATAACAGGACTATAGGATGGGTAGGAAGGTATTATTATATCCATGTTACAATAAATACACTGAGGCCCAGTAGATAAAATACCCTGTTCCCATCCCCAGCTGCCGAGAGGCAGAGCTGGGATATGAACCCAAGTCTGATTCTAGATACATCGCAATCCCACTGGGAGGTAAAGACAGTGGAATGTGAGCTCCATGGGCACAGGGGTCTGTAGAGGATTGTTTGCTGCTGTTTCCCTAGCCCCTGGAATAGTGCCCAGCATAGTGACAAGCAAATACTTAAAAAATGAGAATCAGCTTTAATGGAAGGTATGGTATAGCAAAAGTGAGTTAAGAATGAACAACCTATTGGGGCCTATAGCTTACATCACAGTTTCAGAGAAGGTTATGTGTGCGTAGAGAATTTGGGGTAGCATTTCATTATTCATGGTGGCCCCTTCTGGCTTTTTTTATAGCCAGTTACCACCATGATGGAAGTTTGGGCCTCAGGTAGTAGTTAAGTGGAAAGGAAATAAAATTAGGAAATGGCAACATTGGCAGTAAAGTAAAATCTCCATAGACATACAAAGATCACAGTAAAATGATGTCATAGAGGCAAATACTATCTTGCTCTTTGGTAGAGCCCTTGGGAAGACCTTATGGAGAAGAGAACACTGTTTTCCTAATCAATGCATCCTGTAATGTTACATCCAAAGACACTGATCCTTGATGCAAAGGAACCAACTTTTCATTCAGCCAATTTTTACTGAGCACCTACTATACACCATGTACTGGGTTAGGCCCTGGCAGGTACAGAGATGCCCAAGGGATGGCCCATGGCCCCCAGGAGCATAGCCAGGGCCTCGGGAGGCCAGACTTGTCCAGCAGCTTGCTTGACCCAGCTTGGCTCTTCCTTTTCTCCAACTTGGTTCATAGAGACTCAGTATCTTGCTATAGGAGGTCAGCCCAAGGGTGTCTCTCCAGCTCTCGCCCTCACTTCCCACCCTCCATCCCTAGCTCCCTGGCTGACTGAAAAGGTACAAGAGGGAATCTGAGAGATTCTGTGCTGTTTGTTTTGGGTTCAATGGAATCTCATTTACACGTGTTAATTGCAACTAATTGGCACTAATTGGATGAACAGGAAACCCTCTGGGAGCACTCATACCTTTAATTTGTAGTAAATATCATTAATTAACATATGCTAATTAGAACCAATTAACATTGATTAAGGGTTTCCAGCTACTTGGAAAGTACAACTGTGTCCTCCTCCCTTGGTTGCCTGAAGTCAGCACAAAATATGATACGAGGAGTCTGGGCAGGGAGAGGACCACCCTGCTGGCTGCATCTCCTGATGAAGGGGCATTGTGGCCAGCAGCCCTCACTGAGCTGGGTGCTTGGAGAAGGGCCCCCTGCCCTCTCCCTCCCCAGGACAGAGGGGTTTGCAGGGGAGGGGCTACATGGTTAGTGCTTCTCAGGGAGTGGGAGGGAACATACGGTGGGAGGTTCTGGATGTTGGGATGTTCTCCCCTTGGCCTGGTTCCCAGGGTGGGTTGAAAGAGCCCTAGAGACCAGCCTGGCAGGGAGGGTGGTGCTGCTGAGACCAAGCTATGTTTGGACTAAAAAGGTGCAGATGCTGCAGGTGAGACACCCATCCACGAGTCCTGCTTGGTGCACGTGCGTACACACACACACACACACACACACACACACACACACACACAGACACACAGACACACCTCCATCTGACATGGAGGTGTGAATGGGATACCTTCTAGGTCTGACAGGCGCATAGATCGTGGGGCCACCTCTGTCAGAATTGGGATGCTATTCAAACTAACCAGGGTATTGGTGTCAGATTAAAAAAAAAAATCATTTGCCTGAGAACCAGAAGGCTTTTAGGTCTACGTTTAGTCCTGATATTAACTAGCTATGGGACTCTTGGGATTCACTGAAAAATATATAAATTGTTATATTTCAGTACTTTTAGAAAGAAAGAAATGTTTAGTACAGACGCCCCACTGCTACCCCCAGGATTGCCCTTTCTGTGAGAGGATCCCAAGGCCCTGCCTTCCCTTCTCTGCAACAGTCGCTTCATTGTTTCATGTCCAATGTCCATCTTCAACAAGCTCTCAGTTCCTTCAAAGCAGAGTTCAAGTCTGGCCTGTTCATTGTGGCACTCTCTGAGCACTAAAAAAGCTGCTATTGAGTTAAATAGTGTGTAGGGTGAAAAAAAATGTTGAATGAATGAACACATAAAATTACAGAACCATCTGTAATTTTAACTACCACAGAGAAAATAGCATTTGGTGTGTGTGTGTGTGTGTGTGTGTGTGTGTACTTACATATAAATAAAATATGTTATATAGAACACAAATATCCCAAAAGGCTTAGTGCAGTTTTTGCTTTAATAACTTCAAAAGTATGAGTGCTACAAACTTTAAAAACCAAAGAAATTATTTAAAACTCGATATAGATTTATTATACACTTAGTCAGTTTTGTGAATTTTGACTAATTTTAATTTCCTGTTTCAGTCCCTCTGAATGAAGGTAGCAAAGAGTGACTCAAAAACTAAAACTAAAATTTTATTCCTAAAAATGCACAAGACCAAATGTGTATTTCTGCCAGACTGAGAACTGTTTTTCTCTTTCAACCACTGGGCCAATGAACCCTGCACTATGTAACTCTCCAGGCCTCTCAGGTGATTCTGTAACCCAAGGAAAGGTGTATTTTCCAGGTCACCTGAGAAAAAATAACGTTATAGCTCCCAGATCTGAGCGACTGGCTCAGATGGAAAGAGGCGTGGGCCCAGGTGGGACAGAACCTGGCAGAAACCTCACCTCCAAGGGAAACCCCCTGGTAGATTCTTACCCAACTCAGAGCAACAGGGCTGTCCTGGAGGGGTTTAAGGTTCAGGCCAATGTAAATTGCAAGGTTGGAAAGACAACCTTGTGAGGGGCTTGAACCCACTGGGGAAAGCAGATTAAAAGCCCCTGCTGTGGGACAGGCCCTCTTCTAAATGTGTTACATGCATTCATACAGTCACTCCTCCCACAACCCAATGATGTAGGCACTATTATTATCCCCATTACACAGATGAGAAATCTGAGGCTCAGAGAGGTCAATTAATGTGCCCTAGCTTGCACAGCCAATGGTAGGGCTACAATTTGAATTTCAGTCTAGCTGCTATGTGCTGTCCCCTCCCTTCCACCCACATTTTTGGTGCCTATAGAATGGCTCCAGGAAGCTGTGGCTCCGGGGTGGAATCCCCAAGGCAGGGAGCTCCTGGCCCTGCCCAGGCCTCCACAGCATGGCTGAGTGGACCCTGATTCCCTGCTCCCTCCCCATGGAAATCTGAGGTCTGAGGGAAAGCTGCTGGCGAGGTTCACAGCAGCTTAATTACTAAAGTGATTTTAATTTGTTTTTGTTAATTGAAATCTCATTAAGCAAGTAATTTACTCCAACACAGCTCAGGAGTCCACAATTCTACGGGTGAGGAGGCTAGAGGGGACTCGCCTTAATCTGGGGATTGTGCCACGTTATTGCGTGGCCTTTGTGGGTACGCACATGTGCTCCTGTGGAAGGGCCTCCCTCCTGGCCGGGCACCCTTTCTCCTTCTTGGCCTACACGCCCCTGCCCCAGGGCCCTGGACCCCACCTGCCTGCGCTGATCCCTGGAACGTGAATTTTGAATAAGGAAAAAGTGAACCCAAGCCATCGCTCTGTAGAGCAGTGGTTCTCAACCTTCTGGCCCTTTAAATACAGTTCCTCATGTTGTGACCCAACCATAAAATTATTTTCGTTGCTACTTCATAACTGTAATGTTGCTACTGTTATGAATCGTAATGTAAATATCTGATATGCAGAATGGTCTTAGGCAACCCCTGTGAAAGGGTCGTTCGACCGCCAAAGGGGTCGCGACCCACAGGTTGAGAACCGCTGCTGTAGAGCGTGAATGCATTCAGGTGTGTGGCATGTGGTGCAATGGCCCGAACCCTAATGTTAAGTGGAAGACACTGTTTGGTATTTGCCCATCTTTGTGCCAAGCACTGCTCTAGGCACAAACTGGAGGTGCGGGGGGAACAAATGACACGTTTTAGGGGAAGTCCTTTCTGAACCCTGGGCTTTGTTCGTTCACCTGCGAAATGTCCCGAGTCCTCTTTCATCACTGGCATCTCACGCGCTGTAAACCAATCCTTGCCACTGTCATCCTTCTGGTCGACTCCAAGAAGGCAGGGGCCACTCGGCATCTTCATGGCCGTGGCCCCGGCTTAGCGTGAGGTTTCTCCACTGGGTGTGGGGTGGGCAGTCCTTTATGGAATGGGACTTCTCGGGGCACTGCAAGTCTTCTAGTGTTCCTGGGTGCCTTGCCTATTCAGTACCAGTAGCATCCCCCCAAATAATTATGACAACCCAAACATGCCCTCCACATGCTTCCAACCCCCCTGAGCGGGGTGGGGACTTGAAACCAGTGGATGTGCCCACACACTGCCTGGCATGTAGCAGGAGCTCCGTGAGCATTTGTTGGGTGACTGAGAGAGTGTATGAACTGTGTCTCTGACCTGGTTCGTGTTTCTCCACGAGGTGTGTGCATGTGTGACTTTGAAATGTGTGTGCTGCTCTTCTGGCCTGCGTGCCCTTGGGTGTTCCGGGCCCAGTGGAGGATTCTGGGCCCTGTCACAGGCCAGGCCTCAGTTCTCCAGGGCTCTGTCTGCACTGGGCATGTTCTCTCTCCCTTCATGGCCTCATCCCCTGGCTGCCTCTTGAAGGCCCTCGCCACCCAGCTGCCTCCTCCTTTTGCCCCTGACTACAGCCACTTGGTAGTTTTCCAGGCCTGACATTTCGAACATGCAATGCCATATGTATTGCCACTCTCAGGTAATTATCACGTAAAATTAAGCTAGTCTTGTACGTGAAACCAGCAATTAGCCAGGGATTGAAGGTCAGGGAGAGCTCGTTTATAGAGTCGCTAACAAAATGTTAAGTGGAAGTGTGTGTCAGATGGGCCAGGAGGCTGGATTAGCCGGGGTCGCAGCGGTGGGACTGGAGAGCCATGGAGACTCCCGGGCTCGGCAGCGCCAGGCACAGCAGGAGGAGCTGGGGATTTATGGCTCACACTTTCCTCTTCCAGCTCTCAATCTGGGGCACAGCTTTGAAGGAAGGTTGCTAAGTCTGCTAAATCCTAGTGCACACCGATGCTCCGTCCCCATTCATCCGGAAGCCGGGTAGATCCTGCCTAAAAGCCTGTATGTCAATTCCACCTCCTGCCTGGCTGCCCACCATGCCAGCATTTTACACTGGAGCCTTTCAGATCTGCTTTGCGTATCTAAAGACAGGATGCGCTTTCAAGACTCAGAAACTTTGCAAATGCCATTTCCTTTGCTTGGAATACCTTCTCCTTTCTCCCAACCCTCTTATCATCAGCCTAAGAAATTTCCTATTTCCCTTCCCAAAATCTCAGCCTTCACTTCTCCAAGAGCCTTCCCCCCACAACTTTATTCTGGGAGTGACTTCACTTTTGTACCATGAGCAGGTTTCCACTATTACACTTACACTCCATGGCAATTTATTGGTGACTTGTCTTCCCCCCCCACCACTGGACTGTGAATTATTCATCTCTTCCTGGCAACATGGAGCTTCTCAATAAATGTATGTGGGATGAATATAGAAATTATTTCCTTCTGCTCTTTGTTCTTTTACCTATCCTTCAAGGCCCTGCTCAGATGTCACCTCTGCTTTTCTGGATCCCCTACCCTGGCAGAATTAATCATACCTTCTGTGTTCCTGTAGCACTCTATACACATTTTTATTACAGCACTTACCAAATTGCCTCATATTTCATTATAGGTCTACCCAGGGCTACCACAACTCCAGAGAGCACCATTCACACCGAGCCAGGCAACACAGAGGTGGTGCTTGTACTTGCCCACTAGGCAGTGACCTTCTGCAGAGCAAAGACCCTGAGGCTTTGCAAATAGCCTGCATATTATACGCTCACATTGGCCACATGCATTTAACTATTGAACAGGAACCAATAGTTCAGTGGAGCGAGCTCTAGATTTGGATTCTGAGGACCTGGGTTCCAGTTCTGGCTCTGCAACTAGATTGCTATGCAGCCTTAGGTGAATCAGCCTCACTGGTCCTATCCTTTTAAATCAGGTCACACGTATCAAAGTGCCTGGGACAAAAGTAGGTGCTCAATGCATGTTAGGTCCCCCCACCCCCCGCACCCTGCCGCTTTTGTCATCTGCAAAATGAGGAACTTTAAGATTCCCTGTGGTCTTCTAGAATTATAGACTCCCGTGATTAGAAGAAGTTTTGAAAGGCATCTGGCCTAACCCCTGGTTTCTCCAGTAAGTGGTCCTGGTAGTTCAGGTTTGTACATCTCTAATGACAAGAAACTCACTTCCTCGAAAAGTAGGCCATTCTATTTTCAGACAGCGCTGCCTTAAAAAGAGCCTGATTATCGGACAGCTTCCCAGAGCTTCCACCCCAGGCCCTGGTTTTGCACAGACAACGATCACAGACAACGATCTGCTCCAGGCTCAGAGACACAATTCCGTCCCCATCTCCTATGTGATTTGATTTACTGTCTTGGTTATCCTCCCCGCTCCCCCCCCCCCCCCCCCCAGCCCCGAACTTCCTCCCCTTTGTCCAAAGACCTCTTGAGATGAGGCATCAGAACAGGGGAGGACTATCACCTTCCTCTGCCTGGAACTTGTGCGTCTATCAGGAGCCCAGGTTGGAACCTGAGATTGTGTCCTTGTGACCTATTTCTCCTTCAACCCTAGCAAGCATGTCACCATGGGAGGCAAAGCCGGGAAGGAGCAGAATTCTTCTTCAATTTTATTTTTATGTTTTAAAAAGTCTGTATTTTAAAAAAAACATAAACAAAGTTCAAATACAAATGACAAGCTAGGGAAAAATTATTTGTAATTCATATCACAGGCAAAGGCTAATTTCCTTAAGAGATAAAGAGAATCCACAAATCAACATGAAAAGGATCCATGACCTAATAGAAATATGAGCAAAGGATAGCAGATAATTGACAGAAAAGGACCTGAATAGTGTTCTTAAATATATGAAACCATGTTTAACCCCATTCATCATAAGAGAAATGCAAATTAAAACTACAGTTCTTTTTCATTTGTCACATGGGCAAAGATAAAAAAAGTCTGATAATGTTTTGCTGGTAAAGGGTAAGGAACAGACACTCTCCTACCTTGTGAGGGTAAATTGGTACAACCTCTCTGGGGATAAATGTGGCTTTATCTACTAACATTTAAAAATGCACACGCACTTTGATTCAATGATCTACCTCTAAAATGTATCCTATAAATCTACTCAGATATATCAGAAAGTACACTCAGTGGGGGCAAGGACTTTTGACCATTTGTTCAATGTTCTATCTTTGGTACCTGGATTGCTGTCCAGTACATAGTAGGTGCTCAATAAATGTCTGTTGAATGAATGAATAAATGAACAAATGAATGAACGAGTGGATGGATGAATATGTAAAATGACAAATTATTCATCACAACATTTTTGGTAAGAGCCAAAGACCAGAAATAATGTAAGTCTCCAACTACAATGAAATAACATACTGCTATTAAAAATATCAAGGCAGCTCTCCATGTACTGATGTGTAAGGATTTCTGAGAGATATTATTAGATGAGAAAAGCAAGGTGTAGAAAAATGTGTGTAATAAAAATGCATTTGGATAGAGAATAAAAATGGTGGCAGAGTAGGTGGATGCTGCACAGACATGCTCCCAGGAACAAGCTGGAAATACAACTGAAATACAGAAAGGCTTCCTGAATAATCAAAGGAAAACTCACAGAGCGAACCCTGGTACCCAACGACCGAAGGTGGAGACTGCATAGAGATTGGTATGAGGAGCAGAGGCTTGAAAGGGCTGGCCGGGCACCCACAGATGGCAACTGAAGTCCCGAAAAGATATCTCCACTCTGGGTGGTGCCACTGAGAACTCTGGGACCTAATCCCAAAGCTGGGCTCCCTAGCAGAGAGCACCAAACTGAGGAGGGTACCCACATAACATCTAGCTGTGAAAAACAGTGGGGTGCTGTCTGCCAGGGAGTGGCAGCTGAAAGGTTGGGCACCCTCTTAAAGGGCCAATGCACAAAAATTCCCTGTAGAGCCACCCACCTTGTGCTCTGGCAAAGGGAGGGTGAAGTGGATTAGAGCTGTGAGAGCAGAACCCAGGGCTAGGGACCTGGGGGATAGAGCTCAGAAGGCAGACACCACAAATTTCCTGGGCTGAGTCATTCCCTCACACAGTGGAGGACATCTTTCCCACATAGACATTTGCCTTGTGTTGGGAGGGGGGGCGGGGAGGTAGGCGTCACACCCTACTGGAAAACACCTTGCCCTGAGGTCACGTAAGAGATTAAAAGTAACAATTAGCCTCCAGGAAGAAGCAACTGCCCCACCCTGTTGAAAAAAACTCTCGCCACACCTGAGGACAATTACCTGGGGGCAATTCAAGTCAGAATCCTATCAGTCTGTAGACAGAGGCGGTCTCTGGAGGCTTTCAGTCTTTGCCTGATCCAATTAGTCAAAAAGAACCTTTAACACTGTCCTGCACTAGAGATTAAGAGGTGTAGAGGATCTACCTAATACATAGTCACAAACCCAAACAGACAACCAAAATGAAGAAACAAAGAAACAACCCCCAAATGAAAGAACTAGAGAATTGTCCAGAAGAAGAGATAAATGAAGCAGAGCTAAGAAATTTATCTGAAACAGAGTTCAGAGTAATGATGGTAAAAAATGCTCAACAGTATGAAAAAAGATATAGTAACTATGTAAAAAGAATAGTCTGAGATAAAGAATGATGTAACACAAAGAACACATTGGAAGGAATACACAGCAGATTAGGGGAAGCTGAGTATTGAATCAGTAAATTAGAAGACAGAGTTGAAAATATCACTCAGAGAACCAAAAAGAAAAAACAAACAGGAGGACAGCTGAAGGGAGCCATGGGACAATGTGACACATAACAATATTAGAATAGCAGGTGTGCCAGAAGAGGGAGAATGGAATAGAGAAGGTGTTTGAAGAAATAATGGTAGAAAACTTCCCTAACATGGTAAAGGAAAAGTCACACAAGTTCAGGAGGCACAGAGAACCCCAAATAAGAAGAACCCAAACAGACTCATGCCCAGACACATCATAATTTAAATGCCAAAAATTAAAGACAAAGAGAAAATCTTAAAAGCAGCAAGAGAAAAGAAAACTGTTACCTACAAAGGAGTTCCCATGAGGCTGACACCTGATTTCTCATCAGAAACTCTACGGGCCAGAAGGGAATGGCATGAAGTACTCAAGGTAATGGCAAGGAAGGATCTGAGACCAAGATTACTACTTCCAGCAAGGCTATCATTCAAAATAGATGGTCAAATAAAGAGCTTCCCAGACAAAAAAAAAAAAAAAAAAAAAAAAAAGAAAGAAAGCAAAAGAAGTTCATCACTACCAAGCCAGCATTATAAGAAATGCTAAAGGGATTGCTGTAAGGCAGTGGTTCTCAACTTTGGTTGCACATTAGAATCACCTGGGAATCTTTTTAAAATCCTGATTTCTGGGCCTTACCCTCTGGAAATTCTGTTTCTTTGTTATGGGGTGGGGCCACAACATTAGTAACAAAGGAACAGCATTTCCGGAGGATGAGGCCCAGAAATCAGGATTTTAAAAAGATTCCCAGGTGATTCTAATGTGCAGCCAAGGTTTAGAACCACTGCTGTAAGGGATTACTGAGGAGAAAAAACAGAGAAACCTAGCTATACAGAATTAAAATGGCTATAAATAAGTACCTCTCAATAATAACCCTAAATGTAAATGGATTAAATGCTCCAATTAAAAGGTGTAGGTTAGCTGAATGGATATGAAAACATGACCCAACTATATGCTGTCTACAAGAGACCTATCTCAAAACAAAAGACACACACAAGATGAAAGTGAAGGGATGGGAAAAATTTTTCCATGCAAATGGAAAAGAACAAAAAGCTGGAGTAGCAATACTCATATTTGGACAAAATAGACTTTAAAATGAAGGCCATCACGAGAGAAACAAAGGTCACTACATAATACTAAAGGGATCAATCCAACAAGAGGATATAACCCTGGTAAACATTTATGCACTCAATATAGGTGCACCTAAGTATATAAAAAAAACTTATAGAGGACTTTAACGGAGAGATTGACAACAATACAGTCATAGTAGGGGTCTTTAACACCCCTCTGACTTCTCTGGACAGATCTTCCAGACAAAACCTTAACAAGGAAACAGAGACTCTAAAGGATACACTGGATCAGATAGACATTTATAGAACATTTCACCCCAACTCAGCAGAATATACATTCTTCTCGAGTGCACATAGATCATTCACAAAGATAGACCACATGTTAGGACACAAAACAAGTCTCTACAAGTTCAAGAAGATTGAAATCATATCAAGCATCTTCTCAGATCACAGTGGAATGAAATTAGAAATCAACTACAGTAAAAACACCCCAAAACATTCAAATATATGGAGGCTAAATAGCATGTTATTAAACAATGAATGGGTTACCAACGAGATCAAGAAAGAAATAAAAAAATTCCTGGAAACAAATGAAAATAAACACACAACAGTCCAAAATCTCTGGGACACAGCAAAAGCAGTCCTGAGAGGGAAGTTCATAGCACTACAGACATACCTAAAAAAAAAACAACAACAACAACAAAAAACCCAAGAAAAATCAGCAATAAACTACTTAAACCTACAACTTAAAGAGCTAGAAAGACAACAACAAGAAAAGCCAAGAGTAAGTGGAAGGAAGGAAATAATAAAGATCAGAACAGAAATAAATAGCATAGAGACTTGGAAAAAATACAAAAAATCAATGAAACCAAGAGCTGGTTCTTTGAAAGGATAAACAAAATTGATAAGCCACTAGCCAGACTCATCAAGAAACAAAGAGAGAGGACCCAAATAAATAAAATCAGAAACGAAAGTGGAGAAGTAACCACAGATACTACAGAAATACAAAGGGTTGTCAGAAAATACTATGAACAATTATATGCTAACAAGCTAGACAATGTGGATGAAATAGACAAATTCCTAGAAAAATGCAATCTCCCAAAACTGAATCAGGAAGAATAAAAAAACCTGAATAGGCCAATAACAACTGATTAAATAGAAGCAGTAATCAAAAAAACCCCACCAAACAAAAGCCCAGGTCCAGAAGGCTTCACAGGGGAGTTTTTCCAAACATTCAAAGAACTAACACCTATACTCTTAAAACTATTTCACAAAATTCAAGAGGAAGGAACACTTCCAAACTCTTTTTATGAGGCCAGCATTATCCTAATTCCAAAACCAGATAAAGACACTATAAAGAAAAAGAATTACAGTCCAATATCCCTGATGAACATAGTTGGTAAAATCCTCAAAATATTAGTAAATCGCATCCAGCAATATATTAAAAAGATCATACACCATGATCAAGTGGGATTTAATCCAGGGATGTAAGGTTGGTACAATATTTGTAAATCAATAAACGTGATATATCACATAAAAAAATTGAAAGACAAAAATCACATGATTATATCAATAGATGCAGAAAAAGCATTCGACAAAATCCAACACCCATTTTTGATAAAAACTCTCACCGAAGTTGGAATAGAGGGAGCATATCTCAACATGATAAAGGCCATATGTTACAAATCTACAGCCAACATCATATTCAATGGGCAAAAACTAAAACCATTTCCCCGAAGAACAGGAACAAGACATCCCGCCCACTCTCACCACTCCTGTTCAACATAGTACTGGAAGTGCTAGCCATAAGCGATCAGACAAGAAGAAGAAATAAAAGGCATCCAAGTTGGAAAAGAATAAGTAGAATTGTCATTATTCGCCGATGACATGATATTGTACAAAGAAAATCCCAAAGACTCCATCAAAAAACTACTAGACTTAATAAATTTGGCAATGTAGCAGAATACAAAATTAACACCCAGAAATTTATGGCTTTTTTATACACCAATAATGAACTCACAGAATGATAAACTATAAAAACAATCACATTTACCACTGCACCGAAAAAATTAAGAAACCTAGGAATAAACTTAACTAAGGAGATAAAAGACCTATACTTGGAAAACTACAGGACATTGAAAAAAGAGATCGAGGAAGACATAAACAAATGGAAGAATATACTATGTTTATGGATTGGTAGAATCAACATCATTAAAATGTCCACACTACCCAAAGCAATCTATAGATTCAATGCAATCCCCATTAAGATACCAACAGAATATTTCACAGACCTAGAACAAACTCTCCAAAAATTCATATGGAATAAAAAAAGACCCTGAATAGCCGCAGCAATCCTGAGAAAGAAGGACAAAGTTGGAGGGATCACAATAACAGATATCAAGCTATATTACAAAGCCACTGTTCTCAAAACTGCCTGGTATTGGCACAAGAACAGACATATAGATCAATGGAACCAAACAGAGAACCCAGAAACCAACCCAAGCCATTATACTCAATTAATATTTGATAAAGGAGGCAAGAGCATACAATGGAGTCAAGATAGTCTTTTCAATAAATGGTGTTGGGAAAATTGGACAGATACTTGCAAAAAAAAAAAAAATGAAACTAGACCACCAACTTACACAGTACACAAAAATAAAGTCAAAATGGATAAAGGACTTAGACGTAAAATGGGAAACCATAAAAATCTTCGAAGAATCCATAGGCAGCAAAATAGGAGACATATGTCATAGCAATATCTTTACTGATACAGCTCCTACAGCAATGGAAACTAAAGAGAAAATAAAGAAATGGGTCTATATCAAAATAAAAAGCTTCTGCACAGCAAAAGAAACCATCAACAAAACAACAAGAAAGCCCACTGCATGGAAGAACATATTTGCCCATGTTATCTCCAATAAGGGTTTAATCTCCAAAATTTACAGGGAACTCATACTACTTAACAAAAGGAAGATAACAATCCAATCAAAAAATGGGCAAAGGACTTAAAATAGTCACTTTTTGAAAGAGGACATAACGAAGGCCAAGAGATATATGAAAACATGCTCAAAGTTGCTAATCATCTGAGAGATGCAAATCAAAATGACAATGAGGTACCATCTCACACCTGTCAGAATGGCTAACATCAACAAATCAACAAATGACAAGTACTGGCGAGGATGCAGAGAAAAAGGAACTCTCATGCACTGCTGGTGGGAATGCAGACTGGTGCAACCACTGTGGAAAACAGTATGGAGTTTCCTCAAAAAATTAAAAATGGAACTCTCATTTGACCCAGTGATCCCACTTCTAGGAATATATCCCAAGAAAACAGAAACACCAATCAGAAAGGATATATGCACCCCTATGTTCATAGCAGCACAATATACAATAGCTAAGATTTGGAAACAGCCTAAGTGCCCATCAGCAGATGAGTGGATTAGAAAACTGGTACATTCACACAATGGAATACTAGACTGCAGTAAAAAAGAAGGAACTCTTACCATTTGCAACAGCATAGATGGACCTGGAGAGCAACTAAGTGAAATAAGCCAGTCAGAGAAAGATAAATATCATGATCTCACTCATTTGTGAAATATAATGAACAACATAAACTGATGAACAAAAATAGAGCCAGAGGGGGGAAAATATTCTAGATATAATAGAAGCAATCCTGTTATTTGCAGATTTTTAATATTTCCTACAACTTTTGTGATATCATACTATGTTAGTATAATTTTGGTAATATTATTATACTTAAAATCCTTTTATTCTTGAAATATTAATGTTTATTGCATATATTATTATATGTAAATCATTTTTCTTGAACAATTGGTGTTTATTGCATGTAACATCATATTTAATATAGTTTGTCTCGAGATATTAATGTTTATTGCATGTAACATTATTATATTTAAAATCATTTTTATTGAAATATTAAGGATTACTGCATGTACCATTATTATGTTTAAAGTCACTGTGGTGTTTTTTTTTGACATAAAAAAACCCCTGAAAACTGTGGAAGGAAGCTCCTAACATGGGCACTGGATTAATCTCTAGGCAGAGGAACTGCGGGCCTGGAGGAAGGACTGGGGTGGCTTTACTTTTCAGTGTATTCTCTGGGATTCCTCTTGAATTTTAGGTCACATGAATATATTACCTGTTTCAACAAACAGATACAATTCAAAATTTAAAAAGAGCTGGGCTCAGGAATGAACCCTATTCGTTTGGGCCTGTGCATTTGTGCACACATGTATTACACCTTCCTAAAATGTACACATGTGTATATGTACATGCATGTACATTTCCAATTTACTTTGCTCACAAACGTGGATTCGTCTTCCTAAATGAAACACAGCTCCTGAGGCCTTCCCCTGCTCAACATTCTTTGATGGCTCCCTCCCTATTGTCTGTATGGTCCAAATTCCTTGTCCTGGTCTTGGACCCCAACCCACCTCCCACCATTCCTTCCACACAGCCTTTGCCACAGAAAAATGGAGCTATTTGCTCTCTCCAGACCCACCTGCCATTATCCCACCTGCACCTTGGACGGTGTGCCTTGGGAAATCAAGATCCCCTTCTCCACAGACACATTAGGTCATCCCCACTCTTCAAGACCCACCTCACACCTCTTTCCCAGGAAGGCTTCTTCCATGTCTCACGCTGGAAGTGCTCTCTCACTTTATATCTGCATCTCTCTTATAGCATTTAGGTTTCTTTTAACATTATATTAAAGCTTTCTCCATAACTGAAAACTGTTCTCATAAGCTATCTGAAGGAAGACAGAGTTCAAGTTTGAATCCATTTGCATTGTCCTCAGAGCCCAGTAAAATGCCAGGCACATAGTAGGTATTCGGGAAACACCAAAGGAATGGGTAGGCCTAAGACTCAGCAGTGGGTGATCAGTCTGTCTGGTCTTTGTATCGCCTGAGCCATCATTACCTTCTTCATCATCACTGGGGAAAGGCTTTTGCATACTGTAGAGGGGCTCAGCAGGAGCCACTGCAGCCTATCCACGCCCACCAGCCTGGCTGAAGAGGGGCCCAGACGTGACCAGACGGTGAGGCAGCCGCATTCCAGACGGATGAGGCACGCCTGGGAAGTCACATGTCTGGCTCAACCCACCTGCAGGCACTCAAGCCTTACAGACCCTCAGGCTGACCTGGGGTCCAAATCCTTACTTTCCCTGTGTAACTGCATGGCTCGCTGTCTCAGGGTCCTCACCTATAACATGGGACCAGCGAGACCTGCCTCGTGTGTGGCTGTGAAGACTGGAGAGAATGTTTGGGAGGTGCCTTGCCGAGGGCCTGGCATCTGGCAGGTTCTCAGGGGCTGATTACCCTAGAATCTGGGGCTGCCAAGCTGCGGACATGCAGGAAACCACATCAGCCTGAGCTAAACCTAGAAAGGTAAACGTATTGCCAAAAACCCCATATGCCAAGCAGTACTTTATTGCAAAGCCAAACAGATTTTTTTGGCTTCACTATTGTTTGGGATTATCTTGCCACAGTTAATGCTCTGTTGGTGAGAACACTCAAGACCTACCCAGAGTGTGGTGTGTCTGGGGGATACGTGTGTGAACGAGGTATGCACATACATTCACCTGCATGTGGGCTCCCCAATGGTCACGCATGTGAGTGTTCATGCATCCACACATGTGGATATGGCCATTCAGGCAACAGTGCTGGCATGGGGACCTGGGTAGACTGGAACAAGCTACCTGAAGGAATAAAGATTGGTTAAAGAAATGCTGAGAAAAGATGAAGCAAAAAAGGAAGAAGAAATTTATAGGCTAAACATGTGGGGTGGGGGGGTTGAAAGACAGTAGAGTGTGGGGGCTAAGAGCATGAACTTTAAACCTTTCTTGGGTTTGAACCCTTGTCAATTCCTAGCTTGTGATCTTGGGCAGGTCACTCAACTTCTCTCTGCCTCATTTCCTCATCTGTAAAATTGGATCACAATAACAGCACCTGCTGATTGGGACTGTTGTGAGGATTAAATGAGTTAATACATGTAAGGTGTTTAATGGGGCCTGATCCAAAGGAAGTCCTTGCTTAAAACATGGTGGTGGAAGGAGTAGCTCCCATCAGGCCTCTTTCTTGGTCTTCCTTTACTCCTCTCTGGGATGTCACCTTCCAGCTTCTTTCCCTCCCTCTTCCCTCTCACATCATGGCTCTCCCTCCCACCCCCCCCCAACACACACACATCTTAGCCTTTGCCAGAGCCAGGCTGGGAGCAGGCAGTGCATGCCATTGGCAGGGAAAGAGAGCCAAAGGGAGCAGGAGGAGGTGGAGACACTGGCTCTGAAATGTTGCTTCTTCCCCCACCCCTTTCCCCAGCCATGCTCCCAGAGGCGGGAGGTTGGGGGTGGGGGCAGTGGGAGGGCTCCAACGAACAGACAATCCCAGCCATTCCCTGGTGGGCCGGGGGTCAGGCCCCCTCCTCGCTCCATCTGCCTCTGCCACAGCCTGTGCCATCCGGCTTGCCAGCCCAGCCCAGCCCAGCAGGCTGGGATCCCAGGCCGTGCCAGCCCCGGCCCGGCTAGGGGTGGGAGTGGGCTGCAGTCTGGGGGTCTGCCGCTTTGTTTTATTCGTCCATACCTCCTCTTTGCTTTCGGAGTCCTGGTCTGTCCCAGCCCTGAGGCTCTGACTCCATCCTGTGCCAGCCTCTGGCTGTCTCGTGCATCCCTGCATCTCTGTCACCACCTGCCCCGCGTCTCCTGCCAGCTCTGGGCTCAGGGAGCATCAGGCCCTGTCAGCCTCAGCTCCTGCACTCTTCCTCCCCGACCCTGGCTGAAGGCTGGCAGCCCCAGCACCTGGAGGGGCTGGCTCTCTGGCTGTCCCGGGCGCAGGGTCTTCCACCCTGTCCTCTAACCCTCCTTCCCCTCCTCCCTCTCCCCAGTGACTAGAGTCCTCTTCCCACCCCTCTGCCTCCTCCCTGCACAGGACAGCTTGCTGCCCTCCAGGCCTTGGCTGGAGGCTCACAATGAAATTGCCTCCCCCCACAGACCAGGAGGTGGAGAATCACCATGACAACCAAGAAAGCCTCTCCTCCCTCTCTTACCCTTCCTCTCCTGGCTTTACCAAAGGGGATAGAGGTCTGATGAGGAGTCACAGCTCTCTCTCGGGGATACAGGATGGAGAATGACAGGAGGACAGGGTAGCTGGTGGGACATTTGTTAGAGAAATGGGCTATGGGAGATGGCCGATTGTGGGACTCTCGTGGAACAGGGTCCAAGTGTGTGACTAGTATGGTGCAAGCCACCAGTTGAGCCCCCAAATATGGCTGTGATTCATTGGGGCAGCTTGTTAAATACAGAGAGCATCAGGCACCATCCTAGAACTACTGAAGCCCGATCTTCAGAGTTGGGCCCTAGGAATCCATATTTTAAAGATTGTCCCCATTCCAGCACATACCAAGGTTGAAAACCCACCAGTATACAGAAGGCTGGAATATAACACACCTGTGTTTAACTCCTAGCTTGGTCACCCAAAGTCAGGCGACAAATCTTGTCATCTTTTCAAGGTTCAGTTTTCACTTCTGTAAAATGGGATAATAGTACCAGCTTTGTAGGGTGTTGTGAGAATTGGCCTTCACGGGTAAAGCCCCTTACACAGAGCTTGCCCTCCTCTGCCTCCTGCTCTAGGCTTTGCCATCTCCAGGGGGCCGGGTAGGGTCTGTAGGGGAGAGGGACTCCCCTCCCAGCTGGGGCCTGCCACAGCCTGGGCCTTCTTTGCCATTATGTGTTACAAGACACTGTGAATTCTCCACACCAGAGCAACATGAAATCATTAAGGCAAAACAATAAATAAAGGCCTAGAAGTTATTACAGAGCTGACAGCGCACAACGCTGCCCTGCAAAGCAAATATGAATTATTTCAGAACATTTTAAAATGAAAAATCCTCTCTTCTTCCTGCCCGGCCCTGTAATCCATTAACTCCTCTGCTCACCCCCTTCACGCGGGTAGAGAGTGGCCGGGCCAAGGCAGGGGCCAGAGCAGGGCTTCCTGTGGCCTGGGCGGACCGGCTCTTCCTGCTGAGTCAGGCTGGAAGCCAGCCTGCTGCGCCTTTGGCCTGGACACTTTCTGCTTCTCTAAAGGCATCTCCTTATTCCTTGTCTCCACCTGGAATCAGTCCACAAGCATCACTGTGAACCTCTCTGACCCCTAACATTGTTCGCATTGTTCACAGTTTACAGAGAACCCCACAGCTCCTGGAAGATGGGCAAACAGGTTCAGAAGGATTCAGGGACAGGTTCTGGGTCTGGTGAATGGTAGAGCGGGGACTCCATCCTGGGTCTTCTCGCTCTAGGTTTAAATGAGAGGAAATGAGACAATGTATGCAGAGCACTTGCTTTGGCATACTCTAAAACAGCGGTCGCCAGCCTTTCGGACTTCACAGACCACCAGTGGTCCGCGGACCACCAGTTGGGGACTGCTGCTCTGAAAGCTATTATTACTATTGTTGCTGGTACTGTTATTTTTCCTAAGTACTCCTTCTTTCTGACACCCAAGTTACCCAGCGCTATGATGGCACTGCTGTGGCTACCTGCCGTTCTGACTGTTGAGCATCCTTCCCCGGTTCTGCAGGTAACAGCAGCACCCTTCCTTCAGAGCACTGCCCTCTCCTTTCCCTGTCACTTGATGAGCTGTCACCCCTGTCCCAGGGCCTCTCCTGGTCTCCGTGTGGACATGAGATCCAGACTTGCTCAATCCTGGTGCCCAGCCTCTGACCACCGGATCAGACCAGAGCTAGCAGCAGTGGAATATTTAGCTGAGATGTTATATACCGACTCAGAGAAGGCACGTTTCCTCCTCGCTCCCTTTCCAGCAACATGGGCCATGCCCCATCCCTTCCCACCCACCTCCCCGACCCAAAAAGGAAGAAGCCATCAGGAGGAGATGAGAGTGTGGCCAGCCACAGAGAGGGAGAGGGAAGAGGCCAGGCAGCCCACCTGCCCTTCCAGTTACACAGGTCAATGGTCTGCCCTTTCGGATAAACTAGAATAAGCTGGGTTTCAGTCACTAGCTCTGATGGGTACAGTTGCTGTGGATGGACTCAGACATGTCCTTACCCACAGAGTAAGTTCCAACCCAGGAAAGTGAGCATGGCTTCATCACCTCCTAATCCTTCCCAGGGTACAGGAGGCGGAATGTGCCCGGGACCAGGAGGTCAAGCCTAGGGGTTTCATCCATTGACTTGCCGTCTGGTGATCTGGAGTAAGCCCTGCTTCTCTGGACCTCGGTTTCCTCATTTGCAAAATGAAGGTTAACACCATATTATCTCAAAGGGGTCTTGTGCTGCTAATGTTCTAGAATTAACTTTTTATGCCAATGTGTGCTAGGTGTGGGTCACGGGGCCTTCACACTCCCTCCCCACCAGTCTCTTCACTTCCACCTCCCACAATTCTCCCATCAGTATCCACCCCCTTGTACTCTCCACACCTTTGCAGTTCTTTTTCACTTGTAGCTCCTTGAACAATCAAACATACATACATACATACATGTTCATCCATCCCCCATCCTATCCAACCAAGGAGCTCCTGAAACGTGTTAGGCACTGTCCCAGATGCTGTAGGTGCCACACAGTCCTTGCCCTTGTGGAGAAACAGGTGAACACAAGTGTGTTGAGAGTCAGGAAAGGGGAGACACAGGATGCTACAGCAGCATCTAGAGCAGTGGTTCTCAACCTTCTGGCCCTTTAAATACAGTTCCTCATGTTGTGACCCAACCATAAAATTATTTTCGTTGCTACTTCATAACTGTAATGTTGCTACTGATATGAATCGTAATGTAAATATCTGATATGCAGGATGATCTTAAACGACCCCTGTGAAAGGGTCCTTCTACCGCCAAAGGGGTCGCGACCCACAGGTTGAGAACCGCTGATTCTAGAGCAAGCTGTAGCTTTCTCTAAGGAAGGGATAGTTCTTTAAGGCAAGCCTTGAAGGTTGAATAGGGAATAGTCAAGAAAAAGAAGGGAAGAACATTTCAGGCAAGTGGAACAGCATCGAGAGTGTGGAAAGGAACCATAAGGAAACGTGCATAGTCAGCAAAAGGGAGAGGAAGGTGTGAATGTGTGCCCAGAGGTGTCAGCAGGAGGCAGGCAATGATAATGATCCCTTTGTACTCAGTCCACTTGGAAAACTCATATTCAACGTTAAAAACCCTGCTGAGATATTGCCTTCTCAGGGGGTCTCCAATGGGGACCCCTGACCCTAGAGTTAATTGCTCTTTCCTCCATCTATGACATATACTCCTGTTATTGTACCTGTTCCCCTGCCCTATAATGACCTTTTTCCATATTTGTCTCACCTCTTATTAATATTATTTTATTTCAGAGAAGAAGGGAGAGGGAGCGAGAGATAGAAACATCAATGATGAGAGAGAATCATTGATTGGTTGCCTCCCACACTCCCCCTACTGGGAATCGAGCCCACAACCCAGGCATGTGCCCTTGACCAGAATCGAACCCGGGAACCCTAGGTCCACAGGCTCACACTCTATCTACTGAGCCAAACCGGCTAGGGCCATATTTGTCTCACCTCTTAGAATGTCCGTGCCTTTAGGACACGAAGCTGTTTATAGTTGCAGTGCCTGGCACACATAGGTATTCAATAAATGCTTTTGGACTGAATTGAATCACGCGGTGTGTATGTAACCATGAGATAACTATGCTCATGTTTAAGGAAGGGCGGGAAGAGCAATAGGCATGTATGTGGGTATCTCTGTGTTTGGATTTAAATTCAACAACATTTCCAGAGGGCTGTTTGGAGTCAGTGGACTGTGACAAGCTGCTGACCATTTTCTCAACACCGAGAAAACTCGCTCAGTTGGGCGGTGCGAAGCTAGCTGGGCCCGAGGCTGAGCGGCTGCCTCCCTGTTCTCTCCTCTCTCTTTGCTTTCCTGCCCCTCTCTCCATGGCCCCTGCGGGGACCCTCGACTCTTTAGGGCGCTGTGGCTGAGTGAGGAGGTGGACTGAAGCCATGACCACCCGCCTGGGTGCCCACTGGCCACTGACCAAGCTTTCTTGGTGAAGAAACTGATCAATGGGGAACCCAGGCCAAGGAATGTCTGAAAATGAAAATGATGAGTTCGAGTTCGCTTGAGGGGAGGGTCTGTTGGGATGGGACAGGCGAGAGAATGAGTACTCGGAAGGAGTGGTGGGATGAGAGGAGCGGAGTGGTGTTGAGGGCTCTGGAGAGACCATTAGGCTGCATCATAGAAGTAAGGCTGCGGAGGGAGAGGTCGGGAAGGGCTCTGAATGCCAGGCTGACTTTGGGACTCTGTCTTACGGACTCATGGTTTTCACACATGAAGTCCTTTGTTTAAATGATGTCCTGTTTGGAAGTCCAGTAGGGCAAGCAGATAAATGGTTGGATTGCGGCTGGGGGTTCCAGAGTCCTGCTTCTCACCCCTCTCCCCCTGCACCCCGGTCCATGGAACTCACAGAGTGACACGGAGTAGGTTTTCAAAGCATTCTCTGTGGAGAATGAATCAGCAGGACTAGGAGGCCTGAGTGAGGAGGGTACGGAGAAGGCTCCGTGGACTGGGACGCAGCTTCCTCCAGGAAGCCGGCCTTGTTCCCCTCTATATGCTGGATCGGCTGCTCCTCCTTTGTGCCCCACTGCCCTGGGCTAGCCGCGCTTGTAGCAAGAATCCTGGAGGACTGTCATTGTCTGCTCATTTCTCTCTCTCCTCTTCTAGGCCTTGAGTTGAGGGTGAGAATCCCATTGCCACAGCCTCACACAGTAGGCTCCACATGATGCAGAGTAGGTGCTTAATAAATGCTGGTAAATGAATGAATGAATGAGTCTTACTCCAGCGTGGCTGCAGGGGGAGATCAAATGACAATGTGTGCTCTGGACAGATGAGAGGTGAAATGAACATCTGGAGAAGGGTTACTGAGTGTGACAGAGGCCCAGCAGAGAGAGGTTGGGGGCAGAATCCAGGCACTGGGGTTTCAGGGCTGGGATGGCATACTTGCTATGGGTACTGTACAGTCTGCCCACCACTTTGCATGCCCACTGTGTGTGTGTGTGTGTGTGTGTGTGTGTGTGTGTGTGAAAACATACACACATGGCAGCAGTAAGTTTGATGTGCGCACGTGTCTTTGTCTATTCAGGTATGGGTGTGACACCTTTGCATGCACAGCTGTGTCTGTGGGACATGTACAGGCGTGTTTTTGTATCTGTGAGTGTATATGTGCTTGCACAGATGTGAGCGTGACCACTGGGCTGGGTGGGGCCGGGTGTGTTCTGTCACTGCACCCTGATTAGCTTTCCCTTGGAGGCATTTAGGTGACGATTTACAGCCGCACCTGACCCTGGCCTCTCTGTCCTGTCCCGTGTGGTGTGCGCTGCTGGGGCTGCCCCCTGGCCCCTGCCCACCCCTGCCCCCTGGCCACATAACTGTGATTTATGGCTGGCCTGTGGGGAGCGGCCCCTCCCCACCGTCCAACTCTCTGCAGCTCCCACACCAGATGGGCTGCCTGCTGCTCCAGGGAGCAGCTCCGCCAGGGAGGATGAGGCAAGAGGACCGCCTCCAGGCCCGCACAGACCCCTCCCTCCCTCACTGCTCTCCCCCTCTCAGACAGGGCCTGTCATCCTGTCCTGGGCTTGTTCGTGGTGTTGGGATTGTGAACTGAGATGGGAGGTCAGAGTCTGTGACACAGAACAGAAACCGTCGCTAGTCCTCTATTCATCTCCACCCCAGACACAGATAGACAGACAGATGGACAGACACACACAGATAAAGATACCGATAGGTCCTCCTACAAGGATGCTTATAGGATGCATCTGACAGACACATGCACACACTTGCAGTGAGTGTTCGTGGGGATCTGCATATGTGTGGGGGCTGGGAAGGGAGCCAGGCCAAGCCTCCCCACTCCCGCTGTGTCCCTGCCTCTCTACTCCTGTGTCTACATTCCCTGATGCCAAAGGATATCTTCTCCAGCTCCTGCCAATCCATTATGAAGGTCCACTCGACCAGCAAGGGCATTTTTGGGGGTGCCCTGGGGTGGGCCCCTGGGGGCTGGGGCCCCACCTTCTACTCCCAGGTTGGCGTTGCCGGGGGTGCAGGGGGCGGTAGGGAGACCCTGGGCTGTGTCAGGCTGAAGGTGAGAGCTGGAAACAAAAAGATTGGAGTAAATTATTATTCCCCCCATGGCTTTCCCAAGGAAAGTGGAAGCAGCAGCCTGAGGCCCGTTTTCCTATTTGATGGGGAATCAGATAAATGGCAGGCAGCTTGCTCTGATAAGGCCTTGCTCTGGGCACAACCTCTCTCTCTGAAACCCTCTTACTATGCATAGAGGAAGGCTATCTGTGCAGCTGCACCTTGACACAAATATATCTGCACCCGAGATGAAGCAATTCCCCCAGAAATTACAGCAGGGGGATTGCATCTGAGGAGGGGGCCCTGGGGAGGCGTGGGGCCTGCGAGGGAGGGAGGGGGGAAGAGAGAGAGGCCTGGGCAGGCAGGGAGGAGAAGAGGGAGGTGGCTGGGAGGCTGGGAGTGGGGAGGAAGAGGTCAAGAGGACTGTGCCAGGGAGGGGCTCAGAAGCATCTCTGTATACAATTTGTACGTTTTTTTTTTCCCCTTCCAAGTAGTTTTCATGGAAATATTATTTTCCTCCCGCATCATCTTCTTAATAAGTTAACCTGAACCCCCCCCCCCCCCAACACACACACAACCTGCACCCTGCCCCTGCCCTTACCACATTCTCTTCTGCTGATAGAATTAAAAATAAAATATGTGGACAATACAATAGACTTTACAATTAGTTGCCTCAACAGAAGAGTCCCAGCTGACTTAAAATTTCTCTTTTCAAAGGGAGAGTGAGGTGGTAATGTGATTTAAATAAATAAGTGTATAAATAAATATTTTTGAAAAGATGGAGAGCACAGAGTTCTGATTGTTTGGGCATTTGAAACACTTTTCCAACTTGTCATACGACTGTGTGTGTGTGTGTGTGTGTGTGTGTGCATGCGTGCTTGTATGTATGCAAAAATGTGTGTGAATATGCCTGTGTGTTTGTCTGGGTGTGTTCTCATATGTGTAATTTTTTTTATTGTCAATTCTCACCTGTGGATATTTTTTTCCATTGATTTTCTTTTTTTAGAGAGAGTGAAGGGAGGAAGAGAGGAGAGGGAAGGGGAGAGAGAGAGAGAGAGAGAGAGAGAGAGAGAGAGAGAGAGAGAGAGAAAGAGACACGTCAATGTAAGAGAAGACACCTTGGTTGGTTGCCTCCCACACATGCCCCAACTGGGGCCAGGGATCGAACCTGCAACCCAGGTATGTGCCCTTGACCTAGAATTGAACCTGTAACCCTTTGGTGTGTGGGCTGACACTCTAATCCCTTAGCAACACCAGCCAGGGCTGTCACATATGTAACCCTTATGCACACAGACACATCCACACTCTGCTCTTTTCATCTAGCCTGACGACACACCATCCTCTCCCTCTGTCCCCCACCAGCAGTGTCTGCCCATGTCTGTGAGCTTGTGCCTCTCACCTCCCTCCTTCCTAGTCTGAAGAAGTGGAGCCTCTCAGGAGGTCTCCAGGAAGCCCTGGCCCAGGAAGAGAAGCATAAGTGAGAGACATCCCATTAGGCACAAGGGTCCCCATCTCATACCAGACACCCCTCCCCTAGCTCCTCCAAGGCTGGGCAAAGGTGCCTGAGGGCGCTGGGAGCAGATGCAGTCAGGACAAGTACAGGAGAATGTCAGCGGGGTCATGTGGGATGGGGGTCCTGTTTCCAGAGCTTTGGGTCCTAGGGGCACAGGGTGGGCTTATCGGGGTGGGATGGGCTACAGGAGGCATTGCATGTGCAGGGAGGGTGTGAGAGGAGGAAGTGAAGTGTTCCCCTCCCTCCCCAAACTGGCACCTGCCTTGGGTCTGACTGTTGAGCAGCTGCAAGACACAAGAGTCAGCCGACAGATGCTATGGCCCAGCCTTTGTCTGAGAGTGAAATCACCACCCCCGCTTAAGCCCCTATGGCAGCTAAGGCTGGGAGGTTTATCCCTGTCATCCTCCAGCTCCATCTCTAACCCTATAAAGCAGCAGACGCCTTCATCCTGCCCCCCAATGCCCGGGAACTGCAAAGGTGATGGGGAAGATGCAGGAAAGTGAAGGTTTGGGGGACAGATCTTTCAATCCCTTTGCCCAAAGTTTATGATAAAATCCTAGAACACACCTATATCAGGGTGGTGGTGTTGGTGGGGGTGGGGACTCTGTCATGTCAACCTCATGCAGCTGAAAAAGGGCTAAACTGGCAGCCAGGAAATCATGCTTCAACTTCTCTCTCTGCCACATCTCTATGGCCAATTAGTTCATCTTCTGGTCTCACTGTTCTCGTCTGTAAAACAGGGGAGGAGCAATCCTTCAAATGATAGGTATAATATTAAATAACACAGATAACTGGTTTTGTTTTGTTTTTTAAGACATGTATCAGGCTGATGAGGCAAGAACTGACTGGTTGTGACTCCCCCACCTGCTACTGGTTTGGGATGAGCCTGGAGGAGCCCAAGGCCTGGTTTCCCTGCAGAAAATAATCCCTGGAAAACAACTAGCCTCTTCTGGGCCGGTGGAATTATCTATCTGGATGCACTTACAAAGCTGGCTCTGGAGACAGGCTAGAGAATGGGAGCCCTCCAAGGGAGCCAGGCTGGGCTGCGGTACAGGCAGAACAGGTCCCCCATCCCCAATTTTTCTGCAGTGAAAGACTTAGCCAGGGAGTCAAAAGGGCCAGGGAGCCTGGGAACTGTCCTGTTAGACCAAATACGAGAAGAAAAAGCTACCTAGAGAAGCCTGCAGGGCATAGATAGGTACCCTGTTGTTCTCCACGTTGGCGTTGGCGAGATGAGACCTTCACTGGGACACGAATCCCCAACCATTCCTATTGTGGGACTTTGGCCATCATTGGTCTCACATTGGGACACTGGCTGTCACACCCATCGTTGCAAATCATTAACTGCTATTGATCCTGATATTGGGGCATTGATTCCCCTTAACCAGCTCTGAATTGGGGCATTGATCCCTACATGGGATACTGATTACCTCCACAGAATCTTCATTGGGTTATTGATCCTTACTTTGGAATGTTGACTCTCTTTCCCATCCAACTCTGGATTGAGACATTGATCCCACATAGGGAAGTTGATTTATTCTTCTCACTCAGTATCTGGACATTATCCACTACTCAACCCACAATAGAGACACTGATTTTTTATTTTAGGGCTCTGGTTCCATTCATTCCATCAATCATCTGTTTGTTACATCTACTGTGTGTCACTCTTTTGTGCTAATGGTAGGGATTTCTGCTTCTCTTTCTCTTCCTACCATTGGTCCCCATGTGAAGACCCCTTCAGTCTTCACAGTTGAATGTTGACCCATCGTCCTGCACCCATCACCCCATTCTTCCTTCTCTAATGACTTTAACTAAGCTCTAGAGTCATCAGTCACATGAAGAAAGCCGAATGAAGTCAGGGACCATTCACAGCGCACTGGAAAGAGCATAGACTCTGGAGCCACGAGTTTAAATTCTGGGCTGCACCAAGTACCAGCCTCAGTTTCCTCACCTTTCAAGTGATGAAGATGCCTATGTTTTAGGCTTTCTCTGCAGATTAATGGAGGGAATGTATTTGAGAGAACTGAGTGGGACATGCAGCAGAGAGAGCGCAGTACTTAAAGCAAGGCTTTCCCTCCCCTGTCCTCTTTGCCAGCCCAGAAAGATGGCTCTTAAGTTGGCACATCCATGTATCCCCCTCACAGACTGCTGGTGGGGCTGAGACCCTTTCTGTCCTTCATGAAGTAGGTCCCTCACAAAATTCCAGATCTAGCTTTCATTTTAAAAAATCCATATTATGTAGATAGCGAAGATGAGAGAAACTTTTCCACCTCAAGCCTGTATGTAATTACATATTTTGGCCGCGTGCTGGGCCAGGGATAAATCTGTATGGTAATGCAGACCAGGGGCTTATGATGTAGGCACACATGCTAATTTTAAACCACAAAATCGCGGCTGTTTTTCATTTTCATTTCCGACAACACAGGCAGAGATTAGGTCCTATTAAGCACCATGGGGCCTGTCCTCCCCCCGCCACCTGAGGGGCTCCTCATGGCTTTCGGCTTTCGTGGGCTTGTAGGGCCCGGAGGAGGCAGACACAGCCTTCCTAATTGTAGGGCAAAGCTCTGCTGGGAGAAGGTGTCCAAGTGGGCAGACTGGGGCTAGGCCCCTCTCCGCCTCGGGAGGGAAGACTCAGAGCCCACAGTGCCAAAGGGATTGAAATTCCAAGTCGGTGCCTCTCTTCATGGGAAAGAAAAGTCGGATGCTCTCCCCAAAGCCCAGGACTGTCTTCAGGACCCTGAAGAGCAAGGGCTCAGGTCACTGACCTTTAGCCCAGTCCCATCTTTTAAAAAAATGTCTATTATTTATTTTATTGATTTGAGAGAGAGGAACGGAGAGCGAGATAGAGAGAAACATCGATCAGTTGCCTCCAGCACGCGTCCTGACCAGAGACTGAACCTGCAATCTGGGTATGTGCCTGGAGTAGGAATCAAACTGGCGACCTTTCGGTGCATGGGATGACACGCAGCTGAGCCGCCCCGGCCAGCCAGCCCCATATTGATGTGTGACCTTGTGCAAGTCACTCTCTTGCCATCTGTCAAGCCCAAGAG
The DNA here is from genome assembly GCF_014108235.1 of Myotis myotis. Taxonomy (NCBI): domain Eukaryota; kingdom Metazoa; phylum Chordata; class Mammalia; order Chiroptera; family Vespertilionidae; genus Myotis; species Myotis myotis. Next base: position 22,694,354 of record NW_023416321.1, on the reverse strand, counting down.
AGTGCAAATGAGGTGACCTGGACTCTTCCTTCCAGTTCTGATGTTCTGCATTGGAGTTTCCTGTTCCCATAAAAGGGAAAATGGAGCAGGGGTGACAGCAGCCAACATGGGTTACCTACGGACCATGTGTTAAACGACAAACTTTCATGATCTCATTTAATCTTCTCCTTGATTCCCTGATGTAACAGAATGGTAAACAGCAAATCCTATATTCATCCGTCACTGGCTGGATGATCCACTGTCTCATCTGTACAATGGGCGTGTAATTGATAACAATACCCTGATAATGTATTTTTGAGATCAAATGAATTGCCACAAAGTATACAAGACACTTAGAGCCGGGCGCATGGTCAGCATCATATATGTGCTGGATGCTATTATCATTTTACAGATAAGGAAATGGAGGCTCAGAGAAGTTCACTCAAGGCCACATTGTTGGACCCAGAACTGGAACCCAGGTCCCTGTAGCTCCTCAGTAGATGCTGCTTTGTCTCATTCACCTCTTCCCCACCCACAAGCAGGGGCAGATTCTCTGTGTCCCGCCTGTCCCCATTCCTGGGCACTGGGCAAAATGGCAGCAGAGAGATGCTGAGATCAGCAAAAGGGCTCCTGAATGGGGCTCTGGCTACCCCTCACCCCCAACACCAACCTTGACTCCCAGCAGCCTTGGGTACAAGGGAGCCAGCCCAGGCTCAGCCTGACAACACTGGGTCTGGCAGACCCTCTGCTTGTCTGAGGAGAGAGGAGGGTGGGGAGGGGTTGGGAGGAGGAGCTGGCCCAGCCCCCTTTCATTCTCCCTCCATCTGCACCCAGAAGCAGCCAAGCGTGGCACTGGGCCACCCCTCCCACTCCCACCCCCTCGGCATCTCCCCTCCTGGGCCAGGGCTGCCCTGTCTCTTGGGGGAACCTGGTCTGTGCTCAATTTCATGCCACTTAATTCCCAAGTCTGCCCGTGAAAATGGCAACAAATCGGCCCCAACTGCCCAAATGTCCTGTCCCATCTCGGATGTCTCTCCCGCAGCCCCCTCCTCCCTCTGACAGCCCCTCTCCCATCAGATGAGAGGGAGCATCAGTCCATGGGGCCAGTGAGCTGAGAGGCCTCACTTCTGACTCACACTAATTGTGGCTCTCCTCCCTGCTCCCCAAACCCCTTTTCCACTAGGGCCAAACCCCCAATGTGGGCCACAGGTCAACCCAGAGGTGACACACTACATATTCCCTCAAGTGCATGGTCAATGCTGGGGCTCTGTTTTATTTTGAATTTTGATATTACTGCATGATTATTCTTTTACTTATTTTCTAAGAACAATCTAATATATTTTTTGAATAGGGACATTCACATGGTTCACATTTCAAAAAATATAAAAGGGAGGATAAGTGGTTCTCTCACCTCCCTGTATCAGTCCCTCAGGTTTCCCCAACTCCCCAGTTCCTATCCCAAGAAAACGAACACCCCCAGAATCTTGGGCACCCTTCCAGAGATCTGTTGTACAAACATAAGCAAATACATGTCGCCTTGCCTACTTTTCCCACAAATGGTGGTCCACTGTACATGCCAGTCTGCACCTCACCATTTCCATTCACTGTGTCTCAGTGCCCAGTCTTCTTTTCCACCCTTCCTCTCCATACAGGGCAATCTGAAACTCTCCTCTCCCTCCACCTGCCCACCATAAAGGTACTGAAGCCATACAGACCAGAATTCAATCCCACCTGTGTCACTACTCTCTGGGTAGTTGACCTTGACAAGTTCACTTTCCTCTCCAAATCAGTAAAATGGAAATATTAATGCATATCCTTCTCACAAGACTATTAAGGGTTGGTGAATAATAGAGAAGATAATAGATGCAAAGTGCCAGGAAGTGACGCCCATTCCTTTCCCCTTTCTCACCATCCTCCCATCAGAGGAATGCCTACTTGTCCTTCAAGCCCTGGGTCAATGCTACCCCTTTCGGGGCCCCCCTTCTAAGGAATGAGGCCTCCTCTTTGCATCTATGGGTTTTGGATCTACCTTGAGGAGAGTGTATAACTGTGCTGTGGTGTAGCCACCTACACTCATCTTCCCCCCACAAAGTTGTGATTGAGGGCTTCTGATGAGCAGGGACCAGCATATTAAGGTGTAAATATTTATAGCCTTTTTGCTCCCCTCACCTGAGCTGATCAGGGGGTTAGGGACAGAGGCAGAGTTGAAGCAGCATCCCACCCAAGAAAGAGCATGAAGTTTTCAATGGCAAAAGCTGGATCAGAATAGAATCGGTCCAGTTGTCGAGTGGTGGAAGCAAGAGAGAGTAGAGCTGGGGTTTTAGGAGAGACAAAGGAGAAAGGAAAAAGGGTGTGAGAGCCTAGTAACCTATGAGACTTTGGGGAAAGACAGGACCAAAGAATATTTTGCTATCTGCTGTGTGATGTAATTTTCTTTCCCACTTGTCCAAGAGAGTTTGGTAAAGGCTTTGTTGCAAATCAGTGCTTTTGGAGGCTCTTAAGTTCTCTTTTTGGGTGTGATCTAGGGTAAGACTGCCCTGTACACCCTGGGCCTGGCTTAACAGAAGTGTAGAACAATATAAAGAAGGGCAGGTAGAGGGAGAGGAGGGGGGACGTATTTCCCAAGGAGCCCCTAGATTTTGAAGAACCACCTTCCTACCCATTATTCCCCCTAATTTGCCTTAAGATTTATAATTGGCACAACTACTAAGGACACATCAGGTACACTCCCTCCTAGTGGTTGTGGCACAGACAGGAGGGGATGGGTATTGGGTGTGATTCTCTACTAGCCTTTCTTTCTTCCCACCCCAAGAAAGCTATCAGGAAGTAGGTGAGCTAGATACTTCTAGATACATATTACCTCATTTTATTCCTCCCAGCCATCTTGTGAAATGGCCTTAACTGCCTTATTTTAATGTCAATTTCCAATTGTTTATTGTTAGAGTGTAGAAGTACAATTGACCTTGTATCCTTCAACTTTACTAAACTTACTAGTTCTAGTAGCTTTTTTTTTTTTTTTTTTTTTTTTTTTTTTTTTTTGGCTAAGGGTTGATTCCTTAGGGTTTTCTATGAAGATGATCATGTCAGTGAATAAAGATGGTTTTTCTTTTATTTCTTCTTCTTGTCTTATTGCACTTGCCAGGATCTCCAGTATAGTAAATTGAGTCAGAGATGTCAAGTAACAAACTCAAGGGCTCCTAGCTAGTCAGCGACAGTACCCAAATCAGAACCCAGATCTGCCTGGCTCCAAAGCCTGTGCCCTTTCTACTGCTCTGAGCTTTGCGAACAGTGAAGTGCTGTACAAAATGTGGAGTTATAATACTTTCCTCTGTCTCCCAGCCCCTTCAGCCCAGTTCCAGATACATAGGAGCTGCTTGTTGAAAACTTGTTTGATTGGCAGTGGTGAGGCACAAGCCAGAGAGCAATGTGGGGTGATGTGGGGTGCACAGTGGAGTTGGGAATGGCGGCATTTCCATTCCACTCTGGAGGCTCACCTTCAGAGAAATGGTCCTTTGGATGGACAGAGAGTATGCTTCTTGTAGACAAATGAGGGATTCTGTTTAGAAGAGGGTGTGGGGATACAACTAGATCTTTAAGAAGAACAAGTGGTGAGTGAAAAGGAAGGCTGTAGAGACACACTTCCTAGGCCTTGAAACCCAATTCCACCACCTACCAGCCATGTGACCCTGGGCAAGGTATTTAGCCTCCCTGGGCTTTAGTCTTCTCATCGGCAAAACAGGGATAATTGCTTTTCTACCTTATAAACTCATGTGAGGGTTACACAAGTTAATACACAGTAAATCCCCCAGGCTAAGTGCTATACAAGGGTGAGCAACTATTATTAGTATTGAGTCACAGGTCTGTTGGGGAGAGAGGGGGTTCCTCTCGGAGCCACCTTCCTCTTGGAAAACACACACACCCTGCTTCTAACTCCCACAATTGTATATAAAGAGAGCTGTGCCTTAGGTGGCCAAGTTACTTGACCTCTCTGAGCCTGTTTTTTTTTTTTTAGCTATTGAATGGGAGAATGAGCCCTATCTCACACTGTGAAGAGAACCAGCTAAGGCATGGTAAAGCACTACAAGCCTTTGGTAATGGCAAGAATAATGACAACTTCAAAGTGCCTCCTCTCTGTGAGGCAACTGGGAGGGCTTAATTGGCGTGTATTCACTTATCCTGGCAACACCCATGTGAGGCAGACTGGGATCTACATAAGGACACCAAGCGCCAGAGGTCAAATGACATAAGGGCTTTCAGCCAGGATTGAACCCAGGTAGGCCCATCCTCAAAGTCTGGATCTTGATTATTTTGCACGGTTCTCCTTCTGGGATCAAGGGGCCCGAGCCATAGCATCTGGGTACAGGTGCCCCCTCCCCCAGGCAGCCCCTCTCAGGCCCTCCCCTGGGTGAGGGCTGCCCTTCAGTCACTCGCTCGCTCACTCGTCCAGCCAAATGCGGGCGGGTGGCTTTGGTGCAGGAGGCAGATGGGACCTTCACAAAAGCCCCCGCACCTCTCCAAGCTGGTCCCCCCCACACGCCTGATTACCCCCCAATACCCAAGTTACCATTGATACAGTGGTGCCGGGTGATTCAATTAGTGCAGCCGGCATGAAGGCAACAGCACAAAGAGCTGGGGTAGTTAGAAACTCATTTTCTTTTGATTATTATAGCATCTCACACGTGGAAGCAGAAAATTATAGGCTCATGTGTCTTTGCTTAATATCCTCTGGGGCCAGATTTGTCGTCATGTTGAAGTTAGCTGTCAGAATTGACAAAATCATGTGGAGTTGATGGATTTACAGTGCCTGGGCTCAGCCAAGCTGGAGAGGCGCAGACCCACACAGATGCAGATAGAGAGACACGCACACAGACACTCATAGACACACACAGACACTCACACACGGGCACACCCCACTCAGACACAAAGGTACACACACACCTCACTTTCCAGATGCTAATAAACAGACACTCTCACAGTGAAGCATGTGCAGAGATAACACACTCCCCGCACACTTAAACATACCCATTCAGACCCACACAGAGATGCATACACACTCAAGGGTGCACACACACACACACACACACACTGCACACACTGATATACCCCCACACACATATACATACCCCACATACTGCTATCCACTCACCCAGACTCACATAGGCTATGCATCCCCAACACCCCAATGCCCCTCACCCAGACAACCCCCCAGATATTCACACCCTCCCACACATGATACATGCTACTCAGACATACACATATACTTACACTCATGCACACTGATGCACAGCCATACAGATGCACACAGATACATGTACACACATGCTGATTCACTCCAGTCAGATATAGCCTCCACACTAATACACACTCACCTGGACACACACTCAGATCTTCACACACCCACATTGATATACACCTATGTGGACACACACAAAAACTCACACCCACAGTGCTCACACATAACCCCATTCTCACACACAGCACTATATAATCTCATTCAGACACACATGATTCACACACACTTATCCAGGCCCATACACACACGTCAGACACAGAGACGGTGGGCACACACAGGGCAGGAGACACAGAAAACAAGCACCTGCACAAAGTCAGAGTGATGCACTTACACAGGTGCCCAGACAAGGACCTGACCACACATGGGCAGAGAGACAACACAGAGTCACAGACACATGAAACAGAGAAACATTCACAGGGTCGCATGAGCATGAAGGTGGTAGGCAGCTCCCAGCTTCTCCCCACTCACCCCCTTTCTTCCCATTTCTCTCCTCAAACTCATCCTTGCTTGCCCTGGCTGGGTGCAGGAGGTCTAGGGGGTGACATGGAAATAGCAGCATAGATAGGGTGAAGACTGGGGCAACCCCCACTCCTGGGAGCCTAGTACATCTCAGCTCTGTTAGAGTGACTGGTGGCCCAAGGTGTGCTGAGGGCATAGGCAGGGGGAGGGAACTGGGAAGGGATTTAACCTCCACTTCACAGAGAAGGAGACTGAGGCACAGAGAAGGTAAGTTCTTCCCCGATGATGCACTGGGAGCTTTCGTAACAACGAGCAAAAGCAGCACAGGTTGGTGAGTGAGTTGACCAGGGGCTTGTTTCAGCCCCACTTGGCCCCTCCTGCAGGGTGCAACCTTACTCAGCAGCCAGGAACACAGGACGGTTCTCTGGCAAATTCCTGGTAGAGCAAAGGAAGGCTGCCTGGGCTGGAAGGTTCTGTAGAGACAGCCAGGCCCTCCGCCTCTCTTCACAGAGGGGAACTCAAGGGCAGAGCTCCCCCAACAGATAACGGGGCACTTGCGACAGTAGAGGTGATGGAGGCCGCACCCCAACTTTCCCTGGGGAGGGCAGAGGAGACCTGCCCTGGTGGGCTCCTGGGGAGGAGGGTCCAGTCCCAGCGTCCGGATTGTGGGGATACTGGTTGTGAGCAGGAGGAGCCGGTCCGGGGATCACTTGGCCAAGGAGGGTGGGAGTGAAGAGTCACATATTCTAGAATCTTTGAGCCTTGGCTCAGCCAGCCTCCATGCCCTCATGAGGAGGAAAGCTATCCTGCCTGAACTCCATGACACCAGGTGCTACTGGGCTCCTTCCCTCAGCAACCCTAGAAGTTGTTCCTATCATCCCATTTGGCCAAGGAGGAGCATGACACTCGGAAGGTAAATGATTTACCTGAGGTCACAGAGCTAACAAGAGACAGAATCTGAACCCAGGGCTGCCTGACTTCCAATCCCCTGCTCACTCCCTTCCAGCACGTGAAGTCAGCAAGTTCAGGTATAGAAGGAAGGGAGGGACTTCCTGGCTCAGTCAGGCCTAAGGGCCCAGAGCCCCAGGGGTGGGACGCGATGGCTGCAGTGGAAAGGGCCTGGGCTTTGGGGGTCAGACCAAGTTAGGTTTGAATCTGAAATCTACAACCTCGAAGAAGTCACCTTGCCCCTCTGAGCCTAATTTCCTATCGAATAGAAATGATAATATCTCTCTGAGGGCTAGAGAGAATTATATATATATATATATATATATATATATATATATATATATAACATCTCTTGTGTATTAAACATATCTATACTTAAAAAAGGGTAATATGCTAATTAGACCAGACATCTTCCGGAAAAAGCCACGGTGGCGGGGGCCGAGGCAGAGGTGGTTAGGGGTGACCAGGCTGGCCGGGGAGGGCAGTTAGGGGTGACCAGGTCTGCAGGGGGTGGCAGTTGAGGGCAGCCAGGCCAGCAGGGGAGGGAAGTTGGGGTGACCAGGCAGGCAGATAGGTGAGCAGTTAGGGGCCAGCAGTCCCAGATTATGAGAGGGATGTCTGACTGCCCATAGGGATTGGGCCTAAACCAGCAGTCGGACACCCCCTGAGGGGTCCTGGAATGAAGAGGGTGCAGGCTGGGCTGCGGGACCCCCTCCCCTGTGCACGAATTTCATGCACTGGGCCTCTAGAGTGTGTGTGTGTGTGTGTGTGTGTGTGTGTGTGTGTGTGTGTGTATTCTCTCAGGAGGGTCTCCAGGTGACTCATGCTCATCTGAAAGTCTGAGAAGCCCTGCTCTGGGCGCTCTCTCCTTTGAGAGAAGAGCAAGCTGAGGTCCAGGGACTTTCAATGGACACAGCAGGATCCAGGCTCCCCTCAAACCTCTTTTCCCAGAAAAGGCCTCAGAAAGCAGACACCTCTGACCAACTTCTCCGAGTGGGATTCCTGGTCAGGGCATCCCATTTCTGGGTCCTCACCTCCTCCACCTGGTCTGGTCTTGAAGCTATGCTAATCAGCGTGGGAGTCCACCTTCCATAGAATTATCATACGTGAGCCTCTCCTCAGCTCAGGATAATTTTCTCATCTGCATAATCGTATTTGACTTCCTTGTGGATGTAAAAACCCCCTTACCTTGGGCGAGTTAATCTTCATTGATTGAATATCAAATTCATTCGAATGTGGGAGAGGAGGCTTTTCTTTCTCTGCAGCAGAACCGCTGTCTGAAAGCCTGGCTCAGCTGGGGGCAGGGGTCGGGGGTAGGGGGGGACGGTGGAGGGGACAGTGCTGGGGTGAGGGAGGTGGAGGTGGGGGCTGCTGGGTCAGCTTTGTCTCTGTCCCTGCCCGCTGCTGGAGGGGCCCTTTCGTTCCCACCCACTTTCTCTGTGCCAGCATCTTCCCAGCTTCAATACTTCTCTCTTTCTTCTTCCTCTGTTTCATCTCCATCTTTTCTACCTCTGTGGTGTCCCTTAGTATCTTGGTCTTTTGGTTCTGTGTTTTCTTTTCTTTTTTCTATTTTACCTTAATTTCCTTTCCTTCTTAGTTTCTTTCTTTCTTTCCCTCCCTCCTCTTCCCTCTCCTCTTCTCCTCTTCCTCTCCCCACTTCTCTACGTCTCAGATTCCTTCTTTACCTGAAACTATCTCTGCTATGTCCTCACCTACAACTTGATAGAAAAAAAGAAAAATCCAGCAAGAACCTATCACAGAAGCAGCTGAGATTCTCAGGGAGACAGGGGGCGACACAGGGGTGGAGGTGGGGAATGAGGAGGGAGGAGGGCCTATGAGGCCCTGGTTCCCAGGCCCTGGCTGAGAGGCCTGTTCTCGGGTTAGAAAATGTCAATCCTGCCCAATAAGGGAGGTTCCAGGTGTTCCCAACAATCCCATGAATCGGGAGTATTTTCCCATTTTACAGACGAGGACATGAGCAACGTGTCCAAGTCCCATGGGTAGTGGTGGGACCAGGATTCGAACACGGGCCACCCTAATCCTGCAGGCAGTCTGTGATTATCCAGGAGGAGGATGAGGCCATTCGCCCTACTTCCAAGTAGCCTGGGAGCAGGTGAATGAATCACCCTGGTGATTCTAGAACTTGTCATTTCTCCTCAAGCTTACGTTGTCATTTTGAGTGCTTAGCAAACCATCTGGTACACAGAAAGCACCCAGTGCCTGCGAGGTAATTATCATCATCATTGTTGTTCTTCTTCAAAGACAGGCCAAGGTTCAAATTCTCGCTCAGGTGCATGAAACCTGTGTGGCCTTCGTCTCTTTGAGCCTCAGTGGACTCATCTTATCTATCATGTGGTAATAATAATTGTATCTGCCTGGCAGGGCTACCATAAGAATTAGAGCTCAGCATACAAAACACCTAGCTCAGTGCCAAGCACATAGTAGGACCTGGAAATGTTAGCAATGACTTTCATATTATTACTGTCATGTTGCTGTTACTGATGATTCATGCACACATATACCATGCTTGATGCTTGCTATTCTCATCTTCGTTATTATTATATCTGAGTGCCTAGCACCTAGTAGGTGTTTGGTAAATATCAAATCAGTGAATGAATGGCCTCTTGTAGAAGCTCCTTTTATACCTTCATTACAGTTCCTGACTCCCTGGCTTCCTTTCTCCTATGTATGTTGGCAGAGTCTGCTTTGCGGCAGGCCTAGGTAATGGGCAAAAGCTGGGTTTCTGAGTGAGCAAAATAGGGTTGTGCATCCCAGCTCTGCCACCTGCTAGCTGTGAACCTCTCTGAGTCTCAGTCCCTCCATCTGTAGAATGGGACTCTCAATAGTAGTAGGAGGTGTAGCTGAGACTGGAGCAGTGCGGGTGGTCAGTGGGATGGTAGTTGGGGGGGTGGGGCAATGGTAAAGGCAGATGTTTCTTACAAGACAGAGAGAAGGTGGGATCAGACTATGAGAGCCTTGAATGCCAGGCTAGGTCATTCTGAGTCTTGCTTCCTCTTTCCCAGATTGCTGGAAAGGGGCCCTGGTCTGAGGGCTCTGCCTGCAGACTCTTTGAGACAAAGCCAGGCTGCAAGCATCCTGCAGGGGCAAGAACACTTCTCTGGGCTCCTGTCCTCAGCTCCAGCTGGAGCTGGAATGGTGGGGAAGGGAAGGCATTTGCAATTCAGATCTGGGGCAGATGGGAGGACTTCCTTGATGGAAGCATGGGGCACGGATGGAGGCAGCTGCCTCTCTTCTCACACACATCCTGACCTCAGACTGGCGCTTCCTGGACACTGCCTCACAGCACCACCCAGCCTCGGCCCTGTACCCAACACTGCTCTAAGTGCTTTACATAGTTAAGTGCCAGTCATATGAAGGAGATACCCCTTCTTACAGAGAAGGGAAGCAAGGTCCATACAGGCAAAGCAACTTGCCCAAGATCACACAGTAGTCGGTGACAGAGCTGTCATTCACACCAGGTGGCCTGACTGCAGAGCCCACACTCTTACTCATGCACCGCTCTACCTAGCCCGATCCCAACTGCAACCCCTCCACCGGGGAGGACGTTGTATGAACCATGCTCGGCATATTTTGCTCAGTTTCTTCAGTGAACCACACTCGGGGGCATCCCCCACCTTCCTCACAGACCATGCAGCTCTCTGAGGTTACAAGGCCACTTTAGCAGACAGGCACGGGCCCCGGCCCCTCCTACTCTCTGGGCCCCAGCGGACCTCTGGGTCATCAGAGGGGACCCTGATACAAGTGACCAGGATGGGCGCTCACAGGGATTCACAGGCAGGTGGCCCCTGGACATGTGGTTCATCAGTCTGAGATAACCCGGTTCTGATCACCGGCAGGTATGGCTTCCTCTCCCTTCCACGGAGAGGAAGCACCTTCACACACGTTCACCACCACCCCCGCCCCCTGCCACCCCAGCCACCCTGTGCTCCTGGGAGGCAGGCACTGTTGGCTCCAGTTCACAGAAGAGAAGATGGCTGTTCCAACAAGGTCCTCAGTCAATCTTTGCTCCTTGTTGGAGAAAAAGGTCCACGCTCCATCCCTTTCCATCCCTCCCCTTGCCTCAACCCCTGGGGGAGAATAACAGGTGGGGTGGTGGCTCCCCCATCTGGACAGTCATTTCCCCTCCAAGGGGCTTCCATGCTGATGAAGTCATTCATCCACATGGGAGGCCATGGGGGTTGGAGGGGGTGGGTGACAGGAAGGAGCTGGTGATGGTGCTGGACAGAGCCTCCATGCTGAAGCCGGCTTTGGCCCTGACTGGCGGTGTGACCTTGTGCAATCCACATTCTCTCCACCGCCACCATTGCTGCCCCACCTGGGAAGTGGGTGGCAGGTTCCCTCCTTCACAGGATTGGTTTGCAGTCTAATCAGCAAGCACCTGTGCAAGCCCCAGGCTTAAGGAATGAATGCTCTAGTCACTGCCCCCCTCACAAGTTCTTGGTTCCCTAGTGGAGCCTGTCCTCCTCCCTCTGTGACCTCTGACCTCTGACCCCTCCCTCCTCCTCCTCCTCCTTCTCAGCTGGGGCTATGAGTCCTATCCCCCCACAAGGCCCAGGGGGCCCAGAGAAATTAGACCGAATCAAAGCAGAAAATGAGTTTTCATTCATCTTGGAATGATGCGAGAGGTTACGGGCAAGACAAATAGCAGCCTCCCCCCTTCCTTTATCACTGTCACCGCAATTAATAGGCTGTGGCCTTCGTTATCCAGGCCTCTGCTAAGGAGGGCGCAGGGCCCCGGGCGACTCTAACGAGGGAGAGGAAGCCGCCCCTTCTCTGATCAAGTTCTGCATGAGGCCATATGCTCACCTGGCCCTTCCAACTCTGTGTCGGGCACAGATGAGCCGGGAGGGTGTGCAGCAGCACCTGGGGCAGCCACACAGGACCCATCTCAGCCTGGGTGACAGGGGGACGACAGTCTCCAACACCCCTGGGAGCACCCGCCAGTCTGTGGTCTGAGGGTCACTACAGCTGCCCAGCCCCTGGAGTGTTTCCAAAGTGTTACAATTATGGGGCGCGTGTCATTTCTGCTGATACAACAACGTGTGAGCATGGCACCTGCTCTCAGCTTTTTCTGAGAGGACACTGGGATTCAGAGAAGTACAGCTACTTGTTTGTGGTCACACAGATCTGGAAAAGGAGCATCCAGGATTGGTACCCAGGCCTGCTTGACCCCAAAGCCTGGGGTCCTCACTATCACATTCTACTGCCTAACAGTATGGAGGGAACAAGGACTGGGAGGTAGGTTCCTGAAGGTCTCTGATGCCAGAGTCTTAGTAGGAAAAGAGCTATGGAGAGCAACTGAGTCAGCAGCAGGTCCTCACCCTGACCCAGGCCTGGGGACTTCAGACCCTGGAGGGAACCTGAGGTCATTGCAGTCCTTAACCTGAACCAAGTCTTCATCATGCACCCAAAGGAAGGCGCCTTTTCAAGTGTGAGTAGATACTTTTAAGATAATTTAAAAAAGGAATTCCTTTAGAGGGTTCCTGAAAGCCTAGGATTTTTGGCTCCCTGGGTATTTGCTCAATCATTGAATACTGTATTACTTATCTATTGCCGTGAACAAATTACCCCCCTCCCTCAGTACGCGCCTTAAGAGGATAGTAAACATTTATTATCTTTCACAGTTGCCATGGATCAGGAATTCAGGGATGGCTAGCAGTTCCAGCTCAGGGTCTCACTCATAGTCCCACGCTGGCCTGAGCTGCAGCCATCGGAAGGCTGCACTGGGGCTGGCAGATCTGCTTCCAGGGTGGCGCAGCTGTGGGACTGGCGCGCTGGTGCTGGCTGTGGGCGGGAAGCTCAGCCCTGTCCATGTGGAGCTCTCCAGAGGATGGCTCACTCCATGGCGGCTAGCTTCCTCGGAGAGAGTCATCAAGCAGAGCAAGGCAGAAGCCACCCTGCCCTTCATGACCTGCCTGAGAAGCCGTACCCCATCGCCTCGGCCACACTCTGTGGGTCACGAAGACCACCCTGACTCGGTGTGGGAGGGGACTCCACGGGGTGTGAGTGCCAGCAGGCCAGCATCATTGGGGGTCACCTTGGAGGTGGGCTACCACAGATACTGAAATCCAAAGAGAATTTTGTAGAGGTTATAACGGGATCCTTGAGGTTTGGAAAACAGGGGAAATGTAAGCTATAGTGTTAAAACTCGGGAGAATCTTTGCCTGGGAGGGGAGGGAGGAGGAAGAGGAGCTGAGAAGGGCCCCAAGAGGACTTTTGGGGGAACTGGTAATGTTTCATTTCTTGATCGGGATGCTAGTCATATGAACATATTTACTTTGTGATAATCACTAAGTATGATGTGTGTATTTCTCTGTATGTACCTGATGCTTCAATTTAAAAACTGTGAAGGGAATCCTCCTATTTGAAAAGGTTTTAGAGGCGAGAAAACACCAGGACTCAAAGAGGGAGGGTGACTTGCTCGAGTTCCCTTTGGTGGGTCAGAGTTGGGGTCTTGGACTGGCATTTGGGCCTCCTGGGTCCTGGGGAATGGCCCTTTGCAGGCACTGTAGGTGCAGGAGCAGCCGCCACCAGGGGGCTGGGACTGGGGGCTCCACAGCCTGTGCTTTTGCTTCCCCCCTTCCCATGCTCCAGAGCTGATGAGAGCCCGTGCCAGGGTCAGAACCTGTGCCGTCTGTGCATCCAGCTCACACAGCCCCATCCCAGCCTGCCCTCCCTGGGACCAACTGGGACACCCTCTGCCCACAGACCGATAGTCTGGGTGTTCAGATAAAGAGCAGGTCTCAGGAGAGGGCCAAGTCCTGAAGTGGGGAGGAGACAGTGTTGGGTGCTGCTCTTTCTCTGTACACACCTCTGTTAGAACGTGTCTCTCACTCAGATGACAAAGTCCTTCTTTCTTGGTTGGATCGAGACCTTTCAGGGCTGGGACCCAGCCTTACTCAGTTCCGTGTCTCTATTCATCACCTATCCATCCATCCAGGAAACATTTACTCAGCACCTCTCTTAGGCACTAGAGACACAACAACAAACAGAATAGGCAAACATCCCTGCCCTCGGGGAACTCACATTCTAGGAAGGGCAGACACACTGGGTGGCATATAAAGTATGGGGGGCGGGCATAGGAGTGTGTGAGTGTGAGTGTGTGTGTGCGTGCAGTTGTGTCAGGGAAGACGTTATTGGGAAAATGACATTTGAGCAAAGACTTGAAGGAGGAGAGGGGGTGAGCCTAAGGTTATCAGCAGGAAGAGCGTTCCAGGCATAAGGAACAGCACGTACAGAGGCTCAGAGGCAAGGGCATGCCTGGCATGCTAAGGACTAGCAAGGGGGACAGTGAGCCTGAGCAGGTGAACATGGAGGAGCAGTGTCCTGCAGTGGAGATTCCGCAGCTCAGCACCTGCAGACCTGGATTTGAACCTCAGTCCTGCTGTTCCCTAATTGGGTGGATTGAGGGCTGAATAATACCACCTACCTCACGGGGCCTTTGAGGCTCAAACTCAACCACGCCTTCAGTGACATGTCCGCAAAGGTTGAAAAAGATAGCCCTGTCCTACTCATCTCCCCTGGAATATAAGCTTCAGGAAGGCCAGGGATTTTGTCTGTTTTGCTCACCACTAACTTCCCAGGTTCAGAAGAGTGCCCTCGACAAGGGCCCTCACAGACCGTGCAATTAAACAATGACAACACACTGTGATGCTACATATCTTGAAGGGGAAATGCAGGGGGCCCAGGGGGCTCTTGGTGAGAAAGCCTACATGGACTCAGGGAATGGCAGGGATGGCTTCCTGGAGGAAGTGACAGCTGAGACCTGCTGAGTAGGAGATAACCAAGAGTGTCCCAGGCAGAGGGAGCAGCATATGCGAAAGCCCAGAGGCTGGAGAGAGCAAATTATTTTGAAGGATTTCAATATGGCTGGAACAGAGCATTAGGAGGGGTAAAGGGGCAGGGTGGTATGGGAATGTGGGGCAAGAGGGACCAGGTTGGTGGGGTGGGGTGGGGGGTAGCTAGAAATCGGGTAAACAGAGTACTGTGTCCTAAGAGCAATAGAAGGCCCTTGGTAGCCATTAGGTGTGTAACACAGTACCTGGCACATAAAAGTGAGATGGAAGGGAGAGAAAGAGGAATGGAAAAGGAAGGAAGGAAATAAAATTTGAGCCAACCGCCATCTAGCCTCACGCCAGTTTCAACAGCAGCTGTGGCTGGAGCACCTCCATAACCCTGGGGCTCAGCCAGACTCCTGGGGCGTCCAGCCCTGTGGCCCCTCTGCCAGGACCCCAAGGCCTCCTAGGACCAAGTCTGTTCTGCTTCCTCTCTCTCTCTGCAGACCTGGCCAGGCCGGGCGGGGAGGGACCGGCGGGCCCCAGGGTCCCGGCAGTGGACACAATGTTCTGGTTCGGTGGAAGGACCTTACACTCCGAGACAAGGACACGGCAGTAAAGGATGAGGCGGCCGAACCCCCTGGTTCCACGGCGAGCAGACCCCAGGTGTGTGATCGGGAGCAGTTAAATTTCATCATTACCCTTTCTCCGATGGTGTTTTTTATAGTCTTTTTTACTACTGGCACTAAAGGTTCTGGACTCATCCTGGCGGAGTGGAGGACATCACTCGTAGGGCTGACTGCTCCGTGATATAAAAAAATGACAAGTCCCAGCTTAATCTTTCTGATAACTGTGTTCCGAGCCCCCATCCATCTCCACCAAGGGGTTTGGGCGAAGCTGGAAGACAAGAGCATCCCAGCATTTAAGAATGAAAAATTAAGTGCCCTTTTTAAGCACAGCGTGAAGCTTCCTGGCTTGGTGCTGCTCCAGAGGTGGGGGGTATGAGGGGGAGGGAGGAGTGAGAACAAGTCAAGCAGTGCCTTCTCCAGGTCCTGGGGTGGGAGAGGTGGTTGTAGGTCCCGCTCAGGGCCGTGGCACGTGAGCACGTATCCTTGGAAGTGTGCGCCAGCCTTGTGCCCATCTGGGTGGCTCTGACGTGTGCTCTGAGTGTCTGTCCACGAGGGTCTGTGGGTCCGTTTCTGTGTGGGTGTCTGCATCTGGTGGTGCGTGTCTAACACGGGACCGTGAACACAGCCCCGTGTTACAGATCAATTCGATTCCCAGCTCTGCTTTGATGAACCTATGTGGGCTTTTGTAAGTCATTCCCCCTCTCTTGGCCTCAGTTTCCTCATCTGAAAAACTGGTGAGTTGGGGCCTCACTGGCTGGATGATCCTGCCCACACATCACCTTGTGCTCTTTGCCTCTGTTTTCCCATTTGTCCCGTGAGACCCTGGCTCTACGTGACCTCCAAGGCTGTTTCAGCCCTGGGATGTGAAGACCCAAATTTGGGGCCTGGCAGTTTCCTTCAGCCCAGTAGCCTAGCGCTGGCCCAAAGCCAGCTTCCAGTTGTGGCTCAGACTCTTTTGCTCGTGCCTAGGAGAGCAGCCCCCGTTTCCTCTCCATGCCCCGGAAATGGCCAAATGCAGAGGTGCACTTTGGCAACAGGGTACAGAAGGCAAAAGCACAGGCTTGGAGCCTCTAGACCCGGCCTTTAATTCCAGCTTTATTTACCAGTTATATCTGTGACCTTCTGAGCCTCAGTTGCCTTACCTATGAAATGGAAACAAAGGCAACAAGAGGCCTCTCCCATGGGATCAAATAAACATTCAGGCCCTAGCCAGCTTGGCTCAGTGGATTGAGTGTTGGGCTGCGGACCAAAGAGTCCCAGGTCTGATTCCAGTCAAGGGCATGTACCTTGGTTGCAGGCTCCTCCCAAGCCCAGGGCCTGGTTGGGGCACGTGCTGGAGGCAACCAATTGATGTATTTCTCTCACATCAATATTTCTCTCTGTCTTTCCCTTTCCTACTCTCCCTGAAAATCAATGGGAAAGTATCCTTGGGTGAGGATCAACAACAACAACAACAAAAAAGCATTCAGTATTGTTATAGGTGTCCTCTTAGCCAGGGCACCCCACTCTGAACCTTTATCACCACACAGATCCCTAAACAGAACTTTCCTGTCTGGCACTGCCTAATCTCACCTCTCCCGCCTCCCTCTCTTCCTGTGGAAGTCCAACAGAGGGGACAAATGGCCCTCTGACAGAGCTGCAAGAGACAGAGGGAGGGGAAGCTGAGCTGGGAGAGTCTGGCTGCCAAAGGAATGGTCTATCCCGGAAGGGGCCAACATTTGTTGTTAATAAGAGTGAGGGGGGCGGGGAACCTGCGAAAGGTTTCCACCTGGGCCAGGCAGATGCAGCCCCACACAATCCCTTTATCACCAGCAATGTGGTTTGGAGGACAAGATGACAGGCTGATAGGCCTCGGCTATCTGGTGCAGGCAGCGTTTATCTGGGAAGTCTCTGTAGGCCAGGGTCCCCGTTGGTGTGCATGTTATCTGGGCCAGAGCAGCTGGGGACTTGGGGCCCCCACCCCCACTGGGCAGCTTTTAGAGGCCGGGGCAATGAGTGTCTTTTGTGTGGCTGGGAAGATTTGTGGTTAAGAATGGACAGGGCCCTGGGGCACCTGGGGCTGGGGGTAAACTTGTCCATGGGTGGGGGGGCGGGGGTGTCACTCCCATGGTGATGGGTGTCCCTGCTGGAGCCCTTGCCAGGCAGAGACAGTGATCTCATTCACCCTGTGGCCAGGGGTATTCGTCCCATTTTACAGACACCGAGGCCTGGATAGCTTATGTCACTTGCCTAAAGCTGCCCAGAAAACAGCAGAACCGGGATTTGAACTCTGGTTTGCAAACACTGGCCCAGACAAAGCCTATAACCTGGGCAGACAGGACTAGTTTAACACCTTGCAGACAGGTGACACTTCATATTTTTAGAGATGGCATGGTTGCATTTGGCTCTGTTGATCCCACACTGGCCTGGGGGTAGGGAGCTTGAGCTTTATCCTGGTTCCCATTTTACAGGCGAGGAAGCAGAGGCCCAGAGAGCTACAGCCCTGTGGCCAAGGTCACTTATGTTAGAGCACTGCTGGGGCTGCGAACCCAGTCCCCTGGCTCTGCGTCTGCCGGCAGCCTTGCACCTCTCTGTCCCCAAGGCCCTCTCCTCTGACCTGCTGAGGCAATTACCCTGGGCACCGCTCACTGGCCCTTAATCATTGACTGCCCTTGCCAACAGCCTTGGTCAAAAGCAATAAAGTTCTGACTTGGACAGACCAGACCTTGTGCTGTTGCCATTTGTGCACGTGGCCCACCTCCCCTGCTGACTGGAAGGGCCCGGAAGGTGGCTGTATATTTCTGTCTTCCCTACATTGCTCACATGCTGAGGGTGTTTGGTGAGTGAACACTCAAACTTGGACCTGATGCTTTAATTAACTCCGGGAAAGGAGGAACCACAGGGGACAGGGAAGGCAGGAGGAGTTGGCACCTCACACTCCCTAGGACCAGCAGTGAACCCAGAATCTGCTCCACCCCCATCAGTCAACCCTGTGCAATGTCCTGGTGCCCCATATTCGGCGATGGCATTGTAGCCATGACTTGGCTAAGCAGATGCACCTCTGATTCCCCAGTAGCCAGTCACTGCCATGTCTCACCAGTTCTGCATCATGCACATTTCTTTCTTTCTTTTCCCTCTCTGACCCTGTGTCATCATCTAAAGAGTCCACAACCAGGCATGTGCCCTTGACTGGAATCAAACCCAGGATCCCTCAGTCCACAGGCCGACACTCTATCCACTGAGCCAAACCAGCGAGGGCCATACACACTTCTTTTAGGTTGGGCCCTTGGGGCTGCCGTCCTGGACTCCCATGCAGCCTCCTAACTGGCCTCCCTGCCTCCCATATGCTCTCCAGTTGCAATCAGAGTGCTCTCCTTCAAAGGCGAACTTGAGCTTGTCCCTCCTCTGCTTAAACCCTCCAGGGCCTCCGCCTCCAACATGAAGTTCTAATGTCTTAACTCCATTATTATCTGCCTCAGGCCCACTACTCCAGCCTTACCTTCTGCCATTTCTGGGCACATGGAACTCTGGGTTCCTCAGGATGCCCCCCTTGCCCTGCCCCGGGCCTTTGCACACACCCATCTCTAGCAGGAACACTCCTCCCTGCCCTGTTATTTCATGGTGAGCTCCTCCTCACGCTCCAGGACTCAGTTTGGTGTCGCTTCCTCCAGGAAGCCTCCCCTGACCCTACCAAGTTAGGTGCCCATTTGCCCCTGAAGGCTTTTGCACCCGCCCATTATAGCCCTTACAACATGGACTGGGCACTGCCTGTGAACTTGCCTTTTGTCTGTCCCTTCCATTAGACCCTAAGCTCCACGAAGACAAGCCCCGTGTTCCTGTTTGCTGAGGCCATTCCTCAGTGAATATTTGTGAAGGAACAAGTAAGTACTTGACAACATCCCCTTCTTCCTGGATACTCTCAAAGGGACTTGGGCAGAGCTCTAGGGGAGAGGGAACAGAGGTCAAAGGTCATGCAGCCCACCCAGGCGGTTCTTTTTTTTTTAACTTTGTTATTTGCCTTTTAATGTTTGTGATATTTTTTCTTTTTTAAAAAACGTAGTTTTATTGATTTCAGAGAGGAAGGGGGAGGAGGAGGAGGAGGAGAGAGAGAGAGAGAGAGAGAGAGAGAGAGAGAGAGAGAGAGAGAGAGAGAGAGGAAGAGGAAGAGAAACATCAATGATGAGAAAAAATCATTGATCAGCTGCCTCCTGCACACCCCCCACTGGGGACTGAGCCCACAACCCAGGTATGTGCCCTTGACCGAATGGAACCTGGGACCCTTCAGTCCCCAGGCCGACGCTCCATCCACTGAGCCAAACCAGCCAGGCCTGTTTGTGATATTTTTTAAAGTATGTTTTTGTTTATTTGAGAGAGAGAAAGAGTTAGAAACATAGATCAGCTGCCTCCTACACCCCCTCCCTGTCTGGGTATTGAGCCTATAACCCAGGCATGTGCCCTGACTGGAAATCGAACCAGCAACCTCCTGGTACATGGGACGACACTGAACCACTGAACCACACTGGCTGGGCTGTTTGTGATATTTTTGGTACACAGTTTAAATCTCTAACTTTTATTTTTAAAATGCATGTAAATATACATATACTATTTGAATACTACTACTAATAAAAAAAAGAAATATTATACTTCCATCCTGGTTTGAGAATAGTTTAGTTCCAAAATTTTTAAAGCTTGTGAGAGTTCCTATCATATTCATAATCCCCTTTCTCCAGAAGTAACCAATTGCCTTAATGTTGTTCTTATTTATAGTTTTATCCCATATGAACAATTCTTACAACAATATACTACTTAATTTTGTATATTTAAAAAAACTATATATAACTAGAATTATACTTTATGAATTGTTTTGTGACTTCCTTTTTTTTTTTTAAACTAAACATTATCTCGTCATGTCCTTTTTAATGCATGTATGGTATTCTACTATGTGGCCATTCACAATTTAGTCATTAGTTCTTGTGTTGTTCCCAGTTCTGGGTATTATAACCTGGATTGCTCTTAATATTGTCCTCCCCACCCATTCCTGGTACCTGTCCTATTTGTGCATCCTCCTGCTGTCACATTGAAGCCCAGTCCCCAGAGACAGGGTGGGACAAGGCTCCTGACAGGGGCTGCCTCCACAGAACCCCTAGAGCCACCATGAGTCAGAGTGCGATTGCCTGAGTCCCACTGGCCTCCTGGGAAGACCTGGGCTCTGGGACTGGCTGAGTGCTCACCAGGCCTCCCTTCTCCTTTCCCCTCCCCCTGCCCCCGCCCACAGCCTCAGGAGCTGCCACACTGCCCTCTGGGGCACTTGCCTGGCCCAGACCCTCCTTCCCTCCCCAACTGCCCAGCCCTGGCAGAGGGCGTGGGACCGTGCATCCTGGTGTGTGTATCCAGCTGCTGCTTGCCACAGCTGGCTGCATCGGGCTCTGCGGAGCCAGGGAGAGCGGGCTCTGCCCTTCTCCTCCTCCCACTCCATGTAATGTCTGGGATTGGATGAGGGTGAACAGGACCCGCGGATGTTCCTGGCTGGGGACAGGACACCTTTCAGGTCCAGGCCCAGGCTGAAGGTGTCCCCTCCTTCCTTCCTTCTTGAATTCCTGGGTCCTGGCTCTCCTGGCTGCCTTTGTTTAGGACTCTGAGAGGTGGTACCATTCCCCCTTCTGGGGCCTCTGCATTCTCTTCTGTACAATGGGATGTAGGCTGCTTCAGAAAGGCCCTCACCTCATGGGCAAGGGCCTTGACAGGCCAGGGAGGGTGTGTGCACTCCACTGAGCAGCCCAGGGAGTCGTGGGAAAGGCTCCTGGTGGGGGCCAGGCAGGATCGGCTCAGAGGCGACTCTGCCTGCACAGGGGAGCAGTAAGAGGCAGGGGGGCTGCAGGGAGGAGGCTGTGGGAAGAGTCTAGGGGGAGGGAAGTCCAGGGCAGGGCTAGGGTAGGGCCACCTATGGCACTGTCTTTGATGAACCAGTAGGGTTGGGGCCTCAGAGGGTGGACTGGGGGTGCTGTTCAGCAACCTGTCCACACTGGGACCCCCAACAAGACACTCACCTGGCCCAGGAGCCAAGGAGCATTTACTGCATGCCTGCCCTGTGCCAGGGAGGAGGCAAGCCCTGTGCGTGGCCACCAGAGTCCAGCCTCGTAACAACAGAAACTGCCACTGGGGAGAGCACTGAGTGGCTCACACACATGGGATGCCGTGTGCCACGTCGTTTCCTGCGCTTCGCAGGTATTAACTCCTTTTTACTGCACAACACCCCTCTGCGGTCGGCACTGTTGCCCATTTTCTAGATAAGGAAAGGGAGACACAGAGAGGGAAACTCACTTGCTCAAGAGTACACAGTTGAATCCCCAGGGAAAGACCCTGCCTTTGAACTTGACCACCTGGCTCTGTAGAACTCCCCCTCTCCCCCCGGCGCCATCCTGCCCCTTCGCCAGGAGTCTGGGGAAAGACACCGCGGGGCAGCTGTCTCCTGAGATACCTTCTCCACACCCTGCAGATGAGGGAAGCAGAGCTTGAAGTGGTTAGGCAACTTGCCCCCAGAATTCAAATGGACTTACGACTTCAGGCCATGGGAAATGCTACACTGCCTCCTGCAACCTGGGGCGTGCCCTAGCATGCATGGCCGAGAGGCCAGGGTGCAGGGTATCTTCAGAAAGGGTGTCTTTCTTTGGACAAAAGGTTCCTGAGCCAGCTGGGCCAAGGTTACCAGAAACACACAGAAGTGTGTGTACATGTGTACATATGTGTACATGTGTGTACACGTGTGTACGTATGTGTGTGTATGAATGTGCATGTGCACAGCCTCTTATGTCATCAGGCAGGCTCCCTGTTTAAGGGGGAAAGGATTAGACATAGAGCACCAGACCACAGCGGCTGAGGATGCTGCTGGATGCCACTCACATGGTTGCAAGGTCTCAGCCAAGTGGCTGTCCCTCTCTGACCCTGTGTCATCATCTAAAACACGGAGAAAAACAGCACCTACCCAACAGGGCCCAAAGCAAGGGCCCAATAAGATTTTATTTCATCCTCACAACAATTCTCTGAGATAACGTCTATCCCTGGCCCATTTTCAGATGGAAAATGAAGCACAGAGAGGTTGTCACTTGCCCAAAGTCACACAGCTGAAAAGTGGTAGAGTCTGAATTTGAACTCAGGCTGTCTGACCTGAGTCCACAATCTCAAGTTCTGCCTTGTTGTGAAATAACAACAATAGCACAGCATCGAGGACTTACTGGGCTCCAGGCATTAGGTAACCAAAGGATTATCAGAGAAATGCAACCTTTTTTCTCCAGATGAGGAAGAGACTCCCAGATGGGAAGGGACAGGCTTAGAGACTCCCAACTCCCATCCCATACTCTTCTGCCACCACACGGGGAAATCTTGAAGCCCAGCTTTATTGTCAGGAGGGGGCCGATCCCACCCTGCCCCCACCCTGCCCCCGGCATCCTGTGCTGGGGATAGATGCAAGCCCATCTGTCCCAGGACCCTGTGCCCAGCTCCCATAGCCTGGCCTACCCCTCTCTCGCACCCCCATGTCCCAGCCTCTGCTGGTGCCATCTGGCGGGTGGCAGGGTGCCCACCCCCAGGGTGTGGGTGCCAGGGGCCAAGAGGGGAGCAGCTGGGAGGCTGGGCTGACCCCAGGGCCATGACAGTCCCAGGGCTCAGCCTGAGGAGTAGCACCTCCCAACCCAGGAGTGGCAATAGGTTCTTCCACTGCCCTGCCAGCTGCTTTTAAAACCCCAGGAACCAGCGAGAACTTTTTACCTTGGGAATTCCCATCTCTGAGGACTCACCCCTACCCCACAGTTCACTGCAGTGAAGGAGCATGGGGCATAAAGGCTTCCCAAACACCCTAACCCCAAGCACTGTGCTGCCAGGGTCTGTCCAGCTCCCACTTCTGTGGCTCCTACCAGGTGCTGGGCTCAGCTCTAAACTCTTTACATTGAGTAACTCAATCTTTACACAACTTTAGAAGGCAGTTACAATTATTAGCCCATTTCACAGACAGGGAAACTGAGTTACAAAGTTGTTAAGTGACTTGCCCAAGGTCACGCTGCTGGTAGGTGGCTGAGCTGGGATTACAACCCACACAATCTAAATTCTCAACCTTGATCTTGTGCGCCTTACCAAACAGGCACTATTTTCAGTTAATATCAATTACTTTCTTTAATTCTCACAATGCTGTCATCTTTCTTATTTTACGGACGAGAAAACTGGAGCACAGAGAGGTTCCGTAGCTTGCCTAAGGTCACACAGCTAAGAAGAACTGGTGAGATTTGAACCCAGGCAGTTCTGACTGATCACAAGGATCTTGAGGCTTGTGGGTGAAAGGGCTCAGTAAAGTCCTATAAAAGTAAGTGGAGGTGGGTTTATTCTGGCCCCCCCTCTTCCCTCTCCCCTCTCCTCTTCTTCTCACTGTCCCAGTCTCAGTGGTCACAGCCAGGGAAGCACGGTGCAGGGAGGAGAGAGCATCTGTGAGTCGGGCAGGCGGGCGCAAGCAGAGGCTGCACATGCTCATGACGTCTCTTCTGTGGCCAATTAAACAAATTGCAGCAAAACAACATTTTATTAGTATTTGCCCACAGCAGTCTGGGGCTGCAATAAATTTCCTCCTGGCTGCGGCACTGGAGAGGCAGGCGGGGGCGGGGGGTGGGGGGTAGAGATCGGTGCCACTGGTGGAGGGTGTGTGGAGCAGGGTGTGGGAGAGAGGGCTGGCATGTTAAGCAGTGGATGGTGGAGGAGAAACATCAGGAATGGCCCTGGGGGCTGTGGGGTATCAGAGTGGCTGTCTTCCAAACAACTGCTCCGCTTCATCATAAACACGGTGAGTTATGAGGTGGTGCTGTGTGCTACAAACCAGCAGCGGTGCCAATGAAGCAGCCTGCCTGGGCCGGGGTGGGGGTGGGCACGGAAGCCCCGTGCTGGGCTGTGGCTCCCACCCATCTGCATGGCACCTGCCCTGGGTCCAGCCCTCACCATGGGATCCCTGAGTTGCTGAAATGGTCTCCTCACTGGTCCCTCTTCCTCCAAGCTCCACTCATTCATTCATCCATCCATCCATCCATCCATCCATCCATCCATCCAACTATCCATCCATCCAACCATCCAAGAAGTATTTATTAAATGCCGGCTGTTTGCCAGGTTCTGGAGTGAGCTGTCTATTAAGCATGTCATTCTTCTTTTTAAAAAATCTTTACTGCTTCCCTGTTGCTTTTAGGCTCAATCCCCAGCTCCTGGGCCTGGTGTTTAAGATGCTCAGAAGCTGGCTTCTGCTTCCGTTTGCACCTCTTCTGAGGCCTCTCCTCTCCACCTCTCTAACAACACTACTGCTAATAGCAGCTCACATTTATCGAATATAAAGTGCCAGTGCTATGTGTAAGGTGCCCTGCCTACATTAACTCCTAGTGTCCATGTCACAACCCTCGGTCAGCACGGGCTAAGTTATGTGCCCTAACAAACAATTCCTGAGCCTCAGTGACTTAAACAAGCAAGGTTACGTCTTGTTCAGGTATGTGTCCCGTGTGCATCGCCGGGGACTCTGCTCATCCGAGCGGCTTAGGGACTCGGGACTGTTTACATAGTCATATCTCAAACGTCGCTGGGCTCTGCGCTGTGCCAGAGAGAAACAAGAGGGCTCTGGAGACCCTCCCACTGACCATCCAGGCCTGGAGATGATGTTTCCACTCAAATACCATTGGCCTGGACCAGTCACATGACCCCGCCTACCACAGGGGACCAGAAAATGCACTCTTACCTGTGCCTGGAAGGGGAGAGAAAGTGTTGGGCAAAGAGCATTAATGACCACCACAACCATTATTAGCACCTGTTAACGGATGAGGGCAAAGAGGCACAGAGAGGTTGCAAACTGCCCAAACTTACACAGCTAGAAAGTGGAAGTGGACTTCAAACACAGCATTTGGGTTGTGCTCCTGCACAGTGGCCTCACAGTTTCTCATACCCAGCTTTCCTCACCCCTGCATGCTTTGCTCTGGCTTTGCCTCTGCTGAGAATGCCCTCCCCCCACCTCTTTGCCTGGCAAACTCCTACTCAATACCCACTCCTCTTTCTAGTTCCAGGCAGAGAGAACTGTTCCAGTCTGAGCCTGCACAGCACCTGCAGGTGCCACCCCGTGGTACTGATTGCACCATCCTGAACAGTTTCTGTGTCCTGCTGAGCTCCATGGGGCCAGGACCTGCTTTATTGCCTTTGCATCCTTGTGCCAGCATTGAGCTGGCATGGGGCTGCCTGGCAGGAGTCCAGAGCAGAAAGCACTGAGGCCTAGCTGGGGACATGTAATGACAGCTCACCCTCTCCCATTCAAGGAAGCCCCTGGGCCTAGGCCCTCTCTTTCATGAAACCCTGGACTAAGGAGTCCAATGAGACAAGAAGCCAGAGGAAGGGCTCTGGATGCTGGCCCTGGAGAGAGCAGCAGCCTCCCCAGCCCCAGAGCCTCACTGAGGGCGCAGAGGAGCCACCAGGCCCTGGGGCCCGCCTTCAGCCTTCCCCCCTGTTTGGCACCAGCTGTTGGGCTTTTCCAGTTGAGAACTCTCAGCCACAAAGGTTTTCATTTGTTCATTTGTTTGTTTGTTTGGTACTTAAACCACTTTCTGTCCTCTCCCCATCTACTTCCAGGCCCGAAGGGGCCAAATCAGATCAAACCAGTCCTTTCCTCTGTCCCACAAGCATCCATTGGGTTTAGGAGCTGCAAGGCAAGGGACCCCGTAATCAACCTTCCTCCCAGGACTAGGGCAGCTTCCATGCATAGAAGATGGGCAGAGGGCCTGGGAGGCGGGTTAGGGAGGTTCCACCCAGGGCCCTTCCACACTCACTGTCCACCGTGACCACCAGGCCGCCCCTGTCTGCTCAGCATTCTTTTTCCTCAAGGAAAATGTCCTGACTTTAAATGTTTCCTTCATTTGAGTGCCCTTCCCACTCCACTGCCGCCCCCAAGGCTGGCACACAGTAGGGACTCATATTTGCCAAGAGCATGAATGAAGAAAGAAATTCATTTCAAAACAGACAACATATCACCTACATTCTGGTATAGAAGCAGAGCTTGAGAGTCCCCGTCTTCATCTTGTCATGGAAAGGATCATTATTTTGCTGATATTGAGTCATTACACCCCATATATTAGTTTCTGAACCTCTAATGGTATCTAAATCCTGCTGGCCCCCACAGCCCTCTTGCTCTCAACAGGATTATACTAAAGTCCAAGGAAATCTGTCCTGAATTGGTCAGCCAACATTTACTGAGCACCTACTGTGTGTAGGGCATGGTGCTGGGCGGTCCAGAGACCAGGAGCCCTGTTAGTCCCCTTAGCTGCTCCAGTAAGGGCAGGTCCGGAGTGCATCATAAAGACGAAGCAGAGGGGAAGAGAAGGCAGGCCGAGGGCATTTCTTTCTTTCTTTTACTATATATTCTATATTTAAACTAGTGACCCGGTGCCTGGATTTGTGCACATTAAAAGGAAATTAGAAGGTGGCCAGTGGGGCGGGACTGGGCGAGATGGACCGGACATGCCCTGGAGCCAACCTCCTGCAGTCCCTCCTGTGGTCCCTTCCCGGTGTCTGCGGAGTGAGCAGGGTCCCTCCAGCAGGTGAGGTCCCTCGGCCTGGCCTGTGGGGATCAGGCCGAAACCGGCTCTCCAACATACCCTGAGGGACCCCGGAGTGCGAGAGAGCACTCTGTAAAGTTGCTATCGTACAGGGTGTGGAACGCAAACGCAAGTGTGCAGTAAACCAGATTCGGGCAACAGTGCCCCAGCAACAACATAACACTCAGCCGAAGGTGGACTTGTGAGGCCCCATGAGGAAGAGGAATCGATATATCCCCATCTATCTCTTGTTTCAGGATATATCACCCGAGAACTGCAGCTGCCAAGTCACTGCAGCTCCTGTGTTGAGCGTCTGTCCTCTGGTAGTCAGTGCGCATCATAGCAACTGGTCAGATGGTCGGACACTTAGCATATTAACCTTTTATATATATAGATGTTTTCCAAGTAACACATTTTGCTCTTGTAATTTTTCAAACAATATTGAATATTTTACTGAGAAGGCATGGTGCCCATTTGCAGGAGACTTGTGAGAAAGTGGGTAGAAATTGGGGCATAGTACTCTCACATAGCTGGACAGGGAGGCCAGGTTCAGGCCTTGGATGACTTGGGGTGATAGCCAAGGTGATGGCTAAGACCACTGGACAGGGAGAGCAGGGCTGAATGCTTCATCCTGGCCTGGCTCAGCCATAGGGGGTGAGGGACCCCAGTGGGAAAAGAGCCCCTTTCTCCAGTGAATCAAGTCTAGCAAGTCTCAGCACTGACAAATGGTGTGGGGGTGGGGAGGGGTGGAGGTGTCGTGGAACAAGGCTAGGGATGGCAGGGTTGGCCAGAGGGAGGAGGAAAAATATAAATCTGTATGATTATGCAAATGGCCCATAGGTTTACAAAGCACTTTCACCTCCCTAAGGACATGTCAGCTCAATGAGACATTATCCCCATTTTACAGATGAGAATCCCAAGGCTCAGAGAGGTAAACAAATTTGCCAGAGATCACACTAGTGATGGGACGAATCTTAACCCAAGTGTCCTGACGCCAATTTGTCTGAGTTTCGGGTCATGAGGGGAACAACAACTACAAGACAGCTTCCAGGTCCCCACCCCCAACATTTTCAAAAGTCGGGGAGAGTAGGGCAAAACAAGGGCCCCCACCAACTCGGTAGTCCTGTTGCAGAACTCCCAGGACACACTGACTCACAGCCCTGAACAGAATGGCACTTTGGGTCCCACTTGGTTCTCTGTTGGGCTTTTCATGAGCCTTAAAATATACAATCCTGAGAGGGGCATGCTGGTAAGACTGCTGACGTTGGAGAACCTGAAACTCAGAGAGATGGAGCCATTGGCCCAAGGTCACCTGGCAGGTAAATGTCTGAGCCAGGACTAGAACTAAGTGTGAGGCTTGGAAGCTCTTGCTCTTCCTCTTGTCATATCCATCTTCCTGCCTCCCTTCCCACCTCTCCTCCAGGGGCTGGAGCTGGCAGCTTCCAGGCATCAGACTCTGCCAAGGTAGCTGGGCCTTTAAAGAGAATTCCTACCCCTTCCCCAGAGAGAACTTCTGGAAGTCTGGCTAGGACTCTGGGCCAGAGTGGCAGGTTCCTCTAAAGACCCAGCTGGGTGAGCCACACCACTGGGGCCCCCAAGCAAACCTCCCTCCCTGTTTGAATAACCAGTGGGATCCCAGGCCCATTAGTGGACACTTCCCCTGCCAGGTCTGCCATGCAGAGGAGGTAAAAGGCGGGCGCTGGGCGGGGGTGACTGACAGGAGCTGGCCCCAGCAGCGGACAATGAAGATAACTGCTCTTGACAGATGAAGACGCAGCGCCGGCAAAAGCTACATCCTATTTGGCTTTTAATTTGGAAGCCCCGAGAGTGAATTCTGAAGCTCCCGCTCACGTCCGCACGTGCAAAGTGGATCTGACTTTCAGGAAATGACCTGAAGTGAAACCACATTACTTATCAGACGATGTCTCAGGATTCACAGCCCTCACACTCCCACCCCCACCCCTGAAGGGATCAAGGCTTCCACTTGTGTCCCTTCACACAGCCTCTATCTCAGGGAGGGGCAGCCCAGGCCCCTGGTGACTCAGGGGCATGTGGGTGGAAAGCTCTAAGCTCAGAATCAGGAAGCAACCCCGCCCCACCACATATCATTGAAATCAAGCATCTGCAAATGACAGCCAAATCCAATCAGCCCATCCCCATTTTTATACAGCCATGAGCTAGAAATGACTTTTGAAAAAAATCGGAAGAAATTTGGTGACATGCGAAAATTATATGAAATTCACATTTCAGCATCCATAAATAGAGTGCGACTGGGACGCGGCCATGCCGACTCATTCATATGTTGTCCACGGCTGCTTGTGAGCTGTCACAGCAGAGTTGTTGAGACAGACAGTAGGGCCCACATAGCTGAACATATTTACTGTCCGGCCCTTTACAGAAAAAGGTGGCCAACGTCTAATCTAAACTCTCGTTTCTCCCAATGGAAGGCATGTAACAGTTGTTGGTGCTGGTGGGGAATGGAGGAGCCCCCCTACCTCAACAGGCAAGATGAGGAAACGTCCGCTAAATTCCCACATCCCCTATCTCAGAGGCAACGTGACCATCGGGCATTCAGTGCACAGGGAGCACATTTTCTCAGCCACCGACTGATGGGGAGTGGAGATAGGAAGGTGACTAAGGCCGGCTCCCAGCACTCCCTCCTCAGCACTGTGTATTGGTGGCCCATCTCCCTCGGGTAGGATTAAGGCCCAGGGGACAATGGTAAGTGCCCCTTGCCCCCACACCCAGGTGTTCACAGTCTGGGCTGGGAGGTCTAGACAGACAGGTAAACAAAACCCCCAAGTGGTAGGTGTGACTCCGGAAGGTAAGTCGTGGGGAGCAGAAAAGACCAAGGGGGTGGGTGCCGAACCAGCCAGGGGCCTGAGGGAGCGCTTCCTGGACAGTCGAGCTTAGCCGGGCTGCACTTTAGAATGACCACAAGGCTCGGACGGCCGTGCCAGTGCCTGAGACCCTGGTGATCCTGGTTCCTTCTGTCTCCAGTGGGTCTTGGACATGGGTAAGTTTTCAAGTTTCCCAGGTGATCTGAATGTTCGACCAGGACTATGACCCCTCTAAAGCAGGGGTGGGAAACATGCTGCCCACGGGCCGTATGAGGCCCACAAACCATTTGGTCTGGCCCTGCCAAGGCATTAGGGGTGAGTGAATGAAATGTTTGAACAAATATAGCAGGCTAATGGTTAAGATGATAATTTTGTATGCCCGCGAATGATGTTATAAATATCCAAATGGCCCTTGGCAGAAAAAAGGTTCCCCGCCCCTGCTCTAAAGGTGACTGGGAATTGGCTAGGTGACGCGGGCAGAAGTGGTCCAGGCAGGGCAGAGGACAGACAGGGAGAAACAGGGATGCCCTGCATGGATGTGTGAGCTGCCCCCGCCTGCAGGCCACTGGGACCCTCCCCACAACAAGTCCTCAGCAGCCCTTGTCCCCCAGCAAGTACTCCCCCCATCCTGCCAACTCCCGTATCTCCTCAGGAATAGTGCTGATCCGATCAAACTCATTCACGAACTGAGCCAATTCCCTGGGCTCAAGAAAAAGAATGTTCCTGGTGTGAAGATAAGGGAGGAAATGATAATCTACACATCATTAGGTCAAATATCCCCCCTCCTCCCAGCCCCCCATTCCCAGGCTGGAGAGCTCTCCAGGCCCAGGTGGGAAGACACTTTGAGCCTCCATTTCCCCTTTTCCCCGACCCCTTGCAATTCCCTCAGGAATAGGGCCCGAAGGAGAGGGTGTGTGCGTGCATGCATGCGTGCATGTGTTGGGGGTTGGACCAGTCCAGCCTCCCTCGTCTGGCTCATCCAGCCTCAGGGTCCTGCAGGCGTGACTCCCAGGCCCTATCTTTGATCACTCAGGTAATGGCCTGGCCTGCTCTCAGCCGAGACGGGGAATAGAGTTAGCACCCACGCTCTGGGAGCCCTGACAGCCCGTTTAACAAGGTGTCCAACATCCCATTTCCTCTGCACTTCCTCTCGCCTTAATCCTTTTATGCGAAACTCACTCAGGAGCAAGCCCTGTGAAATTGAGGCCTCTCTGCACAGGGCCTGGCCCACTCCCTGCTCCTCCCGGAGCACAGCCCCTCCCATCCCAGGCACCTGGGAAAAGCAGGGCTGGGCCTGGGGAGGGGACCTGTGTGCCCCAGAGGGTCACCCCCAAACTGTGGAGGGTGGGGTGCAGATCAGGCAACTCACAGATGATTTAGAGTCCCTGGCCCAGAGGTGGGGCTTCTAGAGTTGCCGCTCAGACCTGACACCAGGCCACCCTCCCTCCTCCCTCCTCCTAGGTCACTGCCCCTCAGGCTTGGAGTCAGACTTGGAAGGAGGAAGAAGGAAGTTCTTAATGGATCCAAGGAAAACTCTGAACCCAAGCCCTATCCCTTCCAAGAAAAACAAATCATTCACATGTTAGCATTAATACCCAGGGGGGAGAAATGGGGTTCTCCAGGCCATCAGCCGGGGCACAGATCAGAGCTAGGTTATCTGGGAATATAAAATGTTAACATTTAAGGAGAGGCAAGTGGAGAACGGCAGGCAGCCCAGCCCTCCACCTTCTCTGGCTTGGCTTCCTTCTGGCCTCCCAGCAGCTCTTCCTGCATGGACTGTGCCTGCATCGCTCTCTGCCCCAGGACACTGGGCAGACACGGCAGCTCCTCCTGGGTTGGGGGGGGGGGGGGGGGGGGGGGGAGGGACTCCTCACCAACCTGGGGAAGGCACCTGCATCCTGTCCACACTGATCCATGCTGGTGTGCCCAGCTGCTTCCCATCCCTCCCCTGCCCGCTGGACCAAGCCCTAGCGAGGCTCCTGAACCTTCTCCTAGGCCCATCCGTGCACTTCCTTGTAAAAGAAAATCCAGTTTTAGCAGGACCCCTCGACGCCGCCACCCTAGATATCTGCTCAGGTTTCTCACTCCTCCCGGCCCGCCCCTATCCCCAGGTGATGTCTGATCCCCCTGATCTGTCTTCAGCAAAGAATCCTATTAAGTTGGTTTAGTTAAAACCCCTTACCTTGATGTTTCCTCTTAGTAATTTTCCACCCACTGACCACACCCTGCTCCTTAGCTATCAAGTCCTACCTGCCCGTGCCGTGTTTGGAGCTGAGTCCCGAACCCCTGCAGTCCCGAACCATTGCAGCAGTCCCTACACTCGTTGTGATGGTCCTGAATCAAGTCTGCCTGACCAGCTTCGCCAGGTGTCATGAATACTGTTTATGTAACTCCTTCCTGCCATCTGCCCTCACCAAGGCCTCTTGATGGGACTGGGAGGAGGGGGCAGGGAGGTGGTGGTATCAGGACCAGGTCCCTTCTCCTTTTGCTCTTCAAACCTGTTTCTGCTGTGGACACAGGACAGGTGAGAGCCACACCTGGACAACTGGCCATCGTGGGAAAGGCAGCTGGCTTGGGATGGGTGGGGGAGGGTTTGTCAGAAGCAAGGGCTCACAGGCTGTCCCCACCCCCTTTCCTCCCTGGGACACAGGGTCCTGCAGCCTGGCCCACAGTGTATCTTCCTCAAAAGGGGCCTGTCCCCGCTGCCCCAACCTCACTGCTTCGTGTACAGCTTGTAAGGAGGTTGTGGCTGTGCCGTTGGCCTACTGATGACCTCTAGGTTTGCTTTGTCCTGGTGGATTGTGCTGGATCACGTGACACACGGAGCAGGCCAAGCACATGCTGGGAGCACCAGCAAAGCACGGCCACCTACATACGGTTTTAGAAAGAATTTATTATTCCCAAGAGGGCATATGTGGGACAACTAGAAATTTGTTGGCCTTCCTTACACCAATTTATCACCGAGTTATCTGGGTTTTTAAATTACATCTGGAGAGGGGCCCTGATGGCCACCCATCACAGTTGGTGTTGAGGCACAGACCTCTCCCCTGCCCCCTCCTGGACAGGTTTGGCTGTCAGCAGCACAGGATTTTAAGGCTTGGGGCAGGCCACCCCCCCTCCCCTGGGGCCTCATTTAATAAAGGAGGGTAAATGCCCACCCACTCTAAGGTATCTCCTCTCCTGGACGGCTCCACAGCCCTTCCCACCCTGAGGACTATCACACCCACGACGACCTGCCTTAAGGGTCGCGGCGTTCAACCCCATCAATGTACGGAAGATGACACAGAGGTCCAGAGAGCTTCTCTGATTTGGCCAAAGAAGACACTTGTAGCATGAACAGGGGGCTCTGCCCACAGCCTCCTGGAGATTCTGAGGAGGCCTGGCCTGTTGTCAGCGAGCGGCGAGGTGGGCAGAGAAAGATGCCATGCACAGACGGAGACAGACATGGGGCCAAAAAAGGGCACATGAGCTGCGAAGGGAGACAGTGGGAGCAGGGAGAAGAGGGCAAGACAGAGAGGAGTGGAAAGAGAGGAAGATGGAGTGGCCCCTGAGGAATCCTGATCTTTAAGGATGACTGATAAAAAGCTTGTTCCAAAGACAAATTCTTTCAAACCAACAGCTCCAATGAGACTTTCCGTCATTCTCCCTATCTCTGCTGGCCCCTTCTCTCCAGGAAGAAGATGAAAGAACATCTTCATCTCCCTCTCTGCCTCCTGTCCTCCCTCCCTGCTCATTCTCCCTCCCGGCACTTGTCTTAATCAAACCTCCCTGGAACCTCCCTGGGAGTCCGCCCCGCCACCCACCTCGCCCCCAATGTCCCGCCTCCCCACTTCCCACTCCCTCCCCCTAGTTTCCTGCCTCTCTGGATCAGGAGCACCTCCAGCACCCA
This sequence comes from Myotis myotis, assembly GCF_014108235.1. Taxonomy (NCBI): domain Eukaryota; kingdom Metazoa; phylum Chordata; class Mammalia; order Chiroptera; family Vespertilionidae; genus Myotis; species Myotis myotis. The sequence continues at coordinate 22,660,948 of NW_023416321.1, read as the reverse complement.
ATTTTCTTTGCTTCTGCTCCCCTCTCCTATTTCCTCCCTCTCTGCACTGTCATTACTTCTGACATCATCCCGTCCCACCCCCCATGATGGCTCATAAGCGAGGGCCCCAGGCTTTCTCCCCTGGGTTTCTGAAGCAATCTTGGCTGGGGAAAACAAAATCAGAAGGGCCCCTTTTCTCATCTCCTCCTGAATCCTTGCTGTCCTGGGCCCTCAGAGGGTCTGGGAACTGGTGTGGTCCCTGGTGCTGGGCACCTAAGCCAGGTCTCCTTTCAGGGCTCTGGGCGGGCATTCTCTCCTACTCTGACTCCCCCTTCCCAGCTATGGCTGAAGCCAGGTCCCGTCTCTTCCCACCTTCAACCTCCCCTTGCCCTCTGCATGATATCTTCTTACGGCCCACATTTGGGAAACACCTTCCAGATGGGTCCCGTCCCACCTCTAAGAGCGTCTTGGTCCAAGATTCAAAAGAGAATTCCATCTCTTTTTGTTCCTATTCAGGGTCTCTCTTTTGTCAAAATTGCGATGAGCCCCGTAGCCCAATCAGTGGACTAAGTTCAGAGAGGTAAAGTGAATTTTCCAAAGTCAACCTGGAGCAGATATTTGAACACTAGCCTAATTGCAACACAATATCCTCTCCCCAGACAAAGAAGGCACTGGCTTTGCCAAGCTCGCTGCCTGTCATCTTGCAGAAACCCTGGCGCCCCAGCTCTCCAAACCCCACTTTTCCTCCCCCGGAGCCAGCCTTTCCAAGAAATTCACCGCATCCGCCTTCCCTGCTCTTTCTCTCCTCTGCCCCCCAGCCTGGTTACTTCCATTCCTCCCTGGCTGGCTCCCTCCCACAAAAGAGAGAAAAAATAGAGAGAAAATGGATCTTTGAAGATACATGTATCCATCACTATTATTTACATTCTAATGTGCGTCTGTGGCTCAGCTCCAGTGGGGGAAATGTAAATCAGGTGGACACCGCTCCCGAAAGCCCTAAAGAGCTTGGCTCCCCCAAATTAGAATAGAAAATGCTCTTTTAAAATGCACCTTTAATATGTAAAAGCCTGCCGACCTGGGCTCTAAATAAACCAAACTTGAACCAGATGCCAAATAGAGTAGATGAAGGACAGGTGCACAGAGGGTCCCAGGCTGGGGAATGAGGCCTAAACAGCTATTTATATTAATGCAAAGAAAGTTCAACATTCTTCCCCTTGATATATGCTGCAGTGGGAGGTGGTTTTTGTCCCACCAGCGAGAATAAAACGTACAGCTCGTGATGGGCAGGGTCACATGTGCGAGATAAAAAGCTCTGGGTGTAATATATGTCTCTACCGCGTATTCTCAGCAGGCTTTGCATTAGATCTGCGGATGACAACAACAGAACACTTACTCAAGGTTAGACTCTGCTCACCAGGCTCCCAATCATAGCATCCCATCCCTAAGGGAAGGCAGCTGCCTCAGAATGGGCCCAGCAGAGAGCCCCAGGCTGGGCTCCTGGGGCACCCTGCCTGCCTTGGCGCTGAGCCAGCAGGTGGGCCCTGCTTGGGGCTGGAAGTCTCCCGGGGGCTGCTGGCTCTGGTCAGGAATGCCTGCATGTGCCCGCCTGGGGGTGGGGTTGAGGGGGATGTGCGTCCTTCCCACTGGGGACACCCCTGACTATTCACAGACTCCCTACAGACACACACAGAGCTGCCTGGGGAGTTTATAAAGCAGACACATATGACTGGGGGAGGAGGTGTGCTTACCCAGGTGTGTTACATGAAGTTCTAGCCCAGTGATGGCGAACCTTTTGAGCTCAGCATGTCAGCATTTTGAAAAACCCTAACTTAACTCTGGTGCCATGTCACATATAGAAATTTTTTGATATTTGCAACCATAGTAAAACAAAGACTTATGTTTTTGATATTTATTTTATATATTTAAATGCCATTTAACAAAGAAAAATCAACCAAAAAAATGAGTTAGCATGTCACCTCTGACACGCATGTCATAGGTTCGCCATCACTGTCCTAGCCTCTTCTCTGTGTATAAGTCAGAATTCACGTGTTCATTGATTTGTTTCATGCAGGCAACATTCATTCATTCATTCATTCAAAAGAGCATTACTGAGAAACTGTAGGAACATAAGGGGAGTTGACGAAGAGGCTCCAGTGGGTATAAAATGAAGATAACCGTACATGTTCAAAGGGAGCAGCTGGGTATGGTGTGTAGCTCAGTGCAGGGCAGTGGTAAGCAATCAATGCGTGTTGGCCTCATTGTAATTGTCAGCAATGTGTGGTCGACAACGTGTTGGAGTGAGAGGAGAGACCAAATGATGACTGAGGTGCTGGCCATGTCATGAGAACCTTACAGTCTCAGGAGCAGTGAGCACCCAGAAAGGTAAGCCAACAAGACCAAGTTCACATACTAAGTCTAAGATAGAAGTACACTAAGTCCTCAATGTCGTTGTGAGGTTCTGCGACTTTAAGCAAAACTAGATGTGATAAAACCATTTACCATAGGCTGATTGATATAAACGAGAGTTAAGTTCCTAGGGCATCTCATCAACGTTACAACATGAACAAAAAGATGTCGTTCAAGGACCTGCTGTACGAGCCCAGTGCTACAAGGGGTACCAGTCAGAATGGACCAGGAAAGGCTTACAGCGGTTCTCAACCTGTGGGTCGCGACCATTGGAAAACACATATAGCATATCAGATATTTACATTACGATTCATAACAGTAGCAAAATTACAGTTATGAAGTAGGAACGAAAATAATTTTATGGTTGGGAGTCACCACAACATGAGGAACTGTATTAAAGGGTCACGGCATCAGGAAGGTTGAGAACCACTGGCTTAGAAGAACAGATAATACTTGACCTAAGACTTTAAAAATCAGTGGAATCTCCTCAGGAGGAGATGTCAATGGAAAAGCATTTTAGGCAAAAGAAACAGCATGTATAGAAAGGTAGTTTGTGACTGAGCTTGATGTGACGAGGGAGTGAGGTCAGTGTCTCTGGGCCTGAGATGTGAAACAGGGTTGGGAGCAGCAGGAAATATGTTTGGAGGGGTAGGCAGGGGTCAGCTCACTGAGGGCCTTGTCTGCCAAAATAAGTCAAACATTTATTCTGTTGAGTTTGGGAAACTTACATTGAAAAACTGTTTTTTCCTGATTGTGGCAGGCAGGGTATGCATCTGACCCAAAGGCAACGAATCCCCACACTGACTCAATTAATAGCCTGGCCTGGGCAGAAAGATTAGCTGGACCAGTCAGAGGCTCTTTGTGTTAGTCAGGACAGGCTAGGTTACACTGTGGTAACAAACATCACCAAATCTCAATGGATTAACAGAGATTTTCAACCTTTTTCATCTCATAGTACATATAAGCTAATTGCTAAAATTCTGTGGCACACCAAAAATTATATTATATGTCTTTGCTGATTGCATGTTTTAAAAAATCTTGTGGCATACCAGTTGAAAATCACTGGATTAACACAACAAAAATCTACTTTTTGCTCATGTAAGGGTCTGGGAAACTCTTCAGAGCAGCTGCCACCATATGGGGCCAGTTCTACCACAGCATCTCCATAGCAATAGTGCTTTGGTGGGGAGTAGCAGGGACAGGGAAGAAGGCTTGCAGAATTGTACATTGGCTCTTAAGTACTTGTACTTGGAAGTGACACCTGCCCACATTTCAATGGCCCAAGCAAGTCACACTGCTATGCCTAACCTCAGTTACGGGTAGGGAGTACTACCTTCCTGTGTGCTCAGAAGGCAAGCAGAACCCAAAATACATTGAGCACCAGTGGTGTCTATTGTACTTGGGAAAAACAGAGAGAAGGAGCTAGTTTTCGATGAGATAGGAGAAGCTCAGAAGAGATTGTGAAGAAGAGGAGCTCCAGACCCTGTGGTGGCCATGAACAAGAGACAGTCACAGGCCCGGCCAGTGTGGATCAGTGGCTGAGTGTCGACCTATGAACCAGGAGGTCACAGTTTGATTCCTGGTCAGGGCACAAGCCCAGGTTTCAGGCTTGATACCCGGTGTGGGGCGAGCAGGAGGCAGCCATAATTCTCTCTCATCATTGATGTTTCTATCTCTCTCTCCTTCTCCCTTCCTCTCTGAAATCAACCGTGTGTGTATGTGTGTGTGTGTGTATGATGGTCACTGTGGTTAGTTGCTGAGTGAGCAGGTCTTTTGTTCCTGGATTCTGGCTTGGTTTGGGCCTTAGTTTGCTCTTTTGTAATGCTCCTCCCGGTTCTACACGTAGGAGATTCTAAGATTTCACCAAGCCTGTGATCTCCAGGAGTGGGGAGGGGATGCTAACAGTGCAGAGGAAGGGGAAGGGCCCAGCCAGAAGTCAGTCGTCCTCTATCCAGAATTTCAGCAAACCTGGGAGAAGAGATGGGTTGTGCCAATGGGTCTGCCACTCCAGGCTCCACGTCCAGATGTAGTTGATCTTGATTTGTAAGTGAGAAACCTCTGCCTGGCAGAAAGGCAGGGCTGGTTCTAGAAGGCCTGAATCCAAGGCCGAATTCCCCGAAGGCCTGAAGCTGGGGTTGCAGGCTTGGAGGGCAACAATTTGGGGGAAGAAGGGTGTCTGGGGGAGCAGGGTACACCCACTCCCTTAGGTCTCAACAAGCCATGGCAGATGAGTGAAAGGCCAATGCCTTTTCAGGGGCATTTTGCCAGCAAGGCAAACACCACAGCCCCTTGCATTGCCTCCCACTTCCCATTCCCTCTGAGGAGGAAGGATGGAGGGAAGGGGGTCATAACCCCTGCCCCTCAGTCCCTCAAACACCTCCAGATTGCTTCAGGGTGTGGTTCCCAAGGAGTGTAACTGATGCCACAAATCACAGAGGTGGCAGGTCAGGCTGGATGGCCTCTGAGGTCCTTTACAACATGAATGGGAATCGTGGGGCCAAGAGCTGGGTCCTAAGAGAGGGCGGGGGAGGGGACACTCCCTGTGTGCCCATCCTGCTCCTGAGGGATCATGGGAAAGGGAGGGAGAGGCCTGAAGCTATGTGGCCCAGCAATGGAGGGGAGGGGAAGCGAGGAAAGAGGAAGTGGAGGAGAAAGATAGAGAGAGAAGAAAGTGGTGAAGGAGAAGGAAGGAGAGAAGGAAAGGCAGGAGAAAGAGATAATGAAATCAAAGGGAGAAGAGCAAAAAGAAGGAAAAAGAGAAGGAAAAGAGGAGGGAGGAAGAAAGGAGAAGTACAAAGAAGAAAGGAAAGTGGGAAGAAAGGAAGAAAGAGCTGGAGCCACACAGCACTCCTGGGCGCTAGGAGCCAAAGTGGGCGCCTGGGCTGCCTGGAGGGGAGCCCCGCAGGCTGGCCCTGGCAGTGAGGAGAGCACAGTGGGCCACTATGAAGATCTATTGGGCCCCGCAGTGCCATTGTCTTCAGAAGGAATTAAAAACAAATTGCTGAGGGCCAGCACATAATTTAAAGACTCACGGCAATTTTATGACTTGCTAATGTTCCTAATTACATGCCCGTGAAAGGCTTAATTAATTGGGGGATGTAGCAAAAAGTGGAGCCTGTGTTTGTTATCATGGTTCCACTGCATTGATTTTAGTGCCTATGGAGAATTTAGGGCCTCTTTATTTGCACAAAGAAAATGCAAGTCTCTCGAAAAAATGCACATTAAGATCAACCCCTCGCTGCTATCTAATATACTTTCCTCTACTTAACCAAAGCGCTTGTAATCATATTTTGTAAATGTTGGTGCCGTTAATTGCATTGTGAGGGAAAATTGGTTCCGCTTGGCTGGTTGTGGAGAATTTTATAAAGTTGGCTTCCTGCACCCCATTCCAGGAGACTCTTCCCAGGGAACTTGTGGAGAAGTTGGGATGCCCAGCCACAGAAGTCAGCAGGGTTGCCCTGAGTTTCCCTGCTCCTGGCCAAAGCTCGGCTGTCATGACCTCTCACTCTCCAGGGCCCTGGTGGTGAGCAGGAGGCAGCTGGGCCTGCGTGGGGCTGGGAGTGAGGGCACTGGGCACAGAGGAGGCCACATGCGGCCAATCCTCTCGAGAGCATTCGAATGGAAGACTCAGTTCCCTGGGCCCAGTCATCCCTTCCCTGCGAGGACTTGGATAAGGCACTTAGCTTCACTGCGCCTCAGTTTCTTCATCTGTGAAATGGGGTAATGATTCCTGCCCTGCTGACGTCACTGAAGAAGGGAATGGGAGTGAAAGAGGCCCAGATCTAAGGCTGGCGGTTACTGTCATTAGCCACCACTGTCTCCTCTCTTCCTTCCTCAGGAGACTGCAGGGAAGTTCTTCCAGCCGGGGCTCTCTCTGGGAGAGGGACAATGACCCACACTCTGCCTTTTATAGGGAGAGGCACAAAAGGTTCACTGGGAGATGTGTTGGGTCCAGCTCATGTCCTCTCCGCTAAGAAATTATTCCTGACACTCCCCTCCCTGCGGCAGGCCAGGCACTCACCTTTCCTGTGTACTCTCAGGGCTTTCCCAGGCCCAGGGGCTTTCCCTGGGCTGCCACTGTGTGTTCATTGCAGACTCCTTGGGACAGAGACTGGCCCTCTCTCCTCTTTGTCCCCAGCGGTTAGGCAGGATTGCTATTTTACTGAGAGAATGAATCAATGAATCAAGCCACTCATTTGGGCAATGGGGCTTGGTCAGAGTGGGCTCTCCAGGCTCGACTCCTTATTTCTGCCTCTTTGGCTGAGTTCACTGATCAATAGCTCCTCCCTCTTATATCACTTTAAACGTGTTAAATATACACATTTTTTGGTTCTCTGATAACTCCATGAGATGAAATTCACTCATGCTAATAACCCATTGGCTAAAACAGGTCACACGGCCGAGTCTAGAGGTTAGTGTGGGAGGGTGTGAAAACTGGGAGGTGTGGTTCATTGGGAGCAGTTGATATACTAGTAGTGGTCTACCACAATAGGGTACAGCACCATTCATTTTATGAGATATTGCCAAATGGCTCTCTGAAGATAATATCAAGTTATAATCTCCCAGCCCTGGTACAGTCCCTTCCCAAAGGTGCCTGGGTTGTTCTACATCCACACCAACACATGGATATTGCCAAGCTTTTCATTTTTGCTAGACTAACTAATGTGAAACAGTGACACATTACTGTGTAGTTGTATTGCCCTGATTACTGGTGGGGTTGATTCTTTCCCTCCCAGCTTTGTTGAGATGTAATTGACACACAACATTGTATAAGTTGAAAGTGTATGATGTGTCAAGAGTTGATTATTCTTTCCTGTTTATTGAACATTTATCTGGGTTTTCTTTCCTGTGAATTGCCTGTTCTTATCTTTTGCCCATCCATCTATCAAGTTTTTGTTTGTTTGTTTGTTTTGGCTAATCCTCACCCGAAAGTATTTTTCCATTGCTTTTTAAAGAGAGTTGAAGGGAGGGGGAGAGATACAGAGAGAGAAATATCGATGTGAGGGAGACACACCGATTGGTTGCCTCTGGCATGCGCTCCCACCGGGGCCAGGGTTCCAGCCTGATGGAATCCAATCTGAGACCCCCAGTCCATGGGCCGATGCTCTATCCACTGAGCAAAATCGGCCAGGGCTATTTTTTCTTTTTGTCGTATTAATTTGTAGTTGTTTATATATTTCTGGATCCCCAATTCTTAAATATTTAACCTGACCATGGAGGGAATGTCTTCTCATTCTCAAAAGGAGGCTGTTACTGGGGGCCGTGGGGCAGAAACTTAGGCAGGGAGTCAGGGACACTGAGCTTCCTTGGGTATGACTCTAAATGGCCTCAGGGGCTGTCCTGCCCTCCAGGGGTCTCTGTCAGAGTTAGGGTGAAGGTGGGGAAAGCCGGGACTCCCCGTCACCTCTTTGCTTTCCCCTTCCCTTCTCATCACTTCCGACAGGCATCCTCCTCCTCCAGCACACAAGGGCACCACAGCACAGTCCCATGGGAAACTGGACAATGGTCAGAGCATGAGAAGGTGAAAGAGACTGCAGCTCAGAGGACTGCTGGGCCTATGTACATCCCATGTGCTGCTGCGCCTATGTACATCCTGTGCACTGGACACTGATCCCGAATAGATCCGCATTGCCTGCCTCTGTGCCTTTGCTGATGCTGTTCCCACTGCCTCCACACGCTAGCTCAATGCCCCTTGCATAAAACCCTCCGGTAGGTGGTTCTCCTTCCCCACACTGGGTGCAATCTATCCCTCTCCTTATACGCCAAAGAATCTTCTTTGTACCATTTGTCACCCTTTACAGACCCAAATTTGAGTTCCAGACAAGAGGACTCCAACAGACAGTCTTAGGGGTTGTGTGCCCCTAAAACAAAACTCAAACCCCAAAGTCAGCTTTGATGAATGTATCCAGAATTCTACAAGCAGAAAATCTAGAAAGGAGTGATGCTAACTTAGCACACAGCTCTGAGCTGTCCAATTTGACAGCCAGTAGCCATGAGGCTATTTCAACGTGGATTTGGATTAAATTAGAAGTCCATCTTCTTAGTCACACTAGTCGCGTTTCAAGTGCTTAATGGCCACACGTGGCCACTGGCTACCATACAGTACAGTGTGAATATGGAACATTTCCACCACTGCAGAAAGGCAATTGGACAGTGCTGATTATATTAGTTCTGTTTTGCAGATTAATGTTCTTTCTATTTTGAAACACCTGTGCCAGCAGAGAGACAAAAATCACTTCATGATTTAGGCTTCCAAAGGTCAGCCACTAATTTGCTGTGTGACCTTGAGAAAGGTCACCCTCTTTGGGCCTCAGCTTGCTCATCTGTAAAATGAGGGAGCTGATGTAGGCCCTTCCATCTCTGACCCAGTCTGGTTCCACCTGGGGAAACAGTTATTTGTGTCCTGGCAGGAACACAGGGAGGGATGGGGAAGGGGAGGGAAGGAGGAAGAGGAGGAGGGAGGAGATCATTAATGGCTCCCAGCTTCTTGCCTTTGATCAGGTAGTCTGGAGTGAGGTGAGGGGCCAGGAGATTGGGGTGGTGGGAGGAAGAGAGGAAGCAGAGGGCCAGGTGAGGGGTCAGGTGAGAGGCAGCTGGCATGGGGGGTCTACCACCCTCCTTCTTTCCGCCTGGGAAAGAGCTGAGCCCTGGCCCAGGGCCCTCCCCTCCCAGCCCACCAGCATCTAAGGGGAGCTCAGTGGAGAGATTGGATATCCCGCTCGCCCCTACCACCAGCTCTCCCGTCCTGGCTGCCATTCAGCAAATATAAAGGCAAACGGGGACTGATGGGCCTGGAGGAGGAGGGAGAGTGCATGCCTGTCCATCCTGCCTGGCCAGGAGGGACTACTGAAATGAGTGCACTTTGAAAAAAGAAAAGGGTAGCCAGTGTGGCTCAGTGGTTGAGCACAGACCCAGGAACCAAGAGGTCACCAGCTCAATACTGGTCTATTCAGGATCAGCGTCCAGCGCACAGGCTGGTCAGGGCACATGCCTGGGTTGTGGGCACAATCCCCAGTGGGGGGGCCTGCAGGAGGCAGCCAATTGATGATGTTTCTCTCTCATTGATGTTTCTCTCACTCTATCCTTCTCCTTTCTTCTCTCTAAAAATCAATAAAAACATATTTTAAAAAAGAGAGAAGGGGTAGCCTTTCTGAGCTGTTGGCTTTGGGGACTGAAGCATATAACTGGGTTGGTGACCAGAAATTGGAAATTACTTTCCATCTTTGGGGAGGGGAGGGAACTTTCCAGTGGGGAGACAGCCCTGGAGTTGGGATCAGGTTTCCAATTTTAATTCCTCAGATACGTTATTTAACCTCTCAAAGCCTCAGTTCCCTCCTCTGTAAAATGGGACCAGGGACACAATAACCAGTGTGAGGAAGAAATGAAGCCAAACCTGCGTGGAGATGCCCCAGATGTATTTGGGTGCCTGCGGGTTTGGAGTCCTCTGAAATCCGAGCTCGGGCCCCTGCAGGGGACCCTGTGCACCTTGTCCTGACAGTCACCCTCAACCCAGGGCTCTAACTGCATGGTGGGGAGGGGGCTGGGACCCTTTGATCTCCCAGATCAGAAACCACACCAGCCTCTCTGGAGGGCTGGGCGGGTGCCTGGGGAGAGGGCACTGGCAGTCTGGGTCCCCTTGGCTCAGACCCAGGAATCCAGGTTTCAAAGGTGAGCTTCAAAGGCAGGGCTGAGTGAATGTGGCTTCCTTTGTACCTGCTCAAGGAAGGAAAACAAGCCAGTGCCCCCCCCTGCCCAGGATGGCAGCTCAGATCCCAGGACATACTCCCTGCCCCCTTCATGCTCCAATACAACTGGGTTGATCTCCCCAACACAACTTTCCTCCTATCAAAGCAGTGATGGAGCTGATTAGGGTGGGCCCTGCCCAGCTCAGGCTGCCCTCGGGGTTATGGTGGTGGCACGGGGTGGGGGGTGGGGGTGGGGGTTAGAGGGAAGGAAGGCCAGGAACTGCAGCTTTAATGGAGGGGGAGCATGGGCAGTGAAGCAGAGAGGTTTGAGAACCAGGAAATTGGCTGGAGTGATGGCAGTGAGGTACCTGCTGGGGCCTGGGGCGGGGGGGGGGGGGGCACACAGAGGGAGGGGGGCTGGTGAAGCTGAGAGGGACTTCCCTTCACTCCCTGCCTCCTCTAGCTCTCAGAAGAGGCGGCTTCCCTGTCACCAGACCTGAGAGGCCCCTCCCTGCCTCTTCCTTGGCTGACTAGACCTCACGCTGGCCAGCACAGGAGGGGGCTCCCCCACCCCAGGGGCTGCCTGTGCCAGCATCGCGGTGACCCCACAGATGCCCTGGCTGGGCTCCAGTGGGGGAGAGGGGTGAAGGGAAGGTGAGCGTCCCAGCCCCTCCCACAGTGTGGCTGGAGCCACTCCAGTGGAACAGGGCTGGGCAGGAGGTGGCTGGAAGATGAATGGAGTGCTTATTCTCTGTCAAGTTGCCCACACCTTGGCCTGAAATGCTGGGGCCTCAACCACGTGGATAAACTCTGCCCCTTCGACAAAAGCCTCCCACGGCCTGGTGCCCTGCCCTCACCCTCCAGCAGAAGTTTCAAAAGCCTGAGACCCTGGACAACCAGGATTCTCTTGGGATAGGTGTGCAGAGCTGAGATTTCTAAGTGGAACACCCCATACCTCTCCCAGGAAATGGTCCAAGTGTAAATTCTCTCATTCCTTTTTATTGAGCACCTACATGTGTCAGGCATTCTCATCACAAGTCTATAATTTACACATCGTTATCCCATTTTATAAGTGAGGAAATTGAGAGTCAGGGGTTAGGCAACTTGCCCCAGATCACAGGGCTGCGAGGTTGGTGGACTCATTGGTGCTCAGAGCTCACTGTGTTAGGGGGAATGCTTTAGGCTTGGCTCTGGGGTGGGACCGGAGTGAGCCCTTCTCCTGGGACACGGCTACACTATTGCTATCATCTGGGCCACACTTCCCCGTCGGTAAAGTGAGGTTGATGGACTGGCTAAGTGGTTTTTTTGACCCTGGCTGCACATTAGTATTTTTTTTAAAAAAATATATATTTCTTTATTGATTTCAGAGAGGAAGGGAGAGGGAGAGAGAGAGAAACATCAGTGATGAGAGAGAATCATTGATTGAGCACATCCCCTACTGGGGATCCAAGCCTGCAACCCAGGCATGTGCCCTTGGCCAGAATTGAACCTAGGACCCTTCAGTCTGCAGGCCAACGCTCTATCCACTGAGCAAAACCAGCCAGGGCCACATTAGTATTTTAAGAATACGTTGGGTCCTCAATTAACTTCGTTTTGTTATAAAGTCGATGCCTAGGAACTTAACTCTACCATTAGCCTATGGCAGTGATGGTGAACCTTTTGAGCTCGGCGTGTCAGCATTTTGAAAAACCCTAACTTAACTCTGGTGCCGTGTCACATATAGAAATTTTTTGATATTTGCAACCATAGTAAAACAAAGACTTATATTTTTGATATTTATTTTGTATATTTAAATGCCATTTAACAAAGAAAAATCAACCAAAAAATGAGTTCGCATGTCACCTCTGACACGCGTGTCATAGGTTCGCCATCACTGGCCTATGGCAACACTGGTTGTGTTATACGTTGTTTATCCGAAGTTCCAAGGACCTGTGTTAAGTGAGGACTTAAGGTATTGATGCCTCCTCCCCATCCCCCAACTAGCCCAAGAAATTCTGATTTGACTGGCCTGGGCTGAGCTGCAGGTATCTCTCCCTTAAAGCTCCCCAGGCGATTTCAGAATGTGGTTAGGGCTGAGAATCCCTGGGGTCAGATGATGGCTAGTTCTCCGGGGTTAAGGATGGAGCCCAGTCCCTTCCCCAGGCTTGGAGACCGTGGCCTCTGAGTCTGTTCTCAGGGTAGCTATGCCGGCAGGAACATGGAGCAGCTGTCTCTTTAAGGAGATGGCACGCTGGGAGCCAGCAGAGGACCCAGCCCTGTGAGCCAGGTGGCGAGAAGGCTGGGGAGGAGCAGGTGCCTCAGCAGGAGCTGGGGAGGCAAACTTCCAAAGGGAGGAGGGAGGAGGGAGGCGGGAGGCGGGAGGCAGGAGGCAGGAGGAGGGAGGAGGGGGAAGTTAGAAGGGAGGAGGGCAAACTCCCTCAGCCGGGGTGGGCGCAGACGACTGACTCCCCCTTTTGAGGAGAGAGCGGCTCTTTGGTCTGATCCTCTGGGGCCAGCTCTGGAAGTGCAGGGCTGGAGGGGCAGGGACAGGGCCCAAGAACCATGGTGCCTTTGGGGAAGGTGAACCCAGTGGCCTTGGCCACCTGCCCTGCCATCCCTGCACACGGCGTTCTTATACTCAGAGCCCATGTGAGTGAGAGGGGAGGGATCAAGGGGCACCTTGACTCTCCTTCCAGAAAGATCTGCTGACAGAGACAAACGCACCCACCCCCACCCCCACCCTCTCTGGCTGCAGCTGGCAGGCACCTTAAGCTGCTCAGGCGGGGTGGGCCTCTCCCCCCCTCCTTCCCTTGTGCCCATGGCCGCACTCTGTCAGGCTTCAGCAATCCGGGGTGGGGGGGGGGGGGTGTCGGGGTGTGAGCTGCTCAGCACGGGGGTGGGGGGGGTGGGGGGGGCGCAGAGCAGGGGGAAGGGGCCGCTGAGACCCGGGCTTGTCCTCTATCTACTTGGCTTCTCAAGCTGGGATGGGCAGACGCATCACTCTCAGGTTTTTGTTAAAATATAAATTTGGATCTGGTAGGCAGGGCCTGACACTCTGCATTGCTAACAGCCCTCAGGTAATGCTGCTGGTCCATGGACCACTCTGAGCAACAAGGGCTAGAACTCCCCCATGGCTGTTCTGTGAGCCTGGCCCTCTGGGCCCGAAAGCAGCTGGCACTCACCAGGGTAGAGCCAGGCTGGTCCAGGCTGGGCGGACGGCCACCAGCCCTGGTGCCCCTAAGGAGCAAGTGGTCCTCGCCAGCCTGGCACGTGGCGCCATGGATGGCTCAGTGCCCAGAACAGGAAAAACATAAAATCTCATTTCAAGCCCCAATGATGGTTTGGTTCAGCTTTCCTAGCTTTTTAGGAACTTAATTCCATGCATTTTTCTTAAATGCAAGGCTGCAAGGCACCTGCTTAAAATGATTTTTCCCCTGTACAACTGAGTAGAGACGGGCAAAGGGGGGCAAATGCGTTTCCTTCCCTTTTTCGGGCTCTGCTTTGCTCTGTCTCTGCTGTGTCTGTGCTGACGTCTGTCTGTGTTGGCCTTTCCTGCCTGTTCCTGTTCTTTCCTTGACACAGTGCTGGGCTTTCATCTGTACAGACCTAAGTCTGAGACCTTCCTTTGCCACAGTGGAAGAGCGCTGTGACTTTAGACAAGACTCTTCTCTGGGCCTCAATTTGTTCATCAATAAAATGGGCCCATGAATAGGTGCTTCATAGAGCAGTTGTATTTTTTTTGTTTGTTAAATTTGTTGAGGTAACATTGGTTAATAACAGTATAGAGATCTCAGGTGCACAACATAATTCAATACCTTATACCTTACTGCGTGCCCACCAGTGACTATTTTCATATAAGATCATAAATATTAGAGCACCTTGTAAAGTGAAAAGGAGTGGCTGACAACATGGGATCATTACAGGGTAGAACCTGGGAAACACTCTACTTGCCCCGAGTCTCAGTGTTTGCACCTGGTCACAGGAGAGAAAAGGGCATGAAAGCATGCCTGCAAAACAGCTCGCGCCCCTCCCTGAGGGCTCAAAGAACGTAGCTGCTGCTATTACTACAACCTTCTCCGCTTCTGTCCCTCCACCCCTTCCCAGCATCTCATTGATCAACACTTTTATGGCTTTCCCTCCAGTCACCTCGGGCTCTCCCAGGGAGATAGTCCCAAAGCCCTGGTGTCAGGGCCCACCTGGTCCCTGCTGGAGCAGTGTGTACAGAGGCCACGGGAAGGTGGGGGAGGGGGTGCTGGTAAAGACAGACGCCCAGGGTCCCAGAAACTGGAGGTTCCCTAGCTTCACAAATACAGCCTTTGTCCTCAGTACCGTTGTTTCACCAAGGGCCATGCCAAGCAGCCTTCCACATCCCCAGAAGATCCAACAAGAGTCCTGGATTACATGAAAGCAGCAGGGATTTGAGTGGGATACACGGCAGGCTCTCTGGATAACAGCCTGGGACAACAGGCAGGAGAAGCCCAAGCTGAGGAATGAAGGCTGAACTGCCCTGTCCCAGGAAGGAGGCCTGCAGGAGGTCAGGTCTGAGAGCTGGCCGGGGTGCTCACGGAATGCTGGTCCATATCTCCCCTCTCCTGGTCTAGAGTGTAATCATTTAATTCTGGTGTGATACCTCAATTTCTTTGAAGCTTAAAGACAAAATAGAAAACCATCTGCACGAGCTTGAACGTGGCATTCAGCAAAGGCCTTCGCTGACAGGCAGCCCCACCCTCGCCCTCCCGGCTTCCTGAAGGCACGTTTTGGCTAAGAGACAAAGTTCGAGGCGTGAAACCCAACTGTCGATACAGCCACTCTCGGCAATCAGGCAGAATTAATTGTGTGAACATCATTGATCAAACCACTTAATACTTACAGGGGCCGAGAAGGAGCTGAAATGTAATTTCATTACCAACCTGCTCACCCCTAATAAAACTCCTAATAACTCTCTAATTTTTCTTTCAGATAAGGGCTGATAGGTGGAAATGGGGTGGGGGGATTAGGGGAAGGGAGGGACATGGAAACTTATTTTCTCTTCTTTGCTGAACTCTATTCAGATAGAACCAAGTTAAATAGTGAGTCCCAGGAACATCTTATCACAACAAGTCACCTTAAAGGTTGTGGCCAACCCTGAGATTCCTGCTGAGGGGTTCGGGGAGCGTGGAGGATGGGCACAGAGAATCCTAAGCTGCAAGTGAGGGTAACAAAAATCAAGTCTTATTTAGCTTAGGGTGATTATTCGGTGATTCAAGGGCAGCTGAAAACAAAACGGGTGTGGCTTCCCTGGGCCCACAGCAGGGGGTAGGTGGTGAGGTGGGAGCAGCAGTCACAGGTTCAAACCTCCCAGGAGAATGATTCCAGGGATGGTTACAAAGTCGCATGAGTCCTGGCTGACGTCTTGAGTGGGCAGAAGGAAGTTCGGTTTGGGGGCCAGGAACAAGTACTGCGTGCCCACCTGCACACACATACACGGGCCGATGTGAGTTCCATGGACGAAAACGCTCTGTCTTGTTCATGGTTTTTTCCTGCGCCCCACGGGGCATTTGAAATGTAGCAGGCACTGGACAGATATTTGGAAACTATGCACAAAGAGCACATGCATATGCAAGCACATGACCTGCACACACACACAGCAGCCCACTATTCCCACCCTTTATTCTCTGGGAGGGAAGGGAACATGCAGGTCTTATATGCCATCTTATCCCTGGCACAGAGTGGCACCTGGAAACATCTGTGTGAAGAAGAGGTGGACGAGACATGCCTCCAGCAAAGCTCATCTGCTCACGACATCCTTTCATTCGAACTTTGGCTCAAGACTCCCCTCTCCCAGGAGGTCTCTCCCGCTGCCACATTCTCAGGGACTCACTCACCTGCCCAACACACCTGTATACACTGGTTGCTCAGCTGCCTTTAGCATGTACCTCCCTCATCAGACTTTGGTCCTCCCAGGCGACCCCCTACACCCCGCTCGATATCAGACCAAGAACTGCTTGAGAGGAGGAGCCCCGCCCTGTCAGAGTGGGAGCCCCTGGACGGAACTCCTGTTCCTCCATCGGACTGGAACCCTCTGAGCTCCAGAGGGAGTGCCTCCTCTACTTGCCTGGGCTGGTGAGATGCCACCGCCTTTTTGTTTAGCTTTTCCTGGAGCCCCTGAAGTCCCCCAATGCCCAACAGATGCCAGCAAGCCTGTCCACTGCCTAGGATTCATGGTTGAGTTCACAGGGTGGGCACATAGGCAGACGAGGGGACACAGCATAAATAACGGGGCCTGGGGGAGGGGGTGGATACATATGTGGTCCTCACACCAGTGGTCCTGTGCAGACAGGTCCTGCCTTCCCGCACTGAGCCAGTGTGAGCAGTAAAATCCAGGTTTCTATGACCCGGTCCCATCATGCTCTGCCTAGGACTACCCCCAGCCTACCTCGGGCCCTGGAATGTGGCCTTTCTGGGGAAGGGATGTAGGAGGGGCACCCCCACATCCAGGTGCTCAACCACTCCCCCCAACTATACACAGTCTTCTTTCCTGCCCCAGCTCCCTTTACCTGGCTTCTGAGGCCTGGGAGGGAGGGATGGAAGGAGGGAGGAGGGGGTGCGAGCAGGGGGCAGTGGAGGGTAGTTATTTACAAAGTCTGTGCCCTGGGGACCCTTGTCCTGGACAACAATTACAGCCCCTTAATTAACTGAAATGCAGTCCGCCTGTCGATGGAGGCATGTCCCCCACTGAAGTTTGCTGCGCCTGCCGCTGTCTAGTACTGGTTAATGAATATAAATCAGATAGTTTATAGTTAGCAAGCAGGGAACAGGCTGGCAAGGGCCTGAATTCCAAAGCAGAATGCCCGAGGATAGGAACGTGCCCTCCATAACAGAGGCCAGGGCACCTGTGGGGGCAGCACGGATGGGGAAGGCTAAACCTGCCCACCCTGTTCTCGGGCTGAGGGCACACACAGGTGTACGTGCAGCCTGTGCACCTGAGGGACACCCAGTACAGGCTTTCCCTGCATACACGTGATGCACCCGTGGAAGCGGATGACACCTGCATGACCTGTGCCTTCTACAAGACACATGGCTATGCTGAAGAAGCACTCCTCCTCCCCCCCCCACGCCCCTCGCCCCCGGGGGAAACCCTGGCCCCTGCCCTCTTCTGAAATCCACAGGGCCTCAGCGCTGGGCAGCTTCTCCCTTGGATGTCAGTCCTGTTCTTGCCCTTGGCACAGGGCCAGTGGGACAAGACTGTGTGCAAACTATGAGTTTGGGGTTCTGTTGTTTAGGGTGTCCCTAGACAAAACTCTAGCTACAGGGGTCCCCTGTGGAAAGCACACTTTACCCAGACCTGAGGCTGTGTCCTGCTGGCTCTGTCCCCTGGGCAAGTCACCTCACCTCTCCTGGTCCCACGTTCAGGTTTCCAAGGAGAGGACCCTCAGCGTCCTCTGGCCCAGCCACTGCTCATCAGGGAAGAGGCCCAACCTCCTTGGAACCTTGGTGTCTCTCTCTCTCTCTCTCTCTCTCTCTCTCTCTCTCTCTCACACACACACACACACACACACACACACACACACGCATACACAGCTGAAGCCTCACCATAGAGCTGCATTATTGCCTCTGGAGAGAGGTGGGGGGTGGTCCCTACACCCAGGCAAGTCCTGACAAGCTGTTTCTGAAACCCAGAGAGCAGCCAACACCTTTCCTGGGCTTGTTTACTCCCCTTCTAGGGAGTGAGGGGCTCCAGCTGCGGGAACGGAGAGGTTGGTGGTGGTTATGGTTTGGGGGCATATAAAGTAATTGGCATCCACAGCTTGATGACACCCCCTCTCCCCGTTCCGCCAGGTAGGTCAGGGCTGGGAGGGACAACAATTATTTACTCCTCCTGGGCTCTGTTGCTGGGAGAGCTACAGGGAGCAAGGCAAGAATCTCCAGGTTCTAGGGACAAAGGAAAATGATCCTACGGCCACAGGGGCGTGTGGCAGCGGGACAGAGCTCAGGGACAGGAGAGCAGCAGACGTGGGCCCGGGCAGCAGGTAGGGGGGGGGGGGGGCCTCGTGCAGAATGTGCACGAGGACTGTCCTGGGCCAGGGGCTGCAGGTCTGTGGGGAAGGGGAGCTTTCGCACCTCCTGTTGGTACTGCTAAGGCCCCACAGCCTTTAGTCTGGGGCAGCAGTGTAGGGGTATCCCCAGTGTCCACCCTTATGCAACAGCCCAGGGGAGGGACAGAGCTTGTCTAGGCTGCTCTTTTTTTCCCATGGAGCTGACTGGGGAGGAGAAGGGTGATGCTCAGGTTGGCCAGGGCCTCGTGCCTCTGCTGATGGGTCTCTCACAGAAGCATCCCTCCATTCTGGCTAAGCTATTTGAATACACCCATTTCACAGATGGAAAAGTAAACAGAGAAGGCACTCACTTCTGGGGTCCTGCAGCACCAAGGACATTAAAGCTCAGGTGACTTCTCTCTGATTCCAGACAGGGGCCCTTGAAGGCCGTCAGCAGCCCACTACCCCTAACCCCTCCCCCATACCTATCCCATACACCCAGAGGTGGATGGCAACCCCACGTCCCTGTCAGAATGGGGAGAGGAGGGTCCTCCAATGCTCTAACAAGGGTGCCCCGAACAACGTGTCCTAATAAACCCTCTCATGCACCAGAAACATCTGATAGTCACAGCCTGGGTGAGGGAGACAGGTAGGGTGTCAGGAACTGAATTCACAAAGACAGAGGCCAGAGAAGGTGCCAGAAGAGGTCTGCATGGTGACTCATCTGGAGTTGACACAGAGAGGATGTCTCCTAGGGCACTGAGCCCCCCATGTGGGGGTGGGAGGGCAGAGGAAGGAGTGGTTGTGTGGTTTAGTTTGGAATCTGGTCAGGCTCTCCCACCCCTCCCATCTCTGAGACAGACGGTCTTCAACTGGAGACAACACACAAAATGAGTCTCTAAGACACTGAGATGCCAAGAGCTCTTGGTCAACTTTCCAGCGAAGGCCAAAGTCAAGGGTGCCCTGAGCAGGGCAAGGACCAACCTGGGCAGAGCTGGGAGACCAGCTGAGCAGACCAGCCCTTCCCCCAACTCCAGTCTCTGGGCTCAGCAGGCGGCAGGAGTGGAATAGCCCTTCGTTTTGAGGTGAAATGAGGAATTATGAGCCCGGGAACCGGCTGCTGTTAGGGGATCATTGATATCATCAGACAACAAGACGGATGGTTTGGGACGCACACCTGGGTAGGAGTTAGGGCACCTTGGGCCGGCCATCAGTGGGCACTGCCCCTCCAAACCCCTGGAGACGGGTTTGATAGAGACAAGTTTGGCCCATGCAGCCCCCACGGAGGCACAAACTGTTGTGTTTTGTTGCTTTTTTTAGTTCAGGTCTTTCCATTCCGCTCCGGAGACGGTAAGAGCTCACTATTTTTTTTTCTTAATCCTCACCTGAGGACATTTTCCCATTGATTTTTAGAGAGAGTGCGAGAGGTAAAGACAGAGAAATAATGATGTGAGAGAAACACATTGATTGGTTGCCTCCTGCATGCACTCCTCTCAGGAGGAGCCTGAAACCAAGGTACATGCCCTTGACTGGAATCAAACCCAGGACCCTTTGGTCTGCAGGCCGATGCTCTATCTACTGAGCCAAACCGGTTAGGGCTGGAGCTCATCTCTTCTTCAAAGCCTCGTCAGGCTGACCCCAACCCGGCCCCACTTGTAAATGCCCCTCCCTCACCTCCTGCCCAGATTTAGGGGGGCAGGAGAGCACCTGCCTCCAAGACTACAGACCAGATGTGAAGTCGTCATTCTGCACTCCTCTGAGGACCTGGGGAGCGAGGCGAGGGAGAGAGAAGAAAAGCAAGGCTTTTTGTCCCCACTCCCCCCGGGTTGCCAGTTGGAATGGACAAGCCCAATTCTCAATCTGTTTGGGGTGATGGACCCCCCAGCATCACCCTGGGAATTTGAAGATAAAGAAGCCTGTCTGAGTGCTGTCTCTGAATTCATGGGGGGACCTCCCAGATACCCCCACTTCCAGGTAAAACCAGAGACCTTGGTGCTCTGTGGGTGTATGGGTGCTATTAGACTGGGAGCGGGGCTGGCAGGGGTGGGGAAGGGTCCTGTGCTGGGATTTCCTTGAGCTTCCCTCCCCCTGGACAGAGTGGGAAAAATGTGCTTTCAAAAGCAGAGAGATGAGTTGGGCCCTCCAGCTCCACCATCCTGTGTCCTTGAGAAAGCCCCCTTACCCCCCTACACCCCCACCTCTGTGGTCCTCAGCTGGCCCCTCTGTGCTAACACCCTCTCCAAGGGAGATTGGGAGGCAGAGAATATCTGGGCAAAAAGTCTGGCTCCAGGCCCTGGTGTGATTATTATTAATAATTACTTTCCCGACCGTGCTAAGTGTCTACTGTACATGAGCAGGGAGGGGAGGTCCTTCTGCAGCCTCCAGGGAGGCCCAGACTCTCTTATCCTCTCTCCATTCCCAGGATATGATAACAACACCTCTGCCGGCCCAGCCCATGCCGGGGAATGTGTGTTTGGAGAGAGGCAAGGAAAGCGAGGGAAAGGTTGAGTGCCTTTTTCCCCTCCCTCCCGTTAGCGTGGGTGACACCGGTGAGAAGCGAGCAGCTGACCCGGGTTTGAATTTAGAGTGTTCATTAATACGATATTATGCCATATGCTCCCGCACACTGTCTCCCTCTAATGCAGCCGCCAATTTGCTGAGCAGCCCTAATTAGTAATGGTATAATGAGAGTATTCAGAGGGTAATGTGGTGGGTGGGGATGAGAGCGAGGGGACTGCTCCTGGCCAGTGGGGGAGGGACAGGGGCTGGCTACAGAGATTTGGGGCTGGGGGCACGGGATTCACGGCCAGGGGTCATCTGGATCCAGGGCAACTTGAGGCCCAGGGAGCAGGTGCCTTCCTTCCCTCTGCCACCCCAATTCCTTAGCAGAGGCTCAAGGCTGTGGAGTGGGCTGGGCAGCAAGGGGCAGACAGGTGCAGGGAGAGGAGCGAGAACCTGGGTCAAAGAGGAAGGAACGAGCGGTCCTTTGTTTTCCACCCGGAGGTGGACGCTAGAGGAACGGCAGTGGTGGTGCTTTGAGTGTGGTGTGTGTATGTGTGTGTGTGTGTGTGGGGGGGTGCAAACACTAAATCTTTTGAGTCTTTATTATGTGCCAGGCACTCTGCTGGCCCCTCGGAATCACCCTGCCAGGAGGTGAGACCAACACCATTTTTCAGACAGGGAAACTGAGGCTCAGAGAGGGTCAGAGGTCACTCAACTGGCAAAGGAATAGAGGACTGGCAGCCAGGACCGCCCGACTGCAGAGCTAGAGAAGCTCAGCTGGACCATCCCCGTGAGGATGCTGTTGGACCATCTTTGTGAGGAGGATGCTGTGGCCATGGTGACGGGGGAGCAGAGAGCATGATGGAGAGGTTAGGAGGGACTGACTACTCACACTCCTTGCCCTTCAGTACCTCCTCTGTACCCACTCCTTTCTCAGACTGCAGTTTCCCAACCTCCATCCCTGGGGTAAGATAATTCTCAGGACCCTAGCTAAGAAGCCGTTATAGATAACGACCAGGACAGACTCCACATCTTCAGCCATCACCATGCCCATGGCCATGGGCAACTTGAGCCTCTGAGCTAATGGCAAAGTCTGCCCCTCGCCAGAGCTGAACCTCAAGGAAGAGCTAAGAGCCCCTGAGAACACAGAGTATCTGTACCCAGATTCGGGGCTTCCCCACCGGTCCTGAGCCTCCTAATGCCAAGGGTATCTGCAGAGGTAGGGGGTGGGCCCTGGGCCTGCATCTCTGAGACCCTATCACCGGCGTCCTCAGGCCCCTCCTTCCCAGGCTGCGGGGCAGCGCTCCCTCCCCAGTGATCACAGCTCTCCTGCAAACCCACGCTCAGGAGATGAAATATTCATCACGTACATATTGGCTCCTTCAGCGGCTTTTAGGGAAAGCAAATGAGACGGACTCCAGGAAGGAAATGAGTGTGAGGCATGGCAGGGTGGGGAGGGGTGAGGACAAGGGGGGCGGCACCTCCCAGCTTCAGCCTCTCTTAGATCCAGCTTCTGGGAGCAGGCTGCACCTTCTACTCCTGGGGTCCCCAACCTACCACATCCCTGCCCCCAACCACCCTCCCTCTCCACCTGCCCCAGAGCCACAAAGCACAGGCCTACCTCACAGCAGCCACTCCTAGCCAGGTGCTGGGCCACAGGGATGAGCAGGGCAGCGAGGCCCCTGCCCCCGTGGAAGACACGGGCGATGAACGGGCACAGACGTGTGAGACATCGCAGGCAGAGCGTGAGGGACACGAAACACGTATCTTGGTTTGGGTGGGCAAGGAAGATCTCTCTGAGCAGGTGGCATGGATGACAAGGAAGAACCTTTCAGGCAGAGGGAACAGCGAGTCCAAGGCCCAGAGGTGGGATTGAGCTCCGTGAGTTGAAGGAGCAGAGGGCTCTCCCTGAGGGGGAGGGTCAAGTTGGAGAGGCCCTGGGCCTGATCAGGCAGGGCCTCGCAGGCCACAAAGGACTCGGGGTTGATTCTAGGAGCACAGGGATGCACTTGAGCAGAGCAGGGAGGCACTGGATTTGGAGCCCAGGGCCTGGGTGAGAGGCCTGGCAGGTCACTCAACCTTCACCTTCCTCATCTGTAAAACAGGGTCGGGAAAGCCCAGCCCGCAGGGCAGCTTGGAGAGTAAGTAACAACATTTATGTGCAAGTGTCCGCACCACAGCGTCCCCTCTGCCCGCCCCTTGGGGAGCCCCAAAGGTCTGCCTGCACAAGACGAGCCACAGACCCTCAGAACCCGGACGTGGAGGCCATTCAGTGAGCATTTACGGAGCAAAGGCTGTAAGCCTGGCTCTATGCTTGTTGCCAGGATGCCGTCGTGAACGCGACAGACTCGGTCTGGACCACAGAGACCCGGACCATCCCATTCCATAGACAGAGCACGGCAAGGTCACGGCCACACGGTGCTAGGCTGTGAGAGAGAGCCCAGGTCCCTGACCACCTGTCCAGGGTTCTCCCCTGAATTCAGACAATGCCCCCCCCCCCCCCCCCCCGCCGCTCTGAGGGGAAACAGGAAGCTTCCTAGAGGGGCTGCGATGGTCCTTGGAGGACAGATTGGGTTCGGCTGTGAGGAATGGAGGGATACCCAGCGAAAGGGACAACAAAGGCTTGGAGACGGAAAAGCATGGGCAAGAATGTGAAATAGTGTGTGTGTGGTGGGGGGAGGGGGGTCCCAGAGCAAAGGAGAGGGGCAGGGCATGATGGACCTGGAAGGGCACGCCGATGCCATTTCCCTGACAGTGGGAGCCGCTGGAGCTCCTGGAATCGGGCAGTGGCATCAGAAAGCTGTGCTGAGGGGGACGTGGAGGCAGGGAGACCCATGAGCAGACCATCGCCACGGTCCAGGTAAGCATTCCCGGAGGACTCTGCGGGGACCGGGGGCAGGGGCAGTGACAAAGAAGAAACAGGAACAATCTGAGAGGCATTAGGAGGAGGATGCCACTGGAATCGGTCCCTGATGGAGTGCGGGGAGCGGGGGGGGGGGGGGGGGGGGGGGGAGGAGACAAAGAGCTCTCCGAAGATGGGAGATTTAGCTGTTCCTTATTGATTCCACGAACATTTCCTGAGCACCTGCAGAGGGTCAGGCCCTGTGCCATTCAGGCAGGAAATTGAGCAAAATGGTGCAAAACTTGAAGGCTTGTGATTTGTGCTCTTGTTGGGATGGGGGACGGGGATGGGGACATGAGGGCGAGGGGCCCTCAGGCTCTGGTACCCTCGCAGAGCCTTGACTTTGCCCTCTGTGAAATGGAGGCATTTCTCAGGACAGGCATTCTTTTCCCCCTCCCTGGCCCGGGAGCCACCAGCTGGTGCTCCAGGAAGCTGCTTCCGGAAAGATTCCCCAGGACTCTGGCCCCTCAAGCATGTGGCAATGAGCAGAGTGGAGAGAGGGGATGCTGGGAGGTAGACCCATGTAGGGGAGCAAGGAGCCTGGTCCAGGGCTCCCGTTCCTCTCAGGAATGTGGGGATGGGGTCTCCGAGCCCCAGGAAAGGGACACTCCAGGAGCAGCGACGGTGGCAGCGATTCCTTCAAAAACGGCAGCAGATGCTGTTTCCCAAGTCCTCTGCTTTATCTTTACATGCGTTAGAGCGGCCAATCCTCAGCCTCTAGGAACAAGGACAAGCAGCGTGCCCATGTTCCAGGTGAGGAAACTGAGACCCAGATTCCTAAGACCATTCACAGAGCCAGACTGGGAATTCAGGCTGCCTGGCTCCCCTCTCCAGCACTTAACCTCTTCTCTGACCCCCTCTCCTGATCACCGGCCTGGGACCCGGAGCCCACCTGCCATCCATCAACTCTGCACAGGGCCCGCCCCACACCCACTGAGCAGCAGGCCCACCCACTGCCCTGCAGGGGCAGTGGCATCCAGGTGCCTCCCTGAGAGCAGACACACTGAGGAGGACTGGGGGGGAGAGGGCTAATGTGGATTTGCCAAGACGGGGGGGGGGGGGGGGGGGTGAGAAGGGCCTTACAAAGTGAGCAAAAGCGAGGTGGTCCCCTCCCAGGCCACCGGAGCTGGGGCCTGAGCCCGGGGCGCCCTTTGTCTTTGTCCTGTCACCAGTTTTCCAGGAAGTTTGGAGTCTCCCCCTGCCCTCCCCCACCCACCAGGGTGAAGGTTTGTGGGGAATGTTCTCCCGCAGAACTCGGCACGAAATAAATTCCATTCTTACTCTGCAAATGACACTGCACATAAATATTCAGTAAATTAGCAGCACGCTTTTATAGATTTATCAGTCATTGCAGGCACAAAATGACAGGCAATGTTGTAGCTGAAATATTAATGCTGACAAATTAATGATTTCTGAGTAAATGATGTCATTTTTGCACCGTTTCATTAAAATTTACTCACTTCTGCTTCATTTCTGGACCTAAAAAAAATTTAAAATAATTTCTTTCTCTCTCTCTCTTCTTTCTTTTTAGTGTGGGATCGGTTCCCAAACCTGAGAGGGACATAAATTTTCCCCAGCAGCACCCCGGAAACGGAGGTGAGGAGCTGGGCCGGGCTAGATAGACTCCCTTCTTCCGGGATCTGGCGAGCGGCTGGGAGACCCCCTGGGTTCCACAGCCAGTTTCTTGGCCTCTGCCCTTAGTCTAGCTGGAACATCGCAAAATGTCTTCTCTGCATCAAGCCTACAGTGAGGGTGGCGTCTTGGAGGGGGTGTCGCGGTGCGGGGCACGCAGGGGCTGAAGGAGTGGGAGGAAGCCATTCCCCTCCCCTCTTTGGAAACTCCTAGCACCTCTCTTACTCCCATCTTACATGGCCTCCTTTTTTGTAATAAATTTGGGGAATAACTCATTCTCTCAACTTACAGAGTAGGAAAAGGGGCAACATACTGATGTGTATGCATGCCAGACCCACTCCTCACCAAGGCTCTGGGATGAACAGATTCGAGCCCAAATCCAGGCCAGACCACCAACATGCAGTGTGACCTCGGGTGAGTATCTCGGCCTCTCTGAGCCTCAGTTTCCCTTTCTCAATCTCATTTCTCAGATTTCCTGGAAAGATTACATGGGGTGGCGTTTCAGCGTTGCACAGGGACATCCTGACCAAAGTGCTTCCTTAGATCCTGGGCTGTGGGAAAGTGAGAGGGGCTGGGGGAGGAGGAGCAGCCAGGCCCCCACTGGGGGTGGCCCCAGGGTGACTTTGCCTGGCCCTGGGGGGTAGGAGCCCTGCACAGCCAGCCTCGGTCTGGTAAACATGGCCAAATGCAAAGGAGCTCCCTAGTCCTGGGCAGCGCAACCGGAATGGAGCCGTGAGGACCAAAGAGACCAGCGACACAAAGGAGAGGCAGGGCGGCTAGCGCTGGCACTGGAGCCCAGGCTGGGAGCATAGCATATCGGACAATCTCGGGGCTAATTCATGTCAGGGCCGGCCTCCTATCTCCTGCACAGCCCCCGGCCCCCGCTGATAAAATTGAAGTGGAAATGAAGTTGAATGCTCAGAAGGATCCGTCAGATGACGGGGTGGGGGTGGTGCTTGCCAGGCAGCTGCTCCCTCAGCAGCCGCCCTTGGCACTGCCCTTGGCCAGGCCGGAGGGTGAGGCTGCAGGGAGGGAGGGCGCCCCCCCCCCCACACACACACAAAGGCCCTCCCCAGAGGTTACGGACCACCGTCCTGGTTATCATTTACCCACCTCGGTAGTGGAGCAGAAATTGGCTGCACGTTTATTGAGTACTTATCCGTTCCAAGCTCAAAGCCAAGTGCTTAAGATGAGTTATTCTCCTATTTAAAGCCTCCCCACCCCGGCTCCGCCCCCTGAGGTGCATCTCGTGGTTGCCCCCATTTTCACGGATGCAAACACAGAGGCACCCAGAGTTGCAGCTGGCCCAGGGACAGCTAACAGAGAGTGGCCAGATTCACACCCAGGCATCTACACACTGCAAACTGCAGCTGGAACTGACAGCGCTATAGTGGCCCTCCACCGGGAAACCCCAAGGACAGAAGCGGGGCGCTGGCAGCTGTGCACACCTGTGATGAGGCAGCCTTCCAGCCACGATCTCCCTTGGACTCAGCATCTTGATAGGATCACCCCACCCGTGAACTGGGGCAGAGGCCAGTCTCTCAGACTTCAGATCTGTTTAGGATGAAGTCTCTGCTGCACCAGCTTTAGGGGAGGGGGGTGTCTGGAGGGATCGTTGGCGCTTGTAACACGATTTGGTTATTATTAACCTGTATTCATTTCTGCTTTATTTATTTGTAAACTGGCCCCTACCTACCTCACCCCTACCACAGCCTGCCTGCTCCCGGCCACACCACCAGCGCTCAGTGCCTGCAAGGCCTCCAGCTCATTTCTCTCCCCTCAGCTTGGAATGCTCTTCTTCTGGGCAACTTTTTCATTTTTCAAGGCTCATGATCTTTTTTTTTTAATGATCTTTTAAATAATCATTTTAATGGTGTTGATATACCAGCATTTCTACACTGTATTTTTTTCTCTCTCAATTGGACCAGAATGGCAGCTGGTACTCATTTTCTCTTTTCACAGCAGCTCCTCCTTTAGAGGACATTTGATAATATTCCTTTTTGCTGAGTGGGATGGCCTTGCTGAGCCATTTTTAAAAAATATTTTTTAATTGATTTCAGAGAGAAAGAGATAGAAACGTCAATGATGAGAGAGAATCATTGATTGGCTGCCTCCTGCACGCCCCCTACTGGGAATTGAGCCCGCAACCTGGGCATGTGCCCTTGACCGGAATCGAACCCGGACCCTTTAGTCCAGCGGTCACCAACCAGTGGTCCACGGACCACCAGAGGTCTGAAAGGTTGGCAACCGCTGATAGGCCGACGTCTATCCACTGAGCCAAACCGGCTAGGGCTGTTGTGCCATTTTTGTGGCTCTTTCTAAGTGCATGGCAAAGGAGTTCTTTTCTAAGAGGGTTTTACCTAAAGGAGCCTCTACATGGAGCTAGGACACCAGTGTTTGAGTCCTGACTCTGTCACTTACTGGTTGTGTAACCTTGGACAAGTTGCTTCCCTCTCTCTGAACCTCAGTTTCCAACTCTGTAAAAAATGGTATAAAAATAGTAATATCTACCTCACAAGGTAAATAGCACAGAGATAGGTAAATAGCAATGAGATTGTGTGTGTGTGCTGGGAGACTCTGTAAGTTATAAAGTCTTATACAAACATCAGATTTTGTTAATATTCAAGGTCTCCCCGTTGCGTGTGTCCACACAGGGACCCTTGAGATCCTCTATAGTTCCCATCACACCCACAAGGACACTGCATACCCCCTCCTCCCTGCTGAATCTAAACCAATGCCTCCCAGTCCTGTCTTCCAGCTGTCTCAGGTCTGGAGCTCTTTGGGACCCCTTGCTACCTGCCTTGTCTAGAAATTCTTGTGCCTAGCCTGCCCCTTTCAATCTAAGAGTCTCAGAAGAAGGTGACCTTGACGTGCCCAACGCATAGCAAGGGCTCCAAAAATGTCTGTAGAATTAAATACTTTGTGTTCCTTTGTTAACTTATCAAACCAACGTTTTCTGGGATACCTTTTTGAAAGTTTTACAAAGTACAGAAACAATGAAACAACATTAAATACAGTTTTGAGAAGAGAAAAAAAAATTACCTAGAATCCCACCACTCTACATGGATACTTATTTTCATTTTTGCTTATCCTTCTCCAGTCTCTGTTTTTATGCCCGAGTAGTTTACATTGCTGCAAACGCTGCATGGGTTTAGTGTCCTTTTTATTTCATTTCACATTATCTCAAACGTTTGTATACTTTCTACATTTTCATAATGACGTTTTTAATGGCACAGAGTAGATGTACCAAAATTTATTTATTTATTTTTTGCAATCACATGTTACTGTTACCAAAATTGAGCATGCATTAAATCACAGAGGAAGTCTCAAAGCATACCAGAGAATCAACATTATACAGGACATATTTTCAGACCACAGTGTAAGGAAAATAGAAATCAACCGCAGAAAGAGATCTAACAAGACCTATGTTTTGAAACTAAAAGCCAAACCTCGAAACAATTCATGGTTAAAGAGTGAATCGATGAATATTAATTACTTAGAATTAAATGATAATAAAAGGGTTCACAATTCTGAACCACTGTACATGTATAACAGAATTGAACATTGAAGTAAATGGATAGAAGCCAGGCTTCTTATTGGTGTGGTGGAAGGTTATAGGTAAGCCAGGGGTCAAGGCTAGAATGAGCCACAGTGGAGACAACAGAATGAACATATGTGTAGTTCAATATAAATACAGGTGGCTACATACAGAGTTATATATGTGTGCTACCTGGGTTAGAACACACACAGATATTTTCTTGCTTTGCGGGCTGAGAGGGCCTAGAAAGAATGACCCCGGTGGCAATGATCACACCTGGCACCCAGATCTTGGTTTCTAATAACATTCTTCAATAAAAGGAACTCAGGTTCCTTGAAGAAATGACTGATTCTAGGGCTGGGGCAGGTGTAGTGCCAGAAAGTAAGAAAGGGCTCAAATACAAAATGATTCATATTTGACGGGGGTATGTCTGACAGCTTCCAGTGGCTCACACTGGGACAATTTGAGAACAAAATAAATAATGTATACTGGATTACAACCCAAAGTAAATAAATATCCAGGAGCCCACACTGATCGGAATAAATGGCTGGGAAAACAATAGGAAGGGTAAACAAATCTCCCGTGCAGAAGAATTCCGAAGAGTTTATGAAGAGTCTCTTCCCTGAGGAACTGTAGCTAACTCCCCTGTGCATAATGTTTCTTTCCAAAAAGTACAGTATGGAAAGGGAGAAAAGAGAAGTCTAACAAGCACGACCTCAGCCAGGTGATCAAGGTCAACACCAACAGTGAGGAGTTATGTTGATACTATGTACCCTTGGGATGATGTGATGAGAATGGTACTCTACCTCTGTGGTCTCCCCCTCAGTAACCCCAGCCTAATCGTGAGCGAAACAGCAGACAAATCTCAGTTGAGTAACATTCTACAAAATACCTGACAAATACTTCTTAAAACCGTCAAGGTCATGAAAAACAAGGGAAGCCAGAGAAACTGTCACAGCCAAACAGGGCCTAGGGAGATGGATGATGAATGTAATGTGCTATCTTGGATGGGACCCGGAACAGGACATTCAGAAAAAACTAAGAACATCTGAATAAAGTTTATTTGTAAGGAGCAGTTAAAGCAGTACTTTGAGGGAAGTTTATAAACTAAATGCATGTGTCATAGTGATTGGTGCTATTCACCAGATATGTCCAGTGCTTTGGCACGGGTAGGATGGCTCTTCCTGGTCCCTTCTGGTTACATGGGGCCAGGAAGCTGAAGTGATCGGTATAGCTTCCAGGAACTTCTAGTTACTGGAGCAAGACCATCCAGTGCTCTGTTTCTGCCATGGCAACCACCAACATTTCTGGTATCAGCTGCTCCATTAGCTGGTGGCCTAGAGTGAACATGGCATAGGGCAGAGCTCCTAGCCAACCTGTGATGGACCAGGAGTACAAGAGAGAAATAAGCCTTTCCGTTTTAAACTACTGGGATTCTGCTGGTTATTAATGTAGCATAATTTGATTCACCGTGACTGACTGAGATAGCATGTATCTAAAAATATGTATCAGGTAGGTTACTTTCAGTTATTAAGCAACAGAAAACCCAGCTCAAATTAGCTTAAACTACAAGGGGATTTATTAACTCTATAGTAAGATGTGCTGTGGCAGAATCAGTTAATTCAAAGGCTCCGTGATGTCATCTTTCTGCTCTGCCATCTTCACTGGGAAGTTTACTGTTTAAGCCACTAAGTTTTTGGGGTAATCTATAATGCAGCAATAGATAACTAATTAACAGTGTGTAAGGATAAGACACTGGAGTCATGTAGCCATTTGCCAATATTAAGTGGTAGCCATTTGCTAACAAGTGAGGCTAGTCATTAAAATAGTGTGACACTAGCCAAGGTTTGTGAGGAGCTGCTAGCTGCCCACCAAAATCCAATGTTCCCTTTCTGCATGATAATAGAAGGGTAGTTAGGCACACAGCTACCTGGCTGGGCACTGTATTTCCCAGTCCTTTTTGCAGGGAGCCGAGGCTATGAGTCATACCAATGGAGTATGAACTGAAGTGCTGTGTCCCTCTTGTGGGCTATAATTCTTAAAACAGTAGGCGTGTTTTCTCCATGCTCTTTCTTTTTCCTTCCTCAGACTGGAACCCAAATGTGGCCATGGCCCAGATTTCCACAGGGAATGATTAATCCACAAGCTGGGAGGAACATGGATTGCTGAATGGCTCCACAGAGCAGAGCTCACCTTGGACTATTATGTACAAAAATACAAACTTAGTTCTTTAAGTCACATGATTGTTGGAATGCTGTTACAGCACCTTGGGGTTGTTTTTTTTAAATCCTAATTAACACAGATGTAGATAAATAAACCAATAAAGTAGAACAGAGAGCTGAGGAACACATTCATATATGGGAACATTGGACACGTTCAAGATATCACCAGGAATCACCAGGGGAAAGAAAGGCTATTGAATAATACAGCTGTGACACGTCACTCACAAAAATAAACTGTAGATACTTTAGTGACCTAAACATGAAAAACAATTAGGGGGAAATATTTTTTTCGTAGCCTAGGATAGAGAAAGATTTCTCAAACAAGAAAGACACAACAAGAATAACCTATAACTTAAAAAAGTAGATTTATTTAACTTTATTGAAATTGCATCTTGACTACTGCAAAATATGCCATAAGCAAGATTTAAAGGCAGGCAATTTACTGGAGAGATTTGCAATATATAATGTATCTATCAGAATGATAAAAAAAATATTCCTATGATCTGTAAGAAAAAGACAACCCAACAGAAAAGTGAGAAACAATAGGAACAGACAATTTACAAAAGAGGATATTCAAATGGTCTTTAAAGCCATAAAAAGAAAAATGAGAAACTGTTTTCACCCATCGGATTGGGAAAAATTAAGAGGCTGGACAATAGAAAACATTGGTGAGGACCTGAGGTAAATGATACTGTTACACATAGCTATTGGAAATGTAAATACTGCCACTCTGAGAGCAAATAAGTAGCATCTAATAACATTTTAGAATGTATACACTCTATGACCTAATTAGAACATTCAATTTCTATGTATGTTCCCTGAAGAAACTCTGTCATGTGTACACATAGATATGTGTGCTATTGTTTACAAGTTGCCGCATATTGGAAACAATCTAAACTACTATCTACAGGGGAATTAATGACATATGATGTGTTTATATAATGGGATATTATGCAACAGTTTAAAAAGGATGAATTAGATTTACACATATTGACTTGGATCATTTTAAATAATGTAATGTTGGGTGAATAGAAACAAGATGCACAATGATATGAAAAGTATAGCATCTATATATTGTCAAATGTAAAAATAGTATACATTATTTACAGATACATATGAATAGACATAAAAGTTTTTTTAATGGAAGAATTCACTCCAAACTCAGAATAATGGTTTCCTTTTGGAGAAAGGGTATAGACCTGGGAATGGCAGTTCGAGGAGACTTTATACCTACAATGTCATTTACTTAAAGCAAAAGCAGCAAAAATGACAAACTATTAACTTTACCAACTGTATCAGTCAAGGTCCAATCAGGAGTGAAGAAACACACAGGGCAATTTTAATATACAAAAAAACCCTATTAACTAGTAAAGGATGGTTTAATCACTAAAATGGGTAAAAAAAAAAAAAAAAGGCTGCTAAAGGACACAGGAGTAGCAAACATGGGGAGCAGCGACTATATCTAGGGCTGAGAGGAGTATCCAAGGAAGGAACACACTGGAAGAGGGCCCCCCAATCCAAGACTGAGAGTCCGACTGGAGAGAGGATGTGGCTATGGACCCTAGGGAGGTGCTTCAGCCACAGCTAGTCCACAGCTGGCAGTCAGGAAGCTGCCCATAGGGCTGCCAGTGTCACTCACTGGAGGGTGAGCACCACTGGGTTTCCCATATGCTGTTGGCAGCTGCTCCAGGGGAGCAAGGATTGCACAAGAACAAGGAAGAGAGGACCCCTTCCTCTGCTATGCCTTGTAGTACTCTAGCGCCCCCTACTCACAAAACCTAACACTGCATCAGCTGATAAAGAAGTGTTTGCAGGGTCCAGCTCCAGTATTACAAAGCAGGGCAACACGGGTGGATTGGGCGCTGAGAGGCAATACATTGATAACTGGCACACTAATGAAGGGTGGGGGTGGGGGGGGACACACAGATGTTGGTTATATCATTCTTCATGTTCTCTGTAGTTTAAGGATCTTATAATAAAAATATTAAATCATTACAAGTTAAATACTTTTTAAAACAAAATTTTAAAGTTAACCAGTAAGAGAATAAAAAAATTATTCCGAAGCACTAGGGGAGAATGGTAAAAGGGACAGTCATGATGAGAAGATCAGAATCTCTGGAAGGATAAAAATTAACCAGGAGCTAAAACCAAGAGCCATTTGTTTTTGGCAAAAATAAAAAATAAAAAATAAAAAAAAATAAAGAAAAAATGTTTCCCCTTGTATCTATCAAGAAGACCACATTAGTTAAATACAGAAAAAAGTGTAAATGGGAAAAATATGCTTATTAAAAGACAAAGACTTGAAGATGGAATCAAAATTAAAATCAAATTATTTGCTGTTAATAAGAGATACCCCTCAAAGAGACAGAAAAATATTGAGTACAAAAATGTTTCTCCATGACCATTCTGTCCTTCTTTTCTTCCTTCTATTTTCTATTTACAAAAACCCTTCTAATAGACATATGTCTTTGCTTGTACATGCCTAAAATCTCAAAGATTAAGAAGCTGATAAAATTGGTTACCTCCTGGGAATAGGTGGCGGCGGGGGGGCGGGGGGAGACTTTTCACTGTATAACTTTCTGGACCTTTTGAATTGTGAACAGTATGTACACATATGACTCATTTTAGAAAAACAACAAACTATCTAACTAAAATATAAAACCAAAACCAATGGTCTTTAAGAAATAGCTGCTTCCTTCCCTCAAAAAATTAAAAATAGAATTACCACATGATCCAGTAGTTCCACTTTTAGGTATAGACTCAAACAAATTAAAAGCAGCGTCTCGAAGAAATATTTGCACACCCAAACTCATAGCAACACTATTCCAACAGCTAAGACATAGAAGCAACCCAAATGTCCATCAACAGGGGAGTGGGTAAACAAAATGTGGTATGGCCATACAATGGAATATTATTCAGCCTTAAAAAGGAAGAAAAGTCTGACATATGCTCCAACATGGATGAACCTTGAGGACATTGTGCTAAGTGAAAAAAGCCAGTCTCGGAAAGACAAATACTACGTAACTCCACTTATATGAAGTACTTGGAGTAGTAAAAATCAGAGCTATGGAAAGTAGACTAGTGGTTGCCAGTGGCTGGGAGAATGGGGGAATGAGCAGTTATTGTTTAACTAGAGGCCCGATGCACAAATTTGTGCATGGGTGGGGTACCTCGGCCTGGCTGGTGATCAGGGCCAATTGGGCCATCTTGCCCAGTCCCAATCAGGGGCCGATTGGGGCTGACCAGGGGGAAGAACCACGGAGGTTGGCCAGCCATGGGAGGTTGGCTGTGGGAGCGCACTGACCACCAGGGGGCAGCTCCTGCATTGAGCATCTGCCCCTGGTGGCCAGTGTGCATCATAGCGACTGGTCGATCGGTCATTCGGTTGTTTGGTCAACTGGTCGTAATGGTCGCTTAGGCTTTTATAGATAAATAGATAGATAGATAGATAGATAGATAGATAGATAGATAGATAGATAGATACAGAGTTTTGCAAGATGAAAAGTGTTCTGGAGAAGAAGATTGGTGGTTGGTAGTTGCACAACATGAATATATTTAATACCACTGAACTGCACACTTAAGAATTATTAACACAGTCAATTTTCCATTATGTATGTTTACCACAATAAAAAAGATTGGGAAAAGACTAAACCATCCCTTTCCAAGAGGCCTTTCCTATATGCCCACTTCCCACAGGTCTCCCCTTCTCTGGCCCCGTGTTGTGCCTATGAAAGTCCAGCTCATCCCTGCGTGTGCTAGTCTCCTGTGCACAACCACAGACTCAGACACCTGAGGACAGGGGCTGTGTTTTATTCCTTTTCTTTTTCTTAACTACATACTCTTGGTGGGAAAGTACTTCAATGAATACTTGATGGAACTGACACATTCCTGGGTTAAGTCTACCTTGGGAGAGCATACTTTCTGGGGCTCTGGAAACAGGAACCACTTGGTGATGTGGAGGAGAGAGCCCAGGCTTCAGAGTCAGCCCACCAGGATGGAGAAGCCAGCCCAGCCACTGTCACCTCAGGCCAATGATTGCTCCAGGCCGAGTCTCAGTTTTCCCCTCCAAAAAATGGGATAGCAATGTGTGATGAAATATAATGTGGGTCATTCTTACTGCCTTCTACACCGAGAGAGCTCACAGTTCGCGGGCTTGTTCCTTTCCTGCCTGTGCTTTTCTCTCTTTCTATGTCAAGCAGCCGAGAACAGAACTCTGTCAAGGGAACAGAATGCTTAGTTATTTGCTCCCTTTTTATACCTTTTTCCCTTCTGAGATAACTATAGACTCACCTGCAGCTGGAATAAATTGTACAGAAAGATCTTCTGTACTCTTATCCAGTTTTCCTCAGTGCCAAGATCTTGCATAATGATCATGACCAGGAAACTGACATTGGTACAACCCACTGACCCTACTCAGATTTCACCCGCTTTGCATGCATGTGTGTACTTAGTTCTACGTTCACCCATTTTGCATGCATGTGTGTACTTAGTTCTACGTTCACCCGTTTTGCATGCACGTGTGTATGTGTATTTAGATCCCTCATGCTACCCTTTTATAGTGACAGCCCTTAGTTACTGTGCAATAAGGGCTCCTGCTTCAGAAGGATCTTTACCCCAGGGATCACTGAGGGGTTTTTCAAACACAGCAATCCTCCCAATCCTACTACCCCTGTTGCCTTTCTTTTTCTCCGACGTCTTAAAGTTCCCCTATTTTTATTTATTTTTTGTTGTTCTTTTGTGTCTGGCTTCTTATAAATTTTTAAATTGAATTTATTGAGTGACATTAGCTAATAAAGTTATATAGGCTGGGCGGGTATATAATTCTATGATACATCACCTGTATATTGTACTGTGTGTTTAACAGCCCAAGTTTAAAGGTCCCTTAGAGAGTTGGATTGAGTAACAGGTGCATCAGAGAATTCCCTAACCACCTGGATTAGAGTGTGTCCCTATGTCCCCTGGAGCCCTTGGACCTGAGCCGGCCCCTATTCCAACGGAGATCTCTCAGTGACAGCCCATGCATGTCCTCTGACATGCACTAAACCCGCCCAGTCCTGATTCTCTGTGCCTCTGTGGTATCAAAGAGAAACCATCACTCTTACTACCTGATTCAGAGGCTCCTGAAAGCTGGATTTACCACCTGTAGTCAAGTCCTGCAGGAAGCCTGGGCCAGCTCCATGCTCCTGAGTCACCTTCCTCTCCCTGAGTGGGGGACCTCCTTGGAGCTGCCAGTTTCAGTTCTGGGTCTTTTCATCCTCAGAAGACAATATAGTCCTGGGGTGTTTGGGGCCATGCCAAGGGAGCAACTGGTCAGACTAGGAACCCAGAACTCTTACCATGTTCCCATCAAGTGGCTTGCTTCTCTGAGGAATGAACCCCATCAAAGGTGCCTCTTTCTTTGTTACATGGAGATACACTTCTCAGCTATGTGCTGAGGTCCCTTGTGGCTTCAGTGATACTGGGATTCCAATCTCTCCGTGGCCCCCACCCCCGTCTATAAAATGGGACCAGCCACCCTCAAAGGGCTCTCTATTTTTTTAATTGTGTTTTTATTAATGTTAGAGAGACAGGAAGCCAGGAGGAGAAAGAGACAGAAACATCCATTGGCTGCCTCCTACACACCACCTACTGGGGATCAAGCCTGCAACCTGGGCATGTGCCCTGACAAGGAATTGAACCGGTGACCCTTTGATGCATAGGACAGTGCTCAACCAATTGAGCCGCACCAGCCGGGCTCACAGGGCTCTCTTGGTACTAAAGTGAGGTCACCCTGCAGTAGGCCCAGAGCCTTGGAGCTAAGTGCTCAGTGAGAGGAGCTGTTAGCTGCCATCCCATTTGTCATGCTTCTCCTGCATTCCCGAGACGCCTCCTATGTGTGCCACTCCCTGGGGCTGGATTTGCCACCCTCGTGTTTTCATATCTTTCTGCAGAAGATTAATTGCCCTAAGAGTTGGGTTTCCTCCTCCCAAGGGTCGGAGAAGTAACCAAAACAGGTGGTGTGTAATCAGGGACTTAAAATGATTCCACTGTCCCCTGGCTGCAACCCCTGTTTCCCAGGCCACCTAAGCCACTTCCAATTTTACAGGATTAACTTGCTTCTCAGAATCTCCAAAACACCCAAGGTCTCCCTCTGGCTCTCCTTCAGGGCCCAGGACTTTCCCCTGGAAGAGTGAAGGATGGGTAGCGGGGGGCAGAGCACAGATCTTGCTTCTCTTCTTCCTCAGCCCCTCACCACCCCCAGCCCTGCTGCCATCACATGAAACCTGGCACCCCGGGGTGTCCCTGGGGTGGGGGTGGGCCCGACTGGCCTCGCTCTCTTTAAAGGGAGGCAGGATTTGGCTAATAAGAACCAGCTGTATTGCTAGTGGGTTTTACTCGGCCCCTCCCCTGCCCTTGCTCTGATAGCTGTGAGAAACTGATGACAACCTGTTTGACCTCTGACCTCCGAACTTGACCTGCTGCTAATACCTCCAGCTGCTGATTGCCGGTGGAGCCCTTTGTCTCAGGCTGTTTGGGAGCCAAGACAGACAAATGATTTCTATTTGTCCTCTGGTGCCTC
The DNA here is from genome assembly GCF_014108235.1 of Myotis myotis. Classification (NCBI taxonomy): domain Eukaryota; kingdom Metazoa; phylum Chordata; class Mammalia; order Chiroptera; family Vespertilionidae; genus Myotis; species Myotis myotis. The sequence goes on along the minus strand of NW_023416321.1, from coordinate 22,623,529 downwards.
GGATGGAGCTGATCGATAGGAACCGCGAATGATGTCAAGGATTTGTCACCAGGGCTTATGAATGACAAAAACGCTCCTCGACCCCTCCTCTTCCTCTTCCCCAAAGAAACACCTTTGGGGGGGGAGGGATACTGAAAGCCAGAGAAGGCATATTGATTTTTTTTCTTTCTTAAATAGCAGCTCCAGCCACAAAAGAGAGAAAGGCAACACTTTTCTAAAATGCAGCAAAAAGCTTCCCAGAAAGAGAGACTGGTGATTAGATCAGCTATTGCATTTAAGTATCGCGGGCCGCTCCACACAACTGCCCCATTTTGTCTGCTGAAGGCTGCTGACTTCTCCCCCACCTCTGAGCATTGCTGGCTGGAAGGAGGCTCCTAAGAAGGCATTTTGCTCCCTCAGTTCTTCATCTGCCTCCAGCTCTTGCCCTTTTTCTCATTTTTCCCAGGCTGGGCATGGGTCAGGCACCCAGGTCTATGAATCTGGGCTAGTCTCTCTTCATTTGGAGATTATCAGCAGCCTTTGATATTGGCTTCTTACTGGGAAAAGAGAAGGCAGAGGGTGGGGAAGTGGTAGCAATGATGGGGGGCACACAAGTTGGGAAAGGCCTCCTCGAGTCCTCCATGCAGGGGTGGGGCAGGTTTCGGGGGAGTATGAGAGGCAGAAGGCCCCACAGCAGGTGGGGAAGTGGGGAGCCTCCTGCCCCTCACTTGCATATCTGATCATTTATTGCTGTCGATGGGACCACAGGGCACAGTCACTCATCTTTGGGAAGCTGCCCCCCCTCATACAGACAAGCAAAGCATTGCAAGATGGATTCTGGGGCAGGAAGTAGGAAACCTGCCCAAGCTAGGAGTGGTGATGGGGCTGAGGTGGTTGGGGGCTGCCTAGAGGAGGGGATATCCTTGGGCTTGGACAGATGAATAGCAGTAGAAATTGGGCCACTGCATTCCAGCTGTGACGACCAAGGACTTCACAGATGCTGGAGGTGGAATCTTCAGGTAATGTCCTACTGGAGGCCACACATGTGTGGGAGCCTCAGAGTGAGCTGCTATTGCATTAATGATTAGGAGGCTCAGTTTTCTCATCTGTGAAGTGGACACAGCAATGGAATTAGCCTCACAGGGTTGCTGAGAGTATGACATGGTATAATCCATGTCAAGGGTTTATATTGTCTTATAGTACATGATGGTTGGTCTCGTCATTGTTATTATTTTTACCTGTTATTATCTGAAGACACTTTGAATGAGAGTAGATATAGACACCCCTGTATCCCACACACCCTAGCTAGAGCCAGGATCTGGGTACAGTCGGGAAACTGAATGAATAGGGCTCTGGCAGGACAAGGTCAGAGCATGGCTCTGGAGAACACCAGAATGACTTCTCTCCCCAAGTACAGGCCCTGGGCACAGACAGCAAGGAACGCTTGCTCTCAGGTGGGGCTCAGACAGACTAGCTATAAGGATGCTAGGTGAATTAGGTCCTTTTTACTGACTGCTTGGACTCTTCCACTAGCTGCTTACCTGGCCTCAGGCCTCTTCCATTATCTACAGCAGCATCAGAGCTACCTTCACATCCCCAAATCTGATCATGACACTTCTCTGTTTAAAGCCCCCCATTATCTTCAGAATAAAGCCAAAGTCCTTATCCTGACATTCAAGGCCTTCCCCAGCTTAGGCTCTAATCTATCATCTAAGTCTCTCCCCAAGCCCCTATATCATGCTCCCTATTTTTAAGAAAAGGTTTTTATTGACTTTAGAGAGAGAGGAAGGGAGAAACATCGATTGGCTGCCCCCTGCATGTCCCCTACTGGGGATCGAGCCTATAACCCAGGCATGTGCCCTGACTGGGAATCTAACCAGCAACATCTTGGTGCATGGGATGATGTTCGACCCACTGAGCCACTCGGGACAGGGCCATGCTCCCCGTTTTGCAATCACTAGTTTTGTAACACGCTAACCACACACTACCAGGCCTTTGTTCAAGTTGGTCCCTCTGCCAGGCATGTCCCCTTCATCTCCATTTTAGTAAGAATATCCCCCTCTTTCTCTGTATCTCCCCACAGCACATTCTAGCGCTTACCAGCCCTTGATCAGAACGATTCTGCCCACTGTCTCGTGTCTAGACTGGGGGCTTCCGGATGCCAGGACCCATGCTGTGCCAGAATCCTCCCACCAGCTGTGTGTTGACTGGACTCGCTGGGAGACGCTTGGAGCTTAAAGAAAACTTAGGAATTAGTGAGGGATGGAAGGGTGGGTGCTGCACTCTAACAAACAAAAGATAATGGCGGGCAAAGGATTTTAGGTAGATCAAAATGTGAGGTTATTGAAAACTTGGTTGGTGCCATTGGTGACTCACAAATAGAGGCTTAATTTTTTAAAACACTGAAAATATGACAAACTCATTGTAGAATATTCAAGCAATATGGAAAAGTATAAAAAAAAGGAGTAAAATTCTTGTACAATCCCCTTGTATTGATTAGGAATAGTTCTTCTACAAGAGACAGAAAACCCACCCCAAACTGGCTTAAGCATGTGGGGATCATTGGCTCATGGGACTAAGGAGTCAGGGGCAGGGTTGGCTTCAAATGATGCCCTCTGGACCTGATTCATCCTCTCTCTCTCTCTCTCTCTCTCTCTCTCTCTCTCTCTCTCTCTCTCTCTCTCCCTCTCCCCCCCACCCCTCCCCGCATCCCTAGGCTCTCCTCCAAGCTGGCTCTGTGCAGGGGCTTCTCCTCTGTGGTTCCAAGATGGTGGTGGCTATCCCAGGTCTCAGATCTCTGAGCTTCGAGTCCAGCGGGGAAGACAGTCTGTCTGTGGAAGGCTGTCTTTTGCCATAGAGACCACAATATCTCACATCTCACAAGCTCTTCAGCAATGTGACCTTGTACTTACCCATCAAAAGGTAGAGTCTAATTCCCCTCCCCTTTGGATCGGAGATGGCTTTAGCGACTCATTCGTAACCAACGGAATGTGGCGGAAGTGATGCCGGCATGGTGTCGGAAGCAGCTCTGTAGCTTTTGCCTCCACCTCTTGACATACTTTCCAGATTCTTCCCTCTTGAAGACACTCCCCGTCGGAACCCGGCAGCCATGCTGTCAGAAGCCCGAGCCACAGTAGGTGCTCCAGTTGACAGTCCTAGTGAAGCCCAGCTTTCAAGTCATCCTGGGTGTCAGATGTGTGAGTGAAGACCTCTCCAGACGATCCCAGACTCCAGCTGTTCACTGCATCTACGGCTTCTCAGGTAGGGCCCTGACTTCACGGAGCAGAGATAAGCCATGCCAGTTGGGTTCTCTCCAAATTCCTGATACCAGAATCTGTTATAAAGTAGTGATTATTTTATACCAACACATTTTGGGAGGTTCTGTTATGCAAATTGTCTTCCTCAGAAGCTCCAGAACAATCCACATTGGTTTGGGTACCCATGGTCAATCCCCTAAACCAGCGGTCACCAACTTTTTGGACCTCACGGACCACTGGTTGGAGACTGCTGCCCCAAAGCATATATATACAAGGGACAAAGCCAGTCATTCTGACCGTAGGCTGAGTCAACTCCACTAGAATGAGTAGAGGGGGTGAGTGGCAAGCTCAGAGGGTCACACAGTACTGGTAATCCAAAAAAAGCACAAACCACAGAACCCACTATTCCTTTCACCCAGAAATTGATGGACCACCTTTCAGACACCTTCCTGGGCCCATGTACACACAAAGGTATACAATTCAACACAGATAAAGCAAGCTCTCCATGATATTTTGTAACTTTTAAAAATTTAATGGAACCTGGGGCTCTTCTGATGCCAGTGGACACAGATGTGCGTCATCAGTTTTAATGGCTGCGTAAAATTCCATTATATGAATGAACCATCATTGATGTAACCGGATCTCCATCCCTGGGTCATTAAGTCATTTCCTTTTTTTTTTTTTTTTTTTGCTATTATTAATAGTGCCGAGATAAACATCACTGTGCATACACCCTTGGGCCCATCTTCCGGTGTTTCCTTAGGATAGATTCCAAGAAGCTGAACTGCAGATTCTAAGGTTATGCACATTTTTAAGATTTGCCAAGGGTTTCTAAATGACTTCCAGAAATGTACGTCCTTAAGCTCCTATTGTCCCATCAACAGGGCACGAGGGTGGCCATCTCTCCATGCCCGCACTGGAAATTTTGCCAATTGGAAAAGTGAAAAAAAAAAAAAAAGATTCCTCGTTGCTGCTTTAATTTGAATTTCTTTGATTACTAGTGAGGTCAAACACCTTCGTATATACATATTGACTATTTCTATTTCTCTTTTTGTAATATTGCCTGTTCAAGTCCTTTGACCAATGTTTTTATTGCAGCGTTCATATATTTTATGATTGACTTGTAAAACCTTTTGGTATACTACTGTGTTAACCCTTTGATGATCACATGTCTACAAACATTTGCTGTTTGTCCTTTAAGTTTGTGTAGAGTGGCCACTCAAACAAGGCAGAGTATATGCCTCAGAAGCAGCAGGAACTTGGCCAGGGAGTTCACTTGAACCACTCCTGTCAGAGGGGATCACCTGCCTAAAGAGTCCAGGATTGACCATCATGGAAGGAGGCTCAAAGTCATCCACTAGGAGGCAGGAGATGTCCCAGGAAGTCCAATGTTGCCAGTGTTTCCTCTACCTCACTCCTCCCCTTATAAAAGCTTTCCAAGCAGGCTCCATTCCAGTGCAGGGCAGCTAGCCCTGGCTGGTTCCTGCCCCAGCGGCCAGGTAGGAGCATGGGCCACCTTGGGGGCAGTGTCCAAGGCAGGAGGCCCTTAGAGTCCACCAAGTTTGGAGAGGAATTTACTAGTACAAACAACTAGAGGAGTATGGAGGGGATTTAGCCCGGAGCGGGGGAGGGGTCACTGAGGGAGTAAGGTCGTTGGCAAGGAAACAGGACTAAGTGTTCAGCCTCAAGGGTAAGGCAAGGAGCCTGCAGTGATGCTCTGCCCAAATCCTCTTTGCTGCTGTGTCAGTGGCTAATGGCTCTCAGCTGCCCCCATCTCTGGAGAATCCCCCTTGGCGAATGGGAGCTGCCTCCCTGAGAGGTTCCACATACCTAGGCAGCCCCCAACCAATGAGTGAGTGACATGAGGGAAGGAGCGGGGAGCAAAAGGCTGGCTCCCTCCCTCGAGGAGGGACCACTCAGGTGCAGTTGATGCCCTAGGTGGAGTGAGGGGCACTTCCAGGCAGATCTCCTTCTCAAACACAGTAGAAAGGCCCTCAGGGGGAGGTCCTGGGGGCTCCAGAGGGAGCACCTACTATCCTCCAGGTACCAGTGCTTCCAGCCAGCCATCTCAGCTAATTCTCATAGGCACCCGGAGAAGAGGGATTAGCCTTCCCATTGTGCATTTGGGGAAATCGAGCCCCTTTGCCTTTAAGTGGCTTGCCGAAGACCAGCTGAGAGGTGCTCGAGCCAGGATTCCAGTACAGAAGGGTTAGGTGGCAAAGGTTCCTGTTTTCTTGGCCCATCTGGGGCCTGGGCAAGTGGAACCTCTGCAATGGCCCCTGAGGAGGCACCTGCCTGTATCCTGTAGCCTCCTGGGAGCCCAGGCCTGATGTGTGGCATCTGGAATGGGCCTTGAGCCAACCAGACTGAGCCTGTGAAGCAGTCCCAGCTCAGCTGCCAGAGGAGAGAGGAAGAGAGGAGCAGGGTCCACAGGGACTCAGGAAAGTTCTTGATCGCCCGGGACCCCAATTTGTCCTTGGCACCAGCTCTGCTCTCCCTGGAGCGGTGGGTTTTGGAGAGGGACTGGGAAGGGTGTGTCTGTCCAGGGACCACATCACAGGGCCCTCCCTCTGGATCCCCAAGTCGGCAGGGTTAGACAGAAAGAAAGCACAGAGCATGGAGGTGTGCGGATCTGGTTCGACTCTGCAGTTTCCTATCTGTGTGTCCACAGGCCCGTCGTGTAATCTCTGAACTTCAGATTCTTCACATGAAAAATGGGAATGCTGTCCACTTCCCGGCATCCTTGTGAGGAATGAATGAGGAAGAGCGTGTGAAAATGCCTAGCACCCTGCCTGGCACACAGCAGGTGCTCAATAAATGTTAGTTCTCACTCTCCACTTGACATTCTCATTTGACAATAAAACCTCATCTAGCCCACTGATATGACTAAATTATAAATAATAACTAATGTTCACTGAATGCTAACTATGTGCCAGGCATTGTTCTGAATGCTTCATGTCTGTTACCTCCTTTAATCCTCAAAGAATCTTGTGAAGCAGATGCTATTATCCCCATTTGGCAGATGAAAAAACAGAAAACAGATGTTAAGCGACGTGCCCAAAGTCATACAGCTAATAAGTGGCGGGGCCAGGATTTGAGTCCAGGCACAGCTTGGCTCTGGAGCCTGCACTGTGAGCATTCCCCTCTCCCCGCCCCCACCTCAGCCCACATCCATGTCCACGGTGGGCCACTAAGCCCTTACCATGAGTAAGTGCTGTGCTGGGGTCCAGGGTGGACTAAACAAGATACATCTTGAGGTGCTCATGGTCCAGGGCAGGAGATAAAATGCACAGAAACACAAGTAAGAAGGTGGTCAATGTCACAGGAGGAAAACTGAGTTGCAGGTTGCAAAGAGGGGAAGATCAAAGCTGGAGACTGAGGGGAGGGCTCTCCAGGTAAAGGAACAGCAAGGAAAGGGGGGGGGGAGCCTGTGAGGTCACAGGTGCATGAAGGGAAGTTTTGTGGTCAAGTTTAGAAGGGCAAATTGGGTCCAAATGACAAAAGTCTGCTTGGGGGTTTGGGCCCTGCACCGGAGGTAAGGGGAAGGTTGAAGGATTCTCTGGAGAGGACACAGCAGGTTTGTGCTGTATAAACCCAGCTCGCCCAACAGCAAGGAGGCAGTGGGGGACTGGATGGGGCTGGGGACAGGAGGCCAGTGGAGAGGCAGTTGTAAGGGTTGGGATATGTGCTGATGAGGGTCTGAACTAAGAGGGGGGGCGGACAATGGGATGAGATGTCCCATGGAGGGAGGAGGGAGTGGACTGCAGCTGGTACCTCCTCACTCAGCCAGCTCCACTGCCTGGATGGTCAGCCTGTCTTTGGCCACCTGTTCCCTCCAACCCAGTTATGTGGGCTGCAGGGATCATTAACCCAAGTCATGAACTCACTCTCCCTTTCAACACATCTGGACGGATAGAGGTCCCTCCTCCACCTCTGCTGGGAGGAAGAAACTGGGCTTCCAGCCCGACTGAGGTTTCCCTCTGCAAGAATGTCAGAGACCCACCTGCCACCAACACTACACGATACTGCCCACTAGCACCGAGCGCATTCTCCTCTACACAATCACAGGGGTCACAGCAGGAGCACTCCACTAGGAGTCAAGACGCCCGAGTGCAGGGCCACGCTGCTGCTCATGAGTTCTGTGGCCCTCAGCAACTCACTTATGCTCTCAGAGCTCCAAGTTCCTCATCTGTGAAATGGAGATAAAAGCCTGCCTTCCAGGATTGCTGTGTGGACTGAGAGTGTGTGTGTACATGAACATCTTCTATAAACTTCTGAAGTGGGGCGTAAACATTGAATTTTGTGCACATTTTTGTTCACCCCACCAACCTCTGTTGAGCTCTGACTCTCTCCCTGGTATCAGGGAGCGAACACGCCTTTGTGCTTCCACATTCATGATCCTCTTCCAACCCTGGCTCACCTTGTGGTGGGAAAGAACTTTGCTTGGAACACAAGCTACGGCCACATCCTGTGCATGACAAATGGGAAAATGGCTTAAATGAAAGGAGGAAAGATATTATCAGGACTAACTTCCCAAAGCAGGGGACTGGTTGGTTCCTGGAAATCTTCCCAGAAGAAAAGAATCAATTAAGTACTTTGCCCAGAATAGACACCAAATAAATTGTTGAGTGGAATTGACTCTGTCATAGTTGCCAGGAGATGGGAAATGGATCAGATAGGTTCTTAAGGCCCCTCCCCTATCTGACTCTCTATGCCATATATACACATTTGCATGTCTGGTGCATGGGTGAGAGTCTAGGGCTGGTGCTCAGCAAATCTGCCTCAAACCAGCTGTGTGACCGTGGAAACATCTCATGCCCTCTCTGCGCCTCTTTTTCCTTCCCTGAACACCAACCTGCATGAGAAACGTAATGAACCTCCTAGAATAGTGTCCACATTTAATATTCCACAGTGACTGTTGAATAAATGAGTGAGTGAATGACTGCCACTCAGTAAGTGTATGATTCATGCTTGCTCCTCTCTCCTCTCGGAACTGAGTCTGCCCAAAGCCAAATGTCTCCCTCCAGGTTCCCGTCGGTTCTGGTTTCTGTGATCTGCCTCCATGCCCAAGGCCTGGGCCAGGTGGAGGGCAGCTGGAGGATTTGGGGTCTGCATCTTCACACCCAGCAGCTCAGCTGCCCTCCCGTTTCAAGGCATGGGCAGCAGGTATGCGCTGCTGTTCCCACGGGGCTGCCTGGCTTAGCCTGAGGCTCCCTTTGCTGGGAGAGTAGCCTGGGCTGCAGCCCTGTGCTGACCTGCTCTTAACCCCTAGGAAAGTTACACAAACTCCTCCACGCTCCGCTGGGAGCCCAGTCGCACAAGGTGGGGGCAGGAACAATACTTCCCCTTGTGCCCTCTGCCTATTCCACATCAGCACACAGGGAGGAGGGGCACAGGAGGCAAGCGGAGGGGGCAGCCCAGCTCCGGTTTCAACCATGCCTAGAAATTGGATCTTCCTCCCTGGCCAGAGCTCCCTGGAGCATGAAGGGGGAGCTGGAACCCAGGTCTCAGCAGGAGCCTGCTTTATCCTCCCCATGTCTCCCACCAAGACCAGCCCTGTGCTTCTACTGTAGAGCAGATCTGCAGAACTTATGACTCTGTCTCCCTTTAGCAAACGAACTCTGGTTCTGTGATGTATCTATATGGAGATGGTAGCGGGGGAAGGGGCTGCTCTGGGAATCAGGAAGCTTGAATATGGTTCTACTGTTCCCAAGAAAGATACCAAAGGTTGGACTAACCAAGGTCTTAGAATGCAGGATATGGAGCCAGACTACCTGGTTCAAAATCCAGCCCACTATTTACCAGCTGGTGATCTTGAACCAGCTACCTGACACTCTGACACGTCTTCTGTCATGGTACCTGCCACCTGGGACCACTGTTGGGAATAAATGAGTTCTTACGCACAACACACTCAGAGCAGTGCTCAATAAATGCCAGCTGCACACAGGTTTAGTGGGAAGTGGAGGGACAGTACAGTCCTCCCTTAACTTCCCAGGGAAGAGCAAATTGTTCTAATTGTCTAACACTGAATAGAACTACTTAAAATACATGAAACTAGCTGTCAAAACTGTGAAACATAATCACAGTCTTGATTGCTCTGTGGCAATGTAAAAATTGGAAAATTTTCATCAGGAGAGAAAAGGAAAACAGAGAATAACTACAGTCAAACCCATTACCCACCCACCCCCATTTGTGTTCTGCATGCCCACCTGAATTAGTTCACTCCTGTTGACACATGCATAGCTTTGCATCACTTGCAACACACATTTCTTGTTCTTCTTCAGTCGTGTTATATTTAGACCATAGTTGGTAATGGCAGATGTTTGAAAACAGTGTCAAAACAAACGTCCCTCCTCTTCTCCCGGACAATGTCACAGCTATGTTTCTCTATAGCCTCCATCCCTGTGCCCTTCTTTCAATGACATCCTTTTTGACCTGTGACCCCCCCCCCCCTCTTTCTTGGTTCATAATTCCTGGAAGAGAACTAAACAGGAACCATCAGTGTCCCAGAATGGGAAAAATGATCATGACTTGGATGAGACATTTCAGGACCATGGACAGCACACATGCATGCCCTTGCCTGCTTGTCCTCCTAACTCTCAAGCATTTTAGTCATGTTATCACTGCAGTGCCTCCCAAGACACATTTCCTCTTCTGTAGAAGGGGGAGGAGGCTGAGAGGACAGGACCATCTCTAAGGCCTCTTAGAGCTTTGTGATTCTAGGATTATTCTTTGACATCATATTTGACTTTTCTTGTCTTTATTTCTCCCTCCTTTCTTCCTTTTTACTTTTAAAAATATATATTTTCTTATTGATTTCAGAGAGGAAGAAAGAGGGAGAAACATCAATGATGAGACAGAATCATTGATTGGCTGCCTCGTGCACGCGCCCTCCCCCCACCACCCCCACTGGGGATCAAGCCCACAACTTGGGCATGTGCCCTGTCCAGGAATCGAACCAGGAGGTTCATAGGCCGATGCTCAACCACTGAGCCACGCTAGACAGACCCTTTTTACTTTTTTGATAGGGACCGTCCATCATTTTTTATTTATTTATTTTTAGATATATTTTTATTGATGTCAGAGAGGAAAGGAAAAGGAGAGAGGGACAGAAACATCAAAGATGAGAGAGCATCATTGATCAGCTGTCTGCTACATGACCCCTACTGGGAATTGAGCCCACAACCTGGGCATGTGCCCTTGACTGGAATTGAACCTGAGACCCCTCAGTCCACAGGTGGACACTCTATCCACTGAGCCAAACCGGCTAGGGCGGAACCTTTCATCATTTTAATGGATTTATAGCCACCACCCGGGGAGGGGGTGGGGCCAAAGGATGGAGGTCCTCATGACCTAGCAGCAAGCTGGCCCTCAGAAACACTCAGAAGTCAGTACTGGGGAGTCACCTGACTGCCCCTCTGCCTCTAGTCACCTAGAGACATTGTGTTAGTTCTGGCAAAAGGCTGAGCTGCCATAACAAGAGAAAGGTTTACCTCACTGTCAGGTAATAGGCTGTGCTGCTCTACACATGCAGGTAAGACCCACTCTCTCCATCAGGTTTTCTCCCCCAGCCCTTGGTGCTGCCCTTGTCGGAGTACACCACTAGTATTTTAAGGGCCTATACGTAGCAATGCATCACTTCAGCTCCCATTCCATGAGTAGGGACTTTGTCACATGACCACACCAAGCTACAAGGGGCATGGAGGATTTGATGCCTAGGTGGACAACCATGTGCCAAGCTATCACTTCACTGATTTGAAAGGAAAAGAGAATGGACTTTTATTCAACATTATCCTCTATTTAATGGTTGAGATAGAGCTCTGGAAATGGGAAGTTTTGCTCAGAAAGGGAAAGGAATTTATTGAGTCAGTCACCATGCTCCATTCTTTCCTCTACACTTAAAATGTCTTGGGGTCTCATCTCCCCAAATACCCAGTTACTTCCAGTTATTATCTTTGCTTGTGCTATTTCCCCACCTGGAATTCCCTTGTTTCTTGGAGAAGTTGATTCCCCCTTTTCTTCAAGCTCAAGAACTCCCTCCTTGATTTTAGAATTTCAGAGCCAGGAGCCTCAGAAAGAATTTAGGTCAATGCCTCATTTTATAAGCGAGAAAACTGAGGCCAGAGAGGGAATGACACTTGTCACACAGTAAAGTACCCACATAGCCATACAGTCCATAGCTAGGGCTCAGAACTCCAAGTCCAGCGCTCCTTCTTCTACACAGTCTTCAAAATCCCTGCCTGCCGTGCCCCCGCCCCCAGGCTTCTACTTTGCCTCTCATCATATGACTTTGGACAAATCTCTCAGCCTCTATATACTTACCAGATTCTTAAACTGTGGATTGAAGCGGTCAGGTCAGGTTATCCCTAAGGTTTTATTCGGACCCAGACCCAGTGTTTTAATGGTGGGTCCTCCCCAGACTTTCAGATCCTGACCCTCCCAATGATGCTTAGACATCCGCCAGACAAAGCTGTACGGGCCCCTCTTCACCTCCTCCTGTGAAGGAATTCACAGTAGAATCAACAAAGGGGCTCCTTTCTTTCCCCCTCTTGGGGGACCAGGCATACGGTTGAGCACTTTACATACTGCATCTCATTTCATCATTAAAAACTCCCTGGAAAGTGAGTATTATTCTCGCCAATTTTTTTTGAAGAAATCAAGGCTCTGAAAGGTTAATGGCACAGCCTTTAACTCTTTTGACTCTGGGATCCCCAAGCTGCAGAGGCAGGATGGGGGGGGGGGAGTTTCAGGGAGATTTGGGGTTGATGCAATAAAGAGCTTCCTTACCAGAGTTGCCACTAGAGAAACGGGCTGCCTTTGAAGGGAGGGATTTCCTGTTCTGTGGAGGGTGAAAGATCAAAGGATTTTCGCATCAGATGGGTAAAGCGGGGCCAGAGGGGTCGATTCTATTAGTAGTTCCCAAAGATTATTTCAGGAGATACACTAACTAGCATTGAATAATTTCTTACACAGAGAAGAGAAGTTACTCCTTCAATTCTTTTTCAAACTTTCTGATTTTGACCAGGAGAAGGTCTTGGTTTGGAGCTAGTACTGCTTGCACCTCTCCACCACTTGTTAGTCCCTTGTTACCAGGAGAGATGAAGCCTCAGGCTCAGGGCTCTGGCGCAGGTGGCAGAATTCGCTAGAATGGAATAACACGGGGCTTCCTGCTTTGTTTATTCCTATGGTTGCCTTCTTTCATGGCAAATGATTCTGGTTGCTCCATGATGGCCATGATGTGACGTTTCATTTGAAAATGAATACATCTCAAGAGAATGAAAAGAAAAGCCACAGACTGGGAGAGAATATTTGCAAAACATACATCTGATAAAGGACTTGTATCCAAAATATACAAAGAAGTCTGAAAATCAACAATAAGAAAATAAACAACTCAAAAAGTAGGTAAAAGATGTGAGCAGCCATCTCATAAGAGAAGATATACAGATGGCAACTAAGCATAGGAAAAGCTGCTCCACATCAAATGTCATTAAGGGACTGCAAGTTTAAATAACAACGAGATGCCATTAACTGCCTATGAGAATGACTAATATCCAAAATACCAGCAATACTAGATTTGGAGCAACAGGAAGTCCCGTTCATTGCTGATAGGAATACAAAGTGGTACAGCCGCTTTGGAATACAGTTTGGCAGTTTCGTACAAAACTAAACATCCTGACCCAGCAATCACATGCCTTGGTATTAACCCAAATGAGTTGGAAACATGTCCACGCAAACAAAAAAATGCATAGACATGTTTATAGCAGCTTTATTCATAATTGCCAAAACCTGGAAGCAGCCAGATGTCTTTCAAAAGGTGACCGGATAAACAAACCGGCACAACCAGACAACGGCATATTGTTCAACGTTAAAAAGAAACGAACTATCAAGCCACAAAAAGACACAAAGGCATGGAGCAAACTTAAATGCGTATTGTTAAGTGAAAGAAGCCAGTCTAAAAGGCTAAACGCTACATGATTCCAACTCTATGACATTTTGGAAAAGGCAAAACTATACAGACAGTGAAAAGATCAGTGAGTGCCAGGGTTTAGGGGGAGGGAGGGATAAGTAGGTAGAGCGCAGAGGATTTTTAGGGCAGTGAGACTATTCTGTGTAATAGTGCAAGAGGCGAACACATGAAGTTACGCATTTGTCAAAACCCATAGGCCTGCACAACACAAAGGGTGAACCCTAATATAAATTATGAACAATTCATAACAGTGTATCAATATTGGTTCATCAATGGTAACATGCCCCACAGCAATGCAAGATGTTAATAATAAGGCAGAAGGAGACTGGGCATATGGGAACTCTGTACTTTGTGCTCAATTTTTCCGTAAACTTGAAAGTTCTCTAAAAAAATAAAGTCTATTATTCTAAAAATAAATGAATGTATTTAAGTTTAAGAGGTCCGTCCATTAGCGATTCCATTTTTAGAAATACTCAAGACCTGTGCCAGGCCCTTCAGAGCAGCACTGTTGGTAATAGCTAAACGTCCAGTGTAAGAGAGTTGATAAGTTAATTGTGGTATATCCACACCAGGGACTATTATACAGCAATGATAAAATGCACACTGCTATTAAATGAAACATAAAAGAATCTCAAAAACAAAGAAACCTGCAAGAAATCAAATACCAAAGAGTCTATCCCATGTGATGCCATTTTTATAAAGTTTTAAAAAATGCAAAACCGATCCACTGTTTTAGGAGTCAGGAAAGCTGTACCTGGTGGAGGGGGTTGAGACTGCAAGGGGCTCCGTGGGAGTCTTGGGGGTTCTGGTCGTGTTTCATTTCTCACTCTGGGAGCTGATTACACAGGTGTGTTCACTTGTAAGTTGTGTACTTTTCTGTATGTGCACTCAAATTTTACACAAAAGTGGGTCCATTACCAATATTGCATGTGAACAGTAATAGATGGCAAAACCCCACCACCCAGCATGTTCCCCTCAGGGGTATGCCCAACGGAAATGTGCTCATAGGTCCACCAAAAGGCACACACAGGACTGTTCCCAGCAGCACTGTTTTTAACAGCCCCGAACCAGAAAAAGACCTCCCAGGTCTATCAGTAGGACACTGGATAAATAAATGGCAGTGTATTCATACTATCACATAAAAAGGGCAAACTTGTTGCTTCATTCCATAACACAAATGGAGCTCACAGATAAAATGCTGCATGAAGGAAGCAAGACAAAGAAGAGGACCTAGTGGGTGAGTCCATTTACATGAAGTTCAAAAGCAGACAAAACTAGTCCATGGTTACTGTAGGGGGTATTGACTCACTGGCAGAGGGCAAGAGGGAGCCTTCTGGGTGCTGGGAACATCCCATATTGTGATGGAGTGAATATACATGTGAAAACAGATCAAGATGCACATGTAAGACAGTGTGCACTTTAAGTCTAAAAATACAGGGGGGACTCAGCAATGGCCACTGTTATGAAAGCAAATAACTGAAGTTTGGGAAACAGTGGACAAGAAGTTATTTGAGGGGCTGTCATGAGGTGGGTCCCTCTCACTGCAGATCCTCCCTCCCCAAGGCCTAAGGTCAGTGGGTGACCTGCCCCTTATCTGCCTGGCGATCGGTGGAGACACCGGGTTTAGAGGGTCAGACGCCAGTTGTCCACACTCTGTCCCCAGGGCCTGCTCTGAGACCTGCAACCCGAGGCCCCGGGATCACAAGGGCAGATTCCTGCCTGAGCCTTTACAAACATACGGGAGGGCTGTGAGGGTGCACATGCTGCCCGCCCTCCCTGATCACCTCAAGGCGTGGGGACTTTCCTGGAATGTTCTGTCCCCCTCCCCCCCCGCCTATCCCTATCTCGGACCCAAGCACCATTGGACATCTTCCCAGGGGCTCGGCCCCCAGCATCACTTTCATCCCCTTGGTCCTCACTAGCTTTTCTACAGACTCACTTTGGGACAGGTCATGCACGCCCTTCACCTCTCCTCACCTCCTTTCCACTTCTGCTGGATGTGGGGACGGAGGACTCAGGACAGAAGCACAGACCAGCCCCAGCCAATGTCGGGCTCTTTTTTGCAACCTCGCAGGCAGTTACCCAGCTTCTGCCCAAACACCTCAAGTGATAGGGAGCTCACCTCTGACCCCTAGAAGGTGCAGTGGTGTGTGCCTCTTTGTAAAAAAAATTAAATTATCTAACCTAATATACTGTTGTCTTCAGTATCTAATATACTGTGTCCAGGAAGCCTTGCAAATACCAAAATCTGGGGATGCTCCAGTCCCTTTTATAGCCTATGTTTGATATGGGCTACAGCAGGGTCCACCTACACATCACTTCATTCACATGGATTCAGCATCGTGCTTGGCAGGTGGCAAATTCAAGCTTTTATTTTGGGAACTTTCTGAATTTTTTTCTAAATATTTTCTATACACAGTTTGTTCTGTGGATGTGAAACCCATGGATACAGAGGACCAACTGTATATAAATATGAACATAAATAAATATATGCCTCATATGCATAGATAAGCTCTCTCTGGAAGGCCATGCAACAAAACAGGTAATGATGGCTGCCTCCAAGGAGGGGGAACTGGGCGTCGGCGCAGGGAGAGGAGGAAGATTTACTCCCTAATCCCCATTGGTACCTTTTGAATTTTGTACTTTGTATGTGCATTACCTAGTAAAAGTGGGTAGAATAATCTTTAAAAAACAGTTCTAGTTCTTACACTCCTTGGCTGGCATAGCTCAGGGGGAGGTCAGGGCCAGCTGCACTCCACCCAACAGCCCCTACACTGCCTGATGGAGAGGTAAGGTTTGGAAGCCAATGTCCGAGCCCCAATCCCCTCTGCCAGTCCTCATCCTGAGACTGGCAAACTGCTTACCTCCTCTGAACCAAGGTTTCCTCGCATATACGATGTTAAAATAGTGATGTCTGCCTGACTGAGTTACTATGAGGATTAAGGCAATGTCTGGCTCAGCATAAGTGCTTGATAAAGTTTATTATTATTCATCTTGTCCCCTATTTTACCTGTATCTTTCAATTACAAAGTATTTGCCTATTTAATTCTCATGACAATGTTGGTGTGCTTAACTCCATTTCACAGATGAGAAATCAAGGTTCAGTGACTTGCCCAAGATCCAAGCCAAGAACCAGGACTCCTCCCTCTGGGCCTTAGATCTTTTTTGTTTGTTGTTGTTAATCCTCACCTGGGGACATTTTTCCATTGATTAAATTTTAGAGAGAGTGGAAAGGAGGAGGAGAGACAGAGAAAAACACTGATGTGAGAGAAACTCATCAACTGGTTGTTTCCCGAATGTGCCCCAACTGGGGCCAGGGCTTGAGCCTGCAATGGAAGTTCATGCCCTTGACCAGAATCGAACTCACAACCCTTCAGTCTGCAGGCCAACGCTCTATCTGCTGAGCCAAACCGGCGAGGTCTGGGCCTGAAATCATTGTTATGCATCTTAAATTATTCTCTGAGGGTCTTGAAAATGACCCTGGCCCTCTCCCTTACATTCTCACCTCCAACACTTAAGACACGTCTCTTTCCTGAGTCCTTATCTCGGACTCTGGGCATTTTGAGAAGTGAGCATGGGAGGGAGAAGAACAGGGCTACCTCAAGCTCAACCTGGGCCAGGCTTGACCCCACAGAAAGCTGGGGTTCCTGACACTTGTTTGCAAGAGACCTGAAGGAGAGCAAACTTGATGGTCCCGGGGCCATAGGAAGATGTCACCACAAGAGGCCGGCACGGGGCAGCCAACTGTAATTAAGACCTTAATTGGAGGGTGGGTAGTGTGGGCAGAGAAGGCAGCTTCTGGGTCTCAGGTCAGGCCCAGACACTGGAGGGCAGTGACTCCCTGGGATTCCCTTTGGCCATAAGGAACCAGCAGGCAGGCTCGCCATCCCCAGTGAGGGTATTTGTGGGGTTATACCACTCAAATCCACCTCACCCCTGAGCTCCAGCAGGCTCAGCTTACATCTCTCATGTCAGCACCTGGCACAGACAGAGCCTGGCACATACTAGGCACCCATTCAATATTTTCCGAATGGATGAGTGGTACCCGGCAGGCTCTCCCATCCATCCCCCAGCCTATGTGCACTGCTGCCTCCATCTCACCCATTTCTGTGCACCCCAACCCTCCCGGTGTCTAGGAAGTCTGGCTGAAGTCTACCCTCCATCCTCCGTGCAGCAGCCTTGCCCTTGCTCCTGTGCAGGGAAATGAAGTGGCAGGCTAGGGGCGTGGGTGACGTTTATAAGAAGCCACAGCAGAGTTACTGCAGCTCCCGAGGTGGAGGAGAAAATCGCCGCAGTAAATTTCCCCAACAGCGCCCCGCCCGGCTCCTCCTCCCAGATCCCAGCCCCTTAGCTGGTGATTTATAAAGGGAGAGAGCAGGAGCCTCAGCCCCTCTGCAGAATGGAAGTGATGTCCTCACCCCAGGCCTGGGGCAGGGACCCAGCCATCCACCAACACCCCCACCTCCCTGGCTCTTCTGCCTCCCAGCTGGTGCCCATCACCTTGCCCACACCCCACACACAGGCTCCCTGGGACCAGGAAGTACCATATCCCCAGAGGCTCATCCCATCACTACTTGCCCTGACTTTCAGTTTTCCATCTGTCCAATGAGGCTACTGGGGGCTCACTCTGAAAAGAAAAGGACTCCAGCCAGGGTCCCGCTAGAGCCGATGAGAAAACCACAGCATTATTTCTTTTTCCTTAATTCACTCATTCACCCACTCAAAGCCAGGCCCAGACTGCACAGACAGGAAGCTGTGAGGTATCTGTAGGGACTGGGGCTGGGCCGCATCCCACCGGTGATAACAGGGACAGAGCACTAGACTTTGAGTCTAGAGGTCTGGATTCTAGTCCCTGCCCTGCCAATAGCTCCCAGTGTGCCCTTGGGTAAGTGGCCCTTTCTGGATGTCAGGTCCTCCATCTGTCAAATGGGGACCTGGGCTGCGTGGGTGTGGAGTGGGAAGCCTAAAGGGCCCCAACTCCTCCCACTTCACACGCTGGGGTAGCACTCACTGATCTGGCTCCCCTAGCAACCCCCTGCCCCTAGTCATGTTACACAGTCTCCTCCTACTCCCCAACTCTGGAGGAGGGCCAAGGGTGGGCTGCTGTCCTGTATCCACTTATAAGATAGGGGGTGAGCAGCTGCTGCTTATGTGTCCCCCTCATCCCCAGGGCTGTCACCAAGGCATGGGGCCCCCTCTCACCTTGGCCCAAGGACACAGGTTCTTAGAAGCCCCCCACTCTACCCCCAGTAAAACTTCTCCTTTCACTCCCTCTCAAAGTCACAGGAGGCTGCAGGCACCATCGGGAGCTTCTATCCACTCCCACCCAGGCAAGGCTGCAGCTCCAGCAGGGACCTGGCACCGGGAGCTGCTGAGAGGGCCAGGGCGATGCATCTCTACCCACTCCCAGCACACAGACATTGGGTAGCCCCCCTATATCAGGGCCCAGGGGCAGAAAGAGGAGTGGGCGATAAAACGAGTGAGGGGAGGGGACAACCACTGCAGTTCCCATAAATGCTCAATGGGCTGAAAGCAGCCCGTCTGGCTGCTGGGCCGTGGGCAGCACCTAGCCCCCCATTCGTCGTAGTCTCATAGTCAGATAGCAATAATAGCCAAGTTTATTGAGCCAAGCCCTTTACCCATAACAGCACATCTAACCATCACAGCAACCCTAAAAGGCTGTGCTCCTATCACTCCCAATTTACAGAAAAGGAAATGAAGTTCAAAGGGACTGAACTGCTTGGCCAAGGTCAGGACCAGGGCCAGGTTCAAACCCCAGGGGTCTGCTCAGAAGCCTGAGCTCCGCTCACCATCCTGAGCATAGGGGTGGGGGGCACCTCTGCTCTCCTCTTATGGGAAACAGGCCCAGAGACAGGAAAAAGTCCCCCAAAGTCACATAGCTACGACAGAAGCTATCTTGTTGCTCAAGCTGGGTCTCCCTGAGCTCCAGTCCCTATTCAGCCAAGCCCGGGAGCCCCAGGGCTGAGCAGCCCCGGAACTCCCCAGAAAACTGAAGGGCAGCCCTTCCCCTGCCCACCCTCAATCTCTCCACGGCACAGGGAAAGCATGTCTCCGTGTGTTTGTGGCTGCTGTGTGGCTATTGGCCAGTGGCCTGTAAGCTCTTCTCACAACTCGAATCCATGGCCCAGGGTCATCAAAAACCAAGTGTGTGCAGTCAGAGAAAGACAGACAAACACCATATGATTTCATTTATATGTAGAATCTAAAGAACAAAAATGAGCAAATAGAAATTGAAACGGACTTCACAGATACAGAGAACAAACTGATGGTTGCCAGAGGGAAGCGGGGCTGGGGAACTGGGTGAAAAAGGTGAAAGGATTAAAAAGTACAAATTGGTAGTTACAAAATAGTCATGGGGATGTAAAGTACAGCACAGGGAATATAGTCAGTAATATTGCAATAATTGTGGATGGTGCCAGGTGGGTACTGGAAATATCAAGATGAACACTTTGTACAGAACACGATTGTCTAACCACCATGCTGTACACCTGAAACTAATAGGAAACTGTAATTGAAAAATAAAATTTTAAAAAACCACAAATGCGTCATTTTTATCTTTGTATCAGTGTTCTCAGGCGCCAGTTTTGCTCACCTAGAATTCAGCTCAGCTGCTGGCGAAACCGTTTGCTGCTCTAAGGGGCTTCTAAGAGACCTCACATGGGGGCAGGGGAACACCCTTCCCGGGGGGGGGGGGGGTTGCCTCAACACCACAAAACAGGTTCTAAACCCAGTGGAGTCAAGCCTAGAGTAGCTTTCTGCCTGCATATGTTTTATTTTTTCAAGGCATCAATCCCCCAGGGCAGGGTTGTGTTTCCATCAGACTGGGGAGGGGAGGGGGTTCCCAGGGCAGAGCTATGTCTCCCACATCCAAATGGGGTTCTCCCAAGAACTGCTTCACCCATATCAGCTTGAGGGCTTTCCCAGGCCAGAGCTGTGACTCCCTCATCACACTGCTTATTTCCAAAGACAATGTGTCTCCCCATCAGACTAGCTGTTCCCTGAGAATACCACTGTCTCCCCCATCTGACTGAGTAGGGTCTGTATCCCCCTCCAGCCAGTCTCCATCCTGGGCGCGGCCAAATCTACACCATTTGGCACAGGGCAGCTTCTCCCAGAATGACGTTTTGGATGACAGAAAAACTCCCCCATCCCTCCCACCCCAATCCCAGGGAGCCAAGCCAGAGAGGCTGTAGTGAGGGGCCACTGGGGCCTATCCCCAACTAGCAGGGCCCTGCCAGGCCCACAGGCTCCTCTCCTGCCTGCCACCCCCACTGGGCAGCCCAGTGCCCCCTGACCCCATGGCCTTCCATCATGGGAGATCTATAACATTTACAATCCCAAAACAAAAGGCCCCGAGGGCCGAGGACAGAATTCATCTTCCCAGCTGACAAGCCCCGTTAATTAACGACTTGGAAATCGATGACGAGAAGGGACAGGCGGCAAATGACACCTCATCGTGGCCAGGAGGAGAGAGGAAATGTCCGGGGACTGGCGGACACGCACCACAGGGCTGGCCGGGCGCCTGGGAGAGCCACCGCACCCATCTGTCACTGTCACTTCAAACACAGTCGACTACCCCCCAACCCAGAAGTTCTCATTTCCCACCGAAGTAAACCCCCAAGAAAAAAGAAGGGAAAGTCATTATGAAGCACCTACTACATGCCAGGCATTGTGCTGGATACTTTTTGTTCACATGACTTCTTCCAGCAGCTGTAGGAGGTAGGTTTTATTATCCCCATTTTAGGGATGAGAAAAATTAAGGGCTAGAGGAAAGTCAACCTAAGGGTGGGGCCATGTTTTTAAAAATGTGTTGTCGGTTGATGAAACCAGCTCTTAGACCTAAAGAGGCATCTTGATTAGAGAAAAGAGCTCTGGATTTGAGGGCAAAAGATCTAAAGCTGAGGCTTACCTCCAGCCCCACTATCTGTGTAATATCAGACAAGTTACTTAATTTCTCGGAGCCTCAGCTTCCTCATCTGCTACAAAAGGAGAATAACCCGCACTCTACTTACCAGATAGAGGGCTCACTTATGATGAGCTTAGGACACAGAAAGGCCTACACTTGGGTAAGGAGTCAGACATTATTTTCTTATCACCAGGTTTGTTGATCACCCCCATCCAAGTCTAGGACATGACACGTATGGGATGAAATGATATGAGGATATGAGAGGGCTGAAAGGTGACCATCGACAGGAAACAGGCCCCCTTGTGCCTGCCTGTTAGAAGTTCAGCCTTTCTGTCAAAAGGAAATAATAAACTTACTTAATGGTGTGAGGCTGTTGTGAACTTGAGACAAATTGTATAAGTAAAGGGCTTAGCATGGCCTGGCATATAGTAAGTGCTCAATAAATGTTAGAAAGGGTTCATGTTCTCTTCCTTTTCCCAAACCAGTGCTTGTTGAGATGTGGCACAGTGGGAGAAAATAAAGTCCATGGATCACCTACCTGATCCAGGGCTCCATGCTGGGGCCTCCAGGGGAGGGGCAAGGCTTCTACTCTTGGAGAAGACCTAAAACTTACCTTCTGCCATGAGGAGCTCAATGCTGACACCAGGACAGAGCTCTCTGGGAGCTCCGAGAAGGATGTTGAATTCTTCCCAGAGGAGGTGATGTCTGATCTGGGTTGGAAACATAAGTAGGAAGTCATCATGGATGGATGCAGAGAGGAGGGGACTCAGGCCAGGGAGAAGGGGTCCAGCTAGTGCTGGTACCCAGTAGATACCTCCATGTCTTCCCTCCACCGAGCCCGGAGCTCAGCAGGGTCACAGAGGTGTGAGGGGAACATGGGAGTGCCTTGTAGCCGCTGGAGGAATGAGGGTGGGGAGCCTGCC
This sequence comes from Myotis myotis, assembly GCF_014108235.1. Classification (NCBI taxonomy): domain Eukaryota; kingdom Metazoa; phylum Chordata; class Mammalia; order Chiroptera; family Vespertilionidae; genus Myotis; species Myotis myotis. The sequence goes on along the minus strand of NW_023416321.1, from coordinate 22,601,476 downwards.
AGGGCTGGGGCCAAACATGAATGGATCCAAATGCCACACCACACAAGTTTAGAGCCTCAGCTCCCTTATCTATAAAAGGGGGTTAGATGCCAAAGAAGATATACATATGGCAAGTAAGCACACAAAAAGATGCTCAACATCATTTGTCATTAGGGAAATGGAGTAAAATTTCATTTCCTACAATGGCTCTAATAAAGAGAAAGAGAGAGAGAGAGAGAGAGAGAGAGAGAGAGAGAGAGAGAGAGAGAACGTTGGTGAGGATATGGAGAAATTGCTAACCTGTGTCTTGCAGGCAGGAATGTAAAATGATGCAATCATTGTGGAAAACAGTGAGGGTCCTCAAAAAATTAAAGATAAAATTACCATATTACCCAGCAATTCCACTCCTAGCTACATATCCAAAAGAATTGAAACAGGGACTCAGATACTTACCTGCCAATGTTCATAGCCGCATTATTCACAATAGCCAAAAAGGTGGAAACAACTCAAGATCCATCAACAGATGAATGGATAAGCAAAATGTGGTGTGTTAATACAAGGGACTGTTATTCAGCCACAGAAAGGATGACGTTATGATATGTGCTACAACATGGATGAACCTTGCAGACATTATGCTAAGTGAAAGGAATCAGACACAAAAGGAAAACTACTGTTTGATTCCACTTAGATGAAATATCTAGAATAGGCCAATTCACAGGGACAGAAAGTAGATTAGAGGTTACCAGGGGCCACACAGAGTGGGAAATGGGTAGTTGATGCTTAATGAGTATAGAGTGTCTATTTGGGGTGATGAAAGGTTTTGGAAATAGATAGTGGTGATGGTTGTACAACCTGGTGAATGTAACTAATACAACTGAACTGTACACTTAGAAAATGACACATTGTATGTTATATATATTTTACCACAATTAAAATTTTTTTAATTCAATAGGTAAAGTAGTGGGGGCCAAGAACTTGTTTGGCAAAAATTCTGCTTTAGCTGTCTTCTTGGGAATGCGCTGGGGCCAGGGAAACCCTGCATTGGCGGTCCTTCTGAAGTGAGGTTGGGAAAATGAATTGTACCCCCACTGCTGCTTCTTTCCAGCTGCCCCAAACCCCCTCCTCCCCCAGCACAAGGCATGGAGGGAAGTTGGCCAGGACTGGGCCGGCCTGGGCCTCCTCAGCACAGATGGTTTCCTATCCTCTTCTCCCTTCCTCCTCTCTCCCCACTCCCAGCTCCTTAAGAAGAGGCCTTTCCAGAATATGTCATCTCACCAGAGCTATAAATGTCAACTTTAAATTCATACTTTGTACCACCTTTGATTTCAAAGAGGATTACACCTCAGTGGTGAAAGGCGGCCACAGCACAGGCCTGAGCAGGCCTCCGGGGCCTCTGCGGCCCCGAAGCATTGTTAACTCCTTCCAATTCATTAGGTCTAATCCTAGTGGCACTGAGTAAGGGGCCCTGGGCTGCACCTGGCACTCAGGACCATATGTGCCCATTGTCTCGCTCACCCACTAATCCAGCAGTCGTCATGAGACCAGCCCACTGGGAAGGGGCTGTGGCTACCCACTCTGGGCAGGAGGGATTCCTGGTGCTGAGGGGGGGTGGGTAGTTAAGGTCTGGTTCAGCTCCCAAACCCTCACAAATCCTATGTAGATGGGGCATCAAGGATCACAGCACAGGGAGGAAGAGGGGGAGTCCTAGGAGAAGTGGAATGACAAACACCAATCTGTCCTGCTATGCTTCTCTCCCCAATATACACTCACATACATAATACACCCAATATGAATGCACATACACTTCTACACTCACTCTGTCACACACCTGCACATGATTTCATGCAACATGCCCACTTTCTCACAACACCCAGTAGCCAGCAGTACACCTGTGCACCTGCATACTCATGCACTCAGACACAACCACACCTGTACACACTCACAGAACCATCCACATGCTCATCACAGCCAACACCCAGCAGTATACCTGTGCACCTGCATGCTCTCACATCCACACCCACACTCATGTATACCCATCCACACACATACATCCATACTCTCACATATACCTGGTGTACTCGGCAGATTTTGTCAAGTTTCTTTAAAAAATAAAAGAGACCCTGGCATTCCCCCCCTGACCTTTCCAATGCCCAGAATGTTAGAGCTGGAAGGGACTTTAGAGAGAATTGGGTCCACCTCTTTCACTTACAGGTGGTAGACTGAGGCACAGTAGAATGGAGGGGCAGTGTGGAAACAAGGAAAAGGAGGAGCCCTAAGCCCTGCCAACTTTGGGTAACTGTCTTAGTGCCACAGAGTCCATGCTTCCTCTAATCCAAAAGGTATAACATCACTTGCCCTACAGGACAGTTGCAAGGATAAAACCAGACAAGGTACACGCACACCTGAGGCATTGCAGGTTCGGTTCCAGACTGTCGCAGTTAAGTGGGGATCCCTATAAAGGGAGTTGCATTTGTTTTGCTGGTGGAGGGTCTGCCTTCAATTTGTAACTAACTAACTAACTAACTAACTAACTAACTAACTAAATAAATAAATAAATAAATAAATAGGCAGCATCACTCTGTCCCATGTAGCTTCGTGGTTAGAGTGTTGGCCCGTGCACAGAAGGGTTCATGTACCTAAGTTGATCCCCAGTCCTGGTCAGGGTGCGTGCAGAAGGCAACCAATCGATGTGTCTCTCTCACATCAATGTTTCTCTCGCCCTCCCTTCCTCCCTCCCTTCCACTCTCTCTAAAAATCAATGGAAAAACATCCTCAGGTGAGGATTAACAACAACAACAAAAAACCCAGCAGCCATGAAGTGCAATAAAGCAAAATGCAATAAAATGAAGTGTGCCTGTATGTCCATGTACTTTGTAAACACAAAAGTGTGCAAACATCACAAATGGGTTTCCAGGGTCTCCCGTGAAGCAGCAGCAATGGCAAGATTAGAACCCAGAGCTTTGGACTCTGCCCAGACTCTCCATTGCCCATGGCTTTTCAGAAGAGAGGGAGGCATGGGATAAACAGGTTACAGCTGGGGCCTACATGGGGCGGGGCTGCCTGCTCTGGAAGCTTCCACACTGTGATCTAAGTCTTTGGAGAAATCAGGTTTTTCAGGTGAAAAGGATAAACTAGGCAGGTCTGGGCACTGATAGTGCCCATGCAGTTACTCAGGCAGGGGACATCCTGGAATCCTATCTCCTTTACCACCCCCTCAGAGGCCCCCAACACCTGTTTACAGTGTTGCACCTCACCACAGCATGCCAAGGAAGCCCAGGGCTCCCAGAGTCACAAAGTCACTTGTTAATTAATTGCACTAATTAGGGATGAGGCTGGACATCTGGACCCTCTCGAGTGAGTTCAGGCCCTCAGCACATTCAGGCTGAGGAGAGTTGCCCAGCAGAGACACCATCTCCAGCTTGCCAGACCTAGACCCCCCCCACCCCCCGCAAAGACACACAGCACCCTCCACACACTCTGAGCACCCCAAAGGGAGAAGAGGAGCCAGATCAGACCAGGGATCAGGAGCCCTTAACTGCACACCCACCAAAGACCATCTTCCCCCACCCCATCTCCTCTGCAGTGAGGGAGGGTGGGGGGTGCTTTGCCCAGGGCAGGAAGGAGCCCCTTCAATGAGAGAGCATCTGGGCCCCGCCCCTCTACACCCCTCTGCTCAGCTCCCCAGCAGCCCATTTACTGCTGAGCTCCATTCATCCTCAACACCCAGGGCCACTCACTGTCATCTCTATTGAATGCTCTTCTAGGATTTCCAATGCAATGGTTCCAAAACAAAAGCGAAACTGTAAAGATTCATCACTCCTTCCATTTATTCATTCATCCATTCACTCACTAATTAATTCAGCAAATATTTATCGGGCACTGACTATGAGCCAGGCATTATGCCAGGCACTGAGCATGCAGACAGAACCAAAATGTGGTACAGCCATAGAGCAGAATATTATTCAGCCATAAAAAAGGAATGTGAATCTGCCCTGGCTGGGTGGCTCAGTTGGTTGGAGCATCGTCCTATACACTAGAAGGTTGTGGGCTCGATTCCTGGTCAGGGCACATACCTAGGTTGCAGTTTCGATCCGACTGATGTTTCTCTCTCTGCTTGAATGTGCCAGGCCCAATCCTGCCTCAAGGCTTTTGTACTAGCTGTTCCCTCTGCCCAGAAGCTTCTTCCCCCCAGAATTCTGCATGGCTTACCTAGATCAGGTCTTTGTTTAAATGTCACCCCTCAGAGAGGCCCTCCTTGACTAAACTATTTCAAATTGAACCCACTCCCACAACACCCTCTATGCCCTTTTCCTCTTTCTTTTTCTTTATAGCACTTATCACCACCTGACACTGTTTACTGTCTGTTTCCCTCCACTGGAATGTAAGCTCCATGGGGACAGGCATTTTTTGTTGTTGTCCACGCCTTATCCCCAGTGCTTAAGAATAATACCTTGTACCTCCTCAATCTTCCGTCAGATGAATGAGTGACTCTACCAGGAACTACAATGAGGGTGAGCTCCCCGTTCGGGGCAAGAAGAAAGGGAAAAGGATATTGATATTTATTTTAGCTGAGCACTTCACACTCAGAAGACTGATGCAGAAAGGAGAATTTGCCCAGGGAAGGAGAGAGGGGAGTGAAGTACTCCAAACCTGTTTAATTTACCCTGTGCTGCCTCCAACATGTTGGCATCCTGACTTGGATATGGTTCCTCTCCTGCCTGCGAATCCTGGTCTGAAAAACCCTGGCCCAGGTGTCTGAGTTCTATTTCCAAGAACCCTTGTGATCTTGAGCAAGTTCCTTCTCCCCCACCCCCCGCCCTCACTCCACACACAGAGACACCCCTACTTTCTCTTCAGTAAGTGCATTAGAAGGTCGTAGACCCCTCCAGGCCTGCTTTGAGCCCCAGACACCTGCTTCTCCAGGCAGGCCCAACGACCTCACCCCACAACCTGCTCCCCCCAGAGCGCCTGCCCGGCAGAGCAGACGCACCTGCGCACCTGCGTCCTCCACGGGGCGGGGCGGGGCGGGGCTCCCCGAGCTCAAGGGAGAGGGGCCCTGAGAAGACATGGGGACTGGGCTTGCCGACCTCCGTCCTGCTACAGAGCACAAGGTCAGTGAAGCTTCGTTAAAGGGGCGAAGGAAAACGGACACACCCAAAACCACAGGCCTCAGCCCGGTTCTGCCTGCAGCCCGTGGACCCGTCATTTGCCTCTTCCGATTGGATCGCCCTTCTTGGCCACACCCACTTTCCCAGGCCCGCCACGGGTTTATCCCCCAGTCTGTCTCCTTTAGGTTCTGGTTCAGCCTCACCTGTGAAATGGGGCTGTTGTAAAGCACTTGCCCAGTGCCCGGCAACAGTAAGCACAGTAAGCACTCAATAAATGTTAGCTAACGTTGGTGATGGGGGGATGGTGATGGAGTGAGGCCGAGGGGAGCAGGGGTTCCCCAAGTGGACCCACCCTCTGCCCCTCTCCACTATTTCCAGATTTTGCAGGCTCAGCAAAAAGGACAGAACTTGGAGCTTTAAGGTGAAAAACAGCCGAGTCTAAAAAGTAAGGCCATGTGAGGAAGGGGAAGACAGGAGAAAGGGCACAGACATTTGTTGAGCAACTATTATGTGCTGAGAGTTCTCTTCTTTTGCCCTCACTGGACTCTGGGCCTTGATGCCACTGCCTGCCTCCTGCTGAATGCCCTGTGCACCTCTGTCACAGGTCACACCATATTGGCATTTACTTCTGCATCTCTCTTTCCTGCTGTGGAACTTCTTGGAGGGAGGGCTGACCTTAATCTCATTTGTGTCCCTGTGCCTTGTTGGGTAACTTTATCCACATTTTCTAGATCAGCAACTAAATACAGTGGAAAGTAAGTACCTCGCCCAGGTCATGCAGCAGGTGAGTGCAATAGCTGGGTTTGGGGGCATGGGTGGGATCTACTAAGGAGAACAGAGCTGGGGGTGGAGGGGCAAGGGTCCTAGCTGGGCATTGGAGATGAGGAGTGTGGCCTTACAGCCCCTCAGGATGCTGCAGCAGCTGTGCAATCTCTGCCACCGTTACTGAGCACTTGCTCTGTACCCTGGACCACGCTAAGAGCTTTATACACACCAGTGTCATTTCACACACACACCCCAACCATCCTGGGGGAAGGTCCTATGACTAGCCCCCATTTTATAGGTGAGAACAATGAGGCTCAGGAAGGCCGAGTGACCTACCCTGCTTTGCGGCCTTTAGGAGAGCCAGCCATCGCGCCTCTCCTAGAATGCCCCACTTCTCACAGTCTCATATTTGAGACTGATCGATTGATTATTGATGGATGCATTTGTGGTCTGGCTCTGGGGCCTCTCAGTCAGGCCTTGGGCAAGGACAGAGATGAGGGTGAAGGCGGGGTTCCTCCAACCCCAGGAAAGGCCTTCAGGCTACCTTCCCCCCAGCATGCCTGCGTCTGGCATCCACCACTGCCAATGCAACCCACCTTCTCTCCACCTCTGGATTTAAAGGCACAGTGACAATTAATCACCCAATGACACGGAGGGCAGGCTGCAGAGGAGTTAATTAATTAGGGAAATTTCTCCCAACCCTTTGAAGGTGAAATGTGTGGGGAGGGGACAGGGCTAGAGACAGTTATTTTTCAAGCTGAGCAAGCTGGCTCTGAGAGACTTCAAGAACAGCTTGAGGGGAGCTTCGGCAGGGTGGAGACCTCACAGGATAGCATGGAGCATGCCCACAGCTGCCCTCCTTAGCCCAGCTATAGGCCTCCAGCCCCAGAGATGGGTCCCCCTCCTTAGCCAATGGGCTGGGGTATCCCTAGAGGCAGAAGGGCTTCTAGGAGCCAACTAGAATAAGAAGGGCAAAGCTATAACCTGCACCCACTCACCAAATAAAAGCAGCCAATGATACTGCATATGCCAAAGCCCCACAGGAATGATTTGGGTGTCATTTGCACAGCTTGGGTGCTCCGGACACACAGACAACTGGAAGAGAACTGACAGATAACTAGCAGACCAGCCCAGGCTCAGGGAAGGAAGTCAGGGAGGGGGTTTGGTCACAGGAGTGGTGGGAGGGGAAGGTCTTCAGACCCCCTTCCCTTCCACCATTGTGCCCTTAAGGCAGGCATGGGAAATGTCCAGCCCGTGGAATATATAAGGTTCACAAAATCATTTGGCCTGGCCCTGACAAGACATTAGAGGTAAGTTACTTAAATGTTTGACCAAATATAGCAGGCTAATGTTTAAGTTGATAACTTTGTGTGGCCCATGAATGATGTTATAAATATATCCAAATGGCCTTGGCAGAACAAAGGTTCCCCACCCCTGCCTTAAAGGACTGATAGTTGGTACTGGTGGAGGCTCCATGCTACCTGCCCGGTTGGGAAGCTGCTCCCAGAGGCATGGAAGGGCTGATCCTGTGGTGCCCATTCTCACCCACAGATGGAGCAGGCAGTTGACTTGGTTGTGATATTAAGGGAGCAGGAAACCTCTCCTACCAACCACACACCAAAAATCACCTTCTGCAGCATCAGACTTGGGTCATCATGGATGAACACCTAAAAAGAAGGCTGAAATTTCATCAAAGGGAACAGCCTGGGCGAAGAAATGGAGGTGGCAACTTGCACAGCACATTTGGGGAGGGATGAGATGGTGGGCAGGGTGACTGCAGTCTAGAGTGGGTGAATAGAGGGTGTGGGGAGGACTAGAAATGAGGCCAGAGAATCAAGATGGGCCCGGCAGCAGAGAGCCCTGCATGCTAAGGACTGGACATGGTTCAAACATGGTGGAAAGTTATGGGCGTTTTAAAGCAGGGCCTGCCAGGAACAGAGAGTTCTGGGCGTTAGAAAGAGCATTCTGGCAGCTGGGGGACAATGGGTTCACTGGAGAGAGGGGAGGTGACATAGGAAATTAGTGAGGAGCCAGGCTTCATGGTCCAGGAGAGAGATGATGATGACACCAGCCAGGAGGTAGAGCAAAGGGAAGGGAACTAAGGTTTATTGTTCACCTACTATGTGCTGGGCATGATGCTGGACACTTTTTATCCATCCTCTCCTTTCCTCTCAGGACTTTTATTATGTCCAGATTTAGGGGCAACTAGGGGACTAATTAAACTGGGTAAGCACGTTCTGCACACCTGAGCAGGTGACTTTGCTTCATTCTCTCGTCTCCCTCCCGCCCCCTTGGAATCTCCTTCCCATCCTACAGGAGGGTCAGGGGCCTGGGAACACTGTCTATGCCCAATTCAGGGACACCCATGGAGAAATTGTGAAAAGCAATGCCACACAGCCCACACTGCCCCCATCCCTCCCCCCTCCAATCGTTTGTACGACAGGAAGAGAACCTAATCCCGAATCTGAAAAACTATGTGATGGAGGATTTACAGTATTAGAAGGCAAACAGTGGCAGGTGTAATTAGGAGAAAAATTTGTCATGCTCTCGACTTGGGGAAGAGAAGGGAAGGTCTGGCATCCCAATCTCCCCGGTGTTTACCCAGCGTGTGCACACACGCAGGGGAACAGGCACTGGCCACGGGCAGATTAATATTTGATGCAAGGAAGAGAATGCATGCTGTTCATGTTTATTTAGGATATTGTGAAATACAGTGAAATTTGCAATTTTATTGGATTTGGGGGGACGGTGTTTTGGAGAAGTCTTAAGCTGCATGGTAGGACACGCACATCTCTCCAGAGCATAGAGGCGCCAGCTTTGGTGGTGAGCCCTGCCTCTATACCCCCCTTCCCAAATCCAAACTTCTAGTTCCATTCCCCTCCTGAAATGAGAGACGATTGGCCCCGGGGGTATAGGAGGAATAAGACAGAAATCTCAGCTGGGCCTCTTAATTTGGAGTTTAGTGGCATGAGGCTGGCACAAAGAGAGGCTACCTCTGGGGAGTTCTTGTCAATTACAGGAGGGCTGGAAGCCATGGTTGGGCAGCATGAGGCACTGGTGACCCCGGCTGGCTTTGGAGGGGGTGCTGGGAAGAGTGCAGAGAAAGGGTAGAGTGAGATAAAGAGCTGTTCTCTTTGTAATCAAGAAGCTGGTTGATAGAGCTTTAAAAGGCATGAATGTAACCTCCCTCCCCTAGTCAAGGGCTCAATTCTGCCATTTATTTTCTCCCAAGTGTTCATCTAGCCAGTGTTTCCACATCTTCCAGTGTTGGGGGACTCCTCAACTCATGCCATTGTTGGACGCTGCCCAATGGAAAACTTCTCCAAGATACATGGTTAGGATGGGGGTGGGTGGCAAGGATTGGGTCATATGGCATTCTCTCATTTGTGTTAAAATAAAGGATTGAGTTGATGATGATAGATAGACACAGATAGACAGATATGCATGATGCACAATATATTTCTGAAAGAAACATAAAAGTTGGTACCAGTGATTGTTTTTTTGGAGAGGGAAGCTGGATGGCTATGAAACTGGGGAGTCTGGGAAGGGAGAGAGACTTACTTTGTACATCTTTTGACCAATTTGAATTTTTCGTCATGTGCATATAGTACTTTCCTCAATAAAATTACTACTTACTTTTTTAAAAGAAAATGTTTCCTACTCAAAGGACAAGTGGAGATAAAGAGAAAATAGTATGGTATGAAAAAAAATTGGATGATCCCAGCCCCTTTGGCTCCGTGGTTGAGCATTGACCTATGAACCAGGGGGTCGCAGTTCCTGGTCAGGGCACATGCCCAGATTGTGGGCTTGATTCCCAGAGTGGGGCATGCCAAAAGTAGCTGATCAATGATTCTCTCTCATCATTGATGTTTCTCTCTCTCTCCATCTCCCTTCCTCTCTAAAATAAATAGAAAATATTTTTTAAAAATAGGTTGATGCCCTGACTGGTTTGGCTCAGTGGATAGAGCATCAGCCTGCGGACTCAAGGGTCCCAGGTTTGATTCCGGTCAAGGGCATGTACCTTGGTTGCGGGCACATCCCCAGTGAGGGGTGTGCAGGAGGCAGCTGATCGATGCTTCTCTCTCATCGATGTTTCTAACTCTATATCCCTCTCCCTTCCTCTCTGTAAAAAATCAATAAAATATATTTTTTAAAAATAGGTTGAGATATAGGGGAATAGATGAGATAAAGAACTATAAGGAAATGAAAAATGCAATAGCAGAACACACACACACACACACAACCACGTTGGTCATTACATTGTACCAACATCTGTCTGTCTCCTCGGACTTTCTACCTACTTTCCCACTGTGCTAGTTCTACCTACTGGTCACACAGAGGAAGTCCCTTCCCTCTGCCCCATGGCAGCCCTTCAGATTCTTGAAGATAGATGTCTGGCACCTATAAATATCTGAGCTGAATCAAACTGGGTCCAGACTTCAGCAAGAGTTGTTCCCGCTACCACATACTGCCACTCTTTTTCTCAGGATGGCTCCCATGAGGCTTCCAAGACCTCTGGGCTTGCCCCTAAGGCTGGTGCTCCTCTTACCTGGGAGCTCAGAGTGGGACTGAGCCTCCTCCAGTTTGGAGTCATTTCTGCAGTTATGTCACACTCTCTGAACGGACAGCAGCCCAACCTTCTTCAGCAACAAACACCTGGAGCTTGATGGCCTCAGAGACTATCCAATACCCATAGTTTTAAATGGGTAAACTGAGGCTTAGGATGGGGCAGAGACTGGCCTGAGATCATGGAAGCAAGGTCTGCTTTGTGCCTACTCCTCCTGTGTGAGCCCTCTGGAATGCCCACCTGCATGGAACCTTGGGCAAGGCCACTTGGAGAAGTAGGAGCAATACCAGCCAGCCTCATCAGAAGTGGCTCTGTTTCCAGTATGGATTACCACAAAACCCAAAGAACTGCAAGCCAGACAGCGCATGAGGTTAACTCAGGCTTTTGGAGGAGACAGAGGCCATTCAGGCATCAGCATGCAGTGGTCAGAGTAAGAAGGTGGCTATGCTGATGCTCATATGTGCCCATCATATGTGCGCATGTGCGCGCGCACACGCGCGCGTTTGTGTGTGTGTGTGTGTGTGTGTGTGTGGTATGCGTGTACACACGAACCTGTGTGGGTGGTGTCTGGGTGAATGCCTTCACAGATGTGTGTCTGTATGAGTACAGAGATTGTGTGTGTACATGTATTAGAGGACATGTGCCTACAGCCACCAGGGTGTGAGTGTGTGTATGTGTGGCTCTGTATATCTTCCACAGCCCTCAGCACACTGACTTGCTGCATTTGTTCGCAAGGCTGCCTCCTCCCCTGAACTGTGACCTGAGATTTCATCTTTAAAAAAAAATTCAATATTCTCAGTGCCAAGTAATCCACAGCATATAGTAGGTGCTTAATCAACATTTGCTGGACTGAACTGGGTTGAATTGAATTCAGCTGAACTGAATTGGATTTTCCCAGTGAGCCTCTATGCATACAAGTCAGTGCCAGGAAGAAGAAATGCACATGTGCCACGTGGGTGAATGCTTGTGGACTGTCTGTACATGTGTGTCTGAGCCAAGTCTCCACATTTGCATGTGGGTCCGTCTGCATGTTGTGAATTCAAACCACAAGGAGGGAACGTGATTCCGTGCATGTGCATACGTGTGCATGGGTATGTGCAAGTGCCAGCTCCAAGAGCTCGCTCACGCATACAGAAAGCCCAGTGACTCCCAGTTTCCGCTGAGCCAGGTTTCCTCCTGGTACACCTGGAACAGCTAAAATTAGTATGAAAATGGTAGTGTTCGGTTAAAGGGAAGGGGGGTGGGAAGAGATGAGGGTGCCCATGAGTGCTATTTTATTTCTCAGTGAGAGGATAAAGTGATTTTTCCTACATAATTTTTGATGTAGAGGCTAAATTAGGCCAGAGAAGAGGGACAAAGCAACTTTCGCCCTCATTAGTATTCTGGCCGCGTTGGCCCAGCCACGGCAGTTATGTATTTTTGCAAGTATGCATATAATTTATTGTGGAGAACACAATTTACATGGTAGTCGATGCCTGTTTTATAGCCTCACAAATAGATGTATGAACTCAAGCATATAATGGCCCAACCAGCAGGCGCAAATACGTTCTAAATCTTCTAAATGTGCTTCACAAAAATGTAACTGAGGAATATAAAACAGATCAATTCTTGCATGTTATATATTGGTTTTTGATTTACAAATCTAATCTGGGACATTTCTTCAGAAATGAGGGGATTTTTCCCCCCTCCTCCTCGTCTTATTCTCCCACCAACTTCTCCGTGCATAGACCTCGCCTGCTGGTCAGGTGCCTGCAGGCAACGCCACCTCCAGGACGTGCATGTGCGCTCACATGCATGCCCATGTGTAGTGCATGCTCTCACCCGGCTGCCTGTACATCCACTTGGAGGTATGATGGGAAGCTGCAGACCTTGAGTGGAAGGGACATTGTGACCTTTGCTCCATCTGTGTGACCTCCCCCATCTGAAGCTGAACATTTAGGGAGGAGGACTAAGAAGAGGACCCCAGTGGGTCCCTCTGGGCTCCTGCCTAAGAGGCCTCTTTTCTCCAGGACTCAGACTGGCTTCATGAGTGACTGGAGCAGAAAAGGAAAAGTGAGAGTCTTAGAAATAAAAATTAAACTAACACTCATTGAGTTCCATCTTGAATTTGCATTCTATTGAAGATATTTTTATCTTTAAAAATGGACACAAAAATCATGGAATATTCATAAAATGGAATATAACACAGCAAAGAAAATGAACAAACTACTGCCTGCAACAACATGGGTGAATCTTACATACACATAGTGTTAAATGTAAGAAGCCAGACCCAAAGAAGACCTGCTGTATGTTTTCATTTATGTCAAGTCCAAAGCACGAAATAAACCAAACTATAGTGTTTAGGGATGACAAAACTATCGAGAAAAGCAATGAAGAACTTCCCATAAAAGTCAGGATGATGGTTATCTTTGGAGAATGGGGCTTTGATGAGAGTACAATGGGGGCATTTGAACAGCTGTTCTAATTCTTGCCTCGGTGGTGGTCCCATGGATGTTCCACTGATGATAACTGCTGAGCTGAGTACTTGTTTTTATTCATGTTTCTGTACAATGTATTGTATTTTACAACATTTACAAACACAGCCCATGAGGGCTTATAATGAAGAGCACCCCTCCATCCTGCTCCCTGAGGGAAACTCCTGGCATCCATTTCTGGTTGTTCTCTTCACATCTCTAGAAATGTTGTGGAGCTCCTTTGGAACCTCTGTATCAGGGAAATTTTATCATCCTTTCTATCTCTGTAAGGTCAGTAGTAATGTCTCCACTTCCACTCCTGGTTTTAGTAATTTGAGACTTCTCTTTTTTTTCTTGGTCAGTCTAGCTAAAGTTTTGTCAATTCTGTTGATCTTTTCAGAGAACCAACTTTTGGTTTTGTTTATTTTTTTCTATTTTTATTCCCTATTTTATGTATCTCTACTCTAATATTTATTATTCCCCCCCCCGCCCTTGCTGGCTTTGGGTTTCATTTGCTCTTCTTTTTTCTAGAAAGGTGAAAGGTTAGGTTATTGACTTGAGGTCGTTTTTCTATTTTAATGTAGGTGTTTACAGCTATAAATTTCCCTCTGAGCACTGCTATTGCTGCATCTCATAAATTTTGACATGTTGTATTTTTGTTTTCATTCATCTCAGAGTATTTTCTAGTTTTCCTTGTGATTTCTTCTTGGACCCATTTGTTATTCAGGAGTGTGTTGTTTAAATTCCACATACTTGAGAATTTTCCTTTCCTCCTGCTCTTAATTTCTAGTTTCATTCCACTGTTATGAGAGAACATACTTTGTATGTTTTTGATCCTTTTAAACATCTTGAGACTTGTTTTGTGACTTAAGATATGGTGTCTCCTGGAGAACATTCTATTGAGCACTTGAGAGGAATGTTGGGTGGAGTCTGCTATTAGATCACTATTAGGAAATAGTGCCTGTGAGGCCTCGTTGGTTTATAGTGATTTTCAAGTCTCCTATGTTCTTGCTAATTTTCTACCTAGTTGTTCATCCATTATGTCAATGGAACTTTGTATTCTGCCTACATGGTACTTATAATGTGCAAGGCCCCAGTTTCAGGGGCCTAAAATCCAGGAAGCAGGGGGAGCTTCCATTCTTCTGAGCTGGGCCACCCCATCCTTGCTCCTCAGTACAGGATGTCCTCCCTCACCCTATACTGTCCTATAGCCTGGAGTCTTAGACAGCTGTGAACTCCCCCCACTTTATCAGCCTCAACTATCTGCCACATTCCCAGGGTTACTAACCCTGACAAAAGCAAAGCAGGACTGGAAGAGGTCTCAGAGACCATGTGGAGGTCAATGCCCTCCTGGTACAGATGGAGAAACTGAGGCCCAGAGAGGGGAAAGATCTTGTTCTACGTCTCTTGGAGCCAAGACAGCTAGTGTCCCATCACTTGCTGAGCCCTCAGCACCATAACTGACCCACTGGTTGTCAAAAATCAGAAACCCTATTGAAGTCCCCATCTGTGTCATTTCCATTTGTAATGTGGGGTGGTGGTGGGCAGGGGCAGGATTAGAGGGGGTGAGAGGAGCTGTGTTGAATGGCTATCCCAGTGCACTCAGACGACATATGCTTCCATTCCAGCTTCTGAGCTGTGTGACCTTGGGCACACCACCCTCTGAACTTCAGTTTCCTCTGAAAGCATGATGATCATCATTTACCAGGTCCCCACCATGCACCTGGTACTTGAACATATACACTGAGTGGCCAGATTATTATGACTGCCTGATGTTTGTAGGCAAATTAACTATAATTTCCCGCTGAAGTTGCTAGAGGGCCAGATCATTATAAATGTCTTAATAGCACAACATACCTAAGTATTGTTGCTGATCAAGTTCATCCTATCATGTTGATGGCGTATCCCAATGGAGATGGCTTCTTCCAACAAGACAATGCACCATGCCACAGTGCTCATATTGTGCAGGAGTGGTTTCAAGAACATGAGGGAGACTTTACCTTGCTTAGGTGGCCCCCACAATCACCAGATCTCAATACAATTGAGCATTTGTGGGACGAAGGTAAAAGAGCCATCAGGCAGCTGGTTCCACAACCATCAAATCTCACAGAACTGGACAGTGCTATTCATCAGGCATGGTGTCAGATTCCTCGCATCACCTTTCAACATCTTGTGGAGTCAGTGCCAAGAAGAATAGCCACAGTATTGAAGGCAAAAGGTGGCCCAACGAAGTACTGATGGGTGGTCATAATAATCTGGCCACTCAGTGTATAATTTCATTCAATTCTCCCAACAGCCTTGGCAG
The DNA here is from genome assembly GCF_014108235.1 of Myotis myotis. Classification (NCBI taxonomy): domain Eukaryota; kingdom Metazoa; phylum Chordata; class Mammalia; order Chiroptera; family Vespertilionidae; genus Myotis; species Myotis myotis. The sequence goes on along the minus strand of NW_023416321.1, from coordinate 22,586,299 downwards.
AGGGAAATACCTTTGGCATAGGAAGAAACTAAGGGCCCATAAAGCAAAGTAACTCCCTCAAATCTACAGGCATTCACCCATCACTCTTTTGTGGCTCCAAAGCTTTAGCACAGAGAGCCCCCCTTGCCACATGGCCTCCACTCATCCTCAGAGCTCAGGTCCAAGGCAGATTTAAAGGCAGATTTGAAGGGAGATGGAGTGTCAGATGATATTCATCACCAGGAGTACTGTTCATTTTGTTAGGTGTGATCACAGCATGGTCAGTTATCAGAGAGATACACACTGAAGTATATCTAGATGAAATGGCCTACTACCTGGGATTTGCTTTCAACTACCCCAGCAAAGAAAAGAAGAAAAAGAAGAAGGGGCAGATGAAATAAGATCAACAAAGCTGATAATTGTCACTGAGTGATAGGTACTTGGGATTCATAAACTACTCTCTAGTTTTTAACACTTGAAATTTTTCATAATAAAACAGTAACAAAAACCCTCCAACTACCACCACCAAGTTGCAGAAACAAGAAAGGTTAAAAAAAAAAAAAAAAAAGGCTGCCTTTTAGACACATATACTCTCAGAGCTAGAAAAGGCCTTAAAAATCAACTTGTCCAACTCCCCATATAGATCGGGAAACTGAGGCCCAGAGAAGGGCATGCTGGGAGTCACCAGCATCTGGGTGGCAGCCTTGCTCATGAGATTTCCCTGCAGAGTCCCTGCATCGAGAGGTGAGGATTGGGGGGGCGCCCTCTTGTAGTTCTAAAAGGCTGCCAAAAAGTCGTGTTGGTGGGAGAGGAAACATGACAGTGAGAAAGGGCTGTAGTAGTCTATTGTGGGAACACAATTCAACCCACTACAGGGGCGCTGTGGGTCACCACAGAAGAGGTGTGTCCTCTTCACTCACTCCCACCCTGTAACTGAGTCACCTGAGACCAGGCTGGCCCACCTGCCACCAGGAGTTGAGCCCAAGTCCTGGTCTGCATTGGAGACACCTAGTCCTGGATGGAGCAGGACATTGTCCGTGGCTTCTCTCATGCTGGGGACTGTGCTGGGTGCTGGGGAGGAGCTAAGAGGAGCTGATTCCTGTTTCAGGGGCTCTCACAGTCTCATGGGGGAGCCAGACTCACATGCCCACGGAAGCCTGGGAGTGCCTAGCTTAGGCTGACATACACTGTGGGATAGAGAGTGCTGGGGGCTGCCGAGGGAACAGGAGATGAGGGAGGTGATGTTAGAGTTTAGCCTTGAAGGATGAAAAGGACTTCAAAGGAGAGAAGTGGGGAGGAGGTTCCAAGTGTGTGATTGCGGGGGGTTCAGGGAGGGTCGCCTGCTGAAGTTCCCCCTGCCGGGTCCCCAGAGACTCTTCCCACACTTGCTGTCACCAGCTATGTCCCCCGCTGACCCCTCCACCAGGAGCTGAGCTCTGGAGAGCAGAGGCTCCGCATTTCATCAGAGCAGCTCAAGAAAGAGCTGGCACAGAGGGCGCTCAGCACGTTTTTTGGCTAAGGAACTAAATGAACGAAGGGCTGCTTCAGAAGGAAGCCTCTAAGACAGGGGTGGGGAACCTTTTTTCTGCCAAGGGCCATTTGGACATTTATAACATCATTTGCAGGGCCATACAAAATTATCACTTAAAAATTAGCCTGCTATAGTTGGTCAAATGTTTAATTAACTCACTCCTAATGCCTTGGCCAGGCCAGACCAAGTGATTCTGTGGGCCAGACGTTCCCCATCCCTGCTCTAAAGAAAGGCCCCTAAGATCCTTTCAACGAGGGACCATCTTGAGGTGGGGGACCAACCACCCAACTCATCTTCAACACATGCCACCATTATTACCAGCAGGGATTGACTCATGAGGTTCTTTATTTACCATGATCGATCACACACACACACACACACACACACACACACACACACACACACCTTCCTCAAGGATTTGAGGCAGCTTGCAAACAACACACAACAGGGTAAAATAAAATTTAGATAAGTGGAGATGAAATTGAGACCAAAGAAAAATGTGGGTACAAATATCGGCATCGGCATCGGCATCGGCATCATCCATTGAGGATCTACTGTATGCAGGACACAGAGCAGTGATTCTAATTTCTCAAGGGAAGGGGGTGGGAGGTATATTGAGGGAGGAGCCTAGCCGTTTTTGAATGCCAGTTTTAGATTTGGAAAAGCTCCTGTATGTGCCTGAACTCAATCCCCTACATAAAGCGGAATGCCCTCTACCTCATTCATTCACTTGTTTATTCAATAATCCTTACTGAGCACCTACTGTGTGCCTGCGGATAAGCACTAAGACAGCCATCCCAGACAGAACTTCGGGGATCCATTGCTGCTCCATTAATCTTTGCTCTTCACAGAGTGCTTTCCAAGGGTTTCTCTCTGGTGGCCCTTTGCTAGCAGCGGACACAGCTGGACAGGCTGGGATCCGGCCTGCTAGGGCCTCTTAGAAGGAGGGAGAGTGGAACCCAGGCTCAGCCCGGCTTTTCTGGGATGGGAGGGAAATTGATGCCAGGCATTCTAATAGGCCTTTTCACATACAGTATTTCAAGTTATGCCATAATGCAGTGTGCTACAGGGCTAGACACTCCGCTTCTCTGTGCCTCATCTGTGAGGTGGTGATCATTAAAAAATGAAAGGACCTGATGTGCCACTGTCTTTAACTGTGCTTATATAAGATGTTAACCACAGGAAAAACTGGTTTTATGGGAACTGTTGGTGCTATCTTTACAACTTTTCGGTGAACCTAAAATTATCCAAAAATAAAGTTCCTTAAAAAAAACAAAAACAGCCCTAACCGGTTTGGCTCAGCGGATAGAGCATCAGCCTGTGGACTCAAGGGTCTCGGGTTCGATTCCGGTCAAGGGCATGTACCTTGGTTGCGGGCACATCCCCAGTAGGGGGCGTGCAAGAGGCAGCCGATCGATGTTTCTCATTGATGTTTCTAACTCTCTATCCCTCTCCCCTCCTCTCTGTAAAAAATCAATAAAATATATTTTTTTAAAAAAACAAAAACCCTAACAGACTATCTCATAAGTTTGTTGTGAGGAAGACTTACTGAGCCTAAGTATTGGTGATTATGACTTAATTCTCACAAAATATTGTGATGGGGATCTATGGTTCAGACTAGCCTCAGAGAAGTTCAGCGACCAGCCTGAGGTCTTACAGAGAGTTTTAGGTGATAGCGGAATTTGAACCCAGGCCAGAAACTCTCCAAAGGCCATCATCCTTCTGCTACACTCTGCTGCCTCTCATATTTTAGAATTTTTAGTGACAAGGAGTGACTGCTTCACCAGGAGCAGTTTCGTGAGTTAGAAACTGATCCTTATAAAGACGAACAATCAAATGTACTCCCCTGTGGCTTCCCTGAGTTTGTCCTTTTCTACCCCTTGGGGCTGCATGGAGCACATCTCCAACTTGTGCTCCAGCTGACCCTCAGGTGGATTAAGCAGAGTCTGCATTCTATGCTGAGGCCCAATGTCCTTGACCTCCCATAGCATAGCCAGGAACTCAGTTCCAATGGCCACCCCACCCCAGTCCCATGAGCTGGCCCATCTCATCTGGCCATTGTCTCTCTTTACTTTAAGCGAGGGGCTCAGAAAAGGCCCAGGTCAGGGCTCAGGGTGTGGCCCCTTAGAGCTCAGTCATTCTCTTCCTCTAGGGATGGGAGCAGCATGATGCTACTCATGCTACCTGAGAGTAAAAAAGCTTTTAAGCAGCCTCATCTTGGTGCCGGAGGAGACAGGGAGTGCATGGCCCAGGTCAATGGGCTGTCCCCAAATCAGAAGACACAGCGTTCAGTCCTGGCGAATCTCTGCGGCAGAGCGGTCAGGGGCAGTCCTTTAACATTCCTGAGCCTCATTTTCCTCCTCCATAACACAGGGAAACTAACAACAGTACTTCCTGTCCCTTCCTACCTCCAAGCAGTCTCCCAAATGAGATAGGATGCCCCATCTCTGGCCTCTTTCCCCACCGTCCCTTATATTTCCCTATTGCACATCCCACATAGAACTGTAACACCAGTTTTCTGGTATCTCCCCACCCCCCAGAAGCCTATGATTTCATCCGAAGCAGTACCTTAAGGTCCCCAGTGCCTAATAAATTCACAGTAGAAAACATGTAGCACTTCCCCATGAGGTAGAGATGGGGTAGATACTATTATTATCCCTGTTTTACAGAAGAGGAAGCTGAGACACAGAGAAGTGTCTGGAACTGTACCTGCTCCATTAAAAGTGTCAAATATCTGGTTTTAGAGAGATGACAGGGTGCATAGGCAAGTTAATGAGTGGATTGGTGGGTGGATGCATGGGTGGATAGGTATATAAGTAGATGGGTGGGTGTATGAAAGGACGGATGGGTGCAAATGGGTGGATAAATGAAATAGTAAATGGGTGAGTGTATGGGTGGGTGGGCATGTGGAAAGATAAATGGATGAGTGGGTGGATGGATGGATGGATGGATGGATGGATGGATGGATGGAAGAATGGATGGACGGATGGATAGATGAAAGGAAGAATGGATGGATGAATGGACGGATGAATAAATGGACGGATGGACAGATGGACGGATGGACAGACAGGTGGATGGATGGATGGATGGATGGATGGATGGATGGATGGATGGACGGATGGATGGGCAGGTAGATGGGTAGATAGTGGATGTATGGATGAGTGAGTGAATGAATGAATGAGTGAGTGGATAAGTGCATGAGTGGACAAGTGCATGAATAGCAGTTCAGAAAGTGCTTCTGTTATCAAGACCTAAGAGTGGGGAGATAACCTTGCAGCCATTTAAAGGGTGGAGGCATAGAAATAGCAAAGGAAACCTCACCCTAATAATGGGAAGACTCTGGAAGCAGGAGTCGCCCCAAATCCAGATCCTTGGACAAGCTTTCATCACCTAGGCCTGGGGACTTCTCTTTGCCTGCCCCTGACACCGGCCCCAGGCAGCCCCTCATGCCTGCAAATGAAAGGCTGGCAGAGGCAGCAGGTGGGCTAGCAGCCTGTTCCCTCATTGTCTGAGCTAACCTTCCTCCTGGCTGCTTGTTCTGCCCAATGTTACACTTGTCTTCCTGCAACACTTGGATACCCGAGCCAATTTTGTCATGCAAATGAATTCAGCCCATTGTAAATCCCTGGAGGGAGCAGTCTCCTAGCCAGGGGGGCGGGGCTGTGCTGAAAGCCCCACAGGCTTCCCTGCAGCCCTCCTCATTGCACCAAGGAAGAGGGTTACAGACCTTTGCTGTGGACCCTGGGCCCTTCCCTCCGAGAATCCCAGACCATTGGAGCCAGCACAGGCTTTAGAAATGGGTGAGCCCTGGTAATAGGTAAAAACCTGAAACCCAAAGAGGGCCAGTGACTTGACACAGACACAGCCCGTTAGCTATGGCTCAGTCAAGTCCTCTGATTCTCAGCCAGAATTTTCTCCACTAGATTGAGCAGCCCCTGGCATCTTCCTCATTCAAAGCCCACTGGCCACCAGGATGGCCAAAGTCTACCTCTCCGCCCAATCTAACTGAACCCATGAAGCTACCTAGGGCCTCAAGGAAGGTGACCCCTGCAGGTGAGTTCTTCCCCAGGGGGCAAGGACAGAGGTACTGGGTACACTGGCCCCAATCAGCATGCTGGCAGCACGCAGGGTGGGAGGTGAGGAAGGGAGAACTGGCTTTTGTTTCAAGGCTACAACACTCCAGGCACTTTACACCATCCTTGGCTAATTCATACAGTAATTCTGTGAGATCGATATTGTCCCACTTTATAGATTAGAAAACTGAGTCCAGGGAGATGATATGCCTGCCATCAAGAATCAGCCTCTCATTGAGCTGTGACAGCTGATGAGGGTGGGGTCGATAAGGGGCGTGATCATTGGCAGAGCCCAACTTTCTAGGAGGTGAGAATTTCAAGCTATCTGGAACACGGGTTCTCCCAGTGATACACTGGATGAAGCCCTGTCTCCTGCCCATCATTTAAGGCCCTTCCCAACCTCCTGCACCCACACTCCCCATATACACACTCAACTCCTGACTCAACATTCATTCTTCACTCCTCCTAATCTCCACATCTCTGTAGGCTGTTCCCTCTGCTTGAAATGCCCTTCCCCACTTTGTCTGCTTTCTGATCTTCCGGGCTTGATTTGGTTGTCCCCCTGACCCTCTTCCCCCCCATGGACAGTGTCAGTTTCTCCCTCCTCTGAACTCCTATAGTTCTCTCACACACACCTATTACATTGCCAGTGTGTAGGAATTTACATTAGGCGTTCGTCTTCTCCACTAATCCCAAAGGGCCAGAAGGGTGTATTACCATCCAATACCATGACTAGGGCCCCCAGAGTCACTGAAGGAACAGTAATTGTCAAGGTAACAGCAGGTGTACTGAGAACTCAATGTGTCCAGGCATTGTGCTAAGAAACTTCCTAAATAAACGATCTCATCAGTCCTTGCAACCATCCCATGAAGCAAACTACATCATTACCCCATTTCACAGGTGGGAAAAGGGTCAGAAAAAGGCCCGCGTCCCAAGCCGCAGAGCCCAGGCTGCGGAACCTGGCCTCCACCGTCAATACAGGGCTTGAGGATATTACAAGTTTCTGCCCAAATGTACCCACTCCCCTTCGCTGGTTTTCCTGGGAGTAGGAGGGTCTGAGGGGAGGCAGAAAGAAGTGGTTCCATGGTAGATGGAGGGGAGAGGGTGGCCAGTGGGTTGACACACAACACGTGCTCGTGACATTGCACAGCGCCAGGTTCCTCGTGGGCATTCCACAGAATGTGCTGGAGAAGGGGAGGGAGGAAGGGAGACTCACAGTCCTCGGTGCTAAGAGGACGTGAGCCTCCACATCGCCACGTGGACAGTGGTCTGGGTTATGGGAAGCTCATCCTCTCAACGACTCTGTGTGAGGCCTGGACTGAGGTGAAAGACCCCAGAATCAGAAGACCCTGCTCTGCCTTCCTTTGCCAAGGCCCTCAGACATCCCCTCCCTACTCTGACCTCAGCTGTGCAGGGTGGAATGGAACCACAGAACCACCCCTGCAGCCAGCTCAGAGAGCCTGGGCACCGCCCCCCCCCCCCCCCCCTGCTCCCCGCTCTCACTCCTGCTGACACATGGGGACCCTGATGCCAGAGGCCGCCTTGGCATTCACCGCAGGCCCGGGGCCCACTGGGCTGCCCGCAGTCACGACACCGCCTTTTGCTTTTGCTGGCATAATGTATGCCCCGTGCTGCCGCCCCAGTCACTCAATCCCAGCCGGTCTGCGGAGGCAGAGATAGCCCTTAATGAGAAGGGCCCCGGCTTTATCTGCTTTCTACTTCAGCCATTATCTCCCCCAGTCTATAGACACGCAGTTACCTCTGACAATAATGCTCAGAGGCAACAAATGCTGATGAGTTTTCTATGCAGTCCGCACAATAAGTCTATCAAAACAACCTCGGAAAATTATGAACCCCCGTGACAGACAAATACAACCAGCTTCGGCGTGAATTTAGAGCCCCCAATGCTACGATTCTTTTAATTCTTCAGGCCTCCCTTATCTCTGCTGTTCCTCTTCTGGTGGGGAGATAACAGTAATTCTTCTCTGTGCCGGTTTTTTTTTTCTCTCTCTCTCCCTCCCCTTCCTTGCTTTTTTTTTTCCACCCACTGAGTGAGATGTTTTCCGTGTCTTTCTGCTTGCTAAAGATAAAGGGTTAAAGACCAACTTATGTTGGGTGCTGGGGAAGGGGGAGGGGGTGGGGGGGGGAAGTAATCAGCATTCAAGAGATTGCTATCGGAGAAACCGCAGCAGAGAACAGTAATTTTGCGGGCTCCGGCGAGGGCTCTCTCCACTCCCCCCCCCTTTTTATGAATGCACATAATGCCTGGAGTGTTGGGGGCAGATAAAAGAATTAGCAGCAGCCAGGGGGACGGAGGCCCGGAGAACAGGGGAGAATTAGAATGTCTATCTTTGTCTCTTCCAGCTCATCCAGCCAGCCGAGGCTCCCGGGCTCGTAAACAATTTAATCTTTTTGCTACAGTTAAAATACAAAGACAGCAAGCCTCCTTCTTCCAAATGGAAAAGGGAGGAGGAGCAGGACAGGAACAGGAGGATTGCGGGAATCTGGGGAGGGGGTGATGCAATGGATGAAGGAGAGGCAGATAGGAAAGGGCTGACACAACAAACTTTTCTGCTACTGGCTTAACCCCCTGGCCTTGAGACCTCAGAACTCTCCCCCCACCCCAGCAACCCCCTCCCACCCTCTCCCCCCCACCCCCCGGCCCCCGTGCTGCCCCCACTGGGAACACAGCCTAGTCCTGGTTTGGTCCAGCCTCCCTCCAGGACTGGAGGCTCAGTCATTGGTGGGGGAGAGGGGATGAGTCTTGCTCCTACCAAGGGCCCCTGGTCCCTATTTTCCTGGGTGGTGGCAGCTGTTGGCCCTTCCCATACTTCTTCCTTTGGTCTTCCCTTTTTCCTCCTCCACTTTCTGCCTCTCCTCCCCTGACTTCTTCTTCTAGGCTCTGGTGAGAACTCTCGGGTCATGCAAAATGCGCTCACCTTCTCTTACCCACCAGGCTGCAAGCTCTCTGAGGGCAGGGACTGCTGTGGCCATTTGGCATTGTGCGCCCTGTGCAGAGCAAGGATGGGGCTCTCTGCCTAGAACAGTTCTCCATCTCTGGCCTAAGACCAGCGACGGAGGGAAGCTGAGACGGGAGGGAAGCACATGCTCCGTCTCCTCTCCCCTGCTCTTTCACACGCACATGCTCACGTGCCTGTGAGCACACAGTGGGGGACCGAACTCTAGGAAAGAACACAGCCCTTCCGGAAGGACAGAGCACTTTGAGGGACCCGAAAATAAGGTAGAAAAAAGAAGATTCTGAGGGGCCCCTCCCACCCAGGGAGGCCAGAAGCCCATGTGACTGAACAGCTGGACACCCTTAGAACAATCCAAACAGCCGACACCCCGAGTGCTCACTGAACCCCCACGCTGTGGCCACTTTTAGCCGTTCCAGCTGCATGAAAGGCCCAATTTTCATAGAGCCAAAGTGGAAGCTGGGTAATCTTTTTCTGCCCTGTCTCTCCTGTCGAGTGCTAATCCCAGTGGGCCGGCATTAAATTGACTGTCCTCTCTTACTTCCAGCTCCTAAAGGGCCGGGCCAGGCCTTCCTCACCACTGGACGCCTGAGCCCAGCACAGCACCTGGTCAAGCTGGCTGACTTGTGCTGAGTGCTTTGGTGGATGAAGAGATGAGTGAATGAAGCCAATAAAACAGGATGGTAGGGGCCGAGGGTGTGGGGACAGGGGAGTCTCTTTGGGCACCAAACACACACTTGAAGAGGAGCCACTCAGGAAAAGGATGGGGGAAGGAATAAGGGCCCAGAAGAAGGATGGGGGTGTGGTCCAGAGAGCTGGAGCCACTCCGTGAATGGAGGGAACCAAGGCCGTGATCAGGATGCAGCCAGGTGCAGCCCCACTGGAGCTCAACTACATTCACAGTGAATCCCCCAACCCACTGACGTGGGGCCTTTCCCGGGAAGGCCAGGGGGGAAAGCGTGGGACTTGGGGTCGAGGAATCTGGATTCCTCGCAGCTCTACCGCTTGTTGGCTATGTAATCTCAAGTAAGTCTGTCTGATCCTCAGCGCCACCCCCCCCCCCCCGCCCCATTCTGTAAAATGGAAATAATAATGACCTTTACCTTACAGCATTGGGTTAGCACCTATAGAGAAGGGATCAGCATGTGCAGGCCCTGAGTGCCTTGTAATGACAAGCATAGCAGACACAATAAACTAAGGATGCCAAAAACACAAACTCCTCTCCACAAAGCGACTATCATTATTATTATTATTTAGTTATCCTACCTCTGCCCTTCACTCTTTGGAAAATTGAGGCTGGGCTGAGCCATCATGTGGGGGATAAAGCTGCTTTCTCCAGCTCCTGTGTCCCCTCCCGAAGCTGGGGAGGGGAGACTCCAGGAGGTGGGGGCTAGTCACCTGTTCCAGGTTTACAAATAACCTGCAGCCTGCTCGCTTTCCCTTTCCGTCCCTTCACATCTGTGACGTAGGCTGAGCACTCCCTCTAGTCCCAACACCAAGCCCCACTTAAATAGTCATTCTTCCTCAACCCGGACTCCAATGTTACCCTGTAAATGCCCTCCCTCCCCACACACACAGTGTAGCTGAGGAGACACAGGAGTGGAACATAGGGTACATTTATATAAATAATGTTCAAATAATAAATTTTAGTGTTTATATTTTAAAACCAGGTAAGTTATTTTCAAATGTGCATTAAATATATATAATCTTGGTCACGTCCTAAGCCAGGGTATCCTAAATTGTCCACATATCAGAATCACTTGGGCAGCTTTTAAAAAATATTAGATTCTGAGCCCAAACCTAGAGATTCTGAATCAATATGTGGAGGGCGGGGGGGGGGGTGCAGGGGGGCAGTTGGGGGAGTGGATTTCTTAAAGAGCCCAGGTGCTTCAGTCAAGGAGTTGAATCTAGGATCTGCTGTCTTAAGCTGCAAAGAAATAGGTTTCATTTTATTCATCAATTCAACGAACGCTTTCTGAGCACCTGCTATCTATCTTTGTCTGTGTTGGGGTGGTGGGGGTAGAGGGATAAAAAGCAGCCAAAAACCCACAGGGCATGAGACAGCCGTGTCTAACCCGCCAATAGAGATTCCATGAGCCCCAGCCTCAATCCAAAAAACCCACCCAACACTGATTTCTCTCCTTCTGATACCTGTAGGGTTTAGTGCCCCTTTATTTAGGAACAGAACAGGAAGGGTCTGCTAAGTGCTGAGCTCTGCATTAGGGATTTAACTATACATATGATCGCATTTAATCCTCACAAAACTCTTGTGTCGTAGCCATTATTACTTGCATATTATTAATTAGGAAATAGAGGCACAAAGTGCTGAGGAACTCACTTAAGTTCACCAAGCTAGAAAGGGGCAGGATCACCCCCCCCAAAAAAATGGTATGCTGCTTAAGTATACCATTGAATCATTCAGTCATCCATTCAGAAAACTGATCAACCACCCACTGGGTGCCAGGCACTTAACTATGGGGGGTATAAACAAGACCCTGCCCTCAAAGAGTGCAGAGTTTAGGAGGGAAACTTGGGCAACTGCAGAAATAAGTCAGAGGCAAGTAATGAGTGCCTCCAAGGAGAAAGGCAGTAGCAAGTGATCAATGTGCAGCGGAGAGAGATTCCTTCCAACTTCGGGGACTCAGGATGTCAGGAATCCAGCGGTCCTTGGCAAACACTGAGGTCTTATTTCATCAGAGAGGTGAAGCACCTCACCCAAGGTCACACAGCTGGGTGTGCCATAAATACATGATGAATCGAGTGAGATTATTCACTAACTCCAATTACATCTTAACCACTAATAACTTGGCTCCAGCTCTCCTAATGGGATTTCCTCCCTGGACATCAGCCTTCCCTTCTCCCTTCCACTGACACTGGCCAATTAGAGAAGGGCAGGTGCTGTGATTGGGGTCATGGTGAGAGGACGTGATGGAGAGGACCACAGCTCACCCCCATCCAAGGTGGAGGAGGAGGTGATCAGTTTCAGGTGCTCACAGCCTCTTGTAATGAAGAATCTGAGGGCTCACCCACATGGAGAGAGGCACAGACTTGGAAGTCCAGTTCCCCCAACATGAATTCCCTAGGAGAACACCTGCTTTGCACACAGCTCCATGCCAGAGCCGGCAGGCATGGAGAGTGATGTGGGCTACATGCAGAGAGACATTCAGGCAGACCAGCACAACTGCAGACAGACATGGACAACGAGGGGGAAAATACTCCATGAAATACACATACACCTGAGAATAAATCAGGTGTTGCTACACACAGAACCACAAAACTGAGAGAGTCACAGAGACCCAGAAAGATGCAGACAGACACAAAAGGATTCTGGGTCACAGTCAGATATCTACTCATTTATTCCACAGAAATGGATTAGGCACCTACTATGTGCAGGCACAGAGAGATAAAAGACAATCTTTGCCCTCACAGAGCTCATGGTCTGGTGAGAGAGAGTAAGCATGGAAATGGCAACTACAATACAGTGAGAAAAAAACACAAATATGAAAGGAAGAAGCACAAAAAGAGAGCCAGAGAGAAAGGCACAAAGAGAAACCCAAAGGTGCCGAGATGGAGGAAGGCAGAGTGGAGACACACCGAAGTGCTTAGAGCGAGAGCAAAGAATTGCACGCATGCACACACACACACCAACATCTCTCCTGTGTGGGAGTACAGAAAAAGACCCCTTCCCAGGCCCCCCTCCCAGCAGACTCCAAGCTTTCTACTGTGAGGATGTAGGAGTGAAGCTTGGGGGTGGCCAAGCTTTCTCCTTGAGGGCACAGCAGGTTCAGGGAAGAGCCAGGTCCTGACAAAGGCAAACAAGGTCTGCAGATGACAGGGAGATGACAGCTGCTGGAGCTGCTTCCCACCTCCAACTGTCCTGGGAGCCAAGGCCAAGAACCCAGCTCCTGCAGATTCCTGCTGATGGCTGTGCCCGAGTCAGCATGTCCCTGCCCCAAACCAAGAGCCCTTCAGCTCACTCAGTGAAGAGCAAGGGTCTCTCCTGACCCTAAGAATGTCCCCAGTCACCTAATCTGGAACCATGCACTTCTGAGAGCTAACATTCTTTAGGTCTAACTTAAATCCCTCCTACTGCAGCTGAGGTCCAATTCCAGTGGTAGGGTAGGAGCTCAAGGTCACAGAGCAGGTGTTCCCAGGGTGCCCCCTTCATTCTCATCTGCTCAGGGGCCTGGCCCACTGGAAGTCGCCTAAAGTACCAACCCCTCAAAGAGCCTCTAGGCCAGTGATGGCAAACCTTTTGAGCTCGGCGTGTCAGCATTTTGAAAAACCCTAATTTAACTCTGGTGCCGTGTCACATATAGAAATTTTTTGATATTTGCAACCATAGTAAAACAAAGGCTTATATTTTTGATATTTATTTTATATATTTAAATGCCATTTAACAAAGAAAAATCAACCAAAAAAAATGAGTTTGCGTGTCACCTCTGACACGCGTGTCATAGGTTCGCCTTCACTGCTCTAGGCCTAGCTCCATGATACAGAGGGAAAAAGTTGGGCTGGGGGAAGCCCAAGATTTTGCAGAGGTGGATTTGGAAAGGAACTGGAAACAACCCCGATTTCTGAAAGTACACCCCTTTCCTCCCACAGCACCTAGACACTGGTTCCTAGTAGGAGCGTGGCCCTGGGCAGACTTGAAAACCAGATAACACAGCCCATACACAAGACTGGAGAGGCTTTGGGTAACAGAAGGAGGACATGACCCTCTCCAGCCACCCACACAACCCTACCCAAGCCCTACACACCCACCTAACAGTACAGGGTCAGATGCCCAACCAGTCACCTGCCCACCCTTGCCTTTTCCCACCACCTGAGCCTTTGGTCACCTACTTTCCTCCGACTCCTTCCTCACACGTTTCTGTCTATTTAACGAAGATCTATTGGGGCCTCCTCACAGGTAGGCACTGGGATGCAGCTAAGAGCAAAACTCCCCTGAGCTGGGGGTGGGTGAAGGAGGCCAACCCCGGGCGAATAACCCCACAAAAGGCTCCATCAGGACAAATGAGGAAGAGGCCAGGCCAGTGCAGGGGCTTACCTTCCCTGCACCCCCATCCCTCTATCCCTCTGCTCTGGCCTCTCTCTACCCCACACCATCCAGCCTGGGCATCCTCTGGCCAGCCATCGGCCCTAGCCCTTGCAACGCTCTGACTCTCCGCACCCCCCACTTCAACCCGACCCCAACCCTGAACCCACGCCTGTCCTGACTGACTCGATCCCACCCATCCTCCCTCCATCCCTCAGGCAGCTGGGCTCTGCCACAGCCTGCAGAGCACGTGAGCTCTGGTCGCTCCTGGAACCTCGGGTGGGGGCAGTGGGGCGGCCTCAGGAGAGTGTGCACCGTGCAGGGCCTGCCCTGGGGATGTTAAGTGCAGGGCCCAGACTTAAGTAGCAATTAAGGCTGCCCGGGGAAGAAAGAGAAGGCCAAACAGACTGTTTATTTCCCTCCCTCCACGATCCCCATCCCCATCACACACACCACCTAGTCAGAAGAAGAGAGGGAAAGAATGAGAGGGAAAGGGGAAATGGGAAAAAAGACCACTAAACCAAGCCTCGCTGCAATTAGGAGAGCCGGTCGAGGAAAAAGATATGTATTAAATGGATGTTTCTACACAAAAACCCCAGGCTGACAACATCTCTGGCCTTGTAAGGGGGAAATGACCGTGCCTCGGTGTTTACACAGCCGACATCAGGGGGAATTATGCTGTCATACTGACAACTGTAGGAGGACAATTTTAAAATTACACCGTTCAACACCTTTAATGATTTGTAACAGAAGAGGTGTGGCTACTCCTATTAAATGTGTTGCCAAATCAATAAAAGGGATAATTGGAGTTGTTAGAGCAAATTATAGCAGCGTCTCTTCTGTTGCTGTACAATGTTCCCTTGTAAACTGCTATTACAGGCAGCACCGTATTTCTCTCTTATTTGGCCGCTTTGTAATGAGTTGGCATTTTGCAGCATAATAGTTCCACTTTCTTTTATGGAGCTCTCACTTTAACTTTTTCTCCTTTGTGCAGCCTATAATTTCCTCGCCCTCCCTGCCTCCTGCCTGTTTTCAGAGGTGGCCGCTCTGCCTGTCAGCAGCCTCTGGGTGATAAACTATATTATTTCACATTATTTTTCAGGCCTTTGCAATTGGCAGTCGGATGGGGTTGAGGGGTAGATGGGTCTGAAGGGACGGGGCTGTGGAAGGTGGGGGAGAGAAGAGACAGGACCAGGAGGAAAACTAAAAATTCACAGAAATCGAAAGAAAAGGGAATGAGGGAACACAAGGCTGACCTTGTTCCTGGGAACCCGGGGGCCTGGCTCTTTAAACACAGGACTTGCCAGAGGGTTCTGAGCTGAGCAGAGACGCTGGCTGGTGGCTTAGCTAGTGGTGTGAGGGAGTGTGCAATAAGTACCCTGCCAGACCCCAGTTTCATTGTCAGCACCTCTGCCTCTCCCTGCTCCTAAAAACAAATGGATAAACAGCTCAGGACTAAGGCGCTATTGTTTCTCCATACCCCTCACCCACCTTCTCCTCCTGGGACAGATGCAGGCACCCAGAGCTTAGGCCAGGCCACAGAAGACTCCCGGATAGATGGGTCTCAGAGGATGGATGAGCCACTCCCATTGCAGACAAAGCCTGAAGCCACTGGGAATTCTAAGGCACCCTGGTCATGGCAGAGGCAGGGAGTTGGAGACTGTCACAGGCCTGGGAATGTGTCAGGAGTTCAGAAGCCTGGTTCCAGGCCTGAAAGTGCCTCCTCACCTCATCCACATGCAGGCCTGGACCCCCGGCTGGAAAGGACAGTGTTTCCGGGCAGCTAGGGACCAACCCCGCAACAGTGATACAAATCCCACACAAACCTCACTCAGTCGGTCCCTGCGTTGGGCTGCAGGACAATCAATCCGAATCACCGAGAGGCCTCAATGAGAGACAATTGGAAAAGAAACGCCGCTTTATTACTTCCACGGGGCTGCCATTCCTGGAACCCATCTGCTGCCAAGCTGCACGGCAGCAAGACCTGCTCAGATGAGCAGATAAGACTGGACGGTGAGCAAATAAGATCCATTTGCAATGAGCAGCATCAATTTGCTTGCCAACAATGAGCAAAGTCTTAATTCTCTTTGGTAGGTTCCCTGTGGCCTTTGGAGTGTCCTCTTGTTTCCACCCTTCATGGCTCAAGCTAATTTTTCCCCAAGAGGGCAAATGAAAGTCGACTTGCCTAGGTGCAACCAGAGGAAGGCCTAGATTTTTGAGGTTTCAGTGAATGCCATTTAAACTGTGACAGATTTCCAGACACCAGCTTCCTAATTTGAGCAATAATCAGTCCCATAAAATCCCAGCACAATGAAAATGTGTGGACAGTCCCAGAGCATCTTCTTTTAGCAGAAGCTGGCATTTTTCTTTATATCGGTTTATACTAACAATGATCTCTGATATTCCAGGCACTGTACGAGTGCTGGCAAGCTGGGGGTGAACACAACAAACACCATTGTTGCCCTCCAGGAGCTGACAGTATGGTGGGGAGCTGATACTAACAATCATAACGCAGTCATCTTTACACTAGAATTATGCAAAAGTGATGGAAAAGTGCTTTGTCGTATCAGAGGCAATGGAGTATGGTGGTGAAAAAAGCACTGAGTAGTCAAGAGGCCTGATTTCTAGTCCCAGGTCTGCACCTTTCCTCTCAGAGCCCCAGCTTCTCTGTTTGTGAACTCAGGGAATATGTATTCATTCAACAAATATTTATTGAGGACTTACTGTGTGTGTTGGGTATTATTATATTAGGCACTGGAGATACAATAATGAGCAAGACAAGTGTAAGGCTTGCTCTCTTGAAGCTCACAGTCTAGTAGCATAGACATATGTCAATCAAACAGTCACACCAGGATGTGATGAATACTGGGAAGGAGAAACACATGAGCTTATTTGTAATCGCTAAAAACTGGAAACAACCCAAATGCCAAAGAAAGCAAGTGGCTAGAGTACAAGGGGGAAGATGGTCTTAGATGCTGCTGCAGAGATAGGCAGTGGTCCTGGGCAGGTGGGGGCAGGTCAAGGATTGGCCCTTGATCCAAAGGACAAGAGAAAGCTGCCGATGGGTTTTAAGCAGGAGAGTAACATGACCTAACTTGCATGTTAGGAACAAACAACACTGGCCGCATACATATTGGGCAGACTGAATTGGAGAGGCTCAAAGCAGAAACTGGGAGGTCAGTTAGGAGTCTGTGAGAGCATTAAGAGTGGTTTGCAATTGACAAAGGAAAGGATGCTCAACATCATTCATCATCAGAGGAACACAAAGTACAACCGCCATGAAATTCTACTACATACCCATCAGAATAGCTAAAATGTTAAAAGACTGGCAACACCAAGGGTTGGTGAGGATGTGAAGCAACTGGAGCTCTCACACACTGCTGGTGAGAATGTAAATTAGTACACCACTTTGGAAAAAATATTTGGCATTATCTATTAAGGTTAAATATAAGGGCACCCTATGACCCAGAATAAGACTCACCAAAAGATGTGCGCTTTATTTCTAATCGCCGAAAGCTGGAAACAACCCGACTGCAGAACGAATAAATGAATGGTGGAATATCCACACTGTGGAACATTACACAGCAATAAAAAAGAAAAAGAAAGAAAACCTACTGATACCACATGCGGGAATTTCACAACAGCAGTGAGGGTATACCGTATGTTTCTATTTATATGAAGTTCAAAAACAGGCAAAAGAAATCTCTATGGACGGTGGCCAGAATAATTGTTATCCTTGGGAGGGATGACTATGAGGGAGGGGAAGGGAACCTGCTATAAAGCTGGGAACATTCTATATCTCCATCTGGGAGGTGGTTCAACTGGTATAAAAACACATCAACCTGTATGTTTAGGGTTTGCTCACTTTACTAAATGTGTTATACCTCAAAAAAAGCTTAATAAAAAAATTAAGTGGTTTAGACTAGGAAGCAGGCAAAGGCAATAAAGAGATATTTAAAAGAAAATAATCCTGCACAGAATAAAGAGATATTTAAAAGATAAAATAATCCTGGCCAGTGTTGTTCACTGGTTAGAACGTCATCCATGCGCTGAAGGGTTTAGGGTTCAATTCCCAGTCAAGGCAGAGGTTGCGGGTTCCATTCCCCCATCCCCAGTCGGGGCACATACAGGAGGCAACTGATCGATGTTTCTCTCTCACTCTCTCTCTCTCTCCCTCTCCCTTCCTCTCTCTCCGGAATCAATGACGAAAAAAAAAAATTAAGTAATGCCCGCCTAGCTTGTCTTACCAAAGTGTCCTAAGGGTTGAATGAGATAATGTACAGAAAAGGTTGCCACCCCAGTGGCTTTCTTGCTGTGAAAATTCCAACTAAAACAAAAAGAATGCCAGGCTCAGTGCTCATTTGTTCTGAATAACCCCACAACTAATACCAACTTCCCCACACTTCAGGGGAAGAGCATAATAAATGTTTGCCTGAAGATTGGGATAGCTGTCTTTATAGAAGCTATGGTCTCAACCCAGTGGCCCAGCACCAGCCTCGGGACCGACGAAGCTGGGAGGCATGCGGGGCTCCCTGATAGTCAAGAAGCCACTTGCTTTCCAGCTGCAGCAGAACCACTAGTGGCTGCTCCAAGTCCCTCCTTATCCTAATTTCGTTGACTCACACCATTTTCATGGGGTAACAGGATTTTCACAGGTGACAGGGGGTTGCAGCTAAGACTGGATGAGGCTGCTGCTAGTGAAATAGAATGAGGGATCCTTAGGGAGAGCCATGGAGAGCTTCCCAAGAGGCCTCCCCACAGCCGTGTGAGGTGGGCATTGCCTAACAAACGAGGACATCAAAGTTCAAAGGGGAGAAGAGGGTTGCCCAGCTCAGGCTGGAAACAGCACAGTTGAAACTTGAACCAGACCTTCCAATTCTGGTCCACTGTCCTGCTCGTTCATTAGCACTGTCCCTTCTCTTCCTCCCCACCCCCACCACCCCACCCCTCCACCGCCGAAGCTCGGGCAGCATCAACCATGGCAA
Organism: Myotis myotis; assembly: GCF_014108235.1. Lineage (NCBI taxonomy): Eukaryota > Metazoa > Chordata > Mammalia > Chiroptera > Vespertilionidae > Myotis > Myotis myotis. The sequence continues at coordinate 22,567,718 of NW_023416321.1, read as the reverse complement.
AGCCAAACTCACTGTTTTTCACAGGCGTAGGCTCCAATGTAAAGGGTCACTGGTAAGTAACTTCATTCAGCTGACCCCCCTCTTTTTTACACCCTGGGGGGGCCATTTCATGGCTCACTCATCTTGACGGTCCCCCCGGGAGCAGTGCTGCTCCGAAGGAGACAGTCCACTGGGGCACTAATGATGTGGACATGGGCAACTAGTCACATCTGCTCTGAAAGTTTTTCAGGACAAGATCATTCTTGTCATGGCCAATGGTGAGGAATTGTGGGTCTAAATCAAGTTCCTGTCTGTGAGCATGGTGGGTACAAAAGGACCGATCTGGAAAGGGAAACCTGGGTTTGCCTACAAGGGGGGCCTTCAGTCCACCGGCACACACAGGTGGGCAGACCTTCCAGGTGCGGAGAACACTTATCAGTCTCCTTAACTTTTGTCTTAGGATGTCAGCCATTCTTCAGAGTTCCAAAGCCTCAGTGGGTGGTTTGAAATTCCAGGCTTCCTCTGGCATGCTCAGAGGGCAGTGCAGCCTTGGAATATATCTCTCCAGCCCAAAGAAGATGCCCAGATAAGGGCAAGGTAGTAAAAGTCTCTGTCCAACGACTCCATGTAAGATAACACTTTATTTTTCTTTAATGCTATTTCACTTCCATTCTGAGTCCTCATTCCACTGGTAGTGGAAATTCAGTCAATCATTCCTGAATTTTCTCCAGTTCCTGCCCTTTCTCTAGACTTACTTCTAAGGTACAGGGGGCTTATAGAGTGCTGAGGCCGAGAGTGGGGACACCATGCGATCCACCATGTTATCTGTTACCTGGGCACCCTCGAAAGCAGCGGCCGCCAGCCGGTGGTCCGCAGACCACTGGCGGTCTGTGAGGTCTGAAAGGTTGGCGAACACTGCTCTGAAGGGCCCTCTCTCTTGCCCAAATAGCACCATGAGTTCCTGGCCATGATGGAAGACATAGTAGTGATTCTGTACCTCTTATCTGGGCTTGGGATTCTCCGTGAAGCCATCTAGATACCAGGTGCCTGGACCCACCCCTCAGAGCCATGCCCTCTTGGTTCTCAGGGGTCTGCCTGGGCTCGGGCCTCATCCTCTGAGGCCCAGCAAAGCCTCAACTCTCAACCTGGAAGCATACCCCATTCCCCCCAGGGCCTGCGATTTTGAAGATCAAAGCCTGGAAGTCCTCACAATTTCCACTTTCCACTCTGCCTCATCCTCCATTGAGACAAAGGTAACTGAGGGGTGGAAGGAGGGGAAGTTATAAGGAGAGAGGGGAAAATCAATAAGCATTTCAAAAATATCCCACCTGAGAAGTGATATTTAGGATATACCTTTATTTAACTAAACACTTCTTGAACACCTAGACTATGTCAAGTACTACGCTGACATAAAGAAATAAAAGACCACCTTAACTAATAATAAAAAAAAAAAAAGAAAGAAATAAAAGACCCACCCTAACTGGTTTGGCTCAGTGGATAGAGCGTTGGCCTGCGGACTGGAGGGTCCCAGGTTCGATTCCAGTCAAGGGCATGTACCTTGGTTGCGGGCACATCCCCAGTAGGGGGTGTGCAGGAGGCAGCTGATCGGTGTTTCTCTCTCATCGATGTTTCTAATTCTATCCCTCTCCCTTCCTCTCTGTAAAAAATCAATAAAATATATTTTTTAAAAAAAAGAAGAAGAAATAAAAGACCCAATGTGCAAACTAGGAGATGGTGGTAAAAGGAAAAATTCACACTCTGGCTTCACATTGCCTGCGTTCTAAATCACGGCTGTCACTCCACGTAAGTTCCTCTGTAACTTTAGTTTCTCCATCCTTAGAATGGACTCAACGTGTGGGTTCAATGTAGTAACATTGATATTTTTAACAAGTGCCTAGCACCGTCCTCACAACACAGTAATGCCTGATCAATGTAGTCCCTGTGCAAAGGAAGCTGTGAGAGCTCAAAGGAGAAGTGGGAAGGTGCTAGATGATATGAAAGCAGCAAAGAGGCATGTTTACTTTAAAGAATATACTTAAGTATAGAGAACAAAGAAGTCAACCATAGTCCCTCCACCCAGCATTAACCACTATCAGCATCTTTACACATCTGGGCATCTTGATCCAGATTTTCTTTTTCTAAAATGAAGTCACCAATGCCTGCTGGCATGGCTCAGTGGTTCAGTGTTGTTCTATGAACCAGGAAGTCACAGTTCAATTACCCGTCAGGGCACATGCCCAGGTTGCAGGTTCAAGCCCCAGTATGGGGCATGCAGGAGGCAGCTGATCGATGATTCTCTCTCATCATTGATGTTTCTATTTCTCTCTCCTTCTCCTTTCCTCTCTGAAATCAATAAAAACATATTTTTAAAAAATAAAATGAAATCACCCTACTGTTTTATTATCTATACTCATTATAAAGAATTCAAACAATAACTAAAAATTCCAAGCTGAGAGCAAACAATTTCATCCCAAATCCCAGCACTTGGGTCACTGATGGATTTTTAAGCCTGGGGAGCATGGGGGTGATGATGAGGTCTGTAGAGGCAAACCAGGGAGGAGGAGAAAATTACAAGGACCCACCCTAAGGTGCTGGCAGTGGGAAAGAAGGGGATGGACTGGATTTGGATGGACACCTGGGGCATACACTCCAGTGGGCATTCTATACCCTAACCTTGCTTTCAGCTAACTCCCTAGAAAGCCACCTACCTGGGCCACATTCTATTATCTTCCTGCAGGATCACCTTCATTGAGTCTGAGCTTTCAGTGTGCTCTTGGCTTTTATTAACAGCAGATATGAGAAACAGCCACATGAAGACCAGGGCTGTACCTGCTGTAAATGTGCCATGGGCGGCTTTGTCCATTACACTGCTCAAGTCCCTGAGCAACGCCTTGGGCAGCAACTGCCTGTTTGAGTGTAGTACCAGGGAACAGTTTGTCTCTCTTGGAAAGAAATGGGCTACTTTTCTCTCCCAGGTAGTGGGAAGGGTGTAGTCCAGTCTGCTTCCCTTTTTGCCCTGGTTGCCAAGAAACTCAGAGCCTAATTTCATGTTCCATCAGCACTATGCCTAAACACCTTTACCTCTTCATTGCTTTTCTATTTTAATTTCAATAACTGTGTTGCAAATGTATCTCTTGAGAAAATCCTTTATGAAATAAGAACTCCCAACTCAGAGGCTGGGGGACAATAGGTATTTGAGAAGCATTTGATGAAGGAATGAAGTAGTAAATAAAAAAGCCAAATTCTAATTTGACTTTGTAAAATGTGGTGACTCAGAAATTTAAACTAGTCCATACAACCCTGCTCTAGGTCAGGGGTCAGCAAACGTTTCTGTGAAACATTTCTGTAAAACCAGCTAGTAAATTCTTTAGGCTTTGTGAGCTGTATCTATCACAACTCCAGGACTCGGCCACTATAGCGCAAAAGCAGCCATAGAGAAGAGTAAATAAATGGGTGAGGCTGGACTCCAATAGTTCCATCTACAAAAACAGTCTGCGGGCTGAGCCACAGTTGGCTGACTCTTGCGCTAGAGCAGCGGTTCTCAACCTGTGGGTCGCGACCCCTTTGGGGGTCGAACGACCCTTTCACAAGGGTTGCCTAAGACCATCGGAAAACACATATTTTCAATGGTCTTAGAAACCGAGACACCGCTCCTCTATCCGTCTCCAGGCGGGTCCGCCCACATGCAGATACACCCACATACGAGTACCCGGCCTATTAAAGGGTCGCAGCATTAGGAAGGTTGAGAACCACTGCTCTAGAGCCAAAGAGAAGCAGCATGAGGTGCAAGCACTCAGGACTGGGAGTAAGAGAGGGTTGGATTCTGCCTCTGCCTGTTGCCAGCTATGTAATTGTGGGTAAGTCACTTAACTACTCTGAGCCTCAGTTTCTTTGTCCCCCCAAAATAGGGATAATTAATCCAATAGGAAGTAGGCAAAGAACATAGACGAATAATTCATAGACTACAAATGGCCGAGAGGTGTAGAAAATATGTTTAATCTCACTGTAAAGAAGATTAAGGCACACAGACAACAGGGGGGTGAGGGCATGAGTGGGGGGAAAGGGGAGTAATGTGGGGATAAGGGCACATATGTAATAACTTAATCAATAAAAATTTTTTTAAAAAAGAAGATTAAGGCAATAATGAGATACGTTTGCCTCCCAACTGAAAAGTGGGGCGTTTTTTAATTATAAAGTGTGCACTTAAATGTATGTTTCCTATGTGGTTAGTGAGGATTTAAATCGATATAACCCTTCTAGAAAGCAATTTGACAATATGGATAAAAAATCTTTAAAAGGGTATAAATTTTTTATACCCTTTGACCTGGTAATTCTACTTCAAGGAATCTATCCTAAGGAAATAATCAGAGATGCAAACAGAGATTTATGTACAAAGATGTTCACTACAGCATTATTTATAATGATAAAAAGCTAGAAGCAACCAATATGTCCAGCAATTAGAATAATTGTTAAATAAATTTTGATATGTCAATTTGATCAATCCTGAGCAAACATAAAATTGTGTTTAAAATATTTAATAGCACAAGAAAATGTGCCCTTTATAAGGTCAAGTGGGAAAAAGGGTACAAGATTGTATATACATATACAGTGCTATGCTAAGAGCACAGGTAGGAAGTACGTATATTTATACAGAAAAAAAAGAGAGGCAAAAATGCACCAATATGCTGGCTGCCAAGTGTCATCACAGGGTGGAGGGATATTATGTGTAATATCTATTTTCTTTATTATTGTCTGTGTTTTATAATGTTCTCCATTTAGAATGTATTACTTTTATACTTAGAAATTTAACATTATAAAAATGTTAAGCCCTCAACCCAATCCAAAAATGTGCGAAGCATATGCATAGATGAGATGTACAAAGGGCAAAGAAGATTTTTAAAATAGCAAATAAACATAAAGGCCCCCAATCTCAGCAGTAATCAGGGAAACGAAAGCAATCAAGAAATTCTTTTTTATATGACAGCTTAGCAAAAACAGGAAAAAATGTATAATAGACATTAGTGGAGAGTCTATAAGGTCCTGGGGGGTCCTATCCTATGTTTTGGGGTAGCATACAGCCTTTTTGGGAGGACAGTATGGCCACAGCTATAAAAATATCAAATCCTTGTCTGTTCCATTCAGCAATTCCACTTCTAGGTATTGAGCACATGTGCATAAAAAGCCTGTATTAGAATGTTCAGGGAAGCATTGCCCATTGCACTCAATGCCCCAGAATTAGAAACAACCCACATGTCCATCAAGGGGAGAATTATGGTGAATCCATTCTGCGGAACATTAAGTAGAAGTTTAAAATATGAAATAGATCTACATATGTCGACATCAGATGAGAAAAAAGAAAGGCAAGCCACAGAGCAATACAACACTATCACATTCATGGGGGAGTGGGGGATTCTACCTCATAGCTCTGGAACATTCTACCTCACAACTCTTTGAGGAGGAGGGAAGGAGGGAGAGTGTGACTGAGAGGCAACAGCGGCTTCTCCCTTTGATTCCATAAACTTCCCTGTCATTCTTAAGAGCTTTGGGTCACTAGCTAAAGGTCTGGCAACAGACTGTCTGGGCTTAAATCTTGACTCCACCACTTACTATATGACTTTGGGCGAGTTGCTTACCCTTTTCAAAACCTCCGTTTCCTGATCTGTAAAATGGGGATCATCCTAGTACCTGCCTCATTACATTCTTGAGGAAACAAAAGGAAGTAATGTAGATGAAGCACCTTACACGGTGCCTACACCCTAAAAGGTTAACTACATTCTTAGAACAATTATGATCAGAATCACAGCACTTGAAATACCTTCATAAAAACCTGTGCACGTTTTTTAAAGGGTAAAATGTATACACAGCTACATGAGAATGAGGATCCCACACTGGGGAGGGGGCTGTGAAAAGGCAGGCACCTGGCACACAGCAGGTTACAAGCTAAAGAGTTTCACCTCTGGAATCAGCCTTCTCTGTTCCAATCCAGAATATTCCACCTGTTGGCTGTGCAAGTTCTCTGTGTCTTAATTTCTCTGCCCTCAGTTTCCCATCTACAGACCAATAGCACAGACTAAGAGTACCTATCTTATAAGGTTATAAGAATAAAATGAGTTTCTATGGGATAATGTTCTTGGGAAAGTGCCTGACCCCGTGAGCATTAACTGTTCTGGGTGTTGTTATTGACAGTATTATCAGTGCACAGGAGTAGCAGTGGTACAACTAATACTATCACTAAATGCCTTATCTCCCCCAAGTGGCCTCCAGACTCCTCCAGGGCAGCAACAAGAGCTCATTCTGGTGAGCCCCTCACCAGTGCCTGACAGATAGTAAACACATATCTTTGCAAGATTGCTATCCCTGCTTTCGTTTGATGTATCATTTTAAAAACAGCAAGAGACAGCCCAAGGGATTGGGAAGGACACAGCTTCAGAGTAGGATGGCCTTGAAACCGAATCCTGGTTCTTACACCTGGGTGACCTCAGGCTGTCATGTCATTGACGGAATCTCCCTGATCCTCAGGCTCCTCACCAGTGACATGGCTTAACAATATTATATATCTCAGCCCAGCTGGTGTGGCCAGTAGTTGAGTGCCGACCTATGAACCAGGAAGTCACCCTTTGATTCCTGGTCAAGGTACATGCCTGGATTGCGGGCTTGATCCCCAGTAAGGGGCATGCAGGAGGCAGCCGATCTATGATTCTCATCATTGATGTTTCTAGCTCTCTCTTCCTCCCTGGAATCAATAAAAATATATTTTAAAAATATTATCCACCTCATAAGATCATTGAGAAAAATAAATGATGTAACTGCCCCAGCCCTCGATAGGTACCCAATAATATAGGCTCCTTAATGTTACTCCCTATGTTGGCTTAATAGCAATGACAAAGGCAAGTGCATACTAAGCCTGCTTGGATGTTTGGGTCATAATTAGATATCACTACACACCTATTTAAAGTATGCCACACCTCAGAACATGTGCCTAAGACAAACAGCCACTTGCAAATTTGTGAAGGAGTGGTAACTTCATAGAGGCTGGGTCGTACAAAACTTGGTGGGTGGGAGTGGATAATAATAATAGTAATAGCAATAATGTCTGTGCCAGGCAGTGAGCTAAGTACCTTTCATGTATTAACTTCCTTATTCTTTACAACATTCCTCTACAACCATAGGTTTCACTCCTAATATAATTACCCCCAATTTACAGATGGGAAAACTGAGTCTGAAAGCAGTGAAGAAACTCTCCCAAGGTCACTGAGCAGGAAGTGGTAAAGCAAGGACCTGAATGAACCCTATCTGTTTCTAAGACTCAAACTCTTAACTTCTCCCCTTGGAAGGAGATAGAGAAGGAACACACACACACGCCTCAGTGCCAGCTATGGGCAAGGATGGGTGGGTGGGTCTGCAAAGCCTCAGAAGTATTCACCCTCATCTTGTCTTGTTTAGTGGAGGGGAAAGGGGCATAGCTGATGCCCTGAACCCCAGCATCTGGGCTCCTGGTTCAACAGGGGCAGCCCTTGTCCTGCCTCAACACACAAAAGTGTCTACACTGATAATATTTTAAGATAATGTTTATTCTACATTTTTCTGAATGAGAAAATATTTTTAGAGTCAATATACCGAAATAAAGGCTCCAACGGGCTGGGGAGCCAGGAGTCGGGTGTTCAGGATCACAGACCAGTAAAAGCAGAGGAGACCCAGCTGTGCTGCCCCCTTGGGGCCAGCAGACGGTGGGGCAGGGGCAGGAGGCAATGACAGAGAGGTCCCAGTTTAGTCAAGGCAGCAACTGCACCCTCCCCAAGACCTGGAGTACACACAGACCCAGGGAGCACCTTGGCATGGGGCACCCTGACCACCCCTTTTACCCAGGCAGTGATGGGCTATCTGGTTGTCTTACAGTTTTTCTTTTTGTAGGTGGACAGGGTCTCAGCTCAAGACACGAGAGCAGCTTATGTCAAGTCAGAGCAATCGTGGTCAGTGGGACTCATTCCTCAATCCCTTTACTTACTAGTAATTGCCAGAAGCTGTGCTTTGTGGATGGGCAAGGGGTTTATGTGAGAATTTGGTGCGTGAGATCAGGAGGAACAATGTGAAACCAAGTGACAAAGCCAGCCCACGAGTGTGCACAGTCCACGTGGCAGTGTGCAAGTGTCTGTGTACAAGCTCCCATCTGAAAGTTGCAAAGGGAAGCCAGCTAGACATTCCCCCATGTAACCTTACAGGTTTTTTCCAGGCCTAACGTCCTGGGTTTTGGTTTCAGAGAGTGAGAAGGAGTCAAATGGTGAAAATGTGCCTGCGTTCCAGTGTGCAGGATGCAGCGAGGTAGAGCTCAGAAGTGTCACTGGGAGTGTGTGTCATTTGTCGACAGAGCTGGCCAGGAGAGGCCACTGCTCCTTTCCTACCTAATCAAACCTTCTGGCATTGACAGAGGTGAACTGGGAGTGGAGAGATCTGCCTCACCATTATCTCTGCTCTTGTGGCACCTTCTCCTCCCTCCCCTCCTCCCTCTCCCGCCCTCTCCCTCCCTCCCCCCATCCCAGTTCTGCTCCCGCCTATGAAAAATCAGCAAATAAAAAGTTACATTAACCCCACCCTGACCTCACCGACATAATACACTGCAGGCTGATGCGCTGCCTTTGGAGGCTCGCTGAGAACCTGTCACTCTCCAATGTCCCGAGCACAGCCTGGGGAGCATTTACCGGATAATTAATATATTAAATGCATGAAAAATAGTTACACAGACTTCCCCTCCCTACCCAGGGAAGGGGGGTGGGATGCAAAAAAAGACAGATTCAGGCTGTATACCATCAATATAAAAGCATCCCCCGAATAGCCGTCATAAAAACTGTTCATAATTTTATAGCTTCATTCCTGTTGGAGCACCATAAAGGCAAGTCATATTTTTTACACTCAGGATGCCCCATAAAAAAAAAAAAAAAAAGAGCAAGTGAGAAAACGAGAAGTTGGCAGGAGGTTCTTTTGCTCTCTCACCTGAGAGTGAGGACCAGAGAAGGCGCCCCCATGTTTGTCCTCTCTGACCCCCTTCTTCCACTTCTTCCTAGGTCCAGCTGTGAATTCTGATGAGCCTATCAGAAGAATTATTAATTGATGACTTTATTTTTATTTGGCCTCTTCTTTTTTCCTTTTGCTGATTCCATATTTGCCTTTTATGAGGATGGAGACAGGGGTAGAGGTGGGGTATCTCTCTGTGTCCAGGTCCTTCAAGCCCTTTACCTTTCTTCTGAAAGGCTGGGGTATGGGGAGTGAAGTGATGGGGGTCTGGGTGAACCGCCTGGATCTGTTAAGGTCCCAGTGCATAAAGGAGCAGGGCCATGAACATGTCTTTTGTAGGAGATGGTAAGGGCCCCAAACCAGGTGGTAGAGAGAGAGGAAGGAGAAAGGGCTAGCACAGACTAACTGCAGTGCCCCTAATCTGACCCTCGGTTGGCATGGGATGAGCCCCTCAAGGCCCCTCCCAGAAGCAGTGTGTTCCTGCCAGGACTCTCATAAGACTCTCAGGCAGGCAGCTCTGGGTAGGTGGATGGGAGCATTTGGGATCAGATACAGACCCAGGTCTGACCCAGTCCAGGAGGTGGTTGGTGATCAGGACAGGCAGAGCTCAGGGTGTGTTCATTTCCTCATCAACTCCATGGTGTCCCAAGAAACATAAGTGGTAGTAAAATGGTCCCTTCACAGCAACACCCGCCAAAACACATACACACACCCCCCACACACACACCTAGGCCTTCAGAGAGATCTGTGCTGACCCCAGAAGGAAGACTTCACCCCCTTCCTAATTCCAGAGTGGGAAAGGAAATGGGTCAGGCACGACCCAGCAGCTGCACAGAAGGGAGACACTGACACGCACTCTGGATGCCTCCATGAGGAGCTGCGGACACATGGGGGAGACAGATACTCGTGGAGAGACGCGAGGAAGGCACCCCATCGCCTCTCACACACCTTGGCCGTCTGCCCCTTAGTCCCAGGGTCCCTGTGGACACAGACACATCCAGAAGGGTCGGCAGATGGATGCCAGGCCAGCGCCAGGGCGGGCTTGTGTGCTGAATGCCCGATGTGTGCTGGCCATGGTGCTGAAATGGGAGATTTCCAGTCAGAGAAAAAGGAGCCGCTGGCCCAGCTTCCAGCCTAGCCCTGTGGGCCCAGCACACCTCGCGTCCCCAAGTATCTGCCACTTTGATGAACTTGTTGGTTTCTCCCCAGCTGAGCTAAACAGTGTGTGCTCTCCTTCTTTGAAATTTCTGCGTTTGCCTGCCTTTACGCGCCCTGCCATCCCTGTCAGGGTTGAACCTGCCCTGAGTAGGTACCATATCCCCTCAATAAGACTGAGGGATCTGTCTTCCCTGGATCATACTGTCCCTCTCTGAGGACTGCCTCCCCAGCAGTCTGGGTGTTCCCGGAGGGCAGTCTCTGGTATCTCTGATCAAAAGGCCTTCTTTAGGCTTTTACTCTCACCAGGCTGAAATCTCTCCCAGACACTTTGTCTCCCCCATTAGATTTTCCTGTGCCAGGGGTTATTCATCCCTCACCAGATTTAGAGTTTCCCTGGAGCAAAGACTTGTCTCCACCATCAAACTGTGATTCCCCCTCCCTCAAGAACAAAGATTGTGTCTCCCCTATCAGACTGGGGTCTCTTCAAGGGACTCATTTATGCAACCAGATCAGAAGTCCTCCACCATAATCAGAAACTGGGTTTCTCCCACTGGACTGGAATGTCTCCCAGAGCAGGGCAGGAACTCTCATAAAACTGGGGTCCCCCACAATAGGCACTATAGTTCTTCCATAAGCCCTACAAGGACAGGTGTTCACCACCAGAACAGAAGCCCCTCTCAGATCAGAAGCTGGGCCTCTACCATAAGACTAGGGGCCCTGAAGGTAGGGACTTGGACTTCTTTTTTCTAATCCTCGCCCAAGGATATGTTTTTATTGATTTTAGAGAGAGAAGGAGGGAGAGGGAAAGGAAAAACACCAATTAGTTGTCTCCCTTATGCACCCCGACTGAGGATCAAACCTGCAACCTGGGTATGTACCCTGACCGGGAATCAAACACACGGCCTTTTGGTGTACAGGACAATGCTCCAACCGAGTCACACTGGCCAGGGTAAAACTTTGACTTTTTTATAGGAATCTGGGCGCCCCTCAAGGGCAGAGGTTCCCCCACTACACTGGAAGCTCCTACACATCAGGCTCCCCTAAGGTAAGAGGTGTGTATCCTTTGTTCAACCCTGCACCAAGAAGTGCTTATTTCCTGCTATGGTTGAGTATGACTGTACCATCATGAACTGGACAAAAGAGACTAACATTATCAGCCATCTCCATGTGCCAGCTACAGCCCCAGGCCTTTCATACCCATTATCTCATGGCCTCACCACCATCCTGCACGGCAGATATTCTTATCCCCTTCCTGCACATGAGATGAGACTGACACGAAGGAGTCCAGCACCAACTCCCTCACCCCCGTCCTGGCCTCCCCCTGCGCCTCCCCTCCCCAGCACTCCTGCCCCACCTTGCTGATCTATTCCCACAAAAGCAGCCAAGTGGGCCACTCAGGACTTAAAAGAAGTCAGGCTTCAAGCAAAGAAGAAGCTGTACACCAAGGGACAGTCTTCCCTCTCCTTGAGTATTGAGGACTGTGGACAGTGTGGCAGGGGTGGGGCTGCATATAACCAGGGGACTCACATTCTTTCTGGAAGCCTCGGTTGGCTCTGTGATTCTGAATATGCTGGGGAAGGGGGAGGTGAATGGAGAAAAGGAGGGTCACTGGGGTACTCTTTGTAAATCAGATTTTCTGATCTCACTTTTTTTTTAAATGGAAACCTAAGCTTTCCTCCTCCTTTTCCTCCCCATACCCAACAGTGTCTCAGCATGTTGGGGTGAAAGCAGCTATTAGCTTCTCTGTATTATACATTGTTGTGTGTGTGTGTGTGTGTGTGTGTAATAAAAACAGGTCTACCTCCTCTTCCAATCCAGAACTAAAAATAGAGGTGGGGGAGGGGGGTAAGCACCCCCCCCAAAAGGAAAAGCATCAACTAATTTGAAAAATATTTAAGAAACTCTGGGTCATCATCCACTCGCCTCTCCCTGCTCCATAATTACACTGCAGTGCCTGATATTTTCATGGGACATTAAACCAGGAGTCAGGTGATGGGTTCCTTCCGTCTACGCCTATCCGTTAGCCGCCAGGCCCCCGCGGACCTTGACATTATTAATAGTCCTATTCATTAAGTATTACTCTTGTAGAATGAGTAGCATAATATTGGCCTGGAGATAGGAACAGGCAGAAGGAATAAGTCAAATTAATTTTCCGGAGCAAACGCCCCGGTTCTGTAAATGACATTCTGTACTGTTAGCATTTTAAATGTGGCACAAATGGCAGGAGACACAATTTGAAAGCAAAATACTAGAAGACATGGCTCAGGGTGGAACGTAGCAGCAGGAAAATCTAAGAGCGTCAGGGACCTGGGGGTGGGAGGGTCTGGCCTGTGTAGCAGTGGGAAGAGGCGGATTTTTTAATGGGCATTTATTTAAAATGCAGTTGAAGGAGGAGAAAGGTAGGAGGGCAGGTAGTGAGATCTGTGTGTATAACAGGATGTGTGTGTGCGTGGAGGAGTGTCTTGTGGAATAGGAAGGAGGAATCAATCAGTTTTCCTCCCTCTCTCCACCCCCAAGGGGATGATCCAGGGTTGGAGCTGAGGGCTCTCTGCATCTTACTCCCCCAGGGGAATGCTTTTCACCCCTCCCATGCCTTTCTGAATAGGTCTAGAGAAAGCTAACTCACACATTCTTACTTAATGTGAGCTTTGGTAGGTAACAACACTCCATCTCTGTTCATCAATACATGCCAATTCTGGAATAAACCCTATGTTAGATTTTAGAGAGTGGGACACACACAGATTGGTCAGGCAAGGCCCCGTACCCTACAAGCGCTTATCATCCTGTGATTGAGCCAGTAGGAGCCCAGGTAACTGGTACAATGCAGTTTGTAATAGGGCAATGAGGGAGGGAAATATACAAGCTGTAGAGTGCTCAAGAGAGTCCATTCCATTAGAGGGCACTTGCTAGAAGTGACAGTATTTAACCTAGGCTCCCACAGGGGGGACCGGGGGGCAGAATTTGGATATAAAATTTTGAGAAGGGAGCATGATGAACCAAGGCTGGAAGCATCAAAGGGCAACATGAATAAGAGACAGCAGGCTACTATCCAGGACAGGGGGCTTAGAAAGGATCGTCATTAGCCATGAGATTGGGAAGGCCACTCAGAAAGTTATGTGTGTCAGGCATCCAAAATTACAAAAGCTGGTCTGAGAAGATGGTGCCTTCCCTGAAGTCCATATTCCTACCTCATTCTCCCCAAGACACAAGGGCAAATGCTCGTGGGAGCAGGGCAAGAGTACTGTGGGCTGCAACCCATGCCTTGGGTGGTTTCTGGGCCTGTTCCATTGCATCTCAGTCAGTGGCTAAGCAAACCAGCAGCCTTGTTGAAAATAAGATTATGCCTCAACAAAATTAGGCTGCAGGCAAGTACAAAGATGAATGCCCACTCATGCACCCCCACTATTCCCACCAGGAAGCCAGAAACAGGACTCTTTTCTATTTAATACTCACTTGCCAGTGGGCTTTTTTGAGTCCAGCATCCATCACCACCTACTTAGGTGGTCTCAAGTGTTTCAAACATCCCAAGAGGATAGGCAAAGCCTTTATCCTGGCATCCTGCCTAGAACTGAGTTCCTGCCCAACTATGTTCCTGTCTTCCTTGCCCCATTCTCATCCAAACTTCATAAGGCCTTTTTCTCCTTTTCTTTAGGGAAGGCAATATCGAACTTACATGGATCCTGACTAGAATCTGAGGCCATTCAGGACCCGAGGGAACAAAATCCCTGAGGTACAGACCTTAGAATCCATCCATAAGGAACTCGAATAACAGATATAAGGAACACAAACAACTTAAAACATTGCAGTCTATGATGGGGCCTAAGGGGAGACACATTTAAAATGTTAAATCAACAACAGCTATCACTTGCATAGTAATTACTATACTCCAGATGCTGTTCTAAGTGCTTTTATACATATTAACTTATGTAATCCTTACATCAACTTTATGAGGTCAGTACTGTTATTATCCCCATTTTGTAGACAAGGAAACTGAAGCACACAGGGGTTGACTTGTCTAAAGTTATACAGGTAGTAAGTGGCAGGGCCAGGATTTAAATCCAAACAGTTTGGCTCTTAATGCCAATAGGTCAACCAGGACCTACAAGACCCAGAGCCAGGGAGGTAGTCTGGAAGGTTCTTGGGATCAGAAAACTCACATGTGTGACTCAGACAGAGCTGAGTGATGAAACAAAGACTTGCCCCTTCCCCAGGTCTAGAGAAAGAGATGCTGTTTTGGGTCCACTGAGTCCATGCTTGCCTTTGGTCTATCTGGGGCAGAGAGCTGCAGAACCGGGATGCTGACTCTTCATAGTCCCTGGTTCTGACACTGGCCCTGTTCATGCTACCATGAAAAAGGAAGGGGCCAATGCGAAGAGCACTGGATTGGGAGTCAAGAGCCTGGTCCATCCCTAGGGATCTTGAACAAGTCGTGGCCTCTTTGAGCCTCAACTCCTCATCTGTGAAATGAAGGACTTATGCCAGGTGCCTTCCAAAGTATCCCCCAGCTCTGACACTCTACTGAAGTGATTCGCAACTTCAGTGCAAGTTGGAATCACCTGGGTAGCTTTTTTTAAAAAAAAATTAACACGTGGGCCATACCCAGGCCAAATAAATCAAAACCTCTTGAGATATAACTCCTAGACACTGGCATCTTAAAAACCACCCCAGGTGATTCTGTTGTGCATTCGTAGTCTATAGGGGCTGAAGAGCTGAGGCTGCACACTTATTCTAGTCTAATCAGAGGTCTTAGAAACTGGCAACTAGGGCCTTGGTTGGAGGGTCATGGGGAAGTGGTTTACCGGTAAGGAGACCACCCCAGTAGATCCCAGAGTCCCATAGTAGCCCCAGGACTTACAGAAGAGCAGCCTCTCAAAAGTGACAGATTAGAATCAAACCACATTTCTGTAGACAAGTCTCCAAGCTGGGAACCACAGGAGGTCTCTGGGGACAGTGGGTCTGGCTCTCCCTTCCTACTCCTGGCACTCCAGACCCTTAATGCCTAGCATCTCCCCCTGTTTTGGAGGCGTCTCCCTCCTTAAGCTCCTCCCAGAGAACTGGGGTTCCCAGCACCCTCTGGATCCCATGGGGGGCACCACACCTTTTGGGAAGCAGGTTAGTGAAGAGGACCTCTTCCACCCAACGCCAGAGGAGGAGCCACATCTTCCCCCCACAGAACTGAATAAATACATTTAGCACCACCTCCGCCTCTTTTTTCCCAATTTAGTATTGTTTAATATGCATTTAATCAGGCCATTCGGTATTACAGCGGCTATGTAGCGTGACTCCCCCCGCGGCACAGGGGGAGGGCGTTATAGGCCATTAGGCTAAAGTAATATGTATGAGGAGTCACTTTTCCCCAGGGCGCAGTAACTATTTTTGCTCCCCAGTCGTCCCCATTAAATCATTAAACCTCATGACTATACTTTCTGAACTCTACCATGATCTTTAAAAAGCCAAGCATTAAAGGGCAGCTGTCACCCTCCACCGCCCAGGCCTCACCGCTTTATGTATTCACAGCATTAAGTCCTTTGTCAGTCTATACATCATTGGGGGTGCGGAGGGGGGCGTTACAGCGCTTGAGGAGTCGACTGCTGGACCCCCACTCTCCCCTGGGGAGGGTCCGCAGGGTCTAGCGATAGGCCCCTCCCTGAGAGAAGTCTGGTTATGCTGAGCTGATTGGTGAAAGGGGTGAGGGCCCCAGATGCTGGGACCTGTCCGTGGTGCTGAAGTCCTGTCCCACAGTCTTTATCCTCTCCCTCTCCAACAACTACATTTGATTTTCTCAACTAACACGAGTTATTTCATAATCAAATGTTTCCCGAGGGGAAAAAACTCCCTATTTCCCCATTTAATGAGTATGAAACTTCCCAAGGCAAGTTGTGGAGTAGTGGAAAGATCTGTGGGTTAGGATTAAAAAAGCTGCTAACTGGCATAAATTGGGCAAGTCTAAGTACCAGTTTCTTCAGTGGTAAAAGGTGTTCATAATGCCAATCACACAGGACTGTTAAGTTTAAATGATATTGTGATTGTTAAAATTATTTCAAAACCATAAACACTGAACATATAATATATATTAATGTGTTCAAGACAAATATTAATTGATACTAATTTTGGTTTTATTATTTAATAAACATTTTCTAGTGTTACTACTATTTATTATTGCTGTTGTTAATAGGTGCTACTCAAGAACAATTTCCCAGGAACTTCCTTCTCCCCTAGGAAATCTCCCCGGACAGGGATGCAAGCGAGGACTACCACCAGTAGAAAAAGAGAGGTGTTATGTTTTTATTTTGTTTACCTCCTATGAATTGAAGTGGAGAGAACATTTGAGAGTCCCTTCTCCCAAGACCCAGTCCCAACCCTGTGGGGTCCCTGTCCAAACCCCACCCCCATCCTGATCCCTGACACACGGGTACTCTTCTCACTCTGCATCCCCTTGCCAGCCTCACCATCAAAAAGCCGGGCAGGAAAGGGTTAAGCATCTCGGCAAACCCCCAACAGGGTCCTCCTCACTGGCTAGGAAACAATGGAGCCATCAGTCTATATTTGACCTTTGCTCCCACAGCGTTTATGACTTATTCCTCTCCTCCACAGCCTGCTGCGATTCCGCCTTCAATCTCCCACCCCTAGCCAGAGAAGAGCTGACCCTCCCCCAACGTCCTCCCCAGCCTCTAGGCCTCCCTCCTTCCCCCTTGCTCTCCTCCTTCCTCTCCTCTCCTAGATTCCTTCCTGTCTCATTTCCATTCCCTTGTATTTTCCCTCTCCCTATATTCCTTCGTGATGCTCTTCACCCCAACTTCCAGGTCTCTCTCCCTTTCTTTCTCCTCTGCCTTTGCTTCTCCTTCCTCCCTCTCTCCTCAGTTCTCTCCTCGCCTTCCCATACTTAGTTAGCATTTGACATGCCAGATTTGGGTGGGGACTCTTGGAAAATCTCAGCTTGCCTGCCCTCCTCTCTCCCTCTTACACTCTCAAACATACAGACCCCTCTCTTCTCATCCCCCATCCTCTGACACCATTGTGTCCAAAAGTGGTCATGAGTGGGCACAATGAAAGTGTGGGGAATGGGAAGGTGCCACATCCATTCATGGACAGTCTCGGGGGTGGGGGTAATGTCACCCAGACTGGAGCTGAGATGAATGGAGGGTCTTATCAAAACAGAGGAACTCCAGTGTGTAGAAACAGGAAAAGAGCACACAGGCCTGAGTATCAGAAAGAACCACATTCCAGTCCTAGCTCATTCCCCTACTAACTGAGTGACCTTGGGCAAACAATTTATTCTCTTGAGATTCTTCCTGCCCTGCAAAATAAGAGTTAATAATGCCTGCAGCGACTTGGCTTGCAAGATTTGTTGTAAGGATCAAGAAATATAAAGAATGTAAAACTGAATTGTAAGTTGTAGAGGGCTGTATAAATACCAGGGGGCGGGAGTTGTATTAATTTTATTTCTTGGAGTCTCATCTGGCTGCCTTGCCCCCACCCTTAACCCCTGCAGTGGAATTAAGGAAGCAATAATCCCACACACCTATATAGCACCTTCCAACTTAAAAAGCACATTGCCAGCTTCTTCCCTTTTAAAACAGCTGTGAGAATGAAAGAT
Organism: Myotis myotis; assembly: GCF_014108235.1. Classification (NCBI taxonomy): domain Eukaryota; kingdom Metazoa; phylum Chordata; class Mammalia; order Chiroptera; family Vespertilionidae; genus Myotis; species Myotis myotis. The sequence goes on along the minus strand of NW_023416321.1, from coordinate 22,549,975 downwards.
ATATCATCAGCCCCATTTTACAGATGTGGGCATTGAGGCTTAAGCAGTTTTGAAGTGACTTATCCAGGGCCATAACACTAGTAAGTAATAAAGCCAAAACTCAAGCCTAAATTTTCAGCCTCCAAGTTCAGTGCTCTTTAAACCACCCCCTGTGGCTTCTCACTTGCCCTGAGGTCCCCCAGGCTGGAGGGTAGCTGTCTCAGCAGCCTGTTACCACCTTGCACTGCCAGTTTGTATGCCTACCTTCTCCCAGCAGTGGTGAGTGCCTTAAAAGGAGAGGACAGGTCTGGTGGGCACTTGGTGAAATTGCCAAGTGCGTGAATGAATGAGTGCATGAGCCCCTCCCCACCCTATTACACCTTGCTGCCCCTGGGCACAAGGGTATGTCCTAGGTGAATACAACTTGGTCCACTTCTTCCCAACTCCAGACGTCTGTCTCATGGCCACAGAATGGGCTCTGGCATGAGAGGCTCTCTGGGGGAGGGGTGAAGCCTGCCACCCCCCCCCACACACACACACACACATACACACATTGCTCAGCCCCTGCCCCCAGCTCTGTGACAGCAGCCTCTGTAATGAATGACTCTGCAGTGGGGCCCAGCAAAAGGACAGGAGGGCACGAGACAAATCATAGCTGCCAGGCGCTAATCTTCCCCTGGGAAAGTCACCTCCACCCCCCTCATCCATCACTGGGCACTGGGCTGCCACCACGTCCCTCCACGTACACACCCAAGCCAACAGCCTGGGCCCCATGGATGTGTGTGAGTGCACCGAGGTGGCTGCAGCGTACACACGGGAGCCTCTGCACCCAGGCAAAAAGGGCCATTGCTGCTCTACGCAAGACCCCTGCCTCAGATCTCCCACCCCCAGAAAAAGTGAAGTCTGATGATTCTACATAAACCCACTGAGCCATATATTTGTTTAATTGCCTAAAAAGTGTTTGTTGAGAATCCATTGCAAGTAAAGCAATATGGTGTAGAGGACACAGAGATGAATGGAACAGCCTCTAGTCCTGAAGGAGTTCATGGCCCAGCAGGGGAACAGAAACACAGCAAGGGACATTGGGAAGGAAAGGACACAAGGAAAGAGAGAAAGAAGAGAAGAGAAGAAAGAGAGGAGGGAGAGGAGAGGAGGCGAGGAGAGGAGAGGAGAGGGAGAGGAGAGGAGAGGAGGGGAGGAGAGGAGAGGAGAGGAGAGGAGAGGAGAGGAGGAGGAGAGGAGAGGAGAGAGGAGAGAGGAGAGAGGAGAGAGGGGAGAGAGAGGGGAGAGGGGGAGAGGGGAGAGAGGAGGAGAGGGGGAGGGGGAGAAGGGGAGAGGGAGGAGAGAGGGGGAGAAGGGGGGAGAGAGGGGAGCGGGAGAGAGAGGGAGAGAGAGGGGAGAGGAGAGAGGGGGGGGGGAGAGAGGAGAGAGAGAGAGAGGAGGGGGGAGAGAGGAGAGAGAGGGGAGAGAGGGGGGAGAGAGGAGAGAGAGGAGAGAGGGGGAGAGGGGAGAGAGGAGAGAGAGAGAGAGAGGAGAGAGGGGGGAGAGGAGAGAGAGAGAGCGGGGAGAGAGGAGAGAGAGGAGAGGGAGAGAGGAGAGAGAGGGGAGAGAGGAGAGAGGAGAGAGAGGGAGGGGAGAGAGGAGAGAGAGGGGAGAGGGGAGAGAGGAGAGAGGAAGGTGGAGAGTTAGGAAGGGATTTCTCCCAGCTGAGGGTGCTGGGGCAGCTTTGAGAAGGAGGACCTTGAATAATGGGTGGAGTTTCCCAGGGCCAGGAAGAAAGAAGTCCAGGAATAGGGAACACAGTGAGACAAAGAGAGTGTGGGAGCTGAAATGTGCATAGGAGAGAAGGCAATCAGTTGTATATGAAGAAGGGCAAGGAAAGATGAGATTGAGATCTGTCCACTGAATGCCACACCTCCCCCCACGCCCAGCCTTTCCCAAAACACATCACAAAGATTCCCAGTGTCATGAAATACAGAAGCAGGTCCAACGCCTGCCATAGATCAGTGTCATGGAGATGTGTCCAGCCACGTGTACGTCTTCTCCCAGAGAAGAGGCTATGGAGATGCAACCAAGATCCGTAAGCCATGTCACTGGAGAGCCACTCTGTGTACACTGTCACCCTCCTGGCCAGCATTCACTGAGCACTGTTCTGAGAGCTTCACATGAATTGTCTTCTGCTAGAACGTAAGCCCTATGGGGCTTCAGAGGTCTTACTGATGAATCACCAGAGCTCAGAGCAGTGCTTGGTACATAGGAGGCGTTCAACAAGCTTTCATTGAAGGAATGATTGACTCATGGACTCATTGAATAGGGTTGTTACGCTATAAGATAGATATAAATATTACCTGCCCTCTCCCCATTTTACAGAAGAGAAAACTCCACTTGGGAGAGAATCAGTAACTTGACCCGTGGTCATACAACTAGTACATGCAGGATCCCAGATGCAAACCCTGCTCCAGCACCAGTGCAAGCTCTCTGCCAACCACACCAAGGAGCAGCAGCCCCACATCTGACTGTTTTTAAAAAATATATTTTATTGATTTTTTACAGAGAGGAAGGGAGAGAGATAGAGAGCTAGAAACATTGATGAGAGAGAAACATCGATCAGCTGCCTCCTGCACATCTCCCACTGGGGATGTGCCCGCAACCCAGGCACATGCCCCTGACCGGAATTGAACCTGGGACCCTTGAGTCCGCAGATCAACGCTCTATCCACTGAGCCAAACCGGTTTCAGCCCCACATCTGACTTTTATATCTCCGCAGTCTTGGTTATGCTTCAAGGAGGCATAATTTCAAGAACCTACTCTCTCGGAATCTGCATAATGGTGAACTATTGTAACAAAGAACTAAGACATACATTTACACATTTCTACAGTTATATACACCCAGGCAGCCCACATTAAGAATGCCCAACACAAACACCCAATTTCTAAAGTAGATTAATCTGGAAGGGTTCATTTGCTTTACGGAAAAATGTCTTTGCACTATAAAAAAAAGGGGGGGGTCATCAAAGGGTTGTTGTTTTTTTAAGTTAGACCTTCTCTGGGCACTGCAGTGCTTACCTGAAGGACACAGCAGGGCAGAGTGAGGGCACCAACATTGGTGGGTCACCTGCTGTGTACCAGGCACTTACCCTGTAGAGGAGATAGATGTTTTATCCCCAGTTTAGAGATAAGGAAACGGAAGGTCAGGTTCAACATGTTCACTCGTTCCTGCTCTGTGCTAGGAACCCATGCAGGCCCTGGGGAATCAGATATATGCAGACCCATCTTTGCCCCCCATGGTGCATTCAGTCTAATGGGGAAAGATAGGTAACAAACAAGTAAATGAATAAGTGAACAAATCGTCGAGAAAATGTCATGTTATGATAAGTACCATGAAGGAAACAGTGTGATAAGAGGGAGCTGGGGGATCTAATGCAGATACAGAGGCATTAGGGGACCCCTTAGACTCCTCAGCTGGAAATTGGTCAACTTCATTTCTGGCTCCTCAGCCCCAGTACAGGGAAGGAAGGCAGGGAGGGAGGGAAAGCAAGAGGGAGGGAGGAAGAGAGGGAGGGAGGGACAGAGGGAGGGAGGGAGGCAATCAACCTATTCCTTCTCTCATACTACCTTGGCAGAAATCCAGTGGGAAGAGCTGCTGAAAAAACAAGCTGTATTGGAAACCATTGTCCATTACAGACCCATCTGAGGTTAGCTCTGAAGCCCTGGCACCAATCCTCTGAGAAAACAGGAATGTGATTTGTAAAATTCCAGCTCAGCCAGCTGGGTGAGAGAAAGGAGGCTGAGGCCATGGGCAGACAGGGTGATGCAGGCTGAGGAAAGTGAGGCTTGATGAGGGATTATGAGCCAGACAGTCCAGACTCAACTTCTGGCTCAGCTACTGAAGGACATGTAGCTTCAGGGAGGATATTCAACCTCTTTGGGCTCCAGGCTGCTCACCTGTAAAATGGGTACAATGACAGTACCACCCCGCCGCCCAGGGTTGTAGGAAGAGTTAACTGAATCAGTGTGCACCACGGTGACACGGAGTGTCAATCAAAAGGTGTAAGAATTTAGCTGAGGGAGGAATCAGGGTACCTGAGGATGCAGATGGAGAAAAAGGGCAGGAGAAAAACTAAAGAAAGGCAGAGGGAAGAGACACAGGGGAAGAGAAAGTGCGTGTGCACATAGTTACAGGGCTTCCCTTCAACTTCCTCCAAAGTTTAATAGATTTCTAAATGGGCTTATTATCACCACCTATGAATTCTTTAAAGGACCTAATTATAAAACACCAAACTAGCTAATTAGGTTTCCTGAGCTCGCCTTGTCACAGGTGCAAACAAGCTCTCTGGACAGTAGTCCTGGCAAAGCCTGCAGAGCCGGATCAATGGGGGGTGGGGACTATCTAAGGCTCACAATTAGGCCCATAATGGTGAGCCCCTGCTGCCACTGCCAGGTCTCCAGAGATGCTCACTGCCAGATTCTGTCCCCTGGTGGGCGCGGACAGAAGGCCTACAGAACAGGATCCAGCTTCCCTTGGGCTCTCTGGGCTTGGGGCTAAGGATGAAGCAAGTGGGTGTCCCCAGAATCCAGTTTAGCGGGGCCTGTAGATAGGGGGAGTGGTCACAGAACCAGGCCCTTGGCATTCCATTCTCTGAAGTGCCCAGGGCAGGAGCCACAGAGGTCCTGAGTAAATGCACTTGTCTCACACATCACTGGAGAAAAGAAGGCACTTGGGGGTCTAAACTGGCAGATGGCTATGCCCCCCACATTAGATTAGAGGTCCCCCAGGGGTGAGGGCTGAAGTCTCAGTGCTTTGCTGGCACTACATGAAGCCCTGTCTTCACTACAGTGGTTTCCAGAGTGTGTTCCTCGGGCCAGTAACTTCACATTACCTGGACACCTGTTAGATATGCAAATTTCCAGACATCACCCAAAGGTGGGGTGGAGGAAACCAAGTTGTAATGATCCGGCAGGAGACTCTGTGGCTGCTCAGTTTGAGAACCACTGCTTTCCTATCTCCAGGACGAGGCCATTAATCAGTGCAGCTGCCAATAGTGGTGCTGCTGGCTGGGGTGCTGTGTGGGGGGGAGGGGGGCGGGGGGCGGGGGTGTAAGGTCTGTTTTTTAAATTAAACTTAATGATGGCCATTAAGGGGGCATCCCCTGCACATAATTAATTCCGCTTTGCAAAAAGGGGCAGGTGAGAATTGGACAGCTCATGATGCTCACCGTGTGCCTCCCCTCATCCTTCCACACCCTCATCTTCTCCAGGGTCTTTCTCTTCGGCCCTACAATCAAGGCTGATTCTCTTTCCACGTGGTGGCCTCCCCAGAGTCTGAGATTTGTGAGGTACAAGATCCATATCACTGTCCCCCCTCTTGCTAACTCCGTCCTGGTCTCCCAACTCCTCTGCAGCCATACAGGGCCCCAGTGTTCCTCTTTCACCAGACCATCTCCACTCTTACTGGCTTGACATATTAAGCACAAGGGTAGAATTTTGCTCATAGGTGCCATGGCTTTAAGGGGTGTGTCAACCCTGGAGCTGAAAACCCAAACCGACCTGTTCCGACCAAGGATGACCAAAATCCCGGGGCTCTGGACTTGGGCAGATCAGGCCATACTTCACTAGCTGTGTGACCCCAGACAAGTTCACTCAGCTCTCTGAGCTTCATTTCCACTGCTCTCAGAGGTGGGTGACACCACCTATCTCTTAAGGTCATGGTGGGGATGAACAGAAACTCTACATGAAAAGCACATAGGCAGCACCTGGTACATATCAGGGCTGGGAACACATTCCCCTCCCTACTACATCCACCGTGTGGGCTCCAGATGGGCTCAAATGGGGCTCATCCTCATTGATCCAGGGATATCTCTGGGTTGCACCAGCCCCCCTCTGCCCTCATTCCATTAGTAAATCCTGGAGTCTAGGTGCTGGGCCAACTTTAATGTGGTCCAACAAACCTCTCATGGGCATCTGTTGTATGCCAGGTGCCCTGACAGTATCTGAAAGGACTTTGTACTCTCAAGTGTGGTGGGAAAGGCACATCAACAATGCATCCTTAAGAATAAGGGATAGAGGAGGAGGGAGGAGGCAACGAGGTGCCAGAAAATAGCACAGCTTTAGAGACAGACCTGGGTTCAAACCTCGGCTTCATCACTGAGTAACCAGGTAACCTTGCACAAATTACTTAACCTCCCTGTGTCCCATTGTCCTTCTTTATAAAATGGGGGGGAGGGAGGGAATAAGAACTTCAAAGGATGAGGCTTACAGATGTTGTGGGTAAGCACCTGGCACATGTGAAGGCTCAGAAAATGGTGTTATTATTATTAAGGCTTCCTTGCTCTCCTCGAGCCCACCTCACCTCTGCAGGGTCAGGGTCTGAACCGTTTTGGTGGCCCTGGGCTTCGGGGTTAACCAGATGATCCTTTAATACACAAAGAAACCCCAACCAGTTTAACCTCAGCTGAGGCACAGAGGGCCCAGCCACCCAGTGAATGCTGGCCCCAAATCCTGTGCTCCATTATTGCATCTGAAAATCCGTTAAAATTTCACACAATTTCCTGCACAGCAGTGCGCTTCATAATGCTGGGAGCCAAGCCGGCCCAGTAATTGGGACTGGAGTGGGGCAGAGTCCAAAGCAATTAATCCAGCCTCTTTCCTTGTTTGCGCCAGGATAAGCCTGACGGGGTGGGGAGTAATTGGAAAGGAGCGGCCTCCATCCCCAACTCCAAATTAATATTTTCCTGTCCTGATTTAATTCCGCCCGGGAACAGTGACACAGAGACACGCCATGTCAAGCGCTAAGTAATCCGCCACCAGCCACCTGAGGAGGAGGAAAGGACTTTTCCTTTTCTTTGCAGTTGGTAGGGAGATAGACAAGAATGGCAGCTAACAAGACAGAACCTCAGAAGTTGGAGGGCCTTCCAAGGACATCTGTAGTCCCACTTCCTCCCAATGCAGGGACATGCCACAAAGGAGGGAGGAAAGCAGGAACTTGAGAAGATGAATGCACCTGAGTTCAAATCCTGACTTTGCCACTCCGATGTGTGATCCTAGGCAAGTCATTTAACCCCACTGAGCCTTAGTTTTCTTGTCTGTAAAATGGGAATAATCATACCTACTATGAATAATTGTCATAAGAATTCATTACAGTAAATATAAGGCACTTAGTGCCTAGTAGATGACTGTCAATGGTAGCTATTTTTCCCATTATTCTAGGCTTTATGACGAGGAGCTAAGCATAATGCTAGACGCTGAGAATACAAAGGAAAATAAAATATGGGTCCCAGCCTTTAAGGAGTTTGCATTTTAGTCCCATATATCCTAGGCTGGTACACAATAGGTGTTTAATATATGCTAGCTCCCTCCTTCGGCCGATGGCATCCCTGGGCAGGTGATCAACCTCTGCTTGGTCACTGTATTATTGAGGCATGTGCCTATGTTTCTAGCCTTTCTGTCCCCTCGTCCTGCTGGTTCTACCTCCTCTCTAGAGCTAGCTGGAGAGAGGGATACAGGCACATGAGTTGGACTCAGGAATCTGCAGATTTCTGCTGGTGATCTCCCTGTCCCGACTGAGCCCTTCTCCAGTTGGCTCAATAGCCTTCTAGTAGTGAGAAGGACTCCTAACTTGATCCTCTCTCATCCTGGGTGATCACCCCAGGAGTTCAGGTATGTTTGGTAACCTGGGGAACTGGGGTTGAACTAAGTGTAACCAACCACAGGGTATCCTTCCCTGACTCATATCCCACCCACTCCCAGATTTCCCTTTCACCTCCCAAATAAACCACTTCCACTGAATCCTGGTCTCGGGGTCTGCTTCTGGGTGACATTGAACTAAGACAACCAGGTATTCTGTAAACCCTGAGGCCTGAGCAGCCCAGCTGTGGGGTAACAAAAGGCAGCACCAGGGGACAGAGGAGACAGAACATGCCACCTCACTGCTGGGTAGCTCTGGGCATCCTAAGGGTATGGTGAAGTAGGCAGAGGTGCCTGATAGAAAGGCAGAGGTTAACCAGTGGGGGCAGGGCAGACTTACTGATGAGCAGTCTGAGTCCCCATCCACCCAGGTAATTCAGAAACACTTGAAGGCTACTAGCCGGCAGGAATCTTATAGACTCACAAATAGGCAAGAAACTGGGAAATATGGTTCTTTATGCTCCCGTCCCACACTGGGTGGAAAGAAAAAACCAGGGTAGGGAGGGAAGAAGATGTCTCATTGGGCTCCAAACTCCCCGAATAAAAACCATTCAAGCCAAAGCATGAAGTTACCAGAAAAAAAACGTGTGTTCGACAAAACTGCAGGGAAACACTATGCAAATGTCAAAGTGATGAGGACAGGAGGGGGGAGAGGGACAGGAATAAACCAAACATTAAATCAAATCAGTAGGAGAATAATAGCTAAACTCCTTCTTACTTGTAGCACTCAATTCTGCAGTCGATATGGTCAGGAATGAATGAATGGCCTGCTCAGAGCCACATCTAATTCAATGTGTGTAGCACCCCAAACACCACGAGGAGAGCCAGCCAGGAGTAACCCTTCCCCACCCCACATCTCTCACCCACAGAGGCAAATGGGCACAGGGAGGGGGCCAAATCTAGCCCCCCAATGCAGCTGGTGTGTAGTGGAGAAGCCCTGCTTAGGGACTGGGTGGCATGGGGCAAATCACGTCCCCTCTCCGAGACTCTGGGAAGCCTGGTGGTGGCTTATCATCAAGGTAGTGGGCTTCCTTGTCCTCCAGGAGCCCCCTGCCTCTGTAGGGTCAGGTCTGAACCACTCTGGTAGCCCTGGGCTTTGGGGTTAACCAGATGATCAGTTCAAAGAAAGGGATGAAGCAGGTCAAACTGGGCCAGATGATTTGTGTCCTATCAGATTTTATTTTGCTGTGTGGATCCAAAATGAGGGTTTGAATTTGGTTGGGTCTTTCTGTTTGTTTGTGTTTTAAGAAACTGGAATTGGAGATGAGGGGGAGAGTACTGTCTGGAAGGAGAGAAGAGAAGCCCAGTGCATGGTGTGACTAGTTTGGAGTGTGACATGTGATGTTATCAACTCCCCTGTCTTTCCATGAAAACTTTAGTGAAATCCACTCTGCTCACCTAGGCTTTGGGGATGGATATACATGTGATGCCTGCTGCAGAGTGAGTGTGGGTAGAGCAGAGGCTGAAGGGGGCCCAGCTGCATTCGGGTCCCACCTGTGGAGGATCTCCCAGTCGATGCTCCATTACTCCATTTCACAGCCATCCGTGGACCACGGACAATGCCCAGGCATGGTGCTAAGGCTGGGAGCAACCATGTACATGATGTGGTCCTGCCCTCAGTGAAAGGCCAGAGGTGAGGATACAACAGGCATATCCATTCAGAACCTGGGAGAAATTCTGCAGACAAAGCCAGGTTCTAGGGCCAGAGGGCAAATGAGTCTTCTCTGAGCAGCTTCTCACTCAATCTTCAGAAACTTGGCTCAGAGAGTAGGGGACTGGCTCAGGGTCACACAGCTGGGAAGGGGTAAAACTGCATATGCACACAGGTCTGTAACTTGGGAGCATTGCTTACAACTCACCGACCTGCCTGTGTAGAAATGAAGATGCTGGTGGTGAAGATGAAGCACTCTGTCCCTTTGCCCAGGGCAGCCTCAATGCTACACTGCTGTCCCCAAGCTCCCCCAACACATGAAGGACCCCTGGCCCTCAGCCTTGGGCTTTATCCCAACTGTCTCCAAAGTTCCAGACATGAGTTGGGGCCAGAAGAGCCTCACCTCTGCCCTTGCTCTGCCCACTCCTCCTGCCCTTGACCTCAGGGATTTCAGTGGACATCTGTAGCTTTTACTAGTAACTGCCTAGAACAGGGGTGGGCAAACTTTTTGACTCGAGGGCCACAGTGGGTTCTTAAACTGGACCGGAGGGCCGGAACAAAAGCATGGATGGAGTGTTTGTGTGAACTAATATAAATTCAAAGTAAACATCATTACATAAAAGGGTACGGTCTTTTTTTTTTTTTTTTTTTTTTTTTTAGTTTTATTCATTTCAAACAGGCCGGATCCGGCCCGCGGGCCGTAGTTTGCCCACGGCTGGCCTAGAATCTATCTCTTGAAACTGTATCTCAGATTTCCTTTGGAGCCTCTCTCTCTGACTCTGAGTCCATGTGGTTCTCAATTCCACATGGCTATGGGCCTGAAATCCTCCCACTGCCCCTGGTTATAGGGATTGGTTCATGGGTGGGCATGTGACCTAAGCTGAGCCAATGAAATTCAGTCTTGAGAATTTTACTGTCACTATTAGGAAGGAGATGTTCCCTTTGTTGAACCATTAGGCTGTGGGCCTAGTGCTACTGGCAGCCACACTGTCACCATGAGGAGGGAGCATGCCTGAGAAAGAGGCAGCCTCCAGGAAGACTCCAGATAAGAGCCGAGAGGTGAAGACCGATCTTTGGTGTTAGCTGAACTCCTGGATCACACTGCACCTGAAGACTCCCTTGGCTTCTTCAACAGTCAATCACTGCCTTTTCATTTAAGCCAGTTTGAAATTTTCCCCAAGCTGAGAAGAATTGGGACTGATATACTCATCAATATCTTGTGGGAATTGTGCCAGTGTGCTAACCACTGCACACTTTAATCCCCTGGAAGGAATCTCAGATGGATTGAGTCCAAATCCATTTTTGACAGCAGAGGAAACTGCCCCCTCTTTTTTTTTAAGTAACATCCAAAGCCACAGAGCCAGTTAGGGGCAGAACAGATTCAAACTCAAACCATACAACTCATTCCTGTGTCCTTTCTGAACCATCATGTGATCCATTTTGTCTAGTTATGAAAAGGTGTGTACGCAGAGTATATACATTGTGTGTGGGGGGGTGTGTGTGTGTGTGTGTGTGTGTGTGTGTTTCTGTGTTGTCAGAAAGATGCTGAGGTCCCTGAGGGCCAGGCTGTGCGACTGAAATCCCTGACATCTCCCAGAGCCAAGTTCATGTGGGAGGTCCCCTCAAGTGATCCCTGGGCTTCCTGAGAATTCCACCCTGACATGCCTGGAGCTGGGCAGTAATGTGGTTCTGGGAGTGACATGCTGCATCCAGGGGAAGAGTTCAAATTCTCTGAGAGTTGGGCTAATGTGATGTTGAACATAATAAGAACTATTCTAGCAGGAGAGATAACTTACATGAGTTCTCTCTTGTGAAATAGTAAGACACTTGCTAACAAGAAAGCTACTGTGTTCCACTTTAAGAAAATCAATACACAAAATATAAACTTACCCTCTGAATTTAGAGGATAAAGGACAGTTTTATAAAAGAATTCTCTTTCACCAGACACCAGCTCCATTGAGGAACCCTGGCAGGTGTTTTCAGGCCTCCCTCCCCGGCAGGGAGGTAGAAATGAAGGAAACAAATCATTATGAGGCAAAGGGCTGAAACAATGACCACTGAGAGGAAGGCCAGGATCTTGGAGTAGATAGAGGAGGTCAGTGGACAATGGTCATGGAGACAGTAGTGTAATGTGTGCACACCTGTGTAAAGCAGCAGCACCATTCCTAACTGAGCTAGGCCAAACCCCTTGGTCCATCCAAGCAAGGTCTTGGACCCCAAATTCTGGGGTGGTCTGGGCCCAAGCCCAGGAGGCTACAGTACAGTATATTACAACATCTACTGCCATCTCTCCCAACCCGTCCCCGAAGGCTCTCCCTGGGGCCCACCTCCTGAGGGAGGAGTGTGCTTTCCATTCCACTGACATTGGACTTGATGCTATGACTCCTTTGGGTGAATGGAATGGGAGCAGAAGTGACATACACTACATCCAAGCGAAAGCTTTAGAAGCATCACATGTTTCCACCATCTTTCTTACTCTTTTCCCTCTGCCACCGAATAGCAGGTCTTTGACTGGGGCTACTTGGTCTGTCTGAACCCCAGAATGAAGACAATCAGAGCTGAGCCACAAACAACCCACAACAGGTATATACCATGAACAAAAAACAAACTCATGTTGCCACTGAGATTTGAGGATTATTTGTTATTGCATCATAAACTAACAAAAGCTGACTAATACAGAAGTCAACATTCACAGCTTTAAGGCCACCTCTGACAACCCAGTGGGATAAGTGGCTCAGCTATATGGTGTGAGATCAATGGGTACAGCGGTTTACATCCAACATATGGGATACTTAGTAAAATGCAGATTCCCAGATCCCCCTCCTGAGATTTGGAGCCAGTTCATCTAAGGAGGGACCCAGGGATTCATATTTTCAACAAGCTCTGAAGATGACACGTGGGTTCTCAAAAAAACAGACTTTGAGGAACCCTGATCTGAGGAGTCCAATCTTTTTTGTATCCAGAGAGGCACAGTGACATGCTTAAGGTCACACAGCAAGGTGCCAACAGGAAACAGGTCTCCAACTCTTTCCCCTGAAGCATACAGTCCTTCCCCAGAGAAACAGGGGTCGGGGGGGGGGGCAGAAGGGAAAAAAGAAACTCACAGGTTGAAAATGCAGCTCCAGAGAGAAAGACCAGTGGAGCCTAGGAACTCAGGTTGGGCCATCATCCAGGTTCCAAGCTGAGAAAAAGGCTACCCTGCCATGGATGGTAGGGGGTCCCTGGGGCCTTCCCTGGAAGAGTGGAGGTGGAAGAAAGGAGTCAGATTACAGAGCAGGGAAGCTAGAGGAAAGAGAAAGAAAAACAGAAGGGGGGAAAAAAAGTCTTCCGGCCTTGGTGAGCCCAAACATCCCCGGCATCGCTGCAGGAACCGCCCCAGCCCGCTTCGATTTTGATGTACAGTTTGAAACAAATCAATAGCGGTATAATAATACTCAGCACGCTGTGTAATTTTTATATCATTAGTTTTCATTTTCCGCTCCCCATGCATCAAAAAACTTACAACGGGCTCGTAAAGTTTATTTAGTATTCCATGAATTCCTAATCAGTTTCATTTCATAATGATTCAGGAGCCGCCCGCTGCCTAGGCCCCCATGTCAAAAAATCGATAAAACCAACACAGTTTTCCTGATGGCGGCTGCAAAAGGATCTATTGTAGGGAATTATGATTTATGCCCTGGCCTGAGCCGTGAGCAGCAGCCTCCACCCGCAGCTCAGGGCTGAGGTCTTCGCCAATAATGATTTATGCACCTTCTGCTGGCCCCACCCTAGATCCCTCCCTGCTCAGCTGGCCCCTGACACTGGGGGGAGGGTGCAGGGCCCAGCTGGGAGGGAAGGAGGAAGGCCAGAGAGGGAGGCCCGCCTACTGTCTGAGCTCCCCTGCATGGGCCCAGCATCCTCCTCTAGGTCCAGTCACCCCCAGAAAGGCCTGGGCAGAGAAGTGAGGTGTTTAGGGAGCCCCTCTAGGCCCAAGGAGCTACAGAGGGCACAGGACTGGGACAGGTGTACATGAGTGGGGTGGGGGTAACCTGCCTCTCCAACTGGAACCCTCATCCCGTCCAGCCTTCTTTTCTGACCTCGCAGATGGGCTCTTGGCCCCCACCTCAAACCATGCGGTCACCTCTGCCCTCACGCTGGCGCTGGCCCAGGGAAGCTGAGTGGGAAAGAGGTCCCAAGAGGCATGGAGGCAAAAGGCCCTCGTTGGACCTCATGGGATGCAGACACAGCAGGCTTCCAGGAATTCTGAGGCTGGAATGGAAGTTTGCAAGACTCCCAAAAGGGAGCAGGGGGTGGAGCTGAGTATCTCTGGCCCCTTCTCTTCTCCATGAGGCAGCCTGGGGCTTGGTTTTTCAGGACCTTCCACCCCCACCCGCACCTCCCATCCCCTTTCCTCCACTGGTGGGTGATTAATAGGTCTGAGAGACATGTTAATGGGATGAGCATTTGGGCCAACAATTGGTTTAATTAACAGCAACTAACCTAACCCAGAAAGGGAGATCTCAGGGTGACTTCATAGGGGAGAGAATGCCATCATGTGACAGGCAGCCACCGGCATCTGGGCTGCCAGCATGTGCACCCTGCCCCCAGGCTATCAGCTGGATCTCTTGGCCTCCACATAGTGTGTGGGGAAGGCAGGGATCTGACTCTTTTGAAGGGCTGAGAGATTCAGGGGCTGGGTCCCTGCAGCACCTCTGTCCCAGATCTGAGGTGGCACTTTAGCCTTAGACCCAAGTTAGAATAAATGGGCTTCCTCCTCACACCTTCACTTGCTTTTTTATTCAATCATTCACCAAATATCCAGGAGACAACTCACAGCAACTCCATCCATATCTGGCCTGACGTTCCCCAGATGGAGAGTGGCAAAGCCAGGGTTCTAACCAAGGTTTTCTGGGCCTGGATACTAGGGCTGCCTGCCTGCCCTGCCCTGCTTCACCCAGACGGATCTCCCCACTCCTAGCCTGTGGCACTCTCTTCAGACCCAGTTGGAGGGTGGCTGCTCTCCCTCCATCCCCACTCTTAATCGCATGCACACAGCAGCATGAAAGAGTCCAGATTTGGGGGCCAGACCTGGATTCGAGTCCTAGTTTTTACCACTACCAGATGAGCGACCTTGGGCAATTCAATTAACCTTTCTGAGGCTAACTTTCCTCGCGTGTAAAATAGGGATAATCATTTCTGCCCTACAGATGCTGATGGTCAAAAGGGCAGGTACATCAAATACCTGTCCCCTGGTGTATGCTTCCTGCCCTTCCCCCACTCCCTCAGGGCCTCTCAGCCTCACTCACTCCCCAAAGAAAGAGGGCCTGGATAGGTCCCCCATCCTCCCAGGATAATCAGGAAACCAAAACCCAGCCAGGACTTGAGCATCAGTGGGCTCCAGGCTGGGCCACTACTCTGAGCTGGGGCTGAAGGAGGTGAGCCCAGATCCATCTGGGCAAATCTGAGCCTTGGTTTCCCCATCTGTGAGACAAGGGCTGATTCCTTCGAGGTTGATGCCTGGCAGCCCACTGTCCTGGGCATCTGGGAACTAGCAGCTCCTCCCAGGTCTGAAGTCAGAGGGTGGGAGGGCCTGGGTGAGGAGTGAGAGCCCCTGGATCTGGGTGGGAGAAGAGGAGGGATCCTGGCCCCTTCCACCCCCAGTAGGGACCTGAGAGGAAACGCTGCCCGCCCGCCCCCCACCCCCCACCCCCCCTTCCCCCAAGGATGCAGCTTTGCCTGTCCTGCCAGGTCCCGATGTGCAGCTCAGGTCAAGCTGCCCCTGGGCTCCCGGGTCTCTTTCCTTTTCTCGTTGCTTCTGTCTCCCTGTCCTTGTGTCTCCAGGGAGTTTCCAATCCTTCTGCCTCTTCTCTGCTCCTTCCCTCCACCACCCATGTCACCCACCTCACTCTCTAGGCCAGTGGTTCTCAACCTTGGCTGCACATTAGAGTCACCTGGGAATCTTTTTAAAATCCTGATTTCTGGGCCTCATCCTCCGGAAATTCTGTTTCTTTGTTATGGGGTGGGGCCACAACATTAGTAACAAAGAAACAGAATTTCCGGAGGATGATGCCCAGAAATCAGGATTTTAAAAAGATTCCCAGGTGATTCTAATGTGCAGCCAAGGTTGAGAACCACTGCTCTAGGCAGAGGGATTCTAACGCCTCCCCACCCTGACAGGCAGTGCTAAAAGCCCTGAGATTCCCAGGGAACCACCTCTCTCCCCTGCTCCCCTCTCCACTGTTCCCCCTTTGTCCCCTCAACTGTTCCATCACCCTGGGGCTCAGTGTCAGTCCCACTGGGAAGGTAGCAGACCCATGGCCGACCCAGGCCCAGAGCTGGACACACGCCTGCCCACCACAGCCTGGCTCCCACAGCTTGAGGGCACTTGAAGGGCCAATGGATCTCAGTCCCCTTCTTCAGACGCCCACAAACACACACCAGCTCCTCAACCCCAAGGAGCCAGCTCCGCATGAACTTTGCTTCCTCCATCCCCTCCCCTCTTTCTCTGTCCCTGCACTCACCTCTCATTCTACCACGGGCCAGAGCCAGACAGACAGCCCAGTCTCAGCTGCTCCAACTCAGCTCTCTGAGCATCAGCTGCTCCACCTGGCAATGAGAGTGTTCCTGTCAAAGGTAAGAACCAGGATTGGATAATGTACCAGGGGCTGTGACTCCTTTAACAATCCTCAGATGCCACTGCACAGAGCATGGCCCCCAGGACTGTGCCCCAGCAAGCACTCTTCCCACAGCGACCCCACAAGTTACAAAGCTCCCCAAACTGGCAGAGTCCCTGGAGATCAGAGGCTGGTTCAGGGACACAGAGGGTCACAAAGAGACTAGGACCAAAAAGCATCCATGTCCCACAGGACGAGAGGGAGCAAGGGGTCCAGGGCTAGGGAGAGATTTGGCCACCTGTCAGTGGAAGGATTATGCACCAGGTATTTAACCTCTGCTCATTTGTAGGACCAACAATAACCCTGGGCTCCCAGGAGCGCCCTGTGGATTCAACAGGAAGTGAGAGGATGGAAGGAATGAGAGATGGGGCTTTGGAAGCAGAAAGTGGATTCTAATCACAGCCAGATGACTGTCTTCCCATGTGACCTTTGGCAAGTTTCCTAAGAACTTAACGCTGCACTGTCCTCAGCTGCACAGTGGGGTGACCATCACCTCTCTTGAGGGTAGCATGGGTTACAGGTGTCATGTGGCATTTAGAACACAGAGCTGGCACCCAAGTGCTACTGGTAACTTTTGTGTCATGGGCACAGTGCCTGGCAAAAGAGAGGGATTCAATAAGTGGGGTTTTTTTCAATTTATTAGCAGGGAGTGAGGACAAAGATTATTATGGGGGGCCCATAAAGGACCCCATGTGAAGAGGGCGGGGGTGAATTTGGTATGCTCATTTCCAGGCATCTACAACATTTCTAGCCATCAATGTCTCTCTGGCCCCAGAGCAGAGCAAGGACTTGAGTCCCATCTGACAATTAAACTGAGACTCAAGGAGGTTTAGTGGATTTTCCCCCAAGATCTCACAGAAAGGATCTACCCACCACTGAGCTCTACCACTCAGCAGTACCCAGGCAGGACTCCAGACTCAGGAAGTCGCTGATGCCTCCGGCCTTCTCAGACAAGTCCTAACAGTCATCACCACATACTGGTGATTTCAACGTGCCAGGCATTTGCCTAAACACTGTAAAGGGTTTATCTCATTCAATGCTTGAACCACCTATGACGCAGGTTTCCTTATGCTCTCCATTTTACAGGTAAAGAAACTGAGGCACAGGAAGTTAGGTGGCTTTGCTTTTATGTCCTCACAGCTGAAGGTCAGATTTCATTATATCAAGAGCCATTACAACCAAAGTCCCAGTGCTACCGAAATATTACCAAAACCAGGCCAGGAGGCAGGTAGCCAGCTCAAATAGTGCCTCCTCAAAGGATTGGGCAGAATGGTGAGCTGCAGCCCTAACTGGTTTGGCTCAGTGGATAGAGTGTCGGCCTGCGGACTCAAGGGTCCCAGGTTCGATTCCGGTCAAGGGCATGTACCTTGGTTTCGGGCACAACCTCAGTAGGGGGTGTGCAGGAGGCAGCTGATTAATGTTTCTCTCTCATCGATGTTTCTAACTCTCTATCACTCTCCCTTCCTCTCTGTTAAAAAATCAATTAAAAAAAAAAAAAAGAATGGTGAGCTGCATGTTCCATTTCACAAACAGAGAAACTGAGGCTCCAAGAGGACTTCCAGAGAGGAAGGGGTGAGTCATCCACGTGAGTCTGGCCATGAAACCTCCAAGGCTCTTTCCATCCCTAGCCCTTCCTGAGCCAGGCCCTGACACAGGTACCTGGGGCAGATGCACTGACTCACTCTGAGAGGGACACACACAAGGGGGTGCTGATATTTATGCATCCTGGCAAATTCACATGGCACGGTGCCTCCCCCCATCCACATGCACACGGCACACACCCAGCCACACATGCACACATACTCTCACAAACTCAACACTGAATGTACACTGGTGTCATCTAGGGAGCTTTTAGTCACACCTGTGTCCTGCCCCACCCCCAGGGATGCTGATGGAATGAATGTATATTAGTCATCATTGCTGCATAACAAATTACCCCCCCCCCCCCAAAATGCAGCACCTAAAAACTACATTTCTCCTCTCATGTGGTTTCTGAGGGTCAGGAATCTAAGAGCAGCTGGCTGGGAGGCCCTGACTCAGGATCTCTCATGAGGATGTAGTTCAGATGACCGCCAGGGCTGCAGTCATCCAAAGGCTTGACTGGGGCTGGAGGATCCGCTCCCGGGATGACTCAGGTGGCAGGATTTCTCAGCAGAAGGCTTCAGTGCCTTGCCACATGGGCCTCCCCAAAGGGCTGCTTGAGTGTCCTCGTGGCATGGCAACTGGGTGAGTGATCAAAAAGAGTACAAAGAAGAAACCTAGTGCCTTTTACACCCTAACCTCCCAAATCACATATTGTCACTTCTTCTTTGTTTGTTTGTAAGAAGAGCCCACATTCTAGGGGAAGGGAATTTGATTCCATCTTCAGAAAGGAGAAGTATCAACGGATTTGTGGGTATATTTTAAAACCACCACCGTGTATGAAGTGGGGCCAGGGCACTGGGAATGTAAACACTCCCCAGGTGACTCCAAGTCAGGCTGAGACCCACTGGGATGCAAAGTCACCGACTGGAGCGGGTACAGGAGGGATACTCTGTTGGGCCTGGCTTCAGGGTTGAGTCAGTCTGCAAATCCCCCTTCCCCAGGGAAGCCCAAATCTGTAGCCTCAGCCCAGGCCCTGGGTCCCAGTTCCCACCCCTCTCTGGTCTCCCCCAGAGGCCTTCTCAAAGACCCTCACCCATAGACTCCAGGCCAGACCCCCAGCCCAGCACCACCCCTGCACCACCCTGCTCCTAGGTCTGGATTAAGGGCTGTGCATGTGTGTTGGTTTTGGGGGACATGTGTGTGCGCATGTGTATGTGCATGTGCCCACAAGGCTTGTCTGCTCACAGACCAGGGCTTCCTGACAGGAGGACCTCAATCTGTCTTCTCTCCCTCCTGTCTTCCTTCCTTTCTTTCACTTTCTCTCTTCTCTTCCCTCTCTTTTCTTTTCTTGCTCTTGACTCTTACCTCCTCCCTGTCTCTCTTGAGTCTCTCTCTCCCTCTTACTTGTCAGGAGGCCCAATGGATTCTTTAAATATTTGGATGGAGCAACAAGTACAGAGCAGCCCAGAGTGGAAGGGGAGTGGCCCTGGACTTCCCTGCCAACCTCCAGAAAGCCCAGCCCCAGCCATGCTACATTCCTACGTCATCGACTCCCATTCAAGAGGGCTGAAGGGTGGTAGGTGGGAGCCAGAAAAGAGCCAACGCTGGGGCGATGTCCATTGCCCAACTCCTCTGTTACTCTCTCCCAGCCAATTGCCCCTCTGCCATAGGCCTGACCAGCCGGCCTCCAGAACCCTCCTTCCTCTCCATATTCTCTCTCTGTTTCTCAGTCTTTCTGTCTCCAGCTCCCCCCTCCCTCCTGGTTTCTCTGGCTTTTTCTTGGAGAGAAGCAGGCCTGGTTACAGCTCCGAAGGCTGTGGAAATGAGAGTGCTGCACCTCACGAGGAGAGCAGTTCTGCCCTAGTAATGAGGAGGAAAGAGAACTCTTCCAGGGAATTAATGAGACCACCAAGAACAAAAGAGGCGACCAGCAGAGGCCAGAGAGGCGGGGCCCAGCTAAGCCGTCCCGCAGAACCGCAATAATAGAGTGAGGAAAAATGGAGTAGAGATCCCTGTGGTAAAAACTATTAGAGGAGGCGAATTATAAAACTATTAACCAGAATGTAACTCCCAATTAAAAGATGATTTAACACTGGAACCTGATGGATGAATTTTGATTAAATGGAGAACTATTAGGAGCCCAGGGATAAGACTGCTCCTGCCAGTTCTAAAAGTTAAAAGGCAGTTTGATATAAAAATTTATAAATTAAGGTTAATTACTTTAAATAACATGGCTGGAAGCAATGAAAGAAAATTTGTCAGAATCTCCAGAGTTTGGGGGCAAGATGGATACAGATGTTCAGCTGGCCCCAGGGAATCCAGGGGTCAGGGCAGGGGCAGCCGAGGCCAGCAAGAGGGCAGGTGAGGTCAGCACACTGGCCAAGCCCACCAAGAAGTGAGGGGCTGGCCAAGGCACCAAGCGGGGATGCCTGCATTGCCCTCCACCCTGAGGCCGCACCAAGAGACCTTGGTTCTGGAAGACGGACAGGAGGAGACCTCAGGGCCCCAAGCCCAGCCTGGGGAGCTAGGCTAATGGAGAAGGCATGGCCCCGGCCTGGTGAACCCTCCCTCTGTTGGAGGGGACATAGCAGGGATTTCCAGTCTGTGACCCACTGTTTACTGAGCACTCAGCAGGGGGACAACTCACACTACCTTGGTCCTGTCCCAGCTGAAGGGGTCACCCACATCCCCACGCCTGACCTGCAAGCCCTGCTCTGCACCCTCCACCCCATGGCAGGACAGGGCCCCATAAGGAGAGACTGCAGGGTCCGGGCTGCTCTTCACCAATGCCCCAGGGTGGGGGGCCATAGCCACCCAGCAGGGCCACCCCCTGCCCAGGCTCTGGGTCTTCCCTGAGCTGAAAGCCATGCTTCCAGGAGGCCCAGGCATTGCCCATACCCAGGGTGGTCAGAACCCTTTACCTCCAGGCAGACCCCTCAATGCTCTGCCCTGGGAAACTCATCCCCTCTCCAGCCCTCACCCTTGACAGCAGGATGTCCCCAGCATGTCAAGGGGACAGCCTTGTGATTGGCCCTGTCCTTGGGAGGACAGGACCATGGCAAAGGGTGTCCACTCCAGAGGACAGTACTGGGCTCACAGCCACAGCCACACGGTGAAAGGCCGTGGCCCAGGAGACATTAACGTAGGCTGGCCCGATGGTTGGGAGCATAGGAACTCCAGCCACACTCGGGTTCAAGCTCTGGCTCCAACACTTACCAACCTACATCTGTAGGATTTACCTCTCTGGGCTGACTTCCTCGTCTATGAAATGAAGATAACAATCCCGCCCTGGAGGATTGCCAGGAGGACAAAGGTGAGCCGTAATGCTTAGTAGGTGCTCAATAAATGGTAACAATTCTCAACTCATGTCTGTAAGTCTCGCCTCCTAAGAAATGAAGTTACCTGGCAGATTGCTACTGAGGTTCCTAGCACAGGTGCACAGGAAAACTTTGCCGGCAGAAGGTAAAAATACCTTATTTTATCTTCCAAACACCCTTTAAAGTCAGTCGTGTCAATCCCATCTCACAGAAAAGGAAACTGAGGCACAGAGAGGTTTAGTCACAAGCCCGGTCCCCAAGCTGGCAGTGGGCAGTCAGATCTTTCAGCTCCTGACCCCAACCTTGCACTGCCCCCAGGGCCCTGTGCTGAAGACTTTTTCATTAGCCTTTGCTGCGCCTTTATAAACCTCAAGTAAACCATTTGGAAGCAGAACCAGTGGGAAAGGAAGGAGGGAGTGAGGGGGTAGAGGAAGGAGTGGGAGGAGAAGGGAAGAAAGGAAGGAAGGAGGAAAAAGGAAAGGGAAAGGCGAGTATATTCTTTAACAAACCCCTGTGGGTCAGAAGTCAGGAGAGTTTCACTGGTAACGAAGGATGCACCAGGGAGATTCTGCTTCGGATATGGGTGCTGCTTACACAGGTGGTTCTACTTTGTAAAATGTGTCACTCTCTGCAATGATTTGTAGTCTTTATGTAAAAAATTATTATAATAAACAATTTTAAAATAAATATAATGATCAATGAAGTTTGTTATATAAGTTATACCTCAATAAAACTGTTTAAAAAAATAAATACAGAGGAAACCAAGATGGTGGCATAGGTAAACACCGGAGATTGCTGCCTCGCACAACCACTTCAAAAATACAACTAAAAGATGGAACGGACATGACCCAGAACCACAGGAAGGCTGGCTGAGTGGAAATTCTACAACTAGAAGGAAAGAGAAAAGCATACTGAGACTCAGAGGAGGTGCAGTGCGGAAGTAAAATACAAAGGTGCGGAGATGTGTGCAGAGCGGGCTGGCGGCTGAGGGCGCGGTTGTCTTCTTCAATCGGGAGGGAGTCTCAGGCTCTGGGCTCCAGTTTTGGGTGAGTCTCTGGGGACCCAGACTCAAACGGGAGAAGCGGGACTGTCTGACATTGGTCGGAACTTGAGGGCAGCTTTCTTTCCGAGGTACTTGCAGCGGTTGCTGGGACACTGAGAGGCAGAGCCTCTGAGGACAGGACTGAGAGCAGCCATAACTGCTCGCTCCACCCGCCCTATTGATCCCCTGGGATCCGCCCTGCCCAGGCCTTGCACAGAGGCATTTGCTGGATAGCCTCAGGCAAAGGCTAGATTAGCACCTCCCTAGAGGACAGAAGTTCTCCCACTGCAGACACAGCTGATTCTCACAGCCAGTTGGCCTGGAGGTCAAATCCCCCCCCAGTGTTACCTACAACAACCAAGGCTTAACTACAACAAGACTGCGCACAAAGACCACTAGGGGGTGCACCAAGAAAGCATAAAAAATGCAGAGACAAAGAAACAGGACACAAATGACAGAAATGGAGGAAAGCAAAATGCTGGATATAGAGTTCAAAACCACACTTTTAAGGTCTCTCAAGAACTGCCTAGAAGCCACCGATAAATTTAGTAAGGTCCTCGAAAAGACTGGTGAGACCACCGATAAATATAGTGAGATCCTCAAGAAATCTAATAAGACCCTCAATGTTGTGATAAAGGACCAACTAGAAATTAAGCATACACTGACTGAAATAAAGAATATTATACAGACTCCCAACAGCAGACCAGAGGAGCGCAAGAATCAAGGCAAAGATTTGAAATGCGAAGAAGCAAAAAACACCCAACCGGAAAAGCAAAATGAAAAAAGAATCCGAAAATACGAAGATAGTGTAAGGAGCCTCTGGGACAGCTTCAAGCGTACCAACATCAGAATTATAGGGGTGCCAGAAGATGAGAGAGAGCAAGATATTGAACACCTATTTGAAGAAATAATGACAGAAAACTTCCCCCACCTGGTGAAAGAAATAGACTTACAGGTCCAGGAAGTGCAGAGAACCCCAAACAAAAGGAATCCAAAGAAGACCACACCAAGACACATCATAATTAAAATGCCAAGAGCAAAAGATAAAGAGAGAATCCTAAAAGCAGCAAGAGAAAGAAACCCAGTTACCTACAAGGGAATACCCATACGACTGTCAGCTGATTTCTCAACAGAAACTTTGCAGGCCAGAAGGGAATGGCAAGAAATATTCAAAGTGATGAATACCAAGAACCTACAACCAAGATTACTTTATCCAGCAAAGCTATCATTCAGAACGGAAGGTCAGATAAAGAGCTTCACAGATAAGGAAAAGCTAAAGGAGTTCATCACCACCAAACCAGTATTATATGAAATGCTGAAAGGTATCCTTTAAGAAGAGGAAGAAGAAGAAAAAGGTAAAGATACAAATTATGAACAACAAACATGCATCTATCAACAAGTGAATCTAAGAATCAAGTGAATAAATAATCTGGTGATCATAATAGAATCAGGGACATAGAAAGGGAATGGACTGACTATTCTTGGGGGGTAAAGGGGTGTGAGGGATGCGGGAAGAGACTGGACAAAAATCGTGCACCTATGGATGAGGACAGTGGGTGGGGACTGAGGGCGGAGGGTGGGGCGGGAACTGGGAGGAGGGGAGTTATGGGGGGAAAAAGAGGAACAAATGTAATAATCTAAACAATAAAGATTTAATTTTTTAAAAAAGAGGTTATAACCATTACACACAAAAAATAAATAAATAAATAAATAAATAAATAAATAAATAAATAAATAAATAAATACAGTGCACCAAAGAGAGTCTTGCCTTTGCTTTGCACAGTGTATAATATGAACCACGTATTGTAAGACTGAGAGATGCAGACTAGCCCGTGGTGGGCTATGGGGTGAGTTCTTCTGGGACGGCTTCTCAGAAGAAGGGTGTTCTGTGGAGGTGAGGTGTGGAAGAGGGGCAGGAGACACAGGGTCCCCGTCTCACCACACACCCTGGCCACATCACCTCCCCTCTCCAAGCCTCTCTCATCTTCCTCAGAACAAGGTCAGTAATCTGGTTGTCCCAGCCCCTCCCTCTGCACATCTCCCAGAATCCCCCACCACCACCACCATTCCCTCCCATTTCAGACTTCACAGGAGGACTTCCCAAGCTAAAGAACCACTGTCATCAGGGCTCTGCTGGCTACGGAGGCCTGGGTTTGGGCCACCTTTGACCCTGTGGGCAGAACTAAACTGATACAATCATTTTCTAGCCTAATGAGCCCCCTACATCTCCTACAACAAGAAGCACCCTAAGATATAGTTCTGGAGTTAAAGGTCAAGGGTTAAAGGTCTAAGTTAGGATCAGATTCACCATTTTCCTTTTCTTCTTCTCTCTCCACTCAATGTTCCTAAATTCTCTAAAACTTCATTTCCTCATCAGTAAGATGGGATTCCTAGCTCCAACCTTGCAACGTTACTGTAAGAACTAGAAACAAGGTAGGTGAAGGAAGCTCCAGGCCCCAGGGCAGGGGGCCCCCAATGACAGCATACTCATCTAACTCTGGGCCACCCCGTGGCCCATCTCCACAGTGGCTGCATTCAGAGAAAACAGTCCATTGCCCAAACACATGAAAATGCAGTTCCGGTCCTTAGCAAGCATCCCAAAAGGCACTTGCATTCCTAAGACAAAATAACACTTCCTAGAGGTCTCTTTGTCCAACTGCACTCCCTCCCACAGCTCAGTCACAGTGCCTCAGTCTCCCCTCACCTCCCGCCACACCCAGTCCCTGCAGGTGACTGGCTCTCCTTGCTCTCCCTCCTGCTTTTTATCCTCTTCTATCCTTTTCGCCCAGGAGGGACACTCTGCCTTCTCTGAAGGAAATTAATCTGAGATTTCTAGGCTTCCTTCAATTTTCCAAGCCAGAGCAACTGAGACCCAAAGAGGACCGAACACAGGTAAAGCCTGGGGATCCTTGGGTACAAACTTTTTTAAGTCATGCACTAGGCAGTTGTTATTATCAGGTATGTCAACACATGATTATTGCCATCCACAGCTTACTCCTCCAGGAGCTTAGAGTCGAACTGAGGAAATAACCTGAAAGAGACAACCTGAGAATCTAAGCTGCACAGAACAGACATGCTGTTATGGACTGAATGGTTATGTCCCCTTGAAATTCATATGGTGAAGCCCTAACCCCAATCCCAATGTGATGGTATTTGGACGTGGGGCTTTGCGGGGGGCGTAATTAGGTTTAATGAGGCCACGATGGGATTAGTGCCAATGTCACCACCTGCAGGCCAGGAATCAGGACCTCACTAGGGAACCAAATCAGCCAGGGTCTACCTGGGACTTTTCAGAACTGTAAGAAGAAAATGCCTGTTCTTTAAACCACCCAGTCTATGGTATTTTCTTACATCAACTTGAGCTGACTAAGATATATGCCTTCTGGAAGGAGTGGTCAGGGAAGGTGTTCCAGAGTGGGAAAGACTTGAGCTGAATACACACACACACACACACACACACACACACACACACACACAGATGAGTGGGCCTTTGACTAAGGGATGAGCAGGGGCCTTTCTTGAGGGCACAGGGGCAGATAAGAAAGGGCACCAAGAACTGACCAGTCTGGAACAGGAGAAGTTGATAGAGGCAAGACCAGAAAGTCAGGCTGAGATCTGATCATATTGGGAGCAGGCTGGGGGTCTTGGTTGTACTCTCTGGGTCATGGGGAGCCATGGAAGGTTTTGGAGCATAAGAATGAAGAAATCAAATCTAAGTTATAGGAGGCTAACTGGTGGCCAGTAGAGGAAGGTGGGGGAAGGGGATCTGGGGTAGGATCAGGTTAGAAAGGCTGCAGAGGTCCAGGCGAGGGGTACTAAAGGCTGCCAAGGGCAGAAGCCATGGGGCTGGAAATGAAGGGCTGGACTCGAGTGTTGGTGGTGACCACACAAGAGCAGAGGAGGAAAAGGGAAGGGGGAGGTCTGGCTCTGAGTGACAGCTGCATTCCCAGCCTGGCTCTCATACTTTGCTGGCAACACTCTAACTCAGTTCATCTCAGTGGCCCCACTTCTTTCCCAACCTTTACCCTCCATCCTTCTCTTTGGGGACCCTAGACACTAATCTGTGACATCTCTCCTCACCAAAACTCACTGAACTCACAGGTAAATCAAGTCTGTTAACAAGAGTTCAGGGGTAAGAGTGTGGGCTTTAGAGTCAGACTGCCTATATCTGGATCCTGACTGCCACCTACTAGTTGTGTGACCTTGGGCAAGTTAATTAACTTCCAAGACCCTCAGTTACCACATCTGTTAAATGGGGGTGCTGATGGTACTTACTTCATAGGACTAGTCTAAGACCAAAGCAGTTAATAACATGTAAAATGTTTAGCACAATGCTAGGCACACAGTATTTATAAATGTTGACTGATTTTTATATAACAGGTCCTGTGCCAGACACTTATACATATAAGCAGGGATCCCTGCTTTCACAGAACTAACAGGATATGCAAATAAATAAATGTCTTTTAGTTTGGAGAAAAGAAAAAAAGGAAAAGATACCACCCATCCTCATGGCACCTCTAGTCTGGAGGGAGGTACATAAGGGCTCAGTCCCTTTTTAAAAGCTTAGAGTCTGAGAGGGGAGACATAATCATCCCAAGGCCTTCCAGCCTATTGGAAGGTATATCAAGGTCTCTCCTCAGGGGCTGCCCCTTCCTATTTGACCACCTGGAAAACTCCTAGTTTTCTCCAAACATCACCTCTTCTGAGAAGCCTTCCTTGGTCCTCATCAGACACCAGGAGGCTCCCATCCCGTCCCCAGAGTACTTTGCTCCCTCCTCCATCAGAGCACTTCATACTCTGCACTGACGGAGATTGTGTGTCAGTGTGTGTGTGTGTGTGTGTGTGTGTGTGTGTGTGCGCGCGCGCGCGCACACGCGCACAAGCGCGCTCACGCACATGTAAGCCTGCTCACATGTGCACACTTGGGTGTCTGTCTCCAGGTGTCCTGTCCCTGGGCCACAAACCCCCAGATTTGTGAAGGTGGAGACCAGGGCTGCCTCTGTGGTAAGAGTCCTGGCCCACTTCATGCACTGAACAAGGATGTGATGGCTAAGTGATTGAACGGATGGATGGATTAGCTGATGATGACAGAGACAATCTGGAAATACTGGTCTGTTAGGGAAGACGGACACTAGGGCAAGCCATGTCTCTTTGACACAGAAATAAGATGAAAATAACACCCCGAGGGCCTCTGAGAAGGACCAGGGCTCCAAGGACAATGGGGTGTACCCCGGCTTGCCCCATCGACACATGCCAGCCTGACCTCTGTTACCCACTCTAGATAGCAGCAGCAATGCCCTCCATCCTAGGACTGGCTATCTTCCCCACCTGGGCAGCATGCTCTGGAAAAGTCACCAGGAATATAACATAAATCCATCATCAAATGAAAAATAGGGGCATATAGCCAGAAAATCACAAGAGTGTCCCAAAGCCTCTAGAAATAGAGCGCCCCCTCTCCGCCCATCCTCTGGCTGGTTCACAGAACCAATAGCAAAGTAGGTGTTCAAAATGCCTCAAACACATAAAGGTCTGAGGGCCCAGAGGATGGAGAGCTGGCTGGGCTCCCTTCCTCCTAAAGAGGCTTCTCCCAAGAACCCTGAGGGCAGCTCAATCTTGGACAAGACATCTGGCCTCCATGAGCCTCGGCTTCCTCATCTAGAAAATGGGTATGACCACAAGTAGGCTAAGAGCTGCAATAAGAATACATATGAGCTTGCATTTGGAAGAGCTTTGTGAAGGATAAAGGGCAGCACAAACAAGAGGCTTAGACCCTTCAAATTGTTTTCATTTATTGTTAATTAGCCTAGAAGAACAGGGACTCAAGCCAGTGACCCTGAGACCAGTGCTGTGGCCCCCAAGGGGTCCCTGGCATCTGCTCTGAGCTGGATTTTCTAAAACAAGGTCCAACCAAGGCATGAAATAACTGGGAAGAGGAAAAGGGAAGAAAGGGTATGTATGTGCATACATGTGTGCATGCATGTGTATGTGGGTGTGTGTCTGCGTTAGTGTGTGTGCATGAGTGTGTGTATCTATCTGCCCCAGGTAGGGAGAGGAGGGGATGAAAGGAATAAAGGGAGAATTGAGAAGAAAAGAAGAAAAGCAGAATAGCACAGGGAGAGAACTGAGGTATTTGGTTACATGATCTAAATTCTAATCAAACATCATTTAAAGCGTGTTTTATTTCAGCCTCGGGAGAGCCAGTCCCTCCTGGCTGCTCACCATGGCAACGGGCCGCTCATTTCAGAAGTGTCATGCCACATTATCGTCCTGCCGCCTCACACGCTCTCGCCGCCTGACAACTTCGCTCTGCCCCTTGCGACAACCATCCCCGCTCCGCTGGTTTATTTTTGGTGTCGGCCAGCCCCCCTTCCCTGCCCCCTCCCCATCATCAGTGGATTGAAAGACAACCCAGGCCCTCCAGCCCGTGAGCACCGCAGTCTGTTTGGTGATAAGAGATAATTTGAGGAGATATTTGCTTACATGTGTATGAACAATTTACTGCATTAAGACAATTCTGCCTGGTGCATGGGGAAAGGGAGGGGGTGGCCTTTGCTCAAGCTGACAACACCCCAGGAAACGGGAGGGAGGGGACACCCCTCACTTCTCAAGTCTCCAAACTGGGGGCCCTATGAGATTCTCATCTGGCTGCCTTCTGCAGCGTCATCTGGAGACAGTAGGCCTACTACTGATTTGCTGTGTGACCTTGGGCAAGTCATTCCCCTTCTCTGTGCCTCCCTTTCCTTATCTATCAAAAGATGATGTTGGACCAGCTGGAATCTGGGGTCCCTGCAAAGTGTGGCACTGTGGGGCAGCAGAGGGCTTGGACCCAGAAAGAGGACAAATCTCTGGTGTTACCAGCAGTGTGAAGATAGAAGAAGGCAGAAAAAAAGGTCAGCCTGACAAAGCCTACATTTGACCGTGTGAATATCTGTTTCCCTCTCTGGTGGAGGCTGGAAAAATCTCAGCCCTAGGATCAGATCCTGGCCTGGGAAGGGCTTTTCTGGGACATCCCTTCCCTGCACTCCGCCTGGCCTCCTTCACAGGACAAGAGACATCTCTGAAGCCACCCACCTCCTCTCTACTATGTTCACATGCTACACACATGCCCCCACATGCATTTCCCCAGATCAAGGCCAGATGGAGGTGCAAAGGTAGATCCAGAAGAAGCTGGGAGGGAGAGGTGTGTCCTGAGACCCCAGGTAGGAAGATGGGCCCTTGGCATTCAGAGTCCTGCAGAGAGATAAGATAATGGCCTGAAAGGCAAGGTAGCTCTACCTGACACCTCCACCCACTGAAAGCCAAGAATAATAATAAGAGCTGCATCTGCTGAGGGCTTTAGGAGCCTTGTGCTAAGATGTAAAGGGTTTGGAGCCCCCTCTCCACATGCTGTGCCCTCCTGCCCCTCCCCCCTGAGGGTCGGGAGCTGGCCTGGGAGAATCTCAGCCAAAGGGCGCCTGTGCCTCTGTTTACTCATCTGTTCCCACTGCATATAGTGGCTGTTGGGATTACGAGAAGGCTTGCTTGGTTGGTGTGGCTCAGTGGTTGAGCATCAACCCATGCACCAGGAGATGGTTGAATCCCCATCAGGGCACATGCCTGCCTTGCAGGCACAATCCCCAACAGGGGGCGTGCAGGAGGCAGCTGGTTGACATTGATGTTGATAATTCTATCTCCTTCTTCCTCTCTCTCTCTAAAAAAGAGAGCACAGTGTGAGGCACATAGTGGGTGTTCATAGTAACTGGGGTCTAAGGAACTAGGATTATCTGATATTGGGCCTCACTTCCCCACCACGGCAGCAGCTGTGCACCTGGGCCCAGTGGCAGGCTTGGCTCATACCCAGGCCCGGTCCTAGGAAGGAAGCACTCCCTGGGATGTCTATACCTGCCTCCCAACCCCAACCCCAAGGAATGTCTCTACTTGGTTTTTTTGGCCACTCCGGGAGTGCTTCAGACCATCAAAGGTGATCTCCCTCCCACCCCAGGCCCCATCCAAGGCACCTCAGAATCCACAG
Source organism: Myotis myotis (assembly GCF_014108235.1). Taxonomy (NCBI): domain Eukaryota; kingdom Metazoa; phylum Chordata; class Mammalia; order Chiroptera; family Vespertilionidae; genus Myotis; species Myotis myotis. The sequence continues at coordinate 22,520,055 of NW_023416321.1, read as the reverse complement.
CCCCACAGGTCACAGCCCACAGAGTAACCCTCTCCGGTTTACCTAGGGTTGAGAGTAACCCTCAACCAGGAGCCCACGGAGTAGCTGAGAACTGAGACCTCCACTTACCTCACCCAACTACCCTCTGCCCCGACCCAGACTCCTTAGGAGAGCTGGCCCAGGGAAAACCACACTAGGAAGGTAAGTGCCAGCCTTCTTTCCCAGAGAGCTCTGGGTGGGCTCTCCTAGGCCTCAGCAGTACCCCCTGCCCAGGACACAGTGAGTAGCGAGGCGGCGGCTACAGAGAGCAGAATCTCTTTAAGGTCGATGGAACTCAGGTCCAATCCCCAGCTCACCACCTGTCAAGAACAGAGTCTTAGATCAGGGGGCCTAGCCTCAGTGCTCTTATCTCTAAAGTGGGGATAACAACACATACTTCACAGGATTGCTGGCATGCTAAAAGTACACCTAGCACATAGTAGGTACCCAATAAGAGGCAGCTATTATGAATAAAAACGACCAAAGCTGCCCCAAGTGGAGCCACGGAGCCATTTCCCTTCCACCCACTGAGGCCTCTGTATAGACTGGGGGCGCTGAGTCCTCCCCCACCAGCTAGGACTCACTCCCTGGGCTGCTCTTCCCCCACCTCCTCCCTACTCTGCCTCTCTCTACAGCCCTGCCCAAGCCTGGAGAGTGATGGGCTGGGGTGACCCTACCCTGTTATGACCCTACTCAAGCACTGCACACATGTCCCAGCCTGGCCCTCCTTGTTTTTCCCTCTCTTTCTCAGCAAAATAACAAAATAAGTCAAATAACTCATCTCAACAATCCATTCACCGTGTTTGACTCAGAACTGGGGGTTTGGGGGCCAGGATAGGGGGCTGAAGGGACTCAGCACTGTGGGGTCTCAGGAAGGAATCTTTGACCCAAAAGGAGGAAGGGGTAGAGTGGTCAACATGAAGGGTTACCTAACCACACCATGTGTCTGTATGTTTTCAATATGAAGAGCGTGTACTGTTTTGATTATTTGTATAACCACACACCAAAGCAGTGGGAGGTTTGCTGGATGCCATTTCCTGCACCCACAAGCCCCCCACCCCCACCCAGATTCCAGAGCTCTTGGAGGTAATGTTTTGGGGGCAAAGGGGGCTCAATACAAGCTGGGGAGTCACAGACACCTTCCCTGCCTCCTGGCCTCCGGCAGGTCACTTAACCTCCTGAGCCTCAGTGTCCACACCTGCGCTGTGGGCTTAGGGCAGGCGCTGCCTCAGGGCCCCTGTGAGGAGCTACGGAGATGGGAGGTGTGAGCCTCCTGAAGCCCCTTTGGGAGGAGGTCGGGGCGGGCATCATCCTTGGCAGCTCCTCCAAAAGGAGGGGCTGCGCTGGGGCCCCTCCTCTCGAACCCGGCCCTGGGCTGGGCGCCGCCTCGCTGCGGGGATTCAGGGCCTGGGCGGGTCTGGGGAGGTGAGCCCCCCACCCGCAGTCGGCGGGGCCTGGGGGGAAGGGAAGGGGCCGGCGCCTGCGGCTCACCTTCTGACGGTGAAATGTGGCCATTTACCTTCACGCTCCAGTGCCAGCACCTAAATCACTGTCTCCGCGCCCGCGCTCAAGGTTGCTCGGAGCCGCCAACAAAGCCGCCCCCGCTGCCGCCCCCGCTGCCTGGGACCCCGCGCCCCCCGCCCTGAGGACCCCAGGAAGGGCCTCGCTGCCCCCTCCGCCTTTCTCTTCCCTTCCGTTCCTTCCCGTCCTTTTTCCTTCTTTCTTTCTCTCCTTTTTCTTTTTTATGGGGTGGATCTCAAGGACCTATCTCAGGGACCAGGTGGCCACGGGGTCCCCACCCAAATCACCGAGAGCCTAGAGTTTAGTTTTCCATCCCAGAGGTCGCTTGGGGACCTCTGCCCAGCTGCGTGCCTGGTGTGCGCGGTCCATGAACAGTTTTTAATCCAGTAACTGCCTGTGACTATCACTCACAATGCGCAGAGCGTGTGCGTGTGGTAGGAGTGCTCAGTGGAGGAAGGTAAACATTGAGCCCATCTCTGTGACTCAGGCTTCATTGGCCCTGCTCCCTTCTTTCACCTCCTTTTCCTTCCCTGATCCTCCTCGTTCCTTTCCCTCAGGGACCTCCACTTGACACCATCCGGAGGGGAAGAAGGAGAGAAAAGGGGGGATACAGGAGAGACCCCAGGTTCTGGCACACACACTCTGCTTGGGCCCCTCCCCAATCTGGCCCTGCGGTGCTGGACTTGCCTTGGGCCCAAGTCCTGCCTCCTCCTCCGATCACACTATCTGCAGGGTCCATTCACTCTGCCTGGCATCTCATTCATTTGCACCTTATTTCTGTTTTTCTCTGTGTGGATTGGTGGGATTGGTGTCTCTCTTCCATCTGACAGGCTGATCCAGGACACAAACTGTTTTCCTCACCAGACTAGAGAGCCCCCCTGGGTAGAGGTTGTATCCCTCCCATCAGACTGGGGGCTCCCCAGAATAAGGGCTGTGTCCCCCATGTGTCTGGGAGCTTCCTCTTGGCAGAAGATCTGTCCCCTCATCAGACTGGGGGCTCCCCAGAAGAGGGGCTTCTATCTTCCCCAAGAAACTGAGGACTCTGCCAGGTCAAGAGCTGTGTTTCTCCCCTCCTGACCAGCAGCCCTGCCGGGACTGTGTTTGACCACAGCTGATCCAGTGTCCAAACCCAGAGTCCTGCCCCACCATCAGGTACTACGGTTCTCGGAGACCTCGGGTCTGGGTGCAAATCCAGCATCATCGAGCTTTAGCTTGGTGACCTTGAACAAGACACATGACGCATGGGGAGAATACTGCCACTACTACGGGTGTTGTGAGGCTCCAAGGAGCCAGCATATGGTGAAAGGGCCTGGCATATAGCAGGTGTTCAATAAATGCTGTCTCATTCCACTCCCTTCATCAGTCTGAGACGTTCAAAGCCCGATCTGCCAGCTCAGGCTGAGAAGACAGAGGGGAACCAGAGTTGTAAAGGAGCACCCACAAAATACGCACGCAGACACCCTCCCATCAAGTAACTGGGTAGTGGCCTCCTTCGTTAGGGGATGGGGCGGTGGCAAGGAGTTAAATGTATTAAGCAATTCACAATTAATATAGAAGTCATTCCAGAGATAGCTACTAGAAAGAGTACAACAGGGCAATTAACCCACTAATACACTAGGCTATTACATCGCTATGTCTCTTATTTTAGCCCGAGGTGATTTGAAACGCATTGGATTAGAGGATATTACAGGAGATAGCATGAAAAATAGCTTAATGTAATGAGCCATCCCGTGATGTCTGCTATTAAAGATGATTTGCAGTTGAAAACTACAACATACAGTAGTTCAGCTATTTGAGGACCGAGGGGGTGGGGGCTGGGGTGGTGCTGTTAACCCTTCCCTCCTTCCAGCTGCCCCGACCCCCAACAGGCCCTCTGCTACCTTCATGCCAAGATTATCAAGTGCATCTTATTAGACGACAATGGCTTCATTGGAAGATTAGAGATTGGGGCCTGAGGTTGATAAAGAACCAATAATCTGCTAATAACCTTTAAAAAATAGCTTCCCCCAGGGAGCTGTACTAATGGGCTGATGCTCGGGAGGGAGGTTGATTGGCAACTGGGCAGCTAATGTAGAAAAGGGTGTGGAATTAGGATGGGGGGCGGGGGAGGTTAACATGCCCCCACCCCTGGCTCCCCTGAGTGAGAAATCAGGAAGGTGTGTGGGTTATGGACTGTTGCTTAGGGGGTATGCCTAGGTATATGTGTGGGAATAATTACAATACACAAATCTGACTTTATTCTATTTAGCTGATCTTTGTATAGTGCATCCCAGCTTTTAAAGGGCATTTCTCATGCATTAGTTCTCTGGACTTTACAGGCAGGAATATAATACCTGCCTTCAGTGTACAATAAGCATCTGACCCAGAGAAAGCAAGTAACTTACCCAAGGTTAACGCAGCCAGTTAGTTATGTAATGAAGCAGGAATCAAAGAGAGGTTTTCTGATTTCAAAGCCTATGCTTAAAGCTGTGCAACTCCAACTTACAACTGTGCTCTACCTAAGAAACCGCTTCCTACCCCAAGGTCGCAAAGATCTTACATTTCTTCTGGAAGTTGTATTGTTTTTACGTCTTACATTTAGGTCTGTGATCCATTTTGAGTTACCTTCTGTGTATGGTGTGAGGTAAGGGTCAATGCCGATTCTTTTTTGACAGTGGCTTCATTGGGGGATTGGAGATTGGGGCCTGAGGTTGATAAAGAACCAATAATCTGCTAATAACTTATTCAGGTGGACTATGAGTGCATTTGCACACCCATGTGTAGGTACATGTATATGGAGAAGAGTACACATACGTGTGCTGGCTGCTGTGCAGAAAAAGTGGCCTAATCTAGGGGCACATACAAAGAGGCCATCTAAGGCAGATTCACGTAGAGATACACTGAAGGTCAAGAACAGGCATGAGCAATGGGCATGAGGAGGGAGTGAGTACCTGGGGTGGGTGTGTGAATGCAGGCTGGTTTTGGTGAGTGTACATGTCACATGAGTAGGTGCTGGCATGTGTCTCTGTCTATCGCTGTACGTGTTGGTATATGTGTGTGCATGTTGGGTGTGTTCCTGGGCATGCATCATACTATGTGTAAGTTCTCAGCTTGGGTGTCCCTGGGCATATATATGTGTGATCAGTCATTCATTGTTGTGTACATGTCACTGTGTGTGTGTCAGGTTGTTATCTGGTACTGGGTGTTTGTGTCTGCATCTGTGTGCACGTGTGTTGGTGTGTCTGTGTGTGTGTGTCACTGTGCCCATGTGTTGCTGTGTCTGTGTCTGCCCTGGTGCTGCCACCTCTAACAGCTGCAGAGCCAGCCAGGGACAGCCCCCCTCGCTGCTGTCTTTTATCATCATTTGCCACGAAAGGGAGCCCAGGAGGACGGTGATAAATAAGGGCCACTTAAAATACAAGACGACCACTCTGACTTTGGGGAATATTTCTTCTGTGGAGCAGCTGGTGCCGCCTCTGTCCTTGTGGAAAGGGGCCCCAGGGGCCGCCAGCCCCTGCCCAGCTTCCTCAGATTCCCCTGCTCCCACCCTACCAGCTTGGGACTTGGAGGCCTTAGGAGGCCTGGGGAGGGGGGCCCACCAGAGGCCATTGCAGGCAGGGCAAGGGTGGCCCTCAGTCTGCCTTTCTCGGGTGCTCTGTGGAAGATGGGTTATCATGGGGAAGAGGTGATGGACCAGGAAGAGGCTAAGAGGGCACTGGAAGATACAGGGCCTCAGCCTTGTGGAGTTCCCCTGCTAATACCCTGCTAATTCATTCCCTCCTAAATTCAGGTGAGGGAATGAATGGTTGGGGGGCTCCAGAGAGCTGAGGTACACAGAGACACAGATGAACACACATAATCTGGTCACACAACTTTGAGCACCTACTGTGTGGCATGCCCTAAGACAGCGATTTTCATATCATGGCACACAAACTAATTATGAAAATTCTGTGGCACACAAAAAAAATGTATTGTTTGCCTGACAAAAAATAGGTATCATTTTGATTCACTCACACTGGCTAGCTATTGTTGTATAATTTTTTTAATTTGACAATCTAAGGGAAAAGAGGTCAGTGTCCCCGGCTAAATAGTCAGGTATTGCACATTTTAGAAGTTCTTGTGGCACACTAGAGTAGCTGAAAACCGCTACTCTAAGACACAAAGACACACCCTGTGGAAGAGATAATAATGTACACGTGCTACACAAAGACACGAGCAAACATGCAAAAGACGTGTGTAAGGCTTGTTCTGGGAAGAGGAGGAGAAGGCGGAGGAAGAGAAAGAAACTGAAGAAGAAAGGGAAGAAATATAAAAACATGGATGCCAAGGATGCGCACCTGCATCAGGATAGAGGTGGCCCCTAGGTGGGAGGGGCTGAGTAGGGGGGGGGGAGGACTGCCTCATGTGGGTGTGCAGGCTGCTCACTGCACAAGGGGGCAAGCAAGAGCTAAAGTCCAGCCTTCACTCTACTGGCTGGGCCATGCCTTGGTCTGAGGCTGTGTCCACCAGAGGAAGGATGCCCTTTCTCATTCACGGAAGAGCCCTCAAGCAGCTACACCCTGCACCCACAGTGCTAGGTCCTCCGGGAGGGGCCTCCTTGTCCAAATTCTCACAGAAGCACAGAAGCTAGCCAGGTCCTGAGGGAGGATCTCTTCCACTATGCCCGTGAGACATTATTTCCTTAAAAACAAAAAAACAAAAAAGAAAGGAAGAAAAGGAAAGGATGTAGAAATTGAGACAGAGAAGAAAGAAGAGACAGAAAAAGAGGGAAGGTAGGAAAGGGGAAGAGAAAGGAGAGGAAGGGAGAGGAGGAGTCCAAGGAGCGGGGATCAAACACAGAGGCTTTTCTAATCAAAGCGCTTGTCACTGCCACTCTGCCCGTGAGGTGCCAGGACTGATCTGGGTGTCCCATCATATTTGGGGGTGGGGTGAATAGGGAATAGCAGGTGGCACTTTATCTCTCTCTCTCACACACACACACACACACACACACACAAATACGCGCTTCCACTCCCATACGCCTCCCATGCTCTCCTTGTCTCCCTCTCAGTCCTTCCCAAGTGGCCAGAAACCTGTCATGCCTCATTTCCTTCTCCCAGAACTAGTGATGGGAGCTGGGGGAGAGGTGAGGGAGGCCCACCTGAGCTGACTCTTTCTCCTTCAGTTTCCCTCTCAGCCATCAGCCATGGTGCACTGACACCCTCATCTTCCAGAACCCCCACCCAATACACACACAGCCGTGTCACCCCCATCAGGGGCTGTCCCTGGAAGGAACAAGGGTGGGGCAGAGCTGGCCTTCTTTCTCATCTACAGCTTTTGATCCCCAAGCCCCCTAGGTGGGGGCCCTACAGCCCACCCACAGCCTCTCCCCTTGAGCTCCAGCTCCCAGATGGCCTCCCCGACATTGTCCACATCCCTGGAACACCTTTGCGGCTTGTCCACCTTGAGGAAAGGAAAGTGGAGGAGCACTAACCTTGATGGAGCACCTACTGGGTGCCAGGGACTGTATAACTTGATGCCCACAAGAATACTTAGAGGTGAGTTTTAACTCAGAATCTCTACTCTACGATGCGGAGAGCTCAAACCATAGACAGAAAGCCTCACAGCTTGAAACTAGGACTTCGGAAAACCATGGCAAGGTCTCTTGTCTTCAAGTCCTGTTCCTTCTGCCAGAGCATCAGACTCCTTCCTTCCCATCTCACTCTACCTGGTCCTCTCGATGTGATCATTTGAGGGCATACCGTGTGCCAGGCACTGGGTTGAACCAGTAACCACTTTATCTCCTTCAACCTCACACTCACCCATGAGGAGGACTCTATTAGTATTACCATTCCACAGGGGAGGAAATTAAGGCTCAGAGAGGTTGTGTGACTTGCCCAAAGGTAAACAGCATGGGAGAAGCAGAGCCAGAACTCAAACCAGGTCTCCTGCCTCCTAATTAACACACTTTGCCCCATATGGTGCTAACACAAATTTTGTCACTACCCCCTGCAGCCCGCAGCAGGACGCCCAGTCCAGGGGCCTCCACTCCCCAGGGCCAGCAGAGAAGAGTTGAGGGTGGGGTGCTCTGGTCTCCGCAGACAAAGAGGAAGAAAGTATGGGGGTCGAGCACTATGCGTCCTCTATCTTCCCAGAAGCCCTGGCCCCATTGTCCCCACAAGTGCCCTCAGATTGTCAGAGCCAGGGCCTCATCTGGCCCTGAGAATATATGGCTGCCACTGAATAATATGCCAGTTGGGGGAGGAGGGGGGGAGGCTGGGATGAAGGGGCAAATGAAGAAGGCTCCGCACAGCCCCCAGAAGAAAACTTAATAGTCTGGGGGCTCCCTTGGGTCCTTCTCATTAAAAAAAAAAAACTCTATTTAAATGCAAATTTGTGCTGGAGCTGGGATGGGTTGGTGGGAGGCAGAGAAGCAGACACTGACACAGACCAGCCATTGGACACTGCTCCCCAATGTCGTCTTGTACCCGGGGGTCCTTTGCCCAGAAACTAGCTCCATGCTCAAATATCGCCCCCTCCCCTCCTCCCAGCAAAGCCCTTTTCAACTTAGCCCTTCACCACCTCTCTGACTCTCTTCGTCTGTCTCTCTCTCACACACACTCCCTCTGAGCTCTAAATAGAAATGTGTGGTGGGGGTGAGGGTGGCAAGCTGTAAACCTAGATTACAGTTTTCCTCCTAAATCCAGTAAGGGGAGGAGTCTAACCTCTCACCCCCAAGGAAAAAACTTCAGTTTGAAGAGGAGCAGAACCTGAAAAGCAGGTAGCTAATTTGGACCCACCATCTATTTCTCCTATCCCTCCCCAAACTACAAAGCCCTTGAATCTCTCTCTCTCTCTCTCTCTCTCTCTCTCTCTCTCTCTCTCTCTCTCTCTCTCACACACACACACACACACACACACACACACACACACACACCAGGCTTCAAACCAGACAATAGAAGACCAGGCCCTCAAATCTAATTCCTGTGGGAAAAGCAGACATGGGGTGGGGGTGAGGGGTTGGCACTTACACCTGCCGGGCACCCACATCCTCTCCTCTCATCTACCTTCCACAGAAGGGTACATCCCTCAGCTCCCCCAGCCTCAACAAACCCCTCACCCTGAGCTCTCTCCCCACCCCCACCTCTCTAAGCCCATTACCTCCAAGGATAATTATGTGGGTGATTCGCTGGCCCTGGAGAGCTCTTCAGTAGCATTAACTCAGGATGAGGGAGGGAGAGGAGGGTTGCCCCTGGTTACCACCCTGCTCTCCCCTGGCCTCTCCCCCCACCACTGAAGGTGTTTAAATTTGGGGAGTATAAAGAAGGTGCTATATAAATCTGCCTAGGACACTGATACAGATGCCTGTCCCCAAACTTTATTTTATACTTCCATTTCTGGCTTTGTCGAGGGAAACTGAGTCAAGAGCCTCACCCTAAGGGAGGCACAGATGACCTTGGGGTTAAGAATCCCCAACATCCCCCCTTGGTCCCACCTCCTCCAGAGCCACACTCCTCCTCCTTCCTGCTTTCTCCTCCTGTGGCTCCTCCCACCCTTGGTGACCAGCACTGTTGTTGCTCCAAGTTGGCTAGTATGAGCCGTCTTTGCCAGCACACTGTATGGAGACCACAGGGAAAGGAGGTTTAGCACTGGGGTGGGAGCTCCCAGGAGGCCCCATAAAACTTCCCACGCAAACCCAAGTTTCAGACGTGTCCAGGCATGGCCTTGGCGCTGTTGAGAAGAGGAAAGAGCCACAGACAGTTCATCCACTGCCTGCTTTCGATGCTTGTGGCCTGCACTGGGCTCTCTCTCCTCTGGACCCAACGGGGCTCTTGGCATTGGGAGGAAGAGTGGTCAGAGGAAGTGTGGGGACCGTGAGTGCCATGAGACAGAGCTGGGGCTGGAGGTCAGGAACGGGAGAGACCCCTCGTGCCTCCTTCTGAGAAACCATAGGTGAGAGAGAAGCAAACCGCCAGGAAGAGAGAAGGGAGGACTCACAGAGAGCTGGGGCTTAGTAAATCCTCCACTGAGAGAGAACTGGGCCCAGAGAGGGAAAGGAGTTGCCTTAGGTCACAGAGTTGGGAGAAGGCCGGAAGCCACCAGCTGACTTCAATTGGATGGAAAGGGTTTCACATATGTATATAAATTAGCACGCCCATGTGTGCAAGCTGTGCCCACCATGTACAAGAGCCCACATGCATTTGTTCACACAGTTGAGTTGGGTCTGAATGTGGAGGTTTGTCTGCCTACGCGTTTGTGGGTGTGAGGATGTCTGTGCACATGGGGGTGGGTCACGAGTATAGGTGCATGTGTGCAGGAGGGCAGGGCATATGCCCCTGACTGCGGGCTGAGGAGCAGAGGCCTCCCTGGCCCTGCCTGCAGGTGTCGCTGTGTCCAGAGCATCTCCTGGGATGCTCCCCAGGAGCCAGCTGAGCCTGCTGGGCTTGGGCAGCCCCCACACTCCAACATGCCCCACCCCAGCCGGTCAGCAGCTTCCTTCCCGAGGACCCTCCTAGAGATGGTGCTGCTTTTCCACGCACCTGAAATGATGGCAGAAACAATTAACTGGAAGAGACGGCTAATCCCCAAAGGAAAACATTCTAGGTATGATATTACAACCTTCCTCAAAAATGGGACTCTGCCATGAGGAAATACAGTTTATTAGGAGACACCTTTTCTTTTAATTTAATTATAGAATCTTTGGTTTTAAAAGAAAGTGGCATGGAGTGGGGGGAGGGGCTGAGATGTTGAAAGCAATCCTCTGCATTCCTTGTGTGCCCCCTGACCACCCTAGCACACTGGTGCAGATCAGAGGGGAACTATGGACGTCCTGAGAACGGGCCAGACCCATGCCTATCCTCGAGCCCCCACAAAACACTGTCACAGAGGAGGCAGTTTCAGGAACACACTGGGCAGTCTCCCAGAAGGGGAGGCCACCGGCCAAGTACTGCTACCTTGGGGGACAGTGGGGGCCCGAGCCTACCTCAGTGATCCCTCTCACCCACCAAATCAGGCCGTGGCACGCTCCTACTGCCTCCTGCCTGATGCACACATACGCACAGACTCACACACACCACACACACACACAATCTACACAGTCACCTCACTCACACTCACAGCCTGCACAGTCACCACACACACCACACAGTCACCTCATACTCACACCACATACATTCACACCAGTCACCTCATTCACACTCACACACCAGTCTCCTTACTCACACAGCACACACATATAACACATAGTCACCTCACACACCACATACATTCACACCACACATAGTCACCTCATTCACACTCACATACCAGCCTCCTTTCTCACACTCACAGCACACACAGTCACCACACCCACAACACATAGTCACCTCACTCACATACACACAGAAACTTACACCATGGAGTGGCCAGTCAAGGCCAAACAGTCACCCAACAGTCAGACTCCAACCTATAAACGGAGAAGGAAATAAGACTCTTCCACTTGACCATCAACAGACTGCTTGTCTTTGGGAAGTTGCTGACCTCCCCAGACCTCAGTTTCCCCATCTCTCAGGGAGGTGCACTCAATAGCTTCTAATCCTTCCCAGCTTTAAGCCCCAGTACTTGCCCCCTCCTCCTGGGCTTTCCCAAGGGGTAGGAAGCAGGTCCTGGCATTAGGCAGTCACAAAGTCCAATCCCACCCAATGCTTGTGACCCAGGGCAAGTGACCACGTCCCTCCATGCCACTATTTTCCCACCTGTAACTGATATGCCATCAGATACCAGCCAAATGCTCTGCCATGGTACATATGGAATTCATGGTTTCCACATACCCATTAGTCCCCACGGGAGACTGTGAAAGGCCCATGAACCTCCCCCAGAATGAATCCAGCAAATGCCAGCAGAAAGCAGACAAGTTAACAGGAGACCCCCCCCTCTTTGGGGACCCCATACCCTTTTTAACCTACTGCTCAGCTGTGGCCTCATCCATCCTCAACCCATGACCACTGATTTATTTACCCCATGGCCGACTCCAACCACTTCCTCCATTGTCCACCCCCCTATCCAGGTCTAGAGAGCACAAGGGCAGCCACAGAAACCTAGGTGCCCATGTCTCCAGCCCAAAGTGCCCCACCTGGGCAGCCCCAGGCAGCAGGCAGCTATGGCAGCAGCAAATCTCCCCACTTAGGTACTAATGTAGGAAGTCCTATCAAGACACAGTGAAACGCAGTATAATTTTTGCAGAAAACAATGCAGGTGATGTATGCCTGAGACTGGCACACAATAAAACTGTAGTGGAGCGCAGAAAAAATGCACCCAGTCAATACAATAAAATCAGCACAAATACGCCGTGTAAAGCAAATAAATCTCCCAATCCAAATATTTCACACTGCACGCACCACAAGGTGAAAAGTATGTGTGTGTCTGTGCTGGTCAAGTTTTTCCCAGAAAGCTCCAGGGGAAATAAACAAAATGACCAGTGAGCCCCGCCTCCCTCCCCCACCCCCACCCCGGAAATAAATAAATAAATATGAAGGAATTGGGGGCTGGTTTGCATTTCTGGCCTCAGACATCCTCCACTGGCGAGGCAACCAGGGGCTGGAGGCCCCCAAATTACCATTCATCTGGCCTTGTTGTGGAAATTTTCAAGGGATTTGCAGTAATTATATGACAAAATGCTTGCAAATCTCACTCATTGCTGAACAGAAACAGGCGGGTCAGGGATTGAACACTTTCAGCTGGGTAATTTGTAAATGTCAATCAGGCAACAGGGCAGAGAGAGAGAGAGAAAGAGAGAAACCAGAAAAATACAGTAGCAACCTGAGTGTGAGAGGCCTCTTCATCCTTTCAGAACCCAGAGGCAAGGCAGGAGGGGGCAGAAATGGATGCAGGAGGGGAGGAGGAGGAGAGGCAGGGGAGGAGGAGGAAAGGGACAGAGGCCAGAAACACACAGAAAAGAGGATGGGATGAGAGGGGAGGGGAGTTGTGGATGGAGAATGAAGAGAGTGAATCAAGAAAAACAGTTTAAATAAAACCAGGGGAGATCAAATTAACTGATACATACATTCCAAGAGGTGGGTCGAGGGAGCAGCCATAAATACCAGCTCCCTATCTCCCCTGCTCAAGACAGCAAGGAAAGCAGAATAAAATTAAAAGATATAACAATAAAAATTACAAATGCACCTTCAAGGCCCTGTACCGACGTCTGTAATGGAAGCACTGAGTAGGGTTGGGGCACAGCCCTCACTCAAGCCAGGGGAGCTTCTACTAGTAGGCGGAAGCCAGGGGACCCTTTCCTTTCCTACAGGGCTGGTCATTCTGTGTCTCCTGTTTCATCCAATAGACTTGCAGAGTGCCCACTGCATGCACGTGAAGGATTCAGAGGGTGACAGTTACCATGACAACTGATTTGGCACTTGTCATTGATAAGGTTTTTCCTGGTCATTACCACCCCTTGAGGGAGCTGGGGTTTATTCCACCCATTTTACAGGTGAGGAAACTGAGCTTGGAGAGGCTGTGATTTGGCTCAAGATGACTTGATAGCTAACAGGTAGAGCAAGGCCCCCTGACTCCACACCCTTTCCACCACTGCCCTCAAGGAGCTTATTCTGCTAGTTTCACCTGAGAAACTGAGCACACTTTCTGAGCACATGCACGTTACACCATGGCCATGTCACATGAGTGGTGAACCTGACAGGTCGTGAACAGAACAAGACAGCATCCCCTGAAGCAGGTGTCCAACACTTCAGATTCTGAAGATCTTTGTTAGCATGCAAAAGTCACCCAATACCCCAACAACAACACACACTCAGGAGCACACAGGTGGGTCTGCTTCTAAACATGTGTAAATTAAGAAAGTGCCTAATGACCCAAAGCTATAAGAAATCCAGGCACACTTGGGTGTTTGTTTGTTTGTTTGTTTTTTCCAATTCTCACCCAAGGATATGTTTTCACTGATAGAAAGAAAGAAAGAAAGGAAGGAAGGAAGGAAGGGAGGGAGGGAGGGAGGGAGGGAGGGAGGGAGGGAGGGAGGAAGGAAGGAAAGAAGGAAGGAAGGGAGGGAGAAAGGGAGGAAGGAAGGAAGAAAGAAAGAGAGGGAGAGAGAGAGAGAGACATCGATGTGTGAAAGAAACATCAATCTTTTGCATCCCATACACTCCCCAACCAGAGATCAAACCTGAAACCTTTTGGTATAAGCGATGACGCTCCAACCAAGCCATAAGCCAGGGCCAGACACGTTTAAAGAAATTTTAATTTTACTCATCATTATATTCTTGGGGAGGGGATTAAAATACAAATATAGACAAGACGGAGTCTCTGTTGGTGGCAGTGATAGGCAACGTGGGGATCAGAAGACTCCGGTGCAAGAATTCCAGGGCTCCCTCCCCCACCAACAGTCCAGGAGCCTCTGACTAAGATAGGCCCTTTGAGGTTATGGCTTGGCAAGATCAGCCCAAGAAGACTCCAAGAGGGTTGAAAGAAGAAGGTGTTTCTCTTACAAGTTCAAACTGGAGTCTCCCCTGGCCCTCACACCATTCACTCAGCAGAGGAGCTGCAAAGACACTGGGGCACCTACTGTGGCCAAGCACTGCCCTCACCCACTGTCATGGAGCTCATTGCACATTCATAATCTTCTCAGTCTTGAAATGATGTTGTGAGCAGCACAATTATATACATTGTCTTTTGTGAGTTAAAGCGTTAACTGTGGAATGTAAATCAGATGACACGTTTGTAGCCCTGTTTGGCATTTCTTCATTTTTATATGTGTTGGAGCCTCAGAAATGGTAGAGGCCCACGGGCCCCTAGGAGACTCGGAGCACGGCAGGGGGAAAGCATGCGATTAAAGCCATCCAGCTCCCAAACAGTAGCAGCTGCCCTCCTGGATGCCAGAGGTTCTGAGGGTGACACTGTGGAGGGCACTGGCCCCACCATCCTCTCCACCCGCAGCTGACCCACGTCTTCTGCTTGCCCACCTCCTCTCGCAACCAAGATCACAGCTCGGGAATGAAGAGCCGCTGCTCTGAGTGGTTTATCTTCCAGACTATTTGCTCTTCCCACCCACCTACCACCACCACCACTCCCAGAAAATAAAATTCCTGGAGAGAGAAAACATCAGGAGATTTTGCAAATAATCCACTTAACTTTGCAGTTACTGCGAAGTATAAAAGTCTTGAGTCTCTATGTACCTCAGCTCTACCACTTACCGTACAACCCTGAGCAAATGGTTTAATCTCATGGTGCCTCAGTTGCCACATCTGTAAAATGGAGCTAAATACTAGTAGCTACTCTAGCAGGGCTGTTGTGAAAACTAAAGGACACAAAGCATGTGCCCTGTAAATGTTAACTATTATGATTATACTCTCCCTCTGAGGCTCCTAACAGGACATAAAATTGAGGGACAGGAGGGAAATTGGGGACAAAGCTTAAGAATACAAAGCTATTTCTGGGAGTCAGCAGAGAGCAGTGGGAAGAGGCCTAGACTCTGGGGAATAAGAAGACATGGGTTTGCCTGTCCCTATTTCTGTGATGGCCTCTCTGTGAGCCTCAGTTTCCCTATATGTACAATTGAGGAGGTTGGACATCTGGGCTGGATGTGTCTCTGGTTCTAGGAATTCATGTTGGAAAGAATGAGAGAAGACCCAGGACAAGCACAGGTCAGACTCTGTCCATGACCAAAGGTGGGGTGACTCTGGAGGGGGCCTGCTAGGAAATAGCAGGGGTCTCTCAGGCAGGTTCTCTTCAGAAACCCCAGGCCCCAACTGAGAGAACTAAGCTACGATCACCTCACAGACCCATCTCCACCACCATCATGTCAGTAAAGGCCCAGTGCCAGAGAGGGCAGGGTTGGGGGGTGGGACCCTACCTGCTGGCCTGCCATCTTGGAATCTGGTGCTACTCCTGTCATTAGTTCTACCCTCAGCTGAATTTAATGAATCTGAGAAAAATTATGAAGTCCCATAAAGCCACAAGTATCATAAAAAGTATAATAAAATTGAGAAAAGCTATTAAGTTATAAATACAACCAATGCATGCAACATCACTCAGTCAGGGAGGAAGTTGCTATAAAATAAAGTCATTCCACAAGTGACTAAATCTCTTAATTCACAAGGCACACGCTCCGCTTTATGGTGCCCAACCCTGTTGTCCCCGCCAGGAGTTTGAATAACAGGAACTTTCCGTGGCAGAGAGCCGTGGGTGGGGAGACAAAAGAGGCCAAACTAAGATGAGAGAAAGAGAGAGGCAGACAGACAGACATAGCTGGGAAGACCTAGGTGGAGGCCTGGGAAGTAGGAAGCACTGTGGAGTCTGAACTGTGCCGTGGGGCCGCCTTTAGATCCCAAATCACTCACTAGATACTTTGCCAGGTAGTCAAGGTGAAAGGAAAGGAAAGGAAAAAAGAAAGAAACAGCTCTGGCCGGTTTGGCTCAGTGGATACAGCGTAGGCCTGAAGACTGAAGGGTCCCAGGTTCCATCCTGGTCAAGGGCATGTACCTTGGTTGCGGGCACATCCCCAGTAGGGGGCGTGCAGGAGGCAACTGATAATGTTTCTAACTCTCTATCCCTCTCCCTTCCTCTCTGTAAAAAATCAATAAAATATATTGTTTTAAAAAAGGAAAGAAACAGCACAAGAGGGAAGTTTGTAGCGGGTGTTCTGCAGCACTACTGATGCAGCTGGCTTGTCCCTCCTCGGAGACCAGCGCCCCTTCTCCCACCCTCCCCCACCCCCAATCTTCCTTTGGTTTTCCCAAGCCTAGAGCCACTCCTGCGCTATGAATATTCATAGCTATAATTAAAGAGCCCATTATGGTTATTGTGCATCCAATAAAAACAAACACGCTAATAAGAAGCTTTAATTTGGGGCGGGTGGGGGTGGGGGGAGACCCTAGTGTGTGGCCCGAAAGAGGGAGGGGAAAGAGATTGGGGGAGGAGGCTAGGGAGGAAAAGGAGGGATCCCCAAGATGAAGGGTGGGAAGAGGGGAAGGAGAGGGGTGGCAAAGGAGACCAAGGGGTGAGGGGGAAAGCCAAGCTCCCATGTGGCGGAGTGCATGGATGAGGGGGTTGAAGAGAAGGGGTAAGCAGGTACCTAGAGGCCACCCCAAGGCCTTGGGCGGTGGGCTGGCTCCACACTGGCAGAGAGAATGGGACACACATTTGTGGTGGGAGCCTGGGCTCCTGAAACACCAGTGAGTGGAGGTACCCAGGCCCCGGCCCAGGCTGAAATTCGTTTGGTGGTTGGTGCAGATATGCATAGGACCCTAGGACACAGCTCCTGGTGTTGAAGGCAGGCTGTGGAGGGAAGAGGTGAAGAGCAGGTGACAAGGCAGGATGTTGAAACAGAAGGGACTTAAAGTCAACTGAGTGACCTACTAGTGCCCAAAACTACTTCAGTGGAAAAGGTAATAGAGTAGAGGGTAGGGAGCCAGCAGAATCAGCCCACCATCCAGTGACACTCCAGGCACCCCTGAAGGTCAGCGTTATCACCCCACTTCACCTGCGGAGAAAGCTAAGACCGCAGTAAGTTAAGGAAATGTCCACAGTCTTGCTCCAGCAAGTGCGAGCAGGTTAGACGGGGAATGTGAGACTCCACGGGCACTGGGCCTGCAGGCCTCCTTGTTTATCTGGGGAGCTGTGAAAGGTTGGATTCTCCCCGAGTCTGGGAGGCAGAGGGGCTTCTCACTGAGTGACTTCGTGGGGTCTGAGGACCCTCTTTAGGAAGAGGGGAAGGAAGGTGGGAAGCGCCAATACTGACTTCCTGTTAGCCCGGCGCACACTCTCACCTGAGTCTGGCACACACAGTAAGCGCTGCGCTAATGCTTGTTCAAAGGATGAAGGAAGGAAGGAGTGGATGTGGGAAGATGGGAGAGTGAAGGAAAGTTCTAGAAGAGAGATGGGGAGGAGGCCTCGAGCAATGGGTTCTCATGTTTTTAGGATGGTCAGATTAAAATAGGGATTTCTTAGGTTCATGCATACAGAATTTTATGTCCATAATTCATAGCATTGTTACGATAGCCCAAAAGTGGAAACAACCCAAATGTCCATCAAGTGGTGAATGGATAAACGAAATGTGGCATATGCATACAGTGGAATAAAAAGGACTAGGCTACTACTGATACATGCTAACATAGGGATGAACTGTGAAAACATTCAGTGAAAGAAGCCAGCCACAAAGGACCACATATTGTATGATTCCATTTATATAAAATGTCCAGAATAGGCAAATCCATTAGAGATAGTCAGTAGCTTAGTGATTGCCTAGGGTTGAGGGAAAGAATTTGGAGGTGACAGCTAAGGGGTACGGGAGGGGGGGGGTGTGGGGGGGGGAGATAAAAATGTACTAAAATTAATTGTAGTAATGGTTGTACAATTCTGAAAATATATTAAAAGCCATCAAATTGTATGCTTTAAATGGGTGAATTGTATGGTATGTGAATTATATCTTAAAAAGTTGTTAACAAAACAAAACATGCTAATAGTACTTTTAAGCCAGACTTAAAAGATCACCCAGAATAGTCATATCTATAGAGACAGAGTAGATTCATGGCTGCCTAGGGCTAGAGGTGTGGGGGGCGAATTAACTAGATACCAGGGGTCCTAGTAGGGTGATAGAAATGTCTATAACTGGGTCGTGGTGATGGCTGCACAACTCGATAAATTTATTTTAAAAAAATAGTACGCTTAAAACGGGTGAATTTTATGGAATGTGAATTCCACCTCAATAAAGTTGTTTTTTAAAAACGAAGATTGCTGGCTCCTGCCCCCCAAGTTTCTGATTCAGTAGGTGTAGGATGGCTGGAGAATCTGCGTTTCTATTAAGAGCCCAGGTGATACTGGCCAGGGGACCTCACTGGGAGAACCACTGGTCTAGGGAGGTGAAAGGCCAAGGACAAAAAGGGGGTGGGGCCTGTTTTTATAAAAGGAAAGAAAAACTTTGGGCACCAGCTTTCCACACCACCCACCCACTCCTCCAGTGTAACCGGGTGGATAACCAGAGAGGCTGTGCTGAGCAGCAGGGAGCTGGCTGTTCTCTGAGCCCAGCCGAGCCGGGCAGACATTCCTCCGCAACAGTCAGCATCACAGTTAATTTCAAGACAGCCTTTCCACCCTCAACTGAAATTGGCAGGGTAAATAGGGACCAATGTTGATTTGCCACTTACCTCTGTCTTGTTCCGCTTAAATACTGAGGGGAAACAGGAGCCATTAGGGTCAGAAGAAAATTACAAACACGCAGCGTCGCGCGGTGGGTGGTGGGTGAAAATGATATTAGAGATTGGGGTGGGGGACAGCAAAAAAATAAATGGAGGGAGAAAGGAAGGAGGGTGGGAAGGGGAGGAAAAGCTGCCTTGCACCATCAGAGCATGAAATAAAATAAAATTAAATAAAGATCTGTTTGGTGGGTGGGGAATCTTTGTCCCAGAAAATCTGGGTGGAGTTTGGGGGAGGGGGAGAGTTCTGGAGTTGTTTGCAAAGCCAGACCAGGAGACTGTAAATTCTAATTTCTGTTTTCTGGCCTGATTTGCATAGTTTGGACTGATTCTCTTCCTCTGAGTCACCAGGAAACAGGTCTGTGGCCCTCATCTGGGGGTATTTCCCCCACTTCTGTGGTCTTGGAGCTTCCCTCTTCCAAGGGACTTCACACCCAGAAGTGGGTCCCCTTCTCCCCACCTGCCCCAGTCCAGGGCCGCATTAATTGGAGGCAAAAGGAGTACCACATTTATTACCTCCCCTCCTGCTCCACACTAAATCTTGTGGCAATGCTTCTAAAAGTCAATAAAATGAGAAGGAAGATGCGATAAAATTAAGGTGGAAAGTGCGATGGGGAGAGGAAATGGGAATCTTCTTTTTAATTTAGGTTTAATTTTAATTTTTTGTCACCTCTCCAAACAGCCTGCGTGCTGCCACAGCATGGGGGGCTGGGCGAGGCCTGGCCTGGCTTTTGAGGGACTGGAGGAACTGCACACTGGGCCAGACCTTGGGGGGCCACGTCTTGGGAGCATCACAGCTGGGGGAGGAGGAAGCTGCCTGTTAAAATCCCACTCACCCAGAAAAAAGGCATCCTTTCTTTGTGCTCCCAGAGCACATTGTGTAGCTGACTTTGTACTCCATGAGAGCAGGAACTGTGTCTGTCATCTTTTTAAAATATATATATTTTTATTGATTTCAGAGGGGAAGGGAGAGGGAAAAGAGATAGAAACATCAATGATGAGAATCATTGATCAGATGCCTCCTGCATGCCCCACACTGGGGATCAAGCCTGCAACCTGGGCGTGGATCGGGCATGTGCCCTGACCAAGAATCAAACCGTGACCTCCTGGTTCATAGGTCAATGCTCAACCACTGAGCAACCGCGGCCTGGCTGTCTCTGTCATCTTAGTCATCTCTTTATCCTCTGTGCCTGACATATAACAGGAGTAGTGGCAGTAATGATGATGACAGCTAATAGTTACTGAGCAACAACTATGTTCCAGCACACTTTAAATTTACTATCGCATTGTATTCCTCCCATCGATACTATGAGATAGGTTATTATAATAGCCCCATTTTACAGTGAGGACATTGAGGACAGAGAAGGAAAGCACCCCGCCCACGATCACAGAGCTTATAGGTAAGTGGGAATGGTATGCGTGAAACAGATCATGGGTCATTCTCATTTATCTAGTGGATGAATTAATGAATGAATGAAAATTACATAAGAATACTGGAGCCCTAGCTGGTTTGGCTCAGTGGATAGAGCATCAGCCTGCAGACTGAAGGATCCTGGGTTCGATTCTGGCCAAGGGCATGTACCTAGGTTGCAGGCTCAATTTTGGCCCTGGTCGGGGGCGTGCGGGAGGCAACCAATCGATGTGTCTCTCTCACATGGATGTTTCCCTCTCTATAACTCTCCCCCTCCTTTCCACCCTATCTAACCAATGGGGGGAAAAAATTCTTGAGTGAGGATTAACAAAATATACACATATATATGTGTGTATGTATATATATGTGTGTAAATAAAATAAAAATAAGTTAATAAATAAATTAAAAGAACACTGGCAGTTTGCTCTCTTTCCATGTGATGGAGCCAATAATCTTCATCTTCCTAAGTGGGTGTATGTCTCAGCCCTTGATGATGGCCCTCCAGGAGGCGGGCAAAAGAGAGGGGCTGTTTCCTCTACATATAGATGGGGACACTGAGGCTCAAAAGAGTGCAGAATATCTCCAGAACCATGTACTAACACTGACATTGGGCTCTAGTTGTGCCCAATGAAGGATCTGGCTTTTGTCTATCCTCAACTGAGTGTGAAAAACAAACAAACACTTACGGGTTTTCAGAAAATACTTTTCTCCATGAAGCTCAGGTTCTGAAGCAGCCCCACCCCCTTCTTTGCTGCACTTCCTGTTTCACAGGTGCCCACTGAGTACCCTGCCCCATCCCAGCATTGCCCTCTCTGGTCCTGAAGGTCCCCGGCCTCTCCAAGGAGGAAGCAGAAAAGGAAGGACTTCTTTTCTTGTGGGCTCCCTCTAGCCCAAAATATTGTTCTCCTCATTAAAAATAATATTTTCAAATATTTAATGGCATAGAGAAGTGTACATGAAGTATTTGCAAGTTTAAAAAAAGTTACCAAATACCGTGCAGAATATAATCCTAATTATGTTTTTTTTAAAAAATATAGTTTATGTCTATATTTATGTGTACACAGAAGACTAGAAGGCTATATATCAAAATCTTTACAGTGGTTTTTGTTTCCTTCCTTAATATTTTGTTTTGTTTTTCCCTTCCTTAATAAATTTTTTCCAAATTTTCTGTGGGGAACATGTGTTCTTTTATCCTATATAATAAAAGGGTAATATGCAAATTGACCCTAACAGCAGAATGATCAGAACAACCACTGGACCAGTCACTATGAGGTGCACTGACCACCTCTTGGTCCCTTCCCCCAGCCGTCAGGCACCAATAACCCAATGGCAAATGGGGAACCGGGGGTGGGTGATGGCGGGGGGGAGGGGAGGGGCTGGCTGCGGGCAGTTGGGGAAGATGGCCCTGATCAAAGGCCAGGCCTAGGGACCATACCTGTGCACAAATTTCGTGCTCAGGGCTTCCAGTAATTGTATAAAAGGAAATTGTAAGTGAATTTCAAAATTATGCCTTATTAAGTTCAAGAACAGTTCACTCGTGAGTGTGAGTGTGTGTGTTTTTGCGGGGGAGGGGCCAACTCCTCCACACTCTCCCAGTGACGGCTGTTCATCATAACCAGGACAATTAACCATCCCCTTATTATTCACACGTCATGATTACTAATCACCCTTATTAATATCCATGCTTTGCAAAACCAGGAGGCAGCTTAGCTCGGATGCTTGGAACGCCACAGGAACACAATCCTGACCCCAGGCATGTCCCTTCCTGCTCTGTGTCTTCACCTCCTCCAGATTGGGAAGTCTGTCCCTCATCCCTCTGGTGACCGATGCCCTCTGCTTCTCTCCTTTGTCAGCTCGTAAGACACACACACACACACACACACACACACACACACACAAGAGCTATCTAAGTTCCCAACCACATTCACCAGCTGAACCACCAACCTCCCTTCCTCTGGAACTGAAATAGGGTCTCTTCCTGTCGTTGATCGCTTTTCTCAAATTATCCACTTTGTTCATAAAAAATGTATGCTTTATCCCAGACATATTATGTATGGCTAAAGACTGAACTTTATGGTTATGCCATTTAACCATGTTCAGTCTTCAAATCTTGTTACCTGTTTTGGGAAATGTATTAGTTTCATGTTAAGCCAGCTGTTGATAACATTAGCCATTTGGATGGTTTGGGAAGAGGGAGTCCAGCTTTGAAGATTTCCCCCTGGAGGACTGGTGGCCCACTGAGGGCTGACTGGACTTTGGAAGAATGGAGGAAGACAAAAATGTCCACCCACTGCCTGTCCCTCAGAAAGGACCAAAGCCACACTCCGTAACAGGGCAGGAGAAATCCTAAGCTCAGTCTGAAATGAGAAGGAAAGAAAATCAGCCCCACCTGTGCAGCTCACGGGATGCACAGAGGAGCCGGAGGAGTCACCTAGGATTGAAGGAGTCACCTGGGATTTGACTCATGGAGACAGAGGGGAAGAAGGCAAAGAGAGGGGGTGATAGATGAGAGCAGGGAGGGAAAAGAGCCCAAGTTGTCTCCTCCCTGAGCCCCTGTTCTTGCCTTCTGCCTGCTGTCTGTTAGGAATAGGCTTTGCCAGCCCGCTCCCGAAACAAGAAAATAAAATAAGCAGCTCTATTATCTGGCTACCTCCTCCTCCTCTCTCTCCACCTCTCCTCTTGCCCCTTCTCCTCTTCCCTCTCCTTCCATCTCTGCTGGCCAAACACCATCTCTCCTTTCTTTGGCATCCATTTGAAGAGTGAAGAGGGTTGTAAGCCCAATTTGATGTAAATCATTTGACATGCATATTTCTGGCAGAGAACAAGATCCTCCCCCATGTGTGTCTGCCCTGGGACACCTCCAACACAGGCCATCCCTCCTTATCACCTGAGGACAGTTGGGGACCACCTGCTCCCCTCTCCCTCGTCTTCCTCCTGCAGCACTTTCTTTCTCTGAGGAGTGGAAATGGGGTTAAGGACACAATGTGAAGCTGAGAGAGATGAGGACGAAGAAGGGAAAGGAATGTTCTTTGGGGTATATTTTCCTTCAGTGTTGTTTTTTAATCCTGTCATTCTGGAGGGGGAGGGGAAAGGAGGTGAGCAGTGTAAACCAGGGATTTGAAAAAAGATTTTAGTAAGTTGCAAATAATTCCGCTTCTTCCCAGTGTATTCCACCTTCGTTTGACTAATCCAGGAACTTGGGACAACTCCCTTTCAGTTTTTATCTCACTCACCCTTTGCTCTAGGAAAGCAGCCTATCTGCAGCTTTGTGGATGTGTGCCCAGCCTTCCCACCTCCAGCTTTGCCAAGGCCATCCCTTCTATCAGCACCCCCTTCCATCAGCACCCCCTTCCCTGCCCACCTGTCAGCCAGTCAGAGCCATCTGAGAAAACTCGTTTAATAGCACTTCCTCTTTTACGAGGTCTTGGAATCTCCCAGCCAGAAAAGCTCCTTTTTTTTTTTTTTTTTTTTTTTTTTTTATCTCTGCTATCCTAGAAAGGAAATAGACTCTGGGATTTTCTGCTCAGCTCATAGCCTACCCCCAACTGAATGGCATCTTGCCTTTCCACCTCCTCAATCAATCAATGAGCTAAGAAAAGCAACTGGGGCAGAAGGATGGGAAACCACAAAATTGCCCAAATCCCAGTTAACTGACCCATCCACAAAGCTTGGATTCAGAGTCTGAGGCACCTCACACAGGTTATCCCATGAAAGTTGCACATCCACCCTACAGAGTAGGTCCTGTTACCATCCGTCTTGCTAGTAGAGAATTGGAACCCAGGCTGGCTGACCCCAGCACCCATGCTCTTTCTACCCTACTACACTGCCTCCTACAGCTCTTTTCCTGGGGGAGAGGAAGCTGCCCCCAACTGAAATCCTCCAGATGGGAGTCACATCTCTGGGTTCCTTGCCTCTTCAGCCCCTGTCCAAGCTGAGCCCTGGTCGGCTCCACCACTCAGTCAGCTGGTTGGGCAGGTGGGGGTTGGGGTGCCTATGCCCTAGGGAGGTGCAGACACAAAAAATCTCTGGGACAGAGCCCCACTGTATTATTTTTCACTAGGTTGTTTGGTAGCTTGGAGACAGGAATTGGGCCTGGAGGGAATGGTTAATGGGGGAGGGGAGGTTCATGGGGAAAAGGAAGTCCAGAGAGGGGAGAGAGGACCCCCTGACCTCAGCAGACAGACCTGCCCAGTTCCTGGCCAGAGATGGAACAGGAAGAATTATTTCTTGTCTTCCCAGGCCTTTGGAGAAATGCTACCCTCATCTCCACACCTCCACCAATGCCTAAATTTCAGTCCCAAGGCTCTAGGAATAGACATCCTGACAGGAAAGGCCAGGGTACCGCACGTCCATCTGACAGCTTACCTGAGCTCAGGCCACCTGCAGGATAGATGGCGCACAAATCCTGCGGTCCTTCACACACACACACACACACAAGCATACACAATTTAAATTGATCCTTTCCCATGAATTTTCTTAATTGGTTTGAACCTCACAACAGGGTCCTGTAAGGTGGGCAGGGCAGATGTTATGAACCCATTTTTTTAGATGAGGAAACCAAGTTTCAAGGAAGGTGAACTATTTACTCTACTTCCTTCCACCCCAAAGGAATGCTGGGGTTCTCCTTTCTCTCTAGATCCGACAGGGCCCCAGATATACACAGAGGGGCCTGCAGGGGGTAAGAAGACCCAGGACAGGTGTGTGGCGTGGTCAGGCCCAGCTCCAAGGTGAGCATTTCTACTCAGGGAAAATGCTGCAATCTCAGGGCAAGGCTCTCTCAGGCATGGTTCCCCATAGGGTGAGGGTTTTTTGTTTGTTTGTTTGTTTTTGTTTTATTTTTTGGTTAATCCTCACCTGAGGATATTTTCTCCACTGATTTTAGAGAGACTGGAAATCAGGGAGGGAGGAATAGAGAGAGAGAAAGAGAAACACTGATGTGAGAGATTGGTTGCCTTCTGCACATGCCCCTACTGGGGCTGGGGATTGAACCTGCAAACCAGGTATGTGCCCTTGACTGGGAATTGAACCCATGACCCTTCAGTATACAGGCCGACACTCTAACCAGAGAGCCACACTGTCCGCAAGGGTGAGGGTTGAAGGCCCCTTTGGAACACTGCCAACAGTAGCGGTCTCCAAGACCCCCCTTCCATCTACACATCCCCCACTAACCTGGCACTGAGAAGAGGCACAAGATGCCACTTCTGCGAACAGAACAGGAGGCATGCCTCATGTTGGGTGAACTGACTGCCTCTGTGTGCGTGATCCCATGTCAGCTTCCCAACAGCTCTGAGAATTATTACCATTTCACAGAGAATGAAGCAGAGGCCTGAGTGGCTTGCCCATGGTCACATGGCTTGGACACAGTTAAACAGGGACAAGAATCCATAGCCTTGGGTCCTGGTCTGCCTTTTGCCCTCAGTTCTCTCGCTGACATCTCCCAAGGCTTCCTTTAATAACTGGAGGCATTACACACATCTCCCCGTTCCCCAAGCTCTTAACCTGCTCCGAGGTCCAAGGGCAGGTAAGTGATCAAGCCCCACCTGCAGGTGGACCCCGGTTTAGAACCCTGGGCTTTAATGGTCAACGAGAGGACAACCTTCCCATGTCACCTGGCTCATTATAAGCCACACACTGCTGTGCTACTCTGCCCTCATCTCCTCACCTCTATCCCAACACAGCACCTCTGGTCTCTCTGTCCCTCCAATGACTACAGTTTCAGCCCCCACTGCTTGGGGGCCCATGGATGACCAGGAGTCATGAGCGGGAGGAACAGTGTTCCTGACCCCCAGCCTGACTTCTAACATCTCCAGTGCCCCCCACCCCCACGCTTACTCCAAGCCCCAGGTGTCAGGTCTAGTGAGACTGGCTTCCTCTCACTCACACCGGACCCTCCAGCCCCTGCACATCTTGGTGCGCAGAAGATTGAGCAATATCAGAGTGCCACCTAGCGTGCCCAGCGGGCATGTCAGCTCCTGCCTGGTCCAGTCACTTTGTCTGGGGCAGGGCCTCTCATGGGAGTGAGTTGGGGGGTCAAGACAAGCTAGGGTCTCTAGCCTAGACTCATATCTACAAAGGGCCTCTAATCCAGACTGCTGATGTTATGTCTGCATAACACTATTCCTCCAGCCACAGGAAGACCCCAGAATCCAGTGAGGACAGTACCTCACAATTTGAAAGCTTGGCCCTATCACTGCCTGCAGATCCCTGACTTAATCATTATTTGGGAGGCTTAAAATTAGCTTTCAAACAGCCTACTCACATTGCATTATTTTGTGTTCATTGCTAAGAAGTAAATTTCCCAAATTAGCCACAATTTTGGGGTACCCTTCTTTGTCAAGCCTTTTTTTTATGTTTTTATTGATTTCAGAGAGAGAAAGGGAGAGGGAGAGAGAAAGAAACATCAATGAGAGAGAAACATCATCGGTTGGTTGCCTTCTGCACGCACCCTACTGGGTATCAAGCCTGCAAACCAAGCAGGTGCCCTAACCGGGAACTGAACCATGACCTCCAAGTTCTGAGCCACATCAGCCAGGCTGGCAAGCCTTTTTTCATATATATATATCCTCACCCAAGGATATTTTTCCATTGATATTTAGAGAGGGTGGAAGAGAGAAGGAAAGACAGAGAGAAATATCGATGTGAGAGAAACACATCGATTGGTTGCCTCCTGCATGAGCCCCGACAATGGCCCGGGACAGGGAGGAGCCTGCAACTGAAGTACGTGCCCTTGACCAAATCGAACCCGGGACCCTTCGGTCCGCAGGCCGATGCTCTATCCACTGAGCCAAACTGGCTAGGACTGGCAAGCCTATTTTTAATAAGAGCCTCAGAAATGTGGCTAAGGCAGACCTCCAAGAGGCCCATCCTGTGTTCAGAGCCTGCACTCCCTGTTTTGTGGTTCTCTCCCTTCTGTCCTTCCTCTCCGTTCCTCTGTCCATGATCTGAAAGGCTGCCTGATAAGGTCAAACAAGCACTGAGCGTGGGCAGGGATATCTGACAAATCTGGGTTTGAATCCTTTCTCTGTACCAGCTGTATGACCTTGAAAAATTAACCGAAGCTTTCTGAGCCTTACTTTTCTCATCTGCAAAATGGGGTTGTAATGAACATCATGAGCTAACAAGTGAGATACTCAGCAAAGTGTCAGCCGCTTACCAGAGGCTCTGTAACCATCAGTCTTGTCCTCCTTGTCCCCCTCAGAGCTTTATGGTGGGGTCTGCTTCCACAGCACCTCCAGGCAGTCTCCGTCATTTTCTTGGTCTGAGAGCACTGGTCACACTGCATCTTGCACGTCCGTTTTCTGTAGCTGCGTCCATCTCCTCCCCCAACTTGGGGCTCTGTTCCTCTCTGGAAGCCCAGCCCAGTCCAGTACCAAGCCAACGGCCACTGTGTACTGGCCACACCTGTCAGGAGAGCCCGTTCTCCAGACCAGAGGCTGGCCCATCCCAGGTCCCTAGTCCTGGCAAAGCATGTGTTACTCAGGGCCTCAGTCTCCTGCTCTGTAAAGTGGCATTGAAACTAACTTGCACAGTTGTTACAGGGACTAAAGAGAGGACATTTTCAAAGACACTTGTAAAGGGTGTAACACCCGGGTGCGGGGGGGAACCTCAATAAAGAGAATTTATTATGATAGCTCGGGAGGTCCAATGGGTATTTGAAGCCATGTGGAAGGAAGACAGGAAGAGCAGTATTATCCCAATTATGCAACTTCAACAAAGACATTGGGGCACGGAGGCAGAAGGCAAGATGGGGAGGGTGGGAGACAGTTAAAATTGGCAAAAATTAAAACCCAGTCAGGGTCTTAGTCAACAACTTATTTAGAGAAAGGCTTCCCAGAGGCCAGGGTAATTGGGTGGGGGAACATCTCTTTTCTCCAGGGTAGGGATGGGGAACAGGCCAAGCGGGTGGGGGATGAAGGGGCAAACAGCCTCTTTATTAACACAATTATTTTATTTGCCAAAAGGTAATCATCCTAAGTGAGGTCAACGCGCTGGCACGAAAGGCCCTGCAGGTGGCCTGCCCAAGTTGCCATGGAGACAGAGCCATCACTTGCAGCAGCAGCAAGGGCTGGAGGCTCCTGAGAGAGGAGACCCCTGATCTCTCTCCTTCCCCCAGAGAAGGGCTGAATGAGACCTGCGGGTGTTTGTGCTCCCCCTCCCAGCTCCAAGTGACAGACCAAGAGTCCCTAGGGGACCCCCAGCCCAAGTTCCCAGGGGGTCCATTGTAGGTGAGAAGAGTCTCTGCATCCATCACCTCATTTCATCCCATCATAACCCTGCAAAGAAGGGACTAAGCATCTGCTGACCATTCAAAGGGAGGCTGTGGCTCAGAGAGGCTAGTGATCTGTCTACAGACACACAGCACTTGAGGATTTGGGGGCTGCAATCTGAAGCCTGAGGCACCATTTGCAGTTACCTCAGAGCCAGGGGCTGTGACAAGGACAGGGAGGGACTAGACCAAGGTCTTGATTCATCAGAAAAACTGCTGTGGAGTAAAATTGCTAACCTATGCCAGTAAGTCAGAGAGGCCTGAGCCTGAATCCCAACTTGCCCCCTCCCAGGTCTCGTCACCCTCAGCAAAGTTGCTCCAAACCTTGCTTTGTCTGATGCTTCCTGCAACCAGTGACGTGCCAGTCTCTGCAAGACTGTGCAGTGGCCAAGACATGTCTCCATCTGTGAAATGGGCCAACCAGGCCTTGCCTCAGTGTCCAAACATAAGAAGCTAGTTCTGTCATTTTGAGCCGAATCTCAAAGAGTGTTAGCTCTGCAGAAAAAGAAACAAGCACCCCCTGACCCCAAGTCCTCCAACCTGAAGTCCAGAAGACTGCACAGGAGAGGCAGACCCAAGGAGGGGTGCAGCCAATGTGTGTGTGGGGGGCGGGAATCCATTTTGCTGGTGCCCACAGCATTATTGCACTCTGGTGGGGGAGTGTGACACACAGCCATAAAGGACAACTGTGCAACAAGAGGAAATTCAGATGGGGTGGGGGCGGGACAACAGATGTGACTGGGAGCATCAGGGAGGGCTGGGGAGGTGGTGATACTTAAACTGGGTCTCCGGGAAGGCAGATGGACATGGGGATGGGAGCAGGAGAGAAGGCATTGCAGACCATGGAATCTGCCTCAATAAAAGCCTTCAGACTGTCAGGCGCTAAGGGAGTCTGGAGGGGCCCAAAAGGAAGTAGGAACCAGACTAGGGCAGACTGTAGACAGCTTTGACCAGGAGGCTAAGAAGTGTGCACTTTATCCTGGAGGCAGCAGGAGCCATTGAAGGTTTCAGAGCAGGGGCAGGATATGATTTGATCTGCATTTTAGGCATATTGTTTGTAGAGAGAGTGGAAGCAAGAAGGCTATTGGAGCCACCTCCTCGCACACACTGTTACTTAACAATAGCAACACCTCAAGGCTTGGCTGGAGACCTCACAGGCCCGTTTTTTTTTTCACCACTGCACACCAGGCCTCTAGCTGTGAGCAAAGGCAAGAGACAGCAGGAAACTGTTCAGGATGGGGTTCATGCCCCACTGCCCCAGGCGACCCCAGGTGTGGATCTGTCAGCCAGGAGGACTTTTTAAAAATTATATCATCTATTTATTTAAGTATATTTTTATTGATTTCAGAGAGAAAGGGAGAGGGGGAGAGAGATAGAAACATCAATGATGAGAGAGAATCATTGATCAGCTGCCTCTTGCACGCCCCCTACTGGGGATTGAGCCTGCAACCTGAAACCCGGTCAGACTGGGAATTGAATCCTGACCTCCTGGTTCATAGGTCACTCGGGCCAGGCTAGCCAGGAGAACTTCTGAGGAAAGGGTGGGGGTGGAGAGGAGAGTTCTTGGAGGGTCACTCCCTCCTCTTGGTTAGTCATACAGAGACCCCTCCCAGGTGGGCTCCTCAAGGATGACAAGGGCAGCAGGTCTGAGGAAGGCTCCCGGACAGACCCACAGAGGAGGGATGGTTGTGGTTTCACAGCGGGGCCTGGCAAGCAACGCCCAGGGTGCTGTCACACTCCAGCCAGGTAATAGTGCCAACTCAGGCCTAAACTTGAATCCATGGAGGTAAGGCCTGGCCACAGTCAGCAGCAAGGAAGATCATCAGAAGCGGTGCCCCCATTCCCCCTCAGACCAGGCTGTCCAGAGGAATGGACGGATTGGGTCGTATCCCCACCCGCAAGTACTCTGGAGGAGGCTGGAAAGGAGGAGGGGACAAATGCTATCAGCTGCCCAGCATAACTTATTAGCATCCAGGCGAGATTAATCAAGCCAGAAACCTAGAGCAGAACCCTAATTAGTTGCTGCTGATAACTATATTTGTCATGCTCTCCAATTATTCCACTGTAAATTTCAGAGTTTAATTGCACCTTGTTCTTCATTGAAGTGTCACTGTTTGCACACGCTCCCCTAATTCTTTAGCAAATTTGACAAAATTCAGCATTAAATATAGATTATCTTTAGATTTCCATAATTAACACAACCAAACTGTCTCAGGCCTAAATATTTCTCCCAGTGCCATAAATCTGGCCTGTCCCCAGGACCCAGAGAGTTGCTCCTAGCTCCCCAGCAGAGGCTGCGGGGAGAACACGCATGCACACCTGTGCGCCTGTGCAGGGCTGGGGGTGTAGCAGGCGAGGCTTCATTAAGGCCACATGCCCAGAGAGCATCCTACCTTCAAATGTGTAGGAGGCTCCATCGAGGCTGCTCCCTGGGGCACCTCAGCTGTGTCCCAGGGCTTAGAAAGCCACCACAGTTGACCCCGTCCTGGAAGGTGGGCTAGAGGCAAGTGACCCCACAAAGGCAAAGGGCCCCTGTTTGTGACTTTCCTCCCCATTAAGGCTGATCTTGACGTTTGACATTATGCTAGGAACACGGCCCAGGCAGACAGGAATGCCCTCTGTGCCTCACCCTCACTGCCCAATCTTCTCTCCCAACCACTCTATCTGACTCACAGATGACAATAACTCCATTCAACCCTAAATACAGCCACCTGGGCTCTTAGTTCAGACTGGAGGCAGGGGAGGAGTTCATGCCCCCTCACCCCAAGTCAGGTTGCAAATCTTTTCCACCAACCCCCAAACCTCAGATCTAATAGCCCAACAGGATCCGCACAGTGTCCACTTTCAAGGTGACAAAGGGTTGGCAAAGCGGATGGGAGAGGGCAGAGAAGCTGTGCTCCTCCAGGGCCCTACCTAGCCCTCGGCCCTTTGAAACAAAACCATATCTTAGGTTTATCCCAGATCAAGCCCCTTCCAGAGTTCAACTGCCAGCCAAGCACCACCACCCCTGCACTGTATTCAGGTAAACACACACACACACACACACACACACACACACACACACACACACTCTTAGACATACACACATATACAGGGAGAAATAGACACAGATGCACAGAGACATACCACTGACACCCATGGACTCACAGACACACGCAATCAGATACTGACGTACAAAGACAGGCATACACACACAGAAACACATTCCCCTCTGCCAAGTCCAGGAAATGGGGCAGCAAGACAGGGAAATGCTCACTCCCCAGAAATCAGAGGCATATCCAGAGTCTGGCCATGCTGAAGGGCCAGAGCAGACTGGGGGGCCCAGCAGACAGCTCCCCCAGCCCTCTCCCCCTCCACGCTGACTGCCGTCTACCCCCCTGTGTCCCTGGTGAGACGAGAGTGGTGGCTGAGGGGCTGAAGTTGGGAACAGGCAGTAATACCGAGGAGCCTCAAGGTGTCCTCGCAGCAAATTTGGCGGAAAACAATGGCATTGAATGAGATTTGATTTTTTTCCACGATGGGCGAGGCGGGGCTGGTTGTTATGTCGGGGGTCTTTGGGTACAAACGGGCAAGGAGATGCTCCAGGCCACAGGGTGCAGGGCTGGGAGGAACTGGGCAACTAGGAGTGAGGAAGCTCCGGGGCCAGCGGGGACAGGCAGGGACAAAGAACTAACAGTCAGGATACAGGCTGCCATCCAGCCCCACCTGCCCAGCCCAGAGAGGGCCCCCAAAGCTTGGGTGTCTGCCATGGCCGAGCTGGGTTTGGGATTCAGGAGTCTGGATTCCCAGCCCCCAGATGGAATAGGGGCTGAGGTCCACACAGGTCAGCGGTGAGAAGTGGTCACTGGAGGGTCAGGGGTGAGCAGCCCACCCAGGGTCATTGGCTTCAGAGAGTGGTGAGAGGCAGCTAGTGAGTTAACTCCAAACACTGCAGTTCACTGAACACCTGCCAGGCTCCGGGCACCTGTTATTGTCATTCTACAGAAAACCCTGCAAGAGAGGACATGGCCCCTTGCTCAGATGAAGAAAATGAGGATCAGAAAAGTTAAAGAAATTGCCCAAAGCCAGCCAGCTAGCTGGTGAATACTTGAGACAGCACCTGAACTAAGGTGGGCCAGGCTCTAAGTCTGTGTTTCCTCCGTTCTGCTCGTAAGCGGCACCTCACAGGTGATGGAGCCACACCTTCATCTCTCTCCCCCAATTCCAGCCTTGCCAGAACTCCAGGGTCCTTGGGTCAGCTGGGTCAAAGCTTGGGTGCAGGCTCCAGGATGACAGGGAATCTCCTCCATGGCTCAACCCCAAATCACAAGATTTCCCCAAGCACAGAGGAAGCACTTGTCAGCCGCAACACAACCCACTCCACCCCACCACCTGGCTGAAGCTTTGAGCTCCCTCCTTCCTTACTGAATAATAGAAGAAATCAGAGGCCATAACCCAACCTTAATATCCTCTGTCTGAAGGCTCTATGCAACATCCTACCTGAATTGTCATCTGAGTACTTGCATTCCTCTAGTGACAGAGAGCTCGCTGCCTAAAAAATACCCTATTCAACCTCTGGAATCCTGCTAGATGAGTTACTATCTGCCATCCTAAGTCTCCCACTGGCCCCATTCCTGCCCTCTAGGTCACTGCTCTGCCCCATGAAAGCCCCTCTGTAATTTGAATACCATAGCCACTGCCCTCATCACCTCTCCCACTACTACCACCACCTAAGGG
Organism: Myotis myotis; assembly: GCF_014108235.1. Lineage (NCBI taxonomy): Eukaryota > Metazoa > Chordata > Mammalia > Chiroptera > Vespertilionidae > Myotis > Myotis myotis. The sequence goes on along the minus strand of NW_023416321.1, from coordinate 22,486,985 downwards.
GCTTCCATTCTCCTGGTTAAACACTTCCTGATTTCATCAACTATTGGTACTGTCCTACCCCATTCCCTTTCACCCACCCAGAAGTGTCAGCGGAAGTGACAGCAGAGAGTAATGGTTAAAAGAAACCATTCTGAATGGACTTGGCAATTACCTTTTTGGATATGACAAAGAAAGAACAGGTAACAAAGGAAAAACATAAATGGGACTACATCAAAATTTCAAAACTTCTGTGCATCAGAGAAGTTTTCATAATCAACAGAGTGAAAGGCAAGCTACAAAATAGGAGACAAATTTTGCAAATCATTATTATACAGGGTTATATCCAGAATATGTAAAGAACTCCTACAATTCAACAACAATAAACAACAAATAACCCAACTAAAAACTGGGCAAAGGGCTTGAATAAACATCTCTCCAAGAATGATATGTAATGGCCCACAAACACATGAAAACATGCTCAACATGATTGATCACAAGGGAAATGCATATTAAAACCACAGTGAGATGTCACCTAACACCCAATAGGATAGTTACTATTTAAAAAAACAGAAAACCATAAATGTTGGTGAGAATGTGGGGCAATTAGAACTCTTGTGCACTGCTGGTGAGATTGTAAAATAGTGCAGCCACTATGGCAAACAGTATGGCAGTTCTTCCAAAATTTAAAATATGATCCAGCAATCGCACTTCTGGGTATATACTCAGAATAACTGAAAACAAAATCTCAGAGGTATGTGTACACCCATCTTCACTGTAGCATTATTTATAGCAGCCAAGAGATGGAAGCAACCCAAGTACCCATCAACCGATAAATGGATAAACAAAATGTTGCATGGACACACAATGGAATATTATTCAGCCTTAAAAAGGAAGGAAATCCTGTTACATGCTACAACATGGATGAACTTTGGAGACATGCTAAACGAAATAAGCCAGTCATAAAAAGACAACCACTATATGATTCCACTTATATGAGTTTCTAAAGCTGTCAAATTAATAGAAACAGAAAACAGAATGGTGGTTGTCAGGGGCTGGGAGAAAGGAATGGGCTGTTGTTGCTTATAGAGTTTCAGGTTCGTCAGATGAAAAAGATCTTCAGGTCTGTCGCACAACAATGGGAATATACTGAGCTACTGTACTTAAAAATGGTTAAGATAGCGCTAGCTGGTTTGGCTCAGTGGATAGAGCGTTGGCCTGTGGACTGAAAGGTCCTGGGTTCAATTCTGGTCAGGGGCACATGCCTGGGTTGCGGGCTCGATTCCCAGTAGGGGGCATGCAGGAGGCATCTGAACAATGATTCTCTCTCATCACTGATGTTTCTGCCTCTCTCTCCTTCTCCCTTCCACTCTGAAATCAGTAAAAATATATTTAATTTTTTTAAAAAAATGGTTAAGACAGCAACCAAAATAAAAAAGGAAAAAGCAACCATTTTGGAGTCAGGCAGAATTGGGTTTGAGTCCCAGCTCTACAGACTTGGGGCACATGCCTCCGAGCCTCAGTTTCCCCAATTCTACAACAGGGTGATGACAGAATCTGACTCACAGGATTGCTGTGAGCATTATCGCATTGATTTTTGTGGACTTGTTCACTGCTGCATCTCCAGCTGGTATGTAGTAGGTGCTCAATAAATGCTTGTTAAATGACAGCATGAGCTAATAATAATAAACCTTGGCCTTTTGTCCTCAGAAGCCCTCTGGCCCACCCCCACTTTCATCCCTAGCAAGGTCCACTCTCAGATCCTGGCAGGAGAGAGGGGAGCCCAACTCCCCAAGCAGCAGCCCCAGGCTCCCCAACTGCCACTCCGTCCAGCCTGGGCTACAATTCTGTCCATCAATATTGGCCTCCAGCAGCCACACTTGAATGCCCACCCCAATCGATAAGCAGCTGCTGTAATCGATCAGCCCCTGGGGTATCAGAAGCCGGGGGAGGGGCAAGGAGAGGGACAGACAGGGTGTGGAGACACAGGCCCAGAGAGGGTGCAGCAACAGGGAGTCCCCAGTGACCCGGCCACAGCAGGCAGACAGGACAGAGACGATAGAAAACAGAGGCAGAATGAAGAGGGAGAGGAGGCACCAGACCCAAGCTAGGAAGGGCAAAGAGGCAGCAGACACAGAGTAGGCCCCTGAGGAAGAGGGAAGGAAGAGGCAGGCACGACCCTGGGAGAAAAAGGGTTTTGGCACCATTTTATAGGAAAGAAACCAAGCTGAGAGATGTAGGAGTAGAGCCAGGACTTAAACCCAAGTCTGGTGTCTCCGAGAGCTGAGGCCTTTTGCTACATCCCACAGTAGCTCTGAGCTATCACTTCTGGCCTCCCTACCTGGGCATACCATCCACAGCTTAGAGGGGAGCTGGTGAGGTGCACCCCTGCCCCTGGGATGACCCCCTGAGAGCTACTCAAGATGCTTTAGGAGTGGGGCGATGGAGGTGGGGGTTGGTGCAGAGGTGGCTTGGCCTCGTCAGCAGCGGGCCTCCCAGCCGCTGGACTGGAGGTTCCCTTCCTCCAGCCCCAGCTCTCCACTCTCCTCCTCCCTCCCTCCTAAACCCTTCTGATTGCCACAGCATGACCTTGGGCAAGTTACTCAACACCTCTGACCCGTTTCCTATCCCTAAACCAGGGGTGGGCAAACTTTTTGACTCGAGGGCCACAATGGGTTCTTAAACTGGACCAGAGGGCCGGAACAAAAGCATGGATGGAGTGTTTGTGTGAACTAATATAAATTCAAAGTAAACATCATTACATAAAAGGGTACGGTCTTTTTTTTTCAATAGTTTTATTCATTTCAAACGGGCCGGATCTGGCCCGCAGGCCGTAGTTTGCCCATGGCTGCCCTAAACCAACGGTAGTAACAGTGTCTACCCCCCTAAGCATCAGCTTCCAAGCACATACCCACCATGGGGCTCTGATTTAAACAGGATCCAGCCCCTTGCAGGGCCTGGCCCGTGGCTAGTACCCCCATCTGTAGGAGGGGCATCTGCACAAGGCCTGGATGCAGATGGGCCTCAGCAGGGTGAGAGCTGAAGGGTTCTACAGAGCAGCCTCTCGGCCCTCCCTCCGTTAGCTCCTTTGTTTCAGAGAAGCAAGAGCAGCTGTGGCTGGGGGATCATGTGTGTCCTGCTTCCTCGGAAAGCTGAAGGTCAGTGCCAGCTGGAAATGTGCTGAGAGGTTTGCCCCTCCAGCCCACACAGTGAAGAGGGGGGGGAGGCAATTAGTCTCCAACCCCAGGACCCATTTGCTGAGCTGTTCACTCACCCTTATTAAACCCTCAGGATGTGCCTGGCCCTGTGCTGGGACCTGGGACTATACAATGAGTCAAACTAATTCACACACTGATTGTCTAAAAGAGGGGGATGGGGCTTAGTGTCTGCAGAAGCCTGTGGGGGGCAAGGGGAAGTTACAGGGGGCAGGGGGCCAGTGTGGCTACTAGCAAGAAGGGACCTAGCCCACCCTCTGACCGCCTCCCTCACCTGCTGATTTCTGCCTTGGTTTCTTTTTTCTAAAGGAAACTGTTCAGTTATTTTATTTTGAGTTACAGATAAACCACAGAAGGTGCCACTTTTCATGGAGTCTCCCTCCTGACCCCACAAACTTCAGCAAAAAAGCTGCGGTACCTGAGGAAGAGAGGGGTGCAGAGGTGGAGGGAGAAAGCAGACGGGCCCAAGTTCAGCCAGGGGCCTGGGCCCAGCCCCTCCTCCCTGCCCCAGGGCAGCTGGGGAAAGGGGTCCTCTGATCGAATATTATGGCAGAAAGAGCACAACGGGGAGGGGCAGGGAACGGGGCGGGGGGTACGGGGGCATGTCCATAAGAATTCTTCCTGGAGAGCAGTGGAGGGAAACCTTGTGTAGAAGCAGCCTTCTCAGAGCCCAGTATAAAGCTCCTGGTCCTAATTCGACGCCCAGCCCCACTCCTTTTCCCAGCCTGGGGAAGAAACTGGACAATTCAAGGACAGAGCTCCTGCCCTTTCCTGCTTCTCTGAATGTGCCATGGTCCTGGGGCTCTGGCCCTGCTCCCCACCCACCCCCACCCCCCACTGGTTAAACAAGGTTTTGCGATTTAAAAAGATAATTCTGAGCAGTTGTATCTGTAAAATAACAATGGCTGCCTTGACAGAGTTTACGATTTACCAGGCCCTGTGCTTTGCTGCTCAGGTATGGTATCCCCGTTCAAAGAAGAGACAATGCATATCCTAGAGCAGTGGTTCTCAACCTTCCCAATGCCGCGACCCTTTAATACAGTTCCTCATGTTGTGGTGACCCCCAACCATAAAATTATTTTCGTTGCTACTTCATAACTGTAATTTTGCTACTGTTATGAATTGTAATGTAAATATCTGATATGCAGGATGTATTTTCATTGTTACAAATTGAACATAATCAAAGCATAGTGATTAATCACAAAAACAATATGTAATTATATATGTTTTTCCGATGGTCTTAGACAACCCCTGGGAAAGGGTCGTTTGACTCCCAAAGGGGTCGCGACTCACAGGTTGAGAACCACTGTCCTAGAGGCTAACAACTTGCCTTAGGTTATCCCACTAGGAAGAGGTGGGTCAAGATTAGAACCCAGACCATGCTGTTCATGCTGATTTGAAGGGAAGTGGCAGTGGGGATGGGGGGACTAGAACCTCTGGATGAGGTTAAGGGGGGAGGATAAAGCAAGGGGTGGCCCCAGGTGCTATGCCACCTGACCAGGCTTCCAGGACCATCCCTGGGAGAAAGGGATGGTGACATCCTCCTGGCCAGAACTGGCCACTTCTCCCCACATAAAACTCTATGGGCATTCTGAGCCCAAACCTAGGAGGAGCACTGAGCTCTGGGCTGGAAAGGAGGCAGTGAGAACTTTCTGGAGCACCTCCCCCAGCAGGATGAGCTGAAGACCACCAAGGAGGTGTTAATGAAACAAGGAAGCTGCGAACAGACCCAGGAGTGATTCCAATCTGACACCTCTACCCCAGCCCCCACCAGTAATGAGCTGGGACCTGCCCTGCTCCCGAGAGAGAGGAGGTGTAGGGGAGGAGGGGAAATCCTTGGGCATCTTTGTAGTTTCAGATGCCTCTTTTCATCATCTTCACAGCAAACACACATTTATTGAGCATCTACTGTGTCCCAGGCACTGTGATGTCATGTTTCCATTTTACAGATGAAGACACTGAGGTTCAATCAGGTCAAGTGGCCTGAGGAAGAGCTAACATTTGGACCCAGGACTGTCCAACTCAGAAGTCTGTGTTAATGCTTTTGCTACTGTGCCTCTGACATGGACCCATGCTAGGTCCTCAGCAGGAAGGTGGGTAGGGTGGGAATGTTCCCATCTGGGGATGGATCCAGGAGCCCAACCCTGGGGGCACTAGGAGTGGGCCCACACTTCCACGAAGGGAGGTGAATAAAGGAAGCACACCCAGCCCACCACCTGTCCTGAAAGTTCAGACCCGGGAAGGAGGAGCAGGCTCCCTGTGTGCTCTCTTCATCTTCCACGAGTGTGCAGAGACAGTGGGGCAGGGGGTCCAAGGAGGGCCTCCAGCTCTGCCCACTGCCTGGAAAGGGGATGCAGACTGGAGAAGACTGAAGTAGTAGTGGAGGGGGGTGTACTTGGAAGACCCCAGCCTCCTGGCCTGGGAGGGAGGGGCCAAGCAGCTCTGTTGAATGGAGCCCCATGTTTGTAAACATCAATTATCAGGGATTAGCAGATGGGCATGCTAATTGCACCTGTGGAAGACAGAGACCTCAAGGTTGATTACATTTACAAACTGTGAGGCCCCCCTGGCGCCTGGCCCTGCAGGAGTGTGTGTGTTTGTGTGTGGGGGGGTCTAATTTAGGACCCCAGCGGGGGGGGGGGGGGGGGCGCGAACTTGTCAATTTAGCCTCCTGCCAAAAGAGAAGTCCAGCCCTGGAAGGAAGCAGGGGTGTTGGCCACAATTCAGCTGCTCTGGAAATTCTAAGGCAGCCTCCAACCCTTCGGGGACCCTCCCCATCTTGGCTGTGGAGCCCAGACAAGGAGGATCCTGCAAATGCCATTTCAGCCCCTCCCCTCTCCAATTCGCTCTAGTGGTTTTCAGAAGTGAATCATTGAGTGTTGCAGCTGAAAGAGACCCTAGAGCAGCGGTTCTCAACCTGTGGGTCGCGACCCTTTTGGCAGTCGAACGACCCTTTCACAGGGGTCGCCTAAGACCATCCTGCATATCAGATATTTACTTTACAATTCATAACAGTAGCAACATTACAGTTATGAAGTAGCAATGAAAATAACTTCATAGTTGGGGGTCACCACAACATGAGGAACTGTATTAAAGGGTCGCGGCATTAGGAAGGTTTAGAACCACTGCCCTAGAGCCTATGGGGAAATTGAGGCTGGGTTGGTAGGAGAGAAGAGCCCAGTGCCCTGACCTCTGGGTCTGCACCTGGGTGCTGTGAGGACAGCCACCATGTCCCAGGCACCAGCTGAGGTCTTCACGCGCATCATCTCATTTCATCTGCACCAGGCTCCTTGGAAGTAGACACCACGGTTATCCCCATTTTATTGATGAGGGAAGTTAGACTTGGAAAAGTGAAGGGACATGTTCACATTTACACCATCGTCAAGGCACAGAGTTGGGACTCAGCAAACTGCCCTGGCCTCTCGTGGCTTCATCCTGACCCTGCCCTCCAGGGATGGACCTGCGTCCAGCACCTTCATTCCCTGTCACAGCCCCTGGAGCTCCTGGGTATGGACCACACCTGGTGAACAGTGTCATGTGTCAGCTACCAGCGGCCACGCCAAGGAGAAGCAGGCCTCATCCTGGGCCTTGGGACCTCAGGTGCCTTCTCTGTTTTGAGAATGCCTGGTTTGCATAACAGAACTACATCCTGGCTGTGTATGGCAGGTAATTACAGCCTCAATAGTTCTGGTTCAAGTGAACCTATCTTTCCAGAGACCAGCCAGCCTGCTGCCCATGGATGAAGCAGGGAGGAGCCCCCTGTGCCTGGCTATTAGCCCAGGAGAGTGACCCCTCTAGATGGCCCAGACCACAGGGACCCAGCAAGCTGATAAATAGCATGCTCCAAGCAGGTCAGATAGGGTTCCAGATACCAGAGGAGTCCATGGGCAAGACTAGGGGCTCTGGGCCCTGAGTACCCCCAACCCCAACTTCTAGTTTCCATGCTGGGTTTGGGTCCCTACATGGAAGAACTCCAGGACACCTGAGTTTATGTCATCAAATCTGTTAGTCTGGGTTCTTCAGAGAAACAGAACCAATAGAAGACACACACACTTAGCTATTTATTTATTACTAGAGGCCCAGTGCACAAAATTTGTGCATGGGTAGGGTCCCTAGGCCTGGCTGGTGATCAGGGCCAATCAGGGCCTTCCTTCCCCCAGCTGCTGGCGTGACCTTCCTTCATTCTGCGCCACCCCCTGGTGGTCATCACACATCCTAGCGAGCAGTCGAACACCCGGTCGAACTCCCAAGGGGACAATTTGCATATTAGCCTTTTATTACGTAGGATAGAGAATTGGCTCATGTAATCATGGGGGTTGGCACCCCAAGTTCTGTAGGGTGAGTCTCATGCTGGAGGCCAATGATGTCATTCCCATCTGAAGGCCAGCAGGCTCGAGACTCCAGAAGAGCCTGTGTTTTCAGTTCAAAAAAAAACCCAGGAAGAGTTCTCCTACTCTTGGGTCAGGCTTTTTGTCCTATTTAGGCCTTCAACTGATTGGATGAGGCGCACCCACATTAGGAAGAGCAATCTGTTTTACTCAGTCTACCAATCTGAATGTTATTCTCACCCAAAGTCACCCTCACAAACACACTCAGAACGTTTGACCAAATATCAGGGCACCATGGCCCAGTCAAGTTGACATATAAAGTGAACCATCACACTGTTGTTGTGTGCCAGTCCTTAGTGCATAGTTCTTTAGTTTACAGAACACTTTTTTTGTTGTTAATCCTCACCCTGAGGTATTTTTCCCACTGCTTTTCAGAGGGAGTGGAAGGGTGAGGGGGGAGAGAGAGAAACATTAATGTCCAAGAGGCACACTGACTGGTTGCCTCCTGCACGTGCCCTAACCGGGGGTGGGGAGTGAACCCACAACCCAGGTATATTCCCTGAAACCCTTGGGTGAGCAGGCCAACACTCTAATTACTGCTCAACACTGGCCAAAAACATGTTTTACTGACATGCTCTCATCTTACTTTACAACATCTCTGCTGGGGAGGGGGCAGCTGGAGCAGGTGCTGATGGTGCCCTTCCCATTTTACAGGTGTGGAGACTGAGAAGCCATCTAGGTAAGAAGCCATGGAGCCAGGGCTAGAGCCAGCATCTTCTAAAAAACCCTAGGGACAGATGAAAGGTTGCCTAGCGTGTGCTTCCAGACATGCCCTCAAAAGCACGGTGTGAATGATTTGGTAGAGGTTTCTTGGATATGAGTGGGTAGCTGGAGGAACAGTGATTCTCAAACCTGTCTGCACACTAGCAGGGGAGCTGCAAGAAATGCGTGTACCTGGCTTGCTCCCCACAGATTCTGATTTCATCAGTCTGGTGCCTTTGGGATCTGGAATATTAAAAGTTATCCCCCTTCCCTGATCCCATGACTCTACAGTGCAGCCAAGGTACAAAGCCACTCTAGGCTCTTGGCCAAGAGCACAGCAGGGATGGAGGAAACAGGTAGTATGTCCAAGGTTGACTTGTGCCAGCGGAGGTCAGAGCCTGTGTGCCAGATGGGGACGGACAGTTCAAGGGAGGATGGAGAGTGCCAATAAAGTAGTTATCTGTGGAGTTTATGAAGGGGTTTCTTCTTTTCTTGAGAGGATCAACTTTGACTTTAAAGCAATCTTAGGCCCTTTTTATTTTTTTCGTTTTTCTTAATATATTTTTATTGATTTCAGAGAGGAAGAGAGAGGGAGAGATAGAAACATCAATGATGAGAGAGAATCATTGATTGGCTGCCTCCTGCATGCCTCCTACTGGGGATCGAGCCCACAACCCTAGGTATGTGCCCTTGTCCGGAATCGACCCTGGGACCCTTTGGTCCGCAAGCCAACACTCTATCCACTGAGCCAAACCAGCTAGGGCTAGGCCCTGTTTAAACAAATTCAAATGTCTTTCTAAATTGTCATTACCATTAGAATTCCAAGATAAATGCAGTCCACAGAGAAAGGGCAGTACTATTTACTGAGCACCTACTATGCATGAGGCACTGAGTTCCTGGTGTCCTCTGAATCCTCCTAGCAATCCAGAAGGACAGGGTTACCCCCTTTCACTGAGGAGGGCACTGAGGCCCAGGCAGGTAAGGAACTTGCCCCAGGTCACACAGCAATCAGGATTTGAATTTAGGGTTGTTGTCCTCCAGATCCACACTCCAGAGCAGTGGTTCTCAACTAGGGGTGACTCCCCCACCCACCCTCCAGGGACATACGGCAAGGTCTAGAGAGATTTTTGGTTGTCACAACTGGAGGAAGGGGGCTGCTACTGGCATCTGGTAGGTAGAGGCCAGGGGTGCTGCTAAATATCCTACAATGCACAGCACAGTCCCCACAACAGAGAATTATCCAGCCCAGAATGTTAACAGCGCTGAGACTGACAAACCCTGCTCCAGGTTCTCAGCCTGGGCTGCACATAACACCTGTGGTGGGGAAGGGGGAGGCTTTACAAATCCTGATGCCCAGCTGCTCCCTAACCAACTAACTACATCAGACTCTGGGGATCGGTCCCAGTGTCAGTTGATTCTTAAAGCTTGTCAGGTGGTTCCAATGTGCAGCCCAGACTATTTAAACTACTTACACCTGTGGCCTCTGTTCCTGGGGGACAAGTACCAAATCGTTCCCAATAACAACCAGCAACCCTATCCTCGCCACCTCCCAGAATCGAAGACCAGGCTTCATTGGTTCCTTCCGTGTAGGTGGACTAACTGCTGACTCACCAGTCAGGGGGACTTGAGGGCCAGTGGGGTGGGAGGTGTTTGCTAATCTTTCCCTTGCCTCTTGGAGGCCACGGCCAGGGATCTCCCCAGCTGACTGCAAGAGCTTCCCGAAAAGACCCTGGACTAAAGAGCAAGGCTGCCACCTAATGGATGAATCGAACAGAATGGCCCACCAGTTGAGGTTTTATTTGAGCCTCACAACAGCCCTGAGAGGGAGGTGCCAACAAGGGCTCTGAGGCATATAAAGATGAAGTCCGTGCTCAAGGCCCCGCAGTGGGGCAGGGTGTGAGCCTGGATTTGCACCTGTCTGGCCCACAAAGAGCCCTTGGCTCCCTCTACATTCTCACACTGGTTCGAAGGAATAGAATCCCTGGACTGTGCTGCCCAACTCCCTTCTGATGTTTAGATTTCCCCTTGATGTCCAGGCAGGACCTGGGAGGAAACATCCTAGAAATTAACAGGCTACCATCTCCAACTGCAAACTCAAAACAGGAAACAGGACTTCTTCCGGTCTCCACCGCAAAGCTCCCTGCTTTCCAAGACAGTGATTACTGAACAGAGCCTGGTGCACACTCAAGTAACAGATTCCAACACACTTCACCATGTGGATGTGTGGGCCACCTATTCCCTGCCCTCCAGCACATACACATCTTGAACAGTTCAAGTCAGCCCCCGTCTTGCCTCTCTCTTTCTGATCCTGAGGACAGTCCTGGGTGCTGAGGCAATCTGGGCCCTTCAGCCGTGGCTGAGGGTTCTTGGGGGTCTCGGAGATGTTTCCCTCTCTTCCCATCTTCAGGAAAACCCTTCCTCTGGCTGCAAATGGAGTGAAGAAGAATTCCTGCAAAGACAGACAGAATGATATGGGGAAGAGAACTGAGAAGAGGAAGGACCATATGCCAGGCACTCCCTCATTTCATTCTCAAAAGGATGTATTTTCTGCATTTGGCACAGAAAGCAATGGCCATGGAGAATGATTGAAAAACTTGTTTAGGATGAAACAGCTACACATGTGTGATCAGAGGAAAAGAAGTAAGACTCACCTGCAGCCACGGAGACATTCAAGGACTCCAGTCCAGGAGGCAGCTGCCGGCCAGGCAGGATGGTGAGGAGGAGCTGGCAGGAGGCTTGCACCTCTGGGGACAGGCCAGAGCCCTCATTCCCTGCAAAGCACAGGAGGGGGGAAAGGGCAGAGATTAGGGATGCCACAGCTGGGCAGGCAGGCACTCAGGAAATGAACAGGTGAGCACAGAAAAGCAGGAACATCTACCTACCCAGCACTAGGAGAGTAGGCTGGTCCCAGAGGAACTCCAAGCAGCTAGTGATGGGGATCTCAGAGGACCCAGAAATCTCAGGCCCTGGGCAGCCCACCGTGCCAGCCACGAGCCAGCCCTGCCGGGCTTTGGCCTGAAAGGGGAAAGAAATCATATTCTAGCTCACCAAACCTTCATCAGAGCCTTGGCCAAGGAATAGCCCCAACCTTGCCCATATATATAGGTTTACAGTTGTGAGCACTCGAAACAGCTTATTCTTGTGTTAATATTAATTACTGGATTATTTTCCATGTGAACAATTATAAACCTACTTTTGCCCCACCCTGTATGCATTACCTTGGTGAGCCATTCAATTCAGTCAATAATTAATAAGCACCTAGAATGGGAAGACTCTGTTCTAGGCACTGGAGATAGGGCAGTGAACAGCAACCAAAATCCCAGCCTCATGGAAGGGAGGGCCTCACTGAAATGACTTTTTTTTTTTTTTTTTTTTTTTTTTTTTAATATATTTTATTGATTTTTTACAGAGAGGAAGGGAGAGAGATAGAGAGTCAGAAACATCGATGAGAGAGAAACATCGATCAGCCGCCTCCTGCACATCTCCCACTGGGGATGTGCCCGCAACCCAGGCACATGCCCTTGACCGGAATCGAACCTGGGACCTTTCAGTCCGCAGGCCGACGCTCTATCCACTGAGCCAAACCGGTTTCGGCCTCACTGAAATGACTTTTGAGTGGAGATCAGAAGGAGATGAGGAAGCACGATGTAGACATCAGGGGGAAGAATCTTCTAGGCCAGTGGTTGGCAAACTGCGGCTCGCGAGCCACATGCGACTCTTTGGCCCCTTGAGTGTAGCTCTTCCACAAAATACCGACTTCTGCGCATGGGCCACGAAGTTTCAATCACACTGTACATGAGCACCCGCACGTGGTATTTTGTGGAAGAGCCACACTCAAGGGGCCAAAGAGCCACATGTGGCTCGCGAGCCGCAGTTTGCCAACCACTGTTCTAGGCAGTGATCAGTAAATGCAAAGGCTGAGGGGTGGCTGCTTACCTGCTATGTGTGAGGAACAGCACAATAGCAAGGTGGCCATGGGAAGGGAGCCATTGAGACAGGAGAGGGAACAAAGGGCTACATAAGATAGAACCTCCAAGGCCACTGGAAGGACTTTGGCTTATACTATGAGAGAAATGCAAAGGCTTTTAAAAACTCTGAACGCATGGTCTGACTTACGCTGCAACAGGATCTCTCTGCCTGTTGGGTTGACAGCCAATAGCAGAAGCAAGATCAGGTAGGAGGTTTCACAATAATACAGGCAAGAGACGATGGTGGCTTGGACCAGAGTTGTAGCAGTGGAGAGAGAAGTGGTGAGAATATGCAAATAACTTTATGGTAAAACCAAAAGGATGCACTGACAAATGGGAATGGGTGTGAGAGCAAAAAAAAAATCAAGGGCGATGCCAAGGTTTCTATCCTAACCACTGAAAGGATGGAGCTGCCATCGATTGAGCTGGGTCTCCAGAAGGAACAGGGGCTGGGCTATGGACCTGTTCAGTTTGAAATGCCGATTAGACAGCAAAAGAAAGCTGTTTTGTTTTATAACCCCTTTGAGATGCTTTTATTTATTCATATTGGAATCATTCTGGGTTGAGGACATTGAGCAGCTTTCTAAAATCCCATCAACTATTATTTACCTTGCTTTTTTCAAACCAGTGCTGCTAGTTGTTTGAAAACAGAGCTATTGAGTAGGTAACTAGATACGTGAATCTGGGATTTAGGAGCAAGATCCAGGTTAGGCTATACATTTGGGACGCGTTCAAATATAGATGCTACTTAAAGCCGTGAGAGTGGATGAGGCAAAAAGAAAAAGAAAAGAGAATGAATGAATGAATGAATGATAAATAAATAAATATGATATATATCATATATATATATATATATGATATATATATGGAAGGAGATCCAAGAAGTACTGAGACTTGGAAGAGACCTGGAGATGGTCAGTGGAACGGCCACGTGCAGGGCAATACTGCCCCCTTGTGTTCAGCAAGAGAACAGCGGGGGGGGGGTTTCTTTACTTAGGTTTGCTCCCCAAATGTTGTGGGTTTTTTTGTGTGGTAGTGGGGGTTGTTTTGTGTGTGTGAAAGGGAAGAGAGGAAAGGCATAGACTAGTCCTTATTAAAGAGCCTTTCAAGCAGACTAGAAGGAGTCAGTGGGGGGGGGGGGGGGACATATGTAATACTTTCAACAATAAAGTTTTTTTTTTAAAGAGCCTTGCAAGCTATGCTCCTAGGGAGGGACTCGGGACACATTCACTGAAGACCTACTTAGCAGGTACTGAGGCCCCGTGGCAGACCTGGAGCAGGGCAAAAAGGTATGCCTGGAGAAGTGCAGTAAAGGGAATGAGGCTAGGACATCTCCAACTTCAGATTCTGTTCCCCTCATGGTTTTAAAAACCCGGGGAACCTTCCCTCTTCCCGAAGGGATTTAGAGAAGCACAGGAAATGCCAACATGCTCTCTTCTCCCCCTTCCTCCACCAGTTCCTGGTTTAGTGGCCTGAGAGGTTGGGCGTGGCTCATTTCTGCTCCTTCCCGCCACCCCAACCCCTCGGCCCTCACCTGTAAAAAGCCGTCCAGGTCATCGGTGAAGAATATGTCCATCACCTCCATAGCCCCCGCGCTGGCCTTGCTGACTACCGGAGTGAGCGGGCAGCTGCAAAGTGACCCCATGCCCCGTGTCAGGCTGCGTCATCTCAAGCCCGGCGCCCTGTCCTCCCCTCCCCTCCCCTCCCCCGGCCCCCAAGGGTTAGAGATGAAAATTCTGGCGATTGGGAGACCTGCCTAGGGGACCACCAAAGGGTCAAGGTGCTGAGGAACTCGGCTGCCCCTTGAAATTGGGACACACGGGGAATAACGAATGTCCGTGCCTGTTTCTGCGGCTGGTGATGACCTGGTCCACTCCGAGGAAGTGAGCGGAGCGCAGCACGGCCCCGAAATTCCGGGGATCCTGGAGCCTCTCGAGGACGAGCCACAGCTGCTGGGGGTCATCTCCGGGCCTCGCCTCCCCGGCCTCGGTCCAGGGCCGGGGCCGCAGCGGGCTCACCTCCATGCAGACGCCCTGGTGCACCTGGTGGCGGCACAGGGCGTCCAGCTTCTGCCGCCGGGGCCACAGAACCGGAATGTCCCTCGCTTCCGCTTCCCGGAGCAGCTCTGCCCGCTCTCCCCGCATCCCCGACCGGCCGGCCTGGAGTAGGAGCCGGGCCACGCGGCGGCGGGCGGCCCGCAGAGCCAGGAGGCACGGGGACAGGCCGAACAGGAGTTCCCGGCCCCCGGTGGGGCGCGGGGCAGGCGCCAGGTCATCCAGGAGCAGGCGGCTCAGCTCCTCTCCCCCGGGCCGCTCCCCGGGCCGCGCCGAGCGGGAGGACTGACGCGCAAGTTGGCCGGGAAAACGCCAGGTCGCGCCCCTGAGGGCCCGAAGCAGCGCCATGGTCGATGCCCTTAGCTACGTCCTCGAGAGCTGTCGCTCCAGACGGAGCCGGTGGCACCCATCCCGCCTCCTCAGACAAACGAACAGTCCAGACTCCCGGCCGGAAGCTGTCTGAGGCAGGTAGCCGGGCCGCGACCGCCCCCTTCCCGACCTCGCGCGGGGTGCTCCGCTTCCGAGTTCGCGCGAGCCCGCTTCCTGCCCGGACGCATTGCGCATGCTCACCCACTAGGCCGTCCCGACAGCGCCGCCTGCAGGGCTGGCTGAGCAGCGACCTCCACCGCACGGCAGCCGGCAGCTGGCAGTGATCAGCGCTGAGCTGACCCTGCTACTGGCTGCATTCTGCGCCCTTTGAGGTCCCAGGAAGCTGGAGGGTCGCATTCACCCAGACACCAGCAAAAACCACTTTACAGAGATGTGTTCAACTAGGTCAGTCGTGGTGCTTCCCTTCCCATTGGATACTGGTGCTTTTCCTCAGAAGTTTCTCCTGCATCCAGCCCCTCCTCTGAGTTTCTACTGTCTTTTCAAACCCTGAGCACCAGTTAGCAGGACTCAGCAGTCACTTCCTACCCTGTGGCGGCTGAATCTCTAAGCCACTGCTCGGTGCCTGTCCCGCACCTGCTGACAAGCCAACTGATGCCCTTGGCCCACAGGTAATGGCCAAACTCTTTGCTCAGCATTCAGACCTCCCGGGATCCAGGCTTTTCAGCCCCATCTCACTCCTGCACTAAGTTCTGTGCTGTTCCCACAGCACTGCATGCTCTTTCTGGCCTCTGAGCCTTGCACATCTTGACTTCTTTTCTGGCTGGCAAATTCTACCAATTTTCAAGACCCAACCCAAAACCACACCTGCTACCCGAAGGTAATCCACACTCCAGAAGTGAGGCTCTAAATTCACCCACTTTCCACTCACCTGGAAGAAATTCTGAGAAACCACCACCCCAGATCACAAAGAAAGGGGAAGAACTGAAAGACACTCACAAAGCCAAGGTCGGTTGTTACAATTTTTCTTTTTTAATTATTACACTGAAATCCACTTGGGAGGTAGGCCCTGGTATTGTGCTGCCAATCAGAGTAGAGTGATGACCCCCACTGGACTGGAGAACTAGGTGCGGGAAGGGGGAGGAGAGAAGGGATGGAGGGGGCATTGGGGCAGGGAGAGGAGGAAGCTGGAGCCCTCCATAACCACTCAGATAAAAGATGAGGAGTTCCCCCTGCCACCTCATCCCTGAGCAACAGGAGGTGGAGTGTAAGAAGATAGGGGGACGCCACCCTTCTGGCCAAGGTCCTTCCCCAAGTCAAAGGGAAGAGACCAAGGACAGCAAACAAAGGCCAAGGAGCCCAAGAAGGGGACCAAGAGTGAATTAACAGGTAAAGTAATTAGGGACACCACCTCCTCTCCCCAGCCCACTTTTCACATTTGTGGTGGAAACAATTGGACTAGATAGAAAAGACCTCAAACATTTTCAAACCCCTGGGAGGGATGGAGAGAGGAAGTGGTGTCCAGGAATCCAGAAATTAACACCTACAACCCAAAGGTCAGCAGCAAGCTGTGAAGATCCGTGAAGAGAGGAGGGGGCGCTCCCCACAGGAAGCTAGGTCACCTGCTCCGTGGGCCTCATCTGGATGTCTCCGATCTGCAGAAGGCACAAAGGCTTGAGGCAGTCAGGACACTGCCACCCTCTTTAAGGCCTCTCTGCTCTCCTCCTCTGGGGATGGTTGGGCTTCTCCATGGGGTGGACAGCCAATGCCAGACTTACCTGGACATGTGGGGGGGTGCTGAGGACATAGATGATAGCCTGGGCCACATCTTCAGGTTTCAGACACTGAGCACCAGGGAAAAGGGGGATTAGATGAGGACAGAATAGATCCAAGTTCCCTCCCACCACTGAGGTCCTCTCCAGCATCCACATTCCCACCCCAACCCTCTAGGAGTAACGGCCTGGTTAGAAGGACAGGTTCCCTTCCCTCTGCCTTCACTTAGAATGAGGGAGGCCCCACCTTTATGTGTTCATAGGTGGCAGCTGCCTTCTCAGGATCCTTGTCATGAAGTTTGAAGGCGAATTGTGTCTCCACCAATCCTGGAGAGATGCACTGGGCCGACAGAGAGGGCCTGCTCAGGAACTGAGCTTTGCCCAACCCCAACCCCAATCAGAGGCCAGGTTTTGAGGAGGTTGGAGAGAAAGGACGGAAGCCACAGGGCCCCAGCTTCACAAGGTTGGCTGTCCCATGTCAGCAGCTGCCTCCTGGCTCCAAGGCTGCCACTGGTGATGATCACAATGATATCTACCGCCTACAGAGACCTTACTAAAAGCCAGGTAAATGTTTGACAAAATGTTCTCTCTTAGAAAACCTCATAACCTGATTATCATCTCTGTTTTACAAATGCAAAGACTGAGGCTTGGAGAGGTTGAGTAAGTTGCCCAAGGTCATTCTGCCTTCAAGGGCAGAGCCCAGAGTTCTGGTTTCCTGCCACTGTGCACCTGGTTTCCCACAATCCCTTGCTTTCCCTCAGTCTCACCCGCCATGTTCCAGTCAGGCCAGCCCCCTCCTACCTCAAAGTCAGTGAAACAGGACACTCAAGTACTGAGCAGGGCCATGCAAGTAGCAGCAGAGCCCAGGAGCTCTGTGCCCAATATGCTCGCAGGGGTTCTAAAGCAGCACACCCTGGACATGGGCTCCCTGGGCAGCAAGTGTGGGGGTGGAGAGGGCCTGTGCCTACCCCATCCCCACCAGGGCCAGGCCACACCCTCACCGTGGCTCGGATGTGGGTCTGGGCCTCCCGAAGCTCTTGCCTCAGTCCCTCTGTCAGTGCAGTGACGGCATACTTGGTAGCACTATAGAAATGGGCCACAGACTGGGGTACCACTCGGTGGCCAGACATGCTGGGTAGAGGGAGGGAAGGGGAAAGAAGACAGTGATGCTCCCGAGAGACCAGCAGTGCCCCCTGCTGTACCAGTCAACCCCACCACCTCGATGCTACAGGGAAGCCTTCTAAAGGGGACCTCTGGAGGCCATGCTTGCGGCCCACTAATCTAGCTGTTATTCAAGCTGCTCCTGAAAACCCTACTCTTCTAGACATCTTCCCTACAGTGACCACAGAATCCCCTCTCTCGGTCACACAGGCTGTCAAAAATCTCTTAATTTCACCTGCACATTCACTGATATGGTTCTATTGGGAGATCTCTGAGGGCAGAGGCCATGTCTCCCCACTCAGAGTGGAGGCTCCCCAATGATACTGTGTAGTCTTTCTTTGTACCACAAGGTGGGGTTCATTCCAGGGCCTGAGGAATGGAGAATCTCAGTGCCAGCAGAGCCCCTAGGCTTCCACTGCAAAGACAAGGGCTGAGCCACCCATCCCAGCCAACTAGGGGCTGGCACTTGATATACACTATTCTTCCCCTCACCATAATCATGCCATTGGGTGTTAACTGAGTATTAAATCCCTACTTTACCAAAGAAGCAGGTCCAAAGAGGTCAAATAAGCTGCAACAGATCACCCAGCTAGGAGGGTGAGTGGTGATCTGCTCTCTAGCCCTCGGCCACCTGTCTCACCTGTTGATGTTAATGATGTGCCCATCATCCACATTCCGCTCCTTCATGGACTGGTAGGCTTCCCGCGTGCAGATGCTGAGGGCCAACACATTCACCTGCAGGCCAGGGAGGGCAATGGGATGTCTCTAGCTTGGGCCCATCTGAGCAGGTGATGGAGCCACAGAGAACCCCCAGGAAGCATTCCAAAACAGTGCCTAGGTCCTACCAAAGACCAACAACAGACCCAGGGCACTGTGCCTTAGAGGTGCCCCTCCCCCTAAAGCTGCCAGCCCCCGCTGACAGCAGAGGCAGCTTCTCTCCCTGGGTGACCCTCAGGTTCCTGTGAACAGGAATAGAAACCCCCCAAATCCCATACACAACCCAGGAACCCCCTGTATCTTGGCTGTCTCCTCTCCAAATAGTAGAATCTCTGCCTTAGGGAACCATTTCCTTTTCTTCTCCAAATACCCTCTTCTCTGGGACAGTGCCCCTGATCCTGCTCTCTCCTAAACAGCCTCAAATCCTTCCTAAAATGGGTTTAAAAATCTCTCTCCTCAAACACACCATGGCCTCTCCCCACCTTACCCAGCTATTCTCTGCTCCTTTCCTGTCCCCTCCCTTGAGAGTACTAGTAGAAAAGGTCTGATCCTCCTTCCTTTAACCTCTGTTCCATCTACAGAACTAGGCACAGAGACTCTTAAGAAGGTGGGTAAGTTGTCATGGAAGGCAGGGGACCTCCCAAGGGGCCTCCTGCCTTCTGCCCTCTCCTCCTCGCTCTGGCAGAGGTGACACCAAATCCCCACCACCCTTCATGGAACAGAGGCCTGAAGAAGTGTCTCTGCTCTAAAGCTCCGGCCCAGCCCCACCCCTAGCTTTACCCAGGAGGACAAACAGAGATAAAGCTTTCAACAGGTCCTCATGTCTCGCCTCTCCAGAAGAGACGGGACCAGCCGGGAAATTAGATGTTTGTCCTTATCAGGTGTCAGAGCCAGGCATCAGGACAGAACACCCTGGGCGTGAACCTGCCACAGCACTCACAGCAGAAGGACACAGGAGGCTCTCAGCCCTGTTTCTGGTCCTCTTAGCAGTGTGGGTTTGTGGGGCAGAGAACTCAGCTCCTGAGGGCAGAAGGAGTAGGAGAAACAGGTCCCTGGATGTCAGGGAAGTGAATCTCCTAGGTCTGGGGGTTAGGGATGGGAGTGGAGAAGATGCCTCATAGGATGACCCTAATAGAATTGCATAATGTTCAAGCTGGAAGGGGCCTTAGGGATTTAACATAAGTCCCTCACTTTATAGAGGGGCAAGTTGAGATCCAGGTTGAGAGACCCACCTACTGCAGGTGAGGGCCACAACTCAGATCTCCCAGAAGGCTCTGTGAGGGCAAGGAGAGTGCTTCACTTTCACTGTTCATTGTTTTAATGGTCATTGTTCATTTCCTGGCCCAAACACCTGTTAGGTGCTAAAGCTTCTGTGAGCAGATATGAAAAGAATTGTGTGGGGCCCGGCTGCTGTGGCTCAGTGGTTGAACATCGACCCATAAACCAGGTCACAGTTCGATTCCTGGTCAAGGCACATGCCCAGGTTGTGGGCTCGATCCCCAGCGGGGGGCATGCAGGAAGCAGCCAGTCAATGATTCTCTCTCATCATTGATGTTTCTATCTCTCTCTCCTTCTCCCTTCCTCTCTCTGAAATAAATATATATATATATATATATATATATATATATATATATATATATATTTTAAAGAATTGTGAGGGGAAAGACACATTGCATATACACACTGCTTTCAACTTCTCAGAATAATTTCATATCCAATATTGCCCCATAATATAGTCCAGAAGTTGAAAACCCATGTCCTACAGGCTGTGTTTGGGCCACACGTAGTTTTAAAGCATTTTAAATTCATTTCCAACATGTATTAGAAGGTTTCATTCATTCAAAAAATATCTATTGATTGTTTCTAAACTGAGGCTTAAGAGAATAAAACACACAAAAATCCTTGCCCTCGTGGAATTGAGATTTCAGTGAATGGGATGGACAGAGTGTCACATAAAAACGCAGGCTCCCCACTTCTCTCATAAGATTTGGCCACACTGGGCCACATTGCCCCACAGCAGTGACACTGGACGCTAGCAGTGGTTGCCCCTGTACATGGCCGTGTGCTTTCTCACTTACTGCAGACCCCACCTGACCTGCCTCACTCTCTTATTACCTACCTGGCCACAGGGGACATTAGAGTTAGTGACCCCAGATATTGATGGTATAAGTATGTTCATCCCAATTAAATGTGACAAGATGGAAGCTCAGAAAGGGTAACTACCTGCCTGAAGCCACATAGTTGCTGGCAGGGCTGGTTAAGAACATTGTCTCCTGTCTCTTTGCTCCTTTCCTTCCCATAAGACCATGTTCCCAAGCACCCATAGTGCTGACATATGGGGACATTCAGTAAACAGCAGCTCTCTCCCCTACTGAGCTTTCTTCCGATAGAAGGAAATCAGCCTAGACTTTAAGAACTATGCCCAGGGCCTCAAAGGAAAGAAGAATGGAAAAGAAATGGCCATTCATCCACTCACTATCCCTCTGGTAGGGAAAGAAGAAAGGGGACAGTCAAGGTACCCCAGGAAGGAACCCAAAGCTCCCTCTTGCTATTGTCCCATCCGGAGCAGTGCTCTGGCTCACCACCTCTGGGCTCCCCGCCGTCCTCCCAGCCCCCCTCTCCAGGTCTGCAGCCCTTACATTGAACATGTCCTTCCAACCGCTGGTGCTGCCTGAGAGCAGGGTGTCAGGCCGGGCCAAGCCAGCATTGTTGATGCAGATGTCCACACCGCTGTGCTGAGAGCGGATAGCCGAGAACATAGAGAGGATGTCCTCTTCATTTGACAGGTCACATCTGTAGGGGATCAAAGTCCCGGGGTAGCCTGCACTCTTACATTCGGCAGCCAGCTCCTATGAAACCCAACAGGGATCTAACTGGGGTGAGCTGCTCACTCCCACACCTCCCCTACCAGAGACAACCTCCCTCTGCTGTCAACGATTATAGAGCTCTCTCCTTTGGTGGCCACCTTTTGGTCACACTGATGTTGGGACTGCCCATCCCCTAAGCTTGTCTTCTTTGGTCAAAGTCCAGGGGATGAGAGTGCTCCCTGATTGAGGGAGGGGAAAGTTGAGATTATCAATGGAGTAACCTCACAGATAAACTGGAGTCTTCAATTCTAAGAAGGGGGCCCAGGGACTGGGAATGGAGTGGTTTTTCTTTTCTTCCTCTCCCTCAATAGAACACCTTCTCTGCTCCTACATAAGATGCACCTCTCATCCCACCCCATGCTTCCACCGGTTCCACGAGCCACTGAGCTGGTTATGCCAGGGCTTCCATCTCTTCTCCCCCATCACCTCATCCAGAAGGCTTATATCTGAACTATCACCCTCCCTCCGCAAATTGCACACGTATTTTTTCGATCGAGCCCATTTGCCAATCTTCCTTCGCCCTATATACAGGGTCAGGAAGTTAGGACAAATTCTTTCTCTGTCCCATGGTGCACCACCCTCCACCCCAAAGTTTCTCTGGAAACTCTGAGGCAAGTCAGGTGACAAGTGACATTGGCACTCCCTGTGTACTGACAGGGCCCTCAGCACTCTGAAGAGCCCTGAGGAAGGGGAAGACCTGAGAAAGCAGAGCCACTGAGATCCCTGTAAGGAAAGCTGACATTCAGAAACAGGGAGAAACAAGCCATGTGGCCTTGGAGGCCAGCGACTGGGCACCTGAGTCTCATGAAGGTGACTGTACATGTGCGGGAGGGAGAAGATTAGAGGGCACCCTGTACCCTCGAGGAAAACTAGCTTAGCCAGCTGCCTTGGCCTGCAGCCTCCCTCCCCCCAAACCAAGCTGGGAATAAATGGCTGGATCAGGTGACCTAGGAAATTCTTTTCTGCTTTAACTTTCCAAGTTTAAAAGGTATAGTCGTCTGAGACTCAGAAGCCCTTCACCCAATCTTACCTACTCATGACCACCTCAGGAAACAGGGTTTCTCTCTCTAGGAGGCCAGAACTCAAGCTCTGTTTCACTATTAATCAACCCATCAATAAAAGCAGATTGTGGGCAAGGTAACCTAGAATTCTCCCCACCTGGCAGGCAACTTGTCCCTTCCTCCTCCAGACTCAAAGCCCCCATAGGAAAGCCAGAATAGAGGGACTGGAAATATATTTCTCCCTGTCCCTGTCCTTTCATGGCCCCACCGGTCCTCCTGGGGCTAAGTGATCTGCTTGGAGATTCCCTTGGGGCTCAGGGACTCCCTTTCCTGGCTAGTTTAGGGCAGGGCAGTAGGAAGAGAAGACAAGGGTGGCTTTAGACTTAGGGAATCCACTGGTCTTATCCCTGGCCTAACCCTCTAGGTTCCAAGGCTCCTGAGCTCCAGGAGAAAGGGAGGGGCAGAGTCGGGCAATGGTGTAACCAGGTGACCTTGGGACTATCTAAGAGGCTATAAAATATACCTTAGGGCAGCAGCAGGGGAGGGGACAGCCCTCCTTCCTGTATACCCTCTCCCTCTGCCCCCACCCAAGGCTTCCTTACCCTTGCCCTGCACAGGGACGCTGAGCAATGGAGGAGATAATGCCCTGCAGCTAAGCACTAGCGTGACCCCTGAGAGTGATCTTGCTGGGCAAATCCAGGCAACATGATGGAAATTTCTCCTCTTCTTCCCCCATGCTCCAACATGGCCAACTTCGTTTCATTGGTCTCTGAGCTCCTGCTGCTCACAACTCTGCTCCCAACCCCACTTTAAGAGGAAGACCGAGTTCCATTTCTAGTGCTTTGTCCCCCTCAGGGCTCGCATGTTCAATGCCTATTTCACCTCCTCAGTCGCACCTAGGACAGTCAAATTGGAGAAGGGTCTATCTATGAACACCCCACTGTCATTCCTTTATGCCCCCTGGGTAGGGGGTTAACCCTCAGATTTGGGGGTGGAGGGGGGACTAGCCCGTTTGTTTTTGTTTGTTTTCAGAAAAACCACTCCGACCTCAACCCCAACCTCAGACTCGGGTTAAAAAAAAAAAAATGCTCACCAACATAACCTCTAGCTTCTGCTCATCTGGCTGACCAGCCACTTTCCTTGGCTTTGCGGGCTAAGTCTTGGGACCAGAGAAAGCAATCCAGTAGCCAACGTAGCCACTGAGTCCAGAAAGCTTTCTTTCCTTCTCCCTGGCAGCCTCGCCAGCCGGATCTCTGGTTCCCCTTTCCCGAGCCTACCCGAGCAGGCAGGTAGGAGGGAGAAAGATGCCAGAGGTTTGGTACAGTGGGGTAGGGACTGTTCCTTAAACGGCTCTTTAAAAGAGGGCATATCAGAGGCCTGCCCTACTAGGCATCACCTTGTCCCTAAACCCGTGACAAATGGCCCGGGGGTGGCAGGCAAGTGAGGGTAGCGTCCCAGCCCAACTCCGGCCACTCCCCCTCCCCCACCGGGGCCGGACCCCGGCGAAAACGACGCCTCCCAGGGCACCCCGCTCCCCAGCCAGGCCTTACCTCTATGTTGCCTACGGTGCGGGCACAACCCACCACCTTCAGTCCCTGCTGGACCAGGGCCCGGGCCACGGCCGCGCCGATGCCCCCCGAGGCGCCCGTCACGAGTGCGAGCCGGTCGCGCCACCGCTCCATGCCGCCCCGGGCCATCTCACTGCGCGAGCTGGGCACCTGGACGGCGGAGCTCGGCCCCAGGTCGCAGGGGCTCGGCCGTTCCCCTACCGACACGGCAGCCGCCGCCGCCCGGCCCGCCTCGAGTCCGCGCCTGGAACTGCCTCCAACCTGGCCGGCCTGCGGCCGGGACTCCACCCTCCTTTCCTCGACTATCGGCCACATCTCGCCGGAGGGCGTAGCAACCCGGCCGTCCCGCCCCCCGCGACGCCGCGCGGACATGGCCCCGCCCCTTCCGGTCCCGCCTCGCCCCCGGCGCAGGGAACTGTTCTATAGGTGAGGGCCTGCGCTGGAGGGTCCCGGGGTTATGTGGTCCGGCTTCCCAGGTGAGCTCTACCCTTGGGGCAGGGAAGCCGACGTGTAGCAGGAGTTTGCTCCACGCCCGAGGATGCACGTACGTACCCTCGCCGCATGCTCAGTAGCCCTTCCTGTTCCTGGGCCAAGGCCAGGAAGAGAAATTAAGGGCACTTAAGGTGACTCCAACGCCCTTCTAAACCAGCCAGTGGCTGATGGGTGACCTTGGGAGGGACTCTCAATCCTACTAACCAAGAAGTGATGGTTAAAAATGGAAACACCTCCAAGTACATGTGCACTGGGGGATTCTATCCCAATGGACTACTTCCAACTGCCCTAGACCTTCTCACTCTCATTGCAGCAAATACATAGATGAAACCAATAGCTTTTATTGGGCATTTACGGTGTGACATGCACTTTTAAGCATTTTAAATATATTAATATGCAGAACAGCCCTATGAGATAGTACTTACTAATACTTTCATTTTTGAGATAACTAAACTTAGTTAAGACAGAAAGGGGTAAAGCATGGTTTGGACCACAGAGGATGTGCTCCTAAAGTGCCTTCACTCCATTCTCCCTTTTGTCTCTTCCTGGGTTGTTGGTTTTGCTCTTAGGATATATTTCATCAAAGCACTGAAAGCTGCCTCACTTATGCATTCTTTAAATATATATATATTTGATTTCAGAGAGGGAGAGAAACATCAATGCTGAGAGAGAACCATTGACTGGCTGCCTCCTGCACGCCCCCCACTGGGGATCAAGCCCACAACCCAGGCATGTACCCTTAACCGGAATCGAACCTGGGACCCTTCACTCCGAAGGCTGACGCCCAAACCAGCTAGGGCCATTTCTGCATCCTTAATATAGCCATCCTTCCAAAGAAAAGATGTATCCAACTACTGGAATCCCTCTAATGCAAGCAATGGAATAAGCATGTGGCTAGCTTATTCATTCAATAAGCACTCATGTATTTGGCCAGCAGGGCAAAAATTAACACAAAACCAGCTCTTGCTTTTAGGGATCTCAAGAGGAAACTTGACTGCAACAGGTGGTGGAGGGGGGATTGGGACCAAAGCCAAGGGCTGTGGGAGGCCGTTGGTCAATCTTTATGGATTCCAGGATGAAAGCAACAGGATCAGAGAGGAATCATGACTCATTTTACCTCTGCCCCAATCCCTATACAACACTAAGATTTGAAAAGACAGCTCAAGAGGTGGATCAAAGAAATGCCACCAACTAAAAAATTAAATCTCATTAGGCTTCTGATGTTGCCCACTGAAATTTGATTAGAAATCTGATTACGCAGTAGAAAGCCCATAAAATTCACTCCATCCCCATTGCACAGAGGTACTGGCAGTCCCACCACCTGTATACTGCCCACCAAGTATTAACATGCAGACAACAAAGCTCTAAGCATATGTGTTTATTGAACTACTGACTCAACTTTTTAAATAGCAGCCAAATGCTAATCCTAGGGGAATCTCTCCTTCAGCATTCAGACAGCTTGTGAAAGCAGTGAACTGTAATGCCATAGTAACTTTATTGTTGAAAACCACGTAAGAACATGCACTTACGAAGACCGCAATGTGGTTAGCTCTCAGTGCAGCCTTCTGATCCCAATTCTACCCACTGAATAATTACTTAATCAGGCAATCCTTGCTTGAAATTCTGCCAAATTTTGTTTTCATTCTTCTAGTTCAATATGAACCTCTGAAGTTAAGGTGCTTTGTGTTATGTATAAGGGAACTTTAAATAATGGCAATTAAGTCTTATGAAAAAGTTAGATGCTGGCCAGTGTCAAAAGATAAATATATAAAAACAAAAGATTGGAAACTGCTTTTCTCGGCTGTCAATTCTAAAGTAAGAATTTTGTCAACAATCTGTCTCTATCCTCATTTGCTCTTATCCTCTCTAACATCAACACTGGCCAAGTACCAAGTCCACAAGTGGCAAATATTAAAATAGTGCCACACATTAAGCAGAAACATGTACACCAAATTTTACTGTGCATATTAATAAATATTCTTTATTTAAATTTTGCACATTGCGCTTTAACAGTACATCCAAACATTTCGCAAGTGGATGTCTACTTTGTAAAACCATATATTCAGCTCATTGTCATTTCTGTACAGAAGTATAAGTACAACATTACTTTTTGCCACTAAGTTGCTTTAGTAAGTCTCACAGGAAGAGAAACATTTAATGAAAGAGATGGCTTAAATCATATGGCAGGCCTGTGCAGCCACTACAGACACAAGCCTAAAGAAAGAACAAACTAATGAGGTTACCTCCACCATCTCCCAAAACAAGAAAGAATCACATTGATTTAAGATAAAATTTTGCTGTAAGTCACTAAATTAAGAGGTTTTTTGAAAGAGAAGGCGCAGTAGTCATCTTGAGTGTTTCATTGAAAGACAGAGCTATTTTATTTATTTAATTTGCTCCAGCCGTTGTCAACCAGCCACTACAAATGGGCCTCTTGTGATCATTTAAGCGGCAGTATTTATTAAATTTCTCCTTCAGATGCTGTCGGTATTGTTCTCTATTGCTGTAGAAAGACTGGTTATTGGCCATAAATGACTGTATTTCATCTTGTGAGATAAAGATTTCCTCATCTGAAGTACATTCAGACTCATCCTGCAAATTAAAGGAATAATTAAGACTTTGATTTAAAGAATGCAAAATGTTATGCTGATGGAGAACAGCTAAATATTAAAAAGCAGTCTAGCGTTTTAGTTTCAATTCAGTAAAATAAAACCTTTAATTGGAATGTTTACAGAATAAGCATAATGTTATTCTGTCTTAGAAAGTACTAAATGAGAATAAAATTCAACTCAGTTTGATTTGGTTTGAAACTCTGGATCTAACATTTTTCCTAGAAGCCTATAATGAGCCTAGCTGATACCAACATATCTTCTTTCTGCCTTAAAAAAAATGACTAATTAGAGATGGTTACAGCTAGGTTACCAAATTTTAAATAACCAGACGTATCTCTAGTTGATTCTAAGCTGAAACTTTTATCTCTACAAATTAAGTAAAATATAACCTTTATTAACTTTAAGTTACACAGCAACAGCATCTAACTTTATAACCTTATGAAAAAGAAAAAAGTAGTATTCTATAGAGCATTTGGTTCCATTAAGATCCTATAGAAAAGACACCACCCTTCTCCTTCCTTCCCCCTCCTCTAAGCCCCACACAAGCTATGCACTAGATCACTTGGAATCAGGTATATATACCTCATTTCAAGTATCAAGAACTAGAATCAATTATAAAAGGTTTTCCATGTTCAGTTATGCTTTTATCATACATGACCTAAAGGGAGTAACCTAAAAATATGGGCTTTTGTTCAGATTCTGGTCTGGAAGGGTGGCTACTATATAAATTGCCACTCAGAAAGGCAATTTCCTTACAATAACCCTCCTCTTGAAGGAGGCAGATTCCTAGACATGATGCTAACTCTACCCTCATCTCCCAACTAGTTTCTTCTACCTTTGAGAGAAAGGAGAACAGGGAAATGTACTTCTGAGTAGCTGCATAAACCATGAGTGGAAGAACAAAAATGAAGTCACCAAAACAATAATGAAATAATGCTCTTAATTTTCCCCACTTCCAACTTTAACCCTTTGCGGTCGTTTGTCTACTCTCAGCCACCAAAGCTTTTTTACCGTTCCGGTCGTATGTCTGCTCTCAGCCACCACAGCAAGGAACCGTACGAATCTTAACTCTATTCATTCATGTATCAGTTCATAATTTCTCTGAAAGCTCTTAAGTGTCTAAGCGACCTTGTCACGAACCAAAACATTGCCCCGACAAATCGGAGATATCGAAACTCAATATAAACAAACGCGGTCGTTCCACACTCGCCATGCAAAACACCGTGGAGAGTCAGTCGCTTTTTGAGAGTGAAGAAATCGACAAGCTTCAGAGATACTTCGCAGAATTTCAAATAAAGCTTTACAAATTACGTTTAACTGTAATTAGGCATTCTTGCTTGTTAAGATATTTCAAAATAATACTCCAAAATGGCAAAAAGAAAGTTACCGAAAGTGTACTGCGAATATGAAAGTAACGATGAAGAGTTTTATTTTGGCACCTTGAATACTGACTCTGACGTAGAAAGTGATAACGTTTGTAGTGATTCTACTAGTAGTGACGTAGTTCCAAAAAAGAATTAATAAATCTTGTTTATCCTTCATAATCTTGCATGTTATGTATCACTGCTCTTTCAATGGAAATTAATTCCGACCAGTACGGCATGTCCAAATTTAATACAACCGCAAAGGATTAAACCCTCAAAAATTCTGTCCACTCCCACATCTAGCCATGGGCAATCAGTTATCCACAATAAGACATCATGGTTTACTTACAAGGAGTTCAACTAAGCTCTTGGCACCTTTTCCGGAATCAGGACCAAGTGACATTTCTGTAGGTTCTGCAAACTGTGGTACATTTTTTCTATGCTCAAACCAAGGCAGTGGCTGCCCACCCTTTTCAGAGCTACAACAGCTTTCAGGATGTGCATCTTTGGTCTTGTCACGGTGGAACACTGTGTGCACGGTATTTCCTGAGGTCTCTCGATTTCCTGGATCTGTAATACAGCTTCCAAGCTTTTGGATCTAAAACCATAGCAAAAAGATTTCCCAGGTAAGAAGGCAGTGATTAATAGCAAAAAGCCCCAATAGTGCATTAAATTTCTAAAAAGAATAATGAATAAAAGCAGCAGCTGAAATTTATTAAACACTGCATACTGGGCACTATTCTAACCCAGCAATATAATCTCATTTTATCTTCACACTAGAGGCCCAATGCACGAAATTCATGCAAGGGGCTCAGCCATCGCAGCCCTGGCTTCGTCCGGAAGGTGTCGGCTATCCAGTCTAATTAGCATATTACGATTTTATTATTACAGAAGATAACTTAATCTGAGAGGGACCTTTTTCTCCATTTTACAGATGGAAAAGTATGATCAAGCAAGCTTTCAAAGTATTATGAAAAGAATGAACTGGATTTATGACAATCATGGATTGTTGGACAAATGACCACATCAGACACACACCCAAATCACAAGATAAGCAACCAATGGAACTGCGTAAGATACTCATTCTTAAAAAAACAATAATAGTAAATCCTAGCAGCTAAGCTGCACACTTGCCACACCAAGGAAAAGAGGCTATTCCCCCCTCAACCGCAAAGGCTTCAGAATTACAAGTTATGACACTAACATGTTCATCACATTTCAACATCTTGCTTTTCTTTTTCTTCTTTTTATTTTTTCCTTTGGTGTTGTTCTCTTCGGAATTTGCCCAACATTCAACACAACTATCACCATCATCCTCTTTGTCTTCACAGTGATGAACACAGGAGTCATCACCTGCAGAAATCAGTAATCTCTTATTTAAGTGCTTAAATCAGCCATGTAGCAGAAATAATTGGGAAGCTTAATCTGAACCTACCGTGTTCGTCATGATTACAAATGCCTTCAGTGCAGGCAACATCTGAACCCTCCCGGGAACCTGTTTCACTCCCTTCCATGCTAGATGAATATCCACAATCACTACCATTACAGTGTGGAGATAAGCCTGAGAATTAATTAGGTGACAGTTACAATTAACATACCAATAAATATGTTAAGACAAAATGTGAACTATTTAAGACCATAGAAAATTTTCAAAATTAATGGTTTATTAAAAGTAGAAAGTAAATTAATAAAAACACAATTAGGGATTTACAATTTCTTGTTTTTATCAAATACTAACAAATCAAACACCATAAAGAAAAAGGAAATATTAAGTGTCTGACCAAAGGATACTCTTGGTACTATAAAGCAATTCTTGAATTCTAGGTTACAGCATTTCTAAAAGCTTACATTTAAAAGGAAAAAATAAACTTAGGAGTTAATTTTAAAAAGAAACTGTATTTACTTACCTTTCTTTATTTTAGGGGACCCCAAAAGATTGCCACTGCTAGGACAGGTACATGATGTATTTTCATTGGTAACAATTACTTCTACACAACTATTACCATCTTCAGTGCTGCCACAGGCTTTACAGCTGTTTTCTATGAAGTCTGTTTCCTTTAAGGATCAGCATTAAGAAACAGTTTTAAAAAGGTTTACCCAATAATGGCTACACTTACATTAACTAATTAGACAAGTTATGAGGCTAACAATAAAAAAAACTACTCTCACAAAAAAATATTAATTCACTTCAAGACTTTGAACCAACTAAAAGCAAGTCGAATTAATGGTTCCTTAGGTCAAAACTATTTTCATCGTAATACCAAGATGTAATCTGCTCTTTCACTGTATTGACACACTGATGATACAAAAGCAACAGTGGAAAAAGTTCCTGGGGCTTTAGCAACACAAATCAAGGCAGTGGCAACCAAAGTGTACTAATAGTCACTGTATTCTTCACTTGTCAAGCACTCTCAGGAGACAGATATTTCACTTCTAAATGTCTTTGAAGCAATAAAAATATTAATTTTATTAAATATAAACCCATCAGTAAATGTCTTTTTAAGAGCCTGTGTGACAAATGGGAAGTAACTTGAAGCACTTTTGCTGTACGCCAAAATACAATCACTATCTCAAGGAGAAGGTACTTGTGCCAGTTTCAATTGAAAGCTAAATTAGTTGCTATTTTTCCTGGATCATCAATTTACTTGAAAGAAAGAATGAAGACAAACTATGGTTACTCAAACCTTGGATATTAAAAGACATTTTCTCAAAAATGAATGAAGTTAAAAAACAAAAATGAAGTCAGCCCATCACTTCAAGGAAAACAATGAACAGTATTTGTTGTCAATGATAAAATTCACCAAACTTTCAAACTCAACCAGAATTCTGAAACTTGCATATGCAAGCACAATGAGCTTGAAGCTTCCCAATACTTAAAAATCTTTCTGATGAGATCAGCAGTGGTTTTAACGTGATTGATTATCTGGTATTATATAATGAAATATCAATAACTGGGGAGATACTCAGTGAACCAGTATCTTTCTTTAAAAAAATAAAATAAAATAAATTTATTGATTTGAGAGAGAGAGAGGGAAAGAGAGAAAAACATCAATGATGAGAATCATTGATCAGCTGCTTCCTGAATGCCCCCTATTGGGAATGAAGCCCAAAATCCAGGCATGTGCAGATTGGGAATGGAACCATTACCTCCTGATGTGTAAGTTGAAGCTTAACCACTAAGTCACACCGGCTGGGCTGAACCGGTATCTTTCAAATAACCTTGCATTCTGTTGCAAAATCATGCATGAGTAAAAGATCTATTCAAAGTGCAAGACTTTCTTCATATGCTTCAACCAGCAAGAGAAAAACAGAATGAATGCAGAAGCAGATATGAGAATCCACCTGATTGATTCCTTTAAGCCAAATATTAGAGATTTGCAAAAATATAAAATAATGCCACCCATCTCACCTTTTCTTTTGAAAATAGTTAATTTTCAAAAAATGTTATTCAGCCCTGGCCAAGGGGCTCAGCTGATTGAAGCATCGACCTATACACCAAAGGGTATAACAGGTTCAATTCCCAGTCAGGGCACACACCCAGGTTGTGGGTTTGATCCCAACAAATCAGGGAGCATATGGGAGGCAACCAATAGATGTTTCTCTCTCCCCCATCCCTTCCTCTCCTTCTAAAATCAATAAATACATCCTCGGGTGAGGATAAAAAGAAAAAAAGATGTTATTTATGTTAACACATAATGAAATTATTTTTAAAAGAACCAATAATTTAAAATTTTTCCATTTCAATTTCTAATACTGTAATATTGACAGATACAATCTACATAAACAAAAGATTATGGGCACCTTAATTTTTAAGAATGCAAACAGGTCCTAAGACCAAAAAGTTGAGAACTGCTCTAGGTCATGTTCAGAGTTAACTTTTTTAAAAAATATATTTTTACTGATTTCAGAGAGGAAAAAAAAAGGGATAGAAAATGATGAGAGAATCATTGATCAGCTGCCTCCCACACCCCCCCCAAACTGGGGATCAAGCCTGCAATCCAGGCATATGCCCTGACTGGGAATCAAACCATGACCTCCTGGAGGTAACTTTGATCTAACAGTATACCAAGGTCAGGGAAAAGATAGCCAGTTTGACTCAGTTGATAGAGCCTCAGCCTGTGGACCAAAGGGTCCCAGGTTCAATTCCAGTCAAGGGCATGTACCGCGATTGCAGGCTCCTCCCAGCTTGGGTCCTGGTCAGGGCTCATGCAGGAGGCAACCAACTGATGTGTTTCTCTCACATCGATATCTCTGTCCTTCCCTCTCCCACTCTCTCTAAAAATAAATGGAAAAATATTCTTGGATGAGGATTAAAAAAAAAGAAAACCATCTTTATAAAACAAACACATGACTAAAAAATTTGGCTTATACAGATTATAACAGGAAAAAAGGCAGGAGTTCACATTCTGGAAAAAGGATAGTGAAAATGCCGAAATCTAGCAAAAAGCAATACAATGTATTCATGAGTCAATATTAAGGAATACTACCTTCTCTTGGCTTACTTCCTTTTCCTCTGCTGTTTGGAGGGGAGTAGGAATGTCACATACACATTTATTTTTTCGTCTATTTTTCCGTTTTTGGCGTTTCTTTTCTTGCTTGAGTTCTCTTACTCGTTCCTCCTCTGAAAATTCTTCACAAAGTTGTTCCAATCGGCTAATCCCTTGTACTTTTTCCACGGTCATCTATTACAAAAACAAAAGTTGAAAGTGAATAACTGTGCTCAAAACTTCCTTTATTTTCCATGAACATTCTCATTTGTTAATTTTAAATGATACCACAAACACAGAAACTGATTATTTCATGCTGCAATTCTGTCAGTAATCCCCACAAAGAATTTCAAATATTAATACCTTAAGTGATGACAGTCTTAAAATCTACACAGGAAGTGAATATATAACTAATCCCTATGGGAAAGGCAGACTTACACAGACTTACAGCATATTCTAATTTCAGAATTTTTTTTCCCTATTTCAGAATTTTAACACAGCAAATTAAGCATTCATTTGGTCACATAATAAGACTATTTAATATTTAACCCCATTAGATGATCTAGTTATTGAAGACACAAACATACAAGGAGAAAAGGAGTAAGAAATCTGTTCAGCAAGAACTAGTACAAATCTCCTCAGACTGCCTAGAACAGTGCTTTAAGGTCATGATGGGCTTCTGAAAAAAGCGTTTGTAGCTTTCATACCATTTTCAGAAGGGACTGGTGAACCAAAGAAAGGATAATAATCATGTCCTACACCAATGATGGCGAACCTATGACACACATGTCAGAGGTGACAGGCGAACTCATTTTTTTGGTTGATTTTTCTTTGTTAAATGGCATTTAAATATATAAAATAAATATCAAAAATATAAGTCTTTGTTTTACTATGGTTGCAAATATCAAAAAATTTCTATATGTGACACGGCACCAGAGTTATGTTAGAGTTTTTCAAAATGCTGACACGCCGAGCTCAAAAGTTTAGCCATCACTGTCCTACACTATAACAAAATATTCACTAGCCAAAAATGTATGTTCTATAGTGTTTAACTGAAAAAAAGGTTACCAAATCACATGCACTGAACCCAGTACCAACATTATAAAGAGCCTTGTGTACTTCTAGGACGTAGTTCTTATATCATGGCATTTTGACAGCATTTACTTCATATTATTGGACATCAGCAAGCATACTGGGTCTCATTAAAGGCTTCTAATTTTGTTTCTTATTTTTGAGCTGCTTTTAACTTTTCATTAGTTATGCTTCATGGCAGCATCTTGTTAAATAATAACCAACTTCAGTTTTCTACTCTGAGAAAATCTACAAAGCCAAGGCAGGCAAAACAAAGAAAAACCCACAAACTTCTTTTAAATTCCAGTTCCCCAGGAAACTTCTTCCCTAACCCCCCAAAAGACAGGACATTGTATCAATGGATTATAGCCCTCTGAGGCAAGGTGAGCCTGATGGCTTACAATAAGAGTCAGTCCAATAACTTAAGCAACCTTGGACACTGAAGCAGCCCATTGTTCTTACCTCAAAACTCTTACGTAAAGCATCAACACCAAGATAAAAAAGCATCTGCCACGTCTGCTCTTCTGCTCGTAGTTTTTGCCAGATCCGATGCAGTCTTTCATAAAGATGAATTCCCAAGCAGGTCAGAACTTCTTCTTGAGCTATATCTATTGTCTTAGCATGCCTTTCTCTTCGCCTATAAAGGAGAATAAATTATACATAACTCCTTTCATTGGAACAGTAAAAGCTGAATAACACATCTGCAAGTTCAGATTTTAAACACAATCTTCCTACCTATTAACCTAATAACAAGACAGTTATACATTCAAATTCAATTAATGCATAAACACACAAGCACACATGTATATAAAAAATGAGAAATATACATGCAGGTAGAGCTCAGTCCTAATATTGCTAAAAATAAGGTAATTCAGGAACTGGCCCTAAATAGATGGTTTGGGGGCACAGAGAAGTCACACATACAAGTGTCCAGCTCATGGTAGGCATGACAGTTAATCTAACCTTCCAATTACAGCCAATGTCTATTTGGGCTTTGTTTCTTTTTTGAGGGTGAATGGAGAAAGGCAATGCCAAAGTGACTCAATCATGGGCAAAAGCCCTCTAAGCCAGTCTTCTGAAGTGTTCACAGAACTTCAGAGATAAAAGAGTATTTGTATTCTAAATGCCTAACAGAACGTAGGCACTCAAATGAAAGTTGCTACACAAAACACAAACAAATGGGTTCCATTTATTCTATAAACAACTTTTCCTGATATTTCACAACAAAGCTACAGATAAAATTTTAGGTTCCTATATAACTTAATAGTAATATACACAGTTCATGAATTACATTAATAAAGTGCTTCATAACCCCCTGCTGCAAAGACCTGACTTCCTATGCAAAAACCATCATTATAAACAACATTTAAATATGAAAATGCATGGATGAAGGAGGAAAACTATCCCTTCTAATCATTTTCAAATGAAAATGATCATCTATAATAATGAAAGCCAAAAAAAAAGTCTGCCTACTTCAAGCAACAAGGAGCAAAGGACTGAACCAAACACCACAGAACACATTCTCCCTATTTTTACTTAGTAAATTAAGAAATGCATATTTTAAAGAAAGCAAATTTTTACAGGCACACTTTAATTTATACATATGTACTGATGCAGAAGGTGATGAAAATAAACTTTCAGTAATAAAATGAAGCAAAGCGCTAGATAGCCCATTCTAGCAAATTACATACTCATACCCTCCTGCGAACTCTGGCTCAGCACGACCCAAAAGATGTGCAATGAAGTCCGTTTCACAGCAAACATGTATGTGTCGTTCATGTGGACAGCACCGCAAACCTTCATAAAGTGCAGCACAATAGCCCTTCTCTTTGCTGCAATCAAGTTCACCAATAAGGATATTGTATGCTCGGAGGACTTTATTTTTGCAATCAGTGCAAAACCTGTTGAAAAGAAAAACCTCAAAATTAAGAACTGGCTGTGTAATTATTTCATGAGGGATATAACAGTGTACTAGACAATGACAGAGACCTAACAGTATTTTTAAAAAATTAATCCTCACCTGAGAATTTTTCCCCCATTGAATTTTAGAGTGGAAGGGAGGGGGAGAGACAGAGAGAAACATCGATGTGAAAGATACTCATCGATTGGTTGGTGCCTCAACCAGGGCTGGAGATCGAGCCTGCAACCAGGGTACATGCCCTTGACTGGAATCAAACCTGTGACCCTTCAGTCCTCAGGCTAATGCTCTAACCACTGAGCAAAACAGGCAAGGGCTGCACAGCATGTTTTTAAAAAGCCTCCTTACACAATGGACAACACATACATGTAAGGTAAATACAAATTTAGATATTACATGAGTATAGCTAGAGCTCCATTTGCCTAAATCAAGTTCATTCTTAAAGAACCCTTTAGTGCCCTGGTCAGTGTGGCTCACAGTTGGTTGAGAGTCATCCCATGCACCAAAAGGTTGCTAGTTTGATTACGGGTCAGGGCATATGCCTAAGTTACGGGCTTGATCCCGGTGGGGAACGAGCAACATTCCGCTATCAATGTTTCTCTCTCTCGCTCTCCCTTCCTCTTTAAAAATCATCAAATATTATGTGTGTGTGTGTGTGTGTGTGTGTGTGTGTGTAAAAAGAAGCCTTCTGCAATTCCCATAACTAGAATTCAAACTTCCTCTGTGTTCCTCTGATTTGATTTACTCTTCTTACTATAGTATTTACCCTTACGCCGCCATGCATTAGTTTGATACACACATCTTTCTGGCCCAATAGTAAATAACTGTGTTTCCTGAAATGAGTACATGTTAAACTAGAAGCTCTAAGCCCACTTGATAAACAGAGGCAATAACGTTGACAAGTAAAACTAAAAAATTAACTCAAAATGGGTTAAAAACCTAAACATTAAGACCTGAAACTATAAAACTCCTAGAAGAAAACAAAGGGGAGAAAAATTTCATTGACACTGGAAGAGGCATAATTTATTAGATACTAGAGGCCCAGTGCATGAATTTGTGCACCGGTGAGGCCTGGCCAGCCCTGCCCCAATCGTCAGATCGGGCCGGGCCTGTCAGGAGGAGATGGCAGGATGTTGGCCAGCCACCCCACCCCGATTGGGCCCGATCAGGGCCTGGCCAGCTGTGGGGAGGGGCCACAGGCCACCTATCAGGGTGGTGGGGGCTGATAGGGGATGGGGCTGGCCGTGGAGAAGGGCTATGGGGTGGGGGGAGCCGAGAGGGGGCCAGCGGCCTGGGGGAGGGGCCGTGGGTGGTTGGCCAGCTGGCCCCACCCCTGATTGGGGGGGAGGGGGGCGATCCGGGCGGAGGTGGCTGGGGGAGGGGCCGCAGGCCGATCAGAATGGTGGGGGCCCATCAGGGGCGGGGCCAGCCAAGGTGAAGGGCTACAGGAGGTTGGCCAGCTGCCCCACCCTCGATCTAGGTGGGAGAGGCCAATCAGGGGCCGCGGGAGATTGGCTGCCGGCCCCGGCCCCACCCCCCCC
Organism: Myotis myotis; assembly: GCF_014108235.1. NCBI lineage: Eukaryota > Metazoa > Chordata > Mammalia > Chiroptera > Vespertilionidae > Myotis > Myotis myotis. The sequence continues at coordinate 22,449,784 of NW_023416321.1, read as the reverse complement.
CAATCAGCCGGGGCCACAGTGGGCGTCATAGCAACCAGTCACAGGGTTAAGGTCGCTGGCTTTTTATATATATAGATGACATCAATTCCCCCCAAGAACACCATCTCTAAATAGCTCCCTCACCAGTTTCCTTTCCTACTGCACTCTCCCCTCCCTGCAAATTTCCAAACGTTATTGACACTTAAGTAGCATTCTAAAAAATCTGTACTTTTATAGTACATGAAGCACAGAAATTCCAACTCTATTTTTGTTTTGACAAAAAATTTATAGAATATTATCATATAAGAAAATATAGAAAAAGTTCAAAATATTACTAAATTAAAGCTGCTAATTTAACTTTAATTTTGAAAATGACATCATGAAATGCTTCTGTTATAAAAACAAAGAGTAGAGTTTCTAAATTAAGTACATTTTACTCAATTCAATCATTTTGTTTCTTGAAAGGCTGAGAGGGAACTAAGATAAAAATTACCCCCCAAAAAGGAGATGGTGGCTAAACACGAAAGTTAACACAGATTCATCCCATAAAAGAATTGTCTACTTTAACGTTAAGCTCTGCCTAGGGCCAGGTATTAATGGAAAGGCTGGAGTACTATTATATGGAGGTCAGTGACTACTCTGGATGACAGCTAAGACACCTTCCAACTATACGATGATGACCTTTACACTTACCTGTGTTTTCGCAGATATGTTTCTAGTGTTTCTAAAAGACAACTAGAGTCAATTAAAACTACTTCATCTCTGCATTCTTGGGACATTAGTTCCCATACGTCCATCCAACAACCTCTGCAGAAAGAAAAAAATATTAATAAGAAGGAGAAATATATAAGGGTAAAAAAAAAAAAAAAAAAAGGCAGAGTAAAGTGTTGCTTGATTTTACCTGGCTGTTCCCTGGAAAGGTCCATAATGCAAAATGATCCTACACTTGCTGTCCTTCCTGTGGTCTTCACTACTTCTCTTATCTGTACTTAACTTCTCTGAACTGACACTGCTACTGCTCCCTTCACTGTAGTACAGTATAGTACAAAGCTTAGTGACACTGAGATTATCTGAAGGAATAATTTCTATAGTCTATATTAAAATCATGAACTTTTTAATACATTAAAATATTAAATGAGTTTGAAAATTTGTATATATAATTGTATATTCCTTTTAACCATATTAAAATGTTAAACATGTGCTTATATCTTTACATAAAAACTCCTGCTCAACTATTAAGTTTACCTGATACAATTTAACATTTATATTTATCAAGGTAGTAACTGGTTAATATACTAAGCATTTTATGAGTAAATGTACTTGGAATGTTTTAAAGTGAAAAGGGCTGAAAAAAATTATATTCTCACCTATAAACATAGATCAATATTCCACAAATTGAAAATTATAACAAGTTTTGATCCACTCAATGTAATTTTGTAGCTAGTCCATGCAACAAAATGTTTATCTACCTTCACATTTAAGCTGGGAAAGTCACAGATTAACCTAATTATAGTAAATAAATTTTTATAGTTACTAAAATAAAAATAGCATACTAAGATACTTTAAACAGCCTAAATTAGTAATAAGTACTATACAAATAATTTTTCTTAAACTTACACTCTCCTCCACGGGTTTCAATGTGGTGCTGTCATGCATTTTGCTTAACTGCAATATGCATTCCAAGAGAAATGTGTATATTCCATTCAATGATAGTCTTAATTTTTCATAATTCTGAATAACTGGCTCCCTGTTCTTCTGCAGGTCCTCACTACAGTCCTTGCTTTGGGTGCTTGAGATGAAAAAACCTCAGAATCTTTACTTAACCTACTCTATATAGCTAAGTAGGTATTTTTCAACCACCTGCCCATGTAAGGCCATACATATAATTCAGCTCCCTATTCCCTCTCATAAGGGCTCAGGTCAAGGTTCAGTGCTCCTTATTTTTTAAACATAACCTCAACTCCTGCTCTGCCTCCCATATGACATCCTTCTTCTCTCAACTCCCATATTTCCTTTTTCTAATTATACTTGAGTGACCCATAATCTCCTAAAACTAAATAACTCTTGAACTCAAGTTCTCATAATTGAGGAAAACATTCATGAAATCAGTGCTGCCGAATGACTATTCTACAAATATGTAAAAGCGTTATTCTTAAAAAAGGTTTTTAAAAGATTATAGCTCAAATAAAGATTTTATCCATAATCTCTCTAGACCAAATGTTTTTATATCAATCCTTCCTTGCAAAATGAAACTTTTTGAAGAAGTCTTTCCACTTCCTTGTTCTACTCCTATACTTTCCACTCACAGCTTAATCCATTACAACCTTACAATGCATTCACTTTTTTACCCATTCCAATCTGGATTCTGCTTCCCCTCAATCACAGAGCTGCTCATCAAGATCACCAATGTCGTCAGCTTACCTCTCTGGCCATTCTTTCTCAAGTTTTCTTACTGACTTTTCTACTACTATATTGAATCCTCAGCGTTCTTTTCTCTTAGTCTACTCTTCCTCTTGGTGATTTTATATCTCATTCTCTAAGGTAACCTCTGATCATCAGCCAGAGGCCTATAACTCTGGCCCAGACCTTTCTTTCAAATCTCAATCTCACTCCCAGACAAAAAAAACGGGTTTACTTGCATGGTTATGAGAAAACTCTCAGGAAGACTAAATTGGATTGTTGCAATTGATTAGGCTGAAACCTAATCGAATGGATTATACTTTCCCTGGATAAAGTCTAAACAGAAAAGGGGAGGGGTGAAAACAGTGGAAATATATAAATGGAGAATCATCTATATCTATAAAAGCCTAAGTGACCGGAACCACTAGAATGACTGGTCACTATGACATGCAATGACCACCAGGGGGCAGACGCTCAACACAGGAGCTGCCTCCTGGTGGTCAGTGCACTCCCACAGCCAACCTCCCACAGTCTCTCCCCCCAGCCGGCAGGCCCTGATTGGGGGGGGCCAGTCCCCGGGCTGGGACGGGGAACTGCGGGTGGGTGGCAGGGAATGCGGCCCCTTTCCCAGGGGGGCCAAGAGTCAGCTCTCTCCTTGGGGCCAGTGGCCAACTGCCCATGCTCTGTCCCTCCCCCCAGCGAGCAATAGGCCTGCCACAATGGCAGCGTGTCAGTAAGGGAAGTGGGGGGAGGCGAGAACCCGCACAGGGCCAACGATGGCAATGTCGGCGTCCAGCGTCAGTTCCTTCCACGCCCGTGCAGCGACCATCACCTCCTCTCCAGCCCAGCCCTGATTAGCCTGGCCCCGATTGGCCCTGATGGCCGGCCAGGCCTAGGGACCCCACCCATGCATGAATTTCATGCACCGGGCCTCTAGTAGTATACAATGGCAGTGACCATCCAAAGTGGAAGAGAGGGAGTCTTGGCTAAGCAGACGGTACTCCCTGGTCTGCTTTCCATATATCATGTGGAAATAACTGAATAAGATCAACTAACTCAATTCATACTATTCCATAACTCGGCAAACAACTTTCTAAAACACTTGGCATTCCATGTGGTGGGCTGTAGGTGAAAGGGGATATAAACTCTGTGGAAGTTTGTTTTGTCTTAAGCTAAAGGACAGAAAACAGAGCTGTATGTCAACTTAATAAAAGTAACTAATAATACAAAGTCACTGAGAACAAGAGATGTAATCCAGAGCAAAAGTGGAAGAACTGGTGTTTGAAGGAAGGTGGCAATGAACACATATAAAAGATGTTGGGTAACCTGTTGCTTTTTAGTACCTTAATGAATATGCACAACAAAACAGAAGGCAGGCTTTTTATTATATCATTCTATTCTGTAGCTTTAGCCAAAAGGTCAGTAAAGGTTACTGTCTAATGAGAAAATCAGACTGAATTCTGCATTCACAAAGTCAGGAATTCTCTAAGGATATTGTTAAATCAGTTATGTGAAATAACAGTTATCCTTAGATAACCACTTTAGTTTATTTACTGTATTCACAGTACTCTCACATTTAGACATCATGTAATGTGTGATTTTTGTTTGGATCCTGATGCTAGCAAATCAAAGTAAAAAGACACTTTTTGAGACAGATGTAAAAAATCTGACTATAAACTAGGTATTGGATTATTACAGTTTATTTTGTTAGCTGTTATAATAGCACTATCATTATGAAATAAAATATATTTATATTTAGAGATACATGTGGAAATGTGCAGGAGTAAAACAACATGATACCTGACTTGTTTTTAAGTGCTTCAGCAAAGAAAAACGTAGATAAGAAAAACAAATGTGGCAAATATTGATAACTACTGCTGAATCTGGGTAAAGGTATTTGGGGGGAAGGAAATCCTTGTAGTCTATTTTTCTATGTGTTTGACAGTTTTCATAATAACATTTTTAAAAAACGTTTGTTTCTGATTACAGAAAAAGTCTTGTTAATAGATTATTAACACCACTTTGACATCCAAGTCTTTTTATCAAGGGAGGAAAATGTTTATACAACAATGATATCAATACTACTAAGGAGATATTCAAAGCTAGTTTTTTAAATTAATTCAGAAGTATAGTTTTTACATTATCCAATTCTTTCAAAAACTGAAGTTACGTCTTACAAACTCTCTTCAAAATCCATGGCTTCTCCTTACCACCTACAACCCCAAACAACTTTGTAGGGGGCAACTGTGATATTGTATTAGGAGATGAAGGCAGAAGCAGCCTTGGGCATTATATCACCTAACCAAGAAGAAAACTGCAAATTAGTTACATAAATATTGCTATAACTGATTCAAGCCTTTTTTTTTTAATCCTTATAAGTTATTAGGATAAGAAAGACAAGAAAAATAATTTATATATTATGAATATTAAATAAATCAAAGAATGATATCAGTACTTTGAAAAACTTAATATTGGCTACATAAATTTCCACAAACATCTCCACCTCTTTCCTCTGAAACATTTACATAAACAAACTTTTTAAAAAAATCAAATCTATATTGAGAACCTGTATAGTATCAAAAAGGCCTACATAAATAGGAAACATATTTTGACTTTTGTTATGTATAACCAATTAAAGAAATAAAACTCAGTGTTTTCTTTTTACTAAACGTAATCAACATTTATAATCTTAACAATGACAAAGTATCTTGATATTCAATTCTACTTACCCCAAAGGTTTTGGTTTGTGCGTATCTAAGGAGTGCAACTGACATCTCTTGTTCTTTTTACTTTTTGGAATAGCATCTATCATGTCATTTAGTTTGGACCTAATTAAAAATAAACCATTAAAGGTTTGATTAATATTTATTTTTCTTGCCCTGGCCAGGTAGCTCAGTTGGTTAGAGCATCATCCCAATACTCCAAGGTTGTGGGTTTGATCCCTAGTCAGGGCACACACAAGAATCAACCAATAAATGCATAAATAAGTGAAACAACAAATCAATGTTCCTCTCTCTCTCCCCCTCCTCTCTTTCTAAAATAAAAAATTGTTTAAATATATTTATTTTTCTTTAAAATTTCCAAATATCTATTTACCACCTTTTGCTATATTTAAAGTATTATAAACACATCACTTACTTAGAAAATTTCTTATCAAATTCTAACCAAAAAGAGTCTGTACACTAGCCTTCCCATTCCATTCTGTCAAAATGTTAAAGGAGACCTGCTTTATTCAACATACTTTCTCCCAGATTGCATCTGTCTCATTCATCCCCTGCATCTGCACTTTATCTAGCAGTGTACCTGAAATATTTTATTTGATTGCTACCTCTTAGTCACCTTCCCTTGTCCAAACATTATCTAAATATATACTAACTATCCTTGATGAGAAGCCATCAACAGAAATTTTATGCAAATACAGAATATGTACAGCTAACATCCATACCTTACATCCAACTAATCAGGAAAGCCTGGAAACAAACTTTATATGCAGAATCAAACCACTTCTCATCACCTCCATCATCACCACCACCCTTGCCCAACTTCTCCTCTCTAGCTCAGACAATGGTAACAGTTGGCCTCCCAAATGGTCTTTTTGCCTTTACATTCTAAGGCTTCACATTTAGCAGCTGGAATGATCTTTTCAAAACTACAATCACATTATGTTATACTCTGTTCAAAAACCACCCAAAGCATTTCTCAGACAGAATAAAAATCCAAAGTCTCTACCACCACCTCTAAATAAGAAAGCCCCAGGGTTTGGTCTTCAGACCTCTTCTCTTTTCCTATTTATACACTTTTTGATGATCAAATCTCATATCATTGTCTTAAATTTTATATGTATGTGTCTGTGTCTAATATACCATATATTTATATACTATATATTTAAATACTATAGTTATATTTTAAGTATAAATGCACATATATGTATGTTCCTATACATATACGTATGTGTGTGTGTGTGTGTGTGTGTGTGTGTGTATGCTAGTTAAACAAATTTACATCTCTCAGTCAGAGCTCTCTGAACTCGACTTGGATGCCAAGTTGGTATCTCAAACTTAACACAGCCAGCCCTGGCCAGGTAGCTCGGTTAGAGCATTGTCCTGATATGGAAATGTTGCAGGTTCAATCCCAGTCAGGGCACATACCAGAATCAACCAAAGAATGCACAAATAAGTGGAACAACAAATCAATGTTTCTCTCTTTCTCTCTCAAATCAATCAATTTTTTTTAAATGCTCATGCCTAACCACTTCTTTGGGTCCTTATTTCCTTATGAAGGCTCCCTTATCATGTAAAATTTGCATCAAATTTAACATGTCCAAAAGTGAGCTCTGCAAAATTGCTCCTTCCAGTCTTATCCATCTCAGAAAATGGAAACTATTTGTTCTAAGAATCATCCCTGATACCTTCCTCCCACATCCAATCTATCCAAAAATCCTGTTGGCTCATTCCTCAAAAATACAACCAGGATTCAACCATTTATTACCTGTTATCTCTCACATGGATTATTAAACAGCCTGTTTCTCTGCCTTTTCTCCATCTTTCCATTTATTCTCAACACAGAAGTCAAAGTAACGGAAACTTCAAATCAAAACCCTCCCAAATCTTCCCATCTCACTCAGAATAAAAAAGGCCTCAAGATGGCACTACATAATTGGGCCTTTATTACTCCTCTGACCTCATCTGTTATTACTATTCCCTTCATTCATCTGGCTCCAGCTGTTCAATGGCTTCCTTGCTGTTCTTCAAACGTGTCAAGAAACCTCAACTTCTGAACCTTTACACTTGCAGCTCCTTCTCTTCCCCCAGATATCTACGTTTCACTCACCTCATTCAAGTCTATATTCAATGTTATAAGAGGCCTTCCCTAACCATTCTCCGTATTAATTCTACCCACTCATTCTCTATCTTCCTGATTTTTCTCTGCAATATCATACCTGACAAATTATGTATTTGCTTATGGCCTGCCTCTCCCCATATGAAAACAGAAATTTTATAGTCACTGGCACATATAAGTTACTCAATAAAATTACTGATTTGGAATCAAGATTTACTCCAACCAAATTTAGAATAAAAGCTACCACTGTCACCAAGTTAAAAAACTTAACAAACCCATTTTTTCCTAATTGATTATACTTACCCATGTACATAAAATAATGTATAAAGTTTCTTTGCATCAGTCATACAGCTTCGAGTTACAGATAAAACTCCCTTGGGCCCTATTGTCAGGGGTTCAAGGGCAGGATTTCCAGACTCTACAAGCTGGGAAAAGAGGCGCTCCACACTGCGACGACAACCAACACACGGGACAAGCTGAGAGAGTGCACTCAGGACTTCACGTGACGTCACCACCATGGCAATACTTAGATCTTGTTGTTTAAGCATACTATGTCGCTGAAAGAAAAATGAAGAATCCTTAAGAAACACATAAAATTACTCTTTTACTACTACTTCTGGTTCCTATCCTTGTGCATTAAGTACAACTTGGGCAAGGCTTGCCATGTCTATCTGCAACTGAGTCAAAAAAAGCAAAGTAGCCTAGCTAGTGTGACTCAATGGTTGAGCATCCACCCATGAATTAGGAGGTCGTGGTTTAATTTCAGTCAGGGCACATGTCTAGGTTTCGGGCTCAATCCCTAGTAGGGTACATGCAGGATGCAGCCGATTAATAATTCTCCATCACTGATGCTTCTGTCCCTCTCTCCCTCTCCCTAAAATCAATAAAAGCATATTTTTAAAAAAAGGCAAAATGGTCAGCCTTGTCCATATGATACTGTTTGCTGCATAAACTCCCCTTTCTAGAAACTAGGTTATAAAAAGCTCTGCTTAGGATGTGCCCCAGCATAGCAAAAAGAAGCCCTGCATTTGGAAATTTAGTGTTTATTCAAGTATTAAGTTTAATACTCTTGCTTTAAATTGGAAAAAAAAGAGAAAAAAAGACAGTGCAGCTTTACCATGTCTTCTCAACTTTTAACAACACACTATGTTTAGCTACAGGAGTCAAGTTAGGATGGTGATCACGTAGAACAGCAATTCTTAACCTGGAGGTATGGACAGGTGTGTTATGGATTAGTGGGCAAGAACAACGCCTATCGTACCTATGTAGGAACCTGCCATGAGTAACTAATATGCTGGTGCATATGAATGTTACCTGTTGGCTATGACAAGGTTGAAAAATGACTGAAAACTACAGCTGTAGAGAAATGGGCAAAGCTTTAGTAAATAACTACTACCTGAATGGAGTTATAGTTACACTATAAGTAATGCCTCCAGCTTTACTAAAAAAACCAGATGGAAAAGTAAGTTTACACCTAAAATGGATTTTTCTCACATTTACTATTAACCATTCATTCAAATTTTACTCCAAAGGCAGAAACAGAATTCTGAAATAAAGTAACAATTTATCCTCCATTATCTTAAATATATATAGTGTATTATAAAGTATAATACTGCATAAAAATTAAATAATCACAAATAGTAACACAACACAGGGTTAATTTTTTTTTTTACTTGAATAAAAATTACTATAGGAGAAAATCAACAAGTTTTCAATGAAAAGTTGTATACCTTATCTTTAAAAAACAGGAAAGATGACCTAGTGAAATTAAAGCCATATAGACATGTAAAATGTTAACACACCAAAACCTAATCTCTTTCACATGAAAAGTACATAAATATATTCACTGTAGCTATAATAAAAGCAACTTCAATGTAATCTTAAGACCTAAAGAGCCCTAAGTAAAACAAAATTAATACGGCTAAAATTTTCAATGACTCTTTAAAACACCCCCCCCCCCCCCCCCCACACACACACTTTAAAAGACTGGGTTTTAAAACTATTACCTGAATAAACTGCTTTAGTTGTGCACCATTATTTTGATGGCCATCAAGATTTAATACATTGTCAGGAAATTCCATCACCATCTTAATATGCAAAAGAATAAAAAATCAATTATTTTATCTTCTTTGAACACGTTATAGATTATTTTACAAACTCTTAGGACAGAAATAGACACCCCCACCCCAACCCCACCCCCCCACCCCCCGCCCCGCCCCGCAACTCAGATTCCCCCACCTGCCATCCTGCTCTCTGCCAAAAAAAGGTATTTTCTGTTTGTTTGTTTTTAAAAATCCAAGTTATACAAGTTTCTAAAGCCAGAGAGTTATAGCCATTAGGCACAAAAACACTGAAGTCAGGCAGATATGAGTTCAAACCCCAGTTCTGTTGCTTACAATCTATGTCATAATTCTGGGCAAGTTACTTAACCTTAACCTGTCTGATTTTTAGCTTCCTCGTTTGTAAAATGAGATTACATAATAAATTTTAATATCTTTCACATAGTGAGTTGTGAGGATTAAATTATATTTTAAAGTGTTTATTGCGGTGGCCTATAATAGCATTTAACCTGATATTTTACATTAAATACGTTGACATTTTTAGTTATTCCTCTTAACTATGGAATTCAGTAAATCTCATAATGAAATAATAATATATATATGATACATATATCATATATGAATGAGAAGAACTCCGATCAGTACTTGGCACATAGTGTTTGCTCTAATTATGAACAAAAAGGATACACTGAGGTATTTATTCAATTATCAAAATTCCATTACCAGAGGAGAAATATAAAAAAGCTTAAGGAGATTTCAGGATATCAGATAATGGGGAATTAGTAATTAACACATTTCAATGAGCTGTAATAGCACTGATACGAAGAAGTACCATAGTTAGGAGCTATTATAACTAGGATATCACCAAATGAAAGAAGCAACCCAATTCCAGAGATGTTAAAAATATGGAAAAAAGTTTGCCTTCAAGACAATGAAATAAAGTAACACATTCATATCTTAATTAAAACATTGTAAAAGGTATCAAACATACTGTGCTAGAACAAACTTCTATTTCCAGATGACAAGACCGCAAACTCCTACACACCCAAAGAGTGAAGTCAGGTTTAAGAGAGACCCATTTGAGGCAAAAAACAAAACACTAAAAAACCCCACCAAGTTGAAAGTGATCTTAAAGAGATACCTCCCTTCAACCAGCAACACAAAGACCTGCTTCTTTAATGGAGGTAACCATTCTTTTCCCTCCATCCTATCTAATAAAAGAGAAACATGGTAATTGGCGTACGACCGCTACCCTTCCCATTGGCTAATCAGGGCAATATGCAAATTAACTGTCAGCCAAGATGGCGGCCGGCAGCCAAGCAGCTTGAAACTAACATGAGGCTTGCTTGCTTCAGTGATGGAGGACTCCAACGTTCCCCGCCTGTCCCTGCAGGCCTCTGAGCTGCAAGCAACTATGTAACAAACATAGAAGCTAAACAAAACCCCAGAAACCTGCCGGGCTTCAGCCAGCAGGATCGCAACATTGTAAGCAAAGGCCAGAAACCTACTTTCAGCAGCAGAGGCCTAAGAGCTGGAGCCAAGCCTCAAAGCTAAAGTTGGCCCAGAATAAAAAAAAAAAAAAGAAAGAAAAAAAGGAGCAGTTGGGAGCTTCAGTCACCCCCAGCCTGAAAACAGCCCTCAGCTCCTCACCCAGACTGGCCAGGCACCCCAGTGGGGACCCCCACCTTGAAGGGTGTGTGACCAGCTGCAAACAGCCATCATCCCCTCACCCAGGCTGGCCAGGCACCCCAGTGGGGACCCCCACCCTGAAGGATGTGACCAGCGGCAAACAGCCATCATCCCCTCACCCAGGCTGGCCAGGCACCCCAGTGGGGACCCCCACCCTGATCCAGGACACCCTTCAGGGCAAACCAGCTGGCACCCACCTGTGCACCAGGCCTCTACCCTATACAGTAAAAGGGTAATATGCCTCCCAGCACCGGGATCAGCGGAGCCGCGAGGCCTCCCGGCACCGGGATCAGCATGACAGGGGGCAGCGCCCAAACCCCCTGATCGCCCTGCGGCTCTGTGTGTGACAGGGTGCGGCGCCCCAACCTCCCCCCCCCCCCCATGGGCCCTGCTCTGTGTGTGACGGGGTTGAGCCATAACCTCCCCATCGGCCCTGCCCTGAGTGTGAGAGTGGCGGCACCCCAACCCCCTGATCGGCCCTGCTCTGTGGGTGATAGAGGGCTGCGCCCCAACCCCGATTGGCCCTGCTCTGTGCGTGACAGGGGGATATGCCCCAACCCCCTGATTGGCCCTGCTCTGTGCATGACGGGGTGGCGCCGCAACCTCCCCATCAACCCTGCCTTGAGTGTGACAGGGGACGGTGCCCCAACCCCCCAATCGGCCCTACCCTGAGCGTGACTGAGGGTGGAATCACAACCTCCAATGGCCCTGCTCTGTGTATGACAGGGGGCGGCACCCCAACTCCCCAATCGGCCCTGCTCTGAGCCCGACCAGGGGCTGCACCTAGGGATTGGGCCTGCCCTCTGCCACCCGGGAGCAGGCCTAAGCCAGCAGGTCGTTATCTCCTGAGGGGTCCCAGACTGCGAGAGGGCACAGGCCGGGCTGAGGGAACCCCCCTTCCCCCCGAGTGCACAAATTTTTGTGCACCGGGCCTCTAGTATTAGAAATAAGGGCCTTAAAAGATGCTTGTTCTAACAATAAACTAAGAACTGAATAACTAAGACAAGTGTAAAACATATATATAAGACCTTTTTTTCTTTTTAAATATGTTTTTGTTGATTTCAGAGAGGAAGGCATAAGAGGAAAGTGAAACATCAATGATGGGAGAGAATAATTGATAAGCTGTCTCCTGAACGCCCCTCACTGGGGATCAAGCCCGCAACCCAGTATGTGCCCTGACTGGGAATCAAACCGTGACCTCCTGGTTCATAGGTACAATGCAGAACCACTGAACCACACTAGTTGGGCAAAACACAAATAAATTTAACTGTCAAGTCACAAAAGAAGTATAAGATAAACTTTTAAAGCCACTTAAGCAAACATTGCCAATCACTCCAAATCTACCATTTAAGCAACTAACACCTTGATTTGCATTTTCTCTTTACTTGATATAAATATATACCATATCACCACATATCAATTGCTACCATACAAAAATATTTTAAGAAAATTACCTACAGCCCTAGCACTGAAGGGTCCTGGGTTCAATTCCGGTCAAAGGCATGTACCTCAGCTGTAGGCTCCCCAGCCTGCTCAGGTTGTGTGCATGAGGCAACCAATCAATGTGTCTCTCTCACATCGATGTTTCTCTCTGTCTCTCCCTCTCCCTTCCACTCTTTCTAAAATTCAATGGAAAAATATCCTAGGACTATATCCCAAGAAACCAGAAACACCAATCAGAAAGGATATATGCACCCCTATGTTCATAGCAGCACAATTTACAATAGCTAAGATTTGGAAACAACCTAAGTGCCCATCAGCAGATGAGTGGATTAAAAAACTGTGGTACATCTACACAATGGAATACTATACCGCTATAAAAAAGAAGGAACTTTTACCATTTGCAACAGCATGGATGGAACTGGAGAGCATTATGCTAAGTGAAATAAGTCAGTCAGAGAAAGATAAATATCACATGACCTCACTCATATGTGGGATATAATAAACAACATAATTTGATAAAAAAAACAGATCCAAAGACAAATGGCAGGGGAGTTGGGGGGGTTAGAGAGCAACCAAAGGACTTGTATGCATGCATATTATTATAACCAATGGACACAGACACTGGGGCAGTGGGGGCTTGCCCGGGGTGGGAATGGCTGGCGGGGGAGGAGGGGAGGGAGGGTTCAACTGGGGAAAAAGGAGACATATGTAAAACTTTAGACAATAAAAAAATTAAATTAAATTAAAATTTTTTAAAAAAGAAGAAAAATATCCCCAGGTGAGTATTAACCAAAGAGAGAGAGGGAGAGAGGGAAAGGAAGGAGGAAGGAAAGAAGAAAGGAAGGAAATTACCTACAGTATTTTAAGATCAAAGCTATCAATTTAAGAAATATGCAAAGTGCCCTGACCAGGAATTGAACTGGCAACCTTTCAGTGCACAGAACCATGCTTAACCAACTGAGAAACTCAGGCAGGGCAAATAGACCTGATTACCATGTATTTTCTAGGTTTCACTGGCATGTATATTACTAAATTTTCTCTTGTACTTACTCTGCATTCACAATAAATACCCTGTCCTTGCTTTTCAAACATTTAGGAGAATGGGTATTTTACCTTGCAGTTTTCTGGCCACTCAATATATACTTAACATTGAGAGATGATAATAAGAAAAAGGGGGAAAGGGACACAAAGAGGATAGATGCACTATTTTTCCCCCCATTCTTTAAAACCACTTCAGATTGACTTAAATGTTCAGATGCTAGCTTACCTAAAGGAAGACAGTCATGCAAAGTATTTTAAGCATGGCTTCAAAGAGGAATCATTAGTGTTCTGCTTCACCATGAGGCTGCCTATCCCTCCTAGTCAAAAATAGAACGAGTCATGGTCCTGAAATTATTGCTTTATAAAGTTTATTGAATCCATTACTCACTTTCACTCTTAAGTATCTGTCCTGGTTTCCACCTGACCATAAATCTGGTTTTTACAGCATTCTCATAAATTCTAATCAACAATATTAAGTTTGTATTTATTAAAAACAAGAGGCCCGGTGCACACGGGTAGGGTCCCTAGGCCTGGCCAGCAATCGGGGCCAGCCTACCTACCTACCTGCCTGCCTGCCTTCCTTCCCTCCCTCCCTCCCTCCCCAGCTGCCAGCTGGGGCCTTCCTTAGTTCCGTGCCACCCCCTAGTGGTCAGCGCACGTCATAGGGAGCGACTGAACTCCCAAGGGGACACTTTGCATATTAGCCTTTTATATATATACTAGAAGCCCAGTGCACAAAAATTTGTGCACTGGCGGTGGGGGGGGGGGGTCCCCTCAGCCCAACCTGTGCCCTCTCACAGTCTGGGACCCCTCGGGAGATAACCACCTGCTGGCTTAGGCCCACTCCCCTGGTGGCAGATGGCACACCCAATCCCGTGGTGTCTGCCCCGTCTCCCCCGGTTGCAGATGGCAGGCCCGGATCCCGAGCTGGGTTGGGCGGCCGCTCAGATAGTGCTGCCACCCGCGCGCGCGCGCACACACACACACACACACACACACACACACACACACACGGCAGGCCAGGATCTCACGCTGGGGCGGCCAGGGATTGCGCTGCCGCCAGCCCCAGGCGGGGAGGTGCAGCGGGATTTGCCGGCAGTATGCAAATTAGCCGGCATCTTTGTTGGCAGTTAATTTGCATATCATGCTGATTAGCCAATGGGAGGTGTAGTGAAGGTAGGATAGAAGATCATTGTTGCCCAGCCTGAGTGGCTCAGTTGGTTGAGTGTCGTCCCATGCACTGAAAGGTTGCCAATTTTATTCCTGGCACATATTTGGGTTGTGGGTTTGATCTCCAGTTGGGAAACATACAGATAGCAACTGATCGATGTTTCTCTCACATTAATGTTTCTCTGTCTCCCCTCCCCCCCACCTTCCTCTCTCTAAGTATGTCTTCAGTGAGGTTTAAAAAAATAAAAATCATTGTCACCTCAGTTTTTTATTTCATCCTCACAATTATTTGTAACATTACCTTTAGTAATACTTAGTAAAATTATTTAATCAAGAGTTAAAACATTAAATACTAAATTTTTAACAAACGCTAAGCACCTAATTTCCAAGAGGATATGCCTAACAATTATCATCTTTTTAAAGTCCTATTAAAAACCCTATCAGAGTTTCTAATCCACTTAGATTGGTTTGAATTAGGAGGGTAAACCTCGTTCCAGAAATGCTATAGCAATATGATAGTATGTATCAATAACTTTATAAAAGGTCCTTATCCTTTGATCCAATAATTGTACTTTCAAAAGCCTGAGAGAAAAAATTTAATGCAAAGGTTTATGCATTATTTATATTCTTACAGTATTAATTACAGCAAAAACGAGAACCACCTCTATGTCCACTAAAGAATGATTAAATTATGGGATCTCACAACGAAGTATTACATGGCCATTAAAGTTGTTTAAGAATAACAAGAGAAAACATTCTCAATATTTAGTGAAAAAAGGCAAGATATAAAATGTTGAGACTACATCTCAACCTGTATCTCTGTGTGTGTCTATCTGAAGTATATATTTTCACTCTCTTCATTTTTAAAAGAACTACTCACTTAAAGTTGTAATTTTTCAGATTGCTATAAAATAATTATCTTCTATCCATCTGCTATTTTATAATTCTAGTAACACTGAACAGCATTTTGGCCACATAGCATGCCATTTTCCCAAATATTCCAACAGCTTACTTACTTGGGATTTTCCCAAATACACCTACAGCAGCACTGTACTTGTTTTCAAACCCACTAAACTACCACAAATCTTTTAATATGTGTGTGTGTGTGTGTGTTACTGATTTCAGAGAGGAAGAGAGAGGGAGGGAGGGGTAGAAACATGCCCGAAACCCAGGCATGTGCCCCGAACCAGAATGGAACCATGACCTCCTGGTACATGGATCAATGCTCAACCACTGGGGCACACTGGCTGGGCTTCCACACGAGTCTCTTACATGTGGATACAACATCTATACTAATAAAAGGGTAATATGCTAATTAGACTGGGAGACCTTCCAGACATCCTTTCCGGACAAAACCATGGTGGCGGGGCTGAGGCAGAGGCGGGGGGGCAGTTGGGGGCGAGCAGGCCAGCAGGGGCGGGCAGTTGGACATCCCCCAAGGGGCCCCAAATTGGAGAGGGTGCAGGCTGGGCTGAGGAACACACACACACACACACACATGAATTTCGTGCACTGGGCCACTAGTCCTATATAATAAAAGCATAATATGCAAATCGACCGAACAGCCGAACAATGCTATGACACCCACTGGCACGAGGCCAGCCAAGGCGGGTGCAATGTGATTGGTTGGGGGCCAAGCCATCACCCAGGCTATCACCCCATGATTGCCCCACAGAGGCAGGCCCAGGCCACTGACTGGCAGGCTTCGGTGGGTGGGACCTCCTTCTGTAAGGGAAACCGAGTCCCAGGTGCCGGCAGGCAGAGGGAAGCCCAGGTCCAGGGTGCCGGCAGCTGGAGGGAAGGAAGGCCTACTCTTGCACAAATTTCCTGGATCGGGACTCTAGTATCACAAAAGAGGAGGCTACTTCTTCACATATAAACCTAGTTTCATTTTACAAATACAATTTAAAATAGCCAGTTTAACTAAGGCTAGAGATTTCAGCATCTGTTACAATGATAAACATTTGTAACTGACTGTACCTGAATTTAACATCTAGGAGCTAACAAGATTCTGAAACTACTAGAAATAAAGATAACACAATGTTTTCTCCTGCCTTACCTATGGACCCTAGGAACAAATACCAAACCAACTGTTAACTTCAGGGATACACTGCTGTCAAACTATCAGTGGACCAGTGTGCAGAGAATCAACCTCTGCTCTACCTTCCCTCTTCCCAAACAGGTGTTTGCTTTAAGTAGAATTGGTAGAATAGTTCTGAAAGAAATTTGTTTCCCTAAATATAATGCATTGTTGACAAGAATTTTCACTAATCAGCATTCAATGTCTGCAGTTCAAGACAAAAGCAATAAATAGTCCCACTCATTCCCTATTGACAAAAACCCTTCCAAAACAAAGAAAAACTGCACCTTTTCCTAAATAAAATGCTATTTTAAGATATTTAAATTAAGTAATCCTAAGTTGTATTTGCCTTGGTCAGAAGCTCACAATGCAATAAAGGCAAAATTCAAGTTCAGTAGAAAACAACTTCTCTGAAGAAATAAGTACAATAATACATCACAGTGCAAGGTTTTTCTATGGAAACTAGTTTCATTGTACAGAGAGTATAAAAACACTCCCAAAGTTGTCTATTTTAATGTGCTATATATCAGATATACCAATGCTGCATTAAAGGTGGTTATGTGGTCATAAGGAGAGAAATCAGTTTATCTCCTTTTTTTTTGTAAATACTCAAATTTATGTTGATTTCCTCTATACTATATTATACACTCAATAGTAATCTATGTCCAAATCCAAAGGATACTTTTTAAACTTCAAAGGCATTCTGGGATAAACATAAAAGGTTGATACTAATCTATGTGCTCCAGAAAAGTGTTGGAGGGGTAGTAGAGAAGAAAATTATTGACAAATGAACTCTTATTAGGTGTTTTCAAATTGAGATATGTACCTTTTAATATAATCAGAGTGCTAATTTTTTAAACTGCTTAAAATACAAGTCCAATATACTTTTAATGCAAAAAGTGCAAAAATCATAACCAAGGCATTCAAGTATTTCTAATTCATCAACACAAATTCTATTTAAATCATAGCAGGCCAAATCATTCTACCTTTTCCCAAGAAAACAAAAATTATCTCAGGTAATTATAGATGCTTTCTCTTAAAAACTTCTAACAACTTGAAACCTATATGATCCTATTAACCAATGTCACCCCAATAAATTTAATTTTTTTTTTTAAGTTCTAACAAATTAAGTCATTCAATAGCTCTTCTAATCCTTTTTAAAATACTGCAGCTCATTCAAGTCTTAATTGAGACTGGCAAACAGAAGGGCATAGAGTGGCATCTCTACAATGACTTGCACTTTATATAAAATTTGAAAAAAATAGACATTTTTAAAAAAAATTCAGGAACAAAACAGATCAACTGCCTTTGAAAAACAAAAAAGCCAAAGAGAAGAAAATGAAGAGACCAGTTACAACTTATAAAAATAGGCAAATAGGCTTCGGCATTATCAAAATAGATTTCAGAAGATATTGTGAATAGAATCATTTCATTTCTTAGGAAATAGTGGCAAGCAACTGCACTCATTTCCTGTTCAGGTTCAATTCAAATTTCTGCCATTTCCTTTTAAAGGAAATACTACAGCAACACAGGGCAGAAGATCTGTAATACTGCACTACCACCAAATCTAAAAAGGAAAACTACCCAGAACTAGGTTTTGACATTCAAGATGAACAATCAGCTTTTTATTGTGCTTTTACACCTTCGATAATTTTGCTTCCTTAAAAAAAAAGAAGAAAACTAAAGACCAATGCCAAAAAGCCCATTTTGAAGAGTCATGGCCTAGCAGTAAAATCATTTCTAAGAGTTTTAATGTAGTAGACAAACACAACACTACTTACAAGGAAATCAGAGCACTTAAGTGGAATTTTTACTGTGCAAGAGCATGTCACTGTGTCCTCAGTAATTATACTTATGCGGTGAGAGCTGCAGCATTAAGATAGACAATATATAGGTAGCACGGTGGCTGCGACACTGCCAGATAATTAAGCCTCCCCGAGGGGAGGTGGTTTCTGGAAGGCATAGGCCCTAAGTGCCCAAGATCCTTCAACCCCTCTCCGAGGCGCGTGCTTTGGCAAAAGCAGCGTCTCCGAAAGGGACAGGGTAGAGGAAAACGGTTCAAAAAGGAAGGAGAGCCTGGGGACAGGGGCTCCAAGTGGGTACGGAAAGCTAGGGGCCTGCAGAGGTTACCGAGGGACCCACTGCAAAGGCTAGTTGGTGGGGCCTGCCGGAGAAAAGGCCTCGCCTAGGAGTTGCAACACACTCTTTCTCCAGTGCGCAGCGCTCGGCCTGGGGGAGGGGGAGGAGGGAAACAGCTGCCAGGGAGCGGAGAGCCCGACCCGGCCCGCTCACCGTGAGGGTGTCGTCTATGTAGAGGGGAATCTGCCTCCTCTCGAAGGGGAACTCCTCTTCCCCGTCCCTGCACACTGCCACCAGTCGCGCCATCGTCCCCGACGCTGCCGTTGCCACCGTCACCACCTCCTCCCAGCTGCTGCCGCCGCTGCTGCTCCTGCTGCCGGCGCCTCCTCCCAGCTCCTGCCTGCAACAGCCAAACGCCGCGAGCTTCAGCACCCGCCGCCGCGCAGCACATTCGCCACGGGGGGCAGGGAGAAAAGCCGGAGGGGACTGGAGAGTCGAGCTGCGTTTCCCATCACCCGATTCCACACGCGCTCAGCCAATCAGCGCCGAGCGCGGACGGGACCCGCCCCCTCGCGCCGCGGGCCCTCCCCACCCCCCACCGCGGCCGGCCGGCCTCCAGTCAGGGTCCAAAGGAGAGGCGGAAGGGACTCTGCGGCCTCGGTGCCTCCCCAGCCCGTCACCGGGACCCTGGCTCCAGAACCACCACCCAGTGGCCGCTCCCCGCCGCCGGGGAGCCCATAGCTGACCCCGTTCTCCCTTCTCTCTTGGCGCGCCCCGCCCAGCCAGTCCCCTGGGCTGCAGTTGTCCAGTGCGACCCCGCCCCTGGGAGGGGTAGACCCCGCCTCGGCTCTGCGGAGTCCGAGGAGGAAGGTTCAGACCCTTTCCTCACCGTTCTCGGAAAAGGCCTCTGGGCTCTGACCTTCACCGTTTTCGTGGTCGCCTCCCTGATCCCCACCTTTGCTCCCCGTTACCGGCTGAAGAAGCCCGCGTCAGGACCAGCCTGGGCGGGAGTGCGGCGCCGAATGCCGTTTCCCCTCCGGTATCAGCCGCTCGCGCCACGGGGAGTGGGGGAGGGAGGGCGGGGGACTGGAGGAGGGTGGGGCCAGGAGGGGCGGAGAACGCCGGGCGGGGCTCCTCCTCCTCTCGCGAGACTGGAGACCGGCACTGCCGGCTCTGCAATTTCAAAACCCTGCTGGCGGGGTTGGGGTGCCCCGCAGGCCATCCGGAGCCGGTGGCCTGCGCCCTCCCGCGAGTGTGAAACAGGAGGGCGTGAGTGGGCCTCAAGCTCTGGCCCCCGCCGCGCGGGCTGGGAGCCGCTCTCCCGAGGGGCGGAGGGAGCCGAGCCGAGGGGACGCGGGGCCCACCCGAGGGTCAGGCCCCGTGAGGACCTGGCTGCGTGGGCAGGAGCGGAGGCTTCCGAAATCCGGAAGGAGGGACGAGCGCCTGCGGGCGGAGAGACACACTCTGGGCTGGGCTTCCAGGTACTGGACGTCGCTTCCCCAGACGAGCCAGCCGCCTCACTGCTTCCCAAGGGCTGCGCTGCGATCCCGCCCAGCAGCCCGCCAGCTCTGAGCGCTGACAGTACGTTGTTGTCGCTGTTAAACTCAGAGGCAAACAGACGGCTGTGTGAGAGCGGCTTGTGTCCTGGCCAGAGAAACTTCTCGGGTTGGTTAATATTAACTCAGGGACGCAGGCAGGACACCAGCTCCCTCGGGCAAAGTACCGGTACCGGCCAAAGGCCCTCCCTCCTCGCCCTCTCCCGGGGAGCGGAGGGGCCTGCCCTGGACGGTTCGCCCACGCGCCGCGCGCCACCGTGGAGTCAGCGCCTATCCGCCTACCCGGAAGGCCTGTTACAAAGCCACAATGATTGAGGGGAGGTATTTAGCCATTTGCTGCTCTTACAACTAATCCTGACAACAGATCTGTATTTCCTGGGAGAATAGAGCTGTGATACTGACCTTTAAAAAATGTTCTGGTCATCACATGCAGTCTTGGAGATTCACAACAAACCCCATAGTGCATCCTTAGCCATGTTGGCTTTTGACATTGTGTGGTCACTGTTAGTGCAGGTGACATAATAAACCGGAAGAACCATTGTTCAGTCCCAAAAGTGTGATTTTCCAGTAATTATTTATGTCTTTTGGTCATGTCAGGAGAGCAAAGCAGTGTGGTTGTTAGCTTAAATCCAGTGGGTAACTAGGATTGCATGCAGCTTCTGATAGGTTAGACCACATAGCCAAGGCATCTTTAGAGAATCTTCTGTTTTATGTAAAAACAATCCTAAAAAGAATACTGTGGCTTTTAAGATCTAAAGGTGCTCCTATAAAGACTATCAATTCATATAAGAACTGTATACCTTTTAAACTTTCTTTGAAGTACGGTAGAAAAGAACATTGAAAATGTTCAAGATAATAGGTGCTAATTTTAATAACTTTTGTAACTGAGTACACACTGGTAACTAGCAAAGAACAGAATTTAAATGGAGATTTAAATATAAGAAAAGGATTTAAAATCCAAATATAAAACATAAGGAAATCACAACAATCTCTTTCCATCTGAGATTACCTGGTTTGAATTTCTTTTGTCATTTAGGTCTACTAAGCACACTGCTAACTATCTTTGGACAATGTTTCACATACTATAGGTACTCGGTACTTAAAAGGTGGATAATTTGCTACCTAAGTTGCTTTCTTAAAGAGGTAAGGAGATAGGGTGGGTGCTACAAATATCAAAATCATATTGAAGGAAAATATTTAGAAAGTTATTTCATTGCAAAACAATTTCTATAAGTTTTAACTATGTATCTTCTTAGTTTTAGAGCAGGCACTCATTTTTATTTTTAGTTAGTCTATCTTCAGCTATAACCTATAGTGCTGCAGCAAATACTTCATGACTAAGTATCTGCCTTTACAGAGCTTATCTCTAATTGACAAAATAAGTGATTACTATATAAAAAAACCTATCATTGCCTATTTTTAAATTTCAGTATTGGCATTGTGAAGGCCAAGGTCGAAGGATCTGAAATGCCAAGAAGGAGAAAGCAATCAACAATTATTGCTGGTACCTAATAAAGAACACTCGGAGTGAAAGAGATATGATAAATTATCAGCAAAATGCCATTATTTTTCTTCTTAGGTCCTCAATGTGTGAGAGCCAGCTATAAAAATCAGGCATAAATGAGATGACTGTTCTCCAAGTTCCCTGGGTTTAAAAGAAGACTACAGATTTATTCCTTATTATTTATCTTCATAAACTAAGGAGCAAAGTATTTTTTGTATGATGTATAACATTGATGTTCAATAAAAATAAAACTGGTTGTCATCTTCTAAACACAAAGCCACTGAAACATGTATGATAGATATCTGCTTTATAATTGTGTGACATTAAAGTCATGGGAATGACTCACTTTCTGAAATCTTAAACCAGATTTTATGCTTTTTTTCTTTTCCCCTCCCTTCTCTGGCCTCAAATATTGATAGTTGAAAATTGTCGTTATATTAATCATGTTTTATGTGGTAAAATGTTATTTTTTACCACAGCAGAATATTATTTAAATTACCATGGTTGCCCTGACCGGTTTGGCTCAGTGGATGGAGCGTTGGCCTGCGAACTGAAAGGTCCCAGGTTCGATTCCAGTCAAAGGCATGTACCTTGGTTGCGGGCACATCCCCAGTGGGGGGTGTGCAGGAGGCAGCTGATCGATGTTTCTCTCTCATCGATGTTTCTGACTCTCTATCCCTCTCCCTTCCTCTCTGTAAAAAATCAATAAAATATATTCAAAATAAATAAGTAAATAAATTACCATGGTTGTCCAAATCTGTAAATTGATTTTTCTTTTTCATGAGCTAACAGTGGTAAATTCTGTTTACCAAAAGTAGAGATATGTTCCCCATTTACATTTTCTTAAAGGGAAAATGTCAAGTAAAATGTAAGCCCCTTGAAGGCAGGGACTTCGTCTTATTTTCTGTTCTTTCCCTGGCACTTACCTGTACCTGTTACTTTGGAGCTCAATAAATCTTTGTGGAATGGTCTTTTGCTCTTCTATAAAGTGGAATCAAGTCAGAATGGTCATTTTTTACTAAATCTTGTTATGACTGCTGTTTCATTAGTTTTTTCTCACATGAATATCATAATTGTAGGTGGAAAACACACACGGTACACTTTGCACTTTTGTTATGATTCAGTATCTGTAATTGTGAGACATAAACTATGAGATATTTACCACCTAGAAATGCATGAAGGAGCAGTTACAAGCAGCAACAGACCAGTTAGACCACATGCTCATTAAGTCATTAAATAAATTACCATATATATATATGTTTTTATTTATTTTTAGAGAGAGAAGGGAAAGGAATAGAGAAACATCACAGATCAGCTGCCTCCTGCATGCCCCCTACTAAGGATTGAGCCCACCACCTGGGCATATGCCTACCTGGAAATTGAATCAGCAACCTCTCTTGGTTCCTGGGTGGATTGACACCCAACCTCTGAGCCACACCAGCCAGGCATTAAAGTACCTTTTTTTAAATGAGAGAATTTGGAGGGCCTCTCAGCCCTCTTCTGAAGGGTTTGAACATATAAATTGTGGGGGATTAGTCCTGTGACCAACATAGCAGGAAAATCAATCACCTTTCCCAGTCATGCTTAGTTTATACAATAATATTAAATTTCAAGTCTTCCTTTATCTTTGAAAATAAAATATAATTTTTGTTTTTATAGCTATTTAACCATTCAACATACTGATTTGAGGGTGAAAGTCCTTTCAGTAATAAATTACCTCCAAATATGTATTGTAGTTAGCAAATGTAAAATGGCACATAAATACTGTATTAGCCATCATCAATGTAACATACTGAAGTAAACTAATTAGTACAGTAGTCATAGCTAACAAATCAGGGAGTAAAATTAATTTCTAATTTAGAATTGGAAAGTAACATTTTTTATAAATCTTAGATTTCAAAAAGCAGCTTCAAAGGTCTGCTTAGAGTTTTTAAAAGACAAGCTCTCACCCTGGCTGGTGCAGTGGTTAGAGCGTCCTCCCATGCATTGAAGGGTCACAGGTTTGATTCCTGGTCAGGACACATACCCAGGTTGCAGGTTCCATCCCCAGTCTGTGCTAATTACCTCAAACAAGTCTGTCTATTCTTAGAGGAGCATTTAACTATTTTCTGACTTTATAGTATACTAGAGGCCTGGTGCACGTAATTCATACATGGGTAGGGTCCCTAAGGCCTGGCTGGCCATCAGGGCTGATCAGGGCCTTCCCCGGCTGCCACCTTCCTTTGTTCCACACCGCCCCCTGGTGGTCAACACACATCATGGTGAGTGATCAAACTCCTGGTCGAACTCCGGAGGGAACAATTTGCATATTAGCCTTTTATCTACACTAATAAAAGAGAAACATGCAAATTGGAGTCACTCCGCTATGCCCACCAGCCAATAAGGATGAGTATGCAAATTAACCAAACAAAGATGGTTAATTTGCATATGCAGGTACAGAGCGAAGACTGAAGATGACTGAAGACTGAAGAGGCTTGGCTTCTCCGCTGCAGCCGGAGCGGAGAAGCCAAGCCTCACTGCTGCGGCTGGACCAAAGGCCTGGGTCCCCGGTGCCAGAGGAAAACCAGTGCCGGCAGCCAGGGGAAGGAAGGCCTATTGCGCGAATCTCCATGCAACGGGCCTCTAGTATATATATAGATTAGTACAGTATTTGATTTTAAACACTTGCTTTCTCATACTAGTATTTATAAAAGATTAGTGTCCCAGTGCACAGATTCATGCACATTGAAAGGCTAAGTGTCCGTCTGTCCGACTGGTAACTATGACATGCACTGACCACCAGGGGACAGATGCTCAACGCAGGAGCTGCCATGATGTGCACTGGCCATCCTATATAAGCCTAATGTACTAAGTGTCTGAATTAGAAAAAATATTTTAGCATCGCTATTCACGTATTGCTAATGAAAAGAAAATAGGATTCTACCAAGTCTCCTATCTACCAACTCTAGAACTTCTGTGAGGATCAAATGAGATGAGGCACAGGAAAATGCTTTACAAACATTTGGTTAAACTGTAAAATGTTTGCACCTGGCTATAAAGCAAGTTGGGTTCCTCAGCTAAGAGGATGCTAGTCACTAGGGATAGGAAGACGTACTATGTGACATCATTACCCAGTGCCCACAGCCACCATTTCCAGGCTGAGCTGGGCTGTGGGCCGCATTTTGCGCCATGGGGTCTTGGCAGCATTGGCTGTGATTTGGTGGGGTGTCGCTCCTGGGATGATGGCAGGGCCTGTGTCCCACTTGGGGGAAGCCAAGTATTAGTTTGTCAGTGCTAGGTCCGTGGTGCTGTTTATTTTTAAACTATAGGTCCGGTGCACGAATTCGTGCACATTGAAAGGAAATTAATTAGAAATATTTCAGAGGCCAGCGAGAGACCATGGGAGGTTGGCTCCAGTGCATGTCTGGCCATCTCGCCCAGTCCCGATCAACCAGACCCCAGCAGCAAGCTAACCTACTGGTCTGAGCGTCTCCCCTGATGGTCAGTGCGCATCATAGTGACTGGTCAAACAGTCAGACACATAGTATATTAGGCTTTTATTATATAGGATGGCCAGTGCACATCATGGCAGCTCCTGCGTTGAGCATCTGCCCCCTGGTGGTCAGTGCGCATCATAGCTACCAGTTGGACAGATGGACACTTAGCCTTTAAATATATAAAAATTGAGCAGTAAAGAAGTGTTGACAATTCCACAATTCACACTGTTTTAATGTAAGGATTATAAAATACATACAATAAAAAATACAGATGGTATAAGGTGATAAAGATAAATTAAAAACTTCCTCCCCATCCTCCAATCTTCCAGTGTCACAACTATAAATACAATAGTTTCTTTAAAATACTGAAATTTAACATTCTAACAAGCCATAAGGCCTTGTTTCTTCTCCATTCGTTTGTTTTACATAGTGTAGAGATACATTAAAATATTAAGCCTCACTACTGTTATAGAAAAGGACTGAAACTCTTAATTTTATAATAAAATATAGTTAACACTAGACTGCCAAAAGCCCGTGTTCTTCACATTTACTATTCTCATTAATTCCTCATCACACACACACATCCAACCCCTATTGATCACCAAAATTTTATAGTCTTATCTTGCAAGTGTAGCATATATATAATTAAACAGTTGATAAACATATAAAGATTGAGCACAAAGAAGGCCCACAAGGTACTGCTGTGCAATGTATCTACCAACAGGTTGATTAGGCCAGTTGTTATATTTGACAGCAAGAAAAAAATCAACTGGTTTCTGTTTATAGCTGTGATTAAACAAAGACTGGGTTTCTTTCTTTCAGCTTCAGAGACTAGAGATTCTGAATGCTTTTTATCTGTAGCAGGAGACTGGATAAGTTTCCAAGAACATGGTACTAGAGCCCCTTGAATTAGAAATTTGGCAAAACTCAAAAGTATATCACCCAGTAATAAACTACTAAGAAGGATCAAGCTAGAAGCAACTATCCAAATACAAAAGGCTAAATTGGCCATTCTTCTAGATGCTGCTTCTACCTTTACCTGAACTATGTACAGAGATACAAAGAGGCTAATAGCTAACAGTAGAATACAATACGCTACTTTTATCCAGTCTTTGATATGTGATCTTTTTTTAAGCACATATGACCCTGTTTGCACACCAGCCATGTGTATTGCCACATACCCCAAGGTAGACATTATTCCTTCTCGGTTGGCATTTAATAAACCAACCCTTGTGCCACTGCCATCAGTGCCATACAAAATTAACCTTTTCAATGGGGTCAAGTCAAGGGCTAGCTGGTATAATACAGTGATGCCAATGGCCACAATCCAGGATTTATTAGGTGGGAAAAACATCAAAAGCAGTGATGTTATCAATTTCACAACTATTAAGGTAAAGAAAAAGTTCCAATGAACTCCATACTCAGTTAAATGTTCCTGATAGCCTATGGATTTTATAATGATTAATCGTCCTACTCCTAGGAAGACTAATGGCCAAACAGAGTACAATGACTTTGTAAAATGATCAAATCTGGACCCTTCCATACATTTTCTCCTAATCTCTGGACAAACCATTGCAGTTCCAAACACAAAGCCTCCTACTCCAAAATCCATTGCTCCTGTCCCGTAGAGCTCAGTTTTGGCTAATCTTCTGGGGAAAAGTGGGAAGTCCACAGCCAAAATGGCAACAGCAGTAAAGGCACTGTTAATTACACGGAAACAGGAGATGGCTGGAATGTATTCTGATTCTAGACTAATTTTTAAGAATTTTTCAAGTATTTTCTGGACAGGCATTCTGGCATAGCAAGTTCTCCGGCAGTATATTTGATAGAATAGCCCTGCCCCAAAGATAATTACAGTGAGGTGCTCAAGGTATACAAAGGAAGACAAAATGGTCAAAGTGGTCACCATGGGAACTATTAGGAAAACAAAGTCAATGAAGAATCGAGTTCTCCAGGTATGTGAAGACCACAAGTGCTGTGAGAGAATGATCAGGAGCCCTCTGCACAGGATGCAGACCACAGGCAAGCACAAGCCCTGGGTAATTTCCAGCACGCTGGTTCCATTGTGGTTACTAACAAAAGCTTCCTTCATCTGCTTTTGAGACATTTTTTCTTCTTCCTGTTTTCACAAAGAGCAAAGGAATGCATTTGTGGAAAGCAGTGTTCTTGTGCAATTGGCATATATATGTACCTGACTTACTTTTATCTTAAATTTCAGAGTAGAACCTAGGTCTGTCATGTGACTTCCTCTTCGAAGGATTGTGGGAAGAAGCCTAACACTAATACATGAGGATACGAATGTTACACTAATAGCATGAAATTATTGGTTAAAAAGCTTTAGCTATTTTCAGTATAAGGCAGACTCACAAAAAAGTACATTTGGGATGATTAAAAAAAAAAAAAAATCCCACGGTCGGACAGAAATTCCTATTACAAAACATGGTCTGTCATGACGATTATGTAATGAAAATGGCTATACGTTAGATCAGACAGAGGGGAAGGGCAGGGACAGAGAAGGCATTCAAGTACACTTGGTAGTTGGGGCCTTGGTTTTTGTTCAGAGCCTCCAGGACACACATCTGAGTCCCCCAGTGGCCTCTTGAGCCCCAGGCTGCTCCTTACATTTACAGGTGCTGAATTTCACGTTAGATATACGTTAGGCAGAATGGAGGCTAAGGGGGGGGGGGGGGGGGGCCGTATAGTATAGCACATACTGGGGTTGTTTTATAAAACGCCTCTCGGCC
This sequence comes from Myotis myotis, assembly GCF_014108235.1. Taxonomy (NCBI): domain Eukaryota; kingdom Metazoa; phylum Chordata; class Mammalia; order Chiroptera; family Vespertilionidae; genus Myotis; species Myotis myotis. The sequence continues at coordinate 22,421,724 of NW_023416321.1, read as the reverse complement.
ACACAGCAATGTCTGAAAAGTGGCACATGCGAACACATTTGTTAGTCCAACAAGAACGATGTAGAATAAATGAATTCATGACGGCTTAAGCCGGTAACAAACCGATCGGCTGGCTTAAAACTACAAGTCCTGCCCTGGCCGGTTTGGCTCAGCGGATAGAGCATCGGCCTGCAGACTCAAGGGTCCCAGGTTCGATTCCGGTCAAGGGCATGTACCTTGGTTGCGGCACAGCCCCTGTGGGGAGTGTGCAGGAGGCAGCTGATCGATGTTTCTCTCTCATCAATGTTTCTGGCTCTTTCCCTCCCTCTTTGTAAAAAATCAATGAAGTACATTGAAAAAAACAAAAAACTACAAGTCCTTTTCCACCACCGCGTCGGGACCGTATACCTCCCGTGCTCGGTGCTCCGGTTGGTCTCAGTGCTCCCCGGACGGAGACTGTCTACGTGGGTCAGGCCGCTCGCCTCCCCCGGCCCCGAGGGGCAACGCGGCGGAACGGGCAGCTTCCGCCTCCCGAGCCGCGCTTCCGGCCGACGGGAGTGGGGAGATTGCGCTTCCGGGCCGGCGAATTCCGCGCGCATCCGGTCCTGGGTGGTGCTGGTTTCCTCGCCAGCTCCAGCATGGGGTGCCCGGCCAAGGGGTGCCCGGGCCGTGGCCGTAGCCGGCCCGTCCGAGGAGCCGGAGCGGAAAAGCCGCATCGGGAGCCGCACTACCGCTCAGACCGCGGCGCGGCCCGTCAGGGTGATGGGTCGCAGGCCCCGGCAAACATTGGGCCGTGGCGGCCCCTCCCAGCCCGGCGAGGGCCCCGAGACCAGGACGCCCTGCCTCCCGCGCCGCTCCCGCCTGGACCCGAGCCTCCCCTTCACTCCAGTCATACCCAGACTCTCAAAACGTCCTGTGCCAGGAGGAGCCCCCAGCTCCGGGTCCCCGCATCGCGATCAGACCACGTGCGCCCCGCGCCGCGTGTGCGCGCCCCGCCCCGGGGGAGGAGCCAGCCGCCGGCCGGCCACTTAGCGGAGCGGCTGCGGCGGTGCGAGCCCGCGGTCTCGGCTTTCTCTCGGGTTCGCCCCCGCCCCTCCTCTTCCCTCCGCTCCTCGGGCTCTTCCCGCCGCCCCACCCGGCCCGCCCGCTTTTCCAGCCGGGCCGGCGGGGCCGCACGCTCAGGCCGTGGGATCGGTGAGTGCCACCCCAGCCCCGGTCTGAAGCCCTTCCATGACCCCCAAGGGGCGGGGAGGCCGGTTTGCCCCCGGAGCGCTGAGGCAGAAGTGGACATCTCCCCTTTCCAAAGCGCCTTTTCCCTGCCCTTTCCCTTTCCCTTTTGACCCTCTCGTACCCCAAGGGAAGGTAGCCTGGATCCTGGCCCTTACCAGGAACTTCTGTGAACAAGGACCTTTCATGGTCACCTTCCACCTTGCCAGCAGCGGGCGACCCTCAGTGGGGGTTGGGGGGAGGTCCGGGTCGGCAGGGTGGGTCCCCGCCCCTGCTCCTCTCCAGAGGGACCTGGGATGGGGCGCTGGCCCCGGGAGGCGTCAGGGCAGCCGCGCCCTTGGCTGGGGTCACGTCCACCTTCCCGGGAAGGACATACTCTCCCCGCGCCAGGTGCTTAAGGAGCGGCATCCCAGCCTGGGCCCGGCGGGCCCTTTGCCAGGATCGGGAGCCCCCGGTTCCCGCTGGGAACCTCAGGGCGGGGCTGGCGAGGCTACCAGGACCCTCACCCGGCTTTTCTATTCTGCCCTCCGAGCCGAGGAGAACCTGAGGCTGGGGAGGAGGAGGAGCTGGTGATCAGGTTGCCGCTTGCCTTGCCTTGACTTGGTGTTTCATCTATTCATTACCCGCTCCCTCCTGCCCGCAGTGGTCACACCCTTTCCAGAACTGCTTGGCTGGTAACCACGAAGCCGAGTGGGAGCAAGAGCGGGGAGGACTGGAGAAAACCGCTCTAACCTGACTTAACTCTGGCTGAGAGCTGACATTGCACATACTAACCAACATTTGCAAAGAGCTCTCACGGATTCCACTAGCGGCAGCCCATTTGATCCTGAACTCTACACTGTGAGGTCTGGGTGTTAGTATTCCTTTTTTGCAAACGACAGGGGTGAGGGTTGGGGCTGCAAATCTGGGTCAGGGTGATGTGGAGGGTGAAGACACTGGGAGACAGAAAAGCCTCCTGCTCTCTCCTCTCCACTAGACAGAAATATCCTTTCTTAGCATAGCCAGTAGTTGTGGGGTGGGAGGCTAAAGTCAACCAGATACTACTCCAGGAAGAGAAATCAGAGCTCAGTCATTCACTGGTAAGTCACATCACCTTCCTGGTCTACTTTGATTCCTCATCTTGCAAATGGAGATAGTAAAATCTGCCTCGCAAGGAGTGGTTGTGGAGGAAATAAAGCTTAGAGAGCTCTAGTGATATGCATCTGAGGGGCTTTGGGTTCTAACCCACAACCTCTCGTGCTCTGCCTCTGGTCCTCTCAGATGAGCTTCCAGTCGAGAGAGTTTTGTTCTCCTTGAGTTTCTGGAGCCTCTGCGTAGCTGTCCTTTGGATGGGATACAGTCAGTGTCCAGGGTGAATGTGGAATGTGTCTAACAGGCCAGATGCTCTTCTCTGCCTGAATGTTCCCATGGAAGTTCCTATTCCTGTTCTTTCAAAGGCTAGATGTATTCAGAACCTTAAGAAAGTCTCCACCACATTAAAAAAAAACAAGAAAGAAAAAAAAAAGAAAGTCTCCCCTCCTGGCCAGGGTGGCTCAGTAATTGAGCATCAACCTATGAACCAAGAAGTCACGGTTCAATTCCTGCTCAGGGCACATGCCCGGGTTGGGCTGTGGGCTCCATCCCCATTGTGTCACATGCAGGAGGAAGCCAGTCAATGATTCTCTCATCATTGATGTTTCTATCGCTCTCTCCCTCTCCCTTCCTCTCTGAAATCAATTTAAAAAAAAAATTTTTTTTCTTAAAAAAAGAAACTACCCCCCAAGGTTAATCCATTTCAGACCCCCCTCATCATGCTTTGCTGGGGCAGTGTGCGGCCTGGGAAATTCTGAGTCTGAGGGTCACTTACAGTTTTACAGAAATTGGCCTAAGCCCAACTCACAACACCCCTCTCTCAGATGGGCTCCCATCCTCTGAAATTCTCATTTTAAAGTTGACACTGGAATATTCCACCTGATTAGTGCCCCCAAATTTTGTTAATTGTACTAACAATGTTTCCCCTCTGAGTGCATATTCAGATTTGTGTTTTGTGGGTTGCTTTCAATCCATGACCTCATTGACCTTCACAGCCACTCCTTGTGAGGCAGATTTTACTATCTCCATTTGCAAGATGAGGAATCAAAGTGGACCAAGGAAGGTGATGTGACTTACCAGTGAATGACTGAGCTCTGATTTCTCTTCCTGGAGTATTATCTGGTTGACTTTAGCCTTCCACCCCACCAACTACTGGCTATGCTAAGAAAGGATATTTCTGTCTAGTGGAGAGGAGAGAGCAGGAGACGTCTCTGTGTCCGAGTGTCTTCACCCTCCACATCACACTGACCCAGATTTGCAGCCCCACCCCTAACCCTGTAGTAAAACTAGCCCCGGAAGAGCCCAGGGAGCCTCCAGAAGCTCTTGTAAGTTTCCCCTGCTCCCTACTTGGCAGGGAACAGAAGAGACTTCCTTTCTGCCCAGGCTCGCTCTGGTTCTCATTTTAGTTCCTCTGCTCGGTGCAGGGAGCGGGAGTGAGTCACCCTAAAGAAGCCTTCACCTGTGTGTGGCCCTTGTCTTCTCTCTCGTGCCATAGGCTCTGGAATGACTCACCTCAGATTCTTCCCTTTGCTGGACCCATGCCCGAGCCTGTGTCCTCATGACTAGGTGGATTGCACTCCTTGTGCTTGTAACCCAGAACTCTGGCTGACCACACTGAAGCAGGATGCTCCAGCAGGTAAAACCTCACCCTCAGATAACCCAGGCCCCAAAGCACCTGAAGCACCTTTGTATCTTTTACTTGTCTGAATGTGGTTTCACTACCCTGTCCGGGAAGGAAGAAAACGACCCCTTAAAGGTCTTCTTTTCTCACTTCAGGAAGTTATTCCAGTGCCTTTCACCTGTTGTTAAGTTCTTCCTGATACCTAATTTGAATCTCCCCTGTTGTAGCTGATAGCTCTTTTCCTTGGTGTGGTTAAGGCAGTGGTTCTCAACCTTGGCTGCACATTAGAATCACCTGGGAATCTTTAACATCCTGATTTCTGGGCCTCATCCTCCGGAAATTCTGTTTCTTTGTTACTAATGTTGTGCCCTCACCCCACAACAAAGAAACAGAATTTCTGGAGGATGAGGCCCAGAAATCAGGATTTTAAAAAGATTCCCAGGTGACTCTAATGTGCAGCCAAGGTTGAGAACCACTGGGTTAAGGGAATCCTGAGGGCACTTTGGTGACCTTCAAGCCTGAACCAGTGAGGAAGTCCTGAGAGATGTCACTGCCAGCCGGAATTGTTGAGGCACAGGGGAAGCCTGGGGCTTCCAAAAGGAGGTGAAGCTGAGAGATGTCCCTAAAGATGTCTCCTTGAAGCTGGGCCTTAAAGAATAAGTAGGGACTGGCCAGTGTGGCTAAGTGGTTGAGCATCGACCTATGAACCAGGAGGTCACAATTCAATTCCTGGTCAGGGCACATGCTCAGGCTGTGGGCTCAATCTCCAATGTGGTGTGTGCTGGAGGCAGCCGATCAATGATTCTCTCTCATCATTGATGTTTCTATCTCTTTCTCCCTCTCCCTTCCTCTCTGAAATCAATTAAAAAAATATTTTAAAAAAGAAGAAGTAAGAATTAGCCAAGTAGAGAAGGAAAATACGCGGTCCAAACAAAGAGGTCAGTCTGTGCAAAAGTGTGGGAGATGACCCTTGTGGAAATAGAGAAGGATTCTGATGAATGGATCACAGGGCACATGGGGGGTTGCTATTGGATCTCTGCCACTCGGAAAAGGCTACTATGGCCCCCAAAGCAGAGGGATTTCCAGGGATCTAGCTATGCTCTGACCTCAGCACTTACTCTGGAGGCCAAGACGCTGCCTTGTGCATCATGGTGGGCCCAAGTTCAGAGAAGAGGCAACATCTTTGTTGCCCGAGCAGGTTTGGCTCAGAGAATAGAGCGTCAGCCTGCGGACTGCAGAGTCTTGGGTTCGATTCCAGTCAAGGGCACATCCCTGGGTTGCAGGAGGCAGCTGATCAATAACCTCTCTCATCATTGATGTTTCTATCTCTCTCCCTCTCCCTTCCTTTCTGAAATCAATAAAAAAATATCTTTAGAAAAAAGAAACTTGTCTTTCGGCCTCTCAAATGACACCTGCCACCTGGGCTTGAGGGATTTGAACTTGTAGGGCTCACTAGTCTCATGGAAACCCACACAGGTCATATCACAGACCCTTTCCTCCAAAAGCAGATTTCAGCCAGGTTACTGTCTTCGCCCTACCCCATCTTCCCTACATCCCCCAGAGAGAAAAGAGGAGAAATGGGGAGAAGAAACATGTGGAAAATGTTGGCATCATGCATGGGAAAGGGAGAAGGAGAAAGGGCCTGTTCCCTCGACTTCTGAGCCTCTTAAGTAGACCCAGGGCACAGGAAACTAGTTGTGTAATTAACCCCCAAGATTAATTAAGCCGCAAGAGGCAGGTGATGAAGGCATGGAGCTACCTCACAGCTGATTTTTCATCTCAAATTGAATGGTTTCTTTAACACGTTAAGTGCCATGTCAGTCACTGGTGACTGATGCTATACTTTCCGTCTGGACCCGTCACTCACTGGTGCTGCCAGCATATCGGTGAAATCGGATATCGCAGGCTAAACGGAAAGGAAGACAAAGCAGGCTTGGCGCTTAACGTGTTAAAAAAAAAAAAAAAGCCCCAAACATGGTTCTTTTCCTTTGTGATACTACTATACCAGCCCCCCACCGTGGCCCCCAACCCTGCCAGGCCCAATAAGGCTAGTAGCTGGCCAGCCTGGAAGCCGGAGCTCATGGCATAGGAGACGGGATAGCATTTATTGATTTATCCAGTATTCACTATGTGCCAAGGACTAAGTGCTCTTTATATTGCTTCTTGTTTTTCCCAATAGCCCTGTGAACAGGCTTTATTTTCTTTTATTTACAAAAAAAAAACACCTGTGGCTCAGAGAGGTTAAGTCACTTACCCAGGCTCACTTGCCTAATAAGTGGTAGGACTGAAATTTGAACCCACCAGGCTATGATACTGGAAGCCAATTCTCTCTCCACTGTACAGTCCTACCCCTACACAGCTGCCAGCTGGTCTGAGTCACAGCTCTCCTGGCCCTGTTATACCCTCCAGGTGAATGGCCATAGTTCAGGCCCTGATGCCCACAGTGGGAAAGCCCTCAGAGAAGACCTGCAGGAGTTCCTAGGCCAGGAGGCCCCGCTGCACCTGCTGGATGACCTCACCAAGGTGAATCCTGTGACGCTGGAGACAGGTATGGGCCTCCCCCTCAAGAGTGCCGTCTCCAAGAGCGTGGCGCTTTGGTGTAGGTATTCAGCACAGCTTCCCTTGGCCAGACAAGGCAGGCAGGACTCCAGACCTGGAGCCAGATACGCTGCTTCAGACCAGCCTGGCAAGTGCATCTGGGCTCCCCAACACCGACTTTGCTCCAGATTTGGCGTTCATCTTAATTAGATCTTGTACCTATTCATCAGGGAGCTGCTGGAATCTAATGGCTCTTGGCTGAGTGCAGAGGGAGTGCTGTTAGGCAGATGTTTGTGTATGCTAGTGTCTACATTTAAGCCAGAGTTTGCTAAAAGCACCTCTGCCTCAGTCCTGAGGTGTTTGCAGGCCCGGTACATGGCAGACACATTCTACACCAATGCTGGCTGCACCCTGGTGGCTCTGAACCCCTTCAAGCCTGTCCCTCAGCTCTACTCGCCAGATCTGATGAAAGAGTACCATGCTGCTCCTCAGCCCCAGGTAAGACTCAGCCACTTCCTGGGCCTCAGGACTCCCCTACCTCCCCTTAGGCCTCCTTACAGTGTCCCTGTCCTTATCCTTCTATGCACCGGCCATGCTGGTGCCACAGCCCTGCCCATTAGGAGCTCAAGGAATTTTGGACACATGACAGTGGTGCAAAATGAGAGGTAAATACTTGTTTAACTGAGTTTGGATCATAAAATAGGGACATAGGGCAAAGTATTTTTTTCTTATTTATGGGTGTATTAATAGGAAAGGATTTACAAAGATATGTTTGTGTATTTAACAAACCACTGTTCAGGAAAAAGATAAAATTAATGCGCTAAGGATTACCCTAGAAAATTCAGCGCACGTTCATCTCTACTGAGAGGAATACATTCTTATGGGGGTGGGGGAAGTGCAGGCAGGGAGTAGACTAGCTGGTGTTAAAGTGCATCATGTGTTCAGGGAAAGGCAAGAGCAGACTTGCTGGCAGTAAGGGGCTCTTGGGGAGAGAGGCAGTAGATGAGGTAGGAAGAGGCTGAGATAAATAGGAAGGTTTTGAGTCATCACAGCAGGCAGAGAGCCCACAGAGCTGCTTCCAGGAGTGGAGGTGGACTGAATGGTGCCCACTGCGGGGAGAATTACCCTGGAAGCTGGGGGAGTTGCGCTGAGGAAGGTGAGACAGGAGGCAGAGAGAACAGTTGAAGACTTGGTAATAGTCCAGGTGAGAAGTGACTGGGGCAGAAGCTGATGGAGAGAGGGACAGCTCTGACACCATCCAGAACTGTGCCTTCTCCTTCAGGAAGCTGTGGGTAAGCAATCATTGTGGGGTGGAATCATGTGAAGTCTGTCCTGAGAGCCCATATCTCACTGGCCATCTGCCTCCTCAAGGGCAAAAGCCAAGTCATGGTGCCCTCTGCTTTCCCAGTGCCCACCTTGATACCTGGCACATTGAGGACAATTAATGTTTGGTGATGGAAAGGAGAACAGTGGCCTTGGAATGCAAATCAGATGGTTTCACTTACTTGCTGAGTGGCCTTGGGAAGGTTATTTAACCCCTCCGAACCTCAGATTTCTCATCTATGAAAGAGGATTAGCTATCCATCTAATATAGACTTCTTAGGCAATAACTTGAAGGAAATTCTTTGCAAACTGCAAAGTACAGTAACAAAATAATACAGAACAGAATAAGACTTTTAAGATAAAATGGGATAAAGTATTTGAGGCTAGCTCTGCTTCCAGACTGAGAGAAGATGAGTGGGTAAAGCCACCAGGGGGGTCCCACAGTTGGGCCTAACACTGTTACATCCAGGAGATTTTTCTAGAGGAAGCCTCTTGGCACTGCTGTTGGCAGGCTCCCCATCTCAGCCATCATTGGATCAGCATTCCTTGAAGACATGCATTCCCTCACATGACCTTTTGCCCCTTGATGTTTCAGAAACTGAAGCCCCACATCTTCACTGTGGGTGAACAGACATACAGGAATGTCAAGAGCCTGATTGAGCCAGTCAACCAGTCCATCGTTGTCAGTGGAGAGAGTGGTGCTGGAAAGGTAGGAGGGCCTCTTTCCCATCCTGTCCACTTCATGACGGGCTGGGTGGGCAGAGAGGGAGGGGGACGTTCCTCGTGGAGCCGTTTGCTGCCTCGTCATTCCCGGACAGGCTGGCTTTACCAGGGAGTCAGTGTGTAGTGGTGGGTAGTGGTGGGCAGGAAAGGAAGTCAAGAGACAGGATTCTAGTCCAGGCTCTTCCACCAGCTCTGATGTAACTCTAGGTGAGATACTTTCCTTCTAGGGCCTAGGACCTAGGCCTTCATTTCCTCATCATAGGTCTCTCCCATCTCTGACAACAATGGAAACAAAAGATAGCTATTGGGGATTCCAGCATAGTGGTTCAGAGCACATCAGAAAGACATTTCAATTCTGTAAACCTATTCTTTCACCTATAAAATGGCAAGGAAAGGAGGACCAACACGCAACTCATGGGACTTCTGTGAGAGTTAAACGAACCAGTGCACATAGACACTGAAGGTAGCTGGGATTACTTATGGGAAAGTAATTGAAGTAGCCCACTTGCATCCTCTGTGTTGTCCATGATGGCAAGGGCAGTGCCTTGGGCCAGAAGCTCCTGGTGAGTCACGTGGCTCCCTGGGGAGCAGAATCACAATAGGTGAGACCAAATGTTGCACAAGAATGGGTGAGGAGTTGCATAGCTGGTCAGAGGAGGATACTGGTCCAGGCCTCACCCTCCTGGCAAGCCTCATGCAACCACCCCTCCCTTTCCACCAAACTTCTCAAGGGATTCTTTGGACCATAAACCCCCTCTGTCTACACTCACATATGAGGGAATTGCTGAGTACTGAGTATCTGCCAGATTCTAGGCCCTGGGCTCACCGCTGAGGAGTGGCAGGTGGAGGAACGGAGATGCAACTGGCTTTCAGGGAGCTCTTAGTCCACTGGGAAAGATAGACAAGGAAACAGATGAAGGCAGTAAGCTGCAGGATGAGGACTTGGACTTGGGTGGGGAGGAGATCTTTGACAGTTGTATCAAGGTGGCCAGTGCAATGACAGATGTCCAGCTCCTGGACAAAGCTCACTGTCCCTCTGGGGAGCTGCAGCTGGACCTGGCTGGAGACTCATGCAACCAGAGCTCAGTAACTCATTACTGAGCAGCTGCTGTGGTCAGGGGCTGGGCCTGGTAGACTTATTTTTAAATAGCATAGTTGCATAGTTCAAAAATCAGGCAATACTGCAAGGCTTACAAAGAAAAACAACAACCCTGCCCCATATTTCTCAACCCCCCTGGCTACTTTCACATCTTATAGCAGTGTATCTGGGTGTTTCTATCATGTTTCTAACCAGCATGATATTGTTAGTGACTGCTTTTTTCAGTTTTGGACCTAATCTTTTCATTTCCTACTTTGATGAGGATTTAGTCTTATTTCCCTGCCCCCAAACACATATGTAATTTTATCATGATTTCTAATTAAGTTAATAGGCAGTATTTATAACCATGTAATCTATGATTATATTTCCTTGTCTAGTTTTTACTTTCCCTCATATGATTACCCCTGTTTTCTATTTGTTTAGTTTCTACATGCCTATTAAATTATTACCAAACTTATCACCAAAGCTTTTCCAGCTTGTTCAACTGGCAAGTACATCTGGTTCTTTTTTTTTTCTTCGAGGTGCCCTTTCCAGAGCTCTCAGATCTGCTCCCATCTGGCCTGGTGGCTGCTTGGGGCTACTGCCATGCAGCTATTACCTGGGGGCTCTCTGCCTCACTCTGGGGGTCAGATTGCTGTGTCCATGATAAATCCCCCTTGCTGGAGTCCACGGCTTCCCTTCCTCCTCTACTGCTTTGTATTTATGGAGCACATTCTTTAGTAGCTTCCTGGAAAAGGCAGTAAATGAAGCACAAATTTTTGAGTTGCACATCTGAAAATGTTTATATTGCCTTAAATTGGATATGTTGGCTGGGTTTTATAATTTCAGGTTAGAAATAATTTTCTTTACAAATTTAGAAGTTTTTCCTTATATATTGAGTGTTGCTTTTGAAAGTCCTAGTCCATAAATTGTGATTTTACTTTCCAAAAGCTGTAGGTATTAAAACTCACAGTGGTATATCTCGGCATGGTCTTTTTTTTTTTTTTTACTTTCTATGCTGGATACTTTGTGTGGGTATTTTAACCTGGAAACTCATGTTTTTTGTTTAGGGAAATATTTTTGTAGTATATCTAATAATTTACTCCCCTCCATTTTCTCTTTCTGGAGCTCCTATTAGTAAGTTTGATTACTTAATAGTCTTTTTTTTTTTTTTTCACCTAATCTTCCATCTCTTAACATTTTGTTCTGTCTTCTGGAAGATTTTTCCTACTTTATCTTTCCAAAATTTGTTTTTCCTGTTTTTAATAACTTTCAATTCTTTCGAATTTTTGTTCAAAATTTTAATTCTAAAAACACTTGTTCTCTATTATTCCCCCCCCCCCCCCCCCCCGTATTTTGGTCTTTTCATAGGTTCAATATCTTCTCCTTTTGTTGAAAATATTTCATAATTTTTACTTGCCTTCTGCTCCTTACATTGACTGTTTCCTTCTAGTTCCTTTTCCTTCATTTGTTTTTATATTTGTCATTCATGTAAAGGAAGTTTACCAAATAGTTATTGATCCTCAAATATCTGTTCATACTTAAGATACAGTAGCCTGCTCAGGTCAGGGTGTGTTGTCCCATCTCTGCCCCAGGACCCCTTCTTTTTCTTAAATGCATCCTCTGGAGCTAGAAGCAAGCACTCCCCATTTCACAGAGCGGGGGAAGTGCTTTGCCCAAGGACACAGTTGAATTCAGCATTCATCCATTCGGTTAGCACCTTGCTTGGTGGAGGAGATGGTGCTAGTGGGCACCGTTCCCTCAGGCAGGCTCAGAGGTGGGAGGGAACTTGGGCAGGGCTCCCACAGGCTGTTTCTGCCGTAGACATGGACTTCCCGTTGCCTGATGAAGTTCTATGCTGTGGTGGCTGCCTCACCTACATCCTGGGAGAGCCACAAGATTGCAGAGAGGATCGAGCAGCGCATCTTGAACTCCAACCCTGTCATGGAAGCTTTTGGTAAGCTCAGTGTCCTCTGTCCCATGTCCTCTGGGATTTGCCACCTTCCAGGGAGAGGAAAGTGAAACCCTCTCTGTGGGGGTTGGAGGATGAGTGTATCATTCACTGCCTTGGGCTCCCAATCTCCAGGTACCCTGAGCCTCTTTACAGCAGAGATGCTGTCATTCAGCCATCTCCTCCCTCGAGCAGATGTAACAGTGGTGCTGGAGAGGATCCTGTGGCTCCTCTGGTCTAAATCCTGATGGTTCAGAGGAGAGGGGAATTGGTCTAAGGATGTACAACAGTTAGTGTCCATGTTGGGACTCTAGATGTTGTGCCTAACTCAATAGTGACAGATTGTTGTTTTTTATTCTTTCCCTTCAAAGAAGACAGTCCCTGGCTGCCTAGGCTTGCTCATTTCAGTTCACTGCCAGGAAGTCCTTCTAACTCCCGAGTCATACTTGCTTAGTCCTGTCCCCTGTGACATGGAAACCAAAAAGGGGCCTTTAGAGACTTGATAGAGACATGGCCCCAGCAGACCTGCAGCCACATTGGCCCATGAGGACTCTGTAAACATAGGGGAGCGGTATAAACAGAGGTGTGATCTGTAGGGAATGCGTGCACGCTGAGGAATAACAACAGCAGTCGCTTTGGGAAGTTCATCCAGCTCCAAATGAACAGGTAATTGCTGCTGCCGCCACTGCCCTGGCTGATGGGAGGATGGGGGCAGGGAGTCAGCAAGTGGCTGGAGTAGTCTCTAGCCTGGGCCACCCCTGTGGGCAGAACCCTGCTCCTCCTGGCATGCATGTGTATGGGGTTTATTAGGATCAGTGAACCCTGAGGGTGATCTTTGAATCTAGAGAACTATAGCTGCTGCAGCCTTGGGGAACCTGGGGCAGTTCCTCCTGGCTTTTACCCTTGCTTAGGGACTTACAGTTAAACAGCCACTTCTGTGGCCACAACCCTGAGCTTGACCCTGCAGGGCTTCTGCTCCTGCCTTCGGATGGGGCATAATGACTTACAGGGGCCTTGGCTCTGCCCACCTGAGCTGGGTGCAGGGGAATGTCCTGTAGCACTCAAGGGCCTGCTGAGTAGTTCCTCGTCCTCATGACTCCCATTGGCGAAGTGGAAGAACCTGGTCGGGAAGTGGGGTTGCAGTCTGGCAAACAGTAAATGCCTATGGAATGAATGGGTAACTAATGGGCTCTGGTCTGCCTGTGCCAGGGCCCATCAGATGACTGGAGCTGCAGTCCAGACCTACCTCCTAGAGAAAACTCGTGTGGCCTGCCAGGCCTCCAATGAGAGGAACTTCCACATCTTCTACCAGGTCTGTGCCAGGTGGGGCCCACAGCTGCCCAGATGCAGGGTGGAGATGGCCTGTGACTCCTAGCCCCTCCTTCTGCCCCCTGCCTGCCTCTTTAATTGGCTTCCAGTGGTGCCACCACTTATTCTAGCAAACTTTATGTAACACTGCCTCACACTGGACCTAGGCTTCTGGGATGGTTTGGCGTGGGATGTGTATTACCTCCTCCATCAAACCAGACGGTGCTGGGGACTCTCCTTAGAATGGTACTGTTTCCTCCAAACAGAACGAGGACTTCCCCAGAGCTGTGCCTCTTTCATCAGACGGGTGGTCCCCCAAAGCATGGATAGTGTGTCCCCGGCTCTCAGGTTGAGCCTGGGGCCTCCCCAGAGAGGAGTTGTGCCTTCCTCAAACATAGGCCTCCTCAGATGGTGTTTGGCACTGGTTGCTCTGCTTTTGCCCCGTGCCTACCCTGGGTGCTCTACAGTCTTGTGATGTCACTGCCATCTCTCACTCCTTTTATCTCGAACCCAGGCCTATATAGGCCTGGGCTTCCCTCGCACCCCAGCTCAGCAACCTGTCTCCCTCCCACAGATCTGCAAAGGAGCCAGTGCAGACGAGAGGCTCCGGTGGCACCTCCCCGAGGGAGCCGCCTTCTCCTGGCTGCCCAACCCAGAGAGGACCTTGGAAGGTAGGGGGAGCCTTACCCAGCACCCACCCCCCTCTGCTCACAGCCTGCCTCTCTCACCCCTCACTGCCCCTGCTGGCCTCTGGTCCTGACACTGGGCTGTGACTTGGGTTTCTTTTCAGAGGATTGTTTTGAGGTGACCAGAGAGGCCATGCTTCATCTTGGCATCGACACCCTCACCCAGAACAACATCTTTAAGGTCAGAAGGAAAGCCATGGCACTTACATTTGACAGAGGTCACTGGAAGCCTCCTCTGAACCTGAGTCTTCCTGAGAATCTGAGACTTTGGGCCCGCCTTGCAGTCTCCAAGAAGTGGACCGCTCCTCTGTGCCCCTGAACCTGGACACGGTGTCAGGGTGGGAGGGGCGTGGAGCACATAGTTCTGTGTATAAAACAGCACCAAGAGCGTTAGAGCGCACAGGGCAAGGAGCCTGGGTCAGCTTTAACTGCAGTGGTCAGAGTAGGGAAATCATGCTGCCACGTTTGCCCAGGGCAGCTAATGGGCTCTGGTGTGTAGGAATTTTAAAATCATGTTTATACCCTTTAGCTCACTGGGTTTTTCAACAGGCCTGTATTTAGGGAGTTATTCCTACTTTATGCTTGAGAAGACTAGAGAGGTACAGTGACCTGCCCAAGGTCAGACACCACTGATACAGATAGACTTGCACCATGCGGAGTAAGTCCAATTCCCACCTTCTTTCCCCTCCTCTCCGGACATGCTGACCCAGGTGAGCTGGGCTCCTCATCCCCATTATTGGCCTCCCTCCTCCCATCTGTCTTTGCCGACTGACTACCTCCTGCTCCCTCACCTCTTCACCCACCAGAGCAATGGGAGGGAGTAGATGGATAGGCTGGCAGCAGAGACGGGAGCCACTGCAGGGAGGTGGCAGTGCAGTGGAAAGTGACCTCCATCTCCAGGTGGGGCTCCTCAGGCAGGGAGGGGATCATGGCCAGTGTGGACACTGCCAGGCAAGCACCTGGCCAGAGGGACAGCAGGAGTGGACAATAGTAGGGTGTCCAGACAGGAGTGCTGGTTGGGGGCTGGCGTGACCCTCTATTCCAGCCACACTGCCCATCGGGCACAGCAGCCTCCTTTCTACAGCTCCTAGGGGCTCGTCCACATGCATCGAGTGCAAAGGCAAGAGGGCCCCCATTGTACAGACACCATGGTCACAGATCCTCTCCTAGGCTGGGCCATCAGAGCCCAACTGTGCTGGGAAAGGGCCAAAGGGAGTCCAAGCCCAGCTCCATAGAAGCCTGCTCCACGAGGAACAGGAGCTGCGTTCTACAGTCTACTCCAGAGGGGAAGGCAGAGGGACAGACCATGGTGACCTGGAGGCCCCACCAGCTGCCCTGGGAGGCTTCTGTAGTCAGACTGCCCGGGTTCTCATTTAACCTGTCCCCTTCTCATCTCTGTCATGGACATCGTTGCAGCACTCGCCTCTCTGATGTTGAAAAGATTAACCAAGCCCTAGCTGGTTTGGCTCAGTGGATAGAGCGTCGGCCTGTGGACCAAAGGGTCCCAGGTTTGAGTCCAGTCAAGGGCACATGCCTGGGGTTGCGGGGCTCGATCCCCAGTAGGGGGCGTGCAGGAGGCAGCCAATCAATGATTCTCTCTCATCATTGATGTTTCTATCTTTCCCTCTCCCTTCCTCTCTGAAATCAATAAAAGTATATTTTTTTAAAAAAGAAAAGATTAACCAAGATGATGCATGTAACATGCATAGAATCGTGTCTCAGAGTCCTGCAGCAAATGGGCAGTAGCTGGGAGCTGCTATTATTCTTCTCTTTTGATTATATTTAGCAGAAGAGAAGTCTTTCAGGCTGGGCTCCAGACCTTACAAGGTGCCCACTGTGTGCCCTTTCTCCTGCCCCTCAGATCCTGGCTGGACTGCTGCACCTCGGCAACGTCCGGTTTGCTGACTGTGAGGATGAAGCCCAGCCCTGCCAGCTGATGGACGATGCCAAGGGTGAGAGCAAGGGTGGCAGGGGGCTGTGCCTCAGGCTTTGGTCACACACCCAGGGAGCAGGCCGGTCCTGCCCAGAAAAGAGCCAGTATCGGTGGGTTTGGGTGGGAGGCCAGAGGGTGAAATTTGGAATTTAACATTTGATTAAACATTAGCTGTAGCGTCCTGCCCTGGATAAGATACTCCTCACCCCATCTCTGAAGCAGGCAGCATTGTCCCCATTTTACAGACGAGCAAACGAGGGTCAGAGGGTTTATAATTTGTCCCACACGTGGCAATGTGGACTGGGACACAGAAGTCCTGGGTTCATGTCCTGCCTCTGCCTTTGGCAGGTCTCTTTGCCTACCAGCAAGGTTTCCTCTGTTCATTTGGGTGGGCGATGGTTCCACGACAATGGCTTCACTGCCTTGTGAAGGGGGCTGTTTGGATGGAAGGTTTGTCCTCCCAGGCTCTGTCAGAACATCGGCCTCGCTGCTCTGGCTCCCAGAGGACCCACTGCTGGAGACATTGAGGATCAGGACCATCAGGGCGGGCAGGCAGCAGCAGGTGTTCCGGAAGCCCTGCTCCCTAGCCGAGTGCGACACCCGCAGAGACTGTCTGGCCAAACTGATCTACGCACGGTGAGCACTCTGGGCCCCTGCTACCTCCAAGTTCTCCCCTCTTTGGAGTTGAACCAGACACTGCCATGCAATAGGCCCAGGCCCAAGGTGAGGGCTGCCAGACACAGCAGATGGCTTCCCTCCCTGCTCCCCAGATCCTTAGGGACAGCAGGGAGTAGCTCCCAAGACTTCCCCAAGCACCTGGGGAATTTGATAGATGGTGGTAGAGGCAGAACCTCAGCCCAAAGTGCAGGGCAACCCAGCAAGCAGCAAGTGGGAGCCCAGAACAGGGTAGGGTGGGTCCTGGCCTTTCCCAGTTGGTGATATGGGCATGTCCACCTTCTGGCCATGTGGTTAAGGGTGCTTTCTCACCCTGGGTTCTGAGAACCTTCATGATGCCATGTAAGGGTGTCAAGTGGCATGTTGAAATTAGGGGACGGTACATGTGTATGTACGAGTGCATGTGCTTACGGGAACTCGGGCCCTCCTGGGTATGGCACCTGGCTGGAGGAGCAGCTCTGCCACCCCTCAAATTCAGCTCGACCCTCTCTCACCAGAGTCTCCTCTTCCCTAACCCCAACAGGCTGTTCGACTGGCTGGTATCGGTGATCAACAGCAGCATCTATGCGGCCCCCGACTCCTGGACCACTTTCATAGGTAGCAGGGGCCCCCCGCCGGGAACACCCCTTCTAAAAAAGACCAGGGCAGCTCTGGGCCCACCGTGCTAACTCTGGCAGCTCCTTTCCCTTCCCTGCATCCCCCTCTCCTCATCTGTCCACCAGTGTTTGGGCAAGGACATCTCTACTCCCGGATGCTCACATCTGACTCGCCATAGCTCACCAGGCAGACTCAGATGGCACCTGTCCGGGAGAGTAGTGGGGATGAGTGAAAGATAACCTTGCTGGAACCTGGGTAGGAATGTCAGGTAGGGGAGGCAGTAGAGCTCAGAGGCACCAGTGAGTTTGTTCACAGAATGTGGAATTCTAGACACCAACTGGTCTGGTGAGACCCAGGCCCTCCAAACTGGGCTGGATGTAGGAAATGTTCCCTGGGACTGGTGCCCTCAAGGTCCTGGTAGCAGGACCTAAGGATTCAGCCTCGAAGAAGACCTGGTGCCCTGGGTTGCCCCTCACACACATTTGGCCTTTCTTCCTGTTGCAAGCTCTGAGGGGGCATGAGGTAGAGATGGCACCCTGGGGTGGGGTACGGTGCTCTGCCCACTGTGGGTGTCATGCTCGCTCAGCCTCATCCCCAGGCTGCCAAGGATGAAGCTTCATCCTGGGCCCCTACAGTCCCCCGGCCTCTGCAGCGGCCCCATGGGTTCTCCCCTCACCACCGCCCCACCCCCCACAGGCCTGCTGGATGTGTACGGCTTTGAGTCATTCCCTGACAACAGTCTGGAACAGCTGTGCATCAACTATGCCAATGAGAAGCTGCAACAGCACTTTGTGGCTCACTACCTAAGAGCTCAGCAGGTAAGCGTGTGGCAGGGTGGGGCCGTCCTGGATCCTCTATCTCTTCCTGGCCCCCAGGACCTAGCCTTTAGTTCTTGATGCCATTCTGGAATAGTTGGTGTTGCTGAGGCCAGCCATAGGATGGCCTTCTGGGCCTCAGCCCTTAGCTGCCTCCTGCCCCCTCACCTTGCCTTCTAGGAGGAATACGCACTGGAGGGCCTGGAGTGGTCATTTGTCAACTACCAGGACAACCAGACCTGTTTGGACCTCATCGAGGGGACCCCCATCAGCATCTGCTCCCTCTTAAACGAGGTGGGAGCATCAGTAGTGTGCTGAGCAGCAGAGGTGGGCTTTGGACTTTTCTGGGGCCTCGAAGACTCGT
Source organism: Myotis myotis (assembly GCF_014108235.1). Taxonomy (NCBI): domain Eukaryota; kingdom Metazoa; phylum Chordata; class Mammalia; order Chiroptera; family Vespertilionidae; genus Myotis; species Myotis myotis. The sequence continues at coordinate 22,403,835 of NW_023416321.1, read as the reverse complement.
CACTGCCCTTTCTGTGCCTCTGTCTCCCCATCTGCCAAATGGGTTTGCTAATCCCTGTACTCCTTCGCTCAGGGTCACTGTACTGCCTATGTGACAACTCTGCTACCATGGGGGCGATGGGGTGGAGGCTAAGGGTGTGGGGAGCCCTCTCACTTTTGTGGCTGTCTGCCAATCCCGCCCCACGTAGGAATGCCGCCTTAACCGGCCAAGCAGTGCAGCCCAGCTCCAGACACGCATTGAAAGTGCCCTGGCAGGCAGCCCCTGCCTGGGTCACGACAAGCTCAGCCGGGAGCCCAGCTTCATTGTGGTGCATTACGCGGGGCCTGTGCGGTACCACACCGCAGGCCTGGTGGAGAAGAACAAGGTGAGGCTGGGCCATGGTCCCTGGGGACCTGGGTACAACGGCACGCTGAGTCATTGCTGGCCATACACGCAGCTTCCTATTGTGTGTCTCCCTCCCTCCTATTTTCCCAGAACCCAGGGTCACCTCTGGGGCCATCTGCCTGAGGTCTGCTCATCAGGCATGACCCACCCAGAAATGACCCATGTCACACTGGGTTGCTGATTCATAGGCGACCAGCTTGTCTCCCAGACTCAGGGCCTGTCCTACCCTGGAACTCCCTCCTCTGGGGCCTGGGTGAGCAGGCTGGCAGGCCTGTGGACAGCCCTGGGTAGCACACCACCTGCCCTCACCCACTGTTCTCGTCCTCTGCCAATAGGACCCTGTGCCCCCTGAGCTGACCAGGCTCCTGCAGCAATCCGAGGACCCCCTGCTCAAGGTGTTGTTTCCTACTGACCCAGAAGAGAAGTCCCAGGAGGAGCCTTCTGGCAAGAGCAGGACCCCTGTATTGACGGTGGTGTCCAGGTTCAAGGTGGGTCTGGTAGTGCTAACATGACATGTTTGGGTCACTCCTCAGTCTCAAATGTTTACCAAGCACTTCCCAGGATTGGTGCTGTTTACAGAGAGCATTGATGAGTCAAGAAGACATGGTCCAGGTTCACACTGAGTTGACAGTCCTGTGTGGGAGACAGAGACAGGAAACAGACACATACACTTGGCCTAGGGGCCTGTGGGTGGCGCAGGGATCTCACCCACTGCTTATGGGGGGCTGTGGAAGAGCAATAGTTACATGCACCCGTGCCCTGGCCCATTCCGTTCTCCAGCTTCCTGCTCAGACTTTGTCCTTGGCCAGTGCAGGTTTGTCTCCTCCCGTATCTTATACTTTCTGCTGTCTCTCAGCACACTCTGCTTCTCACCCCAGCCACCTCAGCTCCACCCTCCATGTCTCTTTTTAGTTTATTCCTTCGCATCCTTCAAAGCTCTGCAATATCATCACCTCCTTGAGAAGGTACCCAGGGAGCCCAGGTTTGAATAGCACTTTCCTGTCCAGCCTCAGATACTACTGATGGTGCCCATCCAGTGTCTGTGCAGCTTGTTAGACTTGGCTCTGAGACAGCAGCAGACTGCCTGGGTCATAGGCTTTGGTTTAATAACAGCTATTTCCTGAATGAATGGCTGGGGGTTCTGATCGCTCTCTTCTAATAAGATTGTGGGGGTTGGGGGACCCTGACACCAGATGCAGAGAGACCAACCAGTTGGAGGGTCACAGGTCAAGAAAGGTCCCTGGAGGCAGATGTGAGGAGCAGTGGGAGGTCAAGGGATGGGAGTGCTTGGACACAGTAAGAGCCTCCAGTAGCCATCCCAGGGCACAAGAAGATCCTGGTGTTGGGGCTGGAGGTGTTTGATGCAGTCTCTAACCAGGGCCCAGCTGATGCCCCCAGGCAGCTCCAACCTCTGCCTGACCTGGCTCTCCCCTCTGCAGGCCTCCCTGGAACAGCTTCTGCAGGTTCTGCACAGCACCACGCCCCACTACATTCGCTGCATCAAGCCCAACAGCAAGGGCCAGGCACAGACCTTCCTCCCGGAGGAGGTAATTCACACTGAGCCAAAGCTGCTTCACAGAGAGCCATATCTGGCCAAGGCCCTGCAGGGGTGAAGGGCAGGACATCTACTCCAAGTGCAGTGACCAGAGGGGATCTCTCAGGCTGGGCCTGACATTAGAGGGGCTTGTCTCCCCATAGCTGGCAGGACAGTCGTGTATGGTTGTGTGGTCTGCACTGCAGGGACCTAGCTAAGGAAGGAAGTAGGGCTCTGGCGCCTCTTGCTCTCTTCTCACCTAGCACTGCCCTGATGAGACTGGAGCTGCCCAGAATGGCTCTCTTGCAATTAGCTGGAAGTCTGTCCCGCCTTACATTGTAGATTTTTAATCTGCACAAAAAGGGCCAGCAATTGTTCTTTGCTCAGGGTACCGGGCTCCATGGGATGTGGATGAGGTGTGAATACTGGGCAATGCTGGAGTGTCCCACAGTCAACTGGTAGATGTGACCTTGGGGGTTATAGCCAGAACCACTCTTCTTTGGTCAAGACCATGGTTCAGGTCCCAGAAGGCTCTTCACAGTATAACCAACCTCCCATGCCCTGCAGCTGTGACTCACTTGATTGCCTAGCCAAAAATAAAATAAATAAAAACAAATGGGGCTGGGCTGCATGTGAGGCAGAGCATCTGCACTGTGGGGATGGTGAGAGCCGTACCAGCAGCCATGAACCACATAGGGAACCTGGGGCTGCCAGGACCCTTTTAGCAGGGAGGTATTTCTTAATTTCTCGCTGCACCAGCCCCAGAGTGTATACCTCCCTCAATGGAGTCTCAGGAGACCCTGCAGTCCACGCTGGCAGGGCCATGGGAATGCCGTCTGCCCTGCTGGCCCCATGCTGCAGGTACCACGTTGTCTCTCCACCCTTGCAGGTCCTGAGCCAGCTGGAGGCCTGTGGTCTTGTGGAGACCATCCACATCAGTGCCGCCGGCTTCCCCATCCGGTGAGTGGGCCCATCACTGCAGGGGCAGGGCCAATGTCAGGGTAGAACTGGGACTCAGGCCCAACAAGAGCCTGCCCAGCCAAGAGACGGATATGGAGATGAAGGGAAAGGGCAGGTCTACAGGTGTCAGCCTGAACTCAAGGAACTGTGCTTGTCATTTATCCGCTTACTTTCTGTGCACAATTTTGTGCTAGGCACTGTTTCTATATGTATCAGTGAATAAGGAAGGTTGAGTCTTCCCTCTTAGGTCATACATTCCTGTGGAAAAAAGAACAATAACTATAAAGTTAAATAATGCTAGGGAAGCAACAAAAAATGCTATGAGGTAGACTAATGGGAAGGGGTATCCTTGGGCTGGTCCAGGAGGGGTCGTAGGCAGCTCGGGCCTCTGGGAAGATTTGGGGAGGAGAGCATTCCAGACTAGGGAACAGGTTAGGAACTGAGAGGTGCTTAAGTGACTGGAGCTCAGAGAACTGGGAGGAGAGGAGGGAGGGATGGGGGCCAGACCTGAAGGACTTCACAGCCTGTCCTGGGTGCTGTGGAAGCTGCCGGGCATTCTGAGGAGGGAGTGCTGTGCTCTCACTCATATCCCATGGCTACCATGTGGCGGTTGGACGTAGTGTCAGGAAAAGAGAGGAGTGAAAGGCTGTTGCAGGTGTATAAGTGAGATGGTGTCCCCGATGAGGGTGGCAGCAGTGAACACTGGAGAGAAGTGGTAAAATTGGTGTGGCTTGTGATAGAAAGAGGACTGTGGATTGATTGAACGTGAGTTATTAGGCAGGATGGTCAGCTTCTAGGCTTCCCTCTGAGGCAAATGGGTGGATGGGGGTAATTCCTGGAGGCGAGATGGTTTGAGGAAGGCACAGATTGCAGGGTGGGAGGGTCAGGTTTAAAATGGCTGTGAGACAGGCCCGGGCTCAGCAGAGCTCTAAGAACTGGAGGGTCTTAACACCACAAACAAGGAGGAAACCCCATCAAAGATAGAAGGGATCGGGGTCATGCCCTGAGGAATGCTCACATTTTGAGAGGGGGGGGATGACGAGAAACCAGCAACAATTTTAGTGGCATGCTGATGGCTGTGACAGGAGCCACATGGTGCAGTGTTGTAGGCAGAAGCCAAACTTAGAGGAGGAAGTGCAGATATCAGATGTCACCAGCTGTTTAGAGAGTGTTGCCGTGAAGGGGAGTAGAGTGGGTCAGAGGACGGGTGGAGATGCAGCCAAGCACGGGTGTGAGGTAGGAGTGGTCTAGTTGTCCAGAGGGGGCCCTCCACGCCCCTTGGAAGGAGGCAGACAGCAAGTCCTCTAGGAAAGGGCCCAGGAAGAGCAGACCCTTAAAATAATCTCTCCAGAGCTACAGCCTCGTCCATGCAGTGCAGCCAGGGCAGCACCTCGCTGGGTTGTTGAGCAGATTAAATGCAATTATTCCCGTCATATCCTGAGCGCTGTGCCCACGGATGAAGTTGCTTCATTCCCTTCTTCCACCCACTTTGGCTTCCAGGGTCTCTCACCAGAACTTTGTGGAACGGTACGCGTTACTGAGGCGGCTCCATCCTCGCACAGCCCGGGGCCCCCAGAGCCCGTCTCTTAATGAAGGGTGCTCAGGTGAGTGGGGCCCCTTTGTTAGTCATTTGTTCATCAGTCTACTGTTACTGGCGTATAGGAGCAGACAGTGGTGGGAGGTGAGGCTGGGGTGACAGCTGGGGCTGAGTCACAGAAGCTGGACTTTATTCTCTGGGTGGACGGGGGCACTCTTCATGTTCCCTGGAGACTACTGTGGGGCCACGTGGTGGGCTGTTAAGTTGGCGGGAGTAGAGAGAAGCTAGAGATTTGGACACAGGAAATATTGGGAAGAAACTGGTCAGACTGGGCAAGCATTTGATGAGATGTAGAGGGAAAGGAAAGGAAGAAATTAGTTAAAATAATTATTAAAATAATGAGCTCTGCCTGGCCAGTGGGGAAAGGCGGTCTGGGGGAGCTGTTGAGCCTGCTGGGGTCCTCCCCCCAAACTCTGATCTCAAGGGAAAGTTCTGGCCTGTGACCCTGATTTGAGGATTGTGGGCATGTGGCTGTCCTGAGGCTGTGGCCCCAGCACAGGAGGAGGAAAAGAGGTGCCCGGCTCTGCCCAGTAGGATCCCAGCCCAGCGGTAACCACTCCCCCCACTTACACAGCCTTACCTTGGGGCAGGAAACCCAGTTGGGACAATTCTGCTTTGTTTTTCTGTCTTGGGCACAGTTTGTCACCTTCCTTTCACCTTTCTCCCCACCGCTCTTCCTCCTCTCTCCATGGTCTGCTCTGCTCTGTCTCTTGCCCACGTCTCCTGGGCTCTGGTTGATTTTGCTGCTGCTTCTCGTCTGCGGTATCTTCTATGGCAGCCTCTGTCTCCAGAGAGGCGCGGGGCAGCTAAAGGTGTTCAGAGCCTCAGGTAAACCTCCCTCCACAGCAGTCAGCCCTGTGATGCAGGTCGGCAGGGGGGGCCCCATGGCCTCCACAGGCCCAGAGTCTGTCTTCTCTTTGCCCTTCCATGGCAGGAAGTGAGCTGTTAGGGCGGAGGGGGTGGCCCTAATGCCGTTTGGCCCTCAGCATGTTCAGGGCACCAAGTGTCCTTTGTCACTTGCCCAAAGGGACCCACAGGAGTGGAGGCTGCAGGCCAGTCCAGGGCACAGCTACAGTGGGATTCCAAGACTCTTCATAACAGCCAGGGGCCTGAGGGATAAGAGGGGCTGCTCCTGGTCTCTCCCCCCCAAAAAATAGGTAAAAATGGCTAGAGACAAGAACAAAAAAGAGGCCTGTAAAATGCTAGGGAGACCAGAACCAGCTTCTTAAGGCCACAGAAGTGTGTAGAAGACGAGGCACTGATGGGACCTCTGTCTCCCACCCTTAGAATGGTCTCCACAGGCCGCGGAGGCCACACTGCAGCCTCTGCTCCAGGACATCCTCCGCACTCTGCCCGCTCTGCCTGGCGCAGCAGCCACATCTGGTGACCCGGTGGAGGCCACACCAGCCACAGTGCACTGTGGCAGGACCAAGGTGTTCATGACGGACTCCACGGTAAGCTGGCTTCAGAGGAGCAGAGGTCACAGAAACAGCTGTGTACTCTCAGCAGGACGGGCTGGGCTCTCCTCAGGATAGGGGGAGGGTGGGCTGCGGACCTCAGTGGATGCCCCTTCTCCCAGCTGGAGCTCCTGGAACGCAGGCGTGCCCAGGTGCTGGAGCAGTGCGCCCGCTGCATCCAGGCTGGCTGGAGGCGACACCGGCATCGCAGGCAGGAAAGGCAGAGGCAGGCTGCTGTGCTCATCCAGGCAGGTAGGACTGGGGCCCTGGGCACGTAGCCTCGTTCCAGGCCCACAGATGGCCTTGAGTGCAGCTGCCATCAGTGACTGCAGACCCTACGTTCCTTTGAATGCTGTTCCTTGAATCCCCACACACCAAAGCTGACAGTGTTCCAGCCTCAAGGCATTGGTGGCACGTCCTGTGGTGACCTGGGGTTCACGCTCCCGTCCTCACCCAGAGCGTCTTTCCAGTTCAGTGAGTGGAAAGCAGATCACACCACAAATACGGGTGCTATGTAGGTAGCGGAGGCTAAAAATCCCTTTAATTCCCTTTCCCAGACCTAGACAGCTGTTTACTCCATCTTTCTTCCCCTTTACAACAACTCTGCTGGTCTCCAGGGCTTTTAATGAATTTAAGAAGGTAAAAACCTGTCCTAACTGGTTTGGCTCAGTGGATAGAGTGTCGTCCTGCGGACTTAAGGGTCCCAGGTTCGATTCCGGTCAAGGGCATATACCTTGGCTGCGGGCACATCCCCAGTGGGGAGTATACAGGAGGCAGCTGAATTGATGTTTCTCTCTCATCAGTGTTTCTAACTCTCTATCCCTCTCCCTTCCACTCTGTAAAAAATCAATAAAATATATTTTTTTAAAAAGAAGGTAAAAACCTGTCAAGATTTGATTCATCAAAGGAAGAAATGTATGAACCATGTTAACAGCAGTCTCATTTTTAAAAATAAAAATACTAGAAACCACCCAAACATTGGACAGTGGTGGAATCATGGCCATATTATGGACCATCCTTACGAAATAGCTAACAAGTCTTTTTGAAGATTTTAAACTTAATGGAAAACCACTTCCAATATGATGTTCAAACCTGGGTGCCAAACTATACATCAGGGTGATGCCACCTTCGTAAGGTGCATTTCTGTGCATATTAGCATGAAAACAATGCATAAGAAAGCACTGTAGAACTATGTGGTTTGGTAAGGTAACAGCTGACTTTTATGTGTCTTTAAACATTTTCATTTTCTAGAATCCAAATGTATTCATATTTTATGGAATAGTCCTTTTCCTGAATATGATTATACCAAAAAGAAAAAAATGCTGAAATTTCAGTAAGAAAGTGTCATGGTCAGTCCACCATTTAGTAGTTATTACCTTTACCAGCATGTGAGTGTCTGGTGATATCACTCATGGATTCACAAGGCAAGCAAATTTGGGTTCCCAATAAACAGAACTAATTCTAAAAGATGCAGGCAAGCCGAAACCGGTTTGGCTCAATGGATAGAGTGTCGGCCTGCGGACTGAAAGGTCCCAGGTTCGATTCCGGTCAAGGGCATGTACCTTGGTTGTGGGCACAGTCCCAGTGGGAGATGTGCAGGAGGCAGCTGATCGATGTTTCTCTCTCATTGATGTTTCTAACTATCTCTCTCCCTTCCTCTCTAAAAAAAAAAAGATGCAGGCAATTCAGACCCCTGATTCCCTGGACATTATGCCAGACTGAGCCAAGGGTGGGAGCTGACCCCGCTCCTAACTGTCCCTTCAAGGTACAGGCACCTCCAAGTCTGTGGGTGTGTGAGGGCCAATTCTGATTCATGTATTGACTTTAGTACCTTACCTGAGGGAAGTGTGCAGGTAGCCAGGGACTGAAAAAATACCTATTTCAAACTTTTAGGGCAGCTCTGGTGTCACTGCACAGCCAGGTTACCAAGAGCTGTAATGAACACTGTACTCTTTCCTGTTTCTGGGCAACCCTCTAGCCATTCGCTCCTGGTTAACTCGGAAACAAGTCCAGAGGCTGCACGCAGCTGCCACAGTCATCAAGCGCGCATGGCGGAAGTGGAGAGTGAGTATCGGACTCAAGAAGTCAGGGTTGCCTGTGGATATTTCGGTACCAGATAGACCCGGGTTGGAACACTGGCCCTGCCACTGCAAAGTGGGTGGTCTTGTGTTCTTCATGCACAAAATGGCCACGCCCCACCTACACTGCAGGGTGGCTGTGACAGTAAAGCGTGGCATAAGCAACTGGGAACGTGCTAACACCATGGAATTATCGGCTCAAGTAGCCTGTGTAAGGCCTAGGCCCACCTGCCTTGGGTATGAAGTTCTGCCACACAGAGCCAGTCTGGTTGAAGGCACCCAGCTGTTCACAGCCAGGGGCCCTTCAGTTCACCTTCTTAAGCTGACTTATTAAAGAGGGTTTTGGTTTCCATTTTCCATTGAGAGCTAATAAGTCAAAAGCTATAAAGTGGTGTTCTCTTTTTAAGATCAGAATGGCCTTCCTTGCTTCTAAAGAACTGGATGGTGTGGAAGAAAAACACTTATTTCAAGTTCCCGGTTCCCCAAGCTCCTTCCCGCTGCCCCAGGCACAGAGCTGGCTCCTGGGGGCAATAATCCGCCTCTGGCCCCTGGGACTGGTCCTGGCCAACGCAGCCGTGGGTGTGCACGGCTTCCAGAGGAAACTGGTGGTCTGGGCCTGCCTCCAGCTCCCCAACAGCAGCCCCCGTAGCTACACTGTCCAGACAGCACAAGAGCAAGATGGTGTCACGTCCATCCGAGCACTGCCTCAGGTAAGCTGTGATGGGATGGATGGCAGCAGCTCTGGGTCCCTCCCATCTCACTGTAGAAGGCAGGAGGCCAGGCCCAGGAATCCACAGCGGGAGCAGGTCTGAGGCTGGGACAAGAGCCGTCCTAACCCTACTGGGGAAACCAGAGCCTAAGCTTCCCAACTGGCTGCAGTTACAACTCCGACTTTTCCAGAGCCTTTTCATCATCTCTTAAAAACTGCCTCTAAGTGTTCTGGAGCAGCCGTCGCCAACCAGTGGTCCGTGAGGTCCGAAAGGTTGGCGACCGCTGGTTTAAGGAAACCTTTGGAGCAGCAGTCACTAACCGGTGGTCCGTGGACCACTGGTCCATGAGGTCTGAAAGGCTGGCGACCACTATTCTAGAGTCACCTTTTAGTTAGTCCCACTTTCAAAAAACTTGGGTTGTGCTGACAGCTTGCTTACTCCAGTGGCACTGGATTTGGCACCAGGTTTTCCCCAAATTATGTTACTTGTTTTTTCTCCTTTTCCAGCTAAGGAAATGACAACCAGGTGAGTCACTGGTCCTAGTGCCCTGTGTTTTTATATTACGAGCAGCCAGGGGGAAAGTCAGCCAGCATATAAAACAGGCAAACACTCAAGGATTACGTGATATCAACAAGGCAGAAGGAAGGAAACTGAATTTCTTGCCAGAGGAATTACTGTAAGCCAGAACCTGGGTAAAATCTCCCATGACCACACACTGTAAACCGAAATCTGTTCGACCTTCTGGCGTTAAGCAGTCTTAGGGCTGAGGCAGGTGACACTTCTAGGAGGGGAGTGCTCTACTGTTCCTCATCTGCCTCACACTGCAGGGATGTGAACTTTTCTATTCTAATACCGCTCTGGACTTTGCCACTTAACCAACTGAAAAACATGTTGGTTAGTTCAGTCCTGTTACTGCTGTGACTCTCATGCCAGCACTTCCTTGTCCACACTCCCCTGCATCCCTAGCATTTGCTCTGTGAGGTACCTTAGGCCCTGGCTCTCCTGGGAGCCGGGGTTAAGCCACATCTCTCTCTCCCCAGGGCTCGATCAAGTTTCACTGCAGAAAGTCTCCGCTGCGCTATGCTGACATCTGCCCTGAACCTTCGTCCGACAGTGTTACTGGCTTTAATCAGATTCTGCTGGAAAGACACAGGCTGGGCCACGTGTGATCTCTTCTCACCTTCTGTCCTCACCTGGCTGGGCAACCTGTGGTGCCTTTGTTTCTACAATGCCTTTCCTGCCAGCTGCCTTGCCAAAGACATTTAATCAACACATAGCTGCCAAACTACTCCCAGTGACTCCCAGGCCTGTGAGAGTGATGGCTCCTGCCCGCCTGCAGGCCAGGGCTGTGCGGCCAATCACCAGTGGGGCCTGGGTCTCCAGCCGCCATCTCAAGCACTGACAGGTGTCAGGGTTAGTAGTTCCCAGACCAAGATTAAGAAACAGCAGGGCCACATTTTAACTACATTCGAGGAGCCAACTGCAATCAAACAAGATTGAGAGTTGTCTGTTGCTACAGTGGGGTACCCCCCACTCTGATTCCCCACAAACAGAACAAGCAGCTTGAGATCAGCTCTAAAATTTTGGTTGGGGAAATTCTGTGTTTAGTTCCTTTAAAAGGAACAAAACTTTACTATTTAATATGTTGTTGATTTATTTAATTTGAAGCAATTAAATTATGAATCAAGGATGATGAACAATGCAACATACCACAGAACCACACCTTAATTTTATTTAGTAACACTGAGCAAGTTTTCACTCAAACAAGTGTGAAACTTGATAAATTATCTCATGATATCTACCTTAACTGTACCAAAAATAAATAACCTAAAAACAACCATTTGAATGTGTGCCACTTGAGTGCCCCCATCTGTCTGACACCTAAGCCCACAGCAATGGAGGTGAAGACTCGCATGACCTACCCTACATCAGCAGGTCTTCGTCCTGGAAACACTGCCCTTGCTTGGGGCCCCACATTAGCTGGTCTCCTGGGAGAAGGAGCAAGCAGCACCATAATCCATTTTAAGGATCCTTATTCTGGGATGGTTCCACGATGCTTAAACAGCAGTCGGCAAACTCCACAAACAAGGGCTCCTGCATGCAGGCTCTCATGAGCTTGGCCTTGTCGTCCCCCTGATCGAGGCTGACCATCAACTGTCTAAGGTGTGGATTGAGCAGTAAGCTTCTTAATGCTGCAGACTCCCCTTAAAAATTAAGGAAAGAAAGCCAATCTGAGTTGAAGCTGGAACAGGTGGAGATGGCTGAAAGCTAAATGCTTTAAATGTAATATTGTATCCCCTTAACCTTTAAACCCACAAATTAACCCCAGTGCTTTACATAAACAAGGTGAAATCAGCATATAAAATGATTTCCAAGTTAAATACTTCATGACTACATATACAGAGAACAGCCTTAGCTTATTGGCAAGGAGTTATACACTGAATCAAGCATGTCAAACTCCAGAGGGAGTGCTTGTGAATGATGCTTAAGTGCTTGATCCAGCCTGAAGCACGGTCGGTAGTGAAATGACTCTAACACCTGCATGGTGCTTTACAGATGACAGAACTGTTCACAACTATCCCCAGCTAGCTCCAACCTCATTCTGTCTAACCACTGCGATGGGACCGGGTGCAAAGCACCACCTGTCAGGCAGCCTGTGAAATGGGAATGAAAATAATGCCCACCTGCAGGAAGTACCCTGGCCCATGAATTAGAGGTAACAGAACTGCTCTAGGGACTGAATGAGCAATCCCACAAAATACTGGGTATTATTAACACCCATATCCTCTAAAAATCAAGTCCAAAAAAGGGGACATATAATACTTTCAACAATAAAGATAGCCTTAGCCAGTTTGGCTCAATGGATAGAGTGTCAGCCCGAGGACTGAACAGTTCAGGTTCTATTCTGGTTAAGGGTACCCACCTTAGTTGCAGGCACAATCCCCCACCCTGATCAGGGCGAGTGCAGGTGGCAACCAATCTATGTCTCTCTCACATTGATATTTCTCTGTCTTTCGCCCTCCCTTGCACACTCTAAAAATCAATGGAAAAATATCCTCGAACCCAGTAAGGTATTTTTTAAAAAATAAAAACAAATTTAAAAAATCAAGTCCTGGGATTATCCAGTATGCATTAATGGCTAGACTGCAAATGGAGCACTAGGAACATGGAAATAAATGTAGGTTTCTCCCCTACAGACTAATGTGAAACAAATTACCATAAAATCTGGTGAGTAGTATATTACAAGGCACCATGGGAATATGAAAAAGTATCTAATTCTGACAGTCAAAGGTCAAGAACACTTTAACTGAGGGCAGGACACTTGAACAAAGCCTTGAAGGAGGAAAAGAACTCTGCTAACTCACAAAGCCACTGTGACCCCAAGCCAAGAAAACAGCCTTACAGACAAGCTGAGAGGTGTGGAAACCCTGTGTTGTTAATAGAACCGTGTGGCTGGATAAAGGGCTCTGCATGCCACGCTAAAGTATTTAATAACCTTAAAAATCACGTTCTGGCTCTGGCCAGGTGGCTCAGTTAGAGCTTTGTTCACATACACCAAGGCTGCGGGTACAAGAAGCAACCAACGAATGCATAAATAAGTGGAAAAACAAATTGATGTTTCTTTTTTTCTCTCTCCCTTCCTCTCTTTCTCTAAAATCATAAATAAAACCACGTTCTATACAACAGATTAAATGTATCTCAATGGTTGACAAAAAGTAAGCACAGTACAGACTTACCTAAATTCTTTAAATTCTGCAAAGAAACTCTGTCCTGTTCCTCGTCACTATTGAGAAAATCAGCTACAGAGTCGTCATCATCATCTAAGGAATATATAACACAATCAACTACTTATGGCTCTAAAGAAAGGCCAGGTACCAGATTTTAACTACTCAAATAGATTTTTAAAATGTATAGGCACACACGTGACAGTAACCCATTTGTATAAACTCCTCTTTTAGGAAAGGGAAGGAAAATGAAAGAAACATTGGTGACTTAAATGCATCCTAGTGTTCACACGCTTAGTCTATGTGTCTCCCTGTGGTCGTTATGCTGGAGGCTGATTTTCCAATTCTTATCCTCCTTCTCTCCTCACCATGGCTCCAGCTCTCAGATGGACCAATAAACTAGGTGTGCTCCATAAAAACCTGCTAACGTCAATCTCATGGGCAGAAATTGCTGGCATTGCCTGAACCCAATAAGGAAGTTTGTCCAAGGGCAGAACCGGGCCACCTCCTTGCTGTGAATGTTCAAGATGCCTTGGGTGGCATCAGAGGGGGCTGCTTTCAGAGGCAGGCATGATGCATGACCCCAAGTAGCCAGCTGGCTGGCAGGATGGGATGGCAGCTCTCTACCACTGTAACCTGTGAGAAGCCTCCAGCAGCAGCAGCAGCAAGGTGTCATGAGCCAAGGGCAGCCTCTCACCTAGGCCCAGCTCAGGTGAACTGACAGGTCCAGCCAGACCCATGAAGGGAGACTGAAGCCATGACTACAGAAGGCTCCCTCACCCCCAAACCACACCCATGGTCTTCCCCCTCTTGCCCCTTGCCCCTATTATTCCTGTCCTGAACAATGCCTTTAGGCTGCTCTATATCACCAGCAAGGACAGTGCCCCCACTCCTGATGCTCTGGACCAGGGGTCCTCAAACTTTTTAAACAGGGGGCCAGTTCACTATCCCTCAGACCGTTGGAGGGCCGGACTATAGTTTAAAAAAAAAAACTATGAACAAATTCCTATGCACACAGCGGCGGCAAAAACACCCGGCGGGCCGGATAAATGTTTTCGGCGGGCCGCATGTGGCCCGCGGGCCGTAGTTTGAGGACCCCTGCTCTGGACTAAGGAAGCTGCTTCTCCCTAATGAAGACATGGTCCTTGACTCCCTGCCCCAGCCCGTCTCCTCTTTCCTTTCAACTTACTCTATTCGAAACTCCTTTCTAGGTTTGTTTATTTGAAGCCAACTAACCCACCTTTGTTTTCCTCGGGCTTTATAGTTCTTGCAGTAAAAGCTGATATTTTTTCCTCAACAAGACGAGTTTCGGTATTGCACTGCTCTGAAAGACACACAAACATCAGGAGCACATCACCTCCATTTTAGTGACAAGGCTATACCTCCTCACCAAGCCAGCATCGAGGTGGGAAGCATATGGATGGAGGAAGGGATGTGGGTGGGGGTAGAGATGGATGCAGAGGAAGTGAGAGATCAGATCAAGGGAAAGTAGCAAAAACAAGCAACCCTGAACCTGGCAAAACAACTTATGGACCCCTAGGACCTGTCCGGATCCCTCCTTGCCTTGCCTAGTATCACAGGGCTTTCATTATGTTTAAGTGGCACACTGACTTCAATTAGCATCAAACTATTTTCTCAGGAATTTCAGGTATCAAATTTGCATGTGCTGGTGCCATTGGGCATACACAGGTCCAGCCCGGAGGGGTTCAGTCTTAGGGATGACAGCTAGAGAGATGGATAAGATGCAAAGGGCCAGAAGATAAGACCAAGAGGAGTCTTGCAGGAGGAGGCATTGCCAGGTCAAAGACCATTTCTGGCAGAAGAAAGATGTGTGGCTAGCACCCACCCTTAAAATAGCGTCAGGTGCAAGGAGATGGTGATGAGCAAATGCCAGCAGACGGGTGGTGGCTGGAACACAAGTGGAGGAAGCAGGAGCAAAAGTATGCCACACGCGGCCGACCGTTACAGGTATTTCTCAGCAAGTGTGCTACTGCGTTCAGGGTGGAAAGGTCTTTAATGCTGTCAGTCTCACACACCACAAGGTGTTTATTAGAATCAATACCAATTACCAGAAGTACCACCAACTCCTCCTCAGCTACTGTAAAACAAAAACTTTGTGAAGTGGTATCTCCCTGGGAGAACCACACCCAGGTTAAGAACCACTGACCAGTGCTGGAGAGAGAACTGGCCTTTTCAACAAGGGAGTGAATTGCTCCAATTTGCATTTCAGAAAACTCACCCTGGCCGCGGCAGGAGAAAACAGGTAAGAGCTCCGGATGGGGTTCTTAGAGGGGCCTCACCGGGATGCAAGGTGAGGGGGAAGTGCTCCCAACCCAGCTCTCCAGCCCTATTTCCAGCAAAACAGTTATCTTCTTTCCTGTCTATCTTTAGTTGAAGGTTTACTTTTTTAAATATATTTTTATTGGTTTCAGAGAGGAAGAGAGAGAAACACCAGTGATGATAGAGAATCATTGATCATTGGCCTCCTGCAGGCCCCCCTACTGGGGAACCAGCAACCCCCGGCATGTGCCTTGACCAGGAACTGAACCACGGAATCCAACCGTGACCTCCTGGTTCATAGGTCCACACTCAACCACGCCGGCCAGGCGAAGGTTTCTTTTGAAATACTCCAGAGATATTAGAAAAAAGGCAGGGGGTGGGGTTGGAAAGGCATGAAACATACTGTTGTAAAGCAGAGACTAGAGGGGATGAAACAAACAACTAATGAGAAAAAGGGGGGAGGGGACATCTATAATACTACCAACGATAAAGATAAATTTTAAAGAACCTAAACGAGTAACTTTAACATGAATCAACCAATCGTGAAGTCGTGGGAAAGGGCCCCCGAGGGCTGAGAAGAGGCGCTGGAGGAACAGTTAAAATGTACACTTGACAACATTAACAGCCAAGGACATATCGCCTTATTGTAAAAAGACCTACCTCACTGTTTCTAACAAGACATTATTGAGAAGAACGTTCTCGTTAACATTAGCCAGCGCAACTTGGGCCGAATGATGAGGAAAAGAAAGATGAAATAGCTGGGTTGCCTTTTCCGGCAAAAAACGACCCACTCTTTTTAAAAAAAAGACACAAGAAAAGGATAGCACGTGGAAGAAAAGACAGAGCAGAAGAAAGGTTCTGACTGCTGAAAATCCGGAGAAGCATTCACAGGCAGAGGTGTCCCCAAGAGATCCGACAGGGTCGGGCGCGACAAGGCCCGGAGGGAGCGGGCCTGAGGGGTGCACAGCCCCGAGACCCGGGCGGGACGTGGGAGCCGCCCCACACGAGGAGGGAGGCCCGGGCTGAGGCGGGGGCGCGGGGCCTTACCTCTGTGCTTCCGGAAACAGGTCACCGAGCAGCTGTAACAGAACCGACAGGGCATTTCAGCTCAAGGCCTTGCGCACCCTCCCGCGTCCCGGCCCGGCCCCCCGCCCCACCCCCACCCGGCCCGACACTCGCGTCCGCCTCCCCCAAGACGTCCGGCGCTTACTAGGGCACGCGGCAGGCGGGGCAGCGGTATTTAGGCTTCTCCAAGCAGATGACACAGACGACGGTGCCACCACTGAGCGACGCCATGGTCTCCCGGTCCCGCCGCGCGCTGCTCTGGCCGCGGGTGCCACGTGCACGCTGTTTCTTCCGTCTCCTTAACCGGGGCCAATCAGCGCGCAGCATTTACTGGCAGACAAAAGCAACAGATTGATCCTGCTTACTGCTCCAGGCCCAATCAGTAGAAAGTCGATACACTCGATGTGCATCCAGTAACTGCATCAGGTTTTTCCTGATTGGGTCACATCGTGGAAGAACTTGTCAGTAGCCCTGTCCGTCCATACGCGGCAGGGGGACTTGGAACAAGTCATCGGCACTCTCCAGTTCAGTTGCCCCACATTTCCTTTTCTGGTGTGGACTTTCTGACTCTTGCACAGGCTTTGGGTTCTCCCCGCACATGTCATTTGCTTATCTCTAGTAAACGAGAAGTCCAGCCATTGGTCAAACCTCTGTCAGATCACGAGACACACACATGCCCTTCCCAGCCTAGGCCAGTGGTCGGCAAACTCATTAGTCAACAGAGCCAAATATCAACAGTACAATGATTGAAATTTCTTTTGAGAGCCAAATGTTTTAAACTTAAACTATATAGGTAGGTCATTGTTATTAACTTAATTAGGGTACTCCTAAGGCTTAGGAAGAGCCACACTCAAAGGGCCAAAGAGCTGCAGTTTGCCGACCACTGGCCTAGGCCATTTTTCTCACGGGAAAGAAAAATGAGGCTTGGTCACTGACAAACGTTTATTGAATCTAACTGTGAGTCCTGCTATGAGCAGATGCTGGCCTGGGACACCCAGGGATTATCAAAGGTTGTCTCTGGCCTCTGGGAGCTTAGGGCTTAGAGCAGCCGTGGGCAAACTACAGCCCACGGGTCGGATCTGGCCCGTTTGAAATGAATAAAACTAAAAAAAAAAAAAAAAAAAAAAAAACCAAACCATTTTATGTAATGATGTTTACTTTGAATTTATATTAGTTCACACAAACACTCCATCCATGCTTTTGTTCCGGCCCTCCGGTCCAGTTTAAGAACCCATTGTGGGAGAACCAAGATGGCGGCATAGGTTAACGCCGGAGTTTGCTGCCTTGAACAACTACTTCAAAAGTGAAACTAAAAAACGGAACAGACATCACCCAGAACCACAGGAACGCTGGCTGAGTGGAAGTCCTACAACTAGGAGGAAAGAGAAACGCATACGGACACTCAGAGGAGGCACAGTGCTGAAGTCAAATTCTGAGGTGCGGAGTGCGCGGTTGGCGTTTTCAATCGGGAGGGAGTCGCAGACTCTGAGCTCCAGATACGGGCGAGTCTTTAGGGACCCAGACTCAAACGGGAGAAGCGGGACTGTCTGGCTTCAGTAAGAGCGAGTGCAGCTTTCTCTCCGAGGTTTGCAGCGGGTGCTGGGACTCAGAGAGACAGAGCCCCTGGGGACAGGACTGAGAGCCGCCATAACTGCTCTCTCCGGCCCACCCTGTTGATCCTGTGCGACCCGCCCCGCCCAAGCCCTGCACACAGGCATTTGCCGGATAGCCTCAGGCAAAGGCTAGATTAGCACCTCCCTAGAGGACAGAAGTTCTCTCACTGCTGACACAGCTGATTCTCATAGCCACTTGGCCTGGAGGTCAAACCCTCCCTGGAATTAGCTACAACAATCAAGATTTAACTATAAGACTTCGAACAAAGACCACTAGGGGGTGCACCAAGGAAGCATAACAAAATGCGGAGACAAAGAAACAGGACAAAATTGTCAATGGAAGATATAGAGTTCAGAACCACACTTTTAAGGTCTCTCAAGAACTGTTTAGAAGCCGCCGATAAACTTAATGAGATCTACAAGAAAACTAATGAGACCCTCGATCTTATATTGGGGAACCAACTAGAAATTAAGCATACACAGGCTGAAATAACGAATATTATACAGACTCCCGACAGCAGACCAGAGGAGCGCAAGAATCAAGTCAATGATTTGAAAAGCGAGGAAGCAAAAAACACCCAACCGGAAAAGCAAAATGAAAAAAGAATCCAAAAATACGAGGATAGTGTAAGGAGCCTCTGGGACAGCTTCAAGCGTACCAACATCAGAATTATAGGGGTGCCAGAAGATGAGAGAGAGCAAGATATTGAAAACCTATTTGAAGAAATAATGACAGAAAACTTCCCCCACCTGGTGAAAGAAATGGACTTACAGGTCCAAGAAGCGTGGAGAACCCCAAACAAAAGGAATCCAAAGAGGACCACACCAAGACACATCATAATTAAAATGCCAAGAGCAAAAGATAAAGAGAGAATCTTAAAAACAGCAAGAGAAAGAAACTCAGTTACCTACAAGGGAATACCCATACGACTGTCAGCTGATTTCTCAACAGAAACTTTGCAGGCCAGAAGGGAGTGGCAAGAAATATTCAAAGTGATGAATACCAAGAACCTACAACCAAGATTACTTTATCCAGCAAAGCTATCATTCAGAACTGAAGGTCAGATAAAGAGCTTCACAGATAAGGAAAAGCTAAAGGAGTTCATCACCACCAAACCAGGATTATATGAAATGCTGAAAGGTATCCTTTAAGAAGAGGAAGAGGAAGAAAAAGGTAAAGATACAAATTATGAACAACAAATATGCATCTATCAACAAGTGCATCTAAGAATCAAGTGAATAAATAATCTGATGAACAGAATGAACTGGTGATTATAATAGAATCAGGGACATAGAAAGGGAATGGACTGACTATTCCTGGGGGGGAAAGGGGTGTGGGGGATGCGGGAAGAGACTGGACAAAAATCGTGCACCTATGGATGAGGACAGTGGGTGGGGAGTGAGGGCAGAGGGTGGGGCGGGAACTGGGAGGAGGGGAGTTATGGGGGGAAAAAAAAGAGGAACAAATGTAATAATCTGAACAATAAAGATTTAATTAAAAAAAATAAAAAAAATAAAAATAATAATAAAAAAAAGAACCAAAAAAAAAAAATCGTGCACCTATGGATGAGGACAGTGGGTGGGGAGTGAGGGCGGAGGGTGGGGCAGGAACTGGGAGGAGGGGAGTTATGGGGGGAAAAAAGAGGAACAAATGTAATAATCTGAACAATAAAGATTTAATTTAAAAAAATAAAAAAAGAACCCATTGTGGCCCTTGAGTCAAAAAGTTTGCCCACCCCTGGCTTAGGGTGAAGGAAGGAGGGGGAGGTGGGAAGGAAGATACTCAGTTTTAGAGTCATGCTGACACTAGTCTGCACTTGCATGATCCTGAGAGTGAGTGCCTCCTTAAATTTTGCACCCTTGGTTTCTCACTCACCTCACCCTAGTTCCAGCCCAGGGTGGGGCAGATTAACCAGGTAAGAGAAGAGTGACTTCTGGCCCAAAGGTGGGAATCCTGTCCTACTGAGTCCAGATAGGTGAGCTCTGATGAGCCTTGAATGCCACCTCAGGCTTTAGGAATAGACAAATTCACACATTATTGGGAGCCCCCCTCCTCCTCAAAGCCCTGAGCATGGCCCCATGTGAGTGGTGCCCTTACCCTAAGTGCTTCCCCCTTTTGTTGGCTCATCAGCCCTCAGGATCCCAATACAAGGGTCCCCCATGACTTTCAAAATCTGTGGGAATGCATCTGCTAACAACCAAGGCAGCCGTTCTAGTCTTAGCTCAAACCCCTCCCTGGCTGTGTGACTTGGAAACATTGATTATCCTCTCTGAGCTCCCTCATCTATTAGATATCCAGACCTATATTCCTTATCTGTTGTGGGCAAAGAGGAGACCATGTATTAAAAGGTTTATAATCTGAAGCACTACAAAGAGTTATTTCCATGATATCTAAAGCATTTCTGTAGCTCTCCTGGAGCTCCAGTCCAGACCCCATGAGCACAGGTCCCAGGCCCCAAGTCCTGGGTTTCTGCCGTCAGCCTCTGAGCTGTGCTGGCCCTGGGTGTGAGTGGCTATCCATCCTTCCTTTGGCTGTGCCAGGCTGTCCGGAGGACGCTGTCCAGTCCTCAGTGCTGAACCGTCAGGTTCCCCCCTGGCTGCCTCCCTGCACTACTGTCCCTACCTGCAGCCTCCAACCAGGTGCCTGGGCAAAATTCAAGACGCATCCACAATGACCCAATAATCTGCAGTGTTCTTTGTATTCCTCAACAATTGTGACGACCGCTGGTTTCAATCAGAAGTATCCCAGCAGGTCTGTGCTTACCTGGGAAGGTGAGTGACTTGTCACACCACCCTTGAATCCCGTGCCCTGTCTGGCACCGGTAAAAATTCACCCATTATGGACATCACCACTGCCCTCTCCAAACTTTTCTTGTGAATTGTGTTTAGAGGCTGAGGCCACAGAAAGTTTCCACAATTTTTAGGGGTTCAACCCCACCCCACCCACATCCAAACCACACTGAATCCCCTAACTTCGGGTCGAGGAATGGTGATTCCAGCAATAAATAAATAAATAAATAAATAAATAAATAAATAAATAAATAAAATTCCTGGGATTCCTCCCAGGCACATTCTACGCAGTAAAAAAACAGCCCTCCCTCCCTCCCCTCTGGGAGACCCCCAGCTTCCATGGACAGCCTCACCCCTCCTGCTCCAATGCCCAGGACAGAAGGTGGCTCAGCTGTGATGGCGATGAAACTGAGGAACATCAAGAAGCCACGGAAGACCAGCCCAACTCCTCTGGGCAGTGGCTAGTTCCGAGAAGAATGACAGGTCTGACTCCAGGCCCAGCAATGTCCACACTGACGCGGATGCCCATGGTGGCACCTGGCTCCCCTGGACCTCCACCGTGCCCATCCTAGCAACTGTCTCGCGCTTCCTTAGTGTCAGACTGAGCAGTGCCGACATGGAGAGGCGAGGTAATAACCTGGCGCAATCGTTTTCAGAGCTACGGGCTCTGGCAGGCGCTGTCCAGCGCATTTCAGACAAGCCAATCCTGGGGCTAACTCCTAAGACCCCGAGGCGCGCGGAGACGCCCAGGCCTGACGCCCATCACCGCCAGAGGGCGCTCCAGGTAGCGATCGGCCCTGGTGCAGCCGCGCTCGCTCCAGGCCTAACGGAGGAGACAAGGCTGTCCCACCTCCCAAGCAGGCAGGAGTTAAGTCCGGACCTGGGCCGCCGCACCTCGCACCTCGCCAAGTGGCAGGGAAAGAGCCGAAAGCGCGGCAAGGAAGCAGACGACCGATGGGCAAGTGTGTCTGGACGAAAGCAAGGCCCACGCTAGCGAGGACTCCAAATGCAATTGGCTGTCCAGGGGCAGTTCCCCAGTGGCTACCGCCCCACGCTCCCTGTCAGCCCCAGAGGGTGGAGGCCACCTACATTAGTCTGATGAAAGTTTAATCTGGAGCTTTTGAGTTACTAACTAGGGCGTGAGCCCCTGCCCTGCACCTTCCCTCAATGCCATGATGGGGCGGGCGGATCAATCTAATCAGCCCACTAGGGCTACACATTGCCCTTATCAGAGTCCAGGGGTTGATAACGTCAGACTCTTTGCGCTGCCTTGCTAAATCTCGGCTTCTCTATGCAGTTCTAACACCTCTATTCCTGCCCCCAGGTTGGGGATTTCAGGTGACGGACTGCCATGTCCTCATCTGCCCCCCTCCCGTTTTCCCGCCGGTGTTCAGGTGTTCAGGTTGCTGGTGAGAGTCAATAAAAGGAGGCCTGAGGTTCTGGTGGAGTGGTCCCAATAACTGATTCCCAGCTCTCTGCATGTTATTTTATAGTTGTGACATGGTATCTGTTCCCCATCTCTAGACAATGACAGTCTGTCCTACAGTTAGACTTCAAAGAGAACTTCCAAACAATAAAAGGATAGAGAATAACTGCATTATCCACAGTCCCAGGAGAACTGGAAAGTACAAACAGTGCAGGTCACCGTTGTTTCATGAACACACTCATCCTGCCACCCACAGCTCCACACTTTTTTCCCCTCACACTCTCTCCACTTGCAAGTCCACATAGATCTCCTTAGGACAAACAGAGATCAAAGGAATCAGGACTTCCCAACCAGATTCTCCTATAAGCTTTGAAGGGTCTCCTGTGGAGCGGGGCCCAGAATGGAGGTCCCCAAGCAGGAAGACCCAGCTCTAAAGGTTCTGGGTCCAGCCTGGTGGTGTGGTTCAGTGGTTAAGTGTAGACCTATGATCCAAGAGGTCACAGTTCAATTCCTGGTCAGGGCACAGGACCGGATCCTGGGCTCCGTCCCCTGTAGGGGGTGTGCACGAGGCAGCCGATCAAGATTCTTTCTCATTATTGATGTTTCTATCTCTCCTTTCCCTTCCTCTCTGAAATCAATACAATATATTTTTTAAAATAAAAATTAAAAAGAGGTTTTGGGTCCAGAGGTCTTGGGGCGTGTACTGGTCACAGATAAGTCCCGACAGGCGGGTTGTGACCGGTCTTGAGCGGCCAGAATCAGGAGGCGGGGTGTTACACATAGACGCAGCCCTGCGCCTCCTCCCAGCCCCACAAGGATCCAACCTGTTAAGGATTCTCGCATCACCTGCGCTCGCCCTCTAGGGGCCAAAAATCGTCTCTATCTCTAACAGCCTTCCCTTCTTTGTCGGGTCAGACACCCCAAGAAGTTCTGGCAGGAGCCGCCCGCCTGCCCCGGAGGCGCTGTCCAGCCCGCGGTGCTGAAGCGCCCAGAGCCCTGCCGCCAGGGAACAGACGGCAGTCCTAGCCTGCAGCTGCTATTCCTAACCCGGGCATCGTCCAGACTGGCCTATTAATCTGTACGGATGCTTGTCTGCCTCCGCAGGTTTAAACTGGAATTCCCCCAGAGATCCGAGCTTTCCTGAGGAGGCCCAGGAATGCCAGTGTTTGTCCAGGGGCCTGGAGGCTCAGGAAGTGGACAGTACTCAATTCCTGTACGCCATTCTGGAAGCAGTAGGCCTTCACGCACGACAGGCATCTCCACTGCCCTCTTCACACTTGTTGTATGAGTTGTATGGTTCCCCGCACACCTGGGGAGAGCCCCTCACTTTCCAGGAACTCAATTCTCCTTCCCACCTGCATCCAAACCAGCAGGGCCAGCTACCTGAAAGGGAGGGGGGGGGGACCATCCCTGGGCTCCTCTCATACACATTCCTTGCAGTAAAGATGCCTCCACTCTGGATGACCACCAATTTTCATGGATACCCACGACTGCTCTCCTCACCCAATATCCAGGCAGGCAGGGGAGATCCAGGGTCCCCAGTGAAGGGCTCTGCAACTTGGAGTCTAGAGTCTTGCCCTTGAAGGAGTAAATGGCATGGTTGCCCAGTGAATTTATCATAATCGTGATGGCAGTGATGTTGGGCAGCATGAAGAAACTGGGTAGAACTACTAGGGCAGAAACTAGTCCAGAAAAGAGGGGTCAGTAGGATGCCAGAAGGAGCAGGCAGGTGGCTACATTGGTGCCCAGGACCAAGCCTACACTGGACCTACCATGTCCTGTTGCCCCAGAACCCCAAGGGTGACCATTATGGTAGCCCAGGGCCCAGTCATATCTCCTTAGCATCAGTCAAACCTCAGTTCAGATTGGGAGAGGGATGAGGTACAAGTGGAGGCTAAAGGGTGGGTAGTGAGTCCTGTTGCTTGACTCTTGAAGCCCGCCCCCTCTCCTTATCCAGGATGCCTGCTGGTGCAACCTGGATGAATGAAGACAGGCAGTGATGCTCAGCCTGCTGAAGGAACACATCTGTGTGGGCAGGAGTGGGCAGTCCACCAGCAGTTGAAAAAGTGTAACTCCACCCCAACATGTGAGCCCCAGACTGTGGCCCCCATGGCAACAGATTAATAACTAGTGTCACCCTGGGCATCATAGTGACCCCAAAAGGCAACGTGGATATTAGCAAACCCATTTGGCATATGGGAAGGCAGAGGGTCAGAGAAGGCATGGGAAAGTACTAGCACCCCCAAAGACAAACTTCTGGTGTTCAACTCACTCCAACATCCTCCTCCCTGTTCCTTGTTCTCCACTTCATTCATCCAGGACCTGGTGATAATGGAGGTCCCTTCTGTCAGACCCAAACAGCTCTGATTACCATGGTAATTAATAAACAACCACTCCAGGGTTCTCAACAACATAATCCTTATGGGGGCAGGGGGGGGGGGAGTAGGAGGGATCTTACTACCTTAGGGCCAACATGCCACCCTTTGGCTGGCCTGACACAAGCACATGAATACCACCCGGCGAGGAAAGGACTGCCAGTCAGACCCAGGGGACAGGTGGGGGCCTGAGGAAGTGCAGGTGCCTCCTCACCCGCTGGGCCTGCAGGCAATGAGCCAGAATGCTGCTTCAGCTTCTCATCACAGAGTTGAGCCACAGCTGTGCCATGCTGTTACTGGGGAAAAACATGAATCCAAATCCATCCAGCAGGCCTGGCAGAATGAGGGAACCTGAGGGGCCACGGCAGGGGCCACCGGAAGAAGGCCAAGGTGGGAGCCCTCTCATCAGATCAAAAGATCGACAGCCCGAGTGTCCACATACGAACCAGAAGAAACCCACCACTGGGGCACCCAGGGATGAGGCAGAAGAACATGAGTGTGATCCTAATGTGGTGACGCTGGGAAGCACAGAGAAGCCAGATGCAGCGCCTTGCAGCAGGGCCCAATTCAGAAAAGAGGGCACTGAGCAGCCGGAAGGCACACTGTGTGCTTCCCTGAGCCCCGGCGGGGCCTGCTGCTCCTCAGCTCCTGCTCTGCCCCTGAGCATTCTTCCGCGGCCTTCTCCTGCCTTCTTGTCTTCAGTCTGGGGCACAGTGTGAAGCCCAGAGGGAGACTAGATACTAGTTGCCACCCAATAGGTTCCAGGTGAGCTGAGCCTGCAGCAAATGCCCAGTTGCCAGTGTCCAGCACTGCCAGGCACGGCTCCCAGCCCAGGCTGACCCACGTGGCAACAGTGCCAGGGCTGGACTAGGTGCACAGCCCACAGGGCCTCAGCAGCCCACATGCCAAAGAGCTGGCTGCTGGGGAGGGGGCAATGTGGTGCCCTGGGTTGCTAGCAAGGGAGCATTTCCTCTGAAAAAGCAGAATCTGAGCCAGCCCAGGGATCCACAAGGGGCTGCTGGGACACGGGTTGTTGTCCGGAACACCACTGTCTGGCTGCTTCTGGGCCAGCCCTGGGAGGGTGGACAGCCAGCCAGGAGAATGCACATCACCCACCCACCCTCACCCCGTATCCGCTACAAAATGAAAATGCTAGGCCCTTGGTTCAAAAATCGTTAAGCATTTCAGAATATTAAACCAAGTGCAGCCCCTCTGAAACTTCACGAGTTCCACAGCCATGAAGCCCACCCATCCCATATAAGGCTCATTAAACTTGAACTGCACTTCAGGTTAACTTAGGGGTTACTTGCTATGGCAGAGCCACTGTCCCCCACCTCCTGGTTTGCCAGAATAAGGGAGGAGGCAGGGCCGTTTGATCTCACCCTCCCACAGGGCCTACGGAGTGGGGAAGTGAGCTATCTATGCAGACTTGCCAAATCTCAGCCTCTTTCTGCAGCTCTGACACCCCCATCCTTCCCCAGGGCATGAGGGGAGCTGGGGTGACACCTGAAAGAAGTAGGTAAGGTGGGGTCGTTAGAGGAGTTTCTGACACATTCTCAGTGGCTTGTCTCCATTTTCCCTCTGATACCTAAGAGACAGGAGTTCAGGTCTTAAAAGAGCTTGCATATGGTAGTAGTATCGGAAAGTCTCTGGAAGCGAGCTGAAGTTCTGGGTATCAGGGATAGAGTGGACCTAAAGATTTGCTTTCCAGTTCTCTGTTTGCTATTTTATTACCGTTAAATGATGCCCTCCCCACAACTGAAAGACTAGGGAAGGATGGACAGGAGGAAGAGCTTCCAAACTGTAAATGGCCCTCAACTGTTGGAAGGGCAGGGGCAGCAGAGGGCGCCATTGTGCAAATACAATCCTGAGAGGAGGCACCCACAGGCACTCATTTTTCTCACACCCTCTCTGAGACAGGTTAGTAAGCCAGGACAAATGGAAAAGGGAAACTGAGACAGGAAGTTGAACAGCTAAGCAGTTTATAGCCATGTAGTAAATCACAAAATCTTATCTTCCCTAACCAAGGACACGAAGAGTAAATGGTTTACACTTCTCCGCAACGGAGGGTAGATAGCACAAATCACCCTACTCAGGGAGACAAATAACAGAAATCAAGTTAGTGCCATGTGTGCCAGCCACACCCAAGGATAGATGAAGTCAGGGGAATAAATCTCATTTTGGCACTTCAGCATAAAGCTGATGCAATATTCTATTGAAGTTCTCCCCTAAAATTCCTATCTTTAGAAAACAGGTAAGAACCCTCAAGAAAAAGACCCAGCTCGGGCTCTTTCTGGAGCATGCCCACGGCTTTCTTCCCTCTCATTTGTGCATCTCTACTTTTCTTTCCGAAACTCTTAAGGGTCCCCATGAGACTTGCAACTGAGGGAGCAATGGGCAGCGGTAGCTCGTCCTGGGCTGACCCCTGAACTTGTCTCCAAGGCCCCTTTTTCTCTGACTATTCAGTGAGGTAATGGCAGCGCCACCATGGCTCACTTCTTTCACTGTGACTTTTACTGCTCAGTGAGTCCACGCAGCCCAGCATGGCCCACTTCTTTCCTATAACGTTTCTGTTGAGCCAAAGCTGAGAACCGCCTAGGTGCTCTCTTGTTGCTTCTTCTACGCTAAGCCTTTCCTTGTCTCACTGTTCCCAGCTTTAATAAACAAGCTCTCGAAATCACCGGGACTCATATTGTGAAATCTTTCCTGCATGAACCCACACACTACTGGCCGGCCTGAGGCAGACCTGCCCTAGGCCCAGTCCCCTTTCGGTGACCTCTCTACCCTGCAAATCTACAGAAACACCCCTGTTACTCCTCCACCACCACCACCACCACCACCACCCCCACCACACACACACACACACACACACACACACACACACACACACACACACACTTCCTGTTTTACAGGAACATCAGAAAGCAAAGAGAACTCCAGGTTCAGATTCTCCAAACGGCCTCTGAGGGTCCCTTAAAGGGTGGTGGCTCCCAAATCTTTTGCCTTCATCCTTATCCCACCTCCAAACTATTTTCATGAGCTGATGATAGTTCTGCTCTGTGAGGAGCCGGGGAGAGAAACTGGGACCCTGGTTTCCTTCCCCAGCCTGTGGCCCTGCCCCTCCACTGGGAAGATGTTCCCTGCATCATTATTTTTCCATGGAAAGTGAGCTGATGACACAATTTGGTGTTTAAAAAAAAAAAAGAAAGAAACAGGCCAAATGAAGTCACTTTTGCTAAGCCATATCATTAAACCAAAATTTAATAACTAACCTAATTCAGTTTCAGCCTTTTCCAGGAGTAGAATTTTAAACCAATCAGCCTGGAATTTCCTGATCAGACACTTCTGCATAAGCCCTCCTGCCTGAAATAATCCACTCTCTTAATCCCACCTCTTTCTGCTTACAAAAACATTCCACTTTGTACAACTCTTTGGAGTGCCTCTCTGCTTGCCAGATGGGATATTGCCTGCTAAAGATAAAATCACAGGCCCAAAATGCCATCCCTCATGCTAAAAGCCCATTATAACCAAACCTAGATTTAATACTTGATTTAAGTGCAGTTTCAACATCTCACAGGAATGTAATCTTAATGCACCAGTTTGGAATTTTCTGGTCAACCACCAGGAAGGCTCCCTCCAACCGAAAAGAAAAAGATGTCCTGGCCTCAAAATAATCCTTTCTTTGCTTTTGTTACTAGCTCCCTTGCCTGATCCTTCTTCCTATAACAACCTTTCATTTTGCAAAATCCCCCACAGTACCCTTCTAGTTGTTAGATGGGGTGCTACCCAATAGATAAATTGCTGAATAAAGACAATTAGATCTTCAACGTTACTCGTTTAACATGCCTGATTTAGGCCATACTAGCCTCAATAAATTCAAGAAGATTGAAATCATATCAAGCATCCTTTTCATCATAATGGCATGAAAAAATACAAATATGTGGAGACTAAACAACCAGTGAATCAAAGAGGAAATCAAACAAAAAATCAGAAACTATCTTGAATAAATGAAAATAAAAACACAACTTTTCAAAATTTATAGGATGCAGCAAAAGCAGTTCTAAGAGGGAAGTTCAGAGCTATACAAACCTACCTAAAGAAAAATCCCAAATAATCCAACTTTATACCTAAAGGAATTAGAAAAAGAAGAACAAACAAAACCCAAATTAAACAGAAGGAAGAAAATTTTAAGTTCAGAATGAAAATAAACAAAATTAAAAAACAACAGAAAATATCAATAAAACTAAAAGCTGGTTCTTTGAAAAGATAAATAAAATAGACAAACTCATCAAGGAAAGGAGATTTTAATAAATAAAATCATAAATGAAAAAAAGAGAAGTTACACCTGACACCACAGAAATTTTTAAAAAATCAGTAAAGAATACTATGAGCAATTATATCCCCCAATTTGATAATCTAAATAAATGAATAGATTTTTAGAAGTATATAACCTTCCAAGATTGAATCAGAAAGAAATAAAAAATCTAAAAACACCAATTACTAGCAGTGAAATTAAAGCAGTAATAAAAAAAACTCCCAACAAATAAAAGTCGAGGACCAGATAGCTTCACAGATGAATTCTACAAAACACTTAAAGAAGAATTAATACCTATATTTCTTTTTTAAATATATATGTTTATTGATTGATTTCAGAGAGAAAGGAGGAGAGGGAGAGAGAGGAGACAGGAGAGAGAGAGAGAGAGAGAGAGAGAGAGAGAGAGAGAGAGAGAGAGAAACATCAATGATGAGAGAGAATCATTGATTGGCTGCATATCCCACACTGGGGATGAAGCCCAAAACTGGCGCATGTGCCTTGACTAGGAATAGAACCTGACCTCCTGGTTCATAGGTCAGTGCTCAACCACTGAGCCATGCCAGACAGGCAATACTTATATTTCTTAAAGTATTTCAAATATTGAAGAGGAAGGAACATTTCCAAACTCATTTTATGATGCCAGCATTACCCTGACACCAAAACCAGATAAGACATTACAGAAAAAGAAAATTCAGGCTAATATCCTTGATGAACATAGATGCAAAAATTACCAACAAAATATGAGCAAAACAGATTCAACAATTAATTAAAGGGATTGTACACTATGTCCAAGTGGGATTCATCCCAGGCATGCAAGGATGGTTGAACATCCATATATCAATCAATGTGATATATTACATTAAGAAAATAAAGGACTAAAACCATATGATCATTTCAACAGATGCAGAAAAAAAGCATATGAAAAAATTCAACATCCTCTTATGATAAAAACTCTCAATCATTAGAACTAATAAATGACTTCAGTAAAGTTGAAGGATGATACAGAATCAATCTACAGAAATCTATTGCATTTCTATTCACCAATAACAATCAGAAGAAGAAATTAAGAAAACAAACCCATTTACAATCACATCAAAAAGTATAAAATACCTATGGATAAATTTAGCCAAAAAGGTGTAAACTGTACTCTGAAAACTGTAAGACATTGAAGTAAGAAATTTAAGAAGATATAAACAAATGGAAGGATAAATCTTGTTCATGGATTAGCAGAGTTAATGTTGTTAGAATGTCCTTACCACCTAAAGTAATATACAGATTCAATGCAATCCCTATTAAAATAGCATTCTTCTCAGAATTAGAACTAATCCTACAATTTATATGAAACCACAAAAGACCCTGGATAGCCAATGAAATCTTGAGAAAGAATAAAGTGAGAGGTATCAGGCTCCCTGACTTCAAACTATACTACAAAGCTACAATAATTAAAACAGTATGGTACTGGCATAAAAACAGATACATAGATCAACGGAATAGAGAGCCCAGAAATAAATCCTTGTTTATATGGTCAATTAATCCATGACAAAGGAGGCAAATATATACAGTGGGGTAAAGGCAGTCTCTTTAATAAGTGATGTTGGCAAAACTGTACAAACACATGCAAAAAAAGAAATATACAAAAATAAACTCAAAATGGATGAAAGATAAATGTTAGACTTGAAACTATAGAACTCATAGAAAAAAACAAAGGCAGGAAACTCTCTGATGGTGCTCTTATTACTATCTTTGTGGATATATCTCCTTGAGCAAGGGAAACAAAAGAAAAAATAAACAAATGGGACTACACTAATTTAAAAAGTTTTTGCACAGCAAAGGAAACCATTAACAACACGAAAAGAGAGCCTACTGAAGGGGAGAAGATATTTTCAAATTATACATCTAACAAAGAGGTTAATATCCAAATCTAAAAAATAACTCATACAATTTTAACAGCAAACACCCCTCCCCAAAAACAATGCAATTAAAAAATGGACAGAGGATCTGAATACGCATTTCTCCCAAGAGGACATCCAGATGGCCAACAGACAAATGAAAGGATGCTCAACATTACTAATCATCTGGGAAATGAATATTAAAATCATAATGAGATATCACCTCACACCTGTCAGAATGGCTATCATCAATAAATCAACAAGTAGGAAGTGCTCGCAAGGATGTGGAGAAAAAGGAACACTCCTACACTGTTGGTGGGATTGTAAATTAGTGCAGCTACTATGAAAAACAATATGGAGATTCCTCAAAAATTTACAGCTAGAACTTCCACATAACCCAGAAATTATTCTTCTGGGTATTTATCCAAAGAAAACAAACACATTAATTTGGAAAGACATACGTACCACTATGTTTACTGCAGCATTGCTGATAATATCCAAGATATAGAAGCAACCTAGGTGTCCATCAATAGATGGACATGATAGTATACAGGATGGAATATTATTCAGCAATGAAAAAGAATGAAAACTTGCCATTTGTGACCACATGGGTGAACCTAAAGGGTATTATGCTAAGTGAAATAAGTCCGACAGAGAAAGACAAATACTGTTCAATCTCACTTTTATGTGGAATATAAAAAATAATTAAATCAATTAAAAAAACCACAACAGCCCTAGCCTGTCAGCCTGCAGACTGAAGGGTCCCGGGTTCGATTCCGGTCAAGGGCACATGCCCGGTTTGCGGGCTCGATCCCCAGTGCGGGGCATGCAGGAGGCAGCCAATGATTCTCATCATTGATGTTTCTCTCTCTCTGAAATCAATAAAAATATATTAAAAAACACACACACACAATAGAAACAGAAATACAGGTAATAGAGACCAAGCTGATGGTTGCCAAAGGGGAAAGGTTGGGGGAGGGGAACTTTTTCTAAGACCCCAATTCATGAATTGCTTAATAAAGCCCATTAGAGCTTCAGATTTAGTCAGCTGAATTTTTGGTGTTTTTTATTTTTGTTTTTTTAACACTGGGTACATTGTGAAGCTGCAAGGTGACATTTGTGGAGGCTGTGAGGTAACACGGACTCATGTTTACAGTAAAAAGTGAAGGTTAAAAAGCAGGACGCTCAGTTGTTCACTATGTCAATAGTGTTTTGCATATTGATAAAGACTAAAAGGGAAGGCTGGAAAATGAAACCGATGAATTAAGGTTATTTTCTTAAGATTTTTTCCCCTTAAAACTATGTCAAATTATAAAATGGTTGCCTTTAGAAGACAAGGTTATTGGTCACGCTTCCCCCTTGCTTCTTCCCAAATATTCTACATTGAGTAGATACTATCTGGATAATCAGAGAAAAGGAAACGACAACACCCCCCTCTCCCCATCCCCACCCCCTCGCCATGCTCACCTGCCGCACACCCACAAAGAAGTTGTTGCCACAGCATTCATGGAGTAGGGACTGTCCCCCCTTCCCCCAAGGATGCCATGTGGCTCTTCCCTGCATTCATGGAGTAGGGACTGTCCCCTTTTCCCCCCCAGGCTGCCTGTGTGGCTCTTCCCTTTTCTCCCCACCTGGTTGCACCCTCATTGCCCTCCTTAGAGGTCCTTCCACTACAAAGCCAGAACGTAAATGAATACACTTGGAAAATGCAAGGAAGCGCTGTCAGATCTCAGCCTCCTGCTGTTGTCAGCCGGGGCTCCGGCAGCTGAGACGCGGAGAGGGGCGGGAGAGCCATGGGGGAGTTTTCCTGAGCTCTGCAGGGCAGGAACAGAACATATGTCCTCTCCGGAGCCGGATTATTCCGTGCTTGTTCCTGCTGTTATGACTTCAAAATGTTCAGGGGCAGAAGTGCCTGCCAGTTCCTCTAATAAGGAAGCCCTTGTCTTTCCCCATGAGGACCCCCAGCACTCTCTCTGTCCCCCTCTTTCTGCTCCCGCGGGATTCTCTCCACAGTGCAGAGAAAGAAGGTAGGTTTGAAGGTGGGGGAAGAGGGACTGCAGCCTCCACAGATGCTGGCAGGAAAGGAGCTTTCTTGTCTCTGCTAGACTATGGCAGAGATCCAGGTTGGGGAGTGGTGGAGCTGAGGGTATTGGTTAAACCTTGTATTACATGTGGGTTTAATCTCAATATCCAGGGATGCAAAAACTGCAGTCTCTGCAAACCTACTTATCTACTAATAAGAGGAGACTGCAGAAAGCAAGGGGAGCTGGGGGCTGGGGGTCCCCATGGAAGAAAGGTGTGTTTCGGGGAATGAGATGGCATGGAAAGAACATCGGGGTGAGGGAGACCAGGGTTCAAATCCCAGCTCTGTTCTCTCCTTGCTGGGCAACTTGGGCGAGTCACTGCCCTCTCTGAGCCTCAGCTTCCGCTCTGTAACTCAAGGATC
Source organism: Myotis myotis (assembly GCF_014108235.1). NCBI lineage: Eukaryota > Metazoa > Chordata > Mammalia > Chiroptera > Vespertilionidae > Myotis > Myotis myotis. The sequence goes on along the minus strand of NW_023416321.1, from coordinate 22,371,191 downwards.
CCTGTCCCTTTCTAGGGCCGAGTGGCTGAGGCTGTTTCCTGGCCTATAAAATCAGAATCTTGATATCTACCCCTTATCGAAGGACAGGTCAGTCCAGCCTTCTAATCCCAACTAACAAATCCTACCCATCTGGTGCCAAATACCTCTCCAGTTTCCTCTCAGCACTCTCCCCTCTCACGTGATGCTCCTACCCACCCAGCCCACCTCCACGCCTTTCCTCATTCTGTTTCCTCTGCCTGGATTTCCCTTCCTTTTGGGGATTAACAACTAGTCTTCTAATACTCAGCTCACCTCCTCCAGGAAGCTTTCTTAGATTCCCCACCTCCGGCTGGGTGAGGTGCCACTGCCCTGGGCTCCTGTAATATTCACGGGCATATACCACTGTTGCCCTCACAGTGATTACAGCTGAGGTTTATTGAGCTTTCTAAGTGCCTCGCCCTCTACCAGACCCTTTACCCAGCATCATCTAGTTAAATCCTAACCATACCTATGGGAGGGAAGTGTCTTTGTTCTCATTTTGCTGATCAGAACACTGAAGGGTAAGTGTCCAGGTTGGGATGTGAACCAGGGCGGTATCATGCCAAAGCCCATTAGTAGTTTTTGCTACACACTCTGTCTGCCCATGTCACACCTTGAACGCAGGTAGTTTTCTGTTTTGAGATATGTTCTATCCTTCCTCTCACCTGTGGATACCACTAGTGCAGTGCTGAGATAGGTGCCTCCGCCCCACTCTGCCAATCGGAGTCCCAGGAAGGGCTGAGTCCGAAACTCACATTTTCAGGGCCCTTGCAGTTGGGGCTTCCCTCTTGCCCTTCAGCCTTGCTCACCCCGCCTTGATGCCAGGGCCCCTCCCTGGACTCAGCCCCATGTCCCCAGCCACCTGATGTTACATCCACACCTGCCTCAGGTCAGGTTTAATCCAGGAGGAGGGACCTCCACCGAGAGGTAATGGTCACGTGTACTAATGTGTCCCACCTGGCTTCAGCTCACTGCATGCTCATAGTAACCTAAGAGGAAGTGAGGGGTATGGTTTTCATTTTACAGATGAGGGAAACTGAGGCTCTGCTGACATCAGAGCAAGTGGAGGTGACCAGATGTGACCCCACGGTTGTCTGACCGCCAAGCTCTCTGGCTTGCCCAGTGCCCCCCTCCTGTTCCTGGAAGGGCCTTGTACGTGCAGATCCTCAGAGGATGAGAACTATGATTCAACTCTGCATCCGTCTCGGGTCAGCGTGACACCCAGACACCAGGACGGTTGTGAAGTGTGGGCTGGGAGGGGCAGGCTCACAGTGAGCCCAATAACTTTACTGGCAGAGGTCAAAAGGGCAGAGATTGCCATCCCCACCTTAAAGATGAGGAAGTTGCAAAAAGAGAGGAGTAGGAAGGTTGCCCAAGGTTGCCCCTGAGTCAGAGGAAGAGCAGGGATTAAACCCACAACCTTGGTGTGAGGCTCTAACCAACTGAGCTACCCAGCCAGGGTAGTGATGCCCATCTTTTACCTCCTCCCCTGCCCAAGCTTTTTTTTTTTTAATCCTCATCCAAGATATCCTAAGAGAAAAAGGGGTGGGGGAGAGGGAGAGAGGGAGAGAGGAAGAGAGGGAGAGAGGGAGGGAGGGAGGGAGAAAGAGAGAGGGAGAGAGAGAGAGAGAAAGATCGATCGGCTGCCTTCTGAACATTCTCCAACCTGGGATCAAAAATCGCAACCCAGGCCCTAACCAGTTTGGCTCAGTGGATAGAGCACCGGCCTGTTGACTGAAGGGTCCCAGGTTCGATTCTGGTCAAGGGCATGTACCTTGGTTACCAGCACATCCCCAATAGAGGGTGTGCAGGAGGCAGCTGATCGGTGTTTCTCTCTCATCGATGTTTCTAACTCTCTATCCCTCTCCCTTCCTCTCTGTAAAAAAATCAATAAAATATATTTAAAAAAAAAAAATCGCAACCCAGGTATGTGCCCTGACCAGGAATCAAACCTGCAACCTTTTGGTGCACAGGATGATGCTCAACCAACTGAGCCACTCCAGCCGGGCTCTCCTTCCCCATCTTGCTGGCCCCAAAACACAATAGGGGTGCACCGACCTGAGAAGAGCATAATTACCTAGGGAGCAGCTCCCCCTCCCACACTCCTCTCCCCTGGGGGCTCCAATGCAATGGGTTTTGAAGTGAATTGAGAATTGCTGATCAACAGCCCCTTAACCCCACAAATGTTTCCAAGTCTCTCTCCTGCCAGGTGGGGCTGGCCTGGGGTCACTGGACTCTCTGAGGTAGACCTCATTCCCAGGAATAGGCTTCTCCCGCCCTGCCCTGCCCGTCCACAGTCCTGAAGGATTTATAGCCCTGTGAACAACCATCCACTTCCCCAAAAAAGGCCATTGGGGAAATCCCTCCCAGGGCCAGACTGGCGATTCAAGTCTAAAGCAGTGAGGACAATAGTCCCCCCACCCCCACCCCCAGCCTGGAGCCTGACGGGGGGCCCTCTGCCTCCGTAAGATCAAAGGTGCTCCTGGGGCTGAGTGATCCTGGGCCAGGAGAGGGGGGCGGGGGGAAGCTCTACCCAAGGAGGAAGCCCCTTTACCCAGGTATTCTTGGGGAGGCAATCCCTTTTCAGAGGTCCCGAGCCTAGGTTCAAAGGCTGGTGGGGGCTGAGCAGTTGACAACAGCAGGGAAAGGGCCTAGATCAGAAAATGGGGGCTTCCTGTTGATGGAGGGGGGCCCCGGCCCACTGCCTGGCTCCCCATCCCTCTTCCTCACCCAAGTCTGAGATTCCCAAACTGCCACGGAGGCCCGCACCCCATGCGCAGTGAGGGGAGGAGAGAGGAGAGCCGTCAGAGCCGCGAAGGAGACCAGAGGCGTTGCCGCGGGGACGCACAGCTCCGCACCCTCCCGAGACGAGAGGGAGTAGTGGAGCTGAGGCTATTGGTTAAACCTTGTATTACATGCCCCATCGCCCCAAAGGCTAGGCTTCCCTCAAGGGAGCTCGTCTCTCCCTAAATTCGTTGGGAGATCCTGGCGCAAGAGAGAACTAGGGCTCCATTCAGACACCATCTCTTCTTTCCCTCTCATCTCAGGGGTGGCGGGTGGCTCCACAGGACCCGGGCCGCCCGCCCTGACCCCGCAGGTTGCGCTCTCATGGAGCTCCTTTGCAATTCATTTCTCAATTCCCCCCCCCCCCCCCACACACACACACCCCGCCCTCCTCCTGCTCTGGGCATCACATGGACACTCACGGTAACTTAGGGGCCTCTTCACTCTGTTGAAAGAAGGGTCTTTGTTCTGCTTGGAAATTAAGTTCTTAGGGAGCAGCCTGGGAGGAAAGAGAAAACGAAATGGGACAGAGGATCAGCGGCCACTGCCTGGGAAAGAGACGCAACCCTCCGAGTGGGGACGCCGGAGTCAGCGCACACCAACGCGCATCCTCAACTCTGTCCTCCCTCCCAGGCTACCTCCGCGGCCCGCCCCAACCCTAGGCGTCCCGAGGCCCCCCGAGGTCCCCGAGGCCCCCAGAGACACCCCGAGGCCTCCGAAGCCCCCAGAGACATCCGAGGCCTCTGAAGCCCCCAGAGACACCCCGAGGTCCACACGGGCTTCTCCAGAGGCGAGAGCGCTGCTCCCGGGCCGCGCCAAAATGGTCCAAGTCAGGAATCCGGGCACCTTGCGTGGCTCAAGCACCTTGCGATGCTGCTACCCTGATCCCAAACCAGGGACGGTGTGGAACGGGGTGGGGTGGGGGGGTAGGGGGCTGGGGGGTATTCCTCTGAGAGGAGAGGACGCAGAATCGGTGGGGGTGCCTCTTGCGTACAGCGGGGTGGGGGTGGGGGGTGGGTGGTTTCAGGACACGGGGAGGTGAGGCCCCGCCAGGGGGAGGAGCCGCTACCCGCGTCCCGTGGATCGGGGCTCCCTCCCGTCGCGGCTCCGCTATAAAACCCCGGCCCTTATGGCCGCAGCACCCACGGCGGCCTCCTCGGCGTGCGACCCCCGGCTCGGCGGCGTCTTTGCTCCCGCGCAGGATGCGGCTGCTGCTGGCGCTCCTGGCCCTCGCCGCCTCCCGGCCCTTGGCCCGCGCAGGTGAACGCCTGGGCTCCGGCCCCTGCCCCTCGGGTGGCCCGCCCGCGCCCCCAGCCCCGCGCCCCCGCCCAGGCCGCGCCCGCGGCCACCGGTGCGCGCCGGTTGCGCGTCCGTCCCGGGCGGCGCGTGCGCCGGGAACGGCGACTGCGGGCGGACGGGGCGTGAGCGAGCTCGTGGGCGCACACGAACGGCCACGTGCTGTGCGGGGGAAGCGTGTGCCCGCGGGTGCGCGGCGGCCCCGGGCGAGAGGAGCGCGCGGGGCTGTGGGGAGGATGCTTCTCCCGCCGCCTTGACGCGCGCCGCTGCTTCTCGCCCTTTCCGGCGTCGCAGGCGGCTCCTGGTGACCCGTTTGTCGCTGTGCGCCCCGCGGGGCTGGGGGCTGGGGGGCTGACCCTTCCTCTCCGCCCGGAGCTACGGCAACACATTGGTGTGGCGGGGCCTTGGCACCCCCGCCCCCGACCCTGAGTTCCTCGTCCCCGGGGGCTGCCCCCTTCCCGCGCCTCCCCGCCTCCCCGCGCTTTTGTCCGGAGCCCGGCTGGGGACACCCGGAGACCCGAGGTCCCCGGTTGAGCCGGTCTTTCCGGCCGGGGTGATTTTCGTTTAAAGATTAATGGTGAGGCCAAGCTCTTAATTATTCTCCTAGTTGGGAGGCGGCAGGAGAAATGTGTTAATATTTGATAAGGAACTGAAGGCGCTTCCAGCGGCGGGGCGCAGGGACCGGGAAGCACCTTTTCTACGCCTCCCGGGGCCCACCCCCTTCCCGAAGCCCCCATTGCGCTTCCCCGGCCCAGCTCCCCCTAAAGTTAACCATGGTCCTGGGTGCCCATCCGACCAAACCTCCTCTCCAAAGACCAAACCTCTCCAAAGACCAAACCTCCTCTCCAAAAACCAAACCGCCTCTCCAAAGACCAAACCTCTCCAAAGACCAAACCTCCTCTCCAAAAACCAAACCGCCTCTCCAAAGACCAAACCGCCTCTCCAAAGCCAGGTGCCCCTCCCGTGGAGCGCGGAGTGGGGGGCGAGGGAGCCTCTGCACAGGGGGAGCGGGTGCGGGATGGGCGCAGGACAGCCTGGCCGCCTGGGGGAGGAGGGCCGGGTTGAGGGGCATCTTGCAGGGACTCTCAGGAGAGGAGGAAAGAGAAAAAAGGCAGTGAAAGGGTTCAGAACAGGACTCCCCGCGATGTGCCACTTGGGCCTGTGACTTATCTTGAGCTGAAGGCAATCTAGAAACTGTTACCACTCCCTGGAAGACTTTAAATTGGGGCCTTGCCAATCAGAAGAGTCATTACCAGAACTGACCTTTTATGACTTAGCTATGAGGCAGGGCAGACTTCTAACTACTGAGCATCTGCTCTTATGTTTTGGGTGTGAACTGCCTCCCCTCGGAAGCCCCAAGGCACCTTTCCTCATCCTTAGCCCAGAATGCCATATGGACCTCATTTTCCCTTTCTCGGAACCGCTCATGCATGTGGGGTTCCCACACATACATACGAACGAGATTAAACTTGGTCATTTTCCCTTGTTAATCTGTCTCAAGTCTATCTGGTGATCCCACAGCCGAAAGACCCCAGGAGGGTAGGGGTAAGTGTGTTCCTCCCTTTCACAGGAGGACGTGAACATTTCTATTTATTTTATTTTTTTAATTTCTTTTTATTGATTTTAGAGATGAAGGGAAGGGGAGAGTTAGAAACATCAATGAAGAGAGAGAATCATTGATTGGCTGCCTCCTGCACATCCCACACTAGGGATGGAGCCCACAACCCAGGTATGTGCCCTTGACTGGAATCGAACTTGGGACCCTGCAGTCCGCAGGCCGACGCTCTGTCCGCTGAGCCAAACCAGCCAGGGCTGAACATTATTATTTAGAGTTGGACCTTTGAAACCTACTTAAGCAGACAGGCTCAGTAGAAAGAAAGGTTTTGCAATTAATTCGGGTGTTCTGTGGCTATGTGGCCTCGGGTAAGTCACTCTCCGTTTTCTCATTTACAAAGCAGGATAGTAATTAACTTCACGTGTGGTTTTAAGGGTCCCCATAAGCCAGTGGGTGTATGTGCTCAGTGTGGTGCATGATGGCTAGGATGGCTCTACCACTGGCCTGTGCCAGCCAACCAGGGCCTCATCTCAGCTGCCCCCTCACACAACCGGTGCTCCTTTTAAGGCCTGGGCCCTGTGTTCCTGCACCCATTTCATCCCTTAGGGAACTTGAGGCCAGAGAAAGACCTGGCTGCACACTGAGTCCCCAGAGCATCTGCTGCCGTGAGAGGAGGGGAGAGAATAGGGGGCCCCTCAGTCTCAGCCTCCAGGCCAGGACTTGTGGAGACTTTGCCCAGGACACATTTGGGTTTCGCTGAGCTGGTTTTCAGGATCCCTTCCTCCCCCCAGAGTGGGAGGGTGGGGTGTCCAAGGTCCATCGGAGGGAGGTTCTTCAGTTGTCTCTACAGAAGGAGGGTCAGGGGTGGAACGTCAAGGCTCGGGGACAGTGGCTGGGTGATTGGCATGGTGGTTAGTCTCTCACTCTGCTTCTGGTTAGGGCAGGTAGGCTAGGGGGAACCTGGAGCTTGGAGCCAAGACCTAGGTGTGGGTAGCCCCCCTCCTTCCCGGGCCCTCTTGGCGGGGGGCGGGGGGGCCGAGACAGGCGGGTATCCCTCAGCAAAGGCAGCCCTCTCATGAACGGTGAACAAATACAGGAACCTGAGCGGGTGTGCGACCTGCCACCTCTTGCCTAAAAGCCAGCTCTCTACCCTCGGCCCACAGACAGACCTGACCCCTGGCCTTGGCCCCATCAACATTGTGTTTTCCTGGCTCCAGCCTCCTGAAGAGGGTAGTTACAAGAGCATTCATCCAAGCAGGTCAAAAGTTTCTATGATTAAGACAGTGGATCAGAGGTTACCATTACAAACGCAGGAGCCGTAGCTGGCAGGAAAGAGCAAATTCCTAAGAAAGCTTAGCCTGAACCAAAGAGGCCCTGGGGAGGCTCAGAGGGGGTTCCGCCCTTCACAGCTGTCTTCCAGGACTCTGGTCTAAGGAAGACTTCCCTTGGAGTGGCTTTCCCATGAGCCTCCAGTCCAACTTGACCTTGGAGGCCCCTTCTGCCTCCGGGACCTCTGAGAGGTGAAGACACAGGAGGATTGTAACAAGGAGCTCTTCACCAGGGCAGGTGGCCTCCCACTCATCCTCTCCTGGGACACTCACTCCTGCCTGAGGAAGAACGTAGGGCTCAGAAGTCCGTGAACTCGCCCGCAGAGAGAGATTAAGCCAGAGGCAGCCAGGGGTCCGCTCCAGCGTCAGAGCTCTGCCACCCACAGAGGGGCCTGCATGGGGAGTGGCCGCTCGCCCTTGCAGAGTTGACCCATATGGGGGTTCCAGAGGCAGCAACTCCAGGGGCAGCAGAGCCCTGTCCAGGGAAAGATGCTCAGGGACTGTCCCTCTCTGGAAGCGGCTGTCCCAGCAGGGGGCCTGGCCCCCTCCAAGAGGGCCTGGGAAGGAGGCGGGCTGATCCAGAGCTGGGGGACTTGAACACCCAAAGTGGTTCTGAGGGTCCTGGAGCAAGAGGGTGTCCAGCTTTCTGTGAGTGCTCACTCCTGGCCTCAAACTCTTCCTCCCACTCCCTAGCGAGACCCCGACCTCCTCCTGGCTCTCTCCCCAACCTGTTTCCATTCCAGGGACCCCAGAGAAGGTGGGTTTGGATGGGGGGCGGCCCAGGCAAGAAGGTGGGGGGAATGGAGGGATGTTCAGAGGACTGAGCTCAGGCTGAGTGGGAAGCCGTGCTTTTCTTAGGAATTTCCTCATCCTTGAATTCTTTCCAACTTGGCTTTTGCCATCTGTGCACTTATAAGAGGCCAGAGGGAGGGAGGCAAGGGAAGGGAAGGGCTCAACAGGGACTTGGCTGAGTTCCAGGCTACCTGCAACACGCCTGCCATCTCATTTAGTCCTCCTCCCAGCCCAGTGAGGTGGGTGGTGGTGTTCCACTTAACAGATGATAAAACTGAGGCTTAGAGAGATTAAGTGACTTGCTCCTAAACCCACAGCTCCTCAGCCAGAATTCCAGCTCCAGCTCCAGATCAAATGCTTTGTCCACCCTGCTGGTCCAGCCTTTAAAAAAATATATATCGATAGACTTTAATTAGAGCAGGTTTAGGGTTACAGAAAACTGAGCAGAAAGCAGAGGGCTCCCGTGTGCTCCCTCTGCCCCTGCACAGTCTCCCCTCTTGTCAACATCTTGCATTTGTGTGGCATGTTTGTGGTGCAGCCTTTCTGCAGAGATGCTGGTTCTACCAGCCTGAGGCAGAGCCGGGATGAGAACCTGAGTCTGTCTGGTCCCAAAACTCAGGAGTGTGGGGTGGTGGGACAGGGGTACAGGCTTGGCTGTCTTCCTTGCTGTGGGGCTGTGAAAGTTTAGCCAAGAATGGGTCTTACTAACAGAAGAGGGAGGGGCCAGCCTAATCTCCTGGAGGCATCGCCTCCACATTGGTCAACTCTGGGAAGGCAGCCAGAACCTGACTCTGTTGTCCTAATCCCCCTCCTCCCCTCTCACCTCCCTTCCAGGTTTGGGTTGGAGGAGGGAGGGGGAGGCTGATGAGAAACCTGGGGGCCTTGGAGCCCTGCCTGCCTGAGAAAGGGGAACCCCAGAACCCGTGTCTTGGGGACGGATGACCAGCAGATTAGTCACGTTCTTGCACTGCCTCTTGCCCCAGGCCCACCCACAGTTTCTTCCGAAGTGTCCTCTTCTAGGAACCCGCCACCCCAACCCCAGGGGGGCTTTGACTCCAGGGAGATTTGCAGCCTCTGACCCACTGTGCGTGCACACGCGCGCGCGCACACACGCGCGCGCACACACACACACACACACACCTGGTGTGGCTTGTGTGCACACAGTTCACGTGCGCTCCTAGGGGCCTATGGCTGCACAGGTGCACAGACACACGCTCACAGGCCTCACTCCTGCCTCTCTCTGCTCCAGAGTCACACTGGTGCTACGCGGTTCAAGCCAAGGACTCCAAAAACTGCGTGGGTAAGTCCAGCGAGCCTTGGAGACACAAGGATGGTGGGAAGGACGAAGGACAAGGGTGCCCCACCAGCCACATATCAGCTCTGAACACAGGCACACATGCATGCGGGCATACACCCCTGAGCTCGGGGGGCCCTTCCCTGGCACCCCCATCACCGTCATCCGGAGGGGGCGTCCTCTGGGATGTCATTGGCAGCAGCAGATGGAGAGACGTTTGACTCTTTCGAGTAAAAGTAGAGACTTGCACTTTCTACTCAAACTCGCGGACCGCCTTCCAGCCGCTGCTTTGGTCCTGCCTCTGTGGACAGGGCTGCCCACCGTCACCAGGGTTCAGGTACCAGGCTCCTCCCTGGGTCACATCCCACCTCCAGCCCTTCCAGGGGACCCACTCCTCACCTGCCCAGAGCCCTCCCATCCCCCTTTGAACTCCATCACACAGATTATCACCACATTTCTCCCCTCACAGCCCAGCAGCCTGAGGCTGTCCCCTCCCCCAGACCTCACAGCCACCTACTGGCCACCCTGTTCCCACCCGGTCCCACATCACTGCCCGCCCCGAGGCCTTGCCACACGTGAGCTGGGTGCTTGGTCCCGACCTCCACGGAGCAGAGGAGGCCACAGCCTGGCGCCAGGCACCCCGACTCAGCCCGCCTTCTCTCCCTGCTCAGCGCCGGACCAGTGGGGTGGGCAATGCCAGAAGGACCGCCAGTCCCCCATCAACATCGTCACCGCCAAGGCACGGGTGGATGAAAACCTGGGACCCTTCTCCTTCTCCGGCTATGACAAGAAGCAGAAGTGGACTCTGCAAAACAATGGGCACTCAGGTGGGTCCCGGGTGGACAGGATGGAGGCCTGGGCACTGGTCCAGGGGCCCCTGGGTTCCCTGAGGATGAGGCGGGCACACAGGCCCAGGTCCACTTTGCTGAGGAGAAGCTGGAAGCTCGGAGGGAGGGCGAGGAGAGGGAAGGGGCAGGACAGGCTTTGGAAAGAAGTATTTGCAATACGTCATCACATCAGTCTGGGGCTGGGGGCGGGGGTGTTCTGGGAATGAAGGAACACCATGTGCAAAGGTGTGGATGTGAAACAGCCTGGGAGCTGCACGTGGCTCTGTGTGCATGGAGGACAGAGTGAGGCTGGGAGGGGCCGGGGGCAGGTCACCGAGGGCTGAGGGGGTGGCTAGTCCCCTGAGGACGCCAGGCCACCACGGAGGGGGGTTGGAGCAGGGGAGGGACCCACGGAGTTTCCTGTTTGGGGCAGTGGGAGGTGTGCAGAGGGAGAGGCAGATAGGGGGGCCAGGGAACCGTCTAGGGCTGTGCCACCCATCCTGTCCCCTCCCTCCGGGTCCCAGCCTGAAGCCCACAGAGGGTGGGACGTAGTTGAGGTCTTGGTTGGGTGGAGCTGGGAAGAGTGGTTGGAAGAAGCTAGGGGAGGTGAGTACAGGACTCTGCCCCTCCTGTGCCCTTCAGTGATGGCGTCGCTGGGGAACGGGGCCACAATTGCTGGAGGAGGCCTGGCCTCCCCATACCGGGCCAAGCAGCTGCACCTGCACTGGTCCAGGGTGCTGGATGCAGGCTCAGAGCACAGCCTGGATGGTGATCGCTTTGCCATGGAGGTGAGTGACCCCTCCTGGGGTAGAGCCTTGGCTGGGGAAGGGGGTCCAGCCCCCACAGTTTCCCTTTCCTTCTCTCTCACCTCCCACCAGATGCACATAGTCCATGAGAAAGAGAACAAGAATGAGGCCCAGGACCCCAAAGACGAGATTGCAGTGCTGGCCTTCCTGGTGGAGGTAGGGCCCGTCCGCCAGGGGCTGCTTCTTAGGATCCAGAGACCCGGGATTCGAGCCAAACAGGAGGGGCCTGGGGAGGCCCCTTGTTTCTCAGTGACTTGTACGCCCTCCGGGGCCCGGGGGGTGGGGGGTGGCGCGGAGCTCAGAGCCTCTCAGAGTCTCAGATGCAGAAGCTGCCTGCCCTCCCTACCCCCAGACCAGGAGAACACATTGGGGTCACCACCAGCTCCCCACTAGCCCCTCTCAAGCTCCCTCCCCTCCTGTTCCAGGCTGGATCCAAGAATGAGGGCTTCCAGCCGCTGGTGGAGGCCTTGTCTGCTATTCCCAAACCCAGTGAGTCAGGAAGTCCAGGAGGGGGAGCCTGGGGGTGATGGGAGGGGTGGGGACTTGTTCCTCCAAAGGGGGGCCGGGCTCTCAGAGGGAGGTGTGTGAGGGGGGATCAGCGGCTCGAGAACCCCCTTTTCCCCTCCACTGACAGCGCCCTTTCTCCACCCCACTAGTGATGAGCACCACAATGACGAAGAGCATCAGCCTGTTTGACCTGCTCCCTAAGCAGGAGAAACTGAGGCACTACTACCGCTACCTGGGCTCGCTCACCACACCGGGCTGCGATGAGAAGGTTGTCTGGACTGTGTTTGCGGAGCCCATTCAACTCCACGTGGACCAGGTACACAGGGCCCGGCTGAGGGCGCAGCCTTCCAGTGCTCAGCTCCCCAAAACGATTTCTCTGGATCCCCCCAGAGGTCCCCTGGGCGGGGATGGGGCACCCCAGGGAGCTGAGGGCCTGCTGGTTGAATGCACAGACACTCCCTGCTGGAGACAGACAAGAAAGGTCCCAGCCATCCCATCTCTGGGGTAAGGGCTGGAGGGGAGAGGCTGCGGCGGGGGTGTCAGAAAAAGGGTTCTAAGGCTGCACCCTGGAAAGGAGGTGGGAGCCGGCCAGCTGAAGGCAGGGGACTCGTGTCCTGGGGGGAGGTGCCTGCGTGGGAGGGCCCGGCCGGTCAGGCGCAGCTGAGAGAGAGTCGGTGTAGCCACAGTGGGAAAACGGGTCATTCCTTCCACAGACGGTCCTCCAGCCCCTATAACACACGAGCCTCTGGGGATACAGCAGTGAGTCAGTCCCTGCCCTCCTGGTATTTTGTTCCCAGACAGTGGTTCTCAAAGAGTGGTCCCTGGGCCCACGGCATCTACATCATCTGGAGACTTGCTGGACATTCAAATTCTCAGGCCTCACTCCTTACTGACGCAGAAAGTCTGGGGGTGCGGCCTGGCAGTCCAGTAAGCCCCCAGGTGACATGCATGCTCAAGTCCCAGGACCATCGTTCTATGGTAACAGTAGTTGTGATCCTGGGCCCTCAGAGCTGTCCACTCGGCTCAGGGAGGCTAGTGGGAATTGAGTGCCACCAGTGCCCAGCACTTTACGTCTCATTCTTATCCACATGGAAACCTGAGAGGTAGGGCTCAGAGGGGCAAGGCGACCGGCCTGGGGTCACACAGCAGGGACACCAGCCCCACCTGTCCCTGTCCCTCTGCAGATCCTTGCATTCTCTGAGAAGCTGTTCTATGACAGTGAGCAGACACAGAAGATGACGGACAACGTCAGGCCCCTGCAGCCCCGGGGGCAGCGCCCGGTGTTCAGGTCCCAGGCCCCCGGCCGACTGCTGCCCTTGCCGCTGCCCGCTCTGCTGGCCCCCACACTCACCTGCCTGGTGGCTGGCTTCCTTCGATGATGGCTCACCTCGGGACACTTGACCTCTGACCTCTGCCCTCAGAGGGCTTGGGCCTCCCTTCCTCTGCTTCCCAGATTGGACTTGGATGATGATTGAAAGAAATATAGATATATTTTTAGAGAAACCTTTCTCAGGTCTGTTTTGAGCTCCCACAACTACCCCTGCCCCGTTCCCCTCAACCTACCCCTGTTCCCCGGAGATGCCTTCGGAGCAGGGACCACGTGGGTGTGAACTCCCTGTCTACACCCCACGTGGAGAGATGCGAAGGCACCCGGGAGCTCCAGCACAGTGAAAGCACCGAGGCCACGCAGAGCCCACGGAGACCCCAGCCAGCACCCTCTCCCCTGTGCTAGCGCCCTCTCCCCTATGCTAGCGCCCTCTCCCCTGTGCTAGCGCCCTCTCCTCTGTGCTGGGCCCGGTGGGCGACAAGAGTTCATTTATTTTCCGAAATACTTCTTGAGTGTCTATGTTCTGGACACTGGGGATGTGGCAGGGAATGAGACAGACGAAAAGGCCTGCCCTCCTGGAGTTCCCATCAATAAAACAGACACATTGTATGATGTCTCAGAAGGCACTGCATGCTGTGGAGAAAGCCAGGCAGGAAGGTGGGCAGGGAGGGCCTCATGGGGAGGGACATCCGGGGGACCTGAAGGAGGCCAGGGAGGAGGCCATCTGGAGCCCGCCGTGTTCAGGCCAGAGGAGGAGGAGGAGGAGGAGGAGGGGGGGGGGGGGAGAAAAGAGACCGGGGGGGGGGGGCGGTGTGCAAGAGGGAGAGGCTGTCGGGGGGGGGGGCCTCGAAGTAGGGGGGCCTTAAAGTAGGATGTTTTAGGGATGCTGGTGTTGGGCAAGAGAGACCGGGAGCTGCCAGAGGGTCTTTGCTTTGTGGAGCTGGGGCTGCAGGGTGGGGCACACGGGGTGCAGGTGGGGGTGCTGCAGTAGCCCAGGAGCTGATGGGTCAGGAAAGGACGGAGAGGAGAGGGAGTCACAGGTGAATCCAAGGGTCCCTGACCTTGCGCTCGGGAGTTGTCCGTGAAGCCCCTACCACCACTCTCCCCACCCCTCCAGTGCGTCTCTAATGATTTTTCCCCCTGGGACCCGCGGAGGGAGGGAGACTGGGGGGAGGGGGGGGGCTGGAAAGCCAAGGGAGAAGGAAATGAGGGCCTCCAGAGCCAGGGTTTGAGGGCCCCAGGCTCTCAGACCTCATCATTCAGGGCAGGGCTGGGTTTGGGAGGAGCTTGCGCCTTGAGACCCAGGGGAAGGGGACAAGAACAGGCCTGCTGGGTGAAGAGGCCTCTGCCCCCCGCCCCCCGGGCCCCCCACCCCCACCCCCGGGCCAGGGCCAGGGTGCTGTGGGGAACACCTCTAACAGGCTCTCTGTCTGGAGGTGGTGGGCTCCCCACAGGGATCCCGTTACCCAGTGTGAGAAGTGAGAAGTAAGAAGCTGGGTCGCGGGAGGGAGCTGGTTGGAGGAGGTGACCTCCAAACCCTCTCTGACCCTGATCCCCGCAGAGTCCCTGACCACCCCCAGCCAAGCCTGGGAAGAGGGAGAAAGGGCTGCTCCCCCTCCCTTTTCCTCTTCGTGACCAAGAATAAGCACCCACCTCCTTTCACTGGTGACCACACAGCTGTGGGTGGCAGGCGGGGAGGAGAGTGCCATTGCATCACCATGGCAACAGCAGGCAGCCTGTGTCAGCGGGGGGTATGTGGACACTGAACCTGTTCTCTTTGGTTCCCACGGCTGCCTGCAGGGGATCTAAGATCTAAGTGGCACACCAACCCCGCCCCCCTCCCCTTCCAGCTCAGGGCTCTCAGAAGTCCGAACCTCCCCTTTGCCCCTTCTACACCCCACCTCCCATCCCGACCCTGCCCTCAAGGCAACATTCAGTGAATAACATGGTAGCAGAACCAGGAAGTCCCAGCTCTTTGCAAGAGACTGGGGAAACTTGGTCTCTCCAACCCCGGGCAGAAGGCACACCGCCCTCCCCCATCCCCCTGACCCCACAATAATAAACAATAATAAACCTGGCCAGTGGGGGCCAGAATGGGCACAGCTTGTCTGGGGCCCAGGGTTCAGGCCTCCTCCCAGCATTCCACCTGCCCTCCCCGAACCTGGAGGCGGGAGCAGATGCCGTCAGCACACCACTCACAGCAAGGTCACTCCTGGCCAGTCACCCAGTGGTGGGCAGCCACCCCCTGGAACTGGCTCCTGCGCCCCGGAGGCTGAGACCGATGGGCAGTCCCTCTCACGTGTGTGATCTTGAGAGCCCCCTCTTCTGAGTACATCCCTCCCCCAGTGCTGCCCGCCACCCTCCGCCGACCCCTCTGGCTCCCACAGTCGCTCAGTGATCATAGGGGGCCATCAGCAGCCCCTTGTTCATAAAGAGGGCCCGGCCCACCCTCAGTCACTTCTCTTCCCGCGCTTGGCTCCCATGCCAGCTCCCTCCTTGGCCGTTATCTGAGGGATTCGGGCCTCTGGACCAGGGGCCAGGTGGGGTCTGCAGTGCCGTGTCCCACCCTGTCTCCACTGGCTGCTCTGTGTCTCCAGCGGGCAGACCTCTGACCCCCTGTTTAGATTTGGCATCTGGGTGGGAGCCAGGGCCTGAAAATACTCCCTGTGTGTTTAGATGATTCTTGGAAAATAAACTTCCCCAATCTTGGCTCTTGGTTTGCACACTCGCTGGCCCTGCTTCCTGTGGCTCAGATCTGACTGTGCAGGGGTGGGAGGGAGGAGTGTAGGAGGGGCAAGAGTATAAGGGTGTATAGGGGCGCAGGGTCATGGGTGGCAGGGTGGTGCGTGCACATAGACACCTGGACCTGTAAAAGCAGCAATCACAAACTCCAGGGGGTGCCTCTGCCAAGACCACACGGTGACTGGTACCATGTGGCGTGACCCTGAGGCGTTGTGCTTATGTGTGGGCTCTGGGCGGGCAGACGTAGGGAAGCCAATGGCCTGTTCAAAGAGAGGGCCCAGGGGCACGGTGGGGTCTGCAGAGCCATGTCCCACCCTGAACGTGGAGGCACGGCTTCCCTGCAGAACGGGCTAAGCGTGGCCTCTGCACCGCGCGGGGCCTAGCTGCCCGTGACCTTGGGAGGAAGGCCAGGCCTATCTCCATGGGTGGGGCGCCGCTCCTGCACCTTGCAGGACACACTTCAAGCCGGCTCTGTTTGTTTATCCGAGAAGGGACAAAGGCATTATCTCCTTTAGAGACCAAGGACTTGTCCCGGGGCCCAGGCGCCTGCCTGGCGAGGGGCTTCCTTTGGGGGGGAGGCTACAGGACAGAGGGAGTTACAGGCTAGTTCCTTCCTCAGCGGCCTGGCCCAGCTCAGAGCGGACACGCAGGAGGCTCTCCATAGTCCAAGTGCTGGCTTCTGCAAGGCCTGGGCGGACAGGAAGAGGGATGGGGGACAGGGAAGGGATCTGAGTACATTTTGGAACAAGATTTAGTCTTTCAACAAACACTGTTATTTCCTCTGTACCGGGGACTGAGGATTCAGGGGGGGAAATCCCGACCTGTGCCCTTCCTCCAAGAGTCCTGACCAAAGGGCAGACACGGGCACGGCGCTACCAGGTCTTTGAAATCCAGGCTGTGTGAGAGGCACGGACACTCCTGGAGCAGGGGCCCCTGAGCCCACAGACCTGGGTTTGAGTCCTCGCCCACTGCTGACTAGCTAGGGAGGTGCTTTGGTAATTTAATTCACCCGAGCCTCAGTTTTCCCATCTGTAAAGTGGGGACGATGATGGCGTTTACCTCATAATGTTGCTGTAAAGATGAAACAAGAAGCCTGGCCAACGGGATGTGTCCAATAATTTATAGTTATCATTACGATTCATTTTGAAGGATAGGTAGGACCTATAGATGGGGGGAAACTGGCCCCTTTCAGGGATGGCCGGGAACCGTGGGTGGAGGTGGGCATTCCCAGGAGCGATACACTGGGTCACCTCTGAGGCGCGTAGCAGACGCCTGTCCTCCTATGCAAATGAGAAACTGCAAGACCCTCGTGGAGCCCACCTCGCCTCTCAGACACTCCCCTCCAGCACGCTAACCCCATGCACAGAACGGTCCACTGAGCAGGCCTCCCAGCCTGACCTTTGCCAGAGTTGCCTAAGGTCACCCAGGACAGCACAGGAGCCGAGGGGCCCAGCTCAGCTCTCACATCCATAGTCCCTGTCAGCACAGGAGCCCAGGACAGCACAGGAGCCCAGGGCAGCTCTGCACTCTCACATCCCTAGTCCCTGTCTTGGTGGGTGGGGTCAGGGTTGGAGTCGGGCTGAGACAATCTGGGCCCTTTCTGCATTCCTGTTGCGGGGACTGTTAGGCTGGGACCCGCCGCCTTTCTCCTTTCCTCCAGCCCTTCCCTGCCCCTGCCCAGCTGCTGCAGGATTCCCAGGATTCCCCCTGTGCCCTCTGATGTGTCCCCCTCTCTGTCACTGCTCTGCCCCTGGCTGGCTGCGGGTGGGCCTGTCCTGTCTGCCTTTGCGGCAGCCTTCCCTTGCCTAGCACATGGTCTGCACCCACCTAGGGTTACCAGAAAAACTTCAATTTCAGATAAACAACAATTTTTCCCCAAAAAATATGTTTTTATTGATTTTAGAGAGAGGGAGAGGGAGAGAGAGAGAGAGAGAAGCATTGATGTGAGAAACATTGATTGGTTGCCTCCCAGACCCACCCCGACGGGGAATCTAACCTTGACCTTACAGTGCACAGGATGACACTCAACCAACTGACCCAGGATAGGCTGGGGCTGAACAACACATTTTTTCTTAGTGTAAGTATATCCCCAAAATTGCATGGCGCACATTTACACTAAAACATTACTTGTTTATCTGAAATCGAAATTCCACTGGGTGTCCTGTAATTGTATTTGCTAGGTTTGGTGACCTACCCCTATCCCACCTGCTTCAGGGAAATAGACCAAGAGAGAAGGGTGAACAAAAGCAGGGCCAAGACTGCACCACTTCCTCCTCTTGGCCATCCCCCTCTCCCTCCAGCTGACCACACCTTCCAGGAACTGATAGCAAACTGGGCACTGGGTTTTTCCCTTCTGGAATGGGTGATTCCTGTGGGGCGGTCAGCTCAGCACACCTCAGAGCGGGTGTTGGAGCAGGCCTTCTGCTTGTAGATTTCCTACCATTTTCCAACAACTTGGGAGAGGCCATTGCCAAGGAAATCTCTTATTCTTGCTCCCTGGGTCTCTGCCTGCCATATATATATATATAATATATATATATAATATATATATATTATATATATATATTTCTTTATTGATTAAGGTATTACATATGTGTCCTTATCCCCCCAACCCCCCCTCATGCCCTCACCTCCCTGGTTCTGCCTGCCTCTTGCCTCTCTGAGCTGGAAGTGCCAGGACCACTGCCCGGCAGCCCAGCTCCCACCCATCATCTCAGCCCCCTCTTGCGGACGCCCCCTCAGCCGGTGCCCCTGCTGCTGCCCCAGGTGGAGTGAGGAGGCTCCTCGTGCAGGAGTTTTATTGACCAGCCCAGGAGAGGCTGGCTAGGTGCAGGACCCCCAGGGTGGAGTCCTGTCCACGTCACGGCCGGGAGTACAGGAGGAACAGGATCCAGACACCACTGGGCAGCTAAGTGCTGTCCAAGCCAGATGCTCTTCCTCCCATTCTGCTCACCTGAGGTCTTGCTACCTTTGGTCGTCATGGTTTGCAGACCCGCTCTGTTACGCCAGGCCTTTTTGTAAGGCACTTTCACCCATGGTCTCCTTTAATCTGACAGCAACCTTGAGAGCATACGCTCCCAGGGCACAGCCTCTTCAGGAGGCAGGGGGTTCATGTGTGGTTTTCCTGGTGGACACTGTGGGGCAGAGCTCAGCGCCCCCTTTAAGAAAGGCTTGTCCTGGCCCGGCCGGTGTGGCTCAATGGTGGAGGGTCAACCCATGAACTAAGAGGTCACTGGTTTGATTCCAGGTCAGGGCACATGCCTGGATTGCAGGCTCAGTCCCCGATAGGGGGCGTGCAGGAAGCAGCCAATCGATGTGATCAGTGTTCTTATCTCTCTGTCCCTCTCCCTTCCTCTCTCTCTAAAAAAGTCAGTGAAAACATAGAAAAACAGAAGAAAGGCTTGTCCTAGCTGTCAGAGCGCAGATGCCTTCAGCTGCCGGCCTCTCCAGGCAGAGGAAACCTCACTCAGGGTCACACTCCTTTCTGCGGAGGCCCAGCCAATGACTGACCCACTGGGACTCCCAAGGGCCGTTCCAGCCCCAGAGCTCTGTAGGGCCAGTGGAGGTTAGCACTGGGCCTGCCCGGCAGTTCACTTCTCCCCTTCTCAGTCCTGCTTCCCCTTCCCCGGGTGTTGCTCCCAGAGGCATTCCTTAACGAACATCCTGCACCCCATTAGCCTCCCGGGGAGGCCAACCTGCAGGACCAGGTGCACCAGTGCCCTGACAGCAGCAGCAGCAGCAGCAGCAGCAGCAGCGAGCACGTAGTAGGCCCTCCGTCAATACTGGACTGGAAGAACTGGGGCAGGCATTGCGGGTCCTGACTCTACACACATAACAGTACCTTAAGAGCAGCGGATGTTTACTCAGGTGAAACTACTTGACATGCTTCCTCTCTCAATCCTTCGGAGGCGGGCGTCTCTATTTTCTCCACGTTCAATGAGGAAAAGGAATCAGGGGGCCCAGGGCCAGCAGGTAGTAGGACTTGGACCCAGACAGTTTGATACTCAAGCCCACCCTCTGATCATCAGCATCCTCGGCCATTTTCCTGAAGGAAACGGAGGCTTAGAAAAGTAAAGGCATTCTCCTTGCCAGCCAGGGAGTGGCCTGCCAGCCCTGCAGTCCTCGCTGCTTCTCTTGGTCTGAGTGCTGCTAGGGAGTCCTTGCCCACAGGGAGCTTGGCTGCAGGAATCACCGAGCCACCCACAGACCCTGGGGTCATGAGCTGTTCCCTAGACCTGTCCTAACCCGCCTTGTGGCTCTTCTCACGAGGTCTACACATCAGCCAGAACCCAGCTTAAGCTCTAGCCGGTTTGGCTCAGTGGACTGAAGGGTCCTGGGTTCGATTCCACAGGTTCAATCCCACTGGGACTCATGCAGGAGGCAACTGATGATGTGGCTCACATCGATGTCTCTCTCTCTCTCTCTCTCTCTCTCTGTCTCTGTCTCTCCCCCTCCCATCCACTCTCTCTTAAAAAAAAAAAAAAAAAATCAATGCAAAACCCAGCGTAAAAGTAACTCCTTCGTGAAGCCTTCCCCAGTCTCTGCTCCCCGCTCCTCCTTCCCCTGAGGTTCACATCAGAGTATGGAAGTGCCAGGCCAGGACTGGCCGCACGGAGGGGAGGCGGCAGCAAATGTTGCAGGATGAATGAATGAAAGGAAAAATGATAGCGAAGCACGGAATTAGCGGGCACCATTCCAGGGCTGGAACTAAATATTTACTTTGTCCATTGGGCAATCCTGATGGACAAGCCTGGTTTTCCGAGTTCTATTTACACCGACTTTCCTTCGGTGACTGACACAATCAACTCGGTTGTGTTACAGTTTGAACAGCTGTTTCCACATGTGGGCCTGGGTGTACAAGGTGCTTGATCCTCGGCTTCCACTGTTCCCCAGCATCCTGGGTCCTCCTCAGAGTTGGCCTCCCAGTCCTTGGGCCTGGCTGGTGACAACCTCCATGAGGTTACAGGTCACACTGGGGTCTCACTCCAGTGTAAGCTGTGGGTTCATGTCCAGCCGGGGCTGAGCCATAGCAGGAGCCCCTGAAGCACATAGGACAGACTTGCCTGGGTCTCCCACCCGAGGAGCCTCCTGGGAGACACCTTTCTTAAGGGAAAGGGGTCAGGGGTGACATGCTGGGTCCAAGGGAAGCTTCAGAGTCCGAGGGAAGAGGGACTTGGAGTTGAGTGTGGTGTCTATCAGTCAGCCTCGGGGTCCCAGTGGGGTCAGAGGGAGATGGAAGTGGCATATGAAGATGGAAAGAGCAATTTCACCCAAACACTGACACTCCTTTGGGGACACTCCAGTAAGTGGAGTATGAGGGCCAGTGAGCAGTTCTGACCCCGGAGCCCAGGCTGTGAGGGGATGCCTGGGGGCAGTGGTGATGTTGCATGAGGGGTACCCGGAAAACTGGGTGGTCTCACCCAGCAGACACCACCTGGGAGCGGAAAGGACTCACTTAAAACACATTTGAGATGCTCTCCGAAGGTGCCGTCATTGTAGAGGAAGAGGGAGACTTCTCGGGGGTAAGAGTAAGATCCAATGCCCTGGCCGGTGCGGCTCGGTTGGTTGGAGCAAGGTCCCGTGCACTGAAGGGTCGCAGGTTTGACCCCCGGTCAGGGTGCATATAGGAGGTGACCAATCAATGTGTTGTTTTTTTTCTCTCTCCCTCTAAAATCAATAAAAACATATTAAAAAAAACCCAAAAATGACCCAATGGAACCTGCGTCATCACAATGAGTGACCTTTCATTGAGCCTGTGGCCGGAGCAGCACAGCTGGCAGGAAGCTGGCTCCGTGGGGCCGTGTGGAATTTGGTGACAGTTTAAGTTCAGGGCGTGGGGTGAGGCCGGCCTGTGCTCTAAGATGAGGGGAGGGCTTCCTTGTTGAACTGTCAATGCAAACAGGATGACTGACGGAGTGTTCTACCCACGGCCTGGCCAGGTGCCGTGGCATGTTCCACCCCCAGAAGCCTGTTACATGGGCAGCGGAGCAGGCCCTGATTTCAGCACTTCCTTTTAGGTCAGTTAGAGAGTTTAGATTTTCCTCCGTATTTATACTGGTTATTTCCCCAGTTCCAAATTAGGTGTGTTTTCTCTCTCTCTCTCTCTCCCCACCTCTCTCTCTCTCTCTCTCTACATATATCAGTTTTGGATTGAGGCCTGGTATTTCCACTATCATCAAAAAGGAGAGATGAGAACAGCTGGCATGGTTCAGTGGTTGAGCGTCGACCCAAGAACCAAGAGGTCACAGTTTGATTCCCGGTCAGGGCACATGCCCGGGTTGCATGCAGGGGGCAGCCAATCAATGATACTCTCTCATTATTGATGTTTCTCTCTCTCTCTCTCTCTCTCTTCCTCCCTTCCTCCCTTCCTCTCTGAAAGCAATATAAATAAATATATATTTTAAAAAGGAGAGATGAGAAAAACCAAAGTTGGGTTCATAAAGAAAGGCTGGGGGAAGACAAGGGCTGCCCCTTTGGTCTCAGCACAGCCAGGAACGAATGGAAGGCCGCTGAGGAGTCTGCCTGCTGTGTGAGGGGCCTGTCATGACGGCCGGATGGACATGTGGTATTTGGTTTAGAGCCGGGGCTTCTGGGCGCAAACACCTGGGTATAAACAGTCAGACTCAATTGTTATCCCTCCCTTCCCAGGAAAGGCCAGGAAGGAAAAGGCCTCAGCTTTAGGCATTGTCCTCGGTGGGTTAAACAACGCAGGTAGCCCAGTCTGGCAGGGGGCCAGTGGGGAGCTAGGGAATCTCATGGCTGCGGTGACTGGTGGCGGCCTTCCCAAGAACAGCTCATTAAATCCTTGTCTTTCCCGTCCTGCCATCCTGCCTCTGAAACTACCACATCCCTGCTAAATCCTCAATAAAATTACTATTAAAAAAAAACAAAACTGGAAGAGAAAGAAAAGATACTATCAGACATTTCAAAGTCCAGTTTGGAGCTCGAGGCCTTGACCTGACTAAGCCCTCTCTCGCCCTCCCTGGGTCCACCTCCCCTCCTACACTCCCTTCCTACCTCGGTCCAGCTCCTATAGTCCCTGGGCCACTAGAGAGAAGAGAGCAAACCTAGGATGTCCGTCTCCCTGGAGTCACTCCTTGGCTATTCGCTCCCAAGTTTTTCATCTTCCAGGGAGGGCAAGGAGGCTGCTATCAGGACACCCACTTCCTTTCCTTAGCAACAATACTTTGCATTTGCATAAGTGTTATCAGTTGTAAAAGGATTTCAGCATTATCAGCTGTAAAGGGTTTCACCTTCACTTTCTTATTCAGTGCGTATAACACTATAAGGGAGTCAGGGTTATGACTCTCGTCACAAACAAGTCACTGAGGCTCACAGTGATAGACCAACTTGACAGGAGTTGCTAAGCTGTGGATTCAGGGGAAGGGGAGGGGTGGTCTAGAAGCAGCCAGATTAACCCCGGTTTGAATCCAACCTGTATCTGGTGTGATACTTTGGGCAAGAGACTTAACCTTACTGAATCTGTTTCCTCATCCATAAAAAGAGATGATAATGCACTCTCAAAGAGCTGAGGTGAGCAGTACACAATCAATGAAACATGCATAGCAAGGTCTGGCCAGCGTGGCTCAGCGGTTGAGCATCAACCTATGAACCAGGAGGTCATGGTTGGATTCCCAGTCAGGACACATGGCTGGGCTGAGGGCTCAATCCCCAGTGAGGGGTGTGCAGGAGACAGCCGATCAATGATTCTCTCTCATCATTGATGTTTTTCTTTTCCCCCTCTCTGAAATTAATAAAAATATATTTTTAAAAATGCACAGCATGGGTCTGGCAAATAGAGGTCCATTCAGTGTCTAAGTACCCTCTCCAACTTTTCTTTCAGTTCCAAGCGCAGGACTAACGTTTATTTCACATAGTAGGTACTGTGGATGAAAAGGGGTGCTGTAATAGATCTGACTGAAAGTAACCTCACCGGGTGATCTATTCATAAATTCCTAACGGGCTGGTCATGGTGAAGAGTCACGCCCCAGGCTTAAAACTTGTTTAGTAAAAGGTTTATCTTTGCCTGAAGCAAGCACTGTCCATTGTTTATTGTGCATCTAGGTAACACACTTAAAGAATGTTTTTATTGATTTTAGAGAGGAGAGAGAGAAACATTGATATGAGAAACAATGGTCGGTTGCCTTCCGTACATACACACACTGACCAGGGATCAAACCCACAACCTGGGTGTGTGCCCTGACTGGGAAATCAAACCGGCAACCTTTCCGTGCCTGGGACGTTGCTCAACTGAGCCACCGGGCCAGGGGTAGGTGACACGCTTTTGAAATAGCTCTTTTTCAGACCTTCGGAAGTGTAACCACACTCAAGAGAGCACATAATCGTAACTATCCTGTAATCCAGTGGTTTTCAACCGGTGTGTCGCAAGCATTTTTAAAACATGCAATACCTGATGATTTAGCCAGGGGCACTGACCTCATTCCCCTTAGATCAGTGGTCGGCAAACTCAGTAGTCAACAGAGCCAAATATCAACAGTACAACGACTGAAATTTCTTTTGAGAGCCAAATTTTTTAAACTTAAACTATATAGGTAGGCACATTGTTATTAACTTAATTAGGGTACTCCTAAGCTGGCCTTTGCTAAAAATGTCCTCAATCTGATTGAGGTACATTCGCTGAGGTCGACCCCTTCCAACTCTCCCATCCACACTCATCTTGTATACTTGTTTCATCTATCTCCTTTCGTTCATCCTCTCTATATGTCCAAACCATCTCAACATACCTTCCTCAATCCTCGACACTACATCTTCTTTCACTCCACAACGTTCCCTAAAATTAACTTAATAAACTTTAAAGTTTTAAGTCTTAGTTAAACTATAGGTACGTTGAATAAAACTTGATATCATACTTAATAATGATATTATTTATTGATAAAATTAAATTCCTTCCAATTTACCTTACAATATCCATAAAATTAAATCATGACAATGACTGACATGTGAACAATGGCCTTGCATCTCCTTGGAAAGTTTGGGTAAGTCAGGTTTGTATGTTGTTGTTTTTAATTTTAGGCAGATTCCAGGTTCTCATCAATAAGACGACTTCTCAATTTACTCTTGATAAGGTTCATGCTTGAAAATGATTGTTCACATAAATATGTAGACCCGAATAAGGAAAGAACAGCAAATGCTAGTTTTTTTCAGTTGATTATATGAGTCAGGAGTACTATTCCAGGTCTTTCAAAGCAGACCACTTGTGCTGTTCACATTTGTTTTTCTCTAATATTTCTATATCAGCACAGAGACGTTCAAATTTCGAGCTCCACAGTTCTTTGTGGTTTTTTTTTTTTAAATATTTTTACTGATTTTTTACAGAGAGGAAGGGAGAGGGATAGAGAGTTAGAAACATCGATGAGAGAGAAACATCCATCAGCTGCCTCCTGCATGCCCCCCACTGGGGATGTGCCCGCAACCAAGGTACATGCCCTTGACCGGAATCTAACCTGGGACCCTTCAGTCCGCAGGTCGACGCTCTATCCACTGAGCCAAACCGGTTAGGGCTCTTTGTTTTTTAAATCCAGCAATTGTATTTCAAAGTTGCCAATGTCAATATTAAAGGGAGAAAAATTTAATTCTGTTACAGTAGCGTCGCATTGCTGTTTCTGAATTCCTGAAACCTGTTGAGAAAAGCTTCCCTCATATTTAAAAGTGTTGTTTTGAAATAGCAAATGTCAATATCAGAATTATTTTCTTGGCGATGTTTCAACAGGCTTGGAAAGTGAATCAGTTTCTCTTTCAAAAGCTTGAGCAAAAAGAGATAATTTGTTTTCGAATAACTTCTTCTAACATTGAAAAAACTGTGTTTCCTTTCCCCTGTAGTTTACGATTAAGCTGATTTAGATGAGACGTAACGTCTACCATGAAATAAAATTTTTGGATCCACTGATAGTTCGTTAGTTCTGGATAGTGTACACCCTTCTCAAGGAGAAATGCTTTAATTTCTGTTAATAAGGAAGTGAGACGTTTCAAAATGTTTCCTCTTGATACCCAGCGTACCTTGATATGCAGCAGAAGATCTACGTACTCACTCTCCATTTCAACTCCTGCATGAGTAGCGCGCGCCTCCCCTCCTGCGCCGTGTCTCCCGTCGCCCGACTGACACCCCCCCACTTCTTCTAATGCCACTTCTTCAAAATAGACTCGCCCAGGCCGAAAAACGACTTCTGCCACAAGGTTTCAATTGCACTGTACGTGCGCGCCCGCATAGGGTATTTTGTGGAAGAGCCACACTCAAGGGTCCAAAGAGCTGCATGTGGCTCGTGAGCCACGGTTTGCCAGCCACTGCCTTAGATTATCAAATAAAAAAATGACAACAGCCAACACAATAGCCGTCTGGTGTGAATGAATCAAAATTATATCTATTTGGATCTGGCCGGTTTGGCTCAGTGGACAGAGCATCAGCCTGCGGACTGAAGGGTTCCAGGTTCGATTCCGGGCACATGCCCGGGTTGTGGGCTCGATACCCAGTGGGGAGCGTGCAGGAGGCAGCCGATCAATAATTCTCTCTCATCATTGATGTCTCTCTCTCTCTCTCTCTCTCTCTCCCTTCCTCTCTGAAATCAATAAAAAAATATTTTAAAAAATTATATCTCTTTTTTTGGTCAGATTAGCAAAACAAACAAACAAAAAACAAACCACACATTTTTTTGGCATGCCACAGAATTTTAGTGATTAGTTTATGTGTGCCATGAGATGAAAAAGGTTGAAAATTGCTGCTGTAATCCAATCCCCACCTTGCTTTCTCCCACCTTCATGTAATCTTCCTTACATACCCTCCTTAATTCCAGATGCATAAATGAAATTGCAATGTCATTGCCTGAAGCGTTTTTCTCAGTCTGTTGAGATCTTGCTTCCAGGCATATCCTCTGGTTCAAATACACTCATAAAACTTTTCTACAGGTTTGAACAGTTCTTACAGGGACAGTGCTCAACGAACTGTTTGATATATGAGTGATTACCTCTCCCTTCTCCATTTCCCCTACCTCCCATAGTGAGAGGATGTTTATTACAGCTCCAAGCCCAGGGAGCTCTGCAAACAGGGAGTGGCAGCGGTGACTTTCTCCAGCTGGCACAGTGGAAGGCCACGGGCCCTAGGCTGGCTCCCTGCAGAGGCCCAGGTATTACTGTGGCATCTGCAGGGAGGGAGGCTGACTGACCTTCACCGTAGTTGGCTGACTTTTCTTCCCCATCTAGATGCACTGAGAGCAGCACAATGGGTTCAGAAAGGTTCCCTCTGCTGCCAACGTGACTCCCAGCAGACCACAGGGAATCGCTGCTGTTGCTGGAACAACTGTCCGAGAGCTCTGGGCCAGGAGCAGCACTGCATGACCGACTTTCTGAATGCTTGGAGGTCCAAGCGACTGTAGTGGCCATTTGAGCGAGAGCCCTCATAGGTTGATCAAGCAGCACACCGCCCTCAACTCTTACTTCAACCTGAGCAACTCCAACCTCGTCTGCTTTAGGAATGGTCCTTCAGATAAAATGTAGATGGAAGAAAGGATCCAGTCCCAATGCTGTTTCAAAATAAAAGCTGACCTAAATGCAACCCCTTCATTATTCACAGAGGGGCCTCAGGTGCACAGGAGACAACTGACCTGCTCAAGGTCATACAATTCTGCAGGTGTAGACCCAACACTACAGGCTATATTTCTAGTCTACCGCTTTCTGTGGGGTCATGACTGCCCCGAAATTGGGGCTATAGCAGCCTCTGGCGACCACAGGCATCTCCTGATCCTTTCTGGAAGACCTCCTCCTCATCCCCAGCTTGGAAGTCCTCTTCTTCCCACCGGATCTATAATCACAATGAGCACTACGATTTAGCCATGATCAGCAGAGGACCCTGCTGTGAACTGAAGGAGTGCTCTCCCTCCCCCCACGCCTTCCCTGCGGCTCCCAAGCCCACTCACCTTCCTGGGCCCTCCTCTCCTCTCTTCTCTAGGCCACCTCATCCAGGACGGGGCTCCTCTCTCTGGCATGCTTTATCCCTTTCCAAGGCCCTTCTAGTTTTTCTCCCACCTCCGGCCTGATTCCTTTTTTGTTTTCCGTCCACTTACTTGATCACCTTGGAGCACTTTAAGCTTGGTATCCATCTGTGTTTCTCTTGGGCTTGTGGTAAGGCCACAATATCAACCAAGAGAAATTTCAGCAAAAGTGGATTGTGTGTATGAAAAAGAGAAAGTTAAATTATAGCAAACAAAAACTTATTTATAATAAAATGGTCTTACATAGATTAGGGTGTACTTCAGTAAGCCATATGAAAATGTTTCACAACCACACCAAAGCACTTGGCAATGTGAAGCACTTATTTTAACTGGTCTGACTTCAAAAGCCTTCATAACCAGGTTTCTGCCTGCTTCTACTTCTATCTTCTATCTTCTACTATGCTCCACCTCACCTCAATGCAGCTCTAACAGGCCTGCACAGCCTCTGCAAGGCGAGACCTCTGCTCCCTTGTCTAGAGTCCAAGCATGTCAAACTCGCAGCCGCTGGGCCGCAGGCCTTGTTTACATATATGAGCCTAGACTGCTAGATGGTTCTGCTTGCTTCTGACAAAATCCTGACCTCACTGCATGGTGTCACTCACTTCCCTTCCCGTTGGTTTTCCCTAAGGATTCTGTCAACAGCCGACTGTCTAATGTCCTCAGTCAGCACTTCATCAGAGACAATTATATCTAGGGAGCTTTAGTTAATTACTGTTAACTCTTCCTTACACATATGCATATGCTTATCATCTTTCCCTAATTAGACTGGAAGTAATGATTCATTTTCTGGAGCAGTGGTTTCCATAAATGCAAACTGGCTACCAAAGATCTCCCCTGAGGAACTCATTAAAATGCAGATTCTTGGGAAGATGAGCTCATAAATCTGGGTGTGGATAGGCACAGAACACAGGTGTAATGTAACAATGGGTGGAACCCTGGAACCAGCACCTTTAACAAACAGTTTATGATACAGATGAATTGCCAGGTTGGAAACTGCAGCTCCCAGAGAATCTAGCACAAAGCTCTGTACCTATAATGTGCTCACACGGTAGCTGAAGGCTTCTGGGCTGATAATGAATTTGATTTTAACAGTATTGTTTTATTAAACCTGTGTTGTTTCCCTGAGGAAGGAATACTACTGATACCTTATAGGTGTCAGGCTCTGTGGCTATTCACATACATTCTCTTTTCCTTATAACCTTTAGGAACAAAGTGGTATTCTTATTGGCATGAGAAGTCTGAGTCTAAGGAACTTGTTTTAGGTTACAGCAGAACTAGAATCTGACTTCTTACCAGACGGCAAAAACTGGTGGCTTATAGTATCTGGTTTGCAGATACATTTTATTTGGACAGTACAATGTTTAACCTTTAAAAAAAACTAATGGCCAACATTTCTAAATTGGATATTTTGTATTAATAGCTGGATTTCTGGCTTCTCTTAAGGGGACCAAAAAAAAAAAAAATGATTGGTAACACTGGGGTCCACATTCCTGTATGGCAACAATTAAGTGGAGCCTTTTCAGTGGTTCTCAATCTTCTGGTCCTTTAAATACAGTTCCTCATGTTGTGGCCTAACCATAAAATTATTTTCGTTGCTACTTCATAACTGTAATTTTGCTACTGTTATGAATCGTAATATCTGAAATGCAGGATGGTCTTAGGCGACCCCTGTGAAAGGGTCGTTCAACTCCAAAGGGGTCTCGACCCACAGGTTGAGAACCGCTGCTTTAGATGGATGTGGACTAGAACTCACCAGAGTCCCCGCTAGCCCCCATCCTCATCCATGGCTGGGCCTGCTTCTCTTACACTTTGTTCCCAGCCTGGTCCCTATAGGCCTCTGAGATTGAGGCCCTTTCACTCTTATTTATTATCCTGCTTCTCATTGTTCAGGAAGTTTGGTAAACCTACAGACAGCCCCCTTTACTTGTTCTGTCTTGTATGGGTCTCTGATCACAGAGGTGTGTGCATTTTTTACTGTAATTTCAATACTAAGAAACCTGCTGGTACATCAAGGAAAACTGGGATCTTTGGTCCTTAAACTACACATTCTGGCCCTGGCCTAGTAAAAGTCTGTATTTCATCTTTAAAATAGTTGGGGAAAATATGGCAATTAATCTACTTCAATTCAATGGGGTCTGCCATGAAGGAATCTATAGTGAGCAATGCTGCCAAGGGATGGAGATCCCGTGGGTAAGTGCCACCTCAGCCAGAGAAGCTGGGAGATGGACGCTCCCTCTCACTTTACAAGGCCATTCAGAAATAAGCAATAAATGCTTACCCATCTCCACAAGCTGGTCCTTTCCAAGGCTGCATTTAAAAAGCCAGGGACACAGGATGACACCTTAGAAGATGTGCTTTCTGATGACTTTTTGGATCCCTTTTCTGTTTGTTTCTTTAAACAAGCTACCATTGCTGCTGATTCAACATGTTTCATTCTATAAATTTTTAATGTGTATTCCCATTTTTGGAGAATGTGAGCAGAGAGTTTGGTAGCATCAGTATAGCAAGCAAGTAAAAAAATAAATCTCTGCAAAACAGAGTGAATCTCATGGGGCTAGGACTTCACATTCATTGACAACTTACCAAGAAACGGCGCCAGCCATTTATATACTTCATTTACTTAATATAAGCCTGAGAGGTAGGTATTCTAATTTTAAAGGTAAACAAACAGGGGCTGATGTTGAAGGACCCACAGCTCCAAATCTTCCACCCTTCTCAATGCTGCCGAATGCCTCTTTGGAGACCTTCCAGAGACAACCAGGGACATTCCTGGTTTCTCAGCACTACCTGGAAACAGGATCATTTCAAGGCATTATACAAATAAGAGGTCTTACTCTTCTTCACCTTATCCCCTAATCTGCATGAAGCTACTGTAAGACCTCCTTCATCAATTCTCAGTTCACCTGCTGTCTATGCTTCTCCCAACACCCTTCCATATCTTCAAAATAATTTCCTAACAGGGATGTGAGCCAAATTTAAAACAGTGTAGATACCTTGCTCTACCTCCACCACAGTTTCCATTCTTTCAGAGATGAAGTATCTACTCTCTAAGTCAGGTATTATTCAAGTAGGGGAGTTAAAACAAGGTCAAAGAGAGAAAGGCTGAAGGATTGGACTTTTTTTTGGTGTTTACTTATATAGAGGAAAAATAGCACATAAATGCAGCCACAGTATTTAATTTGTTTGGATAATAGTTACAGATAAACAGATACACTCCATATATAATTACCAATACTTTTTTATACAGTTCATATTTCAGTACATCAACACTATTTTATTTACACTCTATGTACATTAACATATTTCTAAAGTCAGTGCATTGTCAACAAGTTTTATACAGTAATTTACAAGGTGAATGTAGTTAATAGTTAATTTAATAAATTTTCCGCTAGTCATGAATTAAAAAAATTAATTACAACCAATATAACAAACATAGATCAAACAACATTAGTAGATTGTGCTACCTGTTTAAATAAAACATCTGTAAGGAAATTATTTAAAATCTTCCATTTTTTTCATGGGACTTGTCCAGGTAGGAATGGGCAGATTTTATATACTGAAAATCATGAAACTATAAAGTATGTATTTTGTCTGACTTCATCCCATTATTCCATTTAGGCCACTGTTTCCAACTTGCAATTATAGTCTCTGAATAGGGTTTCAACTTAGGAAGGCGTTTAAGACAACCTTTCCAACTGCTCTGAGAACTGGATAATAACTAGCCTCAGATATCAGAACATAAATGCTGAATTACTTTGGTACCTACTGCTTATGAGGAAGAATGGGAAATGGAATCTGACAATTAATGAGAACCAACTTCCAGGGTCCATATGAATACAAAAAGACTGAAGAAAAAAAAGTGAAATATTTACTTTGAATATATATTTTTATAACAACACATGAAAAACGATGCTGCCTGAAATAAATAACATTTACATTTTTGTTCCAGTCTTGAATTATCAGAGGAAAAAATAAAGTGAGCAAAGAAACAAAACTTTTGAAGACTACTACTGGGAAATTTAAAAAAAAAAAAAAAAGACAAACCCCCAAAACAAAACAAAACAAAAAAAAAACAAACTGGACATGCAAACAAAATAGAAGTTTACTTTTAAAACCACCAATTTCATTAAAAATACACACTATCAATGTTTGAAAACAGATTGAATCTCATGGGGCTAGGATTTCACATTCATTGACAACTTACCAAGAAACGGGATGTATTTTGTTTTTAAACTGAATATGATGGGGGAAAACACCCCATTCAAGTTAATGTATAGCCCTTATAGCCATCAAATATAAACAAGTCTTGAAAAGTTCATTTGTATGTACTCTCTCCTTTTTAAAGTGCAAAACAAAGAAACAAAGAAAAATAATCACTAATTGTGAAATACCATTTAGCTTTGATGCCATTTCCTTCTCAGAAGCTTTTTGTGCAACACGTGCAAGTGAAGATGGTGCAAATATTGGCAACTGCCCACCATACTCAGCAGCAGGAGTGGAGCACATTTTTGAGGACACGTAAAGTATCCCCCAAAGTAAGATGCCTCTATCTGAGAGGGCCACTTTAGCTGGATTCCCAGGATGCTTTCTTTTTCTTTATAGAGTCTTCCAACCAAGGCCCTGGGTAGAAGGCACACAGCCCTTAAGAGATTCTTAGACTGACTGACTACTATATATGGCTCTGCCACCATGACTGGTTGTGTTTCAAACACAAACACAACAAAAATAAAAAGCAAGAAAAGACATAAAAAGACTGGGAAAATGCTTTAAAAAACAAGTGGAAAAATCTGTGTCCATGCCATAAGAATCCTTTGCACACCTTCATGATCTTGCTTTCTCCATCTTGTCAATATAATGGAATAAAACTTTAGGAAAAAGGAGGTAGCATGTCATGTCGTCCCGAGACAACACTATAACTTTTTGTTTTACTTTGACTCCAAGGAAATTCTTAGTATTTTGTTATAATTATTGGTAAACTCTATACTCACTACCTATTTGTTCACATCTGGACAAGCACAATTTAGTTCTTATTTGGTCCCAGGTGGCTGGTGCCAAACCCTTTTGTTTACAGGCTAATGGTGGACTCTGCCTGAAAGTTCTCTACCAGAGAACTTGTGTGAGATATTTTCAAACAAAACTATTACTACTGTTATGCTAACTGCTATTTTAATTAGGACTGTTATTTGTGCTTCAGGGTCACAGGATAAAAATAACTACCTTTAGTTAGCTTGCCTTTCAGGGACACTTTTGCCAAATGTTAGCTACGGGGAGTCATCTCCCTTACCACCAGACTGTCTAGCAGCCAGAGTGGTAGCTTACTGTAAAACACAGTACTTTTTATAATCAGACTCAAAGTCTTCATCCATGCTGCTTGTGTCTGCCATCTTTTTGCCATCAACCTTTGGCAGAAATTGTGCATAGTCCATCCCCTTCTGCTCATAGAAAAGAATGTAGGCAGAGTCGGTGTCAATTTCATCAGGGTGAAGTTCCTAAAGGGATAAGAAAAGTCTTTAATAATAAAAAAACCACCACTCTACTGGCTCTTAATCCTTGCCAGGAAAGTGAAGACCAAGCCTCTTCAATTACTAAACATGTTTGCTTCCAATTAGCTTAACATTTTGGCTGTCTCATACCTGCCCCCAAAATAAGCCTCATTATTTTTAGTGTTTGTTTTAGGGAAAATATTCTGACTACAGACACGTTAAAAAGAATAACCAATACCCCCCCACCCCCATCAAATTCTAATAGCTCAAAAGACAAGAGCTTTTAATCATTAAACAATACTTTTTTCCCCTTACTATTCATGTGTGTTTTCTTTAATGTGTTTTTATTTTTAGAGACAGAGGAAGGGAGAGGAATAGAGAAATAGAAACATTGATTGGCTGTCTCTTGCACGCCCCCTACTGGGTATTGAGCCCACAACAGTGGCACATGACCTGACTGGGAATCAACTGTGACCTCCTGATTCATGGGTTGACGCTCAACCACTGGGCCATACCAGCTGGGCAATTACTCATGTTTTCATTCTCTCCTCTGCATATCACTTTTGTTCCTTTAATACTAAAGGCATCTAGCCCTCGCCTGTGTTTCTCAGCCTATGCACCGAAGGGTCACAGGTTTGATGCCTGGTCAAGGACAGGTATCTGAGCTGCAGGTTTGAACCACAGCCCTGGTTGGGGTATGTGTGGGAGGCAATCAATCCACGTGTGTCGCTCTCACTTCGATGTTTCTCTCTTTCTCTCTCTCCCCACCCCCACTCTCCCTCCTTCCTCTACTCTCTCTAAAAAAAATCAATGGGAAAAACATCCTCAGATAAGGATTAACAAAAAAACAAACAAGCAAAAAATACTAAAGGCATCTGTATATGGTTTCTAACAGAAATATCTATTCCATTTAGGAGAAAGTCCATTATTTAAACAAATATCTCTGAGAATTGTTGACATTTTTGTTTTCCTTTATTCGAAGATTAGGGATATCTACCTTACAGCTGCTGTCATTGTAACAGTACCACTTGCTGTTTGGGTTTTTGGCATAAGTGACGTAATGGCCCCCGCCCAGAATTCCTGAATGGCACTGTAAGAGAAGAAAGTGGAGGTATGTTAGTAGTTGATAGAACTGGTCAGGGGACACTACTAGGATCTGATCAGGAAAACATTAATCATTTAGGTGGTCAAGAAGGAAAGTTTGGGAATCATCTATCTTTTTCCCAAAAATCAAAATTCAAAAGTCCCAAATCTAAATATTTTGTAGTTGCAATTATTTGTTAGAAAGCAAAAATCCCTTGGGAGCACACAATTGTGAATAACTCAAACCTGTGACTCCAGTAATAATAATTACATGACTATAACCATTTACTCTGTGAGCATCTTGGGTTTTATCTGGAAGGCCAAGATACCTACTGCTAACTTTGTTTATCACCAAGCTCAATGCCTAGGAAATAAGCAAGCACTGAAAAAAATGAATGAATGAATGAATGAATGATGAACAAATCACTGAAAAATGTAGGCCATTCTGAAAACCATACAATAAACCACTTACCGAAATTGCATATAGATTATAAATCGGATTAACACGAATATCTTTTCTTTGGTCATCGGTGATGTCTTCTTCACTGTGGTTTTCAAGCTGACCATTGCTGTAGCCATTGCCACAGACACTGCCATATGCCTCATGTTCATAAAGAAATCCATTGGCCAAAGCTACTTCGTGATCCTGAGGGGTAACCAGCTCAGGTTGGCTGCCCCCCAGCATGTGCCCTTGGCTCAAGGCATCAGCCAGCTCACAAACATGCACAGTCCCATTCTCTTTGCTGGCATCCAAGTTCTCCTTACTACTCGTCAGTTTATTTTTGCTGCCAATCTGGGGTAGTCGAAGCCTCCCTTTGCTCCTCCCTAAAGTCCGTGGGCTGCTGTTAGGGCTGCTGTTTTTGCTGGAGGGACAGCTGGCTCCACCTTTTCTTGATGAAGAAGGCGAACCTGTCAAAGGGAGAAGGAAAGATTCATAAAACCCAAATGCCACAAATTAAGCTAGCCACCAGATGGTAACTTTGAAGCCACCTTCACAAGTATACACATAAAGGTATAAAGACTGGGAGTCCTGACTGGCTACTTTTTAGTTCCTATTATGTAGTCAATAAGTTACAGTCTTGTCTTCCTCAAATACAAGCCCTGAAAATGCAGCAATGTCCTGAAAATGTAAATTACCATGTAGGAACTTAGAAAATAGCAGAAAGGTGATTCAGGTCAGATTTAGTTTAAAACAATATTATTAGACTAAGGCCCCAAGGAGTTTTACAAATGTATTTTCTTCTCTGTCTTGTATGTAAACTTAGATTAAAAATACAATCACTAATTATTAAGCACTTACTATTGCTAAGCATGGTATTGGAAACTCTCTATTATCTTCACCTCTCACAACAAACCTGTAAGGTAGTGAGCCTTAAACTTTTTTGGTCACAGCCCCACCCACTTCCTTATATACCCTTAAAAGTTGCTGATGACCTCTAGAACGTTTCTTTTATGGGTTATATCTATCAATATTTACCATTCTAGGAATTAAAATGGAGGAATCTAAAAAATAATATACAAGCACATATTTCACCGATATTAGCACAGCATGCTGGATCTGACTTCACCATACACTTGTGAGAGAATGACAGTGAAAAGGTACATAATATCTTTTTTTTTTTTTAATATATTTTATTGATTTTTTTTACAGAAAGGAAGGGAGAGGGATAGAGAGTTAGAAACATCGATGAGAGAGAAACATCGATCAGCTGCCTCCTGCACATCTCCTACTGGGGATATGCCCGCAACCCAGGTACATGCCCTTGACCGGAATCGAACCTGGGACCTTTCAGTCTGCAGGCCGACGCTCTATCCACTGAGCCAAACCGGTTTCGGCTGTACATAATATCTTATTATTTTTATGAAAATAGTTCTAACCCTCCAGGCCCTCAGGGACTCTATAGGGGTTCCTGGACCACACTTTGAGAACCTCTGCCGTAAGGGAACAAGAATGACAACTACCATTCATGCTTTACTCCTGACATTAAATCCTCACACTCTGTGAACTTAGTATGATCTCCATTTTCTACATAAAAAATAGATGCAGGGAGGCTATATCTCTTGCTAAAAGTCACATAGTTCAATTCTAGATAGGTCTGATTCTAGATAAGTTTGTTCCATCTCATTAAGCTGTTGCTCTAGAGTGGAAGGGACAGGAAAACATGCAGTCTACAGGGGTCCTGGGAGAGCTCCCCTCAGGGCGCTATCTGGGTTTCAGGAGGTTCCTAGGCTTCTTCACCTTTAGGGCTACTGATGATGTTTGCGCTGAGCGAGGATGGGCTTTTGCTCAGGCGCACATCCTCTTCCCCAGCGGAGTTCTGGGCATCCATTTTCTTCACCTCTCCTGTCGGAACCCTGGTCTCACAGAAGTCATCCCCCTGGGGTGTGAGTGGTTTCCGCTGGCAGAGAGCCGGGTTTCTTGGTACCAAAAAAGCACTAGGGTCAAAACTTTCACGAGGAAATTTAACAATTTTCTGTGACTTTATCCATCGGCCATTTACAAATTGAAATCTTTTAAGATGAATAATCTGGAGAAGAAAAGGTAGAAAACACTAGGGTTAGAGGGTTCCAAAGATACAAAATAGATCTAATAAATGTGAATGTTCAAGAATATAGAACATAACATTTTTTCAAAAAAATATATTTTATTATGTAACACAGTTATCAGTAGGGCCACTGCCCTTTAGCTATATGGTTACCATGGTAATCTCCCTAATTTCATATCCTTTGTATATCCGAAACTCTCTTTCCCAATTTCTTCAACATCCTTGGAGCCTATATTTGCATGTATCCCTCTGCTTTCTTTCTTTTTCTTTTTTTTAAATATATTTTATTGGTTTTTTTACAGAGAGGAAGGGAGAGAGATAGAGAGTTAGAAACATCGATGAGAGAGAAACATCGATCAGCTGCCTCCTGCACACCTCCCACTGGGGATGTGCCTGCAACCCAGGTATATGCCCTTGACCGGAATCGAACCTGGGACCCTTCAGTCCGCAGGCCGACGCTCTATCCACTGAGCCAAACCGGTTTCGGCCCCTATGCTTTCTGAGTTTGAGATCCACACTGAACTGTACCTCTCTCCAATATCATAGAAGAAAAATGGAGTTTTTGAAATAGATGAAATTTACCCAATCTCCGACTGCACAGGTTGACGCTCAACCACAGAGTTATGCTGGTTGGACTCATTTTTTAAAGTCCTCAAAAACATAGCTTTTATAAATGCCTTCACTCCAATACATGTCCAAGATATGTTTTATGTGATAGTTATATGAATATATATAATTGTCAGAACTCATCCAACTAAATATTTTAAATCTATGCATTTAATTCTGAGTTAATTATAACTCAATTAAAACAAAACAAAAAAACACTATCCCCCTTCCTACCTACCTGTCCCCAAGCCTGCTCTGGCCTTCTTCTTCCCTTCCCTCAGCTCTTATCCCTGTAGCTAGCTAGCCAAAATTATTAATTACTTGTGAATTGTTCCCTAGTTGTTCTAGATAAATAAAATAAAAACAACCACCTACATTCACAGTTTTACAGAGTAGTAGGAAAACTTGAATAAAAAAAATGCAGATAAGATCTGGTTAAAACACACCACTGCCTTATAGTTACACCTGTTATGATATCCCCACTCTTAAGGAAAAGGCTTTCTTAAATGAATAGGAAAAACTGTCACTTCAAACTCACCTGACAAACAACAGGAGAGTCTCCTAATCCATGAAGGGAGAAGGCAGAGTAAATAAAATTCAAAAGAACACATAAACCCCCACTGCACATGTGTGCTGTGGCCATGTGATCAAGCACAATGGAACCTGAAGCTCCAGGCTCAGCTGCTCTTCTACAATCCACAAACGATGAGCTACAGCTTGCTCTCTCCCTAGAGCCAGAAGTGCTTTCATTTTCTTTTGCAGTTCAAATTCAGCAGGTTGTACTTTTGACCCTTCCTATACCTTGTGTGGAATGGCAGTTACTGTTTTATATTACTTTTCTCTCCTTTTTAGTGGTCTGCTCTTTAGGAACAAGAACTAGCAAATACCTGTAGAACAATTAATTTCTGTGTGCAACATAAAAATCTTGCACAGCAAAAGTGTTTTAAGCATTGCTGAGGGGAGGATTTTATTCTCAAAAATAACAAAAACTATTTGTTCATGACTTTTTTCCTTTTTGCCAGACTCTTGCTCTCTCAGAGGTAGGACTATAACGTACCAGGACTGGGGGAAGCCTCCAGAGATCCAGCTTCTTGGTTGCTAAGCAGTGGGTCTTACACTTGGAACAGTAGTACATCTCATTTTCCCCCAGCTCCTCCTCACTGGTGAAAGCACGGAGACAGTTGTCCAGGTTGATGGGCTCAGCTTGTGCTCGCCGACTCTGTTCCACACTCTCATGCTCATCGACAACCTGTAAGTGGAGAGAATAAGAAGAATGGGGGGAGAAGGCGGGTGGGGAAGGGAGCAAGTTTAAAATGGTCACCTGGCTATGCATCATTCTCTATGTGATTCACACTCATTTTATTCTACACGAAGAAAAAGAAAATACAATCCAAACTAAAAGTCTTTGAGCAAATACAGTATCTGTACATTTATTCACAAACATCACATCAATAATATCCTGGACCAAATTTCTATTTATATGACCATAGCTCTTGAAAAATTTCTGAATGGTTAGAAATTACAAAAACAAACAAGGAATTGCCTATTTATTTTACAATTTTGAAATTCTAAAACAGCTTACATGTGAGCTGGCCTTCAAACCAGGAGTGTTCAGATTAAGTCTTTTAATTTTTTAACTAGAAAGACAGCACATTATTAGTATGTTGCAGGCTTTACAGAGGCTAGGAGAAATAATATCACTGGAAAATAGATGCGAGATCTGAATTAAATAAGAAAGGTAAGAAAAGCTCACCATGAGAATACAACACATCAGAGTGTTAAACCCCACAGGAAACAACTCAGTTGCATATTGACACCATGTAACACAAAGTTTTCAGAATACCATGTGTGTCATTATCTATCTCCTGCCTCACAAAGCCTCTTTATCTGAGACTGCAATGAAACAGTAGGCTAAAAAGAGCCAGGTTTTGTTGAGAAGGACACTAATACCTTCCAAACCTCCATGGTTCCATTAACCAACACACTAGGCTTTGGAGCAAGAAGATGGTAAGTATAAGGAGAGACAGCAAAGGGGGTAGGTATGTACCAGTAAGGATGTGTGTTGAAGGTGGGGTGTGATCAGGAGGAGGGAGAGAAGTAGGGGCCTAAAATGCAACAGAAAAGGAGTAATTTTTCTTTCTCCAATACTTGGCTGTCACTTAATAAGCAATTAAGAACTATGGTGGGTGAGGCATAGTGTGAGGACTATGAAAGCTACTGCGAGAGTTCACACAGGGACCTTTTTATTCCAGGGTGGAGTTTGGAATACAAGTCGAAAACTGAATGCCTCTCTTTCTGGCAAAGGTCACACACATGTTCATCACTCCAGTTATTAAACCTCCCTTCCAAAGGTGAATTGGTTCTCTTTGCCTGAGGCAATTTCTCTCAGGTTTCCCTTCCTAAACTGACAATGGGAGCAGTGGGCTCCCTAAATTACAAGCAGGCACATCTCAACACATGCAGTTTACAACAGTTTTTCAGGGGTGACATTTTTCCTAAACGAGAGGATGGCTGAATTACAGGCTGCCAAATACTTCTATAAACTATCAAGGTTGACCCTGGTGAGGTTGAGACGGCCCCTGTGAGGTTGAGACGGCCCCTGTGAGGCTGGGACGGCCCCTGTGAGGTTGAAACGGCCCCTGTGAGGCGGTGACGGCCCCTGTGAGGCTGCGACGGGCCCTGTGAGGCTGAGACGGCCCCTGCGACGGCCCCTGGGAAGCCGAGAAAAATACCACATGATCGCACTCATTTATAGATAATAAAGACCAATATAAACTGATGAACAAAAATAGATACAGAGGCAGAGTAGCATTGAACAGACTGTCAAACTACAGTGGGAAGCCTGGGGAGGGTTGGGGGGGGGGGGGCAAGAGATCAACTGAAGGACTTATATGCATGCATATAAAAATAACCAATGGCCGAAACCGGTTTGGCTCAGTGGATGGAGCGTCGGCCTGTGGACTGAGGGGTCCCAGGTTCGGTTCCGGTCAAGGGCATGTGCCTGGGTTGCGGGCACGTCCCCAGTGGGAGATGTGCAGGAGGCGGCTGATCGATGTTTCTCTCCCATCGATGTTTCTAACTCTCTATCTCTCTCCCTTCCTCTCTGTAAAAAATCAATAAAATATATTAAAAAAAAAATAACCAATGGACACAAGACACTGGGGGGTAGGGGAGGCTGGGGGAATGTCAAGGGGGGTAAAAAAGGAGACATGTGTAATACTCTTTGTAATACTTTAAGAAATAAAACAAAATTAAAAAAAAACAAGAAAAAGAAATATCAAGGTTGAGGTTGACCGTGCAATTAAGGGTTTTAGCATTGTAACACCATCCATTTCAAAAGAATTCATTTAAAAAAGGGAACTTGAGGAAAATCCTTTCTTTCAGAAAGGAAAATATAGCTTGACCTGGGGTCACTGATTTCTTTTCTGATACTAATAATTCTTATCAACTTTAGAGCTGTTCACATCTCAGAGAAAAACTGACATTCTTCTAAAAAACAAACAAACAAAAAAAACAAACAAAAATCCCCTAACAAACAAAAAATCCCATACTGAATTATGGCTGTTGGAATCAGAGTAGGAAAAGAGGTGTATCAAATACAGTAGTGTCTCTTTTCTTATAACAAGTTAAACATTATCTCTATCAAGGATGCTTTATGGCCAACCACAAATTACAGTAAGTTAGTAAAGAATGTTGATTTTTATTGACTGTATTTTCTATGGAACACCTAGGCTGTAGAACTAGATGGAGACAGGGAGAAAGACCAATAAAAAAACATATTTGTGGACTGACAATAATTTTTATTTATCAACAAAATT
This sequence comes from Myotis myotis, assembly GCF_014108235.1. Lineage (NCBI taxonomy): Eukaryota > Metazoa > Chordata > Mammalia > Chiroptera > Vespertilionidae > Myotis > Myotis myotis. Next base: position 22,330,377 of record NW_023416321.1, on the reverse strand, counting down.
TCCATAAATCACAGAGATTCCCTTCCTTTACTTCTTGAGATCCATTGACAGATTCTCTACTATTATTCAAATAGTCTAAATTACTATTGGCACCCTCTTCCTTTTTTTTCTAAGTTGCTTGAAAACTCATCCTTAACACAAAACATAAGGAATAAAATAACAGTGTTCATACATGATAAAACTACTAAAGGCCTGGTACATGAATTCGTTCACAGCTGAGGTTCGGCGGGCTGCCCTGATTGGGGCCGATTGGATGGGCCAGTGGGGGGCAGGAAGGAGTGGGAGGGGAGGAGACTCGGGCGGTTGGCCAGCCGGCCCCACCCCCTGGTCCAACTCCCAGTAGAGGGGACAATTTGCATATTAGCCTTTTATTATATAGGATTAGAAAAGAGGGAGCTCTAAGAAATTACCTAAGTTTAATTTTCTATTAAGAAATGTGAGGTCTGAACGGAGAGAGGAAAAATAAAACAAAACAGCCCTAACCAGTTTGGCTCAGTGGATAGAGCGTTGGCCTGTGGACTCAAGGGTCCCAGGTTCGATTCCAGTCAAGGGCATGTACCTTGGGTTGCAGGCACATCCCCAGTAGGGAGTGTGCAGGAGGCAGCTGATCGATGTTTCTCTCTCATCGATGTTTCTAACTCTCTATCCCTCTCCCTTCCTTTCTGTAAAAAAAATCAATAAAATAAAATAAAAAAAAAATAAAACAAAACAATTTCCTCTCTACTTTTTTTCTGAAAACATTCACATAGAAATTTTGGAAAGCAGAGGAGAATGTAGAAAGGCAGAAAACCTTTTTATTCTTAATACAAAGGCAAACATGTCAAAATATTGGCAGATTTTCTTTTTTCCTTTTCCTAAATAGTATTTTTTCATATTTAAGAGATTTTTCAGTATATGCAACTTTCTACTTTGCTTTTTAAAAAAAACAACACATCATAAGTATCTTCCCATATATGCCAGCAAAAACTCCTGGTAATCATCATTTTCAATAACTGTATAAAATTTTATCTAATTACTATACCATGCTTTACTTAATCATTCCTCTAATGTGGGACAAATATAAGTTGTTTCTAATTTTTTACTATACTAAAAAATGCCATGATGAAGGTTTATCAGCAAATTACAGAGTATTTTCCTAGGCTAAATCTCTAGAAGGGAAATCACTGGAATAAAAAGTATAAAAGATATGAGGCCCTGGCTGGGTAGCTCAGTTGGTCAGATCATCATCCCAATATACCAAGGTTGCAGGTTTGATCTCCAGTCAAGGCACCTCAATGTTTCTTTTCTCTGTTTCAGAGTCCAGAGTGCTAACCATTACACACTTTTCTCTGTTTCAAATCAATCAATCAATAAAAATTTAAAAAATAAAAAGTATAAAACATATGGGCAATAATCTCAATTTAAAACCATGGTATCTTCCTTTATCTATGTGACTCTTCAAGCACACACAGAAACCACATGTGGGAAGATATATTACGTAGGGAAAAAATGAGTCATGTGGCCCCTCTCTCTAACAAGGCAAAATATCTCAATTGTAATTTGGTTTCCATGGTGTCCTAAGAGCATCCCTGAAAGTGAAAACAGGGTGAGATTGAACAGGTCACTTAGGCTTTTTTCCTATAAGCAGAATATCCTCCAGAGCTTTTCAAATTGACACTCAGCTTGTTAAAAAACAGAGATTTTCAGAGCCAAATCACTTTTCATCTTTGACAGGAGTGTCTTGTCACAATAATGTCCTGTCAGATTTTGTGCTGACAAAGATTCAGGAATCTTCATCATTTGCTAAAATTTTCCCTCTTCAAAGGAAGCATGGCTGAGATTATTGAGTTACCTTGCTACAGTGAGCATGATCTACCAGATCAACTTCTCAACTTCCTTTAGCTCAACAATCTTTCATTGGGCAAGTATCCACAAGTTATACACTTCCGTGGCTAGTGAGAGCTGCCAGGAGCCTCAGGGTGTGTGGGGACATATTGAGGGATCCAAATAGGGAACTAGGTCTGGAATTGGTAGTTTCCTCATTCTTCAATAGCACAAAAAGACAGTTATCATTACTCACCTATCTAAAGGGAACACTCTAACAGTAAAGGAAATTTCCATCAAGAGCTACATAAACGCAAAAGCCACTACAATTCTTCATGTAACTAAGAAACTCCTTTGATTCTATTGCTTTTTTTTTTCTCTCCATCAGATTCTTCTTATCTCTACCCATAAGCTACGTACTCAATTGACCCTTTTTTTTGTTTTGTTTTGTTTTTGGTGCTCTTGACTGGAATCGAACCCGGGACCCTTCAGTCTGTAGGCTGACGCTCTATCCACTGAGCCAAACCAATCAGGGCTCAATTGACCCTTCAAATAGCATTTGACAAACATATTTGGGTATGGAGTTCATATTCTTTTTTTAAAAATTAATTTCAGAGCGGAAGGGAGAGGGAGAGACAGAAACATCAGTGATGAGAGAGAATCACTGACCGGCTGCCTCCTGCACACCCCCTACTGGGGATTGAGCTGCAACCCAGGCATGTGCGCCCTTGACCAGAATCGAGCCTGGGACCCTTCACTTGGCAGGCCGACGCTCTATCCACTGAGCCAAACCGGCTAGGGCAATATTCTTTTTATTTTTAATTCCATTTATTTGTTTGTTTGTTTGTTTTAGTATTCTTTTTTGAAGTAACATTTTCAAAATTTAAAAATTGCTCTAGCCAAAGAGTGGCAGTAGAGGAATCCCAAGGTAAAAGCCATTGAGATGTAATCTTAGTTGTCCAGAACTGAAACATTCAATATTTTTTCTAATTTTCTATTCACTATACCCATTAAAGGTAGCAGCTACAGCCCTGGAATGCATGTGAGCTAAGTAATTTTGGTTATCAAATGCTGCAGTTTCAATAATCTACACTAATAAAAGACAAAGATGCTAATTGACTGTACCTTCACTATGCCATAAGCCAGGCCCACCAGCCAATCAGAGCGACTATATGCAAATTAACCCAACCAAGATGGCGGCCGGCAGCCAGGAAGCTGGAGCAAGCAGGAGGCTTGATTGCCCAGGCGATGGAGGAAGCCAAGCTTCCTGCCTGCCCTGAGCCGGCTATGGCCTCCCCTCATGGCAACAAAGTTTCAATTATAGAAGACAAATAAATCCCAGATACCTGCTTCCAGCCAGCCTCCACTGGGACCTTGGGTGGCTGGGGGTTGTGGCCAGCCTGCAAAGAGCCATCAGCCCCTCACCCAGGCTGGCCACACCCTCATGGGGTGAGGGTTCCCGCTGGGAGGCTTGGCCAGCCTGCAAACGGCCATCAGCCCTTCACCTAGGCTAGCCACACCCTCATGGGATGAGGGTCCCCACTGGGGGGCTTAGCCAGCCTGAAAATGGCCCTCAGTCCCTCACCCAGACTGGCCAGGCACCCCAGCAGGACCCCCCACCCTGAAGGGGCTGTGGCCAGCCTGCAAACAGCCATCAGCCCCTCACCCAGGCTGGCCAGGCTCCCCAGAAGGGACCCCCACCTTGAAGGGGCTGTGGCCAGCCTGAAAACAGCCATCATCCACTCACCAGGCTGGCCACACACTCATGGGGTGAGGGTCCCTGCTGGGGGGCTTGGCCAGCCTACAAACTGCCATCAGCCACTCACCCAGACTGGCCAGCACCCCAGAAGGACTCCCCCGCCCTGAAGGGGGTGTCGCGAGCCTGAAAATGGCCCTTAGCCCCTCAAAGAGGCTGGCCAGGCACTCCTATATAATAAGAGTAATATGTAAATTGACCCTAACAGCAGAATGACTGGGAATGACTGGTCACTATGACACACACTGACCACCAGGGGGCAGATGCTCAATGCAGGAGCTGCCCCCTGGTAGTCAGTGCACTCCCACAGGGGGAGCTCTGCTCAGCCACAAGCCAGGCTGACGGCTGTCAGTACAGCAGTGGTGGTGGGAGCCTCTCCTGGTTCCTCAGTAGCGCTAAGGATGTCTGACTGCAGCTTAGGCCTGCTCCCCACTGGCAAGTGGACATCGTCTGAGGGCTCCCAGGCTGCCAGAGGGATGTCTGACTGCCAGCTTAGGCCCAGTCCCCCGGGGAGCGGGCCTAAGCCAGCAGGTGGTCATCCCCCGTGGGGTCCCAGACTGCGAGAGGGCACAGGCCGGGCTGAGGGGACCCCCCCCCCCATCGAGTACACAAATTTATGTGCACTGGGCCTCTAGTAATTAATAAACAGGCAGTGAGATATTTACTGATTGGTATGTCATGGCTAGAGAATATAACTTCTTAATTACACCTAAAATCTTGTTACAAGATTTACTTATTAGTATTTTTTAACTTTAAAGTTCTAATATAGTCCTGGCCAGTGTCGCTCAGTTTGTTGGAGCATCGTTTCTTTTTTTTTCTTTTTTTAAATATATTTTATTGATTTTTTACAGAGAGGAAAGGAGAGAGATAGAGAGTTAGAAACATCGATGAGAGAGAAACATCGATCAGCTGCCTCCTGCACACCCCCCACTGGGGACGTGCCCACAACCAAGGTACATGCCCTTGACTGGAATCGAACCTGGGACCTTTCAGTCCCCAGGCGGACGCTCTATCCACTGAGCCAAACCGGTCCCAGCTGGAGCATCGTTTCATACACCAAAAGGTGGTGGGCTCAATTCCCAGTCAGGGCATATACCCAGCTTGTGGGGGTTTTTTTGTTTGTTTGTCTTTTTAAATATATTTTATTGATTTTTTTACAGAGAGGAAGGGATAGGGATAGAGAGAAACATCGATGAGAGAGAAAGATGAGAGAGAAACATCGATCAGCTGCCTCCTGCACCCCCTACTGGGGATGTGCCTGCAACCAAGGTATATACCCTTGACTGGAATCGAACCTGGAACCCTTCAGTCCCCAGGCCGATGCTCTATCCAGTGAGCCAAACCAGCTAGGGCCCCAGCTTGTGGGTTTGATCCCCAGTTGGGGCTCATTCAGGAGGCAGCTAATTGATGTTTCTCTCTCTCTTTTTCTCTTTCCCATCCAAAATCTGAAACCAGTAAAGGAAAATTTTTTTAATATAGCTCCAATACAATTATCTCTAGAAGTGGGAAAACAGAAACATCCTTGTAATCATGTCAATATATGAAGTGCCACAGAGAACGCCAATGAATGTTTTTCTGGCTGTACTTAAATTGTCTACAACAGAAATGGTATAACATAGTTAAACCACGACAAATTTTACATATAAAAACCACCACCTTGGGATGGCACTGGGTACTTACCCTTTCCTGTGATGTTTGATAGCGGAGGTGAAGAGCCGTGGGGTCCCAATCTACAGCAATATAGGCATTTCCAATGAAAGCTTTGTCTTCCCCACAATCTATTTTACAGCCTCTGCAAAATCTAAAGGCAGAAAAAAGATATACCAAGAAAGGAATAATTATGAAGGAATCAAATTTTTCTTCTGATGAAGAATATTTCATCAGAAATATTCTTCTCCCTTTCTACATTCCTTCTTGGGTTCACAGTTTGTCCTGGGCTTCTTACTCCAAACTAATAAATGCACGAATATATATTAATCATTATTAGTATTTCAGGGAATCATGCTTATCACTTTTCAAGTCTTTGGCTTTTCAAAGTACTTGATAACCATTTATTAATTCATATAAACTATATAACTTTGTAGCAAAGAAGTACTATGGGAACTGGATATTTGAGAGAGTACACCACTAAAGGCACTCTAAATTCAGTTATTTAATGTTCTGAGGGTAATTTATCTGGTATAACAATACCCAATTTCCTTGTTTGTAAAGTGGGACATTAAATAAATGTATATAAAAATGTATGGAGTGGGGGAGGGACCATGACAAAGCCATGGTTCCAATGCCTATTTTAAACTCAGTTTGGTAAGTCTATTACAGTTTTCTGAAGGCTGACTTCAGTATTCAAGCATTTTCCAACCTGGAGTAATACTGGTCAATCTTCTAAAAACTAAAACAGACTTGCAGCAAAGTCTAGTATGTAGACTATGTTCTACTGGGCTCAGAATTGCTATATTAATTTCTAATTAATGAGCAGAAGGCATAGAATAATGAATGTTGATCGTAAACTATGAATTTGATGCAAGTATAGAGTTTAAAAAACCAGATGTCTCAAGAGTAAAACTTATACAGACTTCACAAGGAAGAGATGAATGAACAATTCCCAAGTTTATTTCAACTTCTCAGTCTAAAACTGAGAAATCTTATTATAAAGGTATAATATCTGGAGCTACAATTCTACTAAAATTTTTCTTTTGCAGAAGGTTACTTTACCTATACCATGGGCACCAAGCACAGGAGTTCCCATCTTTCTGCACAACTCGTAGAGTGAATGGATATTGATAGCCCATACTGTCATCACTGAAACAGAACATAAACCAAAGAGTGTAAGAAACATTTCTGATTTGAGTTCTCAACTCCTTTTCATCTTCCCATGAAATAATCCTCGGAAGGGGCATCTGTCATAGTAGCATGCTCACATTTACAGCTCCATGCTGCTTATCCTAACCCATTAGCTGGGCCCTGTACCACCCACACACAGGGCTCCCATGCTGTATCCCTGCTTACAGAAGTGTAGACATACTAGACTGCCAGAGTCTCTGAGAGAGTCCATGTGGAAGGATAAGCTAATCAAACGCCAATTATCCTTCAGCCCTAATCCTATCAGAAGACTTAATTCACATTAGACTAAAATAATTAGATCTTTCCATGGCAAGAATATTGACATACCACAGAAGGCTGAAAGGTCATGTTTTTTGTTTGTTGTGTTTAGAAAGAGTGAAAGGAGGAGTGGAGGGGAGGGAGAGAGAGAGAAAAAACGATGTGAGAGAGACACATTGATTGGTTGCCTCCCACATTCGCCCCACTCAGAGCCAGGGATCAAACGGCAACCCAAGTAAGTGTCCTTGACCAGGAATCAAACCCTCCACCCTACAACCAGAGGACCAATGCTCTAACCACTGAGAAAATTGGCCAGGGCTCATAATGGTTTTTAGAGAAGTTGACTATATATTTAGAAGCTTTCTTTAATCAGAACCCCTGATGTGGTACATGCTAGGTAACCCTTTTCCCTTGTCTTAACTACTCAAAGCTATAAACTACGTAACATTAATTTTAGAGTAACATCTTTTAACTATAAGGTAGCCTTGTGAGGTCTCAACTTTAAAAAAAAATGTATGTATACTTACTAAGAAGCAACGCAAGGAATATAACGTAAGAGCAGTATACTTTATGGCTCAGTTGGCAACTGGTAGTGGCTACTACATGGCTGCTGATGGTAATGAAGCCATGATAAGGACTCACTGTTACCTTAAGCCTTATCTAATCATCAAAAGACCCAAAACCATAACAAATCCCTGTTTAGCTAATAGAACTTCTTTACTTTCTTTACTCAGTTCACAAAGAGGCAGAACTCTCACTTGCACAATTATAGCAAGAAAATGATCTACAATTCAACTGAGATATAAATAAGGGACTACAATCCCAATGATTGTTAGAAGTAAATACATTTAGTAATCCAATAGAACAGTGGTAGGAGGAATAGAAAGAAAACAGAAGGTGTTTATTCTTAAATTACTCTTATGAAATATAATAATTTCTTGTGAAATTATTCCATATTAAAATTACATGGTATGGAAACAATCCAACTGTTATGGCATGAGGCTTTTTCAGAATTCACGTATAGATATACACACTATTGCTCCCATTCTGATTTTCAGAGGGTTGAGATGATACAAATTCCCTGGTGAATTCATACTCCATTTTTGCAGAAAAGAAGTCAAGAATATTACCTGAAGCATTTATAGCAGCAGGAGGGATTAGTGAATAAAAGGATTATTAGACACTAGAATGTCCAGTGAAGAAAGGAATCTGTATATACTCTCCTACTGAAAAGATCAAACCAAAGGATGAATTATATACTCCCTGGATGGTTCTTCAAAGAGTGTTTAAACCTACATAAAATGGGTCCTATAAGTCACACAGAATTCCTATACATTCTTCTGGAGTTTGGAAACCACAGGTCTAAGCTGATCCCCTGAACTCACCAATCCTGAGCGTGGTTACTAGCTTCCTGAGGTGGGAGTGGGCTGGCTAATCGAGATACTTGAATCCAAACTGAATCATACAGGTCTTTTTTCCGGGTATGCACAGTACATGGAACAATCAGTGGCATTCCAAAGAGGCTAGGGCGATTCTTCTGAGATGACAGGAAATATAGTTCCGTCCTCATCTATAAGTATAAACAAGAGAAGAGAGAACTGAGAAGAGAGGCCTTTCATTCCTCCCTTTTGTTCTTCTACAACTACCAATAACATGCATTACTATCAATTTCAAATTAGTCACTACTACTCTTTACTAACATGAAGACAAATTTACAGTGGAATCACTGAAAGGTTGAGGTACTGCCAATTTCAGAGTGGCTATCTATCAAGCTTGGATTTTCAGCATTTAGTATTTTCAAACTAGTTTTCTCTGATAAACATTTCACATACACACACTGAATCATATGTAAAAACTAGTAATTGTTTTGTAGCTCAAGGCTTTTAAGCAATTAAAACCCTTTCTCTAGAAAGTATGGCAATAAACCAATACTCCCTCAAAATAAAATTTTCAGAAAATAAGCTGCTGACAACTGGAGACCTTTGGAGACTTATGAAACCAGTCATTTTAATTTTGTAACAATTTATCCACCTTCCTAAAAGTAGCTGAATGGCTATGATATATATATTTTTAATATTTTATTCATTTTTTTTACAGAGAGGAAGAGAGAGGGATAGAGGGTTAGAAACATCGATGAGAGAGAAACATCAATTAGCTGCCTCCTGCACACCCCCTACTGGGGATGTGCCCGCAACCAAGGTACATGCCCTTGACCGAAATCGAACCTGGGACCTTTCAGTCCGCAGGCCGACGCTCTATCCACTGAGCCAAACCAGTTAGGGCTAATTTTTTAAAATATGTGACAAATTAAAAGTAAGGTAAAATTTAAAAATATTTGCTTTGAGTATGTTAAGTTGAAATTCCTTAATAAAAATACTGCACAGAATTAGCTTGGAAATGGTTGCTTAATAAAACAAGAACTTAGTATAATAGATTGTTAGGAGTTCAGGATTATTTTAAAAAGCTGCTAAGCACTTAGACATTTAATTCTTTTGGTTGGCCTTTATGTAGTAGTTAGAGAAGCTAAGTCAACAACCTATAAACTCACAAAGGGTTAGCTAGTTTCCAAGTGAAAAGACTTTTTTTTTTTTTTTAATATATTTTATTGATTTTTTACAGAGAGGAAGGGAGAGAGATAGAGAGTTAGAAACATCGATGAGAGAGAAACATTGATCAGCTGCCTCCTGCACACCTCCTACTGGGGATGTGCCCGCAACCCAGGCACATGCCCTTCACCGGAATCGAACCCGGGACCCCTCAGTCCGCAGGCCGACGCTCTATCCACTGAGCCAAACTGGTTTTGGCGACTTTTTTTTTTTTAATTAAATCTTTATTGTTCAGATTATTACATTTGTTCCTTTTTCCCCCCCCATAACTCCCCTCCTCCCAGTTCCCACCCCACCCTCCGCCCTCACTCCCCACCCACTGTCCTCATCCATAGGTGCACGATTTTTGTCCAGTCTCTTCCCGAATCTCCCACACCCCTTTCCCCCCCAAGAAGAGTCAGTCCATTCCCTTTCTATGTCCCTGATTCTATTATAATCACCAGTTCATTCTGTTCATCAGATTATTCACTTGATTCTTAGATTCACTTGTTGATAGATGCGTATTTGTTGTTCATAATTTGTATCTTTACCTTTTTCTTCTTCTTCCTCTTCTTAAAGGATACCTTCCAGCATTTCATATAATACTGGTTTGGTGGTGATGAACTCCTTTAGCTTTTTCTTATCTGTGAAGCTCTTTATCTGACCTTCGATTCTGAATGATAGCTTTGCTGGATAAAGTAATCTTGGTTGTAGGTTCTTGGCATTCATCACTTTGAATATTTCTTGCCACTCCCTTCTGGCCTGCAAAATTTCTGTTGAGAAATCAGCTGACAGTCGTATGGGTATTCCCTTGTAGGTAACTGAGTTTCTTTCTCTTGCTGCTTTTAGGATTCTCTCTTTGTCTTTTGCTCTTGGCATTTTAATTATGATGTATCTTGGTGTGGTCCTCTTTGGATTCCTTTTGTTTGGGGTTCTCTGCGCTTCCTGGACTTGTAAGTCTATTTCTTTCACCAGGTAGGGGAAGTTTTCTGTCATTATTTCTTCAAATACGTTTTCAATATCTTGCTCTCTTTCATCTTCTGGCACCCCTATAATTCGGATATTGGTATGCTTGAAGCTGTCCCAGAGGCTCCTTACACTATCTTCGTATTTTCGGATTCTTTTTTCATTTTGCTTTTCCGGTTGGGTGTTTTTTGCTTCTTCGCATTTCAAATCTTTGACTTGATTCTTGCGCTCCTCTGGTCTGCTGCTGGGAGTCTGTATAATATTCTTTATTTCAGTCAGTGTATGCTTAATTTCTAGTTGGTTCTTTATCACAACATCGAGGGTCTCATTAGATTTCTTGAGGATCTCACTATATTTATCAGCGGTCTCACCAGTCTTTTCGAAGGCCTTACTAAGTTTATCGGCGGCTTCTAGACAGTTCTTGAGAGACCTTAAAAGTGTGGTTTTGAACTCTATATCCTCCATTTCTGTCATTTTTGTCCTGTTTCTTTGTCTCCGCATTTTTTATGCTTTCTTGGTGCACCCCCTTGTGGTCTTTGTGCGCAGTCTTGTTGTAGTTAAGCCTTGATTGTTGTAGGTAATACTGGGCGGGGGGGGGATTGGACCTCCAGGCCAACTGGCTGTGAGAATCAGCTGTGTCTCCGCACCTTTGTATTTTGCGCACTGCGCCTCCTCTGAGTCTCGGTATGCTTTTCTCTTTCCTTCTAGTTGTAGAATTTCCCTTCAGCCAGCCTTCCTGTGGTTCTGGGTGATGTCCGTTCCGTCTTTTAGTTGTATTTTTGAAGTGGTTGTGCGAGGCGGCAATCTCCGGTGTTTACCTATGCTGCCATCTTGGTTTCAACCCGAAAAGACTTTTATTTCTGATTCTCAAGCATTTTATTTTGCAATTATTCAATTAAGCTTAGCTAAATACATGATTTTAAGGCTCTATTTCATGTGTTGGTATTATTATTATTATTATTATTATTATTATTACTATAGGCCCAGTGCATGAAATTCGTGCACGAGGGAGGGGGGTGTCCCTCAGCCCGGCCTGCACGCTCTCCAATCCAAAACCCCTCGGAGCTCAGAGTTCTTAATATATGATCTGATAATACTTGGTAAAAACAAAACAAAACAAAAGCCCTAGCCGGTTTGGCTCAGTGGCTAGAGCATCGGAGGGTCCCAGGTTCAATTCTGGTTAAGGACACATGCCTGGGTTGCAGGCTAGGTCCCTGGTAGGGGACATGCAGGAGGCAGCTGATCAATGACTCTCATCATTGATATTGATGTTTCTCTCTCCCTCTCACTTCCTCTCTGAAAGCAATAAAAAAAATATATTAAAAAAAAGAGGTAGGGAAATGCATGAATCACCCAATTATTTTAGCTAATGGGACCAGTAGGAGCTGTGCTTAAAGACAATTTCAAGTCACAAATGTATCCTGTAATTCTATAGGCTGTCCACTCACACAATCCTGTCTAAAACATGGTCCATAGAACATCATCTACATAAGTCAGAAACTCACTTTAGTCAAGAGTTACTAATTCAAAGGGGAGGGGGGAGTACATTTCAAAGAATTAGCAAAAATCAAATAGCTGTGTAACCACGAGTCAGGTAAACAAACAGAATATAACCAACACTCCAAAAGCCTCCCTCTTGCTTCCTTTCCATTATGAAATCTTCCTTCCATCTAAAGGAAGTTTGAAGAGGTATTGAAGTATTATCCCCTAAAGCTTGTAAAGGGAGCACAGCCCTGTTGAGACTTTATGGGCTTCTGGCTTCCAGAACTGTGAAAGAATAAATTTGTTGTTTTAAGCCACCAAGTTTGTGGTAATTTGTTATAGCAGTCCTAGGAAACAACTTATCTTGCCCAAGAACATTTTTGGTGCCCTTCCATCCCCAAGCAAACAAACAAAACCTTCTCCAAAGACATCCATACTTATATGGTAGAGAAGATGTACTTGCCTACATGAACATATAAGAGACACACACTGTTAAAAGAAAATAGTATGTACTACCATCCTGTTGCTGCTTAAAAATGAGTGAGAAATATCATTTCATATACAGGCTATGATCCCTTACAATAGCATACATAACACATTGAAAGTGCACAAAATCAAAATGTTGCAAAGACAGAAAATGGCTGTCTCACAAATGACACTGGCAAGACCAGCAGTAACTTGCCTAACATCAAACTAACCATTTTTCGGTGGACTGCAATGATGTAACCTGTAAAGGGATTGTCAGGAAGAGATGGCATATGACCATTCACCATTCCATTTGTGAAGCTCTTCTCAGTTCCACATGGCACAACAGTGTTTGGCATTCCATTGGGGATGAATATTGGTCGGGGCAGGTCCCCATTGGTGGTTAGGGTTAACATTCCATTTGTGGATGGGGAAGAGGAGATATCTACAAATTCAAAGATAAATACAGCACCATAAGCATGTGGTACTTCCAACTTTTTTCTCAAATATTGTGAGGATCTAAACTACTGATAGTAGTCTCTTTTAACAAAGGACAAGGAGAAATTATAGTTCAAATAATAATTCTAGATTGATCAGAAGATTTTAATTTCAGATTTTACTTCTATAACTCACACTTAAGACTAAATGGCAAAGAAAGATTAACTTCTGGAAAGCGTAAGTCGAATTTTTGCAGAAACCTTTGCTAGCACCATGTTGTGGCACCCAAACAGTTCTAGCACTTGTTTTCTTTTTCCTCTCCTCTAAAAATTCATTTCTCCATTCCTCTAAAAATGTTCTGTCAAGTGTGACAGTCTCTATCCAGAGATAGAGACTTTTCCTTTTAATTATTTCATTTTTTAAAAAATTTATTTTTTAGAGCAGTTTTTAGATTCATAGCAAAATAAAGAAGGTACAAAAATTTCCCACATATCCCTTGCCTCTACACATGCATAGCCTCCCCCCTAATAATCCCGCCACCAGTGGTACATTTGTTATAAATGATGACAGATGTTGCTTTTTAAATTAAAATGGAATATATTTCCTCAGTCTCATTAGCCACATTTCAAGGGCTCAACAGTCCATGTGACTAATGGATACTGTATTGACTAATGGTCAAGATTACAGAAAATTTCCATCACTGCAGAGAGTTCTATTGGCCAGTGAAGACCTAAACAAAAAAGCATTATTAAATCATTTACCCATCAGTCTTATCTATTTAGTGCCAGAGAAGTGCTTTATAATTGGGGAATGGACCTAATTATCAACAGTATAAAAAAGAATAAACAAACCGTATCAATGGCCAAAAGACTCATTAGATGACCATATTAAATTATATGCAAATATTTGATAAACAAATTCCTTTTTAGTCATATTAATTATCATGTTTTCTGATAGTATACTCTTCTCACACCAGCTATTGCCATGTTAGTATTAGATAAAAGAGCAAAAAGAGATCTGAATTCCAGTGGTAAATTAACTCATAACTCATCTACTTAACTTAACTTAGTTACTTAGGCTCTCTAAATTTCAGGTTCCTCATCTATAAAATGAATTTGAGCCAAATTATCACAAAGGTTTCCTTCAGCCTCCAAAATTCTTTTGCTCTAATATCCTCAGCCCAAACAAATATAAAAAGGATGCTAACTCTTAGCCCAGAATTTAAAGCTGAAATCATGAAAAGAAACTCTAGTTCTACCATACCTGTCAGTATTGGACTAGAAGCTGAAACTGGAGATCCAGGGATGGGAATTTCAAATGCGCACAAATATCCACTCACTGAGAGTCGTACTTTTTGGTTGTCCTGGGGGAAATTCTATAGAAAAAGAGACAAGGTAAGAGGAGATGTTTCAGATACGATGGAAAATGAACTCTGTGATATATTTGAAGTGAATGTCTTAGATGATTTTATCACTAAATAAACAAGATGAATGAACAATATGTCTCAACTAACTAAAAGGTGAAAGCTTGATAAGTTAACCTCATTGACAAAATCATTATCTATCCCTTTCCACAGAAAGAAAGTATGTTGTGTATAACTGGTTTTTAAGTTTTGTCCGTCACTTCAGGCATCTAAAGCCAACACCCTCAGAGAGCTCTCACCTTTGCATTACACATGAACAAAATGTCAATAAGGTGGGGGAGTTTGTTCAGAAACCCCAAAGATAAATATAAGTAATACTAATGGTAGGAACTCAATTTAGAATTGGCAATATATTTATTAAATTGCTTGTTTCTCCAGCTGGTATTCAGGAGGAAGTGGTTTGTGTCAATTTATCTTTAATCTCTAAATTCCTAGTGTGTTAAAGGCCAATTAAATATATTCATAAATAAATACTAAAAACATACATTCATAAATACATAAAATACTTTAACCTAGGATAATTCTAGTGACATTGGTAATACAGAAGAGCTGCCAAGCACAGCAGCAGCAGTCACTGGAGGACATCTATACTGTCGTAACACAGCTAGGTCACTCTATATAGGCAGCCTTGGCTTACATAATTCCCTTCTTTTAAAAATACCACCATGATTATTACTCCTTTATTCTGGCAGACAACCCTTTTAAATTTCTGGGATGGAAATTTTTTGGGGGGAGGGGGAAATTTTTATAAGCTTATTTAAGCCAAACTGACAAAATATGTTGGGGAGCAAGATCTCAAATGTTCCAGAGAATGGTATAAAAGACTTGACAAATTTTTTTGTTCAGCTGTTGCGTTTTAATATCTCGCTCAGTCACTTAACATCATAATTAATGGAGAAAACTGCTCTTTGAAGGATAGAATCAAGGGTTTCCTACAAGAATAGTTAATATTACCTTTATGTTGGAACCATGTACTTCTGCAAGAAGGATTTGTTCTGATTTAAGTCCACAGAGATCACTCAGCTGTTTTTTTAAACCTGTGTACTTTTCATCCATATTCAGTCTTAGTCCATAACGTACAGGGGTAGTACCATCCAACTTAATAACTAGTAATGAGAAAAGATCTATTATCAATAAAATGTGTGTGTGTGTGTCTATGACTTGGAAATGACAAACATTTCAATCTAGAATTTTAATTTTATATGCAAACACTGTAACAGATGATACTTAGGGATTATATTAAAATAGTTTTATGTTTTTGAATGCTCATCTGATATGGAAGTGTGAGTGGTTTTGCAAGATTTTAAAGAGAGTTTCTGGCATATCTAAAACTAAAAGAGGAGTCAATAGGCACAAAAATGAACCCATGTTCCAAGTCTTTCAAACCTTAAATCATGTCTGAAATTAGATTGCTATATTATAACAGGTTATCAATTTTTATGAGAATGCATAAACAAAATGACCATACTTACAAATTCAGGTTGTTTTGAATAAAGGTAAATATTTTTTCAGAACTTTGTAACCTACCTGTTATTTCTAAGTGCATATAACTGTCCATTGGTAGCGGCAAAGACAAAAAATTGAATGGGTCAAATCGGACACTTATATGACCACATGTCTTGCATTTGACTTGGGACCTTAATTGCCCATGAAACAAATCTACAACAATTGATCTATTCCTTCTCAGATGGTTGTCCCAGGCCTATCAAGAAAAAAGATTAGAGAAAAAAAATTTTTTTGAAAATTCAAAAGAATAGTATTTCTACACAAATTCAAAGAAACTACTAGCAGTTAAATGAGATTTAAACGTCAAGAACATAATCCTTCACAGTCATTAAAAATATAAAAACTTTCTCCCTACAAACATAATTCAGATATAAAATTAAAAATGTGATTCTCTATGTTCAAACTATAAAATATTAAATTCAGATGGAAAATCCTATTATTTTCTTTGTTCTTATCATGGTAACAATGATGATTATTAGAGTTCTTTGTCCATTAAAAAGGAAATAAAATGTGCCTATTGGTCACTGCACACATTACTTTAGCAATTATGGAGATTCTTGAAGTTACTGAGTAAATATCCTCTCCCAAAAGTGTACAATGTGAAAAGGCAACATTTTTCTGTTTTCATTTAAGGCTGCTTTGCTTTGGCATTACTGCACAAAAACAAAGAAGAAAAATAAAAGTTCCTTTACTTTCATAGTAAAATTCTGATCACAGAATTTAAGTTGTGCAACATACATTTGTGGCCAGAACATTTAATCTATTGCTTACATTAGAAACTCAAAACTGACAAACCTCTGCAGCCACTTCCCAGTCTGGCCGGCCATTGCTGTCCTTCAGTTCCACATATGGCTTCTCATGGACTCGGTTGAGATCTTCATGAAGACCATCCAAGAGAAAAGCCAGAAGTTCTTGGGAGTCTTGTTGCTGGAACCCATTAAACCTGGGAGCATATTTTGCTATGGTCCACTAGAGATAAGAGTTGGAAGTAAACAAATTATTTGCTACCCCATAATATTTGGAATGAACATGCCTCATAATTCAACCAGAGGCATTATAAGAAGGTAAATAGTATGGTATTTAATCTGTCTCTATTTCAGCAAATATATTTTGGATAATCATAAAAGCTTTCTAATCTTAATCTCAAATGACCAAAAGAAAAAAAATGTATTTTGGCCAATATTATATTCCAGTTCAGTAAACAGTTCTTTAGATACTCAGATGTTATTTAAAACAGATAAGGCAGAAATATTAAAATAGCATTTGCTCACAATAAGAGTTACTATTTGTAAGTTTTCTTTTACAGATAACTTTTCTGGTCTTATTGCATCCTGTTATTATTAGAGGCAGAACAGACTCATGTTTAACTGTGAGGACTTACAAACTAGCTTGCAACCCTGGGCAGGATATTTAGCTGCTCTGAGCCTTAGTTTCTCAGCCATAAAATGGGGATAATAATATCGCTTTTGTATTATAGGGCCATATAGAAAATTAAATGAGTTACTACACATAAAATGTGAACAGTGCCTAGTAAGTGGTAGTCAAATTTTTAGCTATTGTAATTATTAATTTTTAATCTAAAAAGATTTTACCTTGTTTTAAAATAGAGATGAAAACAATCCTAACTTCACTAAAATTCACTACAAATGACATTAATATAAAATTTTACCCATTAATTATATTCTTTCTTTCTGCTACTTTAAAAAATTCTACAAATAGAACTTATTATCACAATAATATTAAAGATGTATTGAATATCATTAATTATACTCAGAGGTCTATCTTGCAGTTAGAATATTGCTAATAGTGATAGATTAACAAAGAAAGGTTTAATACATATATATAAATATATATATATATATACGCAAGATATTTGACGAATTAGTAAAAGAAACAACATATCAAATTTAGATTGTGCCTTAGATATTTCCCTACCCACTCACTCCATCTATAGTTGTACTTTTATTTTTTTCTATAGCTGTATTTTCCATATATTTAAACAAGCAAAGAATATGATATCCAGTTTATGCCATGTGAATCATCCAAAAACATGAATTAAACTAAAATAAAAAAAGCTAAACATACAAAATATGTAGAGAAAAATAATTACGCAAACAATAATTTAGGGGTTAAAAACGTTTATGTTATTTTAACTGCTTACCCGAAGCTTTAATGGGGCGACATTCTTCTGAGTTCCACTCCAAAGTTCCTGTACTAAATCCCCATAGCATTTAGCCATATGCCCCTTCATACCAATGGGATTTGTCCTAGAAGTTTTGAAAGGAAAATTTGTTGGCAAAGATTCTAATCAATAAAAATCATGTGGGCATAAAAATGCCTAGTTATCTGTTTTCTCACATTAAAACATCTTTTTAAAATAAGAGACTTATCCCCTGGCCCTTATTTAATACTAAATAGAGAAAATAAGGTAAGACTTTTCTTTACCATGGTAAAGAAAGAGGAAATTCAAGTAATCCTGAGTTCATATAATTATAAAAAGTTAAGAGGCCAATAACTCAAGAAAGATTACCTGTTCAGTTCATAAAGATGTCTCCCTGAGATAAAATACTGTGTCAGTGGCTGTGTGTTACTAACACACTGGATGCTTGAATTCATGAAGCATGTGTTTCCCAGGTTACTCAGACCTGTGGCACCCTTTTCTGTGGGAACTGGAACAAACAATATGAGAACCGAAGTCCAACTGTAGTAAAATGTCATAGACCAGTTACTTATATTCAATGCAACATTTTTATGACTTTTTAGATCAGCTAAATGAAGCTAATATTTCTCTATTTAGTCTTGCAATGCTGAAGTAGAGGAGTGTCACTGGCAATCCTGACAATCCACGCTCATTTGTAATCTAGAAGCAGCAATGATTCTCTATAATTGCTATAGCTGTTTGTTTTGTTTTTTTAAAATTCAAACAATTCTCTCCTAGTATTCTCTTTATTTTTATATTTTAAAATTTATCCTTTTGTTGAAAGTATTACAGATGTCCTGTTCCCCCCTCTTTGGCCTCCTCCACCCCCTAGTATTATGTCTTTAAAAATATATAAATTAGCCCGGCTCAGTGGTTGAGCATCAACCTATGAACCAGGAGGTCCTGGGTTGCGGGCTTGATCCCGTGTGGGGTGTGCAAGAGACAGCCAATCGATGATTCTCTCTCATTACTGATGTTTCTATATCTCTCTCTCCCTCTCCCTTCCTCTCTGAAATAAAAATATATATACATATATATGTAAACACACACACACACACACACACACACACACATAAATTAGATTTTTCTTAGGCTATCTTTGAGAATGAACTGTTGGACCTATGAGGGCTGTATCCTTTGCTTTGCATTTTTTATGGAAGCATTTTGCTCCTCTAGCTAGGTCATAAAAGGCTTATTGGTAGAGTTGCTACAAATCCTATCATTATTGGCCAAACAGTGCATGTCTTGAGTTGAAAAAATTTGGGGTTGGAAAAATACTGGTATTAAAAATACTGGCCTTTAAGACACCCTTGATAAGATGGAAAGGCAGAAGAAAAAGTTAGAGAGTTCCAAAAACGGTGGAAATTTTTAAAAGTTATCTATATATATAAAAGCCTAAGCGACCGAATGATCAAACAACCGGTCACTATGAGGCGCACTGACCACCAGGGGACAGACACTCAACGCACAGGATTGGGCTCCCTCCTGTCTGGATCAGGCCTGCGGGGATCGGGCTCCCTCCTGTCTGGATCAGGCTGAAACCAGCTATCTGACATCCCCTGAGGGGTCCCAGATTGTGAGGGCACAGGCCAGGCTGGATTTGTGCACTGGGACTAGTTTAAATATAAGGAAACTTGTTCATCTTACAGCAATTTTGTAAATTATATCTTTGTAAGTGGTAGTAATATATTTACATTTTTCTCCCTGCCTGATCCCTCCAGAATTTGGAAACTCTTAATGATTACCTGCACCATGATTAAGAAGGCCCTCATCTTCTTTACCTGTTTCATCTTGACTGTGACTTTCCCTGCATCATTCCCACACATCAATGACCTAGACATTAATACAGACCAAGAGTCAACCACTGCCCTAGACTCGACCACTGATGTGTATTTGGATAGCATCTTGGATTTTGATTTCTTTACTGATGTGAAATTAAACACCAGCTTAAAAAAAAAAAAATACAAACACACACACACACACACACACACACTAGAGGCCCGGTGCACAAAAATTTGTGCACTTGGGGGGTGGGGAATCCCTCAGCCCGGCCTGTGCCCTCTCGCAGTCTGGGACCCTACGGGGGATGACCACCTGCTGGCTTAGGCCCGCTCCCCGGGAGACTGGGCCTAAGCTGGCAGTCAGACATCCCTCTGGCAGCCCGGGAGCCCTTGGACGATGTCCACTTGCCAGTGGGGAGCAGGCCTAAGCTGCAGTCAGACATCCTTAGCACTACTGAGGAGGTGGGAGAGGCTCCCACCACCACGGTTGTACTGGCAGCTGTCAGCCTGGCTTGTGGCTGAGCAGAGCTCCCCCTGTGGGAGCGCACTGACCACCAGGGGGCAGCTCCTGCATTGAGCATCTGCCCCCTGGTGGTCAGTGTGTGTCATAGTGACCAGTTATTCCCAGTCGTTCTGCTGTTAGGGTCAATTTGCATATTACCCTTTTATTATATAGGATATATTTATTGATTGATTTCAGAGAGGAAAGGAGAGGGAGAGAAAGATAGAAATATTAACGATGAGAGAGAATCATTGATCGGCTGCCTCCTGCAGCATGTGCCCTTGACCGGAATCGAACCTGGGACCCTTCAGTCCTCAGGCTGACGCTCTATCCACTGAGCCAAACCAGTGAAGGCACAACACTAGCTTTTAAAAGAAGTCACTGAGGCCATAGCAAGTGTCACTGGTGATTATTCAGAAGAGCGCATGACTAGAACACCAGATGAGTCCAGCTTCTCCATGGAAACCAACGAGTTCATCTCAGTGTTTGTTTTAAAGGAAACAAATGTTTTGCTAGCAGTGTCCACCACTACACTACTCACTACTTTCAAAACTAGTGAAACATAGCGTGAATTTCTCAGCCTAAGAGAAACAGCAAGGCATTGATCCTAGGCTGAGTGGAGAAAAGTTGACACGGTTTGGGGGAGGGACATATCTTAACCATTTCTTATTTAGTATGAGCTCAATAAATGTTCATTTGCATTGCAAAAATATACAGATATAAATTATGTAATTGAAAGGTTAGAAAGAGATTTGATACATCAGGAAAAAGAAAAATAAGAACTAGAAAGCCAAAAGTTGTTAATACTTCAATTGTTGGGGGGGGGGGGGAGAATAAATTTAAGATAACCTATTTGAAAATAATATACTAGAGACTTACCCTTGTGTCTGTCTATTTTACTACTGTTTGCTATAAAGGACATTTCCTCAGGCCAACTCATATCTTTGTTTCGAACTAGAAAGACAGATAGGAATGTGTTAATTTCTTATCCACTGAAATCACACCTGCTCAACTACTTCTGTTAAAAAAAAGTTATTTCTAAATCAGAAACTATTAAAAAAAAATCAAGTTATTTTTAGTATTTGATCCTGAAACCAATTCTGACTCTTTATATTGGAGACTTTATAGTCAGTTAGTTAGAATTAATTAGTAAGCTATTCCCTCAATTACCTACCTGAAGTAAAATTATACTCAACCATCTAGAGAAGTAATTAAAGCTCTTAAAGTTAATACATTAGAACTATTGCAGTTCTTTCTTAAATAGCGACAACTGTGAGAGTAATCTATTCATTTTAATACAAAGGCAATTAGTTTTCAATGATGTGTATAAATCTATGTGTGAATGTACAAGGAAGCTCTGTTGGTGAGAGACCAGTGTTGATGACTAATGAAAGCCTATGCCACTAACTATGCAAGAAAATTAGTCTCCTTCAAACTCCAAGAGGCACCTTGAAAATTTAAGACACTTTTTAAACTTATAACTGAATACCCACTATTTCCACCCTTTGCTAAGCAATTAATGTAGGCATATTTTTCTTTTAAAGTAATCTAAATAGTATGTGGGATTATATAAGGGTTGAATGCATATTCTTTACTATACAGCAGCAGTCACCAACCTTTTAAACCTCACAGACCACCAGTGGTCCGGCGGACCACCGCTAATAAAGAATATAATGATCAAAACAGAAAGAATTTAAAAAAGAAATAAAAATATAATGACCAAATTAAAGTTAAGAAAAATTACGAAATGGTTTATTAGTAACTAAATCTTTAAATTGTTCCCCTAAAAATCTAATACAGATGCATGCTTCTTTCTTATACCTTCAATTACCAGGTGCTGCTCATCTTGAATTTTCAAATATTCTAATCTATGATCTTCATCATCCAGAAGAGTAAGGTAATTCTGTGTATGGAACAGAAAATGTTTCTGTTAATGTAATAAAATTGTAACAAATCCTATATAATAAAAGGCTAATATGCAAATCGACTGGATGGCAGAATGACCAGTTGGTATGACCACCAGGGGGCAGACGCTCAGTGCAGGAGCTGCCCCCTGGTGGTCAGTGCGCTCAGCCGAAAGCCGGGCTCATGCTCCCACCTCCACGGCAGCGCTAAGGATGTACGTCGGACATCCCCTGAGGGCTCCCGGACTGGGAGAGGGCGCAGGCTGGGCTGAGGGACTGCCCCCTGAGTGCACGAATTTCATGCATCGAACCTCTAGTATGGAAATAAAAATGAATAACAATTAAAAATGCCCTTGTAGTCACATAACCTATGTGACAGATATTAGGCATACTATAGTTGTTCAGAAATACTTATAATTTAGCTGGTAAGATGAGGGAAAACCAATGTATACTTCATAAACATGTACTTTTTATCTCTAGAACAAGATTATATAGAATTTGGGGGGAACCAGAAGACTCATCACACATCAAACCTAGTATGAAATTCAGTAAACGTGCCTGTAATCAAGATGGAACTTGACCACTTACTGGGAACTAAAAATGTGAAACCAAATGTCATGTAGTAGGATTATACATTTTTGTTTATGTTCACCCTGTCTAAAATGCTCACACAATTAATTCATTTAATTCTTACAACTTCCCTAAGGGAGATACTATTATTCCCCCCATTTACTCATGAGAAAATAGAGATAGAGTTAAGTGACTTTCCCTTGGTTATATAACTAGCAAGTTATATAACAAGCTTAATCCCTGGCAGTTTGGCTCCAGGAGCCCATGCTCTTTAACTATTATACTATACTGCCTCTCAATGGTGACCAAAGGAGGATGTAAAAAAGAAGGAACTAGGGAATAGAGAATTGGTTAAAACTACTTATAATCCAATTTCATATTATAATCTGAAAACACAATGCATATTAAGCAATTAACAGCACCAACTCTGAAAAGAATGGAGGGACCAGAGAATGGTAAGGAAGAATATTAACTACATATTTTTGTGTTGTTTGCATTTTTTGAACATGAGCATGTGACTTCAAAACAAATAGAAATTAAACTTATAATTTGGAGAAAATAAACTCTATTTAGTTGAAAAAATGTATTTTCTGTCACTTTATAATAATAATCCTTATAAGATGGTACTGTCCATGATGATCAAGTGGTATTATGCATAAATTACTATATGCATACTACATGTATGCATATAGTAATTTAAAAGATGAAGTTTTCGCCCTAGTCAGTTTGGCTATGTGAATAGAACATCAGCCTGTGGACTGAAGAGTCCAGGCTTGATTCAGGTCAAGGGCACGTGCCTAAGTTACGGGTTCAATCCCAGTAGGGGGCATGCAGGAGGCAGTCGATCGATAATTCTCTCTCATCATTGATGTTTCTATCTCTCCCTCTTCCTTCCTCTCTGAAATCAATAAAAATATATTAAAATATATGTGTGTGTGTGTGTGTATGTGTGTGTGTATAATAAAATAAAAGATGAAGTTTTCACTGAGATCCTTGGAATGGTTTTTAGCATAATTACGTAGACAAAAGCCTATGCTCATGAACTATGGATTCAACACTTGATCGCTGCATGGATATGTTTTCATGACTCTGAGACACCTCTTACCTCACTGTTGTATAGCCATAAGCGCATATCTTCCTCTTTGATGCGCAGCCTCTGAGATAGATATTCATGAATTTCCTTGATGGTCTGCATTCTACTAAAACAGCCTGTGTAGGCTAAGACCCGCTTTAATGGTGCATTTGGAGAAGGTACGTTTCCTATAGTCATAGTAATCACAATAAGTAAAAGATAGATGTTAAAAAGTAAAAAAAATAAAAGCACCCCTTTAGCAATGGTGACCACAGTATTTTAGAAAATAATGATGAAAAATGAGAATTAGAGGTTTAATAATTTTATAAATTAATAAGCTTTAAGATGAAGACAGGAGACCCAAGTATCTTAGAGTGAGTCCAAAGCCTTAACTTTGAAAGGAGGCAAAAAAATCACAAAGACCCAAATAATTGGTAGTTCTCAGATCCCAGAAGAGTGGTAAATATAAACAAACAATAGGCCCTCAGCTGGGTCACACTCAATAGCAAAAGAAAAATTCAGCATACAAATGGAGAAGATAAAATGAGACTAGATTTGAATTTCACAGATACATAATTGGCTTCACCTGATCCACTTTCTTCAAATAAACTCTTTGAATTATTAACTCCATCAGTCTTGGTCATTAAGTGGCTCAAATACCTGACACACTGATACAATTACATGATTTTACTTAAAATTTTAAGTAGGCATAGATTCTACATGACCAAATGCAGCTTCAAGAAGTTTCCTAGCGCTCTGTGGCAGTTTATGGATTCACACGAGAAAAGGAGACAATTCACAGAGCTAGCATTATTTTTCCTCCTGTCTTTAGAGATATATTCTGCTGTTTTGTGAGACATTTTTGGAAAAAAAAAAAAAAAGCTTCTTAGGACCAAAAAAAAAAAGCCCTATTAAAAGGCATAAGGGGGTAAAAATCATAAAATCATATGACCTGTCTGCCAAATAAAATGGCAATAGACATGACCTTGAATTCCTGAAAGACATTAGGTAGAAAGAGAAAGAGGGGCAATAAGGGGAAAGAGTGAAGAGTGAAGGAAGAATATGTCAAAGTCTCACCATATACTTCATAGAGAAGGGGGATAAAATAAGAAATTATTGAAATCAAAGATAGGTTGTGGGGGGATAAGGACACATTTATAATATCTTATTCAATAAAGGGGAAAAAAACCATAAAAATAAAAAATAAATAATAAAAAAAGATAGGTTGCTAAAACAACCTGCTAAACCGGCGTTAAACTATTTAGACAAAAGTTGAGACAAAGCTACAGCTTAAAATGGTCATCTTTTGTCAATGGGAAGTTATAGCTTATTGAGAAACCCAAAAATAAAATAAACTTAACATATAGATATAACCCATCTAGGATACAATTATACATTCCAGGTAGTTTTCCACACATTCAATGGTGACTTAGTTTTATTCTGATTAAATGCACTTTGAGTCTTCACCTACTAAGTAAAGCAGAGAAGTGTATAAGCATCATCCGCTTTTTTAGAGCTCCAAAAAGAATTCACTTACATAAAATAGGCTGAAAAATCATCTAAGAAACAATGACTTCTGTAGCAATGTCTGTCAAAAAGGCTATGTTTAAGTCATTATAACTGTGGCAAGGTTTAAAAGGAATAAAAGAGTCTAGTAAACAGCTATAATAAATAGAGTAATGAGAAAGCAGAGCAAAATTCAACCATGATCAACTTTAAACCCATAGCAAAGCAAATCTTTTACTATAAGCAAGCAAAGGACAATCACTAAAATAAAACAAAAGAGCAAATTTCTCTAATTATACATCAGAGGATTAGTTATAAGATTACAGCAAGAAAGCATATTTTCATAAACTTCAAAATGATTACTGATTGATTTCACAACTAATTAGTAAGGAATAAAATTTCAAATTAAGAACAAATTTGGAGCATAATAACTACCTAGTTCTAGGATTCAGAGGCTTTTGAAAATGTAGTGTCCAAGTCAATTTCTATTGTCCTAAGCAACATAAGAAATTTATTTGAATTCTAGACAGTTTTTATAGCATAGCTCATTAAGTATGCAGCCACTTATACAAAATGTTGTGCTTTTGAATAGCATCAACACATCTAGTGGTATTTACAGAGCAGCAAAAATCTAGGATCAGCACAAGAGTTGCAAAGACTACTTACTAAAGCGCACTAACACATTTTGCCTCTCATGTTATCTTTTAAGGAGAATTGAAAAAGGTGTGTGTTATGAGTGCCATGAAAGCAAGGCAAATACTTTTTTTATGAGTTAGAAACATCGATGAGAGAGATCGATCAGTTGCCTCCTGCACATCTCCCACTGGGGATGTGCCCGCAACCAAGGTACATGCCCTTGACCAGAATCGAACCTGGGACCTTTCAGTCCGCAGGCCGACGCTCTATCCACTGAGCCAAACCGGTTCGGCAAGGCAAATACTTTTATTCTTGGAAAATTATAAATCAAGAAAGTTTCCTAGAGATTCTATTTCACTGTTCCTTGATTTTGATGTTTTCCCCAAAGACAAAGTTTGGTTAGGCAGAGGCCACTGCTATGCTATAATTCTTACCAAAATATATGTGTAAGAATCTCCATATATTATTTGAATATAACCTTTAAGGAAGGCTTTAAATGAATCTTACTTGATTTCAAAGGAGGGATGGTAGAGTTGGTCTGAGTTCATAGGTAGTTCTTGCATATCAAGTTATATTAATTTTAATAACATTGTGGAATTGTTAGCACAAAGTCTGAGGCTCTGTGTAAATGGATGAATTCATTATTTTTGCTGAAGAACAATTTTAAATATTTGCAAAGCAAAAACATAGAGTGAGTCCTGCCTATCAATAAAACTTAACTTTGCCTATGCAGTGTGGTTCAATGGTTGAGCATTGACCCATGAACCAGGAGGTCACAGTTTAATTCCAGGTTAGGGCACATAGCCGGGTTGTGGGCTCAATCCCCAGGAGGAGGCATGCAGGAGGCAGCTGATCAATGATTTTCTCTCATCATTGATGTTTCTATCCCTCTCTCCCTCTTCTTACCTCTCTCTGAAATCAATAAATCATATTTTAAAAAATGAAATAAAACAACTTTATAGATAAATCAAAGGGGAACTATTTATATATAACACATTAAAATTGGAACTTATTTGTCATTTTGATAGGCTTTATTTATTTTCAAAATATATCCTTTGCTATCTGTGTCTCATAAGATACAGATTCCTAAGACTGAGCATGAAAAATGTATCATGTTTTATATAGTAAAATAAAACCGCAAAAAAACTAACCCAAGATACACCAGAAATATTAAAAACAAACAAACATGATACTGCCAAAGAAATCACTTTGAAAAATTTGAGTGTAGTTGAAAAGAGAAATCATTGACTGGTTGACTTTAAATCAGGTCAAGCAAATAATTTACAATGGCTTGTTCTCAAAGAAGGTGTGTAAAATATATTTCTATTTATTATGGTTGTATATTTTACAAACCAGGAAAGAAAACGACCCTTCCCAGTTTGCTGCTGAGATTTTCCCCTCTACCTCATCTAGTCTTGCGCATGACCATAGATCTAAGCCCCACAAAGGATTTACTGGTACAGTGGCACCAGACTTTGAGCAATTTTATTTTATTTTATTTTTTTAAGAAAATGCACAATATTCTTGCTGCATTCTTAAGTTACCTCTTGGTAAATGCTGAGGAAACATTCTCAGGCTCATCATACCCATATTCACCCAGATGTTAGACTGCTGTGTTCGAGTGGCAGGCTGCTGTCTCAGGAATAGAAGATATCGAGGAAATAATTCTAGCTCTGGGATTTCTGTCTTGCTATTCTTGATCACCTGTTGTTTTAAAAGATATAAAGTGATTACTGTAAAAGAAGAAACAAAACTTGCAATTTTTATTTAACTTCTGAGATTTAGTTTTAAAATCTAAAATGTTCAATAGGTTTGCTATTTATTTTTCAATTAGATTAAAGAAATTCATAGAATTAAATTACATGGATTTAAAAACACCCAAGTTTCTGCTCTAAATCTATCTTCTAAGATTAGAACTCCTGGTTGGTATTTCCCCCTTTCATTTAAAATCAGTAATATCAAAATTAAATTAAAAAAACTTAAATATTGTTCAAATGGTGTACCAGCTTAGTGGTTGAGCATTGACCTATAAACCAGGAAGTCGAGGATTGGTATCGGACTTGATACTCAGTAGGGGGCATGCAAGAGGCAGCTGATCACTGATTTTTTTTCATCATTGATGTTTCTATCTCTCCCTCTCCCTTCCTCTCTGAAATCAATACAAATATATGTATTTTTAAAAACTTAAATATTATCTACAATTTACTACCCTCACACCATAACTCTTTTCACTTTTACATATTTTATATATATAAATGATGGTCTTTTAACACGTTAAGCGCCCAGCCTGTTTTGTCTTTCGGACAGAAAGTATAGTGTCAGTTACTAGTGACTGGGCGCTTAATGTGTTAAAGGGCAAATACTTAGGACTGAAGTTACATGTCAAAAGTATGGAAGTATTCATGCCATTAATTAAATTGGTCATATTGCCACCCAAAGTGTAGTAATTTACAATATTCCAAGAAATGTATGAATGTACTACTCTCACAAAATCTTATCAACATCATTTAAAAATACTCTGTTGGTTGAATACATATAAAGAGTACTATACATTTACTTAAAATTTTATTTCCTATGTTAGTAGTGGGGATAAAAAAAGTTTATATAAATATTTACTATCTATGTTCTACTGTGTAAATGGAAGTGATTAACATATCTTATCTATGCAAAACCTTCCTGGTATAAGAATGTTACGAGTCCTGCTGAGGGTAGCGAGTAAAAGTACCAAGTCCTGCTGTTTACCTGTATAAGCACAACAAATGATGCTGCATAGTTAAATCACTAAAATTTGGTATTATATTCTCTAAGTCCTTTAATTACTTCAGAGAATTTTACTTATGCTCTAAATCAGCGGTCACCAACTGATGGTCCGCAGACCACTGGTGGTCGTGAGGTCCGAAAGGTTGGTGACCGCTGGCTTAAGGAAACCTTTGGAGCAGTGGTCGCCAACCGGTGGTTTGCTGACCACTGGTGGTTCGTGAGGTCTGAAAGGTTGACGACCACTGCTCTAAATGACTCATCCTAGTAATGGCACCAATCAGAAGTCATTTACTAGCTTTGAATTCCTATTATCCTTCCAGAAGACTAACCACAAAAATCCACCAACAGCTAGAAAATAAACCTGATCCCTCACTGGATGCCTTTGTAGTTAATGGGAAAAGCAGTTTCAGAAGTAAATTATGCACCACTTCTCCTACTAAACTAATAAGTTTAAGAACTGGCTCTCAGACTTCTGTTTCAGCCTATGTCATGCATTATCCTAATGTTTGCATTTATGTGGATGACTTATTTAATAGCCTAGCTAATTATGTCCTGACTTTATTTAGCCCAGTGATTATTTCCTCCACTCCATAAAAGCCACCCACTCCGATAGGCACGTCATTGTATGGTTGTTGCCTAATACAGCACTCAATAAATGTATGAAAAAATTAATGAATGAATGAGAAGAAAC
Organism: Myotis myotis; assembly: GCF_014108235.1. Classification (NCBI taxonomy): domain Eukaryota; kingdom Metazoa; phylum Chordata; class Mammalia; order Chiroptera; family Vespertilionidae; genus Myotis; species Myotis myotis. The sequence goes on along the minus strand of NW_023416321.1, from coordinate 22,301,232 downwards.
CCAAAATTTGTTCAACTGATTTGAACAGGTATTGAGTACTCTACTACCATAAGTAAGAACTAAATCAGTGATGGCAAACCTTTTGAGCTTGGCGTGTCAGCATTTTGAAAAACCCTAACGTAACTCTGGTGCCGTGTCACATATAGAAATTTTTTGATATTTGCACCATAGTAAAACAAAGATTTATATTTTTGATATTTATTTTATATATTTAAATGCCATTTAACAAAGAAAAAATCAACCAAAAAAATGAGTTCGTGTGTCACCTCTGATACGCGTGTCATAGGTTCGCCATCACTGAACTAAATTGTAGTGATGTTTATAAAAGTAACAGAAGATCCCATCTATGATTGCTCCTTATATAAGGCACTATTGGCTATACTTACAGGTCTAGGAAGAGCCAGGTTTGCTCCATACCAATGATAAAGTGCCCTCCATACAGGTTCTGGGACCATTTCATAATCTCTTCCATGGATCAGCTGTGGGGTTCGTTTTAATCGACCACCTTCCAGTGTTAATGATGTAGCCTTAGAAGAATAAAATGTAAATGTTGATTTTTAATATTACAGTCTCTTGTAGACTAGACACAGAAGAATAAACACACATGTCACTACTCAGTTTCATGTTCTAAATAAGATTTTTATTTTTAACTTTCAAAACAAACTAAGAAAGGAAACTCAAAAAGCAAATCATTTGAAAAAAATCATCAGAGCATTTGGTAATAATAAGACTTATTTTCGCAGATTTCTCTCAGAAAATATAAAATATTATTTTGGGGGGAAAATTCCACAGGCATGTGAAACTACATTTTCATAGTAGCTGTTCTATGACTGAGAATATTTCCAAGGATCACTACATTGCTTCTGTGCAAGTACTAAATCATAAAATATTCTCATGAAAATATACTATGCAAAAAGATTTCCATCCACAACAGGTTAATTAAATGACCACTAAGGAGGGTTAAGCCCAATTGACTGGCATGGCTCAGTGGTTGAGCATCAACCTATGAAACAGAAGGTCACAGTTGGATTCCCAGTCAGGGCATATGCCCAGGTTGCAGGCTCAATCCCCATTGGGGGGAGTGTTTTGTTATGTGCTAAAACCTCTAGAATAAAACTTATAAGCAATCTGAAAGAGAATGATTTTAAGTAGTTGTCAAATTACTTACCTTTACTGGCTCTTGAGTTACTAGTGGCTGGTTATCAATAGCCCCTGGTTTCTGAGGATTGAGATGCAACAAAATATTCCCATTGGCTCCTAGGAAACACTGGTTGTTACTGTCTAAAATGTTGTGTTGTCGAGCAAAGCACATATCTGCTCCTGGTGTGGCTGAATACAAAAAGCCTGTAAGGAAACAGAGGATGGAATCTCTATTTTTAGTTATTATACATGAATAGGCTTGAAGATATGAATTCAATGTCCATGTTTTAGGTTAATGCTATTATTCTCTTGGCATGTCAGTACAGTCGATTCTGATAAATCTGCAGAAGCTAGGAAATACAGATGTATTTCTTTCTGGACAATACCTAACATAATATTAGGTGAAATAAAAACTTTAAAAATTGTTACCACATGAACATTTGGACAGCCTCCTAGAATATCTGATAATTTACAACAAGAATTATATGTCCTCTAATGGGAAAGGAAAAAGTATAGCCAAGTAACTGGGCTCTCTCCCAGTCTCCCATAATTCTTCTCTTCTACCTGGAAACACATCCCAAATGTTTTTGGAAGATGATGGTGATAAGTCTAAACCAGGCCTAGTCAGTTTGGCTCAGTGGAGAGAATGTTGGCCTGAGGACTAAAGGGTCGTGGGTTTGATTTGGTCAAGGTCACGTACCTTAGTTGCAGGTTCAATCCCCAAGCCCCCATCAAAGTGTGTGCGGGAAGCAACCAATCAATGTTTTTCTCTCTGTCTCTCCCCCTCCATTCCACTCTCTCAAAATCAATAGAAAAATACCCTCGAGTGAGGATTAAAAAAAAAAAAAAAGACGTCTAAACCAAAGGGAAGGAGCTAAAATAACAACTTCAACAGAAGAATGCTGGGGGTAAGAAAATGTCCCCTAATGAATCTATTTGAAAGAAAGGTATTAACATTACAATAGAAATATACACACAGGAAAATGATTAATGACAACTTAGAGTTGTGAACTTCAATGATATATATTTTTAAAATATATTTTTATTGATTTCAGAGAGGAAGGGGGAGGGAGAGAAAGATAGACACATCAATGATGAAAGAGAATCATTAATCGGCTGCCTCCTGTATGCCACCCACTGGGGATCGAGCCCACAACCCAGGCATGTGCCCTTGACCTGAATCGAACCTGAGACCCTTCAGTCCACAGGCCAAAGCTCTATTCTCGGAGCCAAACCCGCTAGGGCTGAACTTCAATGATATTTTAAGAAATTTTAATTCTTAACTAACTACATGTTAATCTGAGGTAAACATTCTAGCCATTAGTCACTTTAAACCTTCTAAGTGTGGCACTGCTCAGCTTATAATAACACAGGTTATAAAGTGAGTATATGTCAAATGGAGGGTTAACCCGATTGACTAGCGTGTCTCACTGGTTGAGCATCGACATATGAAACAGGAGGTCACAGTTGAATTCCCATACAGGGCACATGCCCAGGTTGCAGGCTCAATCCCCATTGTAGGGAGTGCAGGAGGCAACCAATCAATGATTCTCTCTCATCATTGATGTTTCTATCTCTCTTTCCCTCTCCCTTCCTCTCTGAAATCAATAAAAATATATTTTTTTCTTTTTAATAAGAATATATATAAAAGAAGGGTTAAGAAATAATTTGGTGTGAAGGGAGAGCTAGGACTGCTAACTGATCTTTGTAATGTCAGATGGGGAAAGAGAAGCAGTAAATTCAACAGTTTCCTAAAATGCTAGCTCTGTCCATTTTGGCTACTCCTTTAATAGAAGAAGAAGAAAAAAAAAGATCTCAAAGATGAAATAACAACAGAATAAGACTGAAAGTCCTCCTTTTATGTCAGCAGAATAATAGGGATCAACTCAATTCAGTTGAGGCATAAAAACACCAAAGCATCTTCCTCATGAGTCCCAACTTAGAGTAGAACCACTGAGTTTTAGGTATCAAGGGACGAAGGGAATTATGGGAAGCATTATGAATTGTTTCTCAAAATTTAAAACAATCCCCCAGATTCCAGTCTAACATATCTGTAGAATTTGATATGAAAATGTATTTAATCCAGTAAAGGTATGCTTATAGTTACAAAGTCCCGAAGAAAGAAATTTAGATTTTTATTTACCAACTTTAAACTTACTGACAAAATAATTTAGTAGCAATACAGGGAAATGTGGCTTAATCAGTGAAAATATTTTCAAGAATCTCATAAATAACCATTTCATTCAAAACTTGTTTCTGTGACTGGAAACCTGATGCCCAATATTCTACTAAGCACACTCTGACAAAGTATACTCCTTTAAGAACTGACCCTGACTAAACCCCATGGGAAACAAGTCAGACTTACCACTGCCAGCAGTTTCTGAGGCTTCAGATGCAGTAGAAATATTGTCTGAAAATTTCTCTTCTGTGGTATTCACATAACTGAGGCTGCCTCCTCCAATTCTATCTTCACTCTGCTCTATAGAATGTACTGTTCCAAATGAATATTTTCCTCCATTCAGAACAGATGATGGCTCAATCACAACAGGGCTAGCATCCTAAAAATCATGAAGTCAGATATTAGGAGGTAAATTTAAAAAAACGTTTTTATCTATTTTAGAGAGAGAGAGAAAGGGAGAAAGGGAAACATCAGTGCCAGAGGGAAACATCAATCAGTGCCCCCTGCTGGGTATGAAGCCTGCAACCTGGGAAGGAATCAAGCCTGCCCTGCCCAGGAATCAAACTGGCAACTTTGGGTGCATGAGACACACCCAACCAAGTCACACTAGCCAGAGCATACCATGTGTCTTTTTTAAAAATATATTTTATTGCCGGAACCGGTTTGGCTCAGTGGATAGAGCGTCGGCCTGCGGACTGAAAGGTCCCAGGTTCGATTCCGGTCAAGGGCATGTACCTGGGTTGCGGGCACATCCCCAGTGGGAGATGTGCAGGAGGCAACTGATCGATGTTTCTCTCTCATCGATGTTTCTAACTATCTCTCTCCCTTCCTCTCTGTAAAAAATCAATAAAATATATTTAAAAAAAAAAAAAATATATATATATTATTGATTTTTTACAGAGAGGAATAGAGAGTTAGAAACATCGCCGAAACCGGTTTGGCTCAGTGGATAGAGCGTCGGCCTGCGGACTGAAGGGTCCCGGGTTCGATTCCGGTCGAGGGCATGTACCTGGGTTGCGGGCATATCTCCAGTGGGAGATGTGCAGGAGGCAGCTGATCGATGTTTCTCTCTCATCGATGTTTCTAACTCTCTATCTCTCTCCCTTCCTCTCTGTAAAAAATCAATAAAATATATTTAAAAAAAAAAAAAAAAAAAGAAACATCGATAAGAGAGAAACATCGATCAGCTGCCTCCTACACACTCCCTACTGGGGGTGTGCCCGCAACCAAGGTACATGCCCTTGACCAGAATCGAGCCCGGGACTCTTGATTCCGCAGGCCAACGCTCTATCCATTGAGCCAAACCGGTTAGGGCACCGTATGTCCTTTAACATGGCACAGTGAATGATGCACCCTGTAGACTTGGAGAATAGTGCTTTTCTTCACTTGTTTTCCAATGTACCAAACTACAGTGGTCTGTCTTTGGCCTTTTTTTTTTCTATTCTAGGAATCTACTGCTCTCAGTGTCTGGCACTGCCTAAAACTGACACCATTACTCAGGTTTTTTGTTCTTTCCCCTTCTCTGTCCTATAATTCTTGTCATTGCTTCCATTCTTCTTGGCTTCCAGTGCAATTATCAACATTTTCAGACAACTAATGTTATCACTTTCCTTCTATACCAGTACGTTGAACAAACCAATAATGGTTATATATTGTAGTCATGGGCTACTTTTTGAGTATGTTATTTCCAGTTGCTCTGGGAAGCCCTGCCCATCCCCGCAAACATCAAAGGATCTTTTTGTTTTTACTTACTTCTTGGTCTGTAACTATCAGAAATTATCCTAGAAGACTGTGTTTTTAGAAAGATAGGTCTCTAAATAGATAAAGTTTCACCCATGTTGAACAATTTCCTTATTTTTATGTGAGTCAATTACTCCTAAAAAGCCTATGTGGAACTTGAATATAATTCTATTTTGAGAATTTTATGATTTCTTTTAAGTTGTATAAATGGCTTATGATATATCAAACTTCAGGATTCACTTTCTTCTCTGTCAGTGATGATACAATTTCTTTTTATGCTTTATACATATGTACAGGGTGGGGCAAAGTAGGTCTACAGTGTTGAGTACACAAAGCATAGTTTATTATTTATTAATTACTGTATTATTTTCCATATGAACTGTAAACCTACTTTTGCCCCACCCTGTATACTACAATTTTTTTTTTTTAGTTAATCCTCATCTGAGGATATTTTTTTTGAGAAAGTGGAAGGCGGGAGGGAGGGAGGGAGGGAGGGGGAGGGGGAGAGAGAGAGAGAGAGAATGAGAGAGAGAGAGAATATCAGCTGCCTTTCACACATGCCCCAACCAGGGATCAAACCCACAACTCTTTAGTACATGGAACGATGCCCCAACCAACTAAGCCACCTGGCCAGGGCTGCACTTCCGTTTCATAAGAGATATGCTGCTAAGAGCAAGACCTCTATCATGTTCCTACAAGAAGCAAAAAGTAATACCTCAAGTACAAAGCTAGGTTATTCTTTGAGTCTGTAGCTAGTAAGACATTAATAACCATTTATTCTAAGGTCAAAGTAAGAACGTAAAGACAAAAATAATTTCAAAATAGACTGTGACATGTTACCTAATACTCTCATTTTCTACCTACAATCACTATCATTATCTATAAGGTCTTTGAAGTCATTTGCCTACTTTCACTCCTTCAGTGATATTTAAAGTCTACCTTTTCCAATTAACATATTTTATGTGTGAAAACAAACTACTAACCTCGGCAAAAGGAAAAAAGAACCAGGTAGAAAGATAAGAAAAATAATGTAAACAATCTACCAATATTTTCTGATAAACAATGATAGAAAAGGGCATATAGGAAAAATATGAATAAAATTATTAGATTTTTGGTTAGTAATCATTTGGCAACTGACAACGAGTCAACAAAATGTATCAACTGACTCTCGAAAATGGAGAATTTGATTACTGGAATTACTGTTTTCAGTTTTCCGAAAAAAAATCCCTTGTATGTTTTAAATAAGAGTAGAATATTCACTAATAATTTCTTCTCTAACTCTGTATGGAACAATGTCAGGTTATCGTTTAGAAATTGGGTTCTAATATTACCTCTGAAATTAACTTTCTTGAATAGAAAATCACCCAGGAATCTTCAACTTTTTGATAAAAAAGGTGAAATAATGAAGTATAATGTGGTTGACATGCCCCTGGATTTAAAGTCAGTCCTTATATTTGATTCCAGAACTTCCACTCTGAGCAAGAAATTCAGGTTACCTCTAGTCCCAGTCTCAGGTTCCTCACAGGTAAAATAGATATAATACCACCTTCCTCACAGAGATTGTGAGGACTAAATGAGATATGTAAGGTGTATATGGTGTATATACATGCACCTGCATGCCCAATATTACCTTCCTCACAGAGTTGTTGCAGGGAGGAAATCTGTAAGCATAGAGCCTGGTACATAGCAAGTATTTTATGGGAAATCATTTCTATACCCTTCAAATCTTTAAGTTGGAGCATTTTATTATTAGCCAGTAGTCACCCAAAGTCTGTAGAATTGAAAATCCTATGAAAAAGGTAGGTAAACAGAAATCTTACTCACATATTTGACATAGTCCTTCCACTGCTGCCACCACTGCATGGAGATGATAAACCAATTGTGTCCTGGTTGCAGACCATACCTGCTCTCCCGTTCTAACCATCCTCTACACATACAAAAGAAATTTAGTACATCAAATGGTGTGTGAAACAGATGACCACACACCCACAAATTATCATTAGCAATTTTTACAAGGGAAAAACATGAAATAAATAGATATACTTGGGAAATGACTATAATTTCGATTAGTGAAATACTGATAAGCCAATTTCAGGGAGTCACAATACCACTGTCAAGTATCACTCATACTGATGATGTTTTTATTTTTTAATTTTTATTGATTTCAGAGAGGAAGGGAGAGGGGGAGAGAGAAACATCAATGATGAGAGAGGATCACTGATCAGTTGCCTCCTACATGTCTCCTACTGGGGATAGAGCAGGGGTGGGCAACCTTTTTGTGAGTGCATGCCAAAACCAGCAAAATCTCTGACTCAAAATTCTTCTGCGTGCCAACCCTAATTTTTTGAGAACATGTTACGCCTACTTGATATCTCTTAAGGTGTACGTATGTGAAGAACCTTGAAGAAATAAAATTCATTCGAGCGACAAAAACACAGTATATGATGATGAAAAATACATTTATTTTTTAATGTATACATGTACACTGATAGTCCGACAGAAAACTTTATGACTCTGTTTGATATTATCAGTGGGACTTTTGCTGCTGCATCACTGATGACAGAGATTTTACATCAGGTTTATATTTCGTGACCTTCAGAGATATACTTTTATCCGTCAGGCTACTCCTATTACGAGACTTAACAAAATTCATCACTGAGAACAAAGATTCACAAGCGTATGTGGATGAAAACATGGAGAGTAACGCTGCTGTAAAGTTTTTAAAACAGAAAAAATTTTCTGGAATGGCATTCCAAGTCCTCAATAGTTTGTTTTCAACATTTCTCTCTGGTACTCCTGTCTCTAATGGCTTTATTTCAATGTTTTCCAAGTCAACTTTAAGGTCAATAAATTTCTGCTTCCAAATTGAGCTACACTGAAATTCAATCAACTGCATTTCAAAGTCAGCCATGTCTATCCATGAAAACATTTGTAAGTTTAGTTCCTCCAGTTTCATGCTATCTGGAAACCTCATGAATTTTGCTGTCTCTTCCAGTTCTCTGAATTTCGCAAATCTTGAGAAGAACTGCTCAATAGTTGACTCGATGATGTTTAAAAACAGCTTTTGAAGGCTTTGACAGTCTGTTCTGTCATCTTTTGGGAGGTCTTTGATGTGCCTCTTGAGGTTTGGGAAATATCTAAATCTCTCACCATCCACATCCCTCTTAAAGACTTCCAGTTTCTTTTCTTTTTTTTTTTAATATATTTTATTGATTTTTTTACAGAGAGGAATGGAGAGGGATAGTTAGAAACATCGATGAGAGAGAAACATCGATCAGCTGCCTCCCACACACCCCCCACTGGGGATGTGCCCGCAACCAAGATACATGCCCCCGACCGGAATCGAACCTGGGACCCTTCAGTCCGCAGGCCGACGCTCTACCCGCTGAGCCAAACCAGTCAGGGCCCAGTTTCTTTTCAAAAGCCTTTATGTAACCAAACATAACATCAAGTGTCTTGCCAGTTCCTTGTAATTTAACATTTAACTCATTCAAATGTTCACAAAAATTGTAAATGGAAGATTATAAGAGAGGGTTTCATGCACCAGCAAAAGTTACTGGCGTGCCATGTTTGGCACGTGTGCCAGGGGTTGCCCACCCCTGGGATAGAGCCTGCAACCTGGGCATGTACCCACTGGAATCGAACCTGGGACCCTTCAGTCCGTAGGCTGACACTCTATCCATTGAGCCAAACCAGCTAGGGCCTGATGATGTTTTAAAAACAGCTTTATTGAGGAATATTTTACATATCATACAATTTACCTGGATTAAGTACACAACTCAATGATTTTGATAAATTTGCAGACATGTGCAACCAGCACCACAGTAGAATTTTAGAATATTTCAATTACCCCAAAAATATATCTATTTTTAGTCAATCTGTGTTACCACCTTTAGACCTAGAAAACCACTAGTCTATTTACTATCTCTTATAAACTTCCATTATGTGAACATTTCATATAAATGGAATGATATAACACAAAGGTCTTTTATATCTGGCCTCTTTTATTTAGCATAATGTTTTTGAGGTTCATCTATATTATAGCAGGTATCCTTAGTTTGTGCTTTTTTTATTACTGAATAATATTCCAAAAGTACATATACACCACATTTTGTTTCTCCATCTAACATCTAATAATTTGAAACTGGTGAAGTGTTTTTGCAAAGTACCACCTAACATTTCCATTAGCAACATATGAGGGTTCTATTCTTGTTTCTCCAGATTCTCACCAACGCATCTGCCTTTTCTATCATAAATGTTCTAGTGGATGTGAAATGGTGTACTAAATGTCACTGAATTATATGCTTTAAAATGGTTCACTTTATGTTATGTCAATTTCTCCCAAACATTTTCATACACCCCAATGAAGCAGTTATACATTAAGCAGTTTTCCCCTATTATTCCCTTCCCCCATCCCTTGACAATCATCCATCTGTTTTCTGTACCTATGGATTTACATATTCTGGATATTTCATACAAATGGAATCATACAGTATGTGACCTACTGTGAATAGCTTCTTTCATTTGTGAGGTCCATTCATGTTGTAGCATGTATCACAACATTTTTCTGTTTTATGCTGAATAATATTCCACGGTACCTATAAACCACATTTGGTTTATCCATTCATTCATTGGTAGCTATTTGGACTGATTCTGCCTTTTAGCTATTTTGAATAGCACTGTTATGAACATCTATGTACATCCTGTTTAAAAATGTTTTAATTATACACTTAAAATTGGAACTGCTGAGTTATGTAGTAATACCATGTTGAGGAATGACCAAATTGTTTTCCACAACAGCTACACCATTTTACATTTCCACCAGCAATGTATGAAGGTCCCAATTTCTCCACATCCTCATAAAATCTTTTTTTCCTTTTTTAAAAAAAATGTTTTTATTGATTTCAGAGAGAGGGAAGGAGAGAGAGAGAGAAACATCAATGATGAGAGAGAATAATCAACTGGCCGCCCTGTGCCCCCTATCCTCCTAATGGGGATGAAGCCCACAACCCAGGCATATGCCCTGACTGGGAATCGAACTGTGATCTCCTAGTTCATGGGTTGATGCTCAACCACTGAGCCACACAGGCCAGGTGGCATTGCCTGTTTAAATTTTGACCATATAATCCTGTTCTCAAGTATTCCAAACAACTCTACTTCAGTAAACTCTTTTATCAAGTAGTCCAAAGCCAAAAAAAAAACTACTGAAAAATTTGTGTACACACTGCTTTTAAGAAATATATGAGTTATAAGCTATATATTGAGAGTTTATTCTAAAGGCAAAGTTTAGTTGAGATTTAGTCCTGTTTCTGAAACTTTCTAGACATTAACATTATATAATGGTAACCCTAAAGCAGGAGTGGGGAATGTCTGGCCCGGGGCCATTAAAGGCCAGCAAAATCATTTCTTCTGGCCCTGGCAAGGCATCAGGGGTATGTTAATTAAATGTTTGACCAAATACAGCAGGTTAATTTTTAAGATGATAATTTTGTATAGCCTGAGAATCTAATCTAATAAAAGAGAAACATGGTAATTGGCGTATGACCGCTACCCTTCCCATTGGCTAATCAGGGAGATATGCAAATTAACCGTCAGCCAAGATGGCGGCCGGCAGCCAGGCAACTTGAAACTAACATGAGGCTTGCTTGCTTCAGTGACGGAGGAAACCAACGTTCCCCACCTGCTTTGTAGGCCTCTGAGCCTGCAGTTTGAAACATTTTAACAAATATAAAAGCTAAAAAAAAAAACACCCAGAAACCAGCTTTCAGCGAGCTGGGACCTCAGAGCTGGAGTCAGAGCTGGAGTTATACATTGTTTCGATTACCTACTTTCAGCAGCCGAGGCCTAAGAGCTGGAGCCTCAGAGCTAAAGCTGGCCCAGAATTAAAAAAAGAAAAAAAAAAGAAAAAAAGGAGCGGTTGGGAGCTTCCATCACCCGCCAGCCTGAAAACAGCCCTCAGCCCTTCACCCAGACTGGCCAGGCACCCCAGTGGGGACCCCCACCCTGAAGGGTGTGTGACCAGCTGCAAACAGCCCTCAGCCCCTCACCCAGGCTGGCCAGGCACCCCAGTGGGGACCCCAACCCTGAAGGGTGTGTGACCAGCTGCAAACAGCCATCATCCCCTCACCCAGGCTGGCCAGGCACCCCAGTGGGGACCCCCCACCCTGATCCAGGACACCCTTCAGGGCAAACCAGCCAGCCCCACCCATGCACCAGGCCTCTATCCTATATAGTAAAAGGGTAATATGCCTCCCAGCACCGGGATCAGCGGAGCCGAGAGGCCTCCCGGCACCGGGATCAGTGTGACAGGGGGCAGCGCCCAAACCCCCTGATCGCCCTGCGGCTCTGTGTGTGACAGGGGGTGGGGCCACAACCTCCCTATCCACCCTACTCTGTTCGTGACAGGGGAAGGCGTCCCAACCTCCTGATCAGCCCTGCTCTGTGCCTGATACGGGGGAGCGCCCCAACCTCTGATCGCCCTGCAGCTCTGTGTGTGACAGGATGCAGCACCCCAACCCCCTGATCGGCCCTGCTCTGTGTGTGACAGGGTGCGGCGCCCCAACGCCCCACCCCCCACGGGCCCTGCTCTATGTGTGACAGGGTAGAACCATAACCTCCCCATCGGCCCTGCCCTGAGTGTGAGAGTGGCGGCGCCCCAACCCCCTGATCCGCCCTGCTCTGTGTGTGACAGGGGGCGGTGCCCCAACTCCCGGATTGGCCCTGCTCTGTGCGTGATGGGGTGGCGCCGCAACCTCCCCATCGACCCTGCCTTGAGTGTGACAGGGGGCGGTGCCCCAACCCCCCAATCGGCCCTACCCTGAGCGTGACTGGGGGTGGCATCGCAACCTCCCGATCCGACCTGCTCTGTGCATGACAGGGGGCGGCGCCCCAATTCCCCAATAGGCCCTGCTCTGACCAGGGGCTGCACCTAGGGATTGGGCCTGCCCTCTGCCACACGGGAGCAGGCCTAAGCCAGCAGGCCGTTATCTCCCGAGGGGTCCCAGACTGCGAGAGGGCACAGGCCAGGCTGAGGGACCCCCTCTTCCCCCCGAGTGCACAAATTTTTGTGCACCGGGCCTCTAGTCCTATATAATAGAAGCCTAATATGCAAATAGACCAAACAGCAGAATGACGGGTGGAACGATTGGTTGCTATGACATGCACTGACCGCCAGGGGGCAGACACTCAATGCAGGAGTTGTCCCCAGCCCGCAGGCCCCAGGCCAGCCAATGCAGATGCAGGAAGGGGCCCCCTGACTACCCCGCAGGTCACCCCACGGATCGACCCTCATTGCGGGCCAGGCCTAGGGACTCTACCCATGCACGAATTCATGCACTGGGCTCTAATGATGTTATAAATATCCAAATGGCCCTTGGCAGAAAAAAGGTTCCCTACCCCTGCTCTAAAGCAATGAAAAATAATCAAGGTATTAAAAATTGAGTTATAAATATAAAAATGTGCAGGCCTAACCAATTCAGGTATTTTACCTCAAGTAATTTTGCCTAAGTAAATCCTTAACCAAAGATGTACATACTTTATTACTAAATTTTCCCATATACATACATTAAAGAAATATAAATAGGGGACGAATAGGAACTATTAGTTAATCATTTAAATTATAAGAAGCCTTTATTAATATGTAAAAGTATAACTTATATATAAGATATGCATTGAAAATGCACGCAGAAAATAAAACAATATTTCAGAATATTCTTTTTTTATAAAAAAATTTATAAATTCCATCAGAGGCATAAACATATGTGGTTATATGAATGTAAAAAGTGCTAACATGCAACCATCAACAAAAAGGAAAGGAAACCTAATGAATGGGAGGAAATATTGCAAACTACATAACTGATAAAGGGCTAATATGCAAAATATACAAGGAACTCATGTAACTCAATAGCAAAACAAACAAAAAACAACCCAATTTAAAAAATGGGCAAAGGATATTTTTACAAAAAAGACATACAAATAGTGAACAGGAACATGCGAAGGTGCTCAACATCACTAATCATCAGGGAAATACAAATCAAAACCACAATATCACCTCACATTTGTTAGGCTATTACCAAAAAAACAAAGTATAACAAATTCTGGTAAGGATGTGTAGAAAAAGAAACCCTTGTACACTCCTGATGGGAATGAAAACTGGGCTAACCACTATGAAAAACATTATTGAGGTTTCTCAAGAAATTAAAAATAGAACTACCATATGATCCAGCAGTCCTACTTCTGCGTATATGTCCAAATAAAACAAAATCATTATCTTGAAAAGATAGCTGTACTCCCATTTCCACTGCAATATTATTTACAATAACCAAAGTATGGAAACAACCTAAGTGTCAACAACAAATTAATGGATAAAGAAAACCTCTCTCTCTCAGGAATATTATTCAGCCTTAAACAAGAAGGAAATCCTGTCATTTACAAGAACATGGATGAAGCTGGAGGGTGTTATGCTAAGTGAAATAAGCCAAACAGAAAAGGATAAATATTGCACAGTATCATCTTATGTGTGGAATCTTTAAAAAAAAAAAAAAAGTCAAATCAGAAACAGAGTAGAGAAATGGTTGCTGGGGCTGGGGGAAATAGAAAGAGGTTGCTAAAAGGGTACAAATTTTCATTATAAGATGAATAAGGTTTGTGGATCTAATGTATAATATAGTGACTATAGTAGATAACACTTGTATAATTGAAATTTGCTAAGAGAGTATAACTTAAATGTCCTTCCCCCCCACCCCCCAAAAAAGCTAAAGATGGTAATAGAAGTGTTACTTAACTCAATGGGGAGAATCCTTTTATAAGACGTACATTTATGAAATCATCACATTGTATATTTTGAATATCTTATCATTTTAGTTGTCAATTATACCTCAATAAATAAAAATGCCAACAGAAATTATCTAAATACAGAGATGGTGGGCATTTTTTATTCTTTTTGCTTAGGTCTACTTTCTAATCTTTCTACAATAAATGTGAACTATTTTGTAGTAAGAAAAAATTGCTACCTGTTATCTTAATTTTTTAAAATATATTTTTAGCCCTAGTCAGTTTGGCTTAGTGGATAGAACATCGGCCTGCAGACTGAAGGGTCCCAGATTCGATTCTGGTCAAGGGCACATGCTATGGCTGTGGGCTCGATCCTCAGTAGGGGGCGTGCAGGAGGCAGCCGATCAAGGATTCTCTCTCATCATTGATGTTTCTATCTCTCTCTCCCTCTTCCTTCCTCTCTGAACTCAATAAAGAAATATATATATTAAAATACATATATATATATATATATATATATATATATATATATATATATATAATTGATTTCAAAGAGGAAAGGAGAGGAAAAGAGAGAAACATCAATAATGAGAGAGAATCAATGATCGGCTGCCTCCTACACACCCCACACTGGGGAACCAGCCTGCAACCTGTGCATTTGCCCTGACCAGGAATCGAACCATGACCTCCTGGTTCATAGGTCGACACTCAAACACTGAGCCATGCTGGCTGGGAACTATCTGTTAACTTATAAAATGTCTTATTTCAAAAAATTAAATTTAGTACCAATGCAATTTTAATGTGAAATGGAATTTGATTTCTAAATTAATCCAATACATTGGTTAGAAAATTACTTAAAAATATCTCGATATGTAATTGTTTTGGAGAAACAGGGTGTTACTATAATGATTACATTAAAGTGGGACATAATATTACTTAGTAATGATATATTTTGGGTGTTAGCAATTTCAACTATATAATGAAAAATACACAGACTGAAACTACAAACTTACCTAATAATTTGTCCTTCCTCTTCTGGAGTAGCTGGTCTTAATCCCAGAACTATGTGACATACCTAAAGAAAAAGTGGTAAATTAATCTTCATTGACTGGTGCTAATAACTAGATTGTATTTTTCACAGTCTCTGCAGAGTTTTCAATTAATGAACTATTAATGAGTTACTTGAGCAAATTTGAACTTTAAATTTTAGCTATTCTTTTTTTTTTTAATTGATTTTTAGAGAAAATACGGGAAAGGGAGAGAACGAGAGAGAAACATCAATGTGAGAGTGAAACACTGATAGGCTGCCTCCTACATGACCCCCTACAGGAGATCAAGCCCACAACCCAAGCATGTTCCCTGACTGGGAATTGAACTGGCAACCTTTCTGTGCATGCAACGATGCCCAACCAACTGAGGCACACTGGCCAGGACACCATAAAGTATTTATATAAATTGGGGCAAGAGAACTACTTCAGGAAAATAGTTAAAATCTAGCAAGTTCTATGACTTTTCACTCCTGGTAACTTTTCTTCTCTCTTTGTCCCTCAATCTTTCTTGGACCTTATAAAGAATAAAAATATAAATAAATAAAAACTAAAAAAAAATTAAGAGACACCTTGAAACTAAGATAATCTAACTAAAGAGACTGTATACTTTGAAAAAATTATAGTTGCCTACTAATGATCCAACTCTCTGTTCACACTATCTCACTTGTTAGGAAGGGCTTTTAAAAAAGTGAAGCCCTTTTTTTTCTATAACAGCGAAGAAAAAGTAAATTATGATGGCTTTTATGATTCTCTGTAAGTCTACATGCTTCTCTATCATGAGGTGTGATAAGATAAATAAACAATATCACCTATATTCTGCTTTCCTACCTCCCACATCATGATTTTGAGAAGGTTCAATAGGCACTCATGCTCTATCTTACCATCTTTCAAGCATGTCTAGGATAATATAGTTCTATTTATCATATGTGGTTTTGCAGTCCAGTTGCATTAACTATTACATAATAGAAAATATATAGAATTACTGCTACCACTACCCTCTGAAACTGTCATTTACATTAAACGTACCTGGAAAAGGAGATTCAAAAATTCATTGGCAAGTACATTTTTCACACTCCAGATCTGATAGTCTTCTAGAGTAAGATGGCCCATCTGAAAGAGAAACAATATTTAAAAAGATCTCATGCTAAGAATGTCATTTTTTATAGCATTTGAATAAAATCTGGTTTATTAAACTTATATCGGTCATTTGTCTGAAAACAAACCAATAATTTAAAGTAGATTCTAGCCTGGCCCGTGTGGCTCAGTGGCTGAGCATTGACCCATGAACCAGGAGGGCACATGCCAGGGTTAAAGGCTCGATCCCCCGTAGGGGACATGAAGGAGGCTGCTAATCAATGATTCTCTCTCATCAATGATGTTTCTATGACTCTTTCCCTCCCCCTTCCTCTATCTGAGTTAAATTTAAAAAAAATATATTTAAAATAAAATAAATTCTATATGTTCATATGACAAGTAGTCCAGCTAACTAGAATAAGTTTAAAAGTAACAAAAATCTGTTGAAACAGTCAATGGTAATGAGGACAATCTATCATCAACAATTTTGTTTCAGCAAGACCTGGAAAATAACAGTATCTTCTGTTTCAATGGTTACCTATGGAAAACTACAAAAAGCTCTGGGTAAGGAAAATGGAGTATTCTTTTTTTTTTCTTTTTTCTTTTTTATGCAAAACCTAAGATTCCACTATAGCACAGAGACCAATATATTAATAGGTCATGAAAAAATGGTGTGGGAATGCCGGATATGATGTATAAACTGGAGGACTGGGTTATTTCCTTTATAAAACGACAGTACATGTCGCTAAGGAACACACTTAAATTAACACTGTGAAACTGAAATGAAATGTGGTACAAAAATAACAACTTCCAGGCATGCCTTCAAGCACCTCCCTTAGGACTTGCAATCTCTAGGCTTCAGTGTGGGGAGGATTACAATTCTTGGAAGAATAAAAAGTTCTCACTTTTGAAATGCCAATTTCAGAGAATTTTAAGGTCAAAACATAGTGGGTTCATTTCTCTTCACCTTCAAGGAGAAATCTGATGCTTTATTCAAATCCGCATTAAACTTCTAGTTCAAATCCCAACCCAACCTTGTGACCTCCAGCATTGATGCTCTTTCCATTGACTAAAGCTGACTGGATCAGTTTAACTCCTGGTCGAAGAGTCTGAGTATAACCCAGTCCTTTCATTCTAACAACATTCTAAGACCTTCTTAGTAACAAAGAGCAATATTATCAGACTTCTTAAAGATTTAATGTCTACTTAACATTTCTCCAAAATGCAGTTTAACATTACATTTTTATAAGTTGGGAAAGCAACATTTTTGTGTTGCCAAAGAGCACCAAAAATTACATATACCATGTAGAAGATGATATATATTTTTTCTTATCTGGCAAAAATATAACCAAATATTTCATATTTCATGTATTCAACAATTACCTAATAACCCTAGCTAAAAAATGTTTTAGCTTTTATTATTTAATGATATTGATATATTCTCTTCTCAATATAAAATAACCATCTACACTAATAAAAGAGAAACATGGTAATTGGCGTACGACCACTACCCTTCCCATTGGCTAATCAGCGAGATATGCAAATTAACTGGCAGCCAAGATGGTGGCGGGCAGCCAGGCAGCTTGAAACTAACATGAGGCTTGCTTGCGACTGCAGGCCTCTGAGCGGGCAGTTTAAGAAACATTGTAACAAATACCACCGGACTTCAGCCAGCAGATTCGCAACATTATAAGCAAAGGCCAGAAACCTACTTTCAGCACCGGAGGGAGGCCTAAGAGCTGGAGCCAAGCCTCAAGGTAAAGCTGGGCCAGAATAAAAAAAAAAAAAAAAAAGTAAAAAGGAGCGGTTGGGAACTTCAGTCACCCCCAGCCTGAAAACAGCCCTCAGCCCCTCACCCAGACTGGCCAGGCACCCCAGTGGGGACCCCCACCCTGATCCAGGACACCCTTCAGGGCAAACCAGCCGGCCCCACCCATGCACCAGGCCTCTACCCTATATAGTAAAAGGGTAATATGCCTCCCAGCACCGGGATCAGCGTTGACAGGGGGCAGCGCCCAAACCCCCTGATCACCTTGCGGCTCTGTGTGTGACAGGGGGCGGGGCCCCAACCCCCTGAGCAGCCCTGCTCTGTGCCTGATAGGGGGGAGCTCCCCAACCCCCCCCCCCCCCACGGGCCCTGCTCCGTGTGTGATGGGGTAGAGCCATAAACTCCCCATTGGCCCTGCCCTGAGTGTGAGAGTGGCGGCGCCCCAACCCCCTGATCGGCCCTGCTCTGTGGTGATAGAGGGCGGTGCCCCAACCCCCTGATGGGCCCTGCTCTGTGTGTGACGGGGGCAGCGCCCCAACCCCCTGATTGGCCCTGCTCTGTACGTGACAGGGGGTGGCGCCGCAACCTCCCCATCGACCCTGCCTTGAGTGTGACAGGGGATGGTGCCCCAACCCCCCAATTGGCCCTACCCTGAGCGTGACTGAAGGTGGCATCACAACCTCCCAATCTGCCCTGCTCTGTGCATGATGGGGCGGCGCCCCAACTCCCCAATCGGCCCTGCTCTGAGCCCGACCAGGGGCTGCACCTAGGAATTGGGCCTGCCCTCTGCCACACGGGAGCAGGCCTAAGCCAGCAGGTCGTTATCTCCCAAGGGGTCCCAGACTGCGAGAGGGCACAGGCCGGGCTGAGGGACCCCCTCTTCCCCCCGAGTGCACAAATTTTTGTGCACCAGGCCTCTAGTATGTAATAAGGAAAGATCTTAAAGCACTATAATTACTTACTTTCAGGATACAATTTCTATTAAGTATGTTAATACCAATCTAAAGGTACAAAATAATGGGTAATATAGGCACAATCTAGTCACAAATGGGTATGGTTAATAGCTTTGGTTGAAAGGTCCAAGTTCCATTCTAAAATTCTAACCACCCTGGCTGGTGTGGCTCAGTGGCTGAGAATCGACCCAGGAACCAAAAGGTCACTGGTTCAATTCCCTGTGGGGGCATATGACAGGTAGGGGGTGTACAGGAGGCAACCTATCAATGATGTTTCTCTCTTATCAATGCTTCTATCTCTCTATCCTTCTCCCTTACTCTCTCTCTAAAAAATCAACAAAAAATATTAAAAAGTGAAAAATTAGACCTAACTGGTTTGGCTCAGTGGATAGAGCGTCGGCCTGGGGACTGAAGGGTCCCAGGTTCGATTCTGGTCAAGGGCACATACCTTGGTTGCAGGCACATCCCCAATAGGGGGTGTGCAGGAGGCAACTGATCTATGTTTCTCTCTCATTTCTAACTCTCTATCCCTCTCCCTTCCTCTCTGTAAATAATCAATAATAAAAAAATCAAATCAAACGCTAACCATTCATTATCATGGTTACATGGAGTTGAAAAGCTAAATTATCTTTTTAATGTTCACAGCAGAGCCAGAAGTAGCAACTCTATCTTACATAAAAATAGACAGCAATAATACCTACATACTTATTAAACACTCAGAAAAAAAAGTGTTAGCAATTATATCTGTACATAAGGCATTTTCTAACAGAAACTCTCCCAGGTTTTCTATACACTCCAAATAGAAGTAGATGCCATAGTTTTTGGCAAAAAAAAAAAAAAAAAAGGTAAATGAAGGCAAGATGACTGAAATGCCAAACAAAGCTCAAGCCCTATAAAATTCATTTCTATTAACTTTCTATTGAGCACCAGTTAATAAGACTATGATGATTCCTTCTGGAATTATGATTGAAGAAAGAAAAAAACACTGATGTTACTTTTTAAATCTAAACTTTTATAACCAATCTGCTACTTGGTACGTCAGTGTTTGAGTGGAAAGGCTCAAATTAACTCAAATATGCCTCACAATATGTAGCTTATTTTCAGTTTCACAGGGACACACACATATATCCCAATAAATCAAACTATAGGAGTAAACCTATTATAATAGTCTTAGTAATAAATATTATCAAATTAAAAAATTAAAGGATTTATTCTTTATAAAGTACATGCTTATTTTGGCTAGTACTCAAGAACTTGAGCGGGCCTTACCAGTACTATTTAAAAAAACAACAACAAAAAAACAAACTCTTTTAGGAATACATGGACCACCCAGATTAGTATTAAAAAATCATTATTCTAATGCCTACCATCATCTGTTAGTTTTGCCCCTGTTCCTGACTTCATATAAATGGAATCATACAGTATATTCTTTTTATGGGGCTTCTTTTGCTCAATATAAGGTTAGCCTTACCATAACTTATTAAAATGGAAGAAATAAAAATTATAAACTATTTTGACAAGGGCTGTGTCTACTTAATTTTTATAAAATGCCTAGCTTATAATAAATGTTTTTATACATAAAACACATGGAATGGACTGTCTTTAGAGTCAACCTGGAGGTACTGTTACCACAGATCCAAATAAGCAGTTGGTACAGATGATCCAGAACAGATTAAAATATTATATACTATATATCCCAATTTTTGGTACATGATATTTTTAGAAAAGGATAAGTTAGTCCTGGCTAAACTCACCTTTGTTGTGTCATGTGCACTCAATATGCCTTCTACAATATCAGATAGATCAGTATGTAATTCCTTTAAAAAGAGAAATTCAAAGGAGTAATTAGGAAAGAGTTGATACCATTTTTATTATTCAGTGGCCAAAATATACTATATTTTGACCAAGTATTTTTTATTACCATAAATAGAATTTTATATTTGCTTTTAAAAATTACAATTATCCTGTAGTTTCATTCTTACTTTATACAGCTTATTAAATTTTCTAAGGCAAATTCTCTACCCAGTTTTGCATCTTCAGCAATGAATATTTTGAGTAGCATAATTCAGCAACTAACAGTAATAAAAAATCCTTTTCATTCGCTGACTTTAAAAAAATTCTCCACTCCATTTTCCTATTGGAAGTTACATACAATAAGATGTTTAAAATCAGAACTTACTGGGATATCATCAGTGCGGTTGTCCTTCCAGACCTCTAAAAGTGCAACCACCATGTCTCTCAGTTCAACCCTAGAGAGAACTCCATCTCGGTCAACATCAAATACCTTGAAGCAAACTAAAAAAAAAAAAAAAAAACTCTTATGAAGGGGAATTAGTTTTATGTTTAGAAGTACAATACATTTCACTAGAAGCTGCCCTAGTAAAATTACTGAATTTCTCAAACAAATATATTCTGGATTAAGTTCTCATCTAGAGCAGACATAGAAATATGTCATTAAAGTCCCCTGAACATGTAGGACTAACTGCACACTTCACTAATCTGTCTCTCTCAAAATTTTTTTTAAAATATATTTTATTGATCTTTTACAGAGAGGAAGGGAGAGAGATAGAGAGTTAGAAACATCAATCAGCTGCCTCCTGCACACCCCCTACTGGGGATGTGTCCGCAACCAAGGTACATGCCCTTGACCGGAATCAAACCTGGGACCCTTCAGTCTGCAGGCTGAAGCTCTATCCACTGAGCCAAACTGGTTAGGACTGTCTCTCTCAAATTTGAAAACAAAAAAGGGGGCCAATAAATATTACCATACCTCACAGGTTTTAAGGAGGTAATTCAAGCCCTTAAATTAATTTCTAATATTTAAAACTGATCACTGAAGAGTTGATTCTTCTAATGATGAAAATATTCAATCTACATTAAGAATCAATGACAAGCTGGTATTAAGATAGTCTACTTCCATTTTGCCTCTCCAATTAAACTAATATACACTCAAAGTTTTGCCAAAGAAGAATTTCAACTCTTCAATGAAATTTATATATAATACTAGAGGGCCGATGCACAAAAATTTGTGCAAGAGTAGGCCTTCCTTTCCCTGGCTGCTGGCACCCGGGACCCGGCTGGCTTCCCTCTGGCCCTGGCTTCATCAGGAAGAATGTCCAGAATGACGTCTGGTCTAATTAGCATGTTACCCTCTTATTATTATAGATTGTAAGAATTAGAAATATAAGCACTTTGCTAATTAACTCCAAATGAATCACTAGTTTTTTAACTTTCATTGGTCCATCAGCAAATAATTTTAAAAAGTTTTTAACTCCATAATTAAGATCAAGTGAGAAGCAAAAATTTCAGCCTCTCTTTTTAATATTAACACTTTATTTTTTTGTTAACCTTCACCCGAGGATACTTTTCCACTGATTTTTAGAGTGGAAGGGAGGAGGAGAGACAGTGAGAGA
The DNA here is from genome assembly GCF_014108235.1 of Myotis myotis. NCBI lineage: Eukaryota > Metazoa > Chordata > Mammalia > Chiroptera > Vespertilionidae > Myotis > Myotis myotis. Next base: position 22,279,144 of record NW_023416321.1, on the reverse strand, counting down.
AACATCAATGTGAGAGAGACACATTGATTGGCTGCCTCCCGCACGCTCCTCAACCAGGGCTGGGGATAGAGTCTGAAACCAAGGTATATGCCCTTGACAGAATCAAACCCGTGACCCTTTGGTCCACAGGCAGATGCTCTACTCACTGAGCAAAACTGACTAGGGCAATATTAGCACTTTAATGGGAACAAATAATCCTATATAATAAAGAGCTAATATGCTAATTAGACTGAACAGCCAAACGACCTTCCAGACATCCTTCCAGACGAAGTAAGGGCTGTGAGGGGCTGTGAGGGCCGAGCCCCTTGCACAAATTTCATGCATGGGGCCTCTAGTCTATCATAAATCCAGGTCAAACTAATGGTATATCATCATGAAAAAAAAGAAGAAATCTAAGTTTTTAATATTAAGTAATAATCTATTTCATACACACCCAAAATAATTATGCTGTTAAAGTGCATTATTGTAATATTACTGAAGGTCAAAATATTCAAATAGCACACTCAAAACAGACAACATTTATGATCTGTATTTTAGAAAGACAGATAATAACCTTAGTAAATATATCAGTATTAGGTACCAATTAAATGTAAACAGCATTTTGTGAATTATGGTTAAGATTTAATATGTAACATGCTTATAAATTATGCTATAACATTTTAGCTAGATTTAAATGACCAATTTAGTATTTAATAAAACTGTGTTTTGATCATAAATTTCACTTTGCTATTAAAATATTTATACAAATCATAGAAAATGAGTTGTACTTCCAATTATGCAAGGCACTGAATTCTCTATATAGACTACTAGAAAATATTTTCTAGGGGGGGAAAAAAGAAAATAGTTTTTAAATGTTTAACATTTTCAAATATATTATGGCTGAAATAGTTTCTTTATCATGAACTGTAAATTCATCAGGACACTCAACCCCACCTATATATATAGGTGACCGTATGACTGTCCGACCATCCAGCCAGTATCTATGACACACACTGACCACCAAGGGGCAGATACTCAACACAGGAGCTGCGGTGACTTGGCAGCAGCGGTTCTTGGGTGACGCACCCCGGAACCAGAGAGGAGGGAGCCCGATTCCTCACAGGGCCACGCGATTCCACGATTCCACCTTCCGCTGTGGGTTATGTTGCTCCTGGGGCACTGTCGGCCCTGAATCTGGTTTATTGCACACTTGCATTTGTGTTCCACACCCTGTACAAAAGCAACTTTGTAGGGTGCCCTCTTGCACTCGGGGATCCCTCGGGGGATGTCAGAGAGCTGGTTTCAGCCCAATCCCCACAGGCCAGGCCAAGGGACCCCACCTGCCAGAGGGACCCCACTCACTCTGCAGACGCCGGTGGTGCCACCCAGTCCTGCACTGCTAGCCACCTCCTGGGACCACCTCCATCAGTCCCTGCACGGGAACCAGTGCTGTGAGCCAGAAGATCTGTCTCCCCCTGCCCTCCCCTTACACTCCACAGATGCCATTCAAGTCACGGTACCGCCCCAGAAATTCTAATTAATTTCCTTTCAATGTGCACGAATCTGTGCACCAGGGCCACTAGTTATTAATCACAAAGATACCAAACTGCTCCACAGTGCAAAGAATAGATGATTGAATCCTTAGAATGGCTTCAATAAAATATCAACATGAGACTGCTATATGCTAATCTGACAAAGTGATGAAAATTCAAGCCTTAATCCACAGACGATTTTAGATGAATACTAATTTTGTCACTGTATACTTTGCAAATTTTGTGACAATGTTTAACTTACATTTTTGTCTTTCAGCCAGGGGTCCCCTGCAACAGGCTGATAACCCACAGGATATCTCCTTAAAATCTATGTGATTGTCACGATTTTCATCAAAAGCATTAAACAAACCTGTAAAATCGGAAAAGACACCATAAACCAAAGCAACCAAACTTCCTACTGTTATAATAACATATTTATAAAAGCAGGCATGACTCCCATAAACTGGCCAAATATTTTTTAAAAAAGAGTTTATCAGTAGTTTCAGGAAGTTATTTTTTTTTTTCTTTTGGTATAAGTATAACTAAAACTTAAGATCCTAGCAGAAATACATTACTATCATTTAGTGTTTGGTTATGTCTGCCTCTCTCTATTTTGTATCAGTTTTAACCACTAAAATGGCTATAGTGTACAAAATAAAATTTAATTCAAAATCAGAAATTATTTAGAAAGATTGAGAAGTAAAAGGATGCCCTAGCCAGTTTGACACATTGGATAGAGTGTCAGACTGCAGACCAAAGGGTCCCAGGTTCAATTATGGTCAAGGGCACGTACCTCAGTTGCAGGCTCCTCCCCGGCTCAGGCCCTAGTCAGGGCTTGTGCAGGAGGCAACCAATCAATGTGTTTCTCCCACATCAATATTTCTCTCTGTCATTCCCTCTCTCTTCCATTCTCCCAAAAAATAAATGGAAAAATATCCTCAGGTGAGGATTAACAAAAAAAAAGGAAAAAGGAAAAGTTTAACTGCACACTCAAAGATATAACATACTATTATTTTTATCTTTTTATCTTTATTATTGAGAGTATTACAGATTTCTCCCTTCTCCTCCTGTATTCTTCCCCTCTACCCAGTTCCCACCCTGCCCCAGGCCTTCACCACCCTATTGTCTATGTCCATAGGTAATGCATATATGCATATAAATTCTTTGGTTAATCTCTTCCCGCCCTCTGAGATTCTTCATTCTGTTCCATGTTTTTACGCCTTTGGTTCTATTTTACTCATTAGTTTATTTTGTTCATTAGATTCCTTGTACATTTATTTTGATTTTAACCTGCTGTTATTAATAAGCTCCTATAAAGCTCTTCCATGACATGAAGAAAAATAACACATTATATTAAGAGAAGTTCTATACTGCACTCTTCTTTGTACTACATAATCCTATAAAATAAAGAGGTAATATGCAAATTGACCATCACTCCAACAAATAAGATGGCCACCCCCATGTGGTCAAAGATGGCCACCACAAGATGGCCAGCAGGAGAGGACAGTTGGGAAGGACCAGGCCTGCAAGGGAAGGCAGTTGGGGGCGATCAGGCCTGCAGGGGAGGGCAGTTAGGTGTGACCAGGCCTGCAGGGGAGAGCAGTTGGGGACGACCAGGCTGGCAGGGGAGGGCAGTTGGGGGCGACCAGGCCTGCAGGGGAGGGCAGTTAGGGGCGACCAGGCTGGCAAGGGAGGGCAGTTGGGGGCAATCGGGCCAACAGGGGAGCAGTTAAGCGTCGATCAGGCTGGCAGGGGAATGGTTAGGGGGTAATCAGGCTGGCAGGCAGAAGTGGTTAGGAGCAATCAGGCAGGCAGGCAGGCAGGCAAGCAAGCGGTTGGGAGCCAGCAGTGCTGGATTGTGAGAGGGATCCAGATTGGAGAGGGTGCAGGCAGGGCTAGGGATACACACACACACACCGCCATGACGAATGTCATGCACTGGGCCTCTAGTCTTTTTTAAATGAGTATTTAAATTTCAGAAAGAAAAGGGATTTATAATCCAATCCTGTGGTTTTCAAATATTTTGTAAAAGGTAGAAATAAAATTATTTTGATTTAAAATGATTTATCAAATTCTCCAACTCAGAAAAGGTAAAAACACAGCTGTCCTGTTGAAGTGGGTGAAAGTCCAGGGCCTTATCAGTTCTGGCTCCCCTAACAAGTACTTCTGAAGTACCCTAAAAATCTGAAGAATACAGATTATATATTCCAAGAATGTAATTCCATACCCTCAGTTTAAAGAGTAGAAAACTAAAAACTCAGAAGGGGGTTCCCAAAAGGAAGAAGTTTAAAAAGATCAGAGGAAGCAGAACCCAAATATTCAGATTCCAAATATGTTTTTGTGTGATATCACCTACAATTACTCTTTGTATCCCTAATGTTTTAAAAAAGTCATAGCACGCCTGGCTGGTGTGGTTCAGTGGTTGAGCATCGACCCATGCACCAAGAGGTTGCCAGTTTCATTCCTGGTCAGAGCTTATGCTCATATTGTGGACTCAATCCCTAGTGGGGGGCATGCAGGAGGCAGCCAATCTATTGATGTTTCTATCTCTCTCTCCTTCTCCCTTCCAATAAAAACATAGATATTTTTTAGAAAGTCATAGCAATGGAAAGTTTAGAGCCAGCAGGGACCTCAGAGATGGTCCAGTAGTTTCTTAATTTCTTTTGGTAGTTGGGGTGGGGGGAGAATATAGCAATGGAAACTTCTTACGTAAAAGAAAAAAAAGTAGAGGCACTCAAATTGAGGAAGAAATGGGGCTAAAAAAAACCTTGGTCCTGGTTGATGTGGTTCAGTGGTTACAGTATCAGCCCTGCCCACTGAGGGATCATGAGTTCAATTCAGGTCAAGGGCACATACCTGGGTTCGCACCCAGGCTCCAGTTGGAGCGTGTGCAGGAGGCAACCAGTTGATGTGTCTCTCTTGAATCTATGTTTCTCTCTCTCTCTCTCTCTCTCTATCCGCCTTCCCTCCCTCCTTTCCAGTCTCTGAAAAGCAATGAAAAAAGTATCCTCATGTGAGGATTAACAAAAAATAAACCCAAATAAAACAAAGCAAAAACCTGGAGCTCTGCCCATTCAGTGGCCATCATCCTAATCCCTGGCACCAGCTACTAAGGTAACTCTTTGGAGTACAGCTTCATAGCCATTGACTTGGTCAAACTAATTTATGCAAGGTCACATAGGTAGAACAGGATGCTCAAAACTACAATCTTAATTCCCATTTTAGTTTTTTTCCACTAAACTCTGCTATTTGCAAGAAACTTGCAAACCTGTAATATTATGGCCTTTAGAGTTAAGATATATTGGTTAGTAATAAGAGATGGGCTCAAATCTGTTTACCAAAAAACACTTGAAGAAAAGAGAATAATTCCTACCTTCACTTAGAGATGGGCGAATAGGTGGTGAAACCAAGGGGCCAAATGTCTCTAAATCAAATCGTCCAGTCCGGGATTGAGCCTTCAGCAACCAGTAACGTTTCTCCAGATCAATGATGTCTGATTCCTCCACTAAGAGTCATATCAAACAAAATTATAAAACCTCTCAGCCTCCTCTTCCGGGCTGTTTATCCTAATAATATAACTTTTAAGGATATATTTTAATTTCCCAATTTAATTGCTAAAAAAAACCACATAATCTATCTAAAACAAAATTCTGAAACACGAATACATTATATCTAAACTAGCATGAAAAGTAAATTCAAGTTAACATAAAAAAGATTTTAAAATAAAAAATTACTTTTGCAACTGCCCATTTAGTAGACTGCTTAAATCCAGTATGTAGAATAAACAACTGAAACATTTCTTTTTGGTATCCCACACCATTTTTATCTGTACTTATTTTTTATCAGTTTCAATCTCTATCTGGGGTTTAAAGATTCTATATACATATTCTCTCTACTATAAACATTCTAAGAGCAGAATCTATGTCTGATTCATCCTATCAATATGGTTACTACTTACAAATTCAATATTTATTAAGTAAATGAAAAAGAGTACGATAAAAGATATAAGTAACAAACTCAATAATGATAGCAGAGTTAGAGGATTTACGATGTGAAAGGTTATAGGAGCATCATGAAAACATGAACATTTTTCTTTCCTCATTCATCAGAAGGTATATATTTTTAAAACCACAGATACGCTAATCATAGTTATATTTTATATGTGCTTTCCCCCCTCTTTAAGGTACTAAAGTATTTCTGATTGATGTTTACATAATACACTAAATTAGAACACAGAAAAATCACACCAATTGCATCCCAATTTTTTTACCTTAATCTCCTTAAAAAACACAATTTCTTTACTGAAGTAGAAATGTGGAAAGACAAGTAGAACATATTTAGAGGAAAATAATGATCGGATTGGTCCTGGTTACCAATTAAAAACATGCTTTAGAGCTTCCTTTTAAGCTCACGTTAACTATTCATTTGGGGGTTACAGACTGCAATTCATTAATTAAATATTTGCCAAAACAAACTATAGTAAATTATATGTATTATATTATTATTACTCAAACACTTTGAATGAATTGACAGCTAAACACTTCTGAGAAGAGGGAAGGCAGCTAACCTTATTTTCCCTTAAAGAGGTAATAATTGCAGTAGTTGTTCTATTTGCAATTCATAAACCAACACCTAAAACATATACTTTATAAACTATATAGAAATTAATTTATTACCCATCTATAGATATTTTTTTTCTGGTTCACAATAGCAGCATACAATATTCCTAACATTCTAAATAGTTCTTGTCCTGCACAATGGGCAATCCTACTCAAGTCCCACCTTGTCAGAGGCTCCAGCTGCAGAAAAAACTCTTTAATGCCATAATTTTATTCTAATTTTTTTTAAAATATATTTTATTGATTTTTTACAGAGAGGGAGAGAGATAGAGAGTTAGAAACATCGATGGGAGAGAAACATCGATCAGCTGCCTCCTGCACATCTCCCACTGGGGATGTGCCCGCAACCCAGGTACATGCCCTTGACCGGAATCGAGCCTGGGACCCCTCAGTCCGCAGGCCGACGCTCTATCCACTGAGCCAAACCGGTTTCGGCATATTCTAATTTTTTAAAAAGCCAGGCAAAATGTCCAAGTGTTTTCAAACAGTCACAAAGTTCCTCAACATTTTTGAGGATGCAACCTTCTCAAAAGCAATGACTTTCTAAGATGTAATTAAAATGGCTGTAAGCCTTACATAATTTACAAGACAAGAGGATGAACAAGGAGGGACATGCAGATCTACTAGCGGCTTATGGTCTAAGAATCACTAAAGTACGTTTTTGTATTCAAAGTTTTTAACACTACAAACTAAACTGTGGCAAGGGAATACAATAATATACATATTTTTAGTTGAGATAATAAATGCTAAAATAGAGACAATGTAAATTTGAATTAGATATGAAAAGAAAAATAATCAAAATTAGTTATATGGCCCTAAAATTAGCCCAAAATACTGTATTAATTACCTGAGAATCCAGATTCTATTACTACAAGGAATCACTGAGGTAGCAAGCTTATTGACTCTTATGATACATTTTAGGGAAACTTCAAAAACTCTTTCTAAATTCTATGAAAAATATGATCAACATTAAGGAAAATTCACTCTCAGTTATTAAAACATAGTTCTTAAAAATCATAGTTATTTTATTATTTATTTCACTGTAGGTAAAGGACAATCATTCAATGATCTTGCCTGGATCAAATGAAATTAATTATTGAAGAGAAATAAAAAATAATCATTTGTGAGTATCCCAAGGGAAAAAGAAACTAGAAAAATGAATCTGCAAGATTCTCTGCAGTCTGAAGAAGATGGCTCACAACCACCACAACTGCCACATGACCAAATCCTTTTATCTGCAATTACAAGCTACTCATAAAGGATTAAAGAATAAAATGACTGTGTCAATCAACTGTCTTCAGGTCCTAAAATGGAAATAAGCATGCACTCTGGGATTCAAACATCCCACCTTTGACACCTATTAGTCATTTGATCTTGAGAAAATTTCTTTAACTTCTCACAGTCTTGGCTGCCTCTTTTCAGAATGGAGATGAAATGAAGGATTAAATGAGATAATGTACACAGAGATGGCACAAGGATTAAATGAAATAATGTACACAGAGTATAGTGCCTCCTCTAGAAAGTACCCAATCTGCATGTGGTAAATTTGAACCTTCCACAGAGCAAAGTATTGGGGGGGGGGGGGGGGGGGGGGGGGTGACGGGAAGTGGAGGGAAGGGAGGGAGGAAAAGTACAGGAACTATAATGAAAAATCATTTAATATTCTGCAAATATGTAATAAAAGTATAATATTATGTGTCTGACAAAAACTATAGATATGATTGTGAACAAACAACTATGTTTAGATTCTAATAAAAGTAAAAATTGGTCATTTTAATCTAATGTGGAAAGTACAATGAGGCAACAGACACAGGGTTTTTAGGGAGCATGTGAGCAGCTAGGCCCTGGAGGTCTTGCAGAGGCAAAAGAGTATTTACAAAAAGTCTGTAGGCAAGACAGGTAATAACAGGACAGAAACACAAACAAAAAAACTGTTGTGTTCTCTTATAATTCAAACACAAGAATAACTTATACAAGGACCTGTATCATGGACCCAAGATAAAAGACAAAAAACAAAAAAAAACTTTACTTTTCAGGGAGTAACAAAAAAAGAATGTTAAAGATGACAGACATTTCAACCTAGAACTAGAAGGCAGTTAGACAGAATGTAGGCATTTCAAAGGTTAGCATCTAAAGGATGAGCCTTCAAACTCAAGAAGAGAGCTGCCAGATTGTTTTTGGCTAGGACTATGCATGTTCAGTAGTAGAGGATAGATACACTGATCTAAGTATGTAAAATGAATTACATTTTGAGTTTATAGTCTGTGTCTCCAAACTCTAACACTATGTGGAGCTAAATAACTGTGAAAAAACAGATGGGGAAAGGGTATTTCAAGAAAAAGCCAAAAGACCAGGGTTTAGTCTTAGACTATTCTCTCAGATATGAAAAAAAGAGAATGAATTAACAGCTGTTCCAACCTATTTCAAACATTTAGTTATATAGAACACATTTACGCTCTATCTATATGTTCTCATGACTCTGAACATCATCACCAAGATGTTCAGCACTGCCTGGCAGGTGTGGCTCAGTGGTAGAGCATCAACCTATGAAATAGAAGATCACAGTTTGATTCCTGCTCAGGGCATATGACAGGGTTGCAGGCTTGATCCCCAGGAATGGGTGGGCAGGAGGCAGCCAATTAATGATTCTCTCTAATCATTGATGTTTCTATCTTTCTCCCTCTATCTTGCTCTCTGAAATCAATTTTAAAATATTTTTTAAAAATATGTTCAGCATTATTGCAAACACTGTCTATGTCTCTCTTCACTATAAATGGCTTTAAAAATTAATTTGTCATTAAGAACATTGTTTATACTTGACCAAAAAAATTTCTTATAAAATTAATCTTAGGTATTTAAATAGCAAACTATGAGAGATAAATATAAGCATCTTGATAAACATTTGGTTAAGATCTATTCAAGCATAAAAACTAGAACTTTGGGCTAAAGTTCTAATTCAATATCTTAAATTTAAATAAGAGGTAAGGTAACAATAGTTTGAAATTTGCAGTTCTGAAAATGTACTTGCCATGACAAAATCTAAAATCTTGTATAAGTCAAATCAGTTAATTACTCTAACTGTATTGAATACAAACAGCTCCTCAGTTTCATTTGTGATTTATATAAAAGAGAAAAAAATTTGATTAAATATGGCAGTATGTTCAACTGACTATGACTTCAAATTTCACTTTATAATTGTATGTGAGAAAGTAATTAAAGGCATCTGCATTCTAATATAAATATTACTTACAAGTGAAATATTGTAATTCCTTTATGTTTCCTGGATAACTTGGCTCATTACACAAATTTAAATAGTTATTGATGCTGTAAAATAAATATTTTCTGTCTACTTATAAATTAGTTAATAACAGTCTCTATTTTTATCACAAGTTTCCACTTTCCTGAAATATTATTTGAAAAGTATAAAGTAGCATATATGCTTTGAGTCGAAGAGCCTACAAAGATGTCAGTAGTGAATTGCTTAGACAGAAACTGAGAATTTATAAATGATAAATCAGTCATCAGAATGTAAACCTGCCCATGTCAGAATTTCTGTAAGATGTTTAACAGTAATTCTGATTTTGTGAAAATGCTCTAATAGTGAGGCCCACTAAGACAGTGGCGATTTGCTGAAGCTAGTAGCAAATTGAGTTTCTGCTGAACTTGTTTATTCTGGTTCCTTATTTTTATAAATTATAAAAGAAAACCAACTAGCAAGAAAAACTTTCCACAGATGTGGAGGAGTTCATTTTTGCACTGGTCTATAGCCCTTTGTTAGAAAATTGCCTGCTCCCAAAACAATTAGTCTCTGGAAACAGTGGGTGAAACTCACTGATATTCACAAGCCATGTATGTTTTCAATAATACAAGAGGATGCATATTCATTGTAAAGCACCTATTCTATACCAGGCATAGAGCTGAGTCCTGTAAAAGCCAAAAGTATCATTTCATGTACTCATAAAGGATAGCACAATATGCCACCCCAAATATGGCACTTTGGCATAAAGGATTATTTGGCATAAGGATTATTTTGAGTTGAGGGCAATTGAGAAGCAAATACAAGAAAAGCTCTCTGTCCTCCCCTATCTGCCTAATTTGTAAAGGTATCTTCCCTGCCCCTCTACCAGGAAGAACAGAAGTTACTCATCAGAGACAACCCTAGATCCTTATCACCAGAGGAAGGAATCTGTATAACAAACTTCATTAACAACCCTATCTGTTATTAGTTTCTCCATATTTTAGCCTTCCCACATTTTGCCATCCATAGAAGTTCAAAGCCCTTTTCTCTTTTTCTCCTCACTTCTCTACAAAATTATTGTATGTATTTTTTTGCTAGAATGATATATAAGCTCAAATTCTAACCACTCCTTGGAGTTATACATCAATGAATGCTCCCATGCAGGATGTTAATAAACTTTCATTTTCTTCCTATCTGTCTTTTTTCAGTCTAATTTAAAAGACCCAGCCAATGAACCCAATATGGATAAGGAAAAAAATTTTCCTCATCTACACTCCTTATAACATACCTATGAGGTAAGTTGTATCATTAGCCCTGTTCTTCAGAGAAGGAAAAAAGTTCAAAGAGATTAAATAAATTTCCCAGAGTTACATAAATAATAAGTGGCAGGGCCAGAGTGTTCACCCAAAGTCTGAAGAACTCAACATCATATCAGTATTTCTCAAAATGTAGTCCAGGGTCCATGAACATCAGATTACCCTGGAAATCTAGGAAAGTAGAGTCCTAGGGCGCACTGAATAAGTATCTTTGGTATTAGAATCAGTAAGTTGCACTTTTAATAAATACCCTTCCCAAATAATTCTAATGCTCAATAAAGGCTGGTAACTACTAATATATTATAGCGGCCTTATAGTTGATTAATTTTTTAAAATTTATTTTTATTGATTTCAGAGAAGAAAGATGAGGGAGAGAGAGATAGAAACATTAATTATGAGAGAGAATCACTGATTGGCTGCTTCTTGCATGCTCCCTACAGAGGATCGAGCCTGCAACGCGGGCATGTGCCCTTGACCGGAATTGAACCTGGGACCCTTCAGTCCTCAGGACGATGCTCTATCCACTGAGCCAAACTGGCTAGGGAATTGATTAGTTTTTTTAATTTTGAGGTAGCTCTCTTATAAGAAACAAGAATATGACAAAAATCAACTATGATGCCAGCAATTTGAACTTTAAATTTTTAAATTTAATTTTATAAATAATAGAAAATTAAAAGCATATTATTTCTTCAGGTTTTTACCACACACTATTATTGGCTTATTTCTACGGCCAATATGTGCATTACGGGAGTAGATAAAATAATTACATAATTCCCTTATATTTAATGGAAGCTGACCTTCCATGTGCCTTAATTTAATACTAATCAGTTTTCTGTATCTCACATCATTTATTTAAGCAAAAGGTTTAGAAAGGAAGATCTTAGAACTAACTTTTGACCTTTAGAAGTTCATTAAATTTGTAAAATATCATAATTAATTTCCCCCTAAAACATGATATGTCTTTATAAAAGCCCTCACATACTATGAAGTTGTTAAAACTTATTCAAATATAATTACCTTGGTCCTTCTCTTTGGTATAAGTTTAACCCTACAATCCTAAAATAACATATACCTACTGCTCACTGCTGGGAAAATCAAATGTATAAATCAGTATTTACAATGTAGACTTTTAATGGCTGAAAACTTTTTGACACAGTTAAGGCCAATAACATGCATTTAGTCCACTGCACTAAGAAAAACCCCAAGATAAACAGACCATAAGTATTGTACTCAAGGGACTTGTAACTTCTAAGGAGAAACCAAGCCATTTCCAAGACTCTAAGGCACGGGTCCTCACACTACGGCCCACGGGCCACATGCAAATACAAATATTGTATTTTTTCCCATTTTGTTTTTTTACTTCAAAATAAGATATGTGCAGTGTGCATAGGAATTTGTTCATAGTTTTTTTTTTAAACTATAGTCCGGCCCTCCAACGGTCTGAGGGACAGTGAACTGGACCCCTGTTTAAAAAGTTTGAGGACCCCTGCTCTAAGGTAAGGCAAAATGCATCTTAATTGCTTCAATTAAAATGTGAAGTATGCCCTGGCCGGTTTGGCTCAGTGGATGGAGTGTCAGCCTGCTGACTCAAGGGTCCCAGGTTCGATTCCAGTCAAGGGCATGTATCTTGGTTGCGGGCACATCCCCAGTGGGGGGGGGTGCAGGAGGCAGCTGATCGATGTTTCTCTCCCATTGATGTTTCTAACTCTCTATCCCTCTCCCTTCCTCTCTGTAAAAAAAATCAATAAAATATATTAAAAAATAAATTAAAAATTAAATGTGAAGTATGCAGAAATGCAAATGAAAAATTAATTCAAACTGTAGAAAAATGGAGACCACATGACAAAAGCAGCAGCATCTGAGCTCTTAAATTCCTTGGAATTTCTTGGGTAGTAGAAGCCTTTTGTTTTATTGCATAAGGTGACTCTTGGTGGGTTCCTGGATGGGGGCTGATTACCAGAAAGACCAAGCCATAATTAGAAACTGTAACTTTCAGTCCCACTTCCCAATCTGGAGAGGAAAAGGACCTGGAAATGAAGCCTCCATAAAAATCCCCAAAGTATGGGGTTCAGAGAGTTTCAAGACTGATGAACACATCCACATGCTAGCAGGTCTAGTTTATCCCAGCTCCACAGGGACAGAAGCTCTCTTTCAGATCTTGCCCTATGTATCTCTTCATCTGGCTGTTCATCTGTATCCTTTCACATATCCTGTATTATATAATAAATCAGTACTCATACCCATTTCCCTGAATCCTGTGAGCTATTTTAGCAAATTATCAAACCCAAGGAGGGACTCATAGGAACCTCTAATTTACAGATGATTGGTCAGAAGTACGGTGACAACCTGGACTTGTGATTGGTATCTGAAGTGGGGGACAGAGTCCTCAACCAGAGGGGCAGCCTTGTGGCACTGAGCCCTAAACCTAGTGGTGTCTATGCTAACCCTAGGTAGATAGTATCAAAATTGAAATGAATTGCAGGACTCTCAAATGGTGTTTGTAGAGTGCTGGAGAATTGCTTGCTGTGGGGAAAAAACCCACACATTTGGAATATACCCGTAAAGTAGACAAAAAAGAGTTTTCCCTTTCAGCAAAGCATTTCATTTTATTACACTCTAGAAGAAAAAAAACTACTGACAATATAAATTTCTTCTTTATAGGCAATTGCATTAAAAAGTGAACAGGAAACAATGAAATGTCATTACTTACAATGTGTGACTCCAGCCAGAGTTTGGTAGAAAGTGGGAGTATCACTATCATCAGTGAGGGTCACATATACACCTCCAGACAGTAGCCAACGAGAAAAGGTAAAAGCTTCTTTGTTTAGAAGAAGCCAATTTCTAAACTTTTCATAGTTTACCTTTTCACCCTATGATTAGGAAAGAAAAAGCATAGTTTAGTCAAAATTTAAAGTATTTTACTTGGATCATGCACAACTTGAAATCTGCAATTAGTTGACATTAATCTACAAAGGAAGAATTATCTAAATAAATTATCTTGTAATCTTGGAAATCAAGGTGTTTTCAAAAACAATTGTATTTCAGAACTTCCATTTGCTCAAAATCTATATGCAAATTACAACATATTTCATCAATTCATGAAAGTAGTACATTGCTACTAATAAGTCATATTTTATTTGCTAAGGTATATCCTGAAATCAGTAAACTGCATTTCTTTTAATATTTAATAAACCCAATTTTCACTTATCCCTCTTCTTTAGCACCTCAATCTAAATTAGCATATATTTGAGAAATTAGCATATTTTAATTAAACACGTATGAAACTTAAGTGCTCTTTTAAGTTTCATTGGCAAATTAAAAACAACTTTCCCTGCCTTAGCTGGTTTGGCTCAGTGGATAGAGCATCGCCCTGCGGACTGAAGGGTCCCAGGTTCAATTCCAGTCAAGGGCATGTACCGTGGTTGTGGGCACATCCCCAGTAGGGGGTGTGCAGGAGGCAGCTGATCGATGTTTCTAACTCTCTATCCCTCTCCCTTCCTCTCTGTAAAAAATCAATAAAATATATATTTTAAAAAAAAACAACTTTCCTAGAGTCCTCAACCAGAAGGCATCAATGAAAACATGTACTAGTATTCACAAGTCAACTAGAATACAAAAAAGAAACAAGTATATTTCTATTTCTTTGCTTTCTTTCCTTACTAAGACTTCTTTGCCTTGTTAAATCTCTGGAGAAAAATAGTACCCAGGCTGGGACAGAACATCACATGGCTATGCAAATCAATCTCTTTGGAAGACAACAGGACTTACGCTGAGTGAGGGCCAGATGTTACTGTGAGAAAAAGGGAGACGCAACTCACCCAGGAAATACAATTAGGAATGACACTCAGTAGATATTAAGGGATACAAATAACTTATAACCTAAAAGAGATATGGTGGAGCCCTAGCAGGTTTGGCTCAGTGGATAGACCCTTGGCCTGTGGACTGAAGGGTCCTGGGTTCAAGGTCCCGGGTTCGATTCTGGTCAAGGGCACATACCTCGGTTGCAGTTTCCCTGGCCCTGATTGGGATGCGTGCCCGAGACAACCAATAGATGTGTCTCTCTCACATCGATGTTTTTCTCTCTATCTCTCCCCCACTCCCTTCTACTCTCTCAAAAAAATCAATGGGAAAATATCCTTGAGTTAGGATTAACAAAAAAAATTAAATAAGTAAAAACCAAACAAACAAAAAATATGAATTTCTATTTTAAAATATATATATACAGTAAGAAAAAAAAAAACAATACTACTCCTATGTGGATTTCCTTTATAACAAACATCATTTATCAAGGCTAATAAAGCCAAGACAGAAAAAGTAGAGACCCCATTCCATGTCTCTTAAATCTAGGTGCTAGGTCCATTATCTTTTAGCTATAGTGCTTCTTTTTAGTTTTGGGGGGTATTTTAGGAGTGCAAAACACACAAAACATTATGGAAGATCTAAAAAATAAGCCTATTCTAAGAAAACTGATACTGAAACATGGTAATTTGAAAAGCTCGAGTCTTGGTAATTTGGAAAATTACCAATTCTTGGAAAAGCTCAATCATCAGATACATTACTCAGAAATTACAGCAGGTAAATACATCAAATAGCTGAATCAGGTAAAATTAGCCCATTTATAATGTTGAGTTTATATCACCCATTAAGTATCTAATGATTTTCATAGCCTTACATATGAATGTTGTAATACCTTGACCTCTCATTTCTTTGATCTTCCCCCTTCCAAAGCTCGTGTCCTTCATAAAACACTACCCCAGATATTTTCTACCAAAGTCTTATGATCATTTTCTTAAAATAACCATTGCTCTTCCCAAAAATGCAATTTTAAGCCTCTCCCCATCACAATTTCCTCTCATAAGCACATTCCTTCTAGTAACCCAACTCCAGTGATTTTTTATTCCTCAGGACCTACAACAATGAGCTACCCTTCAAATCTAATGATCATTTCTCTGTGATCAGAGGTCAAGTCAATTGACCTTTCAGTTTATTTGACTTAAACACTCCTTCCTCTTAAAACACTTTTATCACTTGGCTTCCAGGACACTATTCACTCTTGGGTCTCCTCACAGGCTACTCATTGGACACCTGTTTTGGATTCCTCTTCATCTTGCCACTCTCTATCTATAAGCCAATAAATCCTTTTGTTTTCTATCTATAAGCCAATAAAGCCTTTCCCTTGAACTCCAACTTATTATGTCAAAAAGGATAGCTGACAACTCCACTTGAATGTCTAATATGATTCTCAAATTTAATTATGCCCCAAACCTCCCTCTCTAGTGGTCTTAGCCATCTTAGTTAATGGCAACTCATTTACTAAATCAGGCCAAACACCTTAGTCATTCTCTTCTCTTTCTGTCACAGCCCATAATCAATACAAGAAAAGATCCTGTCAACTCTACCTTCAAAATAAATATAGAATCTAAATCTAAAAACTTATCACCTCACTGCCTGCCACACATGATCTAAATGGCCATTACCTCTTACTTGGGTCATTCAGATACCTCAATTGGACTCTGTCCAGCCTACCCTACAGATAAAAGCTAAAACGATCATATTTAAAAAAACAAAAACACAACTCATGTAGTCGTCTGCTCAAAATTCTCTAATGGTTTCCATCTCACTAAGGGTGAAGTCAAAGAACTCACACAGGGTCATATATATAGTACCCCTAACTCTATCCCACCCCTCCCCCAACCTCTGCAACTTCATTTCCTACAATATAGCCTGCTCACTACATTCCAGCTAAACTGGCCTCTTTGTTGCTCCTTAATCATGTCAAGTACACTCCCACTTCAGGGCCTTAGCTATATTCTCTTAGTGGAAAGTGCTTTCCCCAGATATCTGGTTTTATTTCTCACTTCCTTTAAATTTTTTGTTCAAATGTCATTTTATCTAACAAGCCTTTCCTAACTAGTCTATACAAAATACTGACACTCAGCTACCTCCTCCTTATCACCACCTAAATCTTTTTTTTTCCTCACTCAAGGATATTTTTCCATTGATTCTTTTTTTTTTTTTTTTTTTTGAGAGTGGAAGGAAGAGAGGAGGAAGGGAGGGGAAAGGAGGGAGAGGGAAGAAGGAAGAGAAGGAGGGAGGGAGGGAAGAAGAGAGGAAGTGGGAAGGAGAGAGGAAGGGGGAGAAGGGAAAGGAAGAAAGGAGGGAGGGAGGGAGAGACAGAGAGAGAAACATCTATGTTGGAGAGACATTGATTGGTTGCCAGAGATAGAGCCTGCAACTGAGGTACCTGCCCTTGACCTGGAATCAAACCCCTTGACTCTTTGGTCCAAGGGCTGATGCTCTAATCACCAAGCCAAACTGGCCAGGGCTATTTTATATTTTCCTATAGCACTAATTATCATCTAATATATATACCTGCTTTTGTGCCTAAATTAGAGAACTGGGTGATAACCACATTTAATTCCCATCTATAAAACGGGAATGTCTTTATAAACCTTATTAAAATAAAAAACATACACATTTTTCCCCCAAATGAGCAGAGTATTAACACATTTGACATCTCTGGGGGGAAAAAAATCCAATTAAATCAAGCCTGAAAAGGTTAGATTACATTTTTTTCTGACTAGCAAATGTTTGTTATTGGAGGGGGAAAAAACACATAGCTAGCCAGTTTGTCTTGAAATATTAAAAGACTATCACAGCAACTTCCAGTCAATATGTCAGAACCAAAAATGCAAGAGGCTAATCCTCTGCACCAAATATATAGAAATACTGAGTAAAATATAACACCATAACCACTACCAAAAACTGCACTGCCAAGCTCAAAAGCAAGAAAGGGAAATCTCCAAGTGATATCAACACAGAGGAAGCTCAAAGTCAGAGTGGTGAAATCTTAAGATAAAGAGTCCAAAGAGATATATATACCTGCAGTATTGACAACCAATGTCTATATAGTTAGGAAGGGTGACTAAACTAAACTGAATAAAAACTCCCTGAATAAAACCAAGAGCAGTGAAGGATTGTCATTTCTGTGAAATGAAAGTGTGTCAAAGAGCCACCCATAAGAAATCATACAGCATGAGTGCTGCAGGAAAGATTCAGAAACTTCTAAAAGGGTTTTTTTTTACTCCACCATCTCTAGGAACTTTTCCCATATCAGCAGACCTCGGAAAAGAAAAATGGGAATTTTCTCTGAAAGATACACATTTTGTAATGTTTAACTTTTATACAATGAAAATAAAAAAATTATGGAAAGAGAAAAAATGATAAATTTTGTAAATCCAAATATTTCACAATGCAAATCAACTGAGTAATAAAATAAATAGTAAAACGGGCCCTGATGGGTCAAAGAGATATAAGACTGGATCAAGGCAAATGAGTGCTTTACCTATATGTCCATGATGAAAAGCAATGGCACTACAATGCGAGCAATGCCCAGGTTCCTGCAGGATCACAGTGTGAGAATGTGTGTGTTGGTGTGAGAATATGGGAGTGTATTTCATTATAGACAGCTGCCTTTACAGTAGAATTGGGTTTCAGATTCACATATGTAGCAGAAATAAGTACTATGGATCTTTGAGCACAAAACATGGTTAAAACATCAACTGTTAAATTAAAAAAATGTTAAGAATATGCTGCACATAAATATTTATTCATCATAGCTAAACTAAGAATTAATACTCATAGTCAATAGGTAGGGATAAAATGTAAATCTTTAAATATACCTCTGAGAAACATTTCCTGAGTGTATCTGGGACTTTACCATCCACAACATGGAGCATTCTTTCCATTTCTTCCCGTGTAACATAGCTGCCGGATTCACTTGCAAAAAGACTAAAAATGTCTAGGATAAAGGAAAAATAAATTAATCTTATCACAGATCAAATATACCCCTTGGTGGAAGTAGGGAGGAAAGAGAAAGGTAACAATTACTCAGTGATTACTAGTGCCAAGTACTTTATGAACACATAAATTTATTTATTCCTCAGAACAACCCAGCAATGCAAATTAAAACAGAAATGTGAGCCCTAACCAGTTTGGCTTAGTGGATAGAGTGTCGGCCCACAGTATGAAGAGTCCCGGGTTTGATTCCAGTCAAGGGCAGGTACCTCTGTTGCATGCTGCATCCCCAGCCCTGGTCAGGGCACTTGTGGGAGTAAACCAATCGATGTGTCTCTCTCACATCAATGTTTCTCTCTCTCTGTCTCTTTCCCCTCCCTGTAGCAGTCTCTAAAAATCAATGGAAAAATATCCTTGGGTGAGGATTAAAAAAACAACAAAAAAAACAACCCATCCAGCAATGTGATATACTTTTAAACATACCAAATTTGCAAAAATGTTTAGGTGTGACAATACAAAGAGTTAGTAATAATGTGGAAAAAACAGAAACTCTTATACATTGTTAATTAGAGTATGAATTACTGCAACCACTGCTGCTATGAACATTTGTGTACTTTTTAAAAAAATGAATACAGTTGCCCCTTGAACCACACAGATTTGAACCATGGGGGTCCACTTATACACAGATATTTTCCCCCCCAATAAACACCTCTACTGTTTTTCAATTCACAATTGGGAGCCTACAGATACAGAAGACTGACTGTATGCATTGATCTATGCCATTTTATATAGGACACCTTGAGCATCTTCAGATTATGGTATTCCCAGGAGGTCCTGAAACCAATTCCTCCTAGATACCAAGGGATAGCTAAGTTTTGAATGGGTCAAAAATTATATCTGAATTTTCAACTGTACAGGAGTTGGTGCTCCTAATTCCTGCATTGTTCCAGGGTCAACTATCCATTTTCAATTTTCTTGGGTATGTAACTAGAAGGGGAATTGCTGGATCATATGATAACTTGATTTTAAAAATTTTGTTTTTATTGATTTTTGAGAGAGAGAAAAAAAAGCACATCGATGTGAGACCAAAACATTGATCGACTGCCTCCTATATGCCCCCTAACAGGAATCAAGCCTGCAACCTGGGCACGTGCCCTGACTGGGAATCCAACCGGCGACGGTAGGACTACACCCAACCGAGCCACAACAGGCCAGGGTAAAAACTTGATTTTTAACAAAAGTCTGAGGAACTGCCCAATTGTTTTCTCAAGTGGCTACACTATAAGCAATGTATGAGGATTGCAATTTTCCCACATCCTCACTAACACTAATTATTATGTTTCTTCAGTTTGTTTCTTTTTTTTTTCTTCAGTTTGTTTCTTTGTTATCCTCACCAGAGGATAGTTTTCCTTTAATTTTTAGAGAGAGTGCAAACAGAGGAAGGGAGACGGGAGAGAGAAACATCGATGTGAAAGAGACATATTGATTGGTTGCCTCCCAAATGTGCCCCAACTGGAGCCAGAGATTGAACCTGCAATCCCTCAATGCTCTGGCCGATGCTCTAACCCAGGGGTGGGCAAACCTTTTGACTCGAGGGCCACAATGGGTTCTTAAACTGGACCGGAGGGCCGGAACAAAAGCATGGATGGAGTGTTTGTGTGAACTAATATAAATTCAAAGTAAACATCATTACATAAAAGGGTACGGTCTTTTTTTTTTTTAGTTTTATTCATTTCAAACGGGCCGGATCAGGCGCGCGGGCCGTAGTTTGCCCACGGCTGCTCTAACCACTGAAAATATTGGCCAGGGCTATGTTTCTTTTTAATTTTAACCGTTCTCGTGGGTGTGACTTGTTGTGTCATTGTAATTTTTTATTACATTTCTCTAAAAACTAATAATGTTGAGCATTTTTCTTTTAAAAAAAATATTTTTATTGATTTCAGAAAGGAAGGGAGAGGGAGAGAGAGATAGAAACATCAGTATCAATGATGAAAGAGAATCATTGACTGGCTGCCTCCTGCATGCCCCAAGCTGGGGATGGAGCCTACAACCAGAGCATGTGCCCTGACCAGGAATGGAACCATGACCTCCTGGTGCATAGTCGGTGCTCAACCACTGACCCACACTGGCCGGGCTGTTGAGCATTTTTTCAAGTGCTTTTTGGACACTTGTTATTTTCTTCAGATAAATATCAATTTAAATCCTTTTCTTATCATCAGAAATTTGAGGTAAGGCCCTAACTGGCTAGCTCACTCGGTTACAGCATAATCCTGATATGCCAAGTTTGTGGGTTCGCTCCCTGGTCAGGGCACATACAAGAAATAACCAGTGGATACATAAGTAAATGAAACAACAAAGCAATTTCTCTCTCTCTCAAATCAATATAAAAAAAATGAGGTAAAATAGTTCTGTGCCCATCTATATTATCATATTGAGATTAAAAAAAAAAGTACTTACATTTTGCTTTCTCTTCATCTTTGCCTCTTGTAAGAAGAACAAGTCCAACTATTAAATTATTGAAGTGTAGTCCCTTTGATGTTCCACCAAAAGAACAGTAAATCACCTAGGAGAAAATGATAAAGCCAATCTTAGATGTTGAGGAATCTGAGGCTGATAACACCTTAAACAAATCTTGTCTCCATCTCCAAACAAGGCCCCTGGTAAACTTTAGTGAAATTATATTAAGTTTCTTCCCCTTCTTCCTCTTTAACACCTTGTTATCGCACTGAGCCAAGAATATACTGTATGTATTCTCAAATACATATACCACTGGCTCACACACTAAATATTTATTCTGTTTCTTTGGATTCCTTAGCAAGGTCCAGAAAGATAAGGTCCTTTAACAGCCCTAATAATGTGATAAGGATTCTGTGGTATTACAGAACTTCCTTCAACTTCTATAAAATGTATACATATTTTGATTTGAAAGACTGACATTCTCTAACTGAATGTGTAACCATGCAGCAACTTCATTTCTTTAATATGACTTTTTTTTCTGTCCATTTCATTCAAACTGGCCTCATCTAGCAACCAGACCCACATGCCTTCTTCGTTGCACATTCACTCCCTCAATCATTAAATCCTTGGGACAATGACATTCTGGTCTGCATCAAATAATCTCAGGAACAGACTCAGGTCTGTTGACTAGAGACAGAGTTTCAGTCAGACTAGAGATAACATCTAAGCCTTAGTTGTGTTCAGCTCCAGAAAAAAACACTATTTAGTTCAGTCTCTGCTGTCCTATATAAAACATCCATCTTTCAACCACAAAGTTAAATGTTTTATACAAACAAAGCTGGGTTGAAGAACCACCTAGCTTTAGTTTTTCCAGATATTCAGCATGCAAAGGCCGGCTTGTAGCACTGGAGAGCCTTGACCGCATCTACTTTGTTGAATCTTCCTCACTTCCACCCAATGATAACCTAATCTCCCTAACCCTCAGAATTTTAGCATGTATATTCTGTGCTTTCAATCTTGGTTCTGTTTAAAAATGCCCAGGAGTCAGCATAACTTCCCCTGATTCCTTCCTCTTTATACACCTCTGAGACTGCCACACCACCTGTCTCTTCCTAGGGTTCCATACCCCCAGCCAGCACAACATTATGGCCAAGGTACGACTGTTACTTACAAATAGCACCTCGTCCTAAGCATTTTAAATCAATGAGTAGGGTTATGATATAGAAGGCATATGTATTAATTTTGTAAATAACAAAGTTGGGAGGGATGGCTAATAAAATAGGTAACAATACAGAATCAAACTCATCAAGACGGACACTTGGCTAAAGGTAATAAGATTAAATGTAATGTATTTAGAGTTTCTTAACAATTTAGTTTATATAAATATAGAAGAACAGAATTGAGCTTGGAAATTTTAGGCAACAAAGCTATAACCTTTTTACATAAGTTAACTGAATTTTATGCTGCATGGTAATGACACAAGAATAAAGTATTCTCCTACTGTTCACTAATCTAATTCAATCTAGAGAACAGCATGGGATTAACCAGTATGCATATTAACTATGGTTAAGGAGCAGCAGGGGAAAAGAAGTTATTTAAATGCCTATAAGGGAAGGTTCCAGTTTCTCAATTCAAATAGCTGAATTCCATCTCTGGGAGGTATCAGATTTCCTATGGGGGCTCCAGTAGAGACAACAAAAATTTGGGATCATGAAACTGTGCCAAAATCCTCTGTGGCTTCTAGTTCCACCCCCATTTCTAAAGCCAGAAAATGAGGATTAATAAGAATAGCATCTACACTTCACATGGTGTGGTGAGAATTACATGAGATAAGTTACATAAAATGTTTATCATAGCTCCAGATAACTGGCAAATAACTCCATAAATGTTAGTTATTATCATCATCAGTGGGAAGCAACATAGAACAGTAGCTAAAATGGATTTGGATACATGGACTTGCTCATTAGCTTTAATACTTGAGCAAGTAACCTAACTTCCTTAAGCCTCAGTATCTTTTCCTCACTGATCAAATGACAGTAACATCAATACTTACATAATGACAAATGTCATATAACTTAAGTTGTCAGATAAAAATTTGTGAATTCATTAGGCAAATATAATTTATCTAAGTGTTCAAAGTTAATATCCCAATTAATAGATAAACCAGCTACATGTGGTTGTTCAAAGTACTAACTGATATACTTGCAAAGCAGCTAATAAAGTAACTAGCATATAATATTAATAAACAACAATCAAAGTCTATCACAGTGACATAGTATCTCTGAGGGAAAATTTGGTTTCAAATAACCAAATTGTACCTCTTGTAACATTTGCAAACTATGTTATTATATACTAGTGGCCTGGTGCACGGATTTGTGCACATTGAAAGGAAATTAATTAGAAGAAATATTTTATTATTGCTATTCGCCCTTTCTCTATAATAGAAGTGTCAACCAAATTCACAATCGACAATGACAGATCGAAATGCACATGTGCAATTGGTGCCAGTGAGAGCTTTATATGTATCACACATGCGTGAGTCAATGTTTATTTTTAAATTGCCAGTGCAAGTCATATGTATCAGCCAGTCAGACGGTCGGTCATTTAGTCTTTTATATATAGAGATAACTATGTTATTGCCAGTTTTGGGTTCAGCTGAAATTATTCATCGGAGGATAAAAATAACAACCTTGACCATTATAGCATGATGCTCTGAAATGACCTAATGAGGAACAGACTAATGATAATTAAACAGTTCAGGCAGTATCTCCTTGGAATTCAAGAATATTAAGTAAACATTCTATTATCTTTCAAATAAATAGGCTCATGTGGGCTTAATGTGGTTCCTAAAGATTATTTAAAAAATAATCCTGCCCTAGCCGCTTTGGATAGAGCGTCAGACTGCAGACTGAAGGGTCCCAGGTTCAATTCCAGCCAAGGGCACATGCCTGGGTTGTGGGCTCAATCCCCAGTAGAGGGCGTGCAGGAGGCAGCCAATCAATGATTCTCTCACATCATTGATGTTTCTATCTTTCTCTCCTTCTCCCTTCCTCTATGAAATCAATAAAGAAATATATTTTAAAAATAAATACTTATTTTCTTAGGTTTAGAAGTCCTTTCAGATGGAGAAAAATTTGATATAGTGGCATATCATTCCTATTTCTCAAATGTAAAAGTTGTAGTAAGCAAGGCATTTCTGAGAACTTCCATGACAGTCAAAAATTGTCTCACCTAGGCAAACTACAGTAAAATACCATGATTAATTTGACCTTATCTTTCAAACTAAGAGCCAAGCATGCTCAGGGCAAGCTCTTCCTAAATTCATGCCAGTTGGTGCCTTTACCTACAGCCACCGGTAGCTTATAACTGACCTAAACATTATACTACTCAACTATTACATAAACACTATATAACTCGATAAGAAATGGGAAAATCAAAACTTAACTCAACTATTTGTATCAGTGTGTGACAAACATTGTGTCAACAGCTGAATTTATGTTTATTAAATCACAAGGTCAAATAGAATACTCATCATAAAACAAAAGAGGTTATAAATATCTTTAATACCATCACTAGAACAATATCATCTACATAGTAAATTTTTGGAGAGTAATCACTATTGAAAATCTCAAACTAAGATGTAAACAACAAAGAACGCAAAATTATATAAACTTATTTCTAGTAATCAAGAAAGATTTCAGCCCTGAGCAGGTAGTTCAGTTGGTTAGAGGGTCATTCCAATAACGCCAACGTTGCAGGTTCCATCCCTGCATGTTCCATCAGGGCACATGTAAGAAGCAACCAATGAATGCATAAATAAGTGGAACAATAAATCAGCGTTTCTCTCTCTCTTAAATCAATAAATAGGCGAATTCATACTGAAGCAATAGGTGAATTCATACTGAAACAGAGAACCCAGTAAGTCATATTAGGAAAAAGCTAACTGTCATAAATCTGAAATAATGACAGAACAAGAACTACACAATTTTACACAATACATATAAGAGAATTAATGCAACATATATCCCCACCAAAAAAAAAATTAAAACACAAACATACACACACAAAAATGTAATCTCTGTATCATGTAAACCACAAGATTCAAAAGCACACAAGTCAGGTCAGAATAGAAACTGTCTCTAATTAAATTAGGAATGGTGAATTATGGTTCTATATAATATACCAAGTTTAAAATTCCTATTATAGCCCTAGCTATAGTGGATAGAGCGTCAACCTGCAGACTAAAGGGTCCCAGGTTCAATTCTGGCCAAGGGCATATGCCTGAGTGTGGGCTCGATCCCCCCCAGTGGGGGGTGTGCAGGAGGCAGACAATCGGTGATACTCTCTCATCATTGATATTTCTATCTCTCTCTCCCTTCCTCTCTGAAATCAATAAAAATAAAAAAATAAAAAATTCCTATTATAACTTTCCCTGTTTTATTAATCTTATTCTCTTTGTACATTTAGAATGACATATGTGGAGAAACCAAGATGGCGGCATAGGTAAACACCGGAGATTGCTGCCTCGAACAACCACTTCAAAAATACAACTAAAAGACGGAACGGACATCATCCAGAACCACAGGAAGGCTGGCTGAGTGGAAATTCTACAACTATAAGGAAAGAGAAAAGCATACCGAGACTCAGAGGAGGTGCAGTATGGGAGTAAAATACTAAGGTGCGGAGTGCATGCGGAGGGGGCTGGCGGCTGAGGGCGTGGTTGTCGTTTTCAATTGGGAGGGAGTCTCAGGCTCTGAGCTCCAGTTCCAGGCGAGTCTCTAGGGATCCAGACTCATACGGGAGAAGCGGGACTGTCTGGCATCGGTCAGAACCCTAGAGCAGCTTTCTCTCCAAGGGGCTTGCAGTGATTACCGGGACACTGAGAAGCAGAGCCTCTGAGGGCAAGACTGAGAGCAGCCATAACTGCTAGCCCCGCCCTGTTGATCCCGTGGGACCCGCCCCACCCAAGCCCTGCTGGGAGGCTTTTGCTGGATAGCCTCAGGCAAAGGCTATATTAGCACCTCCCTAGGGAACCAGGAGCCAGGAAGCCCAGAGGTCAGAGTGGGACCATCCAGTTGGCAGCTCCGTGGAACCATAAAAGACACACTCAGGGGGCAGACTCAGTGAGCACCAAAGCCCCACTGAAGCAAGTCTTGCCCCAGAGGGATGTCTCCAGCACAGAAGTTCTCCCACTGCAGACACAGCTGATTCTCACAGCCAATTGGCCTGGAGGTCAATTCCTCCCAGTGATAACTACAACAATCAAGGCTTAATTACAACAAGACTGTGCACAAAGCCCACAAGGGGGTGCACCAAGAGTGTCTACCTCAGGTAATTGGGACACTTAGCACAGAAAGGCACTCTATTGACCACAGCGAAGCATAAAAAATGCCGAGACAAAGAAACAGGACACAAACGACAGAAATGGAGGAAAGCAAACTGCTGGATATAGAATTCAAAACCACACTTTTAAGGTCTTTAAAGAACTGTCTAGAAGCCGCCGATAAATTTAATAAGGCCCTAGAAAAGACTGGTGAGACCGCCAATAAATGTAGTGAGATTTTCAAGAAATCTAGTGAAACCCTCGATGTTGTGATAAAGAACCAACTAGAAATTAAGCATACACTGACTGAAATAAAGAATATTATACAGACTCCCAACAGCAGACCAGAGGATCACAAGAACCAACTCAAAGATTTGAAATACGAAGAAACAAAAAACACCCAACCAGAAAAGCAAAATGAAAAAAGAATCCAAAAATAGGAAGATAGTGTAAGGAGCCTCTGGAACAGCTTCAAGCGTACCAACATCAGAATTATAGGGGTGCCAGAAGATGAGAGAGAGTAAGATATTGAAAACCTATTTGAAGAAATAATGACAGAAAACTTCCCCTACCTGGTGAAAGAAATAGACTCACAAGTCCAGGAAGCGCAGAGAACCCCAAACAAAAGGAATCCAAAAAGGACCACACCAAGACACATCATAATTAAAATGCCAAGAGCAAAAGACAAAGAGAGAATCCTAAAAGCAGCAAGAGAAAGAAAATCAGTTACCTACAAGGGAGTACCCATATGAATGTCAGCTGATTTCTCAACAGAAACTTTGCAGACCAGAAGGGAGTGGCAAGAAATATTCAAAGTGATGAATACCAAGAACCTACAACCAAGACTACTTTATCCAGCAAAGCTATCATTCGGAAGTGAAGGCCAGATAAAGAGCTTCACAGATAAGAAAAAGCTAAAGGAGTTCATCACCACCAAACCAGCATTATATGAAATGCTGAAAGGTATCCTTTAAGAAAAGGTAGAAGAAGAAAAAGGTAAAGATACAAATTATGAACAACAAATACACATCTATCAACAAGTGAATCTAAAAACTAAGTGAATAAATAATCTGATGAACAGTATGAACTGGTGATTGTAATAGAATCAGGGACATAGAAAGGGAATGGACTGACTATTCTTGGGGGTGGGGGGAAAAGAGGTGTGGGGGGTGCGGGAAGAGATTGGACAATAATTGTGCACCTATGGATGAGGACAGTGGGTGGGGAGTGAGGGCGGAGGGTGGGGTAGGAACTGGGTGGAGGGGAGTTATGGTGGGGAAAAAGAGGAACCAATGTAATAATCTGAACAATAAAGATTCAATTAAAATTTAAATAAAAAGAATGACATGCATATCTGTGACTACCTATAAAATAGTAAACTTATTATTTTTAGAAAGGGAATATTTTTATCAACTCAGCACATTTTATCTCTATCTAAAAACTTCAGTAGAATTTAAATAAGCCTTTACAAGTTCCAAAAAGCTAGTGTTTCATCTACAACATTTAATTTTATAGAATTTAATTTTTTTATATGAAAAGGTTTTAACACAAAATTTATAAAACATAACCCCAACATAAAAATATGCCAGAGTGATGAGGTTTACAAGAATGAGACGCCAGTCATACAAATGGTTTCATGATCATAAATCAGTGGGTAGTAAAGCTCAGAAATACAAAAGAAGCAGAATTGCAGCTCTGCAGTACTTCCATTTAGCCTCTAAGAACATAGCCATATTGACATCTAAAACTTACCTACTCAGCAAGAAAAATAAAGGGGGATTTAAGTTTGTTAAGACCAAAAGGCCCCACAAAAATTCAGGCTGGTGGGTAACTATCTCAAAGGAACACCTAGAACACAGAGATTACCTCAGCAACTTTTGGAGGCACTCCTTCCCCAAGCACTTCCTTGATAAAGCAGTGCTGGCCCATGTAATATGAGAGTCCACAGGTCCTCTTGAAGGCATCTTTCAGTCGTTTCAGCTCTACATCTGTAACTGCAATTCAGAAATAGAAGATGGATAAGAAACCAGAAGAGAAAAGAAATCTTCATTTTTTTCAACCCAGTTCCTAATAAAATTTGGCAAATATTACTTCTCTCCCCAGATAAGTAAAACAAACCCAAAGATATTTAGACATAATTCTAATATTTACAAATCTAATCTAGAAAATAAATATGAAAATTCTTGACCCACTATTTTCAAACAACAGATTATATATACAAATTCCAAGCAGGGGCAAGGAAGAGGCAACAAGTATTTCAAATTAGCAGGTAAATTAAATGGAATTAGATTCTGGCATTAATATGTTTTCAGCAGCAATGTACTCATTCCTTTGAGATAAAAATTATATTGTTTGTAGTCCTTAAGCGTGCACCTATCCAAGTGAAAAATAACCCCAAGATTCGCTTAAATTTTTGTCATCATTTACAGATAATGTAACCTATTAATAGATGATTCTAACAACCTAAAATTTTTAGATACTATCAAAAAATGATTACTGAGCCATTACTTCCTTTTAGGCATTGCAAGACTTTTTTCATTAAATAGAACAATCAATCTCTGTCTACAAAGACAGAAAAATAAACACTCTTTAATGCTATGCAGTCAGTACAATGATCACAAAGGAGACACAGAAATGATATTTTTAGTCCATGCTAGAAGAAAAGAAAGACTTCTGGCCAGAAAAGATGATTACATACTATTTTAAAGATTAATTCAAGCAAAGGGGACAAGGTCATACCAAGCAGAGATAACAGTTTGTTTCTATACATATAGAACTTATGGAGACTTGATAGTACTATAATAAAATAAACAAGGCAGGGAATAGTAAATAATAAGTTTAGAGAGACAATCATTGACCAAGTGATAGAAATTCTGTTCTGTCATAATAAGGAAGGGATACAGTCAGATACAATTCAGATAGAAACTCCAGGCAAACATAAAACAGGACACACATAAAATTCAGATAGTTCACTCTACCAGTAATGTAGAGAACTGAACAAACCTGGAAGCAAAAAGTAGACTGCTACTTCAAGAAGAAAAGGAGGCGCTAAATCTGGGAAATATCTAGAAAGAAAAGTCAGTAGAACTTGGACCTTGCTTGAACGTAAAAGCAATCTATAATAATACTCAGGATTCTATATTGAGAAGTTTGGAAGATAGCATTATCATGTAGAAAGGGAATATAAGAAAATGAGGATGTGATCAAGAAAAGATGATACATTCTGGTAAGGACACATCAAATATAGGAAGAAACTGGAAGAGATCAATTCTTAGAGTGTATGGAAAAAAGTACTTAAAGAAAGTTGATAGGAATAGTTACAACAGGAAAAACAAGAGTGGAGTGTGGTCTCCAAACAAAAGGAAGAAGGGACTGGTCTACAGTCTCAAGTAAAGCAGAAAGGAACAGCAAGATAAAGACTGAAGAGTGCCTGGCACATAGATTATCTATCATTCAATAAGTGTCTGTGGTAGGGAGGGGAAGGTCATGGGTTCAACAACAGGTTGAGCAATGATAGTACAATAAGAGCTATTGCTTGAATAAGTAGCCAAAGTGTGAATTAGATGCTTAATTCATTAAAAATTGGACTCATAATATTAACATTCCCTATACACTAATATACTTTTTTCCTTGTTAGAACATAAAAATGAAAAACAAAACTCATCTCATAAATTAAAGTAATAGAGAAGAAATTACTTTAGCTACTAGAATATACCTATTTCTTCAAGATGGCTAATTTTCATTAATGGCTTCATTAACAAATTAGGATACTCACAGTCTAGTGGAGGAGACAAGTAAATCAATCACTGAGGTATAAAATAATAATCACATACACTGTTGGTTACAAATTATTTGAAAAACTGTTTTGTAATGTTTTGTTATTCATTTATAACAAGAAAATGTACAATAAGCTTTTTTGTTTGTTTTTTGTTAATCCTCACCTGAGGATATTTTTTCCCATTATTTTTTCAGAGAGAGTGGAAGGGAGAAAGATAGGGGGGAGATGGGGAGAGAGAGACATAGAGAGAGAAACATCAATGTGAGAGAGACACATCAACTGGTTGCCTCCCACACACCCCCAACAGGGGGTGGGGAGCAAAGCTGTAACTGGGGCGTTGAACCTGCGACCCTGCAGGGCACGGGCCGACAGTCTAACCCCTGAGCCACACCGACCAGGGCGGAAAATGTACAATAAGCTTTTTAAAGCATTTATAAGAAGGAAACAATGTCCATCAAGAGTATAAATTGAATAAGTTATTGTTTTGCTCAAAATAGAATATCAGACACTGAAATATTGCCACAATCCATATTTACTGAAAATAAACAGTCTTTTTTATTTATTCAAAATAAACAGACTAACACTTGGTGAATATGTAGACAAGGAGAACATAAAAGTGTTAATTGTACAAGTGAAACTTTGAAAACTTTAAAAATAAAAATTTGAGCAAGATGGAAAATAGAATAAAAATTAGCCCTGGCCGGTAGTTCAGTTGGTTAGAGTGTCGTACCTATACACTAAGGTTATGAGTTCAAACCCCAGGCAGAGCACATACAAGAATCAACCAATAGGTGCATAAATAATTGGAACAACAAACTGATGTTCCTTTCTCTCTCCCTCCCTCTCTCTAAAGTCAATAAAAAGACAGAAAAGCTTAGATTACCATGGAATTGCCATATAACCTCTGCATATCCTATCTTCAGATTTGTGTGTGAGAAACATAAAACCCTGTATATTATTTAAATTATTTTCTGTTCAATTTAAGTTATTGAAACAATCCTGATGAAAGAAGGTACAAGTATATGGACAGACACTACACTATTCCTGAGCGTTATCAGGTTTATGCTTACTTACATGCATGGTTTTGTGTTGAAAAGACATAGGCAGCAGAAAGTCTGGTTGAGCAACTACTGCATTAGTTAAGACAAGAGATGAAGGCCTAAACTAAAAACGGAGGTAAAGCCCTAGCTGGGATAGAGCTTTTTCAGTGAATAGAGACTGCGGACTGAAGGGTTCTGGGTTCAATTCCAGGCAAGGGCACATGCCCGGGTTGCAGGCTCAATCCCTAGTAGGGGGTATACAGGAGGCAGCTGATCAATGATTCTTCTTTTGCGTGTGTGTGTGTGTGTGTGTGTGTGTGTGTGTGTGTGTTTCCATTTTATTTGTCTCGAGATACTTTTTGAGTTCTCTCTTAATTTTGTGTTGGGGTCCAGTCCCAGCAGGTCCAGGGGTTCCCAAAGGTGTGGACGGAGTTGGCGAAGAAGGAATGACACGGAGACAGCGTTCAGTTGATCAGCAGCCTAGCCAGGATCTCCAGCCAAGTTCTCTGATTCTTCTCTCATAATTGATGCTTCTCTCTCTCCCTTTCCCTTCCTCTCTGAAATCAATAAAAATATTTTTTTAAAAAAAACAACAGAATGCCGAAGCCGGTTTGGCTCAGTGGATAGAGCGTCGGCCTGCGGACTCAAGGGTCCCGGGTTCGATTCCGGTCAAGGGCATGTACCTGGGTTGCAGGCATATCCCCAGTAGGAGGCAGCTGATCAATGTTTCTCTCTCATCGATGTTTCTGACTCTCTATCTCTCTCCCTTCCTCTCTGTAAAAAATCAATAAAATATATTTTAAAAAAAAGAAAGAAAGAAACAACAGAGGTAAAGTAAGGCAGATTTAAGAGATAGTAACGTTGACTGAATGGTTCGATAAATAATTAGCTGGGAAAGAACAATAAAGAAAAAAGGATCTATGATTTCCAGATGTCTGCTTGGTTCTAAGGTGTAATCTGTGTCACTGATGAAGATAAAGTCTATAGGAGAATTTGAATATTTTGTATTTACATGTCTGATATGGATTAAATGTGTCACTCCCAAAATTCATATGGTGAAGCCTTACCTCCCAGTGTGGCTGCATTTGGAGTTGTGAAAAAATGAGGTTATATGAGTGGGGCTGACAGTCATGTGTCCATATAAGAAACACCAGAGAGCTTGCACTGTCCCCCATCTCTACCTCTCCACATGCACAGAGAAGAAAAGAAAGGCCATGTAAGAATCCAGAAAAAAAAGCAAACATCTTCAAGCCAAGAGTTCTCACCAGAAACCAAACTCTGACAGAATCTTGATCTTAGACTTGCTAGCTTCCAGAACTGTGAGGAAATAAGTTTTGTTGTTTAAATCACCCAGGCTTTGGTATTTTGTGTGGCAGCCCAAGCTAATATCAAGTTTGGTACTGAGAAATGGTTGCTGCTATAACCAATACCTAAAAATGTGAATGTGGCTTTGGACTGTGTAATGGGTATAGATTGGAGTTTTGAGGTGCATGCCAGAAAAGGCCTATATTGCTGTGAAAAGCCTATTGGTAGAAATATGGCCATCAAAAGCCATTCTGGGGAGATCTCAGACAGAAATGAGGACTATGTTATTGGAAACTGGAGAAGAGGAGATCCTTGTTAAAAAGTGGCTAAGGACTGGGCTGAACCTTTGCGTGATTAAATTGAATATTTAACTAAGGATATTTCTAAGCAAAGTATCAAAGAATTGTTTTCTCCTTACTACTTTTAGTAAAATGAGAGAGGAAAGAGACACAGAACTTGAAGATTTGGAAAATGCTCAGCCTATTTATACTACAAAAAGACAAAGTTTATTCTGAACACTAAAGGTGTGGCTGAAAAACTATTTGATAAGATTAGTATGGATGTGAGCCATCAACTTAATCACCTCAGCAGAAGCCAGGAATAAAGACGGTATTATATCAACAGAAACACTTCCAGCTGGGACTAAAGGAAATAGGAAAAAAAAGGGCGGTCAAGACTTCTAGGATTCTAAAGATGGTAGCTAGTTACCTAGCACAAACAAGAGATATCCTTCAAGAAAAGGGAAGCTTAACTGCAAAGCTGATTCAGAGATGGCAGGGCTGCCACTCCTACCACAGGCCCAGGAGGCAGGACTGGTTTCAAAAGGTGGGATCTCCTTGGTTTGAGGATGGGGAACCAGGATGCCACCACCCACTGCCTCAAGAGCAAGGTCATGGCCCAGTGCCTGGGGGCATGGCTGCCCCACAGAGCCATGGGGGTACACTGCCTCCTTAGTGGGCCTGGAGGGCAGTGCACTGAACCAAAGCGTGTTATTCTTGAGACATCTAATTGAATTTGATATGCTAAGTTCTGGGCTTGCGTGGGACCTGTCATCTCTTTCTTCTTTCAGATTTCTCCCTTTTGAAATAACTATCCTATTCTGTCTCACCAATATATTTTGGAAGCACATTAACTTGGCTGGGTTTCACAGGTTCACAGCTAGAGAGGAATTTTGTCTCAGGATGAATGTATCTCCTGTCTTACCCATATCTGGATTCAGATGGACTTTAGACTTCAGAGTTGATGCTGGAATGAAGATTTTGGGGGCTGTTGGGATAGAAAGAATGTGTTTCTGATGCAATGAGGACATTCATTTTGGAGGACCGCAGGTAAAATGTTATAGATTGAATGAATGTACACATCTCTCAAAATTCATATGTTGAAACCCTAACACCCAGTGAGACTATATTTAAAGCTGGGAATTAAGGTTAAATGAGGTCATAAGGGTGAAGTCATGATTGGATAAGATTATAAGAAACACCAGAGCTTAAAAGCTTACTCTCTTGCTCTGCCTTTAGGCACACAGGTACAGACAAAAAGGGGCCACATACTAAACCTGAAAAGCTCAGGGGAGGCCTCTGAGGCAGTCTTACAAACGCAGAATCCTAAAATAACCACAAAGGATGATGTGAAATAAAAATGTGGGGTTGTGTGTGTGTGTGTTTTTAACTAAAAGCAGTTTATGATGGGTAGTCATGTCCTAGGCCAGTATCTTCCCTGACAAAGGACAATCTTTATCTTAACTGAGCCTGTTTATTATTGTCTTTTTGTATCTATGCTAACATACAATGGAACCTCGGTTCTTCAACTTAATGCATTCCAAAAGGCTGTTGGAGAAGTGATTTGTTCGAAAACCGAATCATCCCCCTCCCTCATTAGAAATCATGTAAACTGAATTAATCTGTTCCAGACCCTCAAATGATTTCTTATATACATGTTTAATGTACTGATTAATCTATAAACAAACATTTGTTTTCTTAAATTTATCAAACCACTTCCTACTAACTTTAAACGATTTTTTCATATTATCACTGCCTCCAAAATGCTATCACGGCCTAACTGCTATCACAGCTGCTTTATGCTTATCCAATCAACAGTTTTTCTACCTGTCAATTGCCGGTAATGTCTTGTGAGCACTTTCACACCCTTAGCAACATTAGCACTCTGGATGGCCTCTTTATGTTTTAAAATTGTGCTAATTGTTGCCAACAAAAACATTCTCTCCTTTGTTGCCTAAGAGATGCTTTTTGTCAGATCGAAAGCTGAAGTTCTGGTTGACAACTGAAACATTTTCTCTGAGAACAACTTGGTCCAGAACTGAATTGTTCAGATGGGAGAGTTGGAGGTTTGACTCTATCTTGGAAAGTCAGGGTAACTCCCTTTTTTCCACACCCCTCAGAGCACAACCACTGCACCAGGGCGGGGGACCATAAGTCCTCATTGTTATTGTTACCATGTTAATTGTTGACTGTTAATTATCCTGTACTCACCTATATAAAAGATGTGTCTATCATTTTACTTTTTATCCAATGCCAGAGGTCCCCACCTTTACTTTCTCCCACCTCCCTAAGCTATCACCAATGGATTTCATGTTATACACACCTTCTCCTTTGATCCTAATGTATAAAACAAGGTGCAAAACTGCCATTCTCTGAGGCATTATCTCAATTCATTGAGATTCTGCTTCCTGGCATTTGTTGACAGTTTGGCACAAATAAAGTCACAAAAATTCTTCACATGTTTGAATGTTTCTTAGTTAACACAGAGGAAAAGGCACTTGAAGGTACAGAGATAGGGTGGCCATCTGCAAGCCAGGAAGAGAACCATCACTAAATCCTGCCACAACCTTGATGAACTTTGCAGCTCCTAGACTGTGAAAAAATTAATCTTTTTTAAGCCACACGATTTTTGGTATTTTGTTTAGCAGCCTGAGCAAACTAATTTCTATAGTACAATTTCTATAGTACAGATAATAAAGAGGCCAACTACTCCTTTCCAATGTAGATAGAGAAGCTTATTTAAATTGCTTTTGCAGCCCTACCCGGTTTGGCTCAGTGGATAGAGCATCAGCCTGCGGACTGAAGGATCCCAGGTTCGATTCCAGTCAAGGGCACATGCCCAGGTTGCGGGCTCAATCCCCAGTGGGGGGCGTGCAGGAGGCGGCCAATCAATGATTCTGTCTCATCATTGATGTTTCTATCTCTCTCTCCCTCTTCCTTCCTCTCTGAAATCAATAAAATATATATTTAAAAAAAATAATAAATTGCTTTTGCAAAAAAAAAAAAAATTGCTTTTGCAGGGTCCTATGTAGAGATTAGAGCTCATAGTCCTTGAAAGGAAAATAAAAGTATAGTATCTTTGGGAAATACAATCCAAGACCCCCAGTGGATGCCTAAAATCATGGATAGTACAGAACTCACATATACTTTTTTCCCTTACACATATACTTATGATGAAACTCAGATTATACATTAGGCACAGTGAGTTAACAACAATAAAAATAGAACAATTATTAAAATATATTGTAATAAAAGCTACATGAATGGGTCCCCGCAAAAAATATTTTATTGTGAGTGCACATACAACCTTTTTATAGACATGGGACATGACTATCCATCATCATTTGCCCAGCTAGGAATTTATAATCAGATCACCCTGTGAGGTTACTTTCAGCCAGATTGATCGCAGAGCCCCTTTTTCATCCACTCTCTCATAGAGCCATGGCAGTATCATACATTCAGATTTTTGCTGAAAGCTAGGAGTTGCTGTTTAAACAGTTTGGTTCTAAAGGCATGAATGAAAATTTAACATCTGAATCAGATGATAACCACTGAGGTAAACACTGGGAAACATGCTTTAATTGCCAATGTAGAGCAAGAATTCCTAAACAGAAGAAAAGCACCAAATGTAGCGAAGACGTCACAAATGGTATTAATTTATAAATTAATTATAATGCAGCTGATCTAAAGTGAATTTACCTACCAAAAGTCTCTGGCAGGCCACCTATAGCAAAAGCTACCGCAAAGCCACTTCAGGTAGATAATAAAGGGCATCCTAGATGGAATATCTCAGACAAGAGACAGCCTACAGACACCAAGTTTTTTTGCCACTAGAGACTTGGCTGAGAACACTACCCAACCTGAGTTTCAGAATGTATGTATCTAGTGCTAAAGGGTGTCATAAGAGTTTTTTCTCTAAGAAGGCGCAAAGCAAAGTGGAAGGGTTAAACTCTCACACATACCTGTAATCTTGCATCAAGTGGCACAAAATTGGAAATTCTGAAACTGGCTTAATATCTGTTCTATAAACTAGAATCTCTTATTTTCCTTTAAATCATATATTAGAAAGATAGAGAGCCAATTGGAAGATGGAAAAAAGACTTAAATGGGGATTTCATAAGAAAGAAAACATTAGAAAATGTGTTCAATTTCATTAGTAATCAAGGAAATGCAAGTTAAAACCAATATCATAACGATTTTTAAAAAAATATTTTTATTGATTTCAGAGAGGAAGGAGAGTTAGAAACATCAATAATGAGAGAGAATCACTGATTGGTTGCCTCCTGCATGACCCCGACTGGGGATCGAGCCCGCAACCCAGGCATGTGCCCTTGGCCAGAATCAAACCTGGGACCTTTCAGTCTGCAGGCTGATGCTCTATCCACTGAGCCAAGCCAGCTAGGGCTATCATAACTATTAAAGTGCCTAAAATTAAAAAGGCTGAGAACACCAAATGTTGACAAGGATATAGAGAAACTGAAAATCTTATTCATTGCAAGAGGGAATGTAAAACGGTAAATCTGCTGTGGGAAAGGTTTAGCAGTTTCTTATTAAGTTAAACAAGTACATATTCTATAACATAGCAATTTCACTCTTAAAGTATTTATCTAAGAAAAGTAAAAAGATATGATCCCGCCTGGCCGGTCTTGTTTAGTGGTTAACGTCAACCTATGACCAGGAGGTTATGGTTCGATTCCTGGTCAGGGCACATGCCAGAGTTGCAAGCTCGATCCCTAGTGTGGGACATGCAGGAGGCAGCCAATCAATGATTCTCTCTCATCATTGATGCTTCTATCTCCCTCTTCCTTCCTCTCTGAAATCAATAAATATATATCTACATATATAAAACCCTAATATGCAAATAGACCAAACAGCAGAACAACCAACCGGTCACTATGACATGCACTGACCACCAGGGGGCGTGCACAGAACATGTTGGGCATCGGCTGCAGCAGGATGGTGGAGCAAGTGAGCGGAGGCGCCAGACTAAGGTGAGATGCCAGTCGCTGTCATCAGGGTGAGCCTCTGGTGATTACTGAAAATTCTTTGCTCCCGGGCACTGTGGTCTTGCCCGGCACTTGCACCTACTGCCGGCACTGGCCCCGCTCGCACCTGCTGCTGGCACCAGAGCTGCCACTCGCACCTACGGCCAGTGCCCAGCGCCGGCCCTGATTGCTCAGTGCCATCAGTGGGTGCAAGCGGCGGCTGTCGGTTCTGATCGCTCCTCAGGGCTTTTTCACCTCCCCCTGTGCCTGACGGGTGATCAGGGCAGCAGCCACTGCTCACACCCACTGCTGGCGCCAGTCCCAATTGCTCTGTGCTGTCAGCATGGGCAAGCGGGGTTGGCGCCGACAGCACGTGGGAGCAACGGGAACAGGGCTGCCGGCAAACAGGGGATCAGGGGCCATGGCAGGAGGGGGGGGCAGGGGCGTGGCCCACAGTTCCTTTTCAGATGCACGAATTCATGCACTGGGCCCCTAGTTAATAACAACCAAAAACTGGAAATGACCCAAATGTCCATGCACAACTGAAGAAAAAGATTAAGATACATTAATATTATGGAAAATTATTCACCAATAGAGAGGAAAAGGGTACTGATACACATAACAACATGGATGAAACTTGAATACTATACTGAGCAAAAGAAGGCTGATTTAAAAGAGCAGCTTCTACTACATGAAAAACTAATAAACCTATGCCAGATACATAGGAACAGTCCAAGATAATACAAATATCTGACTTACTGACAACTCACCAGCTCCTTACAAATGAACAAAAATTCCCTAAAGATACTCTTATCCCTCTAAGTGTATAATAGTAATTGATAAACACACTAAGGCTGCATCTGAAAAGGGTGACTGGCCTAGCAGGGATGGGTGTTCCATATCTATAAACATTGGTATTCACATACATCTTTAAATGACTTTTTCAATTTTATTGTCATCTAGTATTCCCAGTTTTGTTCCTACTACTTTTTTTATTGCAAATGCACAGTATTTCAGCTAACTGGTGAGTTAAATTTCTGTAAGCCAGCTCCCTATGACTCTAATAATCCTATCTAATAAAGAGGGGATATGCTAATAGACACTCTCACCATTGCAAAGATGGAGGTGTCCACAGCCAATAAGGAGGGAATATGCTAATTGACAGCCACGCCCTCAAAGATGGTGGCGCCCACAGCCACAAGATGACGACGCCCAATCCCCTCAGCCCAGCTGGGGCCTTGCCATGTGCCTGCCTCCAGAGTTCCCCAGTCCCCTCAGCCCCTGAGCCGCCCGGGCCACCCGAGGCTCAGGTAACCAGGGCCGGCTGAGGCTTGTGCTGCTGGCAATGGCAGCAGCAGAGGTGTGATGGGGACGTCGCCTTCCCCTGATGGCCAGGTTGCCTCCCACCCCTGAGGGCTCCCGGACTGTGAGAGGGAGTAGGCCGGGTTGAGGGACCCCCCCTCCCCATTTTCATGCACCGGGCCTCTAGTCATTTATAACATCGTTTCTATAGAGAAATAAATCGATAGAGTACTTTAAAACTAGGCTTATTCTTAGGTTTAAAAAAACGTGTTCCAATGGCTCAGTTAATCCAATATGTTTCTCTAACTTCATTAAATCACTCAATAACACAAATCTAACCTTTGATAGTGAACAAGTCTACCAAAATGACATTTTCACAAATCCCTTTAAGCATTCACAATATTTTGTTCTGGCTCTAAACTAAAACATAGAAATATAGCTTTTGAAGGTAATGTCAAAAATAACCATTCCTCCAAAGTTTCCAAAATATCTATGAGGAAAAAAAGGGTAAAATATAAACAGAACATAAAAGTAGAAGTAATACAGAAGAAATCCCATGACAGAAACAAAGAAAAATCTACAAATATGACACAGAGGAAAATTGCAAAAAAACAGACTAGTGATGATTACATTATAGTTGGCATGAGTAGATTGCAAAGTTAAGTACTAAATACATTAATAGACGAGATCACTCTGGACGAGATCTGGCTATCTATAGAGGGTACTATAAAAAAGACAATTTGACTACTTGAAATATATAAAAATGTATAGGCAGCAATCAGAAAAAGTTATAGGTCAGAACCTCACAACTTAGAAACAGTACTAGACCTAGTCATCTCTTCTACTATGTCCATACAAAGTTGCTCTTGGCTTTACCACAACACACATGGTTAGTGCAGGCTGTAAAATAGATTGTGACTCCATATCTTCACTTCACAGACTGCTAGTGTCTGTAATCAAAACGAGCCTCCCTAACTTTGCAGAGCATCAGGTTGAACCATCTGCCACTACTTCTGTTCCCCAGCATCTCTGAGCTTTGCTGCACTGCATAAATATTAAAGTAGTCTAAGGAAAAATTCCGCTTCCTCCTTCCTATTAGTTTTTTTTATTAACAAGCATAAAAATGTGAAGAAAAAATAGTATGAATGAAATCGGTATGCTGGACAACAAAGCTATTTTGTTAATGAATAAACCATTAACAAACAACTTATAAACTTAGAATACAAATGGAGAAAAATGCAAGTTGTACAAGTTTTCTTCTACTAAGAATAACAGCTCATTCTGAAACATGCCAACTATAGTTAACAAATTCAAATAATTTCTAGAAAGAATGTGTCCTTGAAAACTGCCCATAAGAAAAGAACATCAATCAAAAAGATTCCACTTAGTTTATGGCCATAGGAAATCTGCTGTATACTTAAATACCACAGAGGAGTCTTAAAAATGTCATAGAAAGAATGCCTTTAAGTATTCATTAGCTTTTTAAAAAATTCTCCATAATATAACAAAATGACTAGTCAACATATATTGACAAGAAGTTTTCTAAATTCATTCACTTGTTTCCAGCAAACAAATTAGTCATTCTCCTGGTTCATAAACTTCTGAGCTATCAGCAACATGGCACTCATCCATTCAACTACATTAAATTATATGCTGCCAAGTATTCTCCTTGGGGTGAGGAGGATCAGTTGAGGACATCTAGTAGCCTAAATCACTTTCCATATCTAACCAAAATGTAATGACAAGTTATCATCACTGCCTTTAACCTTAAACAAAATAAGATTAAATGTTGTAGCTAACTTAGCATTTTACTTTTTAAAAAACAATTTCACAGACACTATCTCAAAAGATTCTTACAATAGTCTTATGAAATAAGAATAACATACATTTCAGTGTTGGAAGAGGAAGGAGAGGAAAGACAGAAAGCAAAGAGGGAAAGTATTCAGGGAGATGGAGAGAGGGAGGTTGGGAAGCTTGGCGAAAGGCTGCCTCATCCACAAGTACTTTAAGGTTCCCTAAAGAAACCAGTGAGGTTTCTCTTTTACCATTGCCCAAAACCTGCTAAGTCAATCACATGTAAAATTCATGAATTTGAAACCATTTATTACCTCCATTCTATTTCACTTTAAGAGCAGTCTTTTACAACATAATATATCCTAAACTTACCTTTCCAGAAACTTTATTATTTATGAATAAGTTTGCAAATTTTTAAAAAGTCCAATCCTCCAATGAGATTCATCTTCCATGTAAAAGTCCAAGTCTATGCCGAAACCGGTTTGGCTCAGTGGATAGAGCGTCGGCCTGCGGACTGAAGGGTCCCAGGTTCGATTCCAGTCAAGGGCATATGCCTGGGTTGCGGGCACATCCCCAGTGGGAGATGTTCAGGAGGCAGCTGATCGATGTTTCTCTCTCATCGATGTTTCTGACTCTCTATCCCTCTCCCTCCCTCTCTGTAAAAAATCAATAAATATATATAAAAAAAAAAAAAGTCCAAGTCTATATTTTAGGCTTCAATTTTTAAAGAAAGCCACAAATAACAACACAGATTTATATCTTCATCAAATGATTTCAAAATTAAAAGTGAGATCGTCTACATTCTACTATTAGTACTAGCTAAGCCCATAATTCAGGTTGAAACTTATTTTCTTGTATTTTAATTAAGAAATCATGAAGCCGAAACCGGTTTGGCTCAGTGGATAGAGCGTCGGCCTGCAGACTGAAAGGTCCCAGGTTCGATTCCGGTCAAGGGCATGTACCTGGGTTGCGAGCACATCCCCAGTAGGAGATGTGCAGGAGGCGGCTGATCGATGTTTCTCTCTCATCGATGTTTCTAACTCTCTATCTCTCTCCCTTCCTCTCTGTAAAAAATCAATAAAATATATATTAAAAAAAAAAAAAAGAAATCATGAAATTTTTCCTACAGTTGTATGAGAGAATTCACCTATTCTTACGTGTCACTAAGATCCTTGTTAAAAGGCATTACAAAAAAAATCACCTTAAAAAAAAAAATCACCTTAGAGAAAAAAACAAATTAATGGAAATTTGGAAACAAAAAAAGCATTAATCAAAAAAAACCACATAGTAATGAAATTTGGAATAGTTCTGCTTTCCATACTGATGGAAACAATTGAAAGAAACATCCTTCTTGAAAAACTGGTGAAAAAGAGCACATATACTGTCTCTATTCTCAATGCTGCTGTCATTATGAAGAAATACTTTGAAAATAAACTGATGTGTTGGCAACCACTACACCTACCAAGTGACAGGAAAAATGTCATTTTCAGTACTATTAATGGTTACAACATATAACATCTGAAAAACCTTCAGATGTTACGCCTTCTAATACAAAAAGCAATTTTGAAAAAATTAAGAGTCAGATGTGGACAATTATGAATTATATAAAGAAATTCACATGTGCCCTGCCGGTGTGGCTCAGTGGTTGAGCATCGACCCATGAACCAGGTGGTCACAGCTCAATTCCCAATCAGAGCACATGCCTGGGTTGTGGGCTCGATCCCCAGTAGGGGTGTGTAAGAGGCAGCCGATTAATGATTCTCTCTCATCATTTATGTTTCTTTTTTTAATATATTTTATTGATTTTTTTACAGAGAGGAAGGGAGAGGGATAGGAGTTAGAAACGTCAATGAGAGAAAAACATCAATCAGCTGCCTCCTGCACACCCCCTACTGGGGATGTGCCCGCAACCAAGGTACATAGCCTTGACCAGAATCGAACCTGTGGGACCTTTCAGAGCGCAGGCCGGCGCTCTATCCACTGAGCCAAACCAGTTAGGGCTCATCATTTATGTTTCTCTCTCTCTCTCTCCCTCCCTCCCTCCTTCCCTCTTCCTCTCTAAAATCCATTTAAAAAGCATATTTATAAAAAAAGATAAATTCAGGCATTTACCAACTGAGTTGTTTGTTTTTAATAAAAGTTTGAGCTAAGTTGACTGCATATGCCAGGAGCAAGATCTCAAATGCACCCCAAAATGAGTTCTTGCTTTATATTTTCTCAAGAGTGTTTACCAATCTGGTAATGATGTTTTAATCTGAAATTTTTTTTTTTTAAATATATTTTATTGATTTTTTACAGAGAGGAAGGGAGAGAGAGATAGAGAGTTAGAAACATCGATGAGAGAGAAACATCGACCAGCTGCCTCCTGCACATCCCCCACTGGGGATATGCCTGCAACCCAGGTACATGCCCCCGACCGGAATCAAACCCGGGACCCTTCAGTCCGCAGGCCGATGCTCTATCCACTGAGCCAAACCGGTCTCGGCTTAATCTGAAATTTTTAAATTAAATTTATATTAAGATCTAAGAGCTTAAAATTTTTGTAAAAATGATTCATATACCATAAATACTTAATTTTCATGAGTATTTTAGATATTGTTTCGTACCAGCTCCCTGATCTCAAATTTTCTAATACCAATGATATATATATATTCTTCTCATCCTAAACTCTTGATCACAACTTTCAGACAGGTACCTAACTGTAAAACTATTAGCATAAATGGCAATAGTTTACCCACAAGCATAAGGGGACAAGTCATTACTGTTCTTCTAAACATTCAGAGAAACAGACAACAGCATTACCAGCCTATGGCTTGAAGAAAAATGTTATTTCAACAAGTGAAAGTTAATTTT
Organism: Myotis myotis; assembly: GCF_014108235.1. Taxonomy (NCBI): domain Eukaryota; kingdom Metazoa; phylum Chordata; class Mammalia; order Chiroptera; family Vespertilionidae; genus Myotis; species Myotis myotis. The sequence continues at coordinate 22,235,548 of NW_023416321.1, read as the reverse complement.
GTTTAAATTCTTTTTTAAAGTTCATTGTTTTCCAGTTTACCTTATCAATCAAGCTCTAATTAATTCAATTAATCTACTTTGTTTATGAGTTTGTCTTTAAAAATGACTGCATTTTAAAGCTGAATTTAACTTTCAAGACAATTAATCTGTAACTAAAGAATTACCTTCCTGTAATCATTCACTCAATATTTCCCCAAGGAATTCTTGTCCTAGTTATACACAAAAATTTTATTACTTTTTCATTATTCTACTCTGACTTCATGGTAATGGTTATAAAGTCATTAGGAAACAAAGTAATTACTAAAAGGACTCATTCAGAGAAGACATTTTTACAAATATAACTTTATATATAATTTTATTAAAATATCAAAAATAATATACCACAGAGTAAATATATGCGAAAAACTAGAACAAAACTATCAAAAAGAGTTTGGCCTTGAATCCAAACTGATACAAAGGATAGGCTTCAAAATGACATGAAAAATTCATGTGTTTAATAGTTCTAGTCCTCTGACATTTAAAACTGAAATGAGTATTTCCTCCACAAGCACACTCAAGAAACACACTGCTATTATTAAAATGGATTAAAAAATCTCAAGCCCCCTTTTTGCCCAGCTGGTGTGGCTCTGTGGTTGAGCACTGACCCAGAAACCAGGAAGTCAGTTTGATTCCCAGTCCGGGGCACTCACCTTAGTTACAGGTTTCATCCCCACCAGGTGGAGGCATAAGTGGGAGACAACCAATCGATGTATCTCTCTCACATCAATTCTCTCCCTCCCAATCTTCCACTGTCTCTAAAAATCAATGGGAAAAATATCCTTGGGTGAGGATTAACAACAACAACAAACTGTTAAAACCCAGAACTGAATCTGGCCATCAAAAAAGTAAACATAAAATAAGTCTAAGAGTGCCCTGACTAGTTTCGCTCAGTGCTTAGAGTGTCAGCCCTTGGACCTAAGGCTCACGGGTCAATTCCCGATCAAGGGCACAGTCAAGGGCACGTACCTGAGTTGCAGGTGCAGGAGGCAATTAGTGTCTCTCTCACATCAATGTTTTTCAACCTCTCTCTTTCTCTCCCCCTCTCCCTCTCTTCCACTCTCTCTCTCTAAAGACCAATGGGAAAAAAAATTAGTCTAAATTAATTTTCCTTATTATACATAATACTAGGTGTACCGGTTAATAATGCGGACTTTTTTCAATAGATGGAGTTACACATATGTTGATACATATGCATTTGATATGTATGCTATTTTGTTGTATTTGACAGCAAGCTTCAAAACTTCATATGTCAAATTTGCTAAAGGTGTTAACATCATAGATATTTTTACGGTTAAAAATGTCAAATTTTGTGCCAAAAAAAGACCATTTGCGGGAAGTTTTAATTCATTACTTTATTTTGAAGAAAAGTGCTGCTGAAAGTTATGGTATACTTTGGGAGGCTTACGGTGAACATACTCCATCTCAAGATACTTTTGAACGCTGGTTTAAACGCTTTAAAAGTGATTTCGATGTGAAAGACAAAGAACAGCCAGGTCAACCGAAAACGTTTGAAGACCAACAATTACAAGCATTATTGGATGAAGATGCATGTCAAACTCAAAAACGACTTGCAGAAAGATTAAACGTTGCTCAGCAAACAATTTCCGATCATTTACAAGCAATGGGAAAAATTTTAAAGGAAGGAAGATGGGTGCCACATCAACTGAATGAAAGACAAATGGAAAGCCGAAAAGTCTCAGTAAAATGTTGCTTCAACGGCACGAAAGAAAGTCTTTTTTGCATCGAATTGTGACTGGCGATGAAAAGTGGATTTCTTTTGAGAATCCCAAACGCACAAAATCAGGGGTTGATCCAGGTCAACCACCAACATCGACTGCAAGGCCAAATTGCTTCGGAAAGAAGACAATGCTCTGGGTTTGGTGGGATCAGGAAGGTGTGGTGTATTATGAGCTTCTAAAACCAGGTGAAACAGTTAATACTGATCGCTACCGACAACAAATAATCAATTTGAACCACGCTTTGATCGTGAAACGACCAGAATGGGCCAGAAGACACAGCAAAGTAATTTTGCTTCATGATAAAACACCATCATACACTTCAAAATCAGTTAAAGGCACGTTAAAGGATCTTGCCTGGAAAGTATTAACCCGCCCGCTGTATTCACCAGACCTTGGTCCTTCAGATGGCCACTTGTTCTGATTGATGGCACACGCACTTTCTGAGCAGCACTTCCAAATGTACGAAGTGGAAAATTGGGTCTTTGAATGGTTTGCCTCAAAACAAGAAAAGTTCTATTGGGACAGTATCCACAAATTACCTGAAAGATGGGGGAAATGTGTAGCTGGCGATGGACATTACTTTGAATAAAGCACTTTTGAGGTTTCTCTTGAAATTATCATGTTTTCTTTGATTACAAAATCCGCATTAGTAACCGGTACATCTGGTAAACACTTCATCGTTGTCAGCAGTTTTTGATAATCATACATGGTTTTATAAACAACCTCAAGATGGCAACATTCTAAAATTTTATTACATAAAAGCAAAAGTGTGGCCCTAACCGGTTTTGCTCAATGGATAGAGCGTTGGCCTGCGGACTCAAGGGTCCCAGGTTCGATTCCGGTCAAGGGCATGTACCTTGGTTGCGGGCACACACCCAGTGGGAGGTGTGCGGGAGGCAGCTGATTGATGTTTCTCTCTCATCGATGTTTCTAACTCTCTATCCCTCTCCCTTCCTCTCTGTAAAAAAATCAATAAACTACATTTAAAAAAAAAAAGCAAAAGTGTGCAAACACTTCCCAAACAACCAAAGCAGAACAAAATAATTTAAAATAAGGAAGTCTTGACTTCATGTAGTACAAATGCAAGTTTTTCTGAGAAATACACAAGTTTTTGATGTAAGACTACATGGGAGAATAATCAGAACAGAATATATGAGGCAAAATAGGAGTTAGTACAAATATTCAATTTTTTTAAATATATTTTTTATTGATTTTTTACAGAGAGGAAGGGAGAGGAATAGAGAGTTAGAAGCATCGATGAGAGAGAAACATCGATCAGCTGCCTCCTGCACGCCCCCTACTGGGATGTGCCTGCACCAAGGTACATGCCCTTGACGGGAATCGAACCTGGGACCCTTCAGTCCGCAGGCCGACGCTCTATCCACTGAGCCAAACCTGTCAGGGCCATATTCAATTTTTTAAAGATTTTTTTTTATGCGAATATAAATGAGTCCCTGGCTATTAGATAGCTGCTTAAAAGTAAAACACACACATACACTAACGAAAAAACAAACAAACAAAAATCTTATAATTTAGATCATAACTTTTACCACACTCCAAAATAAATCTCAGGTGACTAACAGAAAGTTAAATACTAAAAATACGTAATCATAAATTAAAACCTATTTATTTTTAAGACATGTTAAGCCCTAGCTGGTTTGGTGCAGTGGATAGAGCATAGGCCTGTGGACTGAAGGATCCTAGATTCAATTCCAGTCAAGGGCACATGCCCAGGTTTCGGACTCAACCCCCAGTAGGAAGTGTGCAGGAGGCAGCCGATCAATGATTCTCTCTCATCATTGATGTTTCTATATCTCTCTCCCTCTCCCTTCCTCTCTGAAATCAATAAAAATATATTTTAAAAACAGACAAGTTAAGAGTAAAAATGAACTTCAGAACAAAACACACAACAGGTGACAGATTTAACTATATACAAATTTTACGTGTATGCATATTAAAAACAATTGCAAAAAACAGAAATAAAATGGTAAGCCAATTGAAGAAAATATTTGTAGCAAATCTGTCAGATGGTTAATATTCAAGGCTTGTATTATAAGGAGTTCTACAAATTTATTTTTTTTAAAAGGAATAATTTGAATGGGCCCTCACTGGTTTGGCTCAGTGGAGAGAGCATGGGCCTGCGGACTAAAGGGTCCTGGGTTCAACTCTAGTTTGAGGCACATGCCTGGGTTGCAGGCTCAATCCCTAGTGAGGGTCACGCAGAAGGCAGCCCATCAGTGATTCTCTCTCATCATTGATGTTTCTATATCTCTTTCCCTCTCCCTTCTTCTCTGAAATCAATAAAAATTTATTTTAAAAAAAGAAACAATTTTAAGAACTAGTATTATTGATAAACAAGAACAAAACTCCAAAAGACAAATAATGAGAAAATACAACTACCAAAAATGGAGGGAGAGATTCTACCTTGAAAACTAATTCAAAAAATACAAACTAAAAGCTACCATTTTAGACTATTTATTTTTTATTTTTTAAAATATATTTTATTGATTTTTTTTACAGAGAGGAAGGGAGGGAGACAGAGAGTTAGAAACATCAATCAGCTGCCTCCTGCATACTCCCTACTGGGGATGTGCCCGCAACCAAGGCACATGCCCCTGACCGGAATCGAACCTGGGACCCTTCAGTCCACAGGCCGACGTTCCATCCACTGAGCCAAACCAATCAGGGCGTAGACTATTTAATTAACAAAGAATTGTTTTTGCATATTTTAATAACAATTTTTAATAAATGTTTAGTAAAATCAATAGTCATATATTACTTTCAGAAAATTATTTGAGTCAAATGTCATTTCTACAGCATGGATGTACCTAGAAGGTATTATGATCAGTGAAATAAGTCAGTCAGAGAAAAACAAATAACACGATTTCACTTATATGTGGACTCTAAAGCAGCGGTTGCCAACATTTCAAACCTCACGGACCACCAGTTGGCGACCACTGCTCCAAAGGTTTCCTTAAACCAGTGGTCGCCAACCTTCCGGACCTCAAGGATCACCAGTGGCACGCAGACCACCGGTTGGCGAACGCTACTCTAAAGAACAAAATAAACAAACAAAATTGAAACAGACTCACAGATACAAAAAACAGACTGATGGTTGCCACAAGAGAGGTAGATTGGGGAAGTAGGTGAAAAAGGTGAAAGGATTAAGAAGTACAAATTGGTAGTTACAAAACAGTCATGGGGATGTAAAGTACAGCTCAGGAAATATAGTCAGTAATATTGTAATAACTATGTATGGTGCCAGGTGGGTGCTGAAAATATCAGAAGAACCACTTTGTAAAGTATATCATTGTCTAACCACTATACTGTACACCTGAAACCAACCCTATATAATAAAACCTAATATGCAAATTGTCCCCTCAACAGGGAGTTCGACTAGGGGGCGAGGCTGGCCAACCTACCACACGAGGCCCCTCCCCCCAGCCAGCCTCAACCTGGCCAGCTGCTAGAGATCCTACCTGTGCACAAATTTCATGCACTGAGCCTCTAGTAGAAAATAATATTGAATGTAAACTGTAATTGAAAAATAAAATTAAAAAACAATAAAAGGGTTTACTGTAAAAATAGATAATTATATTGAGTATCAAAAAAAAAAAAAAAAAAGATTGTCAGTTCTGGAAATCTATTCCAAGGAAAGAATCCTAAAATTAGTGGAAACAAATAAATATGTTCACTTAAGCATAATGTAGTGAGTGAAAAATTGAAAGAAACATGTACCTAGTAATAAAGCAAATTATAAGTAAACTAGAGCCCCGATGCACAAAATTCGCGCAAGGAGCTCAGCCCTCGCAGCCACGGTGGCTTGTCTCAGCCCTTGCAGTTGCAGCAGCTTGCTTAGGCCCTTGCAGCCCTGGCTTCATCCAGAAGGTCATTCAGGAGGATGTCCGGAAGGTCATTTGGCTGTCTGGTCTAATTAGCATATTATGCTTTTATTATTATAGATTATAAGTAATCCAGGCAATGGAGTATCAAGAAACCAAAAAAAATTACAATTATGAAAATATAGTAATTTGTAAAAAAAAACACGGTATGATATACTGTGTGACAAAAAATATACAGAGCTCTGGTAAAAGAACACTGGGTTGAAACATTTAATTTTACTCACTTCTTAAAGCCCACTAAAACTCAATAAAGGGATTATTTTCTTCTTTAAAGGTTTTATGAACCCAAAGACAAAAGAAATTAAAACAGGAGATAAAACTAAGAAAATATCTGAAGCTGGAAAGCAGACACATATTAAAGGAATTAGTAGATGTAAGAAAGCTGAATCCTAAACTGCCAATAGAAAAAGGTGAGTTTTTTATATGGCAGAATCCCACAAAGGCTCAGAATTAGTGGGACCAGGGTACCTCTGGAGGATGGGAGTAAAGAAAGCAATTATGCTATTGGCTCAAAGCTATTTAAGAAGCAATGACATTCCAGAGATCTCCAATCCCATTCCACACAGCCTGCTTACCAAGACTTCCACACCATGACAAAGACTAGAAGTTTATTGTCTGGAAGACATGACACACTTCTCTGAACACCAAAAATATCCTTAAACACCAGTCATACGTGAGGTTAACTAAGCCATTCTAAAAACAGGTATTAAATACATGCATGGGAATATAGAGACATCTTACCTCTCTCTCCTCTGAGCTTCCAGAGTCTGGCAGACTTTTACCCTCTAAACCAGTGATGGCGAACCTATATGACACGCGTGTCAGAAGTGACACACGAAGTCATTTTTTTGGTTGATTTTTCTTTGTTAAATGGCATTTAAATATATAAAATAAATATCAAAAATATGTCTTTGTTTTACTATGGTTGCAAATATCAAAAAATTTCTATATGTGACATAGCACCAGAGTTAAGTTAGGGTTTTTCAAAATGCTGAAACGCCGAGCTCAAAAGATTCACCATCACTGCTCTAGACAGAAGACCTGAGGAGACTTCTCTGAGTAAAGATACTGACTTGGGGGTGGGTGTGAGGAAGTTTCCACAATGAAAATGCTCACAACAAGCACCACTAACACAGAATTTCTAATCAGCTTTATGAGCAGAGGAACAAAATTATTAGACACCTGTGAAAAGCCCCTAATATAAAAGAAGCAAAAAACTGACAGGGAATTTTGTTTTATTTTTATTTTTTTAGTAAACAGTCTATTTAGGGAGGAAAAAAACCTTTTAGAAATGTATTACTAATGTCCTCAAAGAGATAAGATATGACAAAGATAAACACACACACACACACACAGATGCCAGTAAACAAAATTCATAGAAAAAAAGGGCTCTTAAGGGACATACAAATGACCAACATCCACAAGATACACCAAGATACTACTTCCTACCAATCTGAATGCCTAAAATTAAAAAAAACTCAATAACAAGCATTGGTGAGGAGGTAGAGCAACAGAAACTGGTGGAAATGAAAGTTATATAACCTTAACCAACTTTGGAAAACTATCTGGTGGTTTCTAATGAAGTTAAACATATACCTACCCTATGACCAAACTATTGCACTACACTCCTAAGTATATAAGATATATGAAAGAATATGTCCAGAAAGACTTGTATAAAAATGTTTATAGTAGTTCTATTCATAACAGCCAAAACCAGGAAACTCAAATGTCCAAATGAAGAATCCTATATAATAAAAAGCTAATATGCTAATTAGACCAAACAGCAGAAGGACCTTCCGGACAACCTTCTGGACGAAGCCAGGGTTGCGAGGTCCCAGCCCCTTTGCAAGAATTTCGTGCGTCTGGCCTCTAGTAGATAAATAATTGTGTTATAGTCATATAGTAGAATTCTACTCAGCAACATCATGGATGAATATCACATCATATTGAGCAAAAAAGCCAGCCGCAAAAGGAAACATACTTCATTAATCAATTTATATTAAATGCAAGAACAAACAAAACAAATACTTTTTTTTTTTTTTAACACAAATACTTTTTTAATGGTAACAGAAATCAGGTCAAATGCCTATGGTGGGTGGGGATGATTATCTGGAAAGAGGAATGAAGGCTCTTTCCAGGGTGATAGAAATATTCTATATCTTGAATTGGGTGATAACGTAAGTGTAAAGCACTTGTCAAAATTCACTAAACTAATACTTAAGATTATAGCTTCATAGGTTATGTACCTTCACACAGGTATATGTATTTTTTATCTCCTTGAGGTATACCCTTAAGATTTGTGTATTTTACCATATGTAAAAATTTACATGTGAAGTTATCACATGAAAAAAAAATGTTTTAATTTTCAATAAAGAAAAAAATTAAGAGCTCTTAAACATTTTTAAATAAAAGAGGGAAGAGAAATTTAAAGATTGGAAAGTAAGGTTAAAAATATCTCCTCAGCCCTAACCGGTTTGGCTCAGTGGATAGAGCATCAGCCTGCGGACTGAAGGGCCCCAGGCTCGATTCCGGTCAAGGGCATGTACCTTGGTTGCGGGCACATATCCAGTGAGGAGTGTGCAGGAGGCAGCTGATTGATGTTTCTCTCTCATCGATGTTTCTAACTCTCTATCTCTCTCCCTTCCTCTCTGTAAAAAAATCAATATAAAAAAAAAAAATCTTCCCAAAAGTAGTACAAAGACAAAGGTGGAAAAAGATAAGAAAATTAGAGGATCAGTCCAGGAGGACCAATATCCAAATAAAAGAGTTTCCAAAGGAAAAAAAAAATCTGAAAGGAAATCATCTATGAGATAATTAAAGAAAATGTCCCAGAACTGAAGGACATAAGCCTTCAGATAAGAGCCCATTTTTACTAGCAAACAGATGAGAATAGAGCAGTTTCCAGAAACAAAAACAAGTATAAACAGTCTAAGAATCAGAATGACACTGGATATCTAAACATCTACATGGAAAGTCAGGCTAAAAATGAATCATAACTTTTTTAAATTCTGAGGAAAAATGATTTCTCACTTAGAATTCTAACTCAAACCAACTTTCAATCAAGTATGAGAACAGATTTAAGATATTTGCAGGCTTACAAATCTCAAATAATTTGCCTCACATAAACTTTTTCTCAAAAAATTCTTGGAGGAAATCATCCACCAAAACAAGAGAAAATTCAGAAAGCAGAAGATATGGAATAGAGGATACAAAAAAATCTAGTATAGGAGAATCCCCAAGATAAGGGTGAAGGGAATTCCCAGGTTCATAATTATGGACCAGGTTCAAAGAGTAAACAGTCCAGTTTGAAGCCGGTCCAAAGGCTACATGAAAACATTAGAAGAAACTGACATCTGATCATCTTGAGAGACTTGGGCAAGTTATAGCATAACGTTGAGTCAGTGCTAAATACTTAAAATACTAAACAAACACAAATAAAACCACAATTATTCGCTCTAAATTAAACAAAAAATTGTGCAGAAAAATAATCAGAGCTTACTACATAACTTCAGTTATGAATCATATGTACATGGTGATAAGGTAAACACTGAATGCTTATCTAAGCATAATTAGCATATAACCACAACTATCATGGTAAAATGAAGTAATAAGGAAAGAAGAAAGGGAAGTGGCTAAAGGGGAAGGATGGGGAAGAAGGCTAAAATCTCATGCTCAGAAGTGAGAAGTCAACAGATATGCCTAAAACTGAAAAAGCTATACCAAGTACCAAAATCAACTAAAAGAATATAAAGTGGTTTCTTTTTGGGAAATAGAAAATGCCAAGGAAGATTAGATAACTGCTTCTGATCTACTTGTAGTGTTTTCACTTGCTTGCATAAGGAAATACATAAACATCTATTATTCCAGGTATAGGAACTCGGGATAATAAGATAAACAGCTTAGCTTATTATCTCTGCCAGAATCACAATAGAGGTAGATGTCTTAGGTACATTTTAAATTCTCAAAATTAAACAAATACATAAGATGAGCAAAGGCCTTCTAAATTCTAGTGCAACCAACAATTGTCTCTCTTCTGATAAATTATTCTAACATATATAGAACTGCCATGCAGTGCAGTTCTCTTAGACCTAAAATTGTAACCTTTAGTCATCTTCCCATAAACTTGCAAATTGGGAGTTTGATATGTGAGCTGCATATTATTTAAACATTGAGAAGACATGGAAATTAAAAGGTGTGTCTTAAAACTAAATAAGATATAACTATTGATTTTTTTAAAAGCAACAAATCACAATCATAAAAAGACAGTAATGACTTCAACCATCTGGTTCTCTTGATCATCAAGCGTATGCTAAACACCTATCTGTGCTTCAAACAGTACAAAGTGGTTTTTAAATAAGCAATTTTTGTCCTTTCATAATTAGCTGCAAAGAGGTATTCTCAAGTTAGCATATCTGACAAAGAATAACTTCTGATCTATAAAACTCCACATATTGAAAAATTTCATTTATGGATGCTTACATAAACTAAATCTCTAAACCACATTTATTAATGGAACAACTCTTACAAACCCACCACACCTTCCCTCCACAGCTGCTAACAGATTCCAAAACCAACTTTAAAGCAGAGCCCATCATAATGACAAATTTAATACAATTAACCATTTTTTAAACGTAAAAGATGCATTTAAACATAGAGACAAAAATATTGAGTTTTAAGCTTCAGGGCACACACACACATATCCTAAATCAAGTTTCCTCTAAAAGTTCAATCTAGTTTTTTTTTTTGTTTTTTTTTTTTTATATATTTTATTGATATTTTACAGAGAGGAAGGGAGAGAGATAGAGAGTTAGAAACATCGATGAGAGAGAAACATCGATCAGTTGCCTCCTGCACATCTCCCACTGGGGATATGCCCGCAACCCAGGTACATGCCCTTGACCGGAATCGAACCTGGGACCTTTCAGTCCGCAGGCTGACGCTCTATCCACTGAGCCAAACCGGTTTCGGCTCAATCTAGTTTTTAGAAAAGATTGTTTTGATATGCAATTCACTCATTCAACAAATATATAATGGATAGCTAATATATGGCAGGTACTGTGCTAGGGATATAGCACATGTCCCTACACACATGGAGTTTTATAGTCTCTTAACTGATCACTGCAATGAACCTGCCCTGAGGCTTAAATTAAGACTCACATGACCAGCGATCAAGTATGCAGATTATTAAAAAGTAACTGGTAAAAACAGAGAGCCTCTTGGAAACTAATGAGTAGACAGACAAGTAGAGATGTAAGAATTTTGTTGTTGTTGTTGCTGCTAATCCTCACCTGAGGATATTTTTTCCATTGATTTTTAGAGAAAGTGGGAGGGGGGAGAAGTAGGAGGGAGGCGGTGGGGGGGGGGGGAGGGAGAGAGAGAGAGAGAGAGAGAGAGAGAGAGAGAGAGAGAGAGAGAGAGAAACATTGATGTGAGGGAGACACATCGACTGGTTGCCTCCCACATGCTCCCCAACCCCGATCAAACCTGCAACCCAGGTATTGCCCTTGACCAGGAATCAAACCAGTGACCCTTCAGGGTGTGGGCCAATGCTCTAACCACTGAGAAACACTGGCCAGGGCTAAATCCTCATCTTTTATAGTAAAAACTCAATAAATACTCCTTAAATGGAAAGAAAAGTAGTATATTATCTGGCGATAAATGTAAAGATCAAATTAATAAATTTAAAGTGCTAAAAGTATTAGTCAATTAGTAGAGGAATACTGGTGAAGGACAGAGGATAACAATAGTACTATTATTTTCATAACAAGTCCCATTTAACCACTTGATTATAAATTATATATCACTGCAATAAAGATTAAACTAAAAGACTGAGAAGACAGGATAAAGCATTAGCCATGGAGTATAAGAAAGAAAGAATCTTAGACAAAAAAAAAAAAAAAAAAAAACACCCAAAAACTAAAGATATTTTAAAATTTTAGTTTAAAATCACCTAGGTTATTTAGAACCAATGAGACAGGGCTCTGAATGTGTGTATTTTATTCTTAGCTTCCAAAGTAACTCTGCACAATACTTTAAATATATTTTATTGATTTTTTTACAGAGAGGAAGGGAGAGAGATAGAGAGTTAGAAACATCGATGAGAGAGAAACATCGATCAGCTGCCTCCTGCACATCTCCTACTGGGGATATGCCCGCAACCCAGGTACATGCCCTTGACCGGAATCGAACCCGGAACCCTTCAGTCCGCAGGCCGATGCTCCATCCACTGAGCCAAACCGGTTTCGGCCCTGCACAATACTTTAAACATATAAGTTTCCAACTCTGACCTCACATATGGCAATAGGATAAAACTTGTCATCATGGATGAAAAGTACATGAAGATGCTATATAAAATTAAATCTATGCACAAGGTTATTAAATATTACGTTATTACCAAAAGGCATTCTCAAGTGTTAATAAGCACAATACTTACTGTCATACTAGTCTCTCATGACTACTCAGGAATTTATATTATTGGGTATCAACTTTAAATAGAACTAAACAGACAAAATTACATATTTCAGGCTCTTACATTTTTAACTATCATTTAAAAACTTTAAAAGAAATTTTGAGATGGATACATTGCTTAGTATACTTAATCCATGTCAGCAGTCCATTGTTACCCACAACCTTACAAACATGAATATTCTACAAATGTTCTCTCCATCATTTATACATTCACCCAGCCATCCAATATTTACTGAGCACTCTAAATACAACAGGCTCTGTACTTATCCTGGCAATGGGGATTCAGCATCATGCCTGACAATAAACATCATAATTACATATTATGAGAAAGGCTATAAACTATACAGAATAGTGCAGTAGTGACAGAAGACAACATCATATATGATGATAAAAGAAGGCCTCACTGAGGCCATCAGCACTGGGACTTCAGGTATAAAGAATGGGTCAGACATGTGAATATTTGTAAATAGCCCCTCCTTGCTTGGGGGGGTTGGGGGAAAAAGGCTAAGGAAAAAATATGAAACAATCTGACTTGGATTTTAAGGTAGCACTGGCTACTGTGTGAAAATAGGAAATCACTGCTTGGTATCTTAGCAAGAGATGATGGCAGCTGGGACTACAGTAGTGGCAGTGAAGATGAGAAGTTAACAGTTTGAAATGGATAACAGACAAGACTGGGTAACACATTCAAACTGGAGATAAAAGGATAGGTCAGATGATGAAAGAAAAGTGAGGATGTCTCTATATTTTTGGCTTTAGCAACTGAAATAGTGGTGCCATTTACTGTCATAGGACAGAGCAGGGGAGACCTACCTTGATAAAAGGGTCCTTTCAGAATGGAATCTCTCTAGACTCTCACAAGTCATTCGGAAAAGGCAAGAAACCATAGCAAACCTTATAAGGGGTAAGTAAGATGCTAGGACACTCTAATTTCTTTATAGAAACGAAAGAGAAGCTGGAAAACTTCCTCCTGCAAAAACCTCACTTTAGCAGTTATGCTTTTTTTAAAAAAGTGTATTTTTATTGATTTCAGAGGGAGAGACAGAAACATCAATGATAAGAATCATTGATTGGCTGCCTCCTGCATGCCCCCAACTGGGGATCGAGCCCACAACCCAGGCATGTGCCCTGACCAGGAATTGAACCAGTGACCTCTTGGTCCATAGGTCAACGCTCAATCACTCAGCCGTTCCAGCTGGGCATGCTTTTATTAAATTTTTATTTCTTGATTTTTTAGAGAAAGGAAGAGAGAAAGAGGAAAAGAGAAACAGCAATTTGTTAGTCCACTTATTTATGCATTCATTGATTGATTCTTGTGTGCCCTGATGGAGGATCGAACCCGCAACCTTGGTGTATGGGTTCAATGCTCTAACCAACTGAGCTACCCAGCCAGGTTTCTTTTGCTTTTAGTGCAGTCTAATACCAAGATTCCAAGAACCATGTTATAGCAAGGTTTCATAACATCATTTTTTCTGAACCTTGTTCAAAAGATAGTTATAAACTTGGGAATTCCCTAAAAGAAGGAGAGCTTTATGTTAATTAATAATAAATCCCCAATAAAGAGGACTGTAAAGGGAAGGCCTTCATCTTTTGATAGGTCTTCTAATAGATGTCTCTGACTATAACAGTAAATAACCAAAAGCTAGTTTTATCAGGTTTTTATGTCAGTAATTAACTATCCACCTCTGACCTCCAAGAGCACTTTATTATTAGATGAAAGAACTTACTGGCATGCAAAATGAGGTAGAGGGTCTCAATTTAAACACAAATATCATGAAGCCCAAAAGGTAAAAGCAAACATTAACAAGCCCTGAAGAGAGAAGCCATTCTTTCAGGATACAGTATGAAAGCACTGTCAGTTCCATCTTAGTCTTCTCAGTACTACTATCAAACCACCAACTCTTAATCTATATATATAAAAGTCCAGCAACTGAATGGCAGAATGAGAATGACCAGTCGCTATGATGCGCACTGACCACCAGAGGGCAGATGCTCAATGCAGGAGCTGCCCCCTGGTGGTCAGTGGTCAGTGTGCTTTCACAGTGAGAGTAGCCGCTCAGAGGGCAGGTCCATAGCCGCCTGGCTGACTAGGATAAGCAGTGGTCCAATGAGGGCCGATCTCTGCAGGCCACGCCCCCACCACTGCACAAATCTGTGCACCAGGCCTCTAGTTCATAAATAAAAGCCTGCCGCCCCTGCAGCTACTGAACATTAAAGCTTCTAATCTAAACTCTCAGCATTAATCTCTAGTGCTCCATAACCAGATTTTCTATAGTCACAGCAAATTACTACCCTAATTTTTCCTGTGACCTATCATATAATCAAGTGCCAAAAATCTTCCCTTTCTCCTGAGAAAACACCTAGCTACTGGTTGGTCACCACATTCCCAACTCTTTCTGTAAGGTAGCCCTAAATGCTTTCATTGTGAAGTCTTACTAACCAAGCATAAAGACAAACAATAAACAAGGGGGGAAAAGCTGTCCAATTTAGTAAATGGGGAGGCCATTCATCATCAAGTGACACCTCATTCTGCTCATCCCCCTAAATTCATGGTTCAATGGTATATTTATCTTCTCTTTATCACTTATACTCATTATGTAGTATCAAACTGGAGATTATGAAGAACAGCACCTTTGTAACTATTTAAGTGACTACATATAAGCAGACTAATTCAAAATTGACCTATTTCTCTCCTTTATATATAACAACAGCTGGGTAGGTATACTTGGAAAGGCTTAATCAAAACTTACAATTCCATAACACATGGACACAAACAATAGAGTGGTGAAGGCCTGGGAGGGGTGCATACAGGGTGGAGAGGTCAATGGGAGAAAAGAAAACACAAAGGGGACATCTGTAATACTTCCAACAATAAAGATAATTAAAAAAAAAACAACAACACAATTCCATACTAATGCTAGAAAGTTCACTGGTAAATTTAATAAATTCAGTTGAAAGCAAATAAGTGCTTTAATAAGAGAGAATAGTACACCCCAAAAAGTACCAACTGTGAACTCAACTTTCAATCACACAATGATTATTACATTAAACCAGCTAACATCACATCATAAGTGGTATAATAGTAGTACAATTTTAATATTAATACTATGAAATTTGGGAAATAAAATATTGGTTGGGGAGTCAATGTTTTAGAGTATATTAAGGTTGATGGATAAGCAAAATGAAAAGTACCAGAACCTTCAACTATTACATGCTTAATTATTCCACTAGCAAACACAACCTTTAAGTCACTAGAAAATTAAATTATTTAACACAGTTATTGAGCATATACAGTGTTAGGACACTTCCAGGCCACCAAATACACCCACACACACACTGCATTCCACTAGCATTTTCTTCCACTGTACCATCGCATTTAATAAATTAAATGTTAATCATTTATAAATTATATAAATATACATATACTCTATTATTTTTAATATTATGTACCTTACCAAACACATAGAAAATGGAAATTTAAGTAGAAGTTCTAAAATTTTATTCCCACCTATTCCCATGGATAGTCTTGCATACACTTTGAGGTAAATATACTACAATGAAAGAGGGTCTTGGTAATCTTTGTTCCTTCAGTGCCTAAGTCATAGGTAGTGCTCAGTAAAAATTTGAAGAATTAATGAGCAAAGGTACACTCAAAAACATAAATCCACAACATAACTTTTTGACGTTATAGTTCATTCACCCAGCTACTTAATCCAATCTAAGTGCCAAATTCTACTTAATGAAAGGGATTAGAATATATTATCCACTGTAGTTTATTTCCACAATTTAAAAACTAAGAATAATTTTAATTCAGCAATTCTTGGAGGAAAATAAACCCTTATAATTCTGTTTCCAGAAAGATGAAAGGAGAGAGGAACAGAAAAAAGAAAGAATTGAAGATTTTAAAGTTTCTTGGAGTTCTAAAATGCTCTGAAACTGTAATTCATCTTTCAATTTTTTTAAAAAAACATATTTTTATTGATTTCAGAGAGGAAGGGAGAGGGAGAGAGAGATAGAAACATCAATGAGAATCATTGATTGGCTGCCTCCTGCACGCCCCCCCACTGGGGATCAAGCCCACAACCTGGGCATATGCCCTGGCCAGGAATCGAACCGGTGACCTCTTGGTTCCTAGGTCGACACTCTACCACTGAGCTATACCCAGCTGGGCTATCTTTCAATTTTTTAATACTATATTCCAAGCATTTAGAATAATATTTAGGAATACACAAACCACACATGTGCAAACTTAAAAATGAAAAAATAAAGAACATAGCTGCTAAAATTCTCAGTACCCACTACTTGCAGTATACTTTAGGAAATACATGCAATCTAAAACAAGTCAAACCTTCAAGGGAAGGCTTGTGTTCTACCCAGATATTCAAGAAAAACAGATACAAGTCAAAAATAAAAGCCACCACTAATACATCTCCCTTTAAAAAAAAAAAAGTTAAGGTATACTTTCAGGAACTATTACTATTTATATAACTGATGGCATACAGGCTGGCCAAATTAGTAGGCAAAACCAATCTTCCTAAACTCAAGAGCTTCTGAAATGTAAATAAATAAGAAGTCACTAGACTGCCCTTTCACTTTGGTCCAGTAAGTGTTATCTGCTATGAACATAACACTCCATTTCCAGGGCCCCATTCTCCAAGATAAACTGCCTGCAAGTCCAGTTTGCATGAGGCAATATATACTTAACTATTATTTTAATACTACCTAATTGTGGTTAGCATTATTTTGTGCTCAATAATTTTAAGTAAAGCCAAGGGGATAGATATTTCAGTAATTTATCAAGCTTGCTTTTTACTTATACAATGATTCATATAACACATGTTGTGTTTGTCCAATCCACCTTCCTCATCTCCCTCCATTCACCTTATACAATATAAACAAGCAGGCGAGATTAATGGATGGAGGTTTTAGTACCTATTTAGATTACTCAAGTACCCCCAAAAAGTTCTCAAACCATTTTTAGCTCTATCAAAAGCTTTATAAATTCTTTTTATAACCTTACTAAAAAAAATTCTATATTAAAGTCTGACATTTACAAGAGTAAATATGTTCAAAAGAATTACCCACTTAAAAAATAGCTCCTGTTTACATTTAGAAATGTTACGTTATCAACTTGCTTCTCTCTTTTGCTTTAATTTTCCCCTGCAGCAAAACTGATAAAATGTAAATCCATTCAAATAGATAAGATTTGAACAAGTATTTTACTACTTCTTCAAATATATGTTTTAAAATTCAACAGGTATACACCTCATAACAAATCTAACAAAGACCTTCAGTCAAATCAGTTTAAAATGCACCAACTATTAATTTAGTTTATATGCAAAGGTACAACCTTAGTTTGATATGAGAGTAATCAGGCTAGAGATGGATAAAAGTTTAATTTTAGAATTCCTAAATGCCAACTACATCACCTTCCAACTTAAGAAACTAAACACTTCTGAACCCTGAAGCCGTAAATCAGTTTGAATGACGTCCTCCTTCACGCCATGTAAGCCATTGCCTAATTGAGGCCAGACCTGTCAGGCTCAACAGCATCCCGGAAATGACTAGCCTACTAGAGCTGGAACCACATCAAGAATTTGGAATATTTCTCATATTGAGGCAAGGAAAAAAAGTTCAAGCGAGATTGTCCATACAACAATCAGTATACTGTTCCGCAGGGAAAGACGTAAAAAGCATATTTTTGCAGTTCTGGCCAGTCCACAAGACCTCTACACTCTGTCATTATTTTCAGGTGGTGACCCACTGAACTTACCCCTTTCCTTCCTGCATATTAACAAGCGTCCACTACTAAATTCTCGGTTTGAATGCCTTTCAATCGAATTTCTCTTAGGTATTAAAACTGTCACCCGGAGCATGGCTGGTTATTTGGGTTGGAAACCAGTTAAAAATAATGCTTTAGCATCTAACCCGCTTAATGTTTATCACCTCTTACCAAGAAAATCCATTAAGTGTCACAAATAAATAGGAGCGCACACACACACACACACACACACACGCAAATCCCAGTCACGAAAAAATTGAGTCACCTTCCAGCCATAACCTGAGCAATGGGCACTTGCAGTTGGCGTGCGCCTTGGTGGTCGCGGCCGGACGGCGGCGGCGGAGGAAGGGGTCGGGGGCCGGGCCAGCTAACGCCACACTGTGCACCGGAGCCGGGAGGCGGCAGCAGGCTGGCGCTGGCGGCCAGGCCGGTCCCCACGGGGAGCTACACCCCGGGTCAGAACGCCGGGCTTCCGAAGGCCATCTTCTGGGGAGAGGGGGCGAGCCCGGCGGATCGAGGGCCATCAACGGCTCTGGCCAGCGTCGGAGGACATGAAACCTAAGACCAGGTCTTGTGGCTACACCAGCTGTCCAGGCTCATCTCACCTCAAACACAACTTAATTTCAGGTCGTTCTTAGCAAAGTCAGCCGCTCAGAGGGTGCGGGTGTGGATGGTGACAGCCCCCAGGAGACCGGGCAAGGCCCTCGGAAAAGGCAGACACTCCACACAGGGAAGGGGCTCCCGCCGGCAGAGAGAAGAGGGCTGTGCAGCCGCCTCCCCTCTCCCCCCCAGTCAAGGCTGCTGGGTGCGAGGTGAGGATGCTGCTGGAAATGTTTATGGAGGAGGGATGTGAGAAAATGGCAGTAGGAGACGAGGGGGTTGAAAGGGCCGGTGCCACCCAAGCCAGGGGGGAGAGGAGGGCTTCCCCGGACCCATCCGGGGTCACGACGACACCAGAGAGCACGGGCACTGCCCGGCCAGCGCCGGGCACCGCTCCCTCCGGGAGAGCTTCGCCCCCTGCCACACAGTCCCCGTCCCCCAACCCTGCGCCCCCCATTAGACTCCCCCATCACATTCCCCACCGCGGGCCTCCCTACCCTTCCGCCTCCGCGCCCCACGCCCTCAGCCTCCCCTCCCCGTGCCCGGTCGCCCACCCTCTGGACAGCCCGTCGCCGGCCTTCCCGGCAGCTCGTCCGGACCCCTCCCCCCTCACCTCTCCTCAGCGCCTCCTCGTAGCTGAGGAATCCGATCCGTGACTCCTTGGCGCCCATGCTCCCTTCATCCCCTCGGCCGGGGGTCGGAGCCTGGTCTCGCCCCCACCCCCACTCCCGCCTTCTCCTCGGCGTCCCTGGGTGACGGTGTCGGCGTCCCCCGGACCCCTCCTCCCCTGACACTAACAAGTGCGGCTTCTACCCCGGCAGCTCCTCCCGGCCGCCGCCACCGCCTCCATGCCGAATCACGTGACCCGCTCCCACCCCGCCCCTTCCCCTCCCTCCTACTCCGCCCTTCTGGTCTCTCCTCCCCGCCCTTCCCTTCCCTCCTCACGCCCACTTCCCTCCCCCCAACCCCCACCCGCCAGCCCCACCGAGGCCGGGTTAGTTCCGGGTAATGGCCGCCAAGGGCCACACACTCCTCCCCGCCCCACGCTAACCGCTCGCAGGGTCGTAGGGGCGGGGCCGGACCCCGCGCGTCACGCGTCATCCCCACCTTCCGGCCAATCGGAAGCCGGGAGGCGGGGACCTCCGCTGGCCCGGGGGTGGTGACTTCCGGGGCGCTTGCGGCCGTCCCTCCCGCCCACACGTCCTGGCGCCGGACAGGCGGGGCCTGGGCGGTGGACGGTTGGTCAGGCCTCGTCCCAGACCCATGTTGGAAAAGACGTGGAATCTTAGGGAGCCGGGGTCCGCGGGGTGCGATTCCCGAGAGACGGGAGCGAGCAGGCGAGGAGCCCCTCCCGTCAGAGCAGTTTTGACGGCGAGGGGGTTGTGAAAGGCGAGGAGACAGGTTTCCTGTGGCGAAAGAGTCCTTGCTGCTCGCGGGGTCAGCCCTGAGGAGAGCGAACCTTGTGACCGAGTTCACGGACCTTCCTTTTCCGCGCGTCCCCTGCCCCACCTCCCGGCCGCCGGCGCCCCCGCCCGCCCTGAGCCCGCCGCTAGTTCCTTGATTCCTCGGAAACTGCAAAGGGCTCCGCTGGCTTCTCTCCGGGGTTGCTCCCCACCAGACCTGAGGGTCACCACACGTAACAGAGTTCCTGCTTTAAACTTACGTATTTATTTATTTTTTAATATATATTTATTGAATTCAGAGAGGAAGGGAGAGAGAGAGAAGCATCAGTGATGAGAATCTTCCATCTGCTGGGTGCTGCACACCCCTCACTGGGGATGGAGCCCGCAAGCCGGCGTGTGCCCTGACAGGGACTCGAACCTTGACCTCCTGGTTCATAGGTCGGCGCTCAACCACTGGGCCACACCGGCTGGGCAGGTTATTTTTTAATTGTGAAATATAAAGAGTGGGGCACAGTACGTTTGCAGTTGTGCGTATTTGAAACAAGAGTTGATTCTTGTGTGATTATTTTCTAGACAAATAATTGTAAACCTACTTTTTCCCCACCTGTACCTGACAATTACTGTTTTCACCATTTTTAAGTACCTCATGAGTGGACTCATGGTGTAGGTCTTCTTTCGTGGCTATAGTCTACTTCTTTCGTGGCTAGTTTCTTTCCCTTTAAAATAAGGTCCTCAGAGCTCCTCCATGTTTGTACCAGACATCAGAATTTCCCAGTTTACCATGTGATCCACAAGTTACACTTGATTCTATACCCAGAAGAACTGACAGCAGGGAGACCTATTCATACGCCCATGTCTGTAGGCCACTATTCACAATAGCCACAAGGTAGACGCAACCCAAGTGTCCGCAGACAGAGACATGAACCGTGGCCTACGCACCAGATGGAATATTACTCCGTTCCCGGCTTTTGAACTCTCAATTCAGTTTGCTTCCCTCTGTCTTCATCCTGAAAGTCACCATCGAAAGCTTCTGGATAAGGAAACAACTTTGAAAAATAACTATTTGGATTAGATTAGACCCAAGGTGCCAGGTAGGTCATTCAAAGCCAGCAGAAGGTGTTTTGTTCCTAAAGGCCTGCTGGAGAAAGGGGGTCACGCTGCTTCTCTGCTTACCTTTCCTGGTAGACCAGACCAGCACGGCCTCATCACAGGCTGCCCTTCCCAGTTCGCCGGGAGGCAGTTCATTTGAAGACCTGGGGTTAATTTCATTAGTAAAAGGCCATGACTAAGGGGGTTGGGAATGTACTTCAAAGCCTTTCGTTTCCAGGTCATTAGTTTGGTATAGACAAGTCTCCAGACCAAACAACTCAGTCATCTTCAGCCTGCGGTTAGTCATTAATGGGAAGTGGCCCTGGCCGGTTTGGCTCAGTGGGTAGAGCGTCAGCCTGCGGAGTGAAAGGTCCTGGGTTTGATTCCCGGTCAAGGGCACCTGCCTGGGTTGCGGACTCAATCCCCAGTAGGGGGCGTGCAGGAGGCAGCCGATGAATGATCCTCTCATCATTGATGTTTGTATCTCCCTACCTTCCTCTCTGAAATCAATTAAAAAACTATTCTAAAAAATGAATGGAAAGTGAATCTTCAGGGCTCAGCTGTGGGAGAAAAGACCCTTGAGAGTTCCAGTGCCACATCCCTAGGCCTAATGACAGTCCTGAATAATCAGGGCCTAAAGGTGGCCTTGCTGTACAAAGGGTAGAGCTGGGGTACAAAGGACTGCTCTCCCCACTTGACTTACAGAGGAATTGGAAGCACATTGTTTTATCTCTTTGTAGTTCTTGCCCCACATGAAAGGTGGGACTAGAGTTGAAGTTAATCTATCTCACGAAATAATAAATGATTGTAAAATACTCAGGAGAGAATAGATGAGAAATTTTATAGTGAAAATTCAGAGCAGTATTAACCCACAGAAACGTAAAAATGTTTCTCCTTGGTTTCAGGCCTGGTTTCCCCCAGGACCATAAAATGTTTCACCCCATCACAAAGTTTACCATGGACTAAACACTTCTCAAAATTGTGGGTTGAGATAGAAAACTAAGAAATACTATTTCTCCTTTGTCTGAGTTAAAGTAAACCTATTATTGAAGGCAGTGAAGCAGATAGTTATATCAGATGGGAACTTTAAATGGTAAGCTGGGATTAAAACCTGTCTTGGTTTATGTTACACAGTATCAGGCAAGTCAAGTGTTAAACATCCCTCTATAACTTAAAATTGATACAGTACTTAAATTTGATGATGTAGAAAATCTTTAATTTGTCCTGCTGAAAGGACTACTAGTAATCCTTTAGTTTATTTGGTTTTATTATATTTCACTTAACCGACTTAAGAGTTGGCCAGCCACCTGACTTTAAGCACAAGACTGTACTTTGGGAATCACTGCTTTGACTATAATTACATGCCTGTGAAAGAGTTGCCTGTACAAAGATTTAAAGCATGAGCGATTGGTATGTAATTTCTACTTCCAGTTGGGCAATTTGAATGACAGTTCCTCAGTTTGTACTCCCAGAGAAATGGCAAAGGAATAAGACAGTTGTTTTACTACTTGTCAAAGAAGCTTAGGCCATAGATAAAGAGGTCAGTATAATAGAAAGGGTGGAACAGCACCTAATTTATGTATAACTTTTTAAAATATATATTTTTATTGATTTCAGAAAGGAAGGGAGAAGGAGAGAGAGAAACTTCAATGATGAGAGATAATCATTGATCAGATGCTTCCTGCACACCCCTTACTGGGGATTAAGCCTGCAACCTGCAATGGGGGCATGTGCCCTGACTGGGAATCACACTGCGACCTCCTGGTTCCTGGGTTGATGCTCAACCACTGAGCCACGCAGGCACACTGGCCAGGCTGATTTATGTATAACTTGATTGCCACAAAGTGAGGCCAACACTGTATGAAATGTGACTACATGATAAGAGAATTTATTTCCCAGCATTATGAACTTGTTACCTTATAGTGACATCATATGAAAATATGATCAATTACTTTTTTATTTACTCTAAAGCACTTTAAGCTATTTTTAATGAAAATAATATAGTCATTTAAAAAAATTTCCATCAGTACAAAAATGTGTATAAAATAAAAGATGGTGCTTTCTGTTTTACCTACTTTCACTCACTAAAGCAGTGATGGCCAACCTTTTGAGCTCGGCGTGTCAGCATTTTGAAAAACCCTAACTTAACTCTGGCGCCGTGTCACATATAGAAATTTTTTGATATTTGCAACCATAGTAAAACAAAGACTTATATTTTTGATATTTATTTTATATATTTAAATGCCATTTAACAAAGAAAAATCAACCAAAAAATGAGTTCGCGTGTCACCTCTGACACGCGTGTCATAGGTTTGCCATCACTGCCCTAAAGGTATATGTCCTTTCAGTTTTCTGTGCTACACCCACCATATTTTCCATGCATATAAAGTGTGCATCTATATTCCCTTTCTTTCTACACACATTTTTTAAAATATATATTTTATTGATTTTTTACAGAGAGGAAGGGAGAGGGATAGAGAGTTAGAAACATCGATGAGAGAGAAACATCGATCAGCTGCCTCCTGCACAACCCCTACTGGGCATGTGTCCACAACCAAGGTACATGCCCTTGACCGGAATCGAACCTGGGACCTTTCAGTCCGCAGGCTGACGCTCTATCCACTGAGCCAAACCAGTTAGGGCTCTACACACATTTTTATAGTGTACATACTGATATGCAGTTTTTTTTCACTCAATAGTATATCTCAGATTGTTTTTCATGTCTGCATGTAGATCTACCTTATTCTTTTTAATGGATACATAGTATGCCAATTTTGGGTATTTAATGTATCATTAACCACTTACTGATGAACATTAGATTGTTTCAAGTGTTTTAATATTATAATGTTTCAATAAACATCCTAATACACATATCCTTCTTTACATATGTAAGTGTATCTGTAGATGGAATTTCCAGAAGTAAAATTGAGGAGTATGTATCTTTTAAGTTTTAATAGATATTGTCAATTTGCCAGCCTAAAAAGTTGGATCAATTTACATTGTAATAAAAAGCCAGCCCTGACCTGTTTGGCTCAGTGGATAGAGCATCGGCCTGCAGACTGAAGGGTCCCAGGTTCGATTCCAGTCAAGGGCATGTACCTTGGTTGCCGGCACATCCCCGGAAGGGGGTGTGCAGGAGGCAGCTGATCGATATTTCCTTCTCATCGATGTTTCTAACTCTCTATCCCTCTCCCTTCCTCTCTGTAAAAAGCCAATAAAATATATTTTTTAAAAAAGCCAGTTTCCCCTCACCCTTGCTAACAATATCAATTTAAGCTGATTTTTGTCATTTACCCTTTATCTATTACAAATCCTAACAATAAAGAATTGAGTCCCCGATTTTCTAGACATAAAATTCATTTTAAACCTGGACAAAATATTTGAAAAAAAAATGACTAAAATTATGTCATTCTCTAATCTGTAATTAGAGATGTTTCTCTTGTTTATCACTCTTGAAAATATGCCTAAAATTGGCAAAATTCCGACAGGGCCCATCCCCTAAAAGCTTCCAACTTACTAGATACCTAAGTTAAAACTAATGATTGGAAAGAAGTAAAACATTCAGAGTGAGAGCCTTTAGCTTACACCTGTCTTAGAAGTTCTCTTTTTCCTCTTTCCACAATCCAAGCTTGGCAAACAAAATTTACAATACCCACTGAATCTGTGAGTAAATATTTTCTCTCTATAATACTCCTATATTGTCCTCTCCCACCCCAACTGCAATAAAGTTGTATTTCTGTCCCTTTCAAATTAATAGTTTACAAAGGTTAGGGAATAGGTCTTATGGACTGTACCACCAGTGGCTTCTTTTTCTTGTTAGCAGCTTCTTTTTAGTCCTCTAATCTCCTTATACCTTCTACTGTGGCAATTGTATTGTACTCTTAGACCAATCTTTTCTAGAAAAAATAGAAACTACAAGTTTGAGAATAAGTACATTACTGAATTCTAATCGGCAATTAAAACAGAATAATATAAAAGCCAGCTCTGAACAGAGAGGGTATAGCTTACTTCAGTTTTTAGGTTCTTAATAAGCTTTGTCATCTAAAGTTCACTTATTGTTTTAATATGCTTTCTTAGACATTTGAGAAATGCTAACTTTAGCTCTGTACCTTCGATTTTGATTTTTTTTCATCTAGTAGATGAGAGATTCAAACTCAATCAGGTTTTTTCCAGTTCTTATATTCTAGTATTATCTCTTAAATTATACATTCTCTTGCCAGCTCAAATCTGTTTTTATGTTTAGTGAGCTCTGAGTTTTCTCTCACCTGGCTATTAATATAATTTTCTATTCTTTTTCCCACCTTTTACTGAACTACCAGTCTGCTGTTTGTCTAATTGTTCTCCCTTTCTTAACTGTGGACTTCCTTTTGATCAATAATTATTACTTTAATGGGGGAGGCTATGTATGTGTGGGGACAAGAGTTATATAGGAAATCTCTGTACCTTCTGCTCAATTTTGCTGTGAACCTTAAAATTGCTCTAAAAAATAAAGTTTGATAATCCAAAAATCCTGATACAGAGATGTGCCTGCCTACATAAAAGTATTTAATGGTGATATAATTAAAAATGATCAGGATATACAGTGGAAATGAGGATGGATTAAATCATTAGTCTTACAAGGAGGCAGGAGGTGAAGCTAGTATGTGATTGTGATTCTAGGTTTAGATTTGAAAGCTATAAAATAGCATTTGATCAAAAGATATTTGGCAGTTACGTCAATTACTGACCCTCTGGGGGTGGGGGTGGGGTGAAAGCAAATCTGGGTTTCTTTAAAAGAGGAAGGAAATTCATTAAAAAAAAGAGGAAGTTGAGAAATCCCTATGCCCATTTAAAATCTTCTCACGGCCCCAACATTTGGTATAAATGCAGCAAATAGTTCCTTTTAACATTTGTTAAGCATTATCTAGGTGTAAGGGACTATGCTAGGGAATACAACAATGAAATTTTTTTAAAAGTCTCTGGAAAGTACTATAATCAAGATAAATATAGTATGTTATGGAAACCATGGGTAGCGAGAGATATTACACCAAACTAATAAGAAGGCAAAGGAGGGAAGCCTGGGGGATGGGAACTTTGAAAGATGAGTAAGAAATCAGCCATTCATGCACTCCTTCAAACAAATTCAATGTGCCTACTATCCTGTTCTTATGAAATTCCTGTTCTTATGAAATTTACATTTTAGTAGGAAAAGAAAGAGTAAACTAAATAAAATAGTGGCAAGTCAGTAACAAGTTCTAAGGAGAAGGGAGACAGGAAGTGCTGAGATGAAGGTTGCAATTTAAAATACGATGATCAGCCCAGCCGGTGTGGCTCAGTGGTTGATCATCTATCTACCTATGAACTAGGAGATCAAGGTTTGACTCCTGGTCAGGGCACATGACCAGGTTCGATTCCGGGCTCAATCCCCTATAAGAGGCCTGCAAGAGGCAGCTGATCAATGATTCTTATCATTGGTGTTTCTCTCCCTCTCCCTTCCCCTCTAAAATCAACAAAAATATGTTTAAAATAAGATGATCAGAAATCAGCAAAAAGGTGATATTTAAGACAAAATCTGAAGATGATAGAGCAAACCTTGTGGCTACCCAAGGGAAACTTGCCCTAGGCACTGAAACAACAAGGTCAAGTCCCTTGTGTGCAAGCTCTTTTCAGTAAACTCTATCTACTTGATCTTGTACTGAGTTCAGTGCTCATTTCTATGACATGGAGACTCAAGAACCTGGCAGTCAAGGTCTGGTAACAGTGTGACTGCAGCAATGAAGGAGGTGGATAGAGGCAAATCTTCCCTAACGACTTTGGCTCTTTACAGATGGTATGCTGTTAGAGGTGGGTTCTGTGTTTATTTTTAATTTATTGGTTTTAGCCATCTGGTGTAAATGAATCAAAATTATACCTTTTATTTTTGTCAGATTGGCAAATACAGTATATATACTGTATACTAGTATAGTAGTATATATACATATGTGTGTGTATATGTGTGTGTATGTATATATATATACACACACACATACATACATATTGGTGTGCCACAGGATTTTAGTAATTAGTTTACATGTGCCATGAGCTGAAAAAGGTTGAAAATCACTGTCCTAGAACATCATCCACTCCCAAGGTGATTGGGGCTTCCAACGTTAAAAGTTCAGAGGTCGGGAACTATCAAGAAGACTGAGAAGATAAAGCCAGTAAGTCAGGAAAGCAAAGAAGGGGAGAGGGCATTCCAAGGAAAAAGAAAAGTGAATAAGGCACAGAGATATAAAGTGGAACTCAAGAGATAAGAAACTTTGCCTCATCAGAAATGCCTTTGGTACCAACAAAATAAAGCTAGCTACTAACACAACTGAAAAAAAAAATCCATTAACTAACAAGATAATAGTTCTCATTTTTAACACTTGGTAAAAATTATGAACATTTGACAAAGGCTTTCAGGTAGATTTTTAAGAACTTAGTAGGTTTTACCAGATTTTTATTTTGCTGTGACCTCTTTGAGCTATCAGTGAGCAATACTTGACAGAAGGTTCTGTCTGAGGACAATATGTACCCTTAAAATTTGATCTAAAGGAATAAATTGGGCCAAAGTCAGACAATTAATGGTTGAAAGTAGATCTCTCCCTATGCATGAAATTTAGCCTGAATGTCACTCAGAAGAGACTTTTAAGGCCCATACTTTTGTGTAAATTAGTAAGTAATAATCCAAAGTATTTCAAGCAACAATATAAGGGAGTAGCCAATAGATAGAAAGGTTGTTACCAGAAAATCCATAAGGAGAGAGTTCAAATTCCCCTGACTCAGAGAAACTCTTCATTCGTAGCTTAGACTATGTACTAGATTCATACGCAGCCTTTACCAAAAAAAAGGGGGGGGGGGTGCTAAATTAACCCAAATCTTCTATCTTCTGCGGCTATGGAACAAAAACAAAGGTGAGAAGAGTTCTCATTCTAATTAATAGGTCACTGTGTGCAATTACTAACTGCACCCAACCTTGCATTCCACAAACACTAATACATGGGTTTTCTCCATCCTCAACATTCCATCCCTCGTTGGTCTGAACTTTATTATTCTTCTGAAGTGCTACAACAGGAATTAGAATTACACTGTAGAACATATATTTTTGTTTACACAAGTCAGTGTACCTGAGCTACTATATGTGATTCTGGTTATTATTACTGCATGAGAAATGACCCCAATAAACTAGTAGCATAAAGCAATTATAACATTTATTTTGCACATGAATCTGCCATTGGGGCAAAGTTCAGTGGGGATAACTAACCTCTATTCCGTTTAGTGTGAGCTGTAACAGCTCCAAAGCTAGGAATCCTCTGCAGGCTCGCTCTCTCACGTCTGGCGATTGATGCTGGTGGTTGGCTGAGATCTCAGCTGGAACTGTCAGCTGCAACAACTGCACATGTAATGCACTTCCTTTTTCCTCACAACGTGTGGCCAGGTTTCAAAGGTGAGGAGGGAAAGAGAAAAAGAGAAAGAAAAGAGATAGAGATAGAGATAGAGATAGAGATAGAGATAGAGATAGAGATAGAGATAGATAGACAGAGAGAGAGAGAGAGAGAGAGATAGACATAGACATAGACATAGACATAGACATAGACATAAACATAGACATAGAGAGAGTTCAGCCAAGATGTATCGCTTTTTATGACCCAGCCTTAGATGTAACACAATGTCAGTTCCGCTGTGTCCTAGTCATTGAAGCAGTCACAAAGTTCTTCCCAAGTACAAGGGGAGGGGAAATAATCCCTAGAAATATTGCTGTGCAGCAGTGTGCCCTCTGAAATATTGCAGGCTCCGTTCCAGATCACCACAATAAAATGAGGACCACAATAAAGCAAGTTGTAATTGTTTTGCTGGTAGAGGGTTTTGTATTAAATTGTTAAAAAAAAAAAAAATGCAACATCTGTGAAGCTCAATAAAACGAAACACAATAAAATGAGGTACGCTTGTACATTCACCCCTTTCTCCAAAATCCCCATTATGACATCAGGTTCAAGCTTGGAATCTAGGATCTCATCAACTAGATCAGGTCTAGGTGATTGAGGTTTCTTGGATGTGTTTTCTTCAATGCAGACTCTCTTTAGCACCTGTTCTTAATAAATACACACTGGAGTTATTTAGGAGCAAGTGACGTAGATCTATAAAACTTACTTTTAAATGGTTCAGGAAAAGCCCTAGCCAGTTTGGCTCGGGACAGAGCATTGGCCCACACACTGAAGGGTCTCGGGTTTGATTCTGGTCAAGGGCACGTACTTCAGTTGTAGGCTCCATTCCTGGCCCAGGAGGCAACCAGTGATGTTTCTCTCTCTGTGTCTCTCCCCCTCCCTTCCACTCCACTCTCTCTAAAAATCAATAGAAAAACATCCTTGGGTGAGGATTAATAACAAATAAAATGAATGGTTCAGGAGAAAAAGTATTTTTACATATACACACTCTTCTGGAAACTCTTTCCCCCCTTCTTGAGCTTAAGCAGAACTCTGTGATTACTTCAATTAATGGAATGTAACAGAAATGGCACTGTTATATTTGAGGCTAGGGGAGAGAGAGAGAAAGGAGGAGGGAGAGAGAAGAGAGGGAGAGAATGCAAATAATAAAGCAAATTGAGCAAAATGTTAACAATAGGTGAATCTGAGCGAAGGGTATGCTAGTATTCTTTGTACTCTTCAGATTTTTGCAACGTTTTGTAAGCTTGAAATTATTTCCAAATAAAACGTTTTTCAAAATGTGATACATACAGAATAAGTCCTGAACATCATTAGTATTTTGATATTTTAATTCCAGGGGCAAGTCCTAACTTGACCTTTCTAATAACTTTTGGGGGTTAATGCAAACCCTTTAGTTCTTCCTTTGCCCGATGTCTACAAGTAGACACCATCACCTCCCACACTTCAGCCCACATTTCTCCACATCCCATTTCCCTCAAGAGCAGGCCTGGGCAAGTTCCCTCTTTGAGAGGGGAGATTTGGCCGTGCTGAGCCTGAGCTTTTCAATGGTCTTGTGGTACCTACCATACTAAAGGCATCTGTAAGTGTGGCTTGGCTTTTAGAGAAATTGTAGGAAAAGGATGCACACCTGCCTCCTTCTAACAAAAGAGACTGGCATTAGCTCCCTTGAAGCACCATCATTGTGCTCCCAGAACACAAACTCTAAAAATAGTGGCTGCCAAGAAACAACCTTCTCATGTTTCCAATTTGAAAAGGACACTCAAATAGAAGACAGGTCTTTTTAACCACACTGTCACAGTCCCCAAACAAAGAATAATCACTAGCAAAGTCCCAATTTAGGAACTGTTAGTACCTCTAAAAGGTACATGCTAGCCACTTAATATGTTTATTCATGGCCATCACGTAAACAGTTTTACTCACTCAAAGCTGATTATTCTGAAACCCTTGTCACCTAAAAAGTATTAGCCATACCAAAGATATATAAAGTTCATTTATGAGATATTTAATCAAGGAAAATCCTCTTCAATAATTTAATAATAATTGCTAGCACTTATTGAGCTCTTATATGTGTCAGACACTGGTTTAAGGCCTTTTACATATATTATTTTTTTCTTTTACATATATTATTAAATTATTTAATCTTTACAACAGCCCTCTGTTAATAATAACTCCATTTTACAGATGAAGAAAAATTGAGGTCCAACAAATTTAAATAACTTGCCCAAAGTCATATAACTATAACTAGTTACTAATGGAACCAGGATTTGAACCCAGGCAATCTAGATCCAGAAGCATCACCTAACCTATACTTACACTATGGATTAGAAAATAAAGTATGAACTGAAGTGTGTTGCTACTTTGTGAGTTATTTTTCCTCTGTGAGAACATTGGTGCGCTTTGCCCACCCATACATATGGCAAACAGTCATTTCTTTGATGAATTAGCCTTGTTTCTCAAGATGAGTGTGATTAGACAACTTCTTTGCCATAAGATTCATTGATCAAGGAGTTAGTAAATTCTTAGGCTAGAACAAATCAGTCTAGCCATTCTTTTGGATCCTAAAAAAACACACACACACTTATAAATTATTTATGTTCACTTAGCAATTCGCTTATTCAATAAACATTTGTCAAATAATCATTTTGTAGAAGAAATTGGAGTATGAGATGTCACCTGGACAAGCTTGTTAGCTGCCCACAAAAGCTTCCAAAGTTGACACTAATCTTAATGCAGTCACCTCGGTTGAGGAACTTTTAAGCTTCCAAACTCCATTTGTCAGATTGGTTAGTATTTCAAACACTGGCTTATGCTAATCAAATGACCATGAAATGGAGGAACATTGTTTCTAACCATTATGGAGTAAAAGGCACCGGATTTACCCTGCTGCCATAAACAACTAGGAACCTAGATAAAACATACAAAGCAACTGTTTTCAGACACTGGCAATAGACAGGGCAGAACTGACATCACTGAGAGAAGAAAAACAAATGAGGTGAGTTATACACTTGCCCTGGCTTTCCGCCTAGAGGCACATTCTGTGTCATAGATTCAGAACATGGGAGAACACAGCAGTCTCACTGAGTTAAGGAGGCAGAGATTGGAGTTCGTGCACTCTGAGGCAGCTGGAAGTTGCTACATAGGCTAGCCAAATGAAATAAAGTATATAAAAACGAGCTCCAAAAACCTGCATAGAGTAGTATTTTAATATCTAGCAGTATTTCAATAGTAAAGTATTTTTTAAAATTAATTTTAACTTTAATATTTAATAGTGTTTTTAAGTATGGGTACCACAGTTTATTTACCCTTTCCTATTGATGACAGGGTTAGAATTCTAAACACGGTGTTTCAAGGACTATCACGTAGAGATAAAGAGAACTCTTACAATAGTCAATGTAAGGAGATGGAGGAGAGCAACAAAAGAGGGAAGACAAGCGATCTCTACCAGAAGATTCAAGAAAAAAAGGGAAATTCAGACCTAAACTAAGAATGCGGAATGATCAACAAGGTAGCACATTATCTGAATCGAAGAAAATAAAGGGAAGGTGGAAACAGTACACCAAAAATTTACACAAAAAAGAAAAAAGGATGGCAGATATCTTTGAAGAAGATACCTCTAAAGAAGGACCTGTAATTCTAGAAAGCTAAGTGTGACCCCCTTGGGTATGGGTTCTCCACCTGTGGGTCACGACCCCCGGGGCATGGGTTCTGCCCTGAAAGTATTGGGAAGAAATAAATTACCAGGAGTAGATGGGATAGCAATAGAATTATTTCTAGCCACAGAGACTGAATCTGACAAAATCCTAACAAGAATACATCAACAAATACGGAAAACAAAACAGTGGCCTACAGACTAGACATGTTCAATATACATCCCAATCTTCAAGAAAGGAGATGCCAAGGAGTGTAGTAACTATTTGCTCTAATTTCCATGCAAGTAAAGTGATGCTCAAGGGTGACGCAACAAAGGCTTCTACCTTGTATGGAACAAGAAATGCCAGAAGTTCAAGTTGGATTCAGAAAAGAGGCCCTTGAGATCAAATTGCAAACATGCTCAGCCCAATAAGTCAGAGAAAGACAAATATCATATGACTGCACTGATATGTGGAATTTAAAGAACAAAATAAACAAATGAACAGAATTGAAACAGACTCACAGACACACAGAGTGGACTGGTGCCTGCTAGAGGGGAGGGGTTGGTGGGACTGGGTGAAAAGGGTGAAGGGATTAAGAAGTACAAATTGGTAGTTACAGAATAGTCACAGTGATGTAAAGTGTACAGCATATAAAATATAGTCAATAATATCATAGTAACCATGTATGGTGCCAGATGGGTACTGGAAATATTGGAGGGAACACTTTGTAAGGTATATGATTGTCTAATCACTATTGTGTACATCTGAAACCAGTACAAAATAATATTGAAAGTAAAGTGTAATTGAAAAATAAAAATAATGCAAAAAATTTGCAAACATTGATTGGATACTGAAATGCTCCAAAGAATTTCAGAAGAAGTTTAGTCTATGTTTTATAAACTACAGTAAAGCCTTTGTGTGGATGATGACAAGCTATAGGTTGCTCTGAAAGACATGGGCATGTCTCAGCACTGGATTGTCCTGATGTATAACCTGTACTATGGACAGGAAGCCACTATCAGGACAAAATATGGAAAGACAAAATGCTTTCCTATAGAAAAAGGTGTCAGACAGATGCATTTTATCTCCCTATTTGTTTAATCTGTACACAGAATATATATATGAAAAACTGGGCTAGAATCAAGGAAGGAGTACAAATTGTTGCAAGAAATATCAATGACTTAAGGTATGCAAATGACACAATCTTACTGCCAGAAAGTAGCCATAATTTGAAATTACTCCCAATGAAAGTGATAGAAAAAAGTGCCAAACCAGGACTGCATTTGAATATCAAGACGATCAAAATCATCACTACAGAAGAAATACACAACTTTAACAAAGACAAAGGAAGCGCTGGAATTGTTAAAGATTTTGTTTACCTTGGTGCAGTCATTAATTCAAACGGAGACTGCAGTCAAGAAATCGAGAGAAGGCTAAGATTCAGAAGGGTAGCAATGGAAGAATTAGGAAAGACCGCCAAGAGCAAAGATATGTCACTGGAGAACAAGGTTAACGTCATCCACACATTGTATTCCCGGCTATACTATGTATGGGTGTGGAAGTTGGACAGTGAAGATAGGAAAGAAGGGATTCATTTGAAATATGGCTCTGGGGGAGAGCTCTACAGATACCACGAATGCCTGAAAGATGAACAAGTGGCTCCTAGGGCAAATTAAGCCTGAAATATGGCTGAAGGCAAAAATGACAAAACTGACGCTGTCCTACTTTGGGCACATCATGAGACGGCAGGGTTCTTTGGAAGAGACAATAAAGCTGGGAAAATTGAAGGGGGTGGGAAACAAGGAGGACCAAATATGAGATAGATTGACCCATAAAAGGAGCCGTAGGCAAGAACTGAGCAGGGCTTTTGAGGACAGAACACCGCAGACATCCCTCTCATTCACAGGGTTGCCAAGAGTCAGAGCCCACTCAATGGCGTGCAACACACACATTGATGGCACTTCCGTTGTTTCTAAATTGTCACCATTGTAGCAGCCCTCCTACATCTTCTCTCCTTAGAACTGATTTGTGGAAATGGATCAAAGGGAATGAACATTTAACAGTTTGCATTGCTACGCAAATTGTTTGCCAATTATCAATCCCAATAAAGTGTATAAGGGAGAGCCCCCTTCCCCTCACCGTTGTCAATGTAATGATCCTTCTTCATAGCTGCAAAATAATTCTGAATGCTCAGAGAACAGACCTTCCAGTTTGGAGGCAAAGCCACATTGTCCTGTATGTCAAGAGCCACAAAGCCCCTATCATGTGTGGGTACCCGGTCAGATGGAGAAGGGAAGGCGTGGGAGAGCCCTGACTTGTGCTCCATTGGCCGGTGGCGATCCCACCCGGTGCCCGCTAAGCAAGGGGAGGAAAGGGACCAAACTGGGTGGGGAGCACGGGACCCTGGAGCCCTTGGACAGGATGGCAGGGGCCAGGAGACGGAGGTCAGCGTTTCCGAGACTAAGATGCGTGTTAAGTAAGAAAGCGAAGGCTGCAACGGTCTCAGTAACCCGCCGTGCGCCCTGATGAAGGACGCGCGGGGGCGCCGTTGCCACGTCCTCGAGGGAGGCCCCGAGGACCCACGGACCAGGCGGCCCACGGAAACGCTCACCCAGACCCCGAGGGCGAGGGCGGCGCGGTGGGGAAACCAGAGCGGCCGGAGTCAGATTGACAGCGCCGCCGCCCCACCTAGTGGCTGCGGACTTGAGGCAAGTTACCTCTGGGCTCCTCTTCTGCGAAATGGGGTCCCTCCTGGCACCTTATCCCAGGGAAGAGTGTTGTGGAGGTTAACTGAGATAGTGTACGGAGGCTAGCATTTTTGTACACACCCCTAAAAACACCACCACCACCACCCAACCAGCACCCAGCGCTTACTAATTTCCCGGAGGCTCCCCCATGGAAGAGAAGCGCTAGCTCAATAGAGAGCTACTGTATTCCATTCTCTCGGGGCACCTTCTAGACTAGCCCTTTGTTCCGAATCCGGAAAGGAATGTTACAAACCCTGGTCCTCACTCTCGGGAAGCCCACGGTGTACCTGAGGGGGCATGCATGGGACACACGCAGGAAAATTACTCCAAAATCAACAGCATCTGACAACCTCTTGGGAAAAGGGGTGCCGGCCTCCCCTGGCCAGCTGCTCACCCAGCACACCTGGTCTTCCCAGCACATCGTGCTCACTTCCCTGGTCCAGGTCCCTGCTAAAGGAGAAGGCTGGTGGCCACCCCTAGGAATGAGGGGTGGGCGGGGGAGGGGCACAGGGCTCTGTGTTGGCAGTTGCCATGGTTTTGCCTGGGGTTCTGGAGCCAGTCGGCCCACACCCTGAGACACTGAGGTCACAGGAGCAGTAGGTCAGAGCCTGGGGGCACAGAAGGAGTGCCACTCTGGAGCCCACTGGCACACCTGCTGAGATGGAGTCCTCAGATGGGCAAGGGGATGGAGAGGACAAACCGCTAGAGAAGGTGAAGTGGGGCTGGGGATGGGAGGGAGGGAGGGAGGGAGGGAGAAAGGAAGGAAAGGAGGGCCCTGGAAGGGCTGTTTTTGGAAAACGGAGACTACGAAATTCAAGTAGGAGGAGAAGAAGGAAAATTGGTGAAGTACATGAGTTAGCAAGAAACCAAAAGAACAAGAGAAGGTTAATTCATTCAAATTGTTTATCAAGGACATACACTACTGGCAAGATGATGGGAAGATTCCTGGTAAGGTGATTGTTGGATATGAAGACACAAGGGATTTCGTGTGTGTGTGTGTGTGTGTGTGTGGTTGTGTGGGGTGTAGTTTATAATGGTGATCAGCCAGAGTCTCCTGTCTCTGGGGCCTGGAGGAACCTGGGTCCTGTACCCTTTCCATCTACTAACCTCCCTTTCCCTGATCTCTCCCTTCAGAATGGTCTGGGCCTGGATCTTCCTTGTTCCCCTGAACACAGGCAGGAATTAATACTCACTTTTCTGAGAGGTTTTTAAAAGGTCAGGCACAAATTCCACCCTGTCCATCTAATTCTGTGCTCTGCCTTCAAGTCACTTTATTTTCATTAATTAGATTTCTTTGCCCCACTTTTTCTGTCAGAAAATTCCTTCTTACCATTACCATCACCATCACACTTTTTTTCTAAGTGCCCATTAGCATAGCATGATTCTAAGGGTTAGGGACAGAAAGAGGTGGGCCTGAGACTTAGGTATTCAACAAATGTTCACTGAAGGAATGAGTAAATGAATCCCTGCTCATTCCACCAAGGAGTTACTTAACTCCCCTGGTGCCTTAGTGCTCTTATCTGTAACCAGGGGGGGATGATGATATCTAAGCTCACAGAACTTGTGAGTGAATAAAATGAGTTAATGTTTACCTAGTGCTTTGAAAAGTTAGCTACTGTACTATGCTATAGTTATTATTTTTGAAAATGAGTTGGGTATTTTAGGTTTTCTTTTTCTTTAAAATTTTATTTTAGGTTAACTCTTATTTTCTTATTCACTTTATTTATTTATTTATTTATTTATTTTAAAAATATTTTTTATTGATTTCAGAGAGGAAGGAAGAGGGAGAGATAGAAACAATGTTGAGCCCTGACCAGTTTGGCTCAGTGGATAGAGCGTCAGCCTGCGGACTGAAAGGTCCCAGGTTCGATTGCGGTCAAGGGCATGTACCTTGGTTGCAGGCGTATCCCCAGTAGGGGGTGTGCAGGAGGCAGCTGATTGATGTTTCTCTCTCATCGATGTTTCTAACTCTCTATCCCTCTCCCTTCCTCTCTGTAAGAAACAATAAAATATATTTTTTAAAAAATAAAAGAAACATCAATGTTGAGAGAAAATCATCAATTGGCTGCCTTCTGCACTCGCCACCCCCTACTGGGGACCAACCCTGCAACCCGGTCATGTTCCCTTGACAGGAATCATACCCGGGACCCTTCAGTCCACAGGTCAACGCTCTATTCCTGAGCCAAACCTGCCAGGGCTCTTTTTCTTTTAAATATATATATGTAGTGTTTTTATTGATTTCAGAGAGGAAGAGAAAGGGAGAGAGAGAGACAGGAACATCGAGGATGGGAGAGAAGCATTGATCGGCTGTCTCCCGCACACCCCACACTGGGGATCAAACCCACAACCTGGGCATGTGCCCTGACCGGGAATCGAACCGTGATCTCCTGGTTCATAGGTCAATGCGCAATCATTGAGCCACACCAGCTGGGCCATTCTAGGTTTTCTAAGCAGGGGTTCTCAGAGATGTGTTTCTTTGCCCAGGACTCACTTGTCTCAGGGCTGGGTCAAGGAAAAGGTCATAGGGAAAATGGAGAAAGGCTTTGGCTAGCATTTGGCTCAGTGGTTGCCCAGCACTGCCCCTCAGGAGCAAAAGCCCCCCAGCAGACCACTGCCCCGTCTCCCCCCAGGTGATGGATGGACCCTGCTTGGAGAAGAGTTCCAGCACCATCCCCGCTGGAGACTCACTTGTGTGCCATGCCAAGGGCCTGGACCAATGTACCTTCAGAATTGTGAGTAAGGGGCCATCCCAGGACCTGGTCCCTGGTCCCCACACATCAGGAAACCTGGACTAGAAATTGGCAGGCCTCAGACCCACAGCTCATGCCTGATTTGTCACACTCTTGGGAAAGAAGTGGGGTAGGGCATTGACTGGAGCCTCCTTACTTAACATGTGCAGTCCTGAGGGCTGCAGCTAGACTAACCTCTGGTTACTGGGGTGGCCCATCTGCCTCTTCTTTTCTTCTTTTCTCGAATGGCCCCTCACTCCCCTTGTTGCCTCCTCAGTGTAAAGAATGTCTAAGGCCATTAAAGAAGTGCCTGCGAAAGTTGTCCCTGCCCCAGGACCTTCCCCAGAAGAAGAAGCTAAAGTATATGAAGCAGAGCCTTGTGGTCCTAGGCGACCACATCAACACCTTTCTGAAGCACTACTGCCGAGCCTGGGAGATGAAGCACTGGAAGAAGTAGGGCAGCCTCCTGGCCCTTCCCCTGCACCCACGCCTGGGTCACCCCCTCCAGACTCCAAGTCACACCCCAGCCAAGACCCCCTAGTCCCTCATCTTGATGTGAAAGAGTCAGGATCCTGGAGTGAGCATGGGGAAGGTGGGGCGGGAAGAGCAGAGTTCTCTAGTCACTCAGGGCGGCATTGATTCGCCGCAGCTGCACACACAGAGGACACAAAACTCTCCTGCCCCCAGGACAGTGACCTCTGATTGCACAGGTTCTGTGTGGTGTGGGTGCTCATCACCAGCACAGGGTAGTCAAGGTCTCGAAAACCCCCATATCTCCATTCCCCCAACCAAAAACCCAGGAGACAGCCCGTGGCCCATCTTTCCCTGGGTGGGTCCTGGAGGGACAGGGGCTGAGCCCTCCCTCCCTCAGCCTCAGGTCTCTCCCTGTAGGATGCTCTGGAGATTCGTCTCCCTCTTCTCAGAGCTGGAGGCAAAGCAGCTTCTCAGGCTCTACAAGTACACCAAGAACAACCAGAACACCAAGTTCCTGGTGAGAGGCTCCGGAAAGCTCCTCCTGGGCC
Source organism: Myotis myotis (assembly GCF_014108235.1). Classification (NCBI taxonomy): domain Eukaryota; kingdom Metazoa; phylum Chordata; class Mammalia; order Chiroptera; family Vespertilionidae; genus Myotis; species Myotis myotis. The sequence goes on along the minus strand of NW_023416321.1, from coordinate 22,196,951 downwards.
CCGCTGGGGGCTAGTTGGTGTGCACGTAGGGTTCCAAGAGCAGGGTTCAAGCAACTGGCATAGCAGGAAGCCCTGCTCTAACCGACCATGCCCGACTCCCCGCCCAACACCATCCCCCCATCCCCTCCCCTCCCCCCCACCCCCCACCCGAGCCCCCCACCCCGCGTACCTTCAAGCTGTGCAGCTTCAACCAAACGCTCTTCCTCTCTGGGTCAACGGCTCTTCCTCTGAACACCAGTGGGTGGATCGGTTCAGTGATTCCTCCTCTGAACACCAGGAGCTGCCATTTTAGCGATTCCTGGGTTTCACCGGCCAGGAAAATTTCAAAAGATATTTTCAGGCTCTCAGTTTTAATTTTGCAAAGGGCTTTAATACCACATGATCTCACTCATTTGTGGATTATAGAGAACAACATAGACTGATGAAAAGGGACAGACCCAAAGACTGAGAAACGGCGATCAGGCTATCAATCCCCAGAAGGAAAGTAGGGGAGGGCGGGGGTAAGGGGAAGAGATCAACCGAAGGACTTGTATACATGTATATAAGCCAAACCAATGGACATGGACAACAGGGGGATGGGAGCATGAGTGTGTGGGGCGGGGGGGGGGGGGAGGTTGGGGGTTAATGGGGGGATGAGGACACATTTTTAATACCTTAACTAATAATAATAATAAAAAAATGCTTCACGACAAACACATAAAACACTGTAACTCAAAAAAAGAAATGGAGGACCTACCTCAAAGTAAAGAACCACCCGGGAACAGACCGTTGGCAGCCTGGCCTCCATGTCTCCATGACCCTTTCTGTGCTGCATCATCCTCCTGGCTAGGCAGATGTTTGGTGCAACCAGACCGCAGCAGTTTCCCAACGAGGGCATGGCTGGCACTGGAACTCAGGCCCCGCACTTCTCCACACTCTTCTGAATACTATGTCCCTGTTGCAGGCAGCCTTCTGCCCGTTGGACGCTCCGGAGAGCTGCTTGCTGGCTGACCAGGAAGACAATCTGCCCAAGCTCTGCAGCGCCTGGGGGCTGCACAGTAACATCAGCGGCATGAAGGAGAGGCTATCCAAGATGCAGGCCCCCAGCGGCGAGGCCTCCCTGCTAGCGGAGCCAAGATCCAGGGTCCATGTGAGGAGAGGTGATACTCACTAGATGTGTGGAGAGAGCCTGGAGGAGGGCCCTTGCCACTTCCCTCCTTTCCATTGCTTCTCATCCCTGCATTTCTTTTTCTGTCCATTTTCCTTCCCTCTCTCCCCTTTGTTTTCTCTCTTTTTCCTCCCCCTCCTGGCAGGTATGCTCATTATAGAAAGTATGAGATGCACAGGTAAGTATCAATCAGAAGAGGGAAGCACCCAGAGGCCATGACTATTGTTGTTTTGGTGTGTTTCCTTCCGTGTTCTGTGTAATTTCCCCCTCTCATGATACCTACCATTTGAATTCTGCATTTTTCAGTTAACATTTAAGTGAAGGCACTTTCCCATCTGTTTCTAGTGGCCATAAGTGGGGACTCCCAGGAAGGGCCCTAGTAGCAGGACACCCACTGTAGGTGTTGGGTGGGGTGTGGGCTAAGGGAGGGCACTCATTCCCAGAAGGCCAGAGAATGGTTTCCCAGCAGCTTTGGCCTCGGTGATGACTGCACTGCCTGACTCTGAACAGAGGCTGTGGGAATTGGGAGGAGCCCCAGCCATGGTTGGAACCTATGAAGACCGCTTCTGTGCAGTGAGGTGCAAAGAGATGTTGGAGCCACCCACTCCTCACCCTTCTGGAACTGGCTTCTGGGGCCAGTGAGCTGCTCTTATTTAGCTCCTGGGGGAGAAAGTGGAGGCAAATAGGGTTCCCTAGGACCTCAGAGCATGGTCCTAAGTTGGACCCAGGTGTTCCCTCTAAAGGCTGGCTAGCTGGGGCTAATGCAGATGAGCAACCCTTGGGGCCTTGTCCCCTAGTCTAGCTGGACCGAATGGGAGAGCAGGTCAGGTGCAGTGAGCATGGGTTAGGCAGCTACTAAGACCCAGAATCCTGCCTGGGCTCTGTGTGGGCCCTGGCCCCAGTACCTACAGTTAAAATTGGGGAAGTGAAACCTATAATGGAATGAAGACCAGTCTGTCTTAAGATGATCTAGGCCAAGCAAACCATGAATCAGATGAAATTATGTATCTCATAATTTCACTTAGGCCTTACAGCATCCCGAGGAGCTCAGTATTAATATCCTCCTCTTACCAAGGACTAATCTGAGGCCTTAGGGCAAAGGTAGGACAGGCTGTCTGGAGGAGGTAAATTTGGAACAGGCTTTAAAGAAAGGGATAAGGAGAGGAAGTGGGGAAGAGAGAAAAAGAGGGGCAAACAAAGGTGTGTGCAGAGGTGAGGGGCAATGAGCAGACAGTCTGGGTTTAGAGGTGGATAGCAGAGCAGGATGGAGATGTGCAAGATATGGGTAACAAGGGAAAACCCTTGTATGGTCGGTTAAGAAGTTTGGCTTTCATTCAATTCTCAAAATAATGTTTTATTACTATAAACATAAACATAACATAGAAAGTTAGATAATACAGATAAGCAAAAATAAGAAAATATAAACAGCACATTGTCATCACCACAGCTAGCACTTACCAAATTTGTCTTATGTATGTAAAACATCTATTTGAATCAAAATGAGATCACTATGTATATACCTTTTTTTGTGGGGTTTTCTTTTTTTGAGAAAGAGAAACATCAATTTGTTGTTCCACTTATTATGCATTATTTGGTTGATTCTTTTTCTTTTTTGTTGATCTCTGAGAGGAAGGGAGTGGAAGTGAGAGATAGAAACATCAGTGATGAGAGAGAATCACTGATTGGCTGCCTCCTGCATGCCCCACAGTGGGGATCAAGCCCGCAACTCGGGCATGTGCCCTGACAGGGAATGGAACCGTGACCTCCTGATTCATAGGTTCATGCTCAACCACCTAGCCACGCCATCCAGGCCATTGGTTGATTCTTGTACGTGGCCTGACTGGGGCCCAAAACCTTGGGGTATTGGGACAACACTCTAACCACCTGACTACCTGGCCAAGACTATAATGTATATACTTTGGATTTGAACTTGTGTTCTTCAGTTAACTTATCAACCTTCCATGTCAATATTTTCGCTTCATCTATTTGTTGGATTCAATACTCCATATTAAAATTTCCCAAAAGTCTTTTGCACTGGTATCCTAAACTTCATGCATCCCACCTGGCTATAAGTCTCTTTTACCCTAACAGACCCCTTTCTTACTCCCTGACCTGTTGAAGAGCTCAGGCTATTGTTCAGTAGAATGTTCCACTTTTTCTTGTTTCTTTCTTTTGGCATCTTTTAAGCTTGCTCTTCTATCTATAAACGGGACTTTGGATCAAAAGTCTAGATGAGCTGAAGCCGGTTTGGCTCAGTGGATAGAGCGTCGGCCTGCGGACTGAAGGGTCCCGGGTTCGATTCCGGTCTAGGTCATGTACTTGGGTTGCGGGCACATCCCCAGTAGGAGATGTGCAGGAGGCAGCTGATTGATGTTTCTCTCTCATCGATGTTTCTAACTCTCTATCTCTCTCCCTTCCTCTCTGTAAAAAATCAATAAAAATATTAAAAAAAAAAAAGTCTAGATGAATTCATGTTAAAAATTTTTTTGGAGGGAGCTAGGAGACATTAGAGATAAGGTTTATGTTCTTCCTGTATGTGTTACATAAGAAAACAGATACTATACTGGTACTATCTGATGGACCCCCCCATGATGAGCTGAGTTTTATCTATGCAATTAAAGGTAATATGCATGGTGTTTCTTTGGCACCATGTTTATGTCAGTTCTTAAGTAAAACAATGGCAATCGTGTTTGCAAACAGTCCAGCACTAAAGTACTGGGAACTGGAACATGAAACAGAGAGAGGAGTGGGGAGGAATCAGTCTGTAGCCAGATGTCAAGAAACATGGGTCTTGCCCTGGCCAGTGTGGCTCAGTTGATTGAGCATCGTCCCATGCCCTGAGAGGTTGTTGGTTTGATTCCCGGTCAAGGGCACATGCCTGGGTTTTGGGCTCGATCCCCAGTGGAGGGCATGCAGGAGGCAGCTGATTGATGGTTCTCTCTCAATGGGCAATGGGCAGGCCATTTCCTTACTCTGTGGCTAGGGGAGATCCCGCATCTGTAAACTACCCCACAGATTTCTGTGAGAAAAAAAATAAGGGACATAGGTTGGAAGTAAGATTTTGTTTTCGTTTCTTTAGATCTCTACCACTGCTCCCCAAATGTTACAGACCGAAGTTCTTAGTATTTGTAATGTCATCAGAGCTGTCTCTGACCTTCCCTTCTTCAGGTTCTTTAAGGAAACTTCATCAAACACCAAAACTCAAGAGAAAGAGGATTAAGGAAGCCCCAGAAACCCCAGAGACCAACCCATAAGAAGACCTGGCTGGAGCAGAGGGACAGCTTGCCCTGGGTCCCAGAGCACATGTCTGTCTTCAGACCTCTGCACCTGGGGAGATGGGGACCTCTGAGGGGAAAGAATAAACTTGTCTTTATCAAAAGGATGCTTGGGTCTTAATTGTGCATAAATGGGATGGGAAATAAAGCATCCTTAAGACAGCTATATTTTACTTGGCTAACAAGCATCATTCATTTTTTAAATTTATTTAAAAACATTTGCCAGCCACCTTTTGAGTGGCAGGTGCCCCGCACATACACAGATAATAAGAAGTGGTCACTTGTGTCAAGGACCATCACAGTCTAGTGGGGAGACACATGTGAATAGATATTACATCAGGGTGAATACAGGGGCCTGGGGAAGGCCTCAGGAGTAACAAAGAAGCTGATGTGCGCTTGCCAGAGGCGAGCATGGGGAGTGGAGTGGGCCTGGGGCCAGAGAGAAGTCTGGCAGCCTGCCCAAATCGCCTGGATTTAACCTTGTGGGGGAACTTTGGGGGGTGGGGGAGGACAGTGGTAAGGGAGATGTCAAGCAGCCAAATTGGGCTGTTGTGACCTGGGGATTGGGTAGATGCGCTGGAGACTGTGAGCAGAACGCATGGAAGTGAAAGAGGGCAGAGGCAGACCAAAGAAGAAACAACAACAGTAGTCTTTACCAGGAAGGTGATTCAAACCAGCGGTCAAAAAATCAGCAGCCTGGCCCTGAGTGGTTTGGCTGAGTGGATAGAGCGTCGGCCTGCGGACTGAAGGGTCCCAGGTTCAATTCCGGTCAAGGGCATGTACCTTGGTTGCGGGCACATTCGCAGTCGGGAGTGTGCAGGAGGCAGCTGATGGATGTTTCTCTCTCATCCATGCTTCTAACTCTCTATCCGTCTCCCTTCCTCTCTGTAAAAAATCAATAAAATATATTTTTAAAAAAGCAGCAGCCTGTGTGCTGCATTCAGACCATTGATGTGCTGTAGTTGCCACTTATGGTGTCTACTTGTTTATAAAACATTGAAAAAAGGATTACTTACCAATATGAACTCAGTACATTTCACATGAAAAACAACAGACTTCTGGCTTTTAACAACTGGCTACACTTGAACCTGCCTTGGGTGATCCCTACACTGAGACAAGGGCAAGCAGCCTGGAGGGGTGTGTCCCTGATAATTGAGGTCTCGGATTTTCTCTACTCCTGAGAGATTTCACTTAGGAAGGTCCAGGAAGGCGTCCCCTGTGTGAGGCAGCACTGCCACCTAGAGGAATTACGGGTCTCTACTTACTCTTTCAACCAAGGCAGGGGTGTGCGCAGAGATGGAGACTAGGAGGAAGTGGGGGAGCTAGCCACGTTGGGGACAATCAGGAGGCCCGAAGGCAAAATGGGCAATAGGTGAGGCATGGCGTTGGCACCCTTAACTCTTAAATTCAGTGGGATCTCAAAATTCCAAAAGGCAGATCACTTGACATTGCTCAACTCAAAATCCTCCAACAGCACAGGATACTAGTAGCACACTTGTATGATACTAGAATGGTAGATACATGTTATTGTACATTTGTCCAAACACATACAGTGTGCAAACAAGAGTGAACCCTAACATAAACTATGAACACTGAGTGATTATGATGTGTCAGTGTAGGTTCATCAAGTGTAACAAATGTACCACTCCGGTGGAGAAGGCTATGCATGCATGGGGATGGCAGTTTATAGGAAATTTCTGTACTTTCTGCTCAGTTTTGCTGTGAACCTAAATAAAGTATTGAAAGAAACAAACCTCTCCAACAGCTCTTTACCTCATGTAGATTAAAAGCCAAAGCATGTGCTATAAGGCCATTTATACAGTCTATTCCTACTGTCCATCATGTTACTTCTCTGCCCTCATCCTTGCATTCTCATACTTGTCAAGCATGCTCCTGCCTCAGGGCCTTTTCACTGGCTGTTTCCTCTGTCTGGAATGTTCTTTCTCAAGATACCCACTTGCTAACTCCTTAATTGCTCTCAAATCTTTGTTCAGTGCAGCCTACCCTGTCCTTCTGTTTTAAATTCCAACACTCCCCCCCCCACACACACACTCTAAATATCCGTTTTTGTTTTCCTAAAGCACTTACACCCCTCAAATATTAGATAATTTAGTTTATTTATTTATTAATATATTTTATTGATTTTTTACGGAGAGGGAGAGAGATAGTTAGAAACATCAATGAGAGAGAAACATCGATCAGCTACCTCCTGCACATCTCCTACTGGGGATATGCCCGCAACCCAGGTACATGCCCTTGACCGGAATCGAACCTGGGACCTTTCAGTCCGCAGGCCGACGCTCTATCCACTGAGCCAAACCGGTTTCGGCTATGATTTTATTTATTTTAATATATTTTATTGATTTCAGAGGAAAGGGAGAGGGAGATACAGAAACATCAATGATGAGAGAGAATCATTGATTGGCTACCCCCTGCACGCCCCCCACTGGGGATCAAGCCCACAACCCGGGCATGTACCCTTGACCAGTATAGAACCTGGGACCCTTCAGTCCGCAGACTGACTCTCTATTCACTAAGGCAAACCAGCTAGGACTGATTTTATTTCTTATTTATTGATGGTCGTCTCCCACTAAAATGTAAGTTCCATAGGGCAGAGCTTTTTGTCTGTTTTATTTCATTGCTCTATCCCAAGCAATTACGATAGTACCCAGCATGTAGTAGGTACATAAACATTTGTAGAATGATTGATTGATTAAAAAAATGAATAAATGAGAGAATGAACAAACCCAAATAGAGCTTTTAATCGAACCAACTCCTGGTTCAGATGGGGGAAAAGAAGCCCAAGAAAAAAGGTGACTTCTCCAAAGTTGTATAGGGTGTCTACACCAGAAGTGGCACTAAAACTCAGACCTATGACCCTCACAGCAGCAGACTTCCCACACACTAACAACACAAATATGTGGCCAAAGCATTTCCACAAAAGATAAGTAACCCGCAAAGCACAATCTATTGCTTCTCCTGGTACCGTTTGTTCTCTCTCTCTTGTTAATCCTCACTTGAGGGTATTTTTCTATTGATTTTAGATAGAGTGGAAGCAATGGAGGGGAGGAAAGGGGGAGAGACATGGAGCAGTAGCTTCCAGTACTCCCCACCCCATCCCACCCCCACCAGGGATTGAACCCGCAACCTAAGTATGTGCCCTGACCAGAAATCAAACCTGCCACCTTTTGGTGTATGGGACCATGCTCCAATCAGCTGAACCACCCAGCAAGGGCAGAAATTTGATTATTCTGACACCAACATAACAGATGTAGAATGTGGACTGGCAATGGGTCACAGCCAATAACAGGAAAGCAAAATAAACTACAGAGTGGGGCAAAAGTAGGTTTACAATTGTTTGTATGAAAAGTGATAATAAATACAAGAATAATCTTTCATGTACTCACAACTGTAAACCTTTTACCCCCCATTCCCAGCCCTTGTATTTAAATAACACCAAGACTGAAAAACAAAGCCTGATTCTGTGCTGAGCCGGAATTTAAATCAACTTCTGCATGTTACATCAATGTTCTAATACAGAAATAAATCACAGTTGAGGTTTATCAAGCATTGAAAAATGATCAGATTTTTTCAAACTTTATGTATCATGTCTGATTTAACTGCTTATGCAAGTCGAAAGCCTTGCCCTGAAATTTTTAAAAAATGTGGTATGCCGAAACCGGTTTGGCTCAGTGGATAGACCGTCGGCCTGCGGACTGAAGGGTCCTGGGTTCGATTCCGGTCAAGGGCATGTACCTGGGTTGCGGGCACATCCCCAGTAGGAGATGTGCAGGAGGCAGCTGATCGATGTTTCTCTCTCATCGATGTTTCTAACTCTCTCTCTCCCTTCCTCTCTCTGTAAAAAATCAATAAAATATATTTTTAAAAAAATGTGGTAACTCAACTTTACCTTATTTGTAAATATACAGTTCAGTAGTGTTAGTATATTCATTGTTGTGCAACTGATCTCCAGATCTTTTTCATCTTGCAAAACTGAAACTCTATACCCATTAAGCAACCACTCCCCATTTCCCCCTCCTCCGAGCTCTGACAACCACCATTCTACTTTCTGTTTTAGGAGTTTGACTACCTTACACACCTCACATAAGTGGAATCATACAGTATTTACTCTTCTTCCCCTTCCTTTTGTGACTGGTGTATTTCACTTAACATAATGCCATCAAGGTTCATCTGTGTTGTAGAATGTGTCGGCTTTCCTTTCTTTTTAAGGCTGAATAATGTTTCATTGTATGTAGTATATACCACGTTTTTAAAAATCCATTTATCCGTTGATGGACATTTGGGTTGCTTCCATATTTTGGCTATTGTGAAAGCTATGAACATGGGTGTATGAGTATCAGTTTGAATCCTGCTTTTAATTCTTTTAGATATATTACCTAGACAAGGGATTGCTGGGTCACACAGTAATTCTATTTTTAGTTTTTTAGGAAACACCCATTTTCCAAAGCACATTCATCATTTTATATTCCCACCAATCATGTGCTGTAATAGCTATCCTAATGAGTAATTTGCTTTGAATTTTCAAACTGTAGAAATGTGCGTAAGTGGGTATAATTTGCTAACACTTGGAATAGTATCGGTTACAGGGTAAACTTTGTTAAATAAACGCACAAATTGCCAAAGTTTATGAGCTGGAAAGTCTTAATTCTGTAAGTTATGTGATTATATGGTAATGGCTTTAACAAAGCTTTAAGTAAAATACCGCCTAAGTACCAAGAGGAAACTTAAGACTTAAGGGAAGCATGGCTCTCTTGTCCATTGAGCTGAACAGATAAGACTTTACACAGGAAATGACATTCCAGACAAGAACAGCATGCTATAAGTCACAAGTGGGTAAAAGGAAAAATGTACAAATTCAATACATTTGTACAGTGCTGGCTGTTCCAAGTGAAGGTGGAACTTTGTCTAAACATTGATTTTATTTTTAAAAATTTGATTTTACTTCTTGTAACTGTTTTAAGAGTGCTTAAGATAAATGATGTGTCATGCTGGTTTTTGTTCTTTTGAAAGACTGAATTTGATCCCACCATTCATATGAGGAAATGAAACACAAAGAAGCTTATGACTCATATCTCCAATTCCTACTGTCAGAGGCAGAGCTCAACTGTAACTCAAATCCAGAGTTTTGTGCACTATGAAGGTCAGCAGAATTTCAGCAGGTCTCATCACCCATTTTTTAGCCTTTTAAAGTTAAAAGACTAGTGAAAAGAATGGTGTAGTTGCGTTGGTAAAGTCTAAAGTTCCCTGCATTACTGTGCTTTGTCTTTTCCAAACTACTTTCATGGGCACCATTTCCAAATACTGTTACCTTGTGCCTCCTCTGCCACATATTTTTCTTTTCTTGAACAAGAGCACTTATGTTCTGGTCCCAACAGCTTCTCTTGCACTGTTCTCTAAAACGAAAACAGTCTGCAATGTTTAAATCCCAAGTTCTAATCAAAAGTGTTCAGACTAAATTGGAAACACACTATGAATGCAGGAACACTATATTTATTAGGTCAATAATTCATTTTTAGCAATACAAGTACAGAATATATCACAATGCTGGTTACAAACATACTCAGTATGGTTTAATGGTTACAAATAATGATGGGTACTACAAGTTTGTGATAAGGATGGTATGAAAGGTCATTATGACACAATGAAGAATTGTCTTAAAAAAGAAATCTATCAATGACCTTAGATATTTCTATAGAAAGTATTGTGGCACTATTAGTGGGGATTTTCATGTAAAGAATTGTTAGTGATTTGCTTTTATCATTTCATTAAGAGCTTTTTATTTTTAATCTGTTAAACTAAAATCCCCTGTTGCTTAATAAAGTATAAAAATAGTACTGACCTGGTAATATTTAATAAAATGTAGCATTCATTCACATCATAAAAGTAGAACTAAACTGAAAAGTTTTAGTTACCATGGCAACATATCTTCCCATAAAAGGAATATACAGAAATGAGTAATGTTACACAAATGGTACCTGCAACAGTTATTTAGTGATCCAACATTTAACTTGTGCACCACAAACCAAGTTTTCTAGATATCTATATATAGCATATATTTTTAATCTTAAATTTTACTTTTGAAAAAATGTACACTTCAACAAACTCACTAAGGCCACTCATGCTATCGATACCTAGGACTGCAATTAAAGAAGGGTATTACTTAATAAATCCTAAAGTACACTCCTTCAGATCACCAACAAGGTACAACCAGTTTTCTGCCTAAAACATTCCTGAGATTTGTGGACAATACAACTATTAGTGTTCAAGCTGGAGATTAATCCAAATGTCAGATTTTAAAAAAAGAATTTCCTAGCAAGATCTGAGGTTCACCGAAGCCAAGAGATGAAATATACGTTAATTTTAAAGCAAAATGAAACTCTTAAAAAATTTGCACTAATTAAATAAGTTTTTCCAGTAGTAACTTTGCTATTCAGAAAAAAAAGAAAAAACAAACAAAACACAACAAGCAGTTTGGAAGCATCAAGGCTACACATCCTGGAGAAAGAATAAATACCAACTGACAGTTAACTATACCTGCTACTTAGCAAACAATTCTTTCAAAAGTATGGCCAAAAGCTTCAATTATGTTTTAGGCATGTTTACTGTTGAGTATTTGCATTAGAAGGAGCAGCCAAGTGGCAACAGTTATTATTTATAAGGTTGCAGTCTCTGTACTCAATCTTCACCATGTTATGAACGCTTCCCAAACAGCCTAGGAGCAAAAGTCTTTGTCAATTTTTATTTTAAAAAATGAAAGCATATTGGGATTACTATGAAGCAACAGTGAGTTCATTCTTAAGCAGAGACAAAACTTTGATATGGTAATAAGGGTCCTAATGCTTTGAGCAAAGTCAGCTTTAGGGACCCATAAGAATAATGGTCTAAGAAACCATTTGGCTCCATTAAACTGGATGCAGAAGTGACAGACCACCTGTGTGGCACATGAGTGTTACAGAGCTCCCTGATGCACCCAACTTGAGTAGCACCAAACTTTAGGAAAGACTGGATAAGAGAAATGAAAGTCAGAGAGGATGAGACCAAAGGCCCCTTTTTAACATTACTTTGCTGAACTTCCAGAAAAATCTTTTAAGTTGATCTAGGCTTCCTTACACACAATCCTACCACATGAGAAAATTTTGTGAGAGCTATTGGTTATTGTGAGATAAATTTTCTTTTCTTCCTTGGAGATATTTTTTTTAAAATTCTAGAAATTATGGTGACATTTACCTCTCTAACTTATTCTAAACATTCCACACTATAAATTATTAGGGTATTATTCTTCATTAGAACCATAAATAGCATATTAAGTTATATCACTAACAGAAGATGACAATCTCGTTTCACAATCTAGAGTATTTGCATTAAATCAAAGCGCTTGGATTTACAGAAAACTACATTAAAGTAGTGATAATAAGGGAAAACTGCCAATAATGATTTTTTTTTTTTTATAAAACTGGCTGCCACTTAACATTATAATGCTGCGATCCTAGGCTCCTAGTATCAAGTTGCTTTACCACAGAATAATGAGCTAAATTAAGCTCAAACTGAATGAGGCCTTAAGTCATTTGCTTGATTTTATCCTAGGAAATGTTCTATGTGCACAAAACCCAAAAATATAGATTAAAAAAAAAACTTCATATGGAAACATAAGTTTCAAAATATTTATTGAAAAACAATTTACCATGACATTCCTATACCACAAACATACCACAGGACTCTAAATAAGCAACAAAAGTATACAAAGCCTATCCTGAAAATATCTTTGGAGGTATTAAATATATAGGCCCATAAGGATAGAGCTGAGTAAACTTAAAAATGTTAGTCCTTGGTCACACAGACTATTTGGTAATTAATAAAGAGGTGCCTCTTGGCATTAGATTGCAATTAACTGGGAGGGGGGAGGTGCAGGTGTGCTAATGTACTCGTTTAGAAATTAAAAAGAAAACAATTGAATAAACTTAGGTTTTAAAATCATGTAGATATAATCTTAGGATCTGGGCTTGCGTAATCTCATTAGGTACCTCCCCCAAGCAATCCCCTCCTGGGGACTTAAAAATACTGGCTCATAACTAACAAGACTGCAAGTAACAGTTTTAAACAAGGTTATATTTGGGAAGTTCAAAAAAGTGTTTAAAATCAATTTATCTGAAATCTCCAATTAATTTTTCTGTATTGAATGTGACAGTTTAGATATTCACCCCCCCCACCTCCCACCCCAACATGCATATTAAAAGAAAACCAAAATTCAACACCCATCCACTCACCCATAGACTACCCCAGGCAGTCAGCCAGGGATAACATCTCTAACAGCCAAGTCATGGACCCCTGAAAATAGGGGGGAAAACCCTGATTCTTAACTATAGAGGCACCAAATAGGCCACTATAATAAGAACTGAGGTAACAGCAAAAGACCTTTTTGTTCCTTGGATTGCTACATGTCACACTTCTCAAATTTGAATATTAACCTCAACATTAAACAACCTGACTTATAAAAAAAGTCAAAACCCAATAAACAGAAAAAAACAAGTTAGTGAAATTAACATATTAGGGCATTTTTCCATTTGACTCTTGAATTTCAAATAAAATGACCCAGGTGCACTAATATGACCTAGCTGTACCATCTTTACCATAAAAATGAAAGATTTCTAAGACATGTTTATTTGGGGCATTCATTTTTCTATTAATCCCTACAAACCATATAGTAACCTAAAATTCTCATCCGGACAAGAGAAATTTCATGACTCTTAGCCAGTATACTTGTTAACCGCACTGATTATTAGGGTAACATTTAAAATGAGGGGGATGGATGCAGCAGGTATTATAGACTTTCTTGTGGCATTGCCATTTGTGTACCTTGACTAAAGCTATGCCACTTAAATTGCCAAGTTTGGTGTCTATTACATGAATATAATTTTTGCATTATCACTTTTCATTATACATCTAAGTGAAATCATTCTACTGATAAAGGTAAATGCAGGGGCTAAAATAATAATCTAAAGCCTCTGGTCCAAATAACCCTTTAACCCTTCCTACATTAGGCTGGTCCTTTTTAGATCATCCTGGTCCTGCTAGCAAATGTTGTAAGAGCATCTTGCATTCTTGTACCAAAAGAAAAGAAAAACCAAGAGTTAAAACTGCTGGCCTGTTAGCTTTTCTATTACTTACAGATCAACACTGGTCCAGTACAGATGAATCTGATAGCCCTTGCCTTGTAATAGAGTTCTGGAGTGGCTGTATCCACTTCTCTGGGTCAGGTGGCCAAACCCAAGTCAGGATGTCCCTCTTCTACTAGTACTTCTGTTAATTTTCTATACTGCATATAAAGATTTTCCCCATGAAATTTCTTTACAGTACAGTATTGAATACCTCCATAAGGAAGAATTATATGTTAAAAAGTTGTTAAAATCATCCTTACATAATAAGAATGCAACTCTTAAACTCTTAAATAGTTTTATTAGGGGTTCTTTTTTCCTTTCAGGCTTTCTGCAAAATTATTTAAAAAGAAAAAAAAATCCTGTTGTTTGTTCTACTAAGTTGAAAATATGGGCCAGACTACTTATACATGCGGTACATGCGGAATATAACTGAATATATGCTTATACCTACGTACACTCTGCAAGATAGGGATCACCCAAATAGGGTCAATGGACTGGACCAGTGTTTCAATGCAAATTCCAGCCCCAAAAAACAACATGGTTTTGATTTCACAGTATGAATTCCCTGGAATCTGGGAAAAGGTATATTAGTTAACTGAGGTCATGCCTCAGCAGCTCGGTCCCTCAGCATGCTGAGAAATCAGAAAGGACTGCACCACTTCTTCAGTGGACTGGGGGCTGGTATTGACGTCTTCAAGAGCATCGGTCACTGAATACTGTCGATCTCGCAACCGGTTCCAGTTAGACAGAATATTGTGATATTCAAACACTTTCTCGTAATTTCCAATGGAGTTGTAAAGTTTAATGAGACCTCGGTAATCATATTCTAGTCCACTATAGCCTTCACCAAAAAGTTTCTTCCCTGAAAGTAACAAATAAACAAACAATAACACACAAAAAGAAAAGAAAAAGCAAGTTCAAATAAGGAAATAACAGTTTCTACAAGACAACACTAGTTCAGTTCTTTAAATAGGGTGGCTTGGTTTTATTCCCTTAAAAAGAATAAATTCATTTCTTGCAGCAGTGCTTACCAACCCAGTCCTATCCAAAAGCTATCTCTAAGACTCAAAATTTTTTCTGCCTAAAGCAGTTGGTTTCAACAGAATAAAATTTCACAGTTTGAAAGACTGATTTGAAGAGATCTAAAAGTAAAGAATAATAGCAGTATGTTCAACGATAGAAAAATACATATGTACAAGGCTAATCACTGTAGCACGCTTTATGATTGCAAAATACTGGAAACAAATGAGCTAACCATAGTATATCCACTCAATGTTATATTATGCATCTGTACACAAAGGAGGAAGCTCTTAGCTCTCTATGAACTGAAATGAAGCAACTTATAGGGGATATTGTTAAGTTTAAAAAGAAAAGCAAAGTACAAAAATACTTATAGTATCCTATCTTTGTGTAAGAAAGGGAAAACAAAATATTTATGTATCTGAATATTTGTGCATAAAGATACACAGAAAGGGTAAATGAGAAAATAATGAAACAGGTTACTCATAGCAAGTGGGCGAGAAGTGGGTAGAAAAATTTAGGGGGATATCACACATCTATGAACATATCTTTCTATATATAGTTCTAACTTTTAGGACATTAATATTTCACATACTCAAAAAAATTTAACAAAGTAAACAAAGATGTGGAAATGTTATACAAACATAAACAAATGAACCTAATTATGTATAAAATGAGTAACTTACACTGACTAGGTGGGGTGGAGAAGAATAATAACCCAAGTAAATTTTGAAATATTCTAATTATGCTAAAAAAAACCACTAAAAAATTATTGAACTCTAATTAGGAGGTTTGTTTTTCATAGTACTAAAGGTTAACAATTCTAAAACTACTTTATGTGTATTTTAGGGCTGAGCAAGTAAAAATACTACAGATAATGGGGAATCCACACATACAGAGATAGATGATTTGACAAAGGTAGCACAGCAGAGGAGAGAGGACAATCTTTTGAAAAAGTGGTCCATTGGAGTGCTGTCCAGTGCACCAAAAAGGTTGAGGGTTTGATACCCCCCTAACCTAGGCTGTAGATTTGATCCCGGTCAGAGTGTGTACTGGAGGCAACCAACCTATCTCTCTCACATCAATGTCTCTCTCTCTCTCCCTTCCTCTCTAAAAAAAAGTCCTTAAAAAAAAAAAAAAAAGGTTCTGGGTCAACTGTATATCCACATGGGGGAAGGTAAGGAAAAAATTTGATCCCTACCTCGCACAATAAAAACAAAATCAACTTCAGTACTATAGATCTAAATGTGAAAGGTAAAATGAAGTTTCCAGAAGATAATCTTCTAAATGAATATCTTCATGGCTTTGGGGTAGGAAATATTTCTTAAACAGAATACAAAAGATGTTAATCAAAAAAGAAAAAAAAACCCAATATATTCGATTACATTAAAATCTAAAACTTCTGTTCTTTGAAAGGTGTCATTAAAAAACAAGCAGTAGAGTGATCTGCAACACATATAACCAACAAAGGACTTGTTAAATCCACATTATATGAAAAAAACTTCTATAAATCAGTAAAATGACAGAGAAGTCAATATAAAAATGGAGAAGTTGCCCTAGCTGGTTTGGCTCAGTAGATAGAGCATCAGCCTGCAGACTAAAGGGTCCTGGGTTTGATACCAGTCAAGGGCACATGCCGGGGTTGCAGGCTGGATCCCCAGTAGGGGGCATGCAGGAGGCAGCCAATCGATGATTCTCTCTCATCATTGCTGTTTCTCTCTCTCTCTCCCTTCCTCTCCGAAATCAATAAAAATATATTTAAAAAAAAAATGGAGTTCTAATAGGCACAACATTAAATGATGATCACAGTATCTTATTTTCTGATATATAAGTCCAAACTGGAAACAATTCAAATATTCTGAAAAGCCATTAACAGTAGAATGAATAAACAAATTATATACTTATCTAATAATATATTATTATAGCACTGGAAATTAACAGACAATAGTGATCTGGAACAACACAGATGATTTTCATTATTCATGTTCACCAAAAGAAGCCAGAGATGTATCTATATATACAAAAGCCTAAGCGAATTTTATAACCAGTCGCTATGATGCGCACTGACCACCAGGGGGCAGACGCTCAATGCAGGAGCTGCCCCCTGGTGGTCAGCGTGCTCCCACAGCCAACCTCCCCCTGGCTGGTCTGCTCGATCAGATCTGATAGAGACTAGGTGAGATGGGCCCCAATGGGCCCCGATCACCAGCTAGGCCGAGGGACCCCACCTGTGCACGAATTCGTGCACTGGGCCTCTAGTAAATATATATTATACTAGAGGCCCGGTGCACAAAAATTTGTGCACTCGGGGGGGGGGGGGGTCCGTCAGCCTGGCCTGTGCCCTCTCACAGTCTGGGAACCCCTCGGGAGATAACGACCTGCTGGCTTAGGCCTGCTCCTGGGTGGCAGAGGGCAGGCCCAATCCCTAGGTACAGCCCCTGGTTGGGCTCAGAGCAGGGCCGATTGGGGAGTTGGGGTGCCGGCCCCTGTCATGCACAGAGCAGGGCAAATCAGGGGGTAGGGGCGCTGCCCCCTGTCACGCACAGAGCAGGGCCAATTAGGGGGTTAGGGAGCTCCCCGTCACGCACAGAGCAGGGCCAATCAGGGGGTTGAGGAGCTCCCCCCTGTCATGCACAGAGCAGGGCCCATCAGGGGGTTGAGGAGCTCCCCCCTGTCACTCACAGAGTAGGGCCAATAGGGGAGTTGGGGCACCGCCCCCTGTCACACACAGAGCAGGGCGGATCAAGGGGTTGGGGCGCTGCCACTGTCACACTCAGGGCAGGGCCGATGGGGAGGTTATGGCTCTACCCCATCACACACAGAGCAGGGCCCGTGGGGGGGGTGGGTTGGGGCGCCGCCCTCTATCACCCACAGAGCAGGGCCGATCAGGGGGTTGGGGCGCCGCAGCCTGTCACACACAGAGCCGCAGGGCGATCAGGGGGTTGGGGAGCTCCCCCCTATCAGGCACAGAGCAGGGCCAATCAGGGGGTTGGGGCGCCTTCCCCTGTCAGGAATAGAGCAGGGCTGATAGGGAGGTTGTGGCCCCACCCCGTCACACACAGAGCAGGGCGGATCAGGGGGTTGGGGCGCCGCACCCTGTCACACTCAGGGCAGGGCCAATGGGGAGGTTATGGCTCTACCCCGTCACACACATAGCAGGGCCCGTGGGGTGAGGGTGTTGGGGTTGGGGCGCCATACCCTGTCACACACAGAGCTGCAGGGCGATCAGGGGGTTTGGGCGCTGCCCGCTGTCACGCTGATCCTGGTGCCGGGAGGCCTCTCGGCTCCGCTGATCCCGGTGTTGGGAGGCCTCATGGCTCCGCTGATCCCAATACCGGGAGGCCTCGCGGCTCCACTGATCCCGGTGCTGGGAGGCATATTACCCTTTTACTATATAGGATAGAGGCCTGGTGCACTGCAGGTGGGTGCCGGCTGATTTGCCCTGAAGGGTGTCCTGGATCAGGGTGGGGGTCCCCACTGGGGTGCCTGGCCAGCCTGGGTGAGGGGATGATGGCTGTTTGCAGCTGGTCACACACCCTTCAGGGTGGGGGTCCCCACTGGGGTGCCTGGCCAGTCTGGGTGAGGGGCTGAGGGCTGTTTTCAGGCTGGCGGGTGACTGAAGCTCCCAACCGCTCCTTTTTTTCTTTTTATTCTGGGCCAGCTTTAGCTCTGGCTCCAGCTCTGAGGCCTCTGTTGCTGAAAGCAGGTATTTGGTTTGTTTGGGTTCTATAATTGAGACACTGTATCAACTCCAGCTCTGAGATCCCGGGTGCTGAAAGTGGGTTTCTGGGGTTTTGTTTAGCTTCTATATTTGTTACAATGTTTCAAACTGCAAGCTCAGAGGCCGGCAAGGCAGACGGGGAAGGTTGCAGTCCTTCATCACTGAAGCAAGCAAGCCTCATGTTCAGTTCAAGCTGCCTGGCTGCCGACCGCCATCTTGGCTGGCAGTTAATTTGCATATCGCCCTGATTAGCCAATGGGAAGAGTAGCGGTCGTACGCCAATTACCATGTTTCTCTTTTATTAGATAGGATGATTCCATTAATACCAAGTTAAAAAACAGGTAAACCTGATCTATCATTAAATCCAGAGAACAAAGAGGGTAATAATTACAAAAATACTTTAATTTTTAAAATAACTATTTTTGCCTATAATTGACGTTGTGTCATACTTCATTCTGGTTTCAACATCAATAAATCATGTTTAGTAAAATGTTCCAGATGATTTTTGGGAGGTTTCAAGAAAAATTTGGAAGCTCTAAACTCATTTAAATCTTGGTAAAACACTTCCCTTATATAATATATAAGATATGTTGATCTCTAATCAACTGACCAAGATAATTATAAAATAACATACCAATGGCTATAGACCGTAAATAAAGTTTCTCAGCATTTTCATACTGATTCATGTCATAATTATATAAAGAAGCCAGATGTCCCACTGAAAGGGCAACTTCATAATCTTCTTGACCAAGAAGTTGCTCTTTAATCTGAATTGCTTTGATATGCATTTCTTCAGCTTCCTGGAAAAAAAAAATTAAGCCATATAAACCATTAGAGTGTGCTTTGCCTTATGTCAACAATTCTTACCCAATGAGGAAGATTCTTCTATGCTCAAGAGATTTTATGGATGTCATAAGGTAATCAGATCAGAGAATATACTACGCTATTCCAAAAGTTAATTATGGGAAGCATTAACAGTTTGGGGAAGCTCTGTACATAACCTAATGATAGTAATAGTGTTCTATGACAAAAATAACCAGAGAAAACTTGTCCTGGTAATAAAAAGTTAGAAGAAAATACCATTAAGGCATTCTAAAATGAAAATTATTTCTTTCAGTTAACACACTCTAAAACTTAACTGAATCTTGTGAAGCTTAAAATTCCATGATAGCATGTTAAATTTTTTAAAAAATATATTTTATTGATTTTTTAACAGAGAGGAAGGGAGAGGGATAGAGAGTTAGAAACGTCAAGGAGAGAGAAACATCAACCAGCTGCCTCCTGCACACCCCCCACTGGGGATGTGCCCGCAACCGAGGTACATGCCCTTGACCAGAATCGAACCAAGGACCCTTCAATCTGCAGGCTGACGCTCTAGCCACTGAGCCAAACCGCTAGGCTATACAGAAGTACATTTTATTTTTTGGAGTTATGATAATTTTTATTATGACAAATTAAACTCAGGTTAATTGAGGAATAAACAGATTGAGTTTCAGGTAAAAAATAAATGTCTTAGGCAGGTGTTCCTATCCTTTCCTCATTGTGACCCTAAAATGGACATTTAGAATTTATAACCCAAAATTCCAAAAGGGAAATTCAGTAAATTTTATCACTATGATTAATAATACTTGCAGAGATATAAAATTACCTAACAAACTGCAGCTGGGTCAGAGAGACCCAGAACATCCAAAAGAAGGCTCAAGGCACCACAGCAGCTTGCATTGCTTCACAGCTGGGCCTCATCTGGGCACCTCCAAACCCCAAACAAGGAAGAGGAAACTGCAGATCTCTCTGTAGCTCCTGCTGGGTAGCCTCAGGCAGAGGCTAAATTAGCAACTCCTTAGAGATCCAAGAGCCTGTGTACCCAGTGGTCAGAGTGGGACCATCCAGATTACAACTCCTCAGATCCATAAGGGACACACTCAGGGGGCAGACTCAGTGAGCACCAAAGCCCCACTGAAGCAAGTCTTGCCCCATAAGGGTGTCTTCAGCACAGAAGTTCTCCCATTGCAGACACAGCTGATTCTCACAGACAATTGGCCTGGAGGTCAATTCCTTCCAGTGACACCAACTACAATCAAGGCTTAACTACAACAAGACTGTGCATACACCCCACAGAGGGGTGCACCAAGACTGTCCACCTCAGGTAATTGGGGAGGCTGAGCCACTGGGCCCTATAGGACACCTAGCACACAAAGCCACCCTATCGACACAGGGAAGCAGCCAAAATGCTAAGAAAATAGAAACAGATCACAAATGACAGAAATGGAGGAAAGCAAACTACTGGATATAGAGTTCAAAACCACAGTTATAAGGTTTTTCAAGAAGAATAGCAAGAACCTACAACCAAGATTACTTTATCCAGCAAAGCTATCATTCAGAACTGAAGGTCAGATAAAGAGCTTCACAGATAAGAAAAAGCTAAAGGAGTTAATCACCACCAAACCAGTATTATATGAAATGCTGAAAGGTATTCTTTAAGAAGAGGAAGAAGAAAAAGGTAAAGATACAAATTATGAACAACAAATACATATCTATCAACAAGTGAATCTAAAAATCAAGTGAATAAAAAATCTGATGAACAGAGTAAACTGGTGAATATAACAGAATCAGGGGCATAGAAAGGGAATGGACTGACAATTCTCGGGGGGTGGGGGGAATGGGTGAAGGGGGTGTGGGAAGAGACTGGACAAAAATCATATACCTATGGATGAGGACAGTGGGGGGGGGGGGGGGTAAGGGCAGAGGGTGGGGTGGGAACCGGGTGGAGGGGAGCTATGGGGGGAAAAAAGAGGAACAAGTGTAATAATCTGAACAATAAAGATTTATTAAAAAAAATACTTTCAATATCTGACATTTCTTGCATACCCACTATGTGCTAGGCGCTCTGCCACTTGCTGTACTCAACCTACCTAAAAACTATGTTTTAAGTAACTATAACATGCATATTAGCCTTTAGGGTTTGATATATTTCTTATTTTTCCAAGATCTGGATTTTTGAAACATTTATATTTTGACTATGTTGCTTTATACTAGATTATTTTCTCAAAAATTTTCCAGTTATTTTTATTGTAGAAAGTATTGCATATATCCCCTTCCCCCATATATTTTCTCAATTTTAATGAAATATGGTATGAGTAAGATAAATGTGTACTTTATTATTTAAGATTACTGAAGATATATCATTTAAGATTATGCTTTATTACTTTAGATTATTCAGAGAAAGAAAAATATAGTAAAACACATTTCTACCTTAAATTTTCTCATTGACTGATAAAGTCTTCCAAGGTTTCCATAGTGTTTTGCAGTCTGGACATTGAATTCCCCAAAAGCTTTTTTAGCTAGTTGGAGTGAAGAAAGGTGCAAATCATGAGCTTCTTGAAGCAGCCTCTGTTCAGTTTCTTTATTATGACAGTCGATTGCAATCTCCTCTAAAATAAGTGCTGAATAAGAAAGCAATGAAATTAGTGTACTTTCAAACCATCTATCAGAGCTAATCTGAGCATATAATTTAAAATTAAATGCATATGTACGTAGATACGGTTTAAAACTAGTAAGAAGAAAGTATTCCACTCCACTGGGGGGGGGGGGGGGCGGGAGACACAGTTTGGCGGGGGGTGTCATTCAAATTTAAGAAAAACAATGGTGTTTCAAATTATTTGCAGAATTAATTATTGTACTAGAATGTTATACATTGCCGGTATGAAATATATATATATATTTTTTAAATGTTTAAAAATAAAATAAATGCAAACTAAGAGGGGGGAAAAACCCCCGTTTCAGAATTAAGGTAAAATTTATCCAACATGCATGGAGTTACCACATGGGTGACCTAATTATGTTGGCAAAATAAATGCCTTAAATGCTTGGTAGTGATTATAGGAAAAGTTAAAATAAAAAAAGAAGGTGGTATTTGTTAAGAGTCTTGAAACATTAAGGATAATGTGACATGCAGCTGAAGAATCCTGCACTATAAAGCTGAAGGCATGTGAAAAACTCATCTTCGGTTTGCTATCCATGTTACTGTGCAATAATCCTTTGTGTTATACATGAATGAATGCATGTAAATGGAGGAAGAGATGGGGGTAGACATTCTCGCTTATTAACAATGCTATATGAGAGAAGCAAACAACCTTTCATTACGAATAGCTGGAAATTACTTTATTTGTTGTTTTTAATCCTCACCTAAGGATATTTTTCCATTGATTTTTTTTTTTTTTAAGAGAGAGTGGAAGAGAAAGGGAGAGACAGAGAGAAATATTGATGTGAGAGAAACACATCGATTACTTGCCTCCTGCACCTGCCCTAACCAGGGCCCAGGCCAGGGAGGAGCCTGTAACTATTAGTAAACCGAGGTATATACCCTTGACTGGAATCGAACCCGGGACCCTTTGGTCCACAGGCCGACGCTCTATTCACTGAGCCAAGCCAGAGAGGGCTGGAAATGACTTTAAAACAGTGAATCTGCCGAAGCCGGTTTGGCTCAGTGGATAGAGCGTCGGCTTGTGGACTGAAAGGTCCCGGGTTCGATTCCGGTCAAGGGCATGTACCTGGGTTGCGGGCACATCCCCAGTGGGAGATGTGCAGGAGGCAGCTGATCGATGTTTCTAACTCTCTATCTCTCTCCCTTCCTCTCTGTAAAAAATCAAAAAAATATATTAAAAAATAAAAATAAAAATAAATAAATAAATAAATAAAACAGTGAATCTGCTATCCTAGTATATAGATACAGTCTAATCCTAAGCGCTACCCCTGGAGAAATAAACAAATATCCTTATTTTGTACCATATATCATCAATTAAAAAATATCAAAGACTAGACATCAATTACAATTGACAGTTAAAGAAATCTATACAGACAGACAGACAGATAGATACTGAAGACTAAATTACAAAGGGTACCTTTCACCCTCTTTGAAGAAGCCAAAAGAAGATGATCTTCAGGTAGGATGTGGGTAATGATACCAATAGCTCTTTCTGCATGAAATCTGCAATACAGATAGATATATTCTGGCATTTCTTCCCCAACCCTGCTTCCCTTTCAGGCTTTCTTACCTCCCTCTCTCTTTCTTCAACACCAAGTCATCAAATTAAACCTTCAGAGCCCACCATTTAGACAGAAATAAGCAATACAGATAGATAAATATATTCTGGTATTTCCTTTTAGTTAAAAGTGATTTAAGCATTTTTTTAAAACACAATTTATAATACTGAGAATTTCTAACACTATCTATAGTATAGAACAATTATTTGGGTTTTTTTGGTTTAAATTTCAATCTGCTTGTGAACTGAACTTTTAACATCCAATGGATTCCCATCTCCCTCAGAATAAACTATAAAGTTATTACTACCTACAAGACTCAAAATGATCGTTTACTGGGCTACCTCGCTAACCTCATCTTCCACCATTTTCAAAAACAGCACTTCCAGTCAGTTTTCTGAATATGCAAATCATGTTTTTACCTAGGATTCTGAAATACTCTTCCCTTGAATATCTACATGGCTCACTCCTCATTGAAAAGCCTTTCTAGTCTATACAAAAGTCCCTAAATAATCTTTAATTACTCTCTAAACTCCTAGTTTACTTTATTCTTCACAACATGCATCCTCACCTGATAGGTTTGGTTATTTGTTTATGGCCCATCTTATCAAGCAGAAGGTAAGCTATTTGTCTATCTTATCTGTTAGTTTCTTAAAAAAACTCGAAGCTTTCTATCTCCATCTTCCAAGTTATCATTATTTTCATTACATTAAATGTCTTCTAACTCACTGTCTATTTAATTGTGTCTAATACACCAGCTAACTTATCTGAGTTTTAATGTCAATTAGCATTTTCTAAATCTAGCTATATTTTCTTTTTTATAACAGCTCTTATACTAAGACATAATTCATACCACATAATTCACCTATTTAAAGTGTACAACTCAACAGTTTTTAGTATGTTGACAGAGTTGTGTACCCAGCACCACAATCAATTTCAGAGTATTTTCATCACCCCCAAAAGAAACTCTGTGCCATTAGCAGTAACCCTACATTTTCCTTCAACCCCTTAGCCCTATGCAACCAACCACCTTTACTTTCTGTCTCTATAAATTTGCCTATTCTGGATATTTCATATAAACATAATCGTACAAATGTTCTTTGTGACTGGCTTCTTTCACTTAGTTCATGTTTTTCAAGGTTCATCCATTCTGTAGCATGTATCAGACAGATGTTTTGTTTTTAAATCTGCCTTTTTATTTCTTTTGTTTCCCCTCCAAAATATTACTGATTCCTTCTTTTGTATCAGGGTCAGCAATTATTTTCTGTAAAGGGTCAGATAGTAAAGATTTTAGGTTGTGTGGACCACACATGCTGTCCCAACTACTCAACTCTGCTGTTGTAATGTGAAAGCAGTCAGAGGATACTTAAGAGAAGGAAAAATGCTATGTTCAAATAAAACTTTATTTTGCCTGCAGGCCATAGTTTGCCAACCCATTTATATCTTTAATCATTTAAGAATACTTACTTTATATAATATCAACCAAAAAGTTCTGTTAAGCAACGTTCTTAGGATCCTAATCCTGTTCATTATATCTACTGACTCTCATTCGTAAGGAAATGTTGCTCTACTTATTTTTAATTTAGAATGGTGAGTTGAGCTGAGTCTATGGAAAATCTATATGGTTTGGTTTGAGGGTTATTTCCAAGAGTTTTACATTTTCTCCTGAAAAGCATCCCAAGAGAACTAGTAGTTTCAATGCTTTTCTCAATTTGAGGGTTCCTGCATGCATGATGCCCAAACACAAGAGTGCTACATGTCTGTAGCTATAAATATCCCTTTGAGGAATTCATGACAAGTTTCCTTGTCATGTCTCTTGCAAGTGGGCAAAATTTTTTTCCCAGTCTATCCTTTCTCTGAGAGTAGTAGCCTTGATCCTGGTGGCTTCAAGTGAAGATTTCATTTCCAACTCACAGCTTACTGTAGGCTAAATGCTTTGTCTCTTAAACCCAGGACTGCTGTTCAACCAAGATTACAGGAATTTGTAAGCTTTCCCACTACTCCAGAGCAGTTATACCATAGTTTGGATTTTAGTCGATTATTTAACTTTTTGGATTTTAGTGCATTATTGGCCCATGGAGACTTCCTTCTTCTCTTGCAAGATCATTTATGCATTTTAAAAAATAATTGTTTTAGTCAGTATTTCTGTGTCTTCTGAACAAGAAGTTTTTAGGTTAAGTTTGCAATTTAGCCTGAGGCTACTACTATATTACAAGCAAAATTATTGGAGAAAATAATTTATATTAAACCACAGAAACTCTAAATTGGTATGATTTTAAAGTTTCAAAGACATTTTAGGCATCATATTAAAGCTCCAGGAAGACAAATTTAATGCACAAAGTACATTAAATACTACTGTATTAGGAAAAACAAAACAAAACAATAGCAACAGCATATAATCCCTCATGAAAAGGAACATGGAACTTACAGTGCATTGTCAAATTTCCCAGAACTATATTGGTGAACATAAGAAGAATAAGCCAAGTCTTCATGAGCTGTTGCTACATGGATATTTTTGCCACCAAACACCGACTGCCGAATGTCAAGGGCTGCCTGAAAAGTCATCAAAATAATTGATAATACTGTAAATCCTTAGAAACCACTACTCAGTTAAATTAAGCATCCTAGTAATTTAAATATATATCCCATATACTTATCCCATCAGTTTTTAAGTAAAGTCCTTGCTGCATTTAAATCACAATAGAACATAAAAGTTACCTAGGAGGCTTGATTTTCTGAAGACTGAGTCTGACTCAAAAGGCAATGGCTTGCCCTGACTGGTTTGGCTCAGTGGATAGAGCATCAGCCTGCGGACTGAAGGGTCCCGGGTTCGATTCCAGTCAAGGGCATGTACCTTGGTTGCGGGCACATCCCCAGTAGGGGGTGTGCAGGAAGCAGCTGATCGATGTTTCTCTCTAATTGATGTTTCTAACTCTCTATCCCTCTCCCTTCCTCTCTGTAAAAAATCAATAAAATATTAAAAAAAAAAAAGGCAATGGCTTAATAATAAAAACCATTCATATGTCTTGAGAATCATATCAGTGTGTTTTTCTATGTGTCTTCTCAGAAGTGAACTATAAAATGAAGGATACCTTGTCCAGAACCATGGCAAAAACAATTTACCTGAGAAAGATTCAGATAAGGCCTAAAATAGCTTTGTCTCTATTGACCCTCCTTGCTATTACAAAAGCAGCTATGACTTGCCTAAATCAACAAGGACAAGCCATAATCTGGACAAATGAAATGGAAGAGTGCTCTTTAATATGAGCCCACAATCCACAACTCTTTTCCTAGACGATTCTCTTCAATTCCTAAAACATTAACTTGTAAGCTTTCTAGATATTAGTCAACTAATGGTGTGCCTAATTAAGGAGGGGCTCAGAAAGTTATTTTTTGAGAGTAGTTTATACACTGAAAACAAGTACAGGTCAGCAAGTCAATTTAGTTTGAAAGAAAAAAAGTGTAACCATTAACATACCTGATAAATTGCAACAGACTGACAGATATTATCTACATTGAGTAGGTAGAACCCATAATCTAGCAGCGTGTCAGAATATTTTGGGTGTTTGGATCCAAAATGATCCCTATAAAAAGATACGAAACTATTAGGATATCAAGTAGAGACAGATAATTTGAAGTGGTATTTTTAATAACAATCACCTACCGTGCCAAATACACTGCATGTTTAATTAACTGTTCTGCCTTCTTAAATTCACGTTTTACAACACAAGCCTAAAGATAAAGTAAAAAATTATTAAACAACTCTCAGTGTGTTAAAATAAGTATAATTTATATATTCAAACTATAATGGTCAAAAAGAAAAAGCACCTTCAAACATAAGTAGAAGTGTTCTATTTGTAATTCTTTTCCTTCCAACTTGAAAATTATATTATACACAGATCTAAATATATCCTGGAAAATTATAAGATTAAAATTTTGATAGCCATGCCCAATACAAACCTGCTATAACAAAGCTACCTTACAAAGTTCGTATACTCCCATCCTTCCTTATTATTAAAATAAAATGATGTGGGTAGGGCTCACCATGTTATTTTCTAGGGTACTTATTTATATTCCAGTTCTAGACTAGCTTTACAACTATCTTATCATTTTCATCTGACAATTTTTATATGCAAAGAATTTTTAGTTTTCCTTTTACTTCTTAAAATATTTTGATTCATGAGGATAGGCAGTAGTTTTAAAATTCTATCATTTGTATACAGAAATAAACATCTTGAACATCTATTTCATTGTCTTTATATTAAATATATGCCCTGGCCGGGTAGTTCAGTTGGTTAGAGCATTGTCCCAAATGCCAAGGTTGAGGGTTTGATTCCCATTCAGGGCACATATAACAAACCAATCAATGCATAAATAACTGAAACAAATCAGTCTTTCTCTCTAAAAATCAATAAAAATATATACATACATTTCACAGAAATTGTACTCTTCCAAATCTATAATTTTAGAATCTGTATTCTAATTGACAGTAAAACCAACCAAAATGTAATATTCAAAACTGAAAAACCTATGAGTATATAGACTAGAGCATATTTGAAATGTACATCAATGCTTTTAAAGCCTCAGTGCACCAAAGCAGCAATTTTTATTGTTGTTGTTAGTTTATATCTTTTATTAACCCATATACAATTACTTGTCTTCTTCTGGTTTGTTGAAGCAATAGATCAAACAACATTGGCCACAACAGTGTCTGTCAAAGTGGCTAGCCATAAAAACTCCAGCACCACATTCATGTGAAGGGCATTCCCAATGAAGGCAACTGATTTAGCCATTCGCATTCACTTTGTAGTATTTCAGGACAGCCAGCTTAATCTTTCTCTTATACTTATTCTTCTTGGGAGTGGTGTTAAAGATTTCTTCCTTTTCTTATTAGCACCACGACCAAGTCTCAACAAAAGATGAAGAGTGGTCTTCTTTTAAATGCTGTAGTCAGACAAAGTACATCTGTCTTCCAGTTGCTTGCCAGCAAAGATCAGTCTTTGCTGATCAGTAGGAATTCCTTACCCTGGAACTTGGCCTTTACATTTTCTACTGTATCCAAGGGTTCAACCTCGAGAGTGATTGATTGGGTTTTCATGAAAATCTGCATCTTGGCAGGGATTCCACCACAGATGGTGAATGAGAAAAAAGAGTGAAGTGCAGGCCCACAGGGTTTCCCAGTTCAAAGCAGCAATTTTAGATATTACTAACTGGCCTCAAAGAGTTAATGCATTTATTTACAGAATAAAAAGAAACTAAAGGAAAAAAATCACATATGTATTGCCCACCAGGTCAATTATAGAAAGCTGACATACTATGAGACTACAATACTACGACCAAAAGATTTAATACCTTTAGGAGAAAAGTAATCAAAGCCTATACAGCTGTGGCATAAGAGTTCAGGTTATTGTAAAGGTTAAACACACACACACACACACAAAATAAATTCAAGCAGAATAGCATCAAAATACTATTTCAATCTGTACTTAAGAGAGCTGATTATAAAAATAAAATTTTTCGCCCTAGCCGGTTTGGCTCAGTGGATAGAGCGTCAGCCTGCAGACTCAAGGGTCCCGGGTTCGATTCTGGTCAAGGGCATGTACCTTGGTTGCGGGCACATCCCCAGTAGGGGGTGTGCAGGAGGCAGCTGATTGATGTTTCTCTCTCATCGATGTTTCTGACTCTCTATCCCTCTCCCTTCCTCTCTGTAAAAAATCAATAAAAAAATATTAAAAAATAAAATAAAATTTTTCACAAGTTTTCTGTGAAATCAGATTTCTAAAACTGAGAAGAATGTAAACTTAGAAAATAGATTTTGTTAGTGCACAGAGTAGGCAATACCTAATTTGTTAAATAAGTGAGTTAAGACAAATTTAAAGTTTGCTAAATCCTTTAATTAATTTAACATTATACTCACCTTAGAAGCTTGTCTTAAAACATCCACCACAACTTTGACTGGTAAGCCTGCTGTGATTTCTTTCATTGCCTCAATGCACCATTTGTATGCCTAAAGAAAAAAAATTTAAAAAATTTAAAAATATTCTTTCTTCAAATTTTCAAATACTTGAAGAAGAACACACAAAATATTTACACTTACAATTTTTTCTAAGGCTAAGTTCTTTGGATATATAACAAATATTCAGGAAATCAGAGCCATGTTCTCTTCTCTTTGCACACACTATTCCCTCTGCCTTAGAATACATTCCTCTTTCCTCTTAACCCATCTAACTTCTCTCTCAAGTTTCAGTCCTAGACTAGGTTTCCTGTACTTTCCTTCTCCTACAGTAATGCTTACTATTTAATTGGGGGGGGCATATATTTTGTTTTATTTTTTGTTGTATGTATTGGGATAACATTGGTTAATAAAATTATATAGGTTTCAGGTGTACAGTTCTGTAATACACCATCTGTATATTGTATTGTGTGTTCATCACCCCAAGTCAAGTCTTTCATCACCATTTATCCCCCGCTATACCTTCCCCTACCTCCTCCCACCCCCCTTTTACTCTAGTAATCACCATGCTATTATCTGTGTCTATGAGCTGGTACTATTTTATATCTTACTTGCCTATTTATTTATTTATTTATTATTTTTTTTAGTATATTTTATTGATTTTTTACAGAGAGGAAGGGAGAGAGATAGAGAGTTAGAAACATCGATGAGAGAGAAACATCGATCAGCTGTCTCCTGCACATCTCCTATTGGGGATGTGCCCGCAACCCAGGTATATGCCCTTGACCGGAATCGAACCTGGGACCTTTCAGTCTGCAGGCCGACGCTCTATCCACTGAGCCAAACCGGTTTCGGCCTTACTTGCCTATTTAGTTGACTGCTTCCTTTATGCCAGCTATTGTTCCAAACACTTTATGTGTACTAACACATTTAACTGACACAACAGCCCCATGAAATATGTAACATTTCTATGGAAAACTGAAGTGCAGAAAAGTCTAGATACCTAGATACTAGCCAGGCAGTGTGCTACTATCTAGGTATCTAGTGAGGAACAAAACATAAAATGACACTCCTCTCCTAGTACTTAGTGGGAGAAGGGAAAAAAAAGCAAAATAAATGATTTTGGACAGTAAGTTCAAAGAAATAAAGAGCCTGGCCGGTGTGGAACACTGGCTGAGCATTGACCTATGAACCAGCAGGTCACAGTTCGATTCCTAGTCAAGGCACATGCCCAGGTTGTGAGTTCAATCCCCAGTAGGAGGCAGCTGATCAATGATTCTCTCTCATCACTGATGTTTCTATCTCTCTCCCTCTCCCTTCCTATTTCGGAAATCATTAAAAATCAAACAAACAAATACTAGTAAATAAATGAAAAATAAAAAATTTCCTTCCTAATGCTGTGACCCTTTAATACAGTTCCTCATGTTGTGGTGACCCCCAACCATAAAGTTATTTTCGTTGCTACTTCATAACTGTAATTTTGCTACTGTTATGAATCGTAATGTAAATATCTGATATACAGGATGTATTTTCATTGTTACAAATTGAACATAATTAAAGCATAGTGATTAATCACAAAAACAATATGTAATTATATATTCAATATGTGTTTTCCGATGGTCTTAGGCGACCCCTGTGAAAGGGTCATTTGACCCCCAAGGGGGTTGCGACCCACAGGTTGAGAACTGCTGTTCTAGATAGAAACTGCTTCATCACATGGAATTTTGAGCAAATGCAGACATAGTGTTAAGCAGAGCAACAGAGATCCCCAAGACAGGCTGTAGCATGAGCGTAAAATAAACTTGCATTGTTCCAATCTACTGCTATTTTAGGGTTATTATCTCAGTAGAGCCTAGCCTACTGTAACTTATATCAGGCTATGGTGATAATTCATATCTGCTGACTTAGTAACTATATTCTCAAGATTGTGTACTTTTCTATAGTTATCACTGACAAATGTATTTATATTTAAAAAAATAAACTATCAAAATTACCCAAGAAACATCTATAAGCATTCCTCATGAAACTGCTGAGAGCTGCAAACACCATGAATAAGGCACAGTATAAAACCCCAATTAAAATACAGGAGAAAAAAAATTACAGTCAATTAAATGGTAACTGCCTAATAAAGAAAATGGAAACTGGTAAATAAAAGGTACTTTGTTCCACTGGCTATATTAAGATGAGCCTGTGGCTGAATATGGGAGTAAAGAATGGCATGATTTGAATCACTCTAGATAACAGAAAGAACAGAGTGCAGTTCTAGAGGGCAGTATAAAAAATAAAGATAAAAAAATGATAAAAGAGGCACCAGAGATGACTTGAGTTCCTATGTAGAAATGTAAAAAATGGTGAGGCACCTGAATAGCTTTTTTTTTTTTTTTTAAATATATTTTATTGATTTTTTTACAGAGAAGAAGGGAGAGGGATAGAGAGTTAGAAACATCAATGAGAGAGAAACATCAATCAGCTGCCTCCTGCACAACCCCCACTGGGGATGTGCCCGCAACCAAGGCACATGCCCCTGACCGGAATCAAACCCGGGACCCTCCAGTCCGCAGGCCGACGCTCCATCCACTGAGCCAAACCGGTTAGGGCCTGAATAGCTTTTAAGATAGGCACTTCTAATACTTAAACTGTTATTATTTACCCCTCTCTCATTTCCAGTAAATTAGGCTAGTCACACAAAGGCCTTCTGTGAATGGATTGGTTGTAGGTATATGAAAATCTTGGAAAGGGTCCAAATTCTATGCCTTGATCGATAAGCTATGGAACAGACATTGCACACAGGGGCAGCAAAACAATCCATCAACAAAACTAATTCAGCAGATAGAGGAGAGCAGCATCAAAAATAATCAGAAGAGTATACATAAACCAGCTGAGAAATTGCAGGCATGCTGATAAGAATTTTAGATTTTTATAAATGGGTTCAGTGTCTTCTTATATAGATACTAGAGGCCCGGTGCACGACATTCATGCACTCTGGGGTGGGGGGGGGGGGGTTGGGTTTCGGGTTCCCTCAGCCTGGCCTGTACCTTCTCACAGTCCACCCTCTCGGGGAATGTCTGACTGATGGCTTAGGCACCCCCCCGCCACCGGAGCAGGCCTAAGCCGGCAGTCGGACATCCTTAGCGCTGCTGCAGAGGCGGGAGAGGCTCCTGCCACCACCACTGTGCTTGCCAGCCATGAGCCCAGCTTCTGGATGGGCAGCACTCCCCCTGTGGGAGCGCACTGACCACCAGGGGGCAGCTCCTGCATTGAGTGTCTGCCCTCTGGTGGTCAGTGTGCGTCATAGCGACCAGTTGTTCCGCCGTTCAGTCAATTTGCATATTAGCCTTTTATTATATAGGATTACAAGCAAGAGGAGCATCGGAGTTGCTTAATACCACTTTATAATTACTCTAGAATTTTCTAGTTTTACTTCTAATTGCAATTTTCCTTTAAATATGGAATATATATTTATATTAATGGGGCAAAAATCAAAATAGGAATAATTTTAAAATATAAAAGCTAACTGACAGCATGAAATTATTCTGATATTCTTCCATAAATAAAGTAACCAAGTTAATAAACAGATCACTTCTCAACTATGTATTCATTACCCCTAAAGCATTAATTTAGTAGTATAAAGCCAGGTGTGAAGCTATCTGTCTCACAAGGCAGGGGAAGGAGCAAAACAATGCAATAAAGTATAAATAAAATCTAGCTTCCCGTTGAAATGAATGCCTTCAAATTATGAGAGTTCACCCAGAGTTATACATTCAATAAAAAGCATCTACTTGAAGGTCTATTTAGCAGAGCATGCCCATCAAAATAACTTAGGTGAAATACATTTGATCAAAATAAAAACAAAAACAAAACAAGCCCTAAATCACACGTTTATATTGAAAACCCATCTCACAGAATTTTTAGCTGATTTAAAATATTTCATTACAAATGTGTACTGCTTTAAGTAAATCTAACATGTGAAAATGAGATCTATTAAGACAAAAATATATGATTTATCCTGTTTTAGAAATATTTACCAGTCACAATGAAATATACTTCAAAATACTCACCTCATCATAGTGACTTTTTGCAAACAGAAGGGCACACAGTTCTCCATAGAGTGCAGCTTTGTTTGCTTGCTGGCCATGTTTTGAGAGTTTATCCATGTATGTCTGAGCTAACTTAAATGTTTCTTCACCCAAATGATATTTACAGTTTCCATTTCGCACATGAAGCAACCTGCAAAGTACAAAAACATGCCTCTATTTTTAATATTTCCAGTATGGTTGACCTGATAACCTTTACAGATCACCAATGTAGCACCCAAATGAGTTAAAGTAACCAGATACAAGAAATGAGGCAGCATTAGAAAACAGCTGTCTGGTCCAAACTGGCATCTATTAATGAACATGAAGTATATGCTCTTCCCAGAAAGCTACCCATGATTAACCTTGTCCAACTTTGATTCCTTATATTCTCTAAATATTTTGCATGCTTTGTGCACTCAGCATGTACTAAATCTATCTACATCTAACTTCAAACTCTGTGTTCCAAATCTAAAAGTAATGCAGTCTCATTATAAAAAATTTAGAAGACAATGAAGAAAATAAAAATCAACATGAAATACTTTTACCTATCATTACCTTCCACGAGTCTTCTGGGAAAAATGAGCCCAAGTCCAGGATAGGCGAGACAAGCCCTCACCCAGTTGGTAGATAAGTAAAACTCAAGCATGGAATCAGTTACCTTAAGCAGAACAGGACTTTAACAGGCCTGACTTTCAAATGTTCTCTAGCTCTTCCAAGAAATACAGCACCCTCACATTCAAACACATAGTTATCATTCAGATGGTTATCGTGGCAGTCTGCCATCCTCCACATTTCTAGACGAGACTTTAAACCAGCGGTACTCAACCTGTGGGTCGCGACCCCTTTGGCGGTCGAACGACCCTTTCACAGGGGTCGCCTAAGACCATCCTGCATATCAGATATTTACATTACTATTCATAACAGTAGCAATATTACAGTTATGAAGTAGCAACGAAAATAATTTTATGGTTGGGTCACAACATGAGGAACTGTATTTAAAGGGCCAGAAGGTTGAGAACCACTGCATTACAACGATTCAAGAAGAAAAAAAATCCTTGAAATAAAAAGACTTGGTATTGGAAATATATATTTCACAGTTATTCAAATGGTTAAATAAGGTTAAACCCAGTCATAGGTTAATTTATAGAATAAAAAGAACAGTGTTACCTCTCATTGCTACAATACCAAGAATTGCATTTCCAGCTTTCACAGTAGGCATTTCCCCTAAGAATAAGGTTCTAGAAATTATTTAATAATTGGCACATGGTGGGGATAGAAAACAAAAGATTTCATGCCAGAAAAGCACACCTTGGTAATTTCTCCAGTCCATGATGGTTGTCTACTGAAACAAAAGGGCAGAAACTCTTCAGGATCTGTGTGTCCATCTGGGCTTACATTAAGTAGGATGTAAAGGCCCAGGAACTTTTGAACCAACTGAGGATCTAATTTTGCCTCAACACTCAGCCTAATGAAAAGACAAGTTAAGTTCTCAAGGTCATTCAAATATGGCTCTTACTATGTAAGCACAGTATTTTGTTATTATTTTTTAAAAATTGATTTTACTTTTTAGAGCAGTTTTATATTCACAGCAAAAACTGAGAAGCTACAAATATATTCAAGCGTCTATAGATATTCAAATTCAATAAAAATAGAAGATTATATATTCAGTAAATTGAGCAGACTTTAAGTAACTTAGGGAGTCAAGTTTCTATGATTTTTTTAAACTTTATTTTTATTTCCCTTTAGTTTTGTTAAAAAATTCTTGTGAAGAAAAGTCAAATTGGGGAACAGAGAGAAAACCTATATAAAAAGAGCTAAAACTAAATGTTATATGTGCAGAACAGATAAGGAGGGTAAAAAGCAGAATTACTTCTACATTTGCTTGCTTTTCCTTTAAGGACATATGTTTAAAGAATATATATTTAAAGAAAACTGTTACGCCCTAGCAGGTTTGGCTCAGTGAATAGAGCGTCGGCCTGTGGACTGAAGGGTCCCGGGTTCGATTCTGGCCAAGGGCACATGCCGGTTGCGGGCTCGATCCCCAGTGTGGGGCGTGCCAGGAGGCAGCCAATCAATGATTCTCTCTCATCATCGATGTTTCTATCTCTCTCCCCCTCTCGCTTCCTCTCTGAAATCAATAAAAAAATATATTTTTTTTTTAAAAAAAGAAGAAAACTGTTACGTATAAGTAAAATACTAATCTTGTCATGGACGATTCTAGAAGTGTAAACAGGGCAAGGGTAAACAAAAATAATAACACCCAAGAAAAAAGTATATTTCTTTTCCTAGCATCCCATGCCTAGCACAGTTCCTGGTATATACTAGGCACTTAATAAATATTTGTTGAATGAATGAACAGACAAGTTCTCTGACAAAGCAAAAATATATACAGACAGTCTGGTTCATAATACTCAAATCTAAGCTAAAATAACTATAGCAAGTTAACTATATTTTGGGGATGAGAGACAGGAAGCCAGACTAGTGAAACTCTGACATATAAAAATCATGTCACAGGTTAATTCAAATAGTGATGTACGCTTAGAATCTGAGTTAAAACCATAAAAGCTACTAAATACCATGAGAGCAGGTAATTGTAGGATCTATTCCAACTTACCTCACACAACATTCTACTGCACGAAACCAATGAAGCATCTCATCATGTAGAGTACATAACTGAAGGCAGGACAGAAAAACTTTCTCAGCATCACTGTACCAGCCTGCATCAGAAAGAAAGCCACCTGAAGGACAAGAAAAACCGTTAACTCTTAGATAATTTAATAAATCACTTGATGCCCTAGCTGGTTTGGCTAAGTGGATAGAGCATCAGCCTGAAAACTAAAGGGTCCCAAGTTTAATTCCGGTCAAGGGCATATGTCCTGGTTGCAGGCTTGATCCCCAGGAGGGGGTGTGCAGAGGCATGATGATTCTCTCTCATCATTGATGTTTCTATCTCTTTCTCCTTCTCCCTTCCTCTCTGAAATCAATAAAAATATTTTTTAAAAATAGTGTCAATAGTCTTAAACGGTGTCAAAGTGTCTGAGTTAAGAAAATAATATATTTTACTCATATCCATGTTTGATGTTTAATTAAAGCTACATGTAATCAAACAAATATTATTTTAATTGTAGAGAAGTATGCTTGAGAAAACTTTATGGCCCTCACCAAGTGACTGAATAACATGGTTATTATACATATTCATACTCAGCAGCCTCTACTCACCATCCTCACAGATGTGTAGTGCTGGTTATTAACTACTAGAGGCCCGGTGCATGAAATTCGTGCACGGGGTGTGGGTTGGGGGTGTCCCTCAGCCCAGCCTTCACCCTCTCCAATCTGGGACCCCTTGAGGGATGTCCGACTGCCCGTTTAGGCCTGATCACAATCCAGGACTGCTGGCTCCCAACTGCTCACCTGCCTGCCTGCCTGCCGGCCCCTAACCACCCTCCCCTGCCAGCCTGGTCTCCCCTGTCCTCCCCTGCTGTCCTGGTCCCCCCCCCCCCCAACTGTCCTCCCCTGTAGGCCCAGTCACCCCTAACTGCCCTCCCTTGCCAGCCTGGTCACCCCTAACTGCTCTCCTCTTTAGGCCTGGTTCCCCCCAACTGCCCTCCCCTGCAGGCCCGGTCCCTCCCCAATTGCCCTCCCCTGCAGGCCTGGGTCCCCCCAAGTGTCCTCCCCTGCCGGCCATCTTTGACCACATGGGGGCGGCCATCTTGTATGTTGGAGTGATGGTCAAATTGAATATTACTTCTTTATTATATAGGATTGTCTTTCAGATTCAAATAAACCTTTTTAGATTCTGTTTTATGACACTGGAAACTAGATTTGCCAGCTGAATCCCCGTAGTCTCTGTCAAAAGGAGCAACTAGAGTGGCAGAGGAGGAACAAGAGACACTCCTTCCTGTTTGCTTCCAGTTTTGTCAGCAAAGCCCCTGCTGACAGCAAAACCCCAGAGTAATGCTCTTTACTCTGGTAATGGCAATTCATTCCAATAAGCCAGTTGTAGTTACAGTTTTCTAATACTTGCAGAATTAGATTCACAGAACTCAGGTCAGAGACACCAGCACCAGCCAGTTAGGTCTGCTCCTAGTGATCTAAGTTCTAGACCCATAGGCCCCACTTCTCAGTGCTCTGAGGCACCTGTTGCCTGGCAGTATCCCAGCTCTTAAGGCACCTTATCAACCTTCTAAATTTTAATAATTCCAACCCCAGCTCTTGGTTCCCTAAGCCCTAAGTGTGGTAGTTGATTCTATTTTTAAATATATATTTTTTATTGATTTCAACGAGAGAAAGAAACATCAATGATGAGAGACAATCATTGATTGGCTGCCTCCTGCACATCTGCATGCCCCCTATTGAGGATTGAGCCCGAACCATGGGCATGTGCCCTGACTGGGAATAGAACCAGCAACATCCTTGTGCATAGGTCGATGCTCAACCACTAAGTAACACAGGCCGGGCTCTGGGATGAAGTTTTTTCACTGTTTTGGTCATTTTAACATTAAAACTGATCATATGGCCACACAGGCCGGGCATATATAAATGAGTTTGCTAGGACTTGGCTCTTCTCCCAAGGTAATTCTTCAACCTGGCTCACTTCAATGGCCATATTATTAAAAGTGTTTATGGAGATAACAGAGGACCTTAATGAATACTAGCCTGCCTGCTTTTCACATTCCTTGATATTAAATTTTTCCCACACGTTTTTCCCACATGACCATCTAAGATTAAAGGAATGTCAATCTTAACATTCATCAAGATCACAAATGCTCTATTGTTAGAGACATTCTTTAGTAATAATTCTTTGTTGCAATTTAAATTCCACAGGACTATGGGAGGATAATTGCTGAGGGTTCTTCACAGAAAAGAATGTTCTGAAGTTCCTCCAGTAAACTGTCTATAATCACTACACAGAATTATTCTAAGATTGAAGGAAATGACCATGAAAATTTGCTGGCAAAGAAAGTGTATGTGCACTGTATATGTATATGTGTGTGTGAGGGGAAGGGGGAGGGGGACGACGACCATGCACATATTAATGTGAGAAGTTAAAAATGAAAGGTATTCTGTGGTGATAGAACAGCTCAGTATCCTGATGACAGTTATAACTGCACAGAAACACATACCACACACACACACCACACACACACAATCATGCATGTAATAGAAAAACTGGTGAAAATTAAATAAAGTCTATAGTTGAGTTAACAGTATTAAACTAGTGTCAACTTTCTGGTTTTGATATTGTCTGTAAATCTACAATCATTTCAAAATATAAAAAAATTTTTTTAAAGAAAGTAAAAAGGTAGCAACAGCTTTAATAATTGCCTAATGGTGAAGACCTGGGGTGGGGGTAGGGGGTCAATGGGGGGAAAAAGGAGGGACATCTGCAATACTTTCAACAATAAATATACATTAAAATTTTATTTTGCCTGAAACACTTATCTCAGATTTGCTGAACACCATGTTATACAAACATTAAACAATATTTTTTATATATAAGATGTCCCTCAAAAAATGTATACACTTTAACAGCTGACAGCTTAATTTTGAAAATGAAATGTATTTTAATAAATATTGCCCTTATAATTATTCTAAGTGTATGCATACATTATTTGGGATACTCTATATATAGCATACAAAACCTCAAAATCCTGTTTATGTTGTCAGTATAACACTCCCACAAAGATATTTAGAATTACTCTCATTTTAGAGATGGAAAAACTGAGGTCCCAAAAGAATTAAGTCCCATGACCCTGCATACAGTAAGCTGGTGAAAGAGGCTGGTGGCTGCATGACATGGTAGAAAGATATGTGCCTGGAAATCATTTAGACACAGGATTCTAGTATGTAGGTAGTCCATACAAAGCATAGTACTACCACTAGCTATGTGAACTGAGCAAGTTACTTTACATTTTTTTAGTCCGTTTCCTCATTTGTAAAATGCTATTAATACCAATACTGGAATGTCATGAGGATTTAGAAAGACAGCACTTAAATGGCTAGTATAGTGCTTGGCGCAAAGTTAATGTTCAACAAATCACACCTACTTTTTCTGATGTTTTTCTCACAACCTCCTTTTGTAGACTTTGGGACTATCCTGGGAGAATCCTTTATTGTTAGCAGGTTTAATTATGAGTTATGTCACAGAACAAAACACTCCTCTATTTTACCATTACTTACCTAAAACAAAGCCCACTTGAATGGCTTTTTCCTTTACTGCAGCATCTGATTCTGCTATATAGGAGCACCTTCTGCTAAATGAGTAGGCTAAGACTGAAGCAACTTTCACACCATGATCCATCAAAGCCTGGAAACAATGATGAAGCAAATGTCTGAAAGAGAAGGAAAAGGTTATTTTATAAAGGTAATGTATTTTGTCTTTTCAGAAAGTGCTAGCTTGCTTTTTAAAAATAATTGTATAATTATTTTCCAAGATGAAGTAAGAAAAAAGGCTTTTTGCCTTAAGAATTATGAAGCCATAATTCACAATTTAGCCTAGTATCTTTAATCAGTGAATCACTCAGTGATCCTGTATGGGTAAATTTATGGCAATAAAGAATAAAACTAACTTTTTTTTTTTTTTTAAATATTTTATTGATTTTTTACAGAGAGGAAGGGAGAGAGATAGAGAGTTAGAAACATCGATGAGAGAGAAACATCGATCAGCCGCCTCCTGCACATCTCCCACTGGGGACGCGCCCGCAACCCAGGCACACGCCCTTAACCGGAATCGAACCTGGGACCCTTCAGTCCGCAGGCCAACGCTCTATCCACTGAGCCAAACCGGTTTCGGCAGAATAAAACTAACTTTTAACATCAGTTTTATAAACCAAATTGGCTTCTAATATAATGATAACCCAATTTACAAAATGAGCAATGATAAGAAAAAATGAAATATTGCCTTCATGTCAACATGGATGATCTTGAGAATATCATTCTAAGCAAAATAAGTTAGACAGAAAAAGTCAAGAACCATATGATTTCACTCATATGTGGAATATAAAACTGAACGCAACAAATGAATAAGAAAAACAAACAAAAACTCAGACAACAGTATGGTGGTTGCTAGAGGAAAGGGGGATGAGGAATAGCAAAGCATAAAGGAAAGGTCAAATATATGGTGACGAAAGATTTGACTCTGGATGGTGAACATACAATGTAATATACAGATGATGTGTCATAGAATTGTATACTTGAAAACTATATAATTTTATTAATCAATGTCACTCCAATAAATTTAATTTTTTAAAAAGAGCAATGGATTTCAATAGTTCTCCAAAATATACAAATGGCTAATAAGCACAAGATGTTGATCATTAGTCATTAGGGAAAAGCAAATCAAAATCATAATGATATACCACATCATATCTGCCAGAATGGCTATAATAATTTTGTTTAAAAGTAAAGCTAAGCCCTGGCTGGTTTTGCTCAGTGGATAGAGCGTTGGCCTGCAGACTGAAGTCACAGGTTCAATTCCAGTTAAGGGCACATGCCCATGTTGTGGGCTCGACCCCCAGTAGGGGGCCTACAGAAGGCAGCAATGAATGATCCTCTCTCATCATTGATGTTTCTCTCTCTATGTCCCTTCCTCTCTGAAATCAATATACATATATACATATATATACACACACATAAAGATATGTATATATATACACATATATATGTGTGTATATATATATATATATATATAGTAATGCCAAGAAAAAAAAAAGTAATGGCAAGGATACAGAAAAATTAGAACCCTCATACATTGGTGATAGAAAGGAAAAATGGTATAGCTGCTGTGGAAAACAGTTTATAGGTTATTCAAAAAGTTAAACATAGGGCTGTCATATGTTTATAACTAGTTATATACAAGAGAATTAAAAACATGTCCACACCAAATCTTGTCCAGGAACATTCAATTCATAGTAGCATTATTCATAATTGCCAAAAGGGGGAAACAACTGAAATGTTCATCAGCAGATGATTAGATAAACAAATCCATATATCCATACAATGGAAATTTATTCAACTATAAAATAGAAAAAAATACCAATATAAGTAACAACTTGAATGAACCTTGAAAACATTACAGGAAGTAAAAAAAGCCAGTCACAAAAGACTATATATTGTATGAAATGTGTACAATAGGTAAATCCAGATACAGAAAGTAGATTATTAACAATAGGCCAGAGACTAGGAGTAAAAGGAAATAGGAAGTGACTGTTAATAGGTATAGGATTTCTTGTGAGGTAATGAAAATGTTCTAGATAACGGAGTCACTGCTTTGCATAAAGGGGGAAAATGTCAACTATGTGCTTTTATTTTCACAAATACAGGGTGGTGCAAAAGGTTTACAGTTGTGAGCATGCAAAACATAGTTTATTTTTGTATTATTTATTAATTACTAAAGGCCCAGTGCAAGAAATTCCTGGTGCACTTGTGGGGGGGAGGGGGGGGAGGGGGAGTCCCCTCAGCCCATCCTGCGGCCTCTTGCTGTCCAGGAGCCCTCGGGGGATGTCCAACTGATAGGCCTAAGCCAGCAATCTAAGCCAGCAATCGTTCATCCTTAGCACTGCCGCAAAGGCAGGAGAGGCTCCAGCCGCTGTGCTTGCCAGCTGTGAGCCCGGCTTCTGGCTGAGCGGCGCTCCCCTTGTGGGAGCATACTGACCACCAGGGGGCAGCTCCTATGTTGAGCGTCTGCCCCCTGGTGGTCAGTGCATGTCATAGTGACCAGTCGTTCCACCATTGGGTTGATTTGCATATTATTAGCCTTTTATTATATAGGACTGTATTATTTTCCATACAAACATCTGTAAACCTGCTCTTACCCTACCCTGTATATTAAATACTTAACAAGGGATCTGGACTTGGTGAAAGATAACCTGAGAGATGGAAGAGAAATATTCCACTATGTCTTTAGAATGACCATGTTTAAAATTGTCTATCAACATCAAAATTCCAGAAAGCTAAACTTTAGAGAATGCTTTTTTAAAAATATATTTTTATCGATTTCAGAGAGGAAGTGAGAGGGAGATAGAAACATCAATGATGAGAGAGAATCATTGATTACTGCCTCCTGCATGCCCCCCACTGGGGATTGAGCCCACAACCGGAGCATGTGTCCTGACTGAGAATTGAACTGTGACCTCCTGGTTCATAGGTATCATGATGCTCAACCACTGAATCACACCAGCCGGGCTACAACTACTGAGTAGCTCCCTTGGTTAGTGTAGTCCTGATATGCCAAAGTTGCAGGTTCAATCCTCAGTCAGTGCCACACAAGAATCAACCAATGAATGCATAAATAAGTGGAACAACAAATTGATGTTTCTCCCTCAAAATAAATAAAA
Organism: Myotis myotis; assembly: GCF_014108235.1. Taxonomy (NCBI): domain Eukaryota; kingdom Metazoa; phylum Chordata; class Mammalia; order Chiroptera; family Vespertilionidae; genus Myotis; species Myotis myotis. Next base: position 22,154,208 of record NW_023416321.1, on the reverse strand, counting down.
ATTACTTAAAAGTTTTTCTATAGCCTTCTTTTACCAAAATGTAGTTCTCATCTATAATTATATTTTAAAATATGTTTTTATTGAGAAAGAGGGAGAGGGAGAGAGAAACATCTATCAGCTGCCTTCTGCATGCCCTCTACTGAGGATCAAGCCTGCAACATGGGCATGTGTCAGACCAGGAATCAAATCAGCAACCTCTTGGTGCATGGCATTACACTCAATCAACTGAGCCACAACTGCCAGGGCACATGTATTATTATTTTTTTTAATATATTTTATTGATTTTTTTACAGAGAGGAAGGGAGAGGGATAGAGAGTTAGAAACATCGATCAGCTGCCTCCTGCACACCCCCAAACTGGGGATGTGCCTGCGGCCAAGGTACATGCCCTTGACTGGAATCGAACCTGGGACCCTTCAGTCCGCAGGCAGATGCTCTATCCACTGAGCCAAACCGGTTAGGCTGTATTATTTTTTTATAGACTAATTTTAATTAATCAACTAACCAAGAAGTTTATCTACATAGTTAACACAGAGGTTTGTATTTTAACGTTATCCTTAAAAAGTGAAATCATATGAATTCTATACTTAGTCTATCATCCCTCTCTAAAATAAAAAAATCCATGAGGAAGCCCTAGCCATTGTGGCTCAGTGGTACAGCATAGGTCGAGCATTGAAAGGTCTAATGTTCAATTCTTGGTCAATGGCAGATACCTGGGTTGCAGATTCATTCCCCAGTGGGGGTGAAAGCGGGAAGCAACCAATCTGTTATTTCTCTCACATTGATCTTTCTCTCTTTCACTCTCTTCCCCTCTCTCCCTCTTTCCCTTCCACTCTCTCTAAAAAATCAATGGGAAAAATATCATCGAGTGAGGATTAACAAAAACAAAATAAAACAAAACAAAACAAACAAAATCCATGAGGAAAAGATGTCACTAGATCTTTTTCACTGCTGAAACCCCAGCATCTAGAATAGTACATGACATATGCTGAGCATTAAACAAGAATTTGCTGAACAAATGAAATAACTTCACAACTTCATATTAGAGATTAGCAGTATTTTATAAAACTATATTCTTGTTTTCCTAGAAATGTCGGTTGGGGGGAAAAAAGAAGGCATTTAAAGCAAATTTAGGGAAGAACACTAAAGAGAACAGTAAGTACAATCAAAAGCCATGTCACCTATACCTACACGTGGCTCCTACTACATGTGAATAGCCACAATGGGGAAGATGAATTTGGTCTCCCTTTTTTGAAAGCAATGGTGGTATTAATGGCTTCATAACAATGTGACTGTACTTAATGCCACTGAATTGCATACTTAAAAATAGTTGCTATAGTAAAATTTAGTTTATGTACAGTTTACCACAATATAAAAAAAAAAAAAATAAGTTTACCTTTTATCCAGAGCTCTCAGTACTTTAGCAAAAACTTCCAATTCACAAAATTCACTGCCCAGTTGACATAAGCGTCCCTGTTGGTAAAGCTGAAATAAAAAAAACAACAAGGAGATAATTAAAATTTTTTAATTTAATTTTAATCTCTACTTTAAGAATACTTATGAAGCCCTAACCGGTTTGGCTCAGTGGATAGAGCGTTGGCCTGCGGACTCAAGGGTCCCAGGTTCGATTCCGGTCAAGGGCATGTACCTTGGTTGTGGGCACATCCCCAGTAGGGGGTGTGCAGGAGGCAGCTGATCGATGTTTCTAACTCTCTATCCTTCTCCCTTCCTCTCTGTAAAAAAATCAATAAAATATATATTTTAAAAAGAATACTTATGAATATAATTTGATGAATTTAATGAATACTACTCAAAGTTGGTATGATTACATAGTAATATCAGGAAAGATGCTTGTGCTAAGAGAAAAGTAACACTAAATAAACAAATTTATACAATTCATATAAAAGCATTTTAACAGTTGTATCTGATTGTTAGAAATTAGTTATATGTATATGATATATGTAGACTCTAAAGAACAAAATATATAAACAAGACAGAAACAGACTCATTGATGCAGAGAACTATTGGTTCCAGAGGGGAAGAAGGTTGAGGGGCTGGGTGAAAAAGGTGAAAGGATTAAGAAGTACAAATTGGCCCTAGCCGGTTTGGCTCAATGCATAGAGTGTCGGCCTGCAGAGTGAAGGGTCCCAGGTTCGATTCCAGTCAAAGGCACATGCCTGGGTTGCAGGCTCGGTCCCCAGTGGGGGTCGTGCAGGAGGCAGCTGATCAATGATTCCCTATCATCAGTGATGTTTCTGTCTCTCTCTTCCTCTCTGAAATCAATAAAAATATATATATTTTTAAAAAGTAGTACAAATTGGCAGTTGCAAAATAGTCATCGGGATGTAAAGTACAGCATAGGAAACATAGTCAATAATCTCTATATATAAAAGCCTAACATGCTAAGGGTCCAACAGTTTGACCATTCAACCAGTTGCTATGATGCACACTGACCACCAGGGAGCAGACACTACGACTGGTAGGTTAGCTTGCTGCCGGGGTCTGGCTGATCAGGACTGGGCGAGATGGGCCGGACATGCCCTGAAGCTCTCCCTTGGTCCCTCCTCAGCCCTGATCATGCTTCGGTGGGGTCCCTCGGCCTGGCTTGTGCCCTCTCGCAATCCACGACCCCTTGGGGGATGTCGGAGAGCCAATTTTGGCCTGATCCCCGCAAGCCAGGCCAAGGGACCCCACTGGTGCACGAATCCATGCGCCAGCCCTGTAGTATTATAATAATTATGTATGGTGCCAGGTGGGTATATGAATTATTGGGGATCACTTTGTAAAGTATATGATTATCTAACCACTACACTGTACACCTGAAACTAATATAATACTGAATGTCAACTGTAGTTGAAAAATAAAATAAAAAATTAGTATTTGTAAAACAGTATCAGGTACATGATTAAGTAATACAAAGTGTTATGTATATATTAAATAAACATTAAAACGTCTTATAGAAAACCGAAGGCAATTATTGCAAGGGCAATGCAGGAAAGCCCCAAACCCAGAGAAATAAAGATGGGGATAAAAACCTTTCCAAATCAATTCAAAATTATCACAGGCAAAAAGTGAACAGCTTAGTCTTAACATCTAATTAGCATATAAATAATTTAGACTAATTCCTCAAAACAAAAATTTATAAAACTTTAGAGAAAGATATAAAAGAAATTGAGTCCAGCCCTAGCCAGTTTCACTCAGTGAATAGAGCGTAGGTCTGCGAACCAAAGAGTCCCGGGTTCAATTCTGGTCAAGGGCACATGCCCAGGTTACGGGCTTGACCCCCAGTGGGGGGTGTGCAGGTGGCAGCCGACTAATGATTCTCTCTTATCACTGATGTTTCAATCTCTCTCTCCCTTTCTCTCTGAAATCAATAAAAATACATTTTTAAGTAATAATAATAATAGAAAGAAAGAAAGAAAGAAAGAAAGAAAGAAAGAAAGAAAGAAAGAAAGAAAGAAAGAAAGGAAGAAAGGAAGAAAGGAAGGAAAGAGAAGAAGGAAGGAAGGAAGGAAGGAGGGAGGGAGGATCATATACACAATCTATGAAAGTTGTGTGGCTCACTCACGTTTAAAACTGTTACCTCTGAGTCATTATATAGCAAAACCTTCAGAAATGAAAAGGGGTTGTTATCAAGAAAAAATTACCATGATACATAAAACAAGTTTCAGAAAAATTTGAGTAATATAATTCCACTTTTTGTAAAATATATTTTTATTGATTTCAGAGAGGAAGGAAGAGGGAGAGAGAGAAACACCAATGATGAGAGGGAATTATTGACAGGTTGCTTCCTGCATGCCCTCAACTGGGGACCGAGCATGTGCCCTTAACTGGAATCGAACCTGGGACCCTTCAGTCAGCAGGTCTACGCTCTATCCACTGAGCCAAATTGGTTAGGGCAATATAATTCCACTTTTGTTTCTAAGTTCTATATCTACCATTACATATGCATAAGTTTTTTTAAAAATCTGAATGATATTCAACAAAATGTACATCTATGGTATAGGATTTGTATATAAAATCTTTTATCTCCACTCTCCTCATCTTTCATCTGGATTACAGCAAAGGTCTGGCAGAAGTGCACTCTCCATTACTCCTGTTGGCCCTGTAATCAATTGTCCACATAGTAGCCAAACGATCTTTTCAAAAAAGTAAATTATTTCATGCCATTTCTTTTAAAACCTTTCAGTGGAACCCTCAAAGTGAACAAAATCCAAAATATTTAATGTGGCCTTTAAGTCTCTGAAAGTATCTGATCCTGCCTATCTTTCAAATCTCATCTTTTACCACTCTTTCTCCCTATCCCCTACATTCTTGACACATTAGCTTTCTTTTAGCTTTAGCTCACCTCATGACTTTTGCACACATACTGCTGCCTCCACATAAAGCACTGGTGCCATGATTCTTTACCTGGTTAATTTGTAACTCATCCTAAAGGTCTCAACTAGGATGTCACTTAATTCCCCAATCTAAATTCTGTTCCTTGTTATACTTTCTCATGATTTTTCCTCCATAGTAAGTAGCATCAAGACATGAGTGCACACATGCACTTAAACAATAATTTGTTAAACATGTCACTCCAATACACTCTGCACTCTATGAGGTGACCGTTGTCACCACTATATTCCCAATACCTATCACAGCGTCTAGTGCTTAATATACATTGATTATTTTCTGAATGTATAATCAAAATGGGCAGAGGTCTACTTTGGATGGAACTCAGAACCTAAGGAAAAATAATTCAAGACAGTCTCTACTCTGGAGTTTATCATTATTTATTGAAATTGCCCCAATTCCTCTGATGAATCTGACACTAAGAGAAAAACCCTGATTTCACAGTTACTTACTGTCTCCCCAAGTAGACTAGACTGTAAGCACCTTAATGAGAAACATTTACTAGGCAGCCTTCTGCCCTGTCTCTACAGTACTCTATATAGAACAGTGCTTATGCAATAAACTGAGAACAAATTTAAATGCAAACTTAATAACCTAGAGTCATGAAGAACATAAAGTGCCAGTTCCTAAATGAAAAAAATCAAGAACAAATTTTAAATAATAGCTGCTTAAAGTTATAGAGAAAAGCAAGTGTTTCCTATTTTTAACATCAGGTATTTTACCAAGTACCCTGGCATTTTCATTACATGAAACTCTTATCTTACTGAACCTGTTTTATCTCTGTAATTTTCACATCAAAGGCAAAATATTATAGCTAGGAACATCCTACTTATTTGTTTTCATTAACTTAATAAATATCAGGAACATTTGTGTAAAGCACTGTGCTAGGTACTGGGGATATGGTGATGACCAAGGTCACCACAGTAATACAAAGTCAGTAGGAATTGTTCTTTCATCTCAAAAATTTTAGAATCTGTCAGAGTAGAAAAACAATGTTCACAGATTATACAGTAGAGGTAGGTAGAGTATTTTAGAAACATAATAAAATGCTCACTCCAAGGATAAATTTCTGTTGAATTCTAAAGAGAGAATCATTAATTGGCTGCCTTCTGCATGCCTCACACTGGGGATTGAGCCCATAACCTGGGCATGTGCCCTGACTGGAAATCAAACCGTGACCTCCTGGTTCATAGGTTAACACTCAACCACTGAGCCACGCCAGCCGGGCAAATTTCTTGCTTATTAACATTTGCATTTTAATTTCTCAGCTGCTTTACACTCTGTCATACTTTTCTTTTTCAATACAACTGAACAACATGATTTTTCATATCTTGCAGGGCAAAACTGCTTTGCTTATTGGCAAATAAGCCAAAGGTTTAAGTGGACATGTTCATTTCCTTAAAAAGCACAAGAAACAGTTAACTTACTAAAGTTTAAATATGCTGTAAATTTAAATATGCTGTCCACTAGATCCACCATCCATTAAATAAGAGTTTCCCCCACCTCCAATTGTAATGTGAATGAATTTATGTCCAATACCCAGATTCTTTAACTCTATTGCTCACTTGATGTGTTAATGGTTTAATTTTCAAGATAGCATGATTGTGTTAATTGTGGAAGATGCTACTATGATATAAATGGAAGGTTAAAACAAAAATCTAGTTAGATGTAAGATCTAACCAATAATGATAACCAGCCATATCCAACTCATAAGTAATCTGTAAATTTGAATAGATTTCTCAACTTTTCTTAAAGCTTCACTACCAATGTGGTGAAAATTAGAAGTATATCCATGAGACAATAAAGGGTAGTATGGTTATAAGAAACACATTCTATATTCTAAATAATCAACTTTAAAACATTTGTTTCCTCTCATTTCAGAATTACATACATTTTTAGAAAAATTAAAAAATCTAGAAAAATTTTATTAAAAAAAAGTATTCATTTGATTTTACCATGAAGAGAAAAATCACTGTTGCCCTGGCCAGTGTTCCCCATTGGTTAGAGCTCTGGCCAGCACACCAAAGGGGGGGTGCGGGAGGCACCCAGTTAATGTGTCTCTCTCATATCAATATTTCTATCTTTATCTCTTTCCCCCCCTCTCCTCCTCCTTCCTTCCCTTCCACTCTCTGAAAAGCAATGGAAAAAATATCCTCTGGTGAGAATTAACAAAAAGAGAGAGAGAGAGAGAGAGAGAGAGAGAGAGAGAGAGACAGAAATCACTATTGCCGTGGCCCGATGGCTTGGTTGGAGCATCATTCCATACACAAAAAGGTTGAGAGTTTGATTCCCAGTCAGGGCACATACCTAGGTTGCAGGTTTGATCCCTGGTCAGGGCACGTACAGGAGGCAACAGATCAATCGATGTTTCTCTCTCCCTTCCTCTCTCTCTAAAATAAAAAATCAATTAAAAAATTATATCCTTGGGTGAGGATTAAAAAAAGAGAATAATCACTGTCAGCGTAACGACACATTTCTTTTCAGTCCTTTTTTTTCTTATTTGCAGTTTTGAGTATGTTACATAAACTTTAATCCTTTGTTATGGAAGTTAACTTATTTCCCCATTACACATCTTCAAGTTATTAAACTTGGTTCCAAAACAAGTTTTTGAAATTCTGCTGAAGCCTACATTGAATATATAGTCAGAAAACCCTAAATTTTCCAATCTAGTAACAACATCTCTCTTCAACATTTATTAAAGACTTTTGGGTTTATGTACATCTCCTTTTAGGATTTACTCTATTCATGTTTTCTGTTGTTATTTTAAGTAACATATATTCTTTCCTATACTGCATGTAGAAAAATTTAATTTTAATTACAAATGTGTAATCATCCCCCTCACTGAATATCTCATTGCGATAGCTTTTCAGTTGATTTTGCTGGCTTTTTCTTTACTCTAACTGTATTTATTAGCACTTCAAGAATATTAAATATGTAGTTTACATTTCCAGAACTAAGTCTGAAAGCCCTTACTTAAAAAAATTTAATAATATTGATAATGGAAGTTATCTTATTATTGTCCTGATTTTAATCAGAATGCTCTAAGTGTCTACAACTAAGTATTTTTGTTTAGGTATGTGTATTTAATTTACCTTTTGAGTAGATGTATATTTAGAATGTCAATGTGTATTCCTCAAGTTCAATGGGGGAAAACTAAGACAGTTTTCCTCTGTCCTATTAATATGGTGAATTACAGCCCTAACTGGTTTGGCTCAGTGGATAGAGCATCGGCCTGCGGACTAAACGGTCCCAGGTTCGATTCCGGTCAAGGGCATGTACCTTGGTTGCGAGCACATCCTCAGTAGGGAGTGTGCAGGAGGCAGCTGGTCGATGTTTCTCTCTCATCGATGTTTCCTTTTTTTAAAAAATATACTTTATTGATTTTTTACAGAGAGGAAGGGAGAGGGATAGAGAGTTAGAAACATCGATGAGAAAGAAACATCGATCAGCTGCCTCCTGCACACCCCCTTCTGGGAATGTGCCCGCAACCAAGGTACATGCCCTTGACCGGAATCGAACCCGGGACTCTTCAGTCCATAGGCCGACGCTCTATCCACTGAGCCAAACCGGTTAGGGCTCTCATCGATGTTTCTAACTATCCCTCTCCCCTCCTCTCTGTAAAAAATCAATATATTTTAAAAAATATGGTGAATTATATGAAGAGACTTGCTGATTTGCACTTGCGATTATTTTATTTAGAACTTTTGCCTCACAATTCATGTGAGGTTTTCTAGAGACTTTCTTTTTATCTTAGGTCTAGGTATCAGTATTATGTTAACCTCTTTTACTGTTTGTTTGTTTTTTAATTGGAAAGAATTAGGTTGGTCCGGAACAAGCTAAATAAATTATCAGCAGCATCAACTGTTCTTTGAATAAACCCAAGTATCTGAAGGTGGTGGGAGTTTTTGTTTGTCTGCTGAGGCACTGATCACTTTTCCCTTAGATCAGGGTGGGCAAACTTTTTGACTCGAGGGCCACAATGGGTTCTTAAACTGGACCGGAGGGCCAGAACAAAAGCATGGATGGAGTGTTTGTGTGAACTAATATAAATTCAAAGTAAACATCATTACATAAAAGGGTACGGTCTTTTTTTTTTTTTTTTTTTTTTAGTTTTATTCATTTCAAAGGGGCCGGATCCGGCCCGCGGGCCGTAGTTTGCCCACGGCTGCCTTAGATTGTCAAATAAAAAAATGACAACAGCTAATACGATAGTCATCTGGTGTGAATAAACCAAAATTATACCTATTTTTTGGTCAGGTCAGCAAAAATTCTATTTTTTGGTTTGCTACTGAATTTAGTTTATGTGTGCCATGAGATGAAAAATGTTGAAAATTGCTGGTGTAAGGTAAAGTCATGATATCTTTTTTTCCTATATGGATACCTAATTGACTAATAACATTTATTTGATTTTCCTTTCCCCATTGAATTGCTTTTTCATAAATTAGGTGACAATATATGTGTCAGTCTAGTTCTGGACTGTTTTGTTCCACTGGTCTATTTGCCTATCCATATGCCAATACCATATTATCTTATTGTTACAGCTTGATATTTGGTAGTTTTAGTCCTCCAGATTTTCTTTCTTCTTCATTATTGCTTTGGCTTGAGAATGTATTTTATTTTTTCTTAATCCTCACCTGAGGCTATTTTTCCCATTGATTTTTTTTTTTTTTTTTAGAGTGGAAGGAAGGAAGGGAGGAGGGTGAGGAAGGGGGGGGGGGTGGAGAAACAATGATATGAGAGAGACACATTGATTGGTTGCCTCCTGCATGTGCCGATTGGTGCCAGGGATTGAACCTGCAAACCAGGAATATGACTTTGACCAGGAATCGAACCCAATACCCCTCGGTTCTCATTCTAACCATTGAGCCACACCAGCCAGAGCTTGATACTGTATCTTTAAAAAAAAAAAATTACATGTTTTTATTGACTATAGAGAGACAGAGAGAGGAAGAGATAGAAACATCAATTGGCTGCCTCCTACTGGCTCCCTACTGGGGATCGAGCCCATAACCCAGGCATGTGCTCTGACCAGGAATCGAACTGGTGACCTCTTGGTGCATGGGACGACACTCAATCCATTGAGCCACTTTGGCTGGGTGATACTGAATTTTACTTTGTATTTCAGTTGAGCATCTTTTTTTTTTTTTTTAAATATATTTTATTGATTTTTTACAGAGAGGAAGGGAAAGGGATAGAGAGTCAGAAACATAGATGAGAGAGAAACATCGATTAGCCACCTCCTGCACACCTCCCACTGAGGATGTGCCCACAACCAAGGTACATGCCCTTGACCGGAATTGAACCTGGGACCCTTCAGTCCGCAAGCCGACGCTCTATCCACTAAGCCAAACCAGTTAGGACCAGTTGAGCATCTTTTGATGTTTACTGGCTATTCATATTTTTCTCTTCTATGTGCTGGCTGTTTAGGACTTCTGGAAGTGAGCTGATTGTCCTTTATGTACTCATTAGTGATAGATCTTTCTGAATTAGGAAATTCATCTCTTATCTGTCATATACTGTCATTTGCATAGTTTCTTCTTAAACGTGCTTATAATTTTTTATGTACTCAAAAGTACCAATTTCTTTTTTTCCTCCTAGGTTTTGAATTCATACTTAGAAAAGCCTTCTCCATGACAAAATGGCATTCTAGTATTGGCAAGACAAGTAACAGAGGACTTCACCTTTTATAACATTATTTATTTTTATGTTTGACATTTTAAAATTCTGTAAATTACCTTAAAAATAATGTCTTTAAAGAAATTTCAATCATTTCCCACTACGAGATACTGACTCAATAATTTATTCTGATTCTTTTATGATTTCATTTGCCATATTTAAGTCTTTAACCGCCGGGAATGCATTTTGGTAAACAGTGTAAAGTAGAGGTCTAACTTTTCCCCCAAACACTCAGTTGCCCAAGGTATTTTTGTATGTTTCCCACACTTATTTATAATATAGCATCATCTCATAACTTGATCACATACTAAATTCTTAAATATGCTTTGGTTTTTATCTTGACTGTCTACTTTCTTCTTTATTAAAAAATAAATATATATTTTTTTATTGATTTCAGGGAGAGGAAGGGAGAGACAGAAACACCAATGAGAGAGAATCATCAACCGCACCCCCTCCCCATGCATTCCTCCTACGGGGACTGAGCCCACAACCCAGAAATGTGCTTGAAGGGGAATCAACCATGACCTCTGGGTTCACAGGTCGATGCCAACCACTGAGCAACATGGGCCGGGCTAAATCTTCCCAGCAAGATCTCTAATGCTCCTGTCTACTATGTTCTACAAATCAATCTATCTCTGTTTTTGTGACACTGCTACACTGTTTTAAAATATGTAGCTTTCTAATATAATTGACTGTCTTATAATGCAAATCTCTCCTAAGTATTGTGCATCTTCAAAATTTCCTTGACTCATTAATTTTCATGTAATTCTTCCAGATAAATTTTGTATTTAATCAGCTTCCTATATCCAATAAAATCCTGAGTCTGATTCAAATTGTGATAAATTCATACCTTAAACTGAGATGAGTTGACATATTATAACCTTTCCATCTAGATCAGTGGTTCTCAACCTTGGCTGCACATTAGAATCACCTGGGACTCTTTTTAAAATCCTGATTTCTGGGCCTCATCCTCCAGAAATTCTGTTTCTTTGTTATGGGGTGGGGCGACAACATTAGTAACAAAGAAACAGAATTTCCGGAGGATGAGGCCCAGAAATCAGAATTTTAAAAAGATTCCCAGGTGATTCTAATGTGCAGCCAAAGTTGAGAACCACTGATCTAGATACATGGTGTGGCTCAGTGGTTGAGCGTCGACCAGTGAACCAGGAGGTCACAGTTCAATTCCTGGCCAGGGCACATTCCCAGGCTGTGGGTTCTATCCCCAATAGGGAAGCGTCCGCCTGCAGACTCAAGGGTCCCAGGTTCGATTCTGGTCTAGGGCATGTACCTTGGTTGTGGCATATACCCAGTAGGGAGCGTGCAGGAGGCATCTGATCGATGTTTCCCTCTCATCAATGTTTCTAACTATCCCTCTCCCTTCCTTTCTGTAAAAAAGCAATAAAATATATTAAAAAAAATTTTTTAAAGATACATGATATGGCAGGCTATTTATGTTCTTCTGTGCCCCTCCCTTATAAAGTTTTCATTTTCAATTTATTAATCTTAAAAGCTCTTTATATATAAAGAGTTCTTTAGCTGTCAAATACGTTGCAAGATTTTTTTTTCAATTTGTTACCAGTCAATTTTTAAATAGTCAAATTAGTTGAAACAACTATATAGCTATACAACAGAAATATACCCAGAAAAAGAAAAAATAACTCTAATACAAAATCAGACATGAATTCGTATGGTTTTCAGCATGAGACTTACAATAATTTTTAAAAAATCATTAAGTTTAGCCGAAACCGGTTTGGCTCAGTGGATAGAGCATCGGCCTGCGGACTGAGGGGTCCCAGGTTCGATTCCGGTCAAGGGCATGTACCTGGGTTGCGGGCACATCCCCAGTGGGGGATGTGCAGGAGGCGGCTGATCGGTGTTTCTCTCTCATCGATGTTTCTCACTCTCTATCTCTCTCCCTTCCTCTCTGTAAAAAATCAATAAAATATATTTAAAAAAAAAATCATTAAGTTTAAGACTGAAAATAATAAATACAACAAATTACTAAAACATTTCACCCAAGCAAAACTTAACTATGGCAAATATTGTAATTGGAAAAGGATACAAAATATACCATTCGGTGGTTAAAATGAAAAGGAAATATCATACACTTCATTCTTTAAAGAACCCAGCCCCTCATTCTAGTTGCTTTTACTTGGTATACAGTTTTACAATTCCTTCTATTCACCTCATCCACTTTCTATACCTAAATGGTTTAGTGTCTTTGAGTAAAAACCATTTAGATTCAAATACATGACTTTGTAGGGTATTACTTTTTATTGACCCATCTTTACCACCTGTCAATTTTTTAAAACATATTTTTTTGGGGGTCTCTTTTTTTTTTTTAATTAAATCTTTATTGTTCAGATTACTACAGTTGTTCCTCTTTTTTCCCCCCATAGCTCCTCTCCACCTGGTTCCCACCCCCCCTCCGCCCTGACCCCCCCCCCGCCACTGTCCTCATCCATAGGTGCACAATTTTTGTCCAGTCTATTCCCGCATCCCCCAAACACCTTCCCCCCACCCCAAGAATAGTCAGTCCACTCCCTTTCAATGCCCCCGATTCTATTATAATCACCAGTTCATTCTGTTCATCAGATTATTTATTCACTTGATTTTTAGATTCACTTGTTGATAGATGTGTATTTGGTGTTCATAATTTGTATCTTTACCTTTTTCTTCTTCTTCCTCTTCTTAAAGGATACCTTTCAGCACTTCATATAATACTGGTTTGGTGGTGATGAACTCCTTTAGCTTTTTCTTATCCGTGAAGCTCTTTATCTGACCTTCTATTCTGAATGATAGCTTTGCTGGATAAAGTAATCTTGGTTGTAGGTTCTTGCTATTCATCACTTTATTTCTTGCCACTCCCTTCTGGCCTGCATAGTTTCTGTTGAGAAATCAGCTGACAGTCGTATGGGTACTCCCTTGTAGGTAACTGACTTTCTTTCTCTTGCTGCTTTTAAGATTCTCTCTTTGTCTTTTGCTCTTGGCATTTTAATTATGATGTGTCTTAGTGTGGTCCTCTTTGGATTCCTTTTGTTTGGGGTTCTCTGTGCTTCCTGGACTTTTAAGTCTATTTCTTTCACCAGGTAGGGGAAGTTTTCTGTCATTATTTCTTCAAATAGGTTTTCAATATCTTGCTCTCTCTCATCTTCTGGCACCCCTATAACTCGGATGTTGGTACGCTTGAAGCTGTCCCAGAGGCTCCTCACACTATCTTCATATTTTTGGATTCTTTTTTCATTTTGCTTTATCGGTTGGGTGTTTTTTGCGTCTTCATATTTCAAATCTTTGACTTGATTCTTGAAATCCTCTAGTCTGCTGTTGGAACTCTGCATAATATCCTTTATTTCAGTCAGTGTATGCTTAATTTCTAGTTGGTCCTTTATCATAACCTTGAGGGTCTCACTAGATTTCTTGAGGGTCTCACTACATTTATTGGTGGTTTCTACAAAGTTCTTGAAAAACCTTAAAAGTGTGGTTTTAAACTCTATATCCAGTCATTTGCTTTCCTCCATTTCTGTCATTTGTGACCTGTTTCTTTGTCTCCGCATTTTTTATGCTTCCCTGTGTTGATGGAGTGGCTTTCTGTGCTAGGTGTCCTATAAGGCCCAGTGGCTCAGCCTCCCCAGTTACCTGAGATGGACAATCTTGGTGCACCCATTTGTGGGCTTTGTGCACAGTCTTGTTGTAGTTAAGCCTTGATTGTTGGAGGTATCACTGGGAGGAATTGACCTCCAGGCCAATTGTCTGTGAGAATCAGCTGTGTCTACGGTGGGAGAACTTCTGTGCTGGAGACACCCTTATGGGGCAAGACTTGCTTCAGTGGGGCTTTGGTGCTCACTGAGTCTGGCCCCTGAGTGTGTCCCTTATGGATCTGAAGAGTTGTAATTGGATGGTCCCACTCTGACCACTGGGTACAGTGGCTCTTGGATCTAAGGAGGTGCTAATTTAGCCTCTGCCTGAGGCTACCCAGCAGGAGCTACGGAGAGATCTGCAGATTCCCCTTCCTTGTTTGGGATCTGGAGGTGCCCAAATGAGGCCCAGCTGTGAAGCAATGCAAGCTGCTGTGGGGCTTTGGGCCTTCTCTTGGAAATTCTGGGTCTGTCTGGCCCAGCTGCAGTTTGTTAGGTAATTTTCAGACTGCAAAGGGCCAGGGCATTCATATGCAAAAGCCTCTGCCACAGCTTGGGGGGTGGCGGGGTCTCAGGGAATCAACAGGGCGGAGCAAGCAGCTATGGCTGATCCTCAGCCCTGCCCTAAGGGGCCCCGCGTCTCATTGTCCCAGTAATCGCTGCAAACACACACACACACACACACACACACACACACACACACACACACACACCCCGCCCCGGCCCTAGAGAAAGCCGCCCTCGACTTCCAAGTTCTGCCTGCTGCCAGACAGTCCAGTCTCTCCCTGTATGAGTCTGGGTCCCGAGAGACTTACCCAGAACTGGAGTTCTGAGCAGTCGGGGGCTTGTGACTCCCTCCCAATTCAAAAAGACAGCTGCATCCTCAGTCTCCAGCCCCTGCCGCGTGCTCCATACCTCTGCACTTCCGCACCTCCTCTGAATCTCAGTGTGCTTTTCTCTTTCCTTCTAGTTGTAGAATTTCCACTCAGCCAGCCTTCCGGTGGTTCTGGATGATGTCCGTTTTGTCTTTATATTGTATTTTTGAATTTGTTGTGGGAGGCAGCAATTTCCAGTGTTTACCTATGCCGCCATCTTGGTTTCTCCAAAACATATTTTAGTGAACTTCCCTTCCCATATACCTCAGCAGCCATTTCCAACTTGTTTAGCTTTCCTACATAAAAATCAGCACTCACCCTTACTATTAGATGATCATATCTCTTTATTCATGACAACCATTCTTTACAAATTTACCTATGTTGATACTTTATGTCCTTAACTCTTTCCATCTGATTTTAAAGGAAGAAGTGGTCTTTCCTGAGTCCAATTTATAACTGATACCTTAATTTATGCAACGGGAAGGAAGGGGCAAGACTCATAAATTAATGTTCTTGCTCATGGATTCTGCTCCACAATTTATTTCTTGCTTTACTGATACATTTATTTAACTTCTTACTGTTTTGGTTTCTGTCAGTCAGCCAATACAGATATTTAATGTCTTCCATTAAAAAAAAATCCCTTCACATTTTACTCTTTGTACATTTCAACACCTGTCTTCCTGCCCATTTTAGGAGCAGTCAGCATGCCTACTTTTTCACCTCCCATTCATTCCACAATCCCACCTCCTAAAGCTTTATGTGAAACTGGACCAAAACAATCAAGGATGGGGGCCATAGCTGGTTTGGTTCAGTACATAGCACGTCCAAAGGGTCCCGGGTTCGATTCCAATCAAGGGCATGTACCTGGGTTGTAGACTCCTCCCTGGAGCAGGCCCTGTCAGGGTTCATGCAGGAGGCAACCAATCGATGTGTTTCTCTCACATCAGTATTTCTCTGTTTTTCCCTCTCTTCCACTCTCTCTCTAAAAATCAATGGAAAAATATCCTCAGGTGAGGGTTAAAAAAAGAGGGGGGGGGTGATGAGGGAATTTTTGGTTCCACGAATACTATAATTTTGTCTATGACTATGCCTATTGATGGAACTTGGGACTACTAGAGGGATCTAATTATGACTTTCTTCTTGGCTCTAAACTGAAAAAAATGCAACTATAAACAGTAAGACCCTTAAATTTTTCACAAATTGGGCATGAGATGACTATCTTATATGTATTAAAATGCTTAGACTCATATTTATGTGTTGATACACTGTTTAAAATAAAAATTCATTCTTATACTTCCATTCAATTAAAAATTGAAGTCCAGGAATTGACTTTCACTCTAGCTATTTCTATAAAAAGCTAATAAAAATTAGTCCTATAATGTCTTTCATAAAAACAATCTACCTCAAGATGAAAAATCTTTCCAAGCAAGAAAGCAAGGTCTTGGAGGAACTAAATACGTACTAGGTATGAGACCTTGACTAAACTACTTAACTTTCTCACCTCACACAAGGTTATACCCTACTTTGAGGATTAAACAAGATAACGTGTAAAAACACAGTTCCAGGTACATGTTAAATACCTTCCTTCACCTTAGCACAGTGCCATACTCCCAACAGACATACAACTATTAAGGGGTAAAAGTGTCCCAGAAAGAAGCACTATTTTTTAAAAACATATTTTTATTGATTTCAGAGAGGGAGAGACAGAGAAACATCAAGGATGAGAGAGAATCATTGATCGCCTGCCTCCCGCACACCCGCTACTGGGGACCGAGCCTGCAACCTGGGCATATGCCCTTGACTGGAATGGAACCAGGGATCCTTCAGTTTGCAGGCTGATGCTCTATCCAATAAGCCAAACCAGCTAGGGCAAGAAGCACTATTAAAACTTTGTGGACTACAGAAAACAAAAAATGTGGCAAAAGCATCATCTGTTCATACTCACTAATAATAATCTTCAAATGAAAAACTTCAATTAGAAGCAAGGTACTAGAAGATATCCAAGTATTTTGAGGGAATCCAATTACTAAATGTACTTTGATGAAATTTCCAATGATTTTTCTCTAAAAGTGTAAATGATTGCATATGACTTAATAAAATGGACAGAGTTAGTACACACACAACGTTGAAGCTTCCCAGTTGAGAAAGACAACTCTAACTCATCCTTCCCTGGGAGTTATGAATCTTAAATATACACTATTTCCTTAGATATACACAATAGTCAATATATCAAAGGGATTTGGAAGGAAGGAAGGTCTCCCCCTCCCCCATAATACTATGAATGAGCAAAATGAATCTTCTCCAAACATTTAGGGGGAAAAACATTTGAAATTTTAGAAGTGGTGTAAAGCAGTTGGCTTTAGTAGAATGCAGCAAGTCGGCTGCTTTCTGAAAAATTATCCTGGGGTGGAGAAAACAGGCAATCTTCCCAATAAAACAACTGCCATAAAACACCAAGCATTTACAAGAATATACACATCTGTTAAATATCAGTTTACACTGTCCCAGCCAACTTACAAAGCAAGAGGAAATATTTAAGGTCTAAGAAATAAATCATACTCTACTTTAGGTCAAATTTTGTATGGGTGTCTACTGGAGAATAGGTGTTTTCCACGCCAATTCAAGGCAAGAACTGAATAATAACTCCACTGTTCACATTCAAATGTGGGGAGGAGAGGAAAAGGGAGACTCCAAGTCCATAAAGTTCTCCACTCTCTAAAAACACTGCAAAAATTGTCCACGTCTAAAGACTCTTACCCTTGAAACTCCTTGGAGAGTGACTTGCAGGCTTTTTGTTGAGATTTTTGAGGGGGAGCGATTTAGGAATGCTGCAAGATTGCAACTTCCAAATACATGAACATAATTTAAATTCTAAAGCTTTTTGTTTTAGGAAAGATCCCTCCCCCTTTCTCCTTTCAAATAGTTTATCAACACTCCCATATTAATAAAACTCCCAATTTAACTCCAAGAATAAACGAAAACCAAAGCTTTAAAAAATAGGTGAATAAGGCACACGACTGTTTCCAGTTAATTCCTCAACTCCCTCTCAATGAGGATGAGAAAAGAGAAATCAAGGAGCACGAAGCAAAAAAAAAAAAAAAAAAATACTTGGGCAGGAGCGAGGAGAGAGGAAAAAGTAGGAAGGGGGTACGGGAGAGGGGCTGGGGGAGGGGAAGCACAGCAAAAAAGTCCAGCTGATGCTGACCATTAATTGGGAAGAGGGTGCAGAAAATATCCCGAAGACACAAGCTAGAAGAGGAGAGGGACGCAACAGAGGAAGTCCACGCGAAGGCCTACCCACGGGGGCGCCGCATAGGAGGGGACGCCAAAACGGGGGCTCCTTTGGAAGAGATGCCCATCAAGGCCCAAGAGCTGGAAAGACAGAGAATGTGGAGATCGGGTGTCTCTACACTGGCAGCCCCGAGACCGCACCAGATGTCTCGGGAGGCCATCCTGCTCCGAGGGTTAAGGGGTTACCGCGGGGGTTCGCAGACGTGGAAGGGGGTGCGGCCCCGCGGGTTGCGGCAGGAGAGGGGAGAGCAGGCCCAGGGCCCGTACCTTGTAGTAAACATCGAACTGGATGTTCTCGGGCAAGGAGCGGATGTCCCGGCGGGAGCGGATGTAGTTGTCCACGACGGCGGAGATGGCGGTGTTGTAGAGAGTCTCTGGGATCCACTCTAGTTCCACGGCCGCCATCTTCCTTCCCTCCTCCTCCGCCGCCTCCGCCTCCTCCTCCCAAAGGCCCCCGCCTCCCTCCGTAGCGAACCCCTCGGCGGCCCCGGACGATTCCGAGGGGCGGCGGCAGCCACGCGGGCACCCGGCAGAAGGGCACGGCCGCCCTGGCTCCTCGGGGGCGAGGTCGGGGGCAGCGGCGGCGGGCGGAGGGCCCGGGGAAGAGCGGGGCAGGGACCTGGGGACGACGGGCCCAGGCCTCACATTCCGGGTTTGAGAGAAACCCGGGTTCCGTCCTAGCGCGGATCCCTGCAGGGGCGGGGCTGCGTGTGCGCCGTCATGACGTCAGCGCGCGCCGACGCGCTGGAGGGCAGGAATGCGGCAGGCGGAAAACTTGGAAAGAGCAGAGCTGCGGTCCTTACCGCGGGGAGCGTCCTTTCCAGGGGCCGCAGTCGGGTGGACGCCGTGCGCTTTTGCACTGGGATGAGTTATTCCAGCTTTTTCACCCGCACGTTCCTAGTCAGTCGGACGCATCCGTCTCCATTCAGCAAAACCTGCCTTAGACTCTGACCCTTTCGTGCCTCAGGTAAAAGTTTGGATCCTCTTCTCACAAAAATGCACAATATGAGTACATTGAAAAGTATGCATTCAGAGCATTCACATGACCCTAGAAACCCTTCCTTAGACTCCGGTCCCTAAGCCAAGGTCAGAACTTTTGGTCCAGGAACTAGGGGGTCAGAATGGAAGGGAGATTTGAATTTCATTGTATTACCATTCGCACTGTTTGAACTCCCCCCGACCCCATTTTTAAATATATTTTGTATTGTTGATAGTATTACAGATATCTCCCATTTCCTCCCTCTTTGCCCCCCTTCTCCCAACCCCTTCCTACCCCCACCCCCCAGGTCTGCACTACCCTGTTGCCCGTGTCCATGGGCTATGCATATAAGTATATGAGTTCTTTGGTTTATCTCTTCTTGTCTCACCAACCCCACATTGAGGTATGCCAGTCTGTTCCATGCCTCCCTGCTTCGTGACTTTAAAAAAAAAAATTTATTTTCTAAACAAATTTTAACAAAAAGAACTCTTGCTTTAGAAGATTTTGGTAGGAAGGTTAGCCTGATTATGGAATTAACAAATAATGGTGCGTGGCCAACTAGCTCAGTTGGTTAGAGCGTCTTCCCCATAGGCCAAGGTTGTGGATTCCATCCGGGGTCAGGGCACTTACAAGAATCAACCAATGAACTCATAAATAAGTGGAACAATAAATTGATGTCTCTCTCTCTCCCTCCCTCTCCTTCCCTTCTCTCTCTCTCTGTCTGTCTCTGAAATCAATTTTTAAAAAATACAAATGCCCAGTTACATTTTAATTTCAGGTAAACAATGACAGTTTTTTTAATATGGCTATGTTACATGCAGAACTTTTATCTCCCCATTCTGAGTCACACTATAGGCTTGAACCCCAAGAACTGGTTGAACAGAGAAACCAGTGGAAACTAGGCCATTTTTATTGTGGACCACCCTCAACTGAGGAAGAAATGTACTTCCTTGTACCCTAGGGAATTAATGAATCCCAGCAGAGCTTGGATATGAACTCAGTAATTATGTAAATACTGGCTTTCATATTTTGGATGGTAGCATAGCATCTGAGTTTTTAGTGGTCAGAGCCAGATCATAAAGAAGCTTAAATGTACTGCTGATAGCCTTGGACTTTATCTTAGAGATGATAGGAATCCTTATAGTATTATAAGAGAAGTAAAAGGATCAGAGTGTTGGAGGTCTAGAATTTTGCATTGCCAGCTGCAGAAGGATATAAGGAAGAGGCCTGCTAAACGGTCATGGCCGCCTATGCATTTTGGTAGACAGAGGTCCTTTGTATCACAAAGTTATCCTTATAGTCCACCAGATCCCCCTTTTTTGTTTTTTTAAATATTTTATTGATTTTTCACAGAGAAGAAAAGAGAGGGATAGAGAGTTAGAAATATCGATGAGAAAGAAACATCGATCAGCTGCCTCCTGCACACCCCCTACTGGGGATGTGCCCGCAACCAAGGTACATGCCCTTGGCCGGAATCGAACCCGGGACCTTTCAGTCCGCAGGCCGACGCTCTATCCACTGAGCCAAACCAGTTAGGGCAACCAGATCCCCTTTTAAGCCTTCACTACTGGTAGCCTCAAATTTAGCAGGAGGCCTGGCACCATAAGAGCTATATAAGACATGAACTGGGACCAGAAAGAATTCTGAGAATCCTAAGAGGTGATACACATTGTGACCATTTTTATATTGCATTTTCCCCCCTCATCAAGGTGTACCTTCCTCTCGAATCTGGTTGAATTGTGTCTACTTCAACAAATAGAGTATAGGAGAAGTGATGCTAGGTCAGAAAAGGACATGTAGAGTCCACCGTGTTCTCTGGAATACTCACTCTTGGATTCCTGAGCCACCATGTAAAAATTACCCTGAGACCATCATGCTCTCAGAAAGCCCAAGCCACATGAAGAGACTACTAATATACTAATATACTACTATACATACTAATATACTACTAATATATATAAGCACTCTGGTCAACAGTCTCACCTCAGGTACCAATTGTTTCAGTGAAGAGACCTCCAATGATTCCAACTCCAAGATGTTGGCAGATGAGGGACCAAGTGTATCATGAAGCTGAGACAAGCATCCATGCTCTGCTCTGTCTGAATTCCTGACCCACAGGGCCATAATAAAATGGTAGTTCATTTATTAAGGTTGGGGTGGTTTGTTATGCCATAATAGATCACCAGAACACCCCATTCCAATCCCCTAAAGTTTTCAGGAACCCATCATTTTAGAATGCATTTTGAACCTATTTCTTCTTTGGGCTACGTAATACTAAGCATATGAATCTGTTCATGAAAATGATACAATTCATAACCTGTAGTGGACAGTTTTCTTTTTTCTTTTTCTTTTTTTATTGTTTTATTGCTTAAAGTATTACAAAGGGTATTACATATGTGTCCTTTTTTTTCCCCGCCCTTGACAATCCCCTGGACAGTTTTCTTAACTTTCTGCTACACTATTCATAAGAGTGAACTGCCTAAACATAGAATATCAAAATGGAGACAATGATTTTTGTCCTAAATTTGAAGAGTCTTTTTCAGAGGCCTCCAAGTCAAAATCCACATATTCAACACCCAACCACAGACCAACAATCAATCAGATGGACCTCATAAACAGAGTCGTTAAAGCACGCCTATCGCACCATACACCGTATAGACAAAATGACTGTTCTGTAACTTTAAGCCATTAAAGAACAGAGCAGGGCTTTGCCAACAAGTTCTTGTCACTTGGAGAAACAATGCACATAGAAAATCTGGCTCAATTCTCATCTCTTAGTACCATTACCCATATTTGCAGAAAACTTAAGAGTTTCCTGAGTATGTTCATAGTTACTATCCATCTTGTCTTGGCCCCTTTAAATTCACCCTGATGGCTACACGTGGCATTCTGTCTCCAAATTTAATCCAGACTGCTATCTATCTACTGGTATGTTCCCCCTCTTCTTGATCTCTACTGTTTTCATAAACATACATAACACCCCCATGTGGTCCTAAGAAGCAATAGTTAATATACCCTTTCATTTGCCAGTCTTTTTGCAAATGCCAACTTCATTTATAGATGTTTCTTCACAAGTTCAAATAGACATGTACTAGTATAAGGATGTCTATCTTACCACTATACATCTTGTTTATGTTTTAAGATACTAGTTTTAAAATATGGATAGTAACCCTTCCCCCCAGTGAGGCAGCAGATAGAATAGTTCTATACCCATTTGTTTTAAGTTAGAGAACACAGAAGAGGGAAACAAGGAGCCTTTTCTTTGCTTTTGCTTTTCAAAAGTCTAGGCCCTGAAGGGAAACGGAAAGAACACTTATGCAAAGACAATACGGTAGATTTGATAAATAGAGCTTCCCCATCCCTTACACCAGCCAGTTTCCCTAGAAAGGAGGAAGAAGGGGGAAAGCCCAAAGTAGAAAGTATAGGAATGTAATTATAGAGGAAGTACCTTATACCCTGCTCCTCACTACCACCATCCTTCACCCTCTGCATGGGTCCTAGAGTAGGAATGAAAAAAATATATATATTTGGGAGCATCTGAGTGCAGAGGGTTTACTTTCATAAGTAGAGTCCAGAAAGGCAGTACGAATGAACGGTGGGAACAGCTGCCTGATAGGCCCACGCAGATGGGTCTTTGATAACATCACAGGCCCCCCAGCATGATATGGGAATAATAGAATGACTGTCTTTAATTACCTGGGGGAAACCAGCATCTATGAAGGGCTTTGAGTTGCTCAGAACAACAGAATCATTTCTGTGTGCCTAAGAGCCTTAATCAACCTCCCAGAAATGGCTGCTGACAGCCTGTCACAGGGACTGATAGTTCCAATGTATCAGAGAGTACCTTCAAGGATGGAGACAAAAATCTGTCAAGAACATCTTAAGATTCAAAAGGAGAAAAGTATACCAATGATAAGCATGGACCAGTTTTGGTCTGTGGACCACGTGACTCAAGATTCAAATTCCAGGAATAGAGAGTCTGATTGGTGAGGTTGAACCAGGAAAGACAAGGCAATATAATTGACTATTCACCAAGATTATTACATACAATAGGAAAGGGGTTGTTACCTAAGAGTTGCGGGGGGGGGGGGGGGGGTGGAATCAAGTGGTGTTACCAAAAGATGAGGTCAGGGATGTCTGGCAAGCAAAAAGTACAGATGTCTCCCAAAGCTGAAGTCACCAAGTGTATTTACTGGGTCAAAGACACAATACTTTAAAAAAGTATTTACTAAGGCATAACTTATACACAATAGAAGTCATACATGTTAAGCATACAGGTTGATAACTTTTGACAAATATACACATTTATATTACTTACCATCCCAATCAAGGTGTACATTACCCATTTCTCCAGAAGTTCCATGGTGTCCCTATGTAGTCAAATCTCCACAACTGCCCCATCTCAGGCAACTGATGTAATTTCTAGTATTATTATTTTTGTCTGTTTTAGAATTTTATTTAAATGGAATAATCTAATATTTTTAATATTTTATTTTTTACTAGCTTCTTAGCTATTATTTTTTCAGTGTTTTCGCTAAGGCTAATAATATCTATTCTTAACTTATCAGAGTCTACTTAGAGTCAATACTGTATCTCTTCCCACTTCCCACTTTCTATTTAACACTTATCCTTACTTATCTGACACTTGCTGCTTCACAATGAAATAAATTTCTAGCAAATAAAAATTTACAAATAAATTTCAGAAAGGAAGGGAAAGGGAGAGAGTTCAGAACACTGGTTATAAAGATGCTCAAGGAACTTAGTGAGAACTTCAACAAAGAGCTAGTAAGCATAAAAAGACATAAAAACCATAAAAAAAAGAACCAGTCAGAAATGAAGACCAATAACTAAAATTAAAAATGCACTAGAACCCTAGCTGGTTTGGCTCAGTGGATAGAACTTTGGCCTGAAGGCTGAAGGATCCTGGGTTCAATTCTATTCAAGGGCACATGCCAGGGTTGCGGGCTTGATCCCTAGTAGGAGGCATGCGGGAAGCAGCTGATCAATGATTCTCTCTCATCATTGATGCTTCTATCTCTCTCCCTCTCCCTTCCTCTCTGAAATCAATAAAAATATAATAACTAGAAGCAATTAACAGGAGATTAGATGAAACAGAGGATTAAATTGGTGATTTGGAAGGCAAGGTAGCAGAAAACACCCAAACAAAACAGAAAAAAAAAGAAAAAAAGAAAGGATTAAAGAAATGAAGATAGTGTAAGGGACCTCTGGGACAACATTGAGCATAACAACATTTGCATCATTGGGATAACTGGAAGAAGAGAGAGAACAAGGGATTGAGAACCTATTTAAATAAATAATGACTGAAAAGTTCCCTAACCTGGCAAAGAAAATAGAAACTATTGGAAAAGAGAAGCTCTCTTCCTCTACTGTGACTCACATCTAACAAATAGAATATGGTGGGAATGATGCTATGTTACTTCCAAGGACATAACTTTCATTTGACACTCTCCTTGAATCATTCATTCTGGGGGAAGCCAGCCACCATGTTGTAAGGATACTCAAGCTACCCTGTAGAAAGGACACCAAAGAGAGGCATCAACTCCTCCCAGAATATTCCAAACCAATTCTGTACTGAATTTTTACTTTTATTTTTTTAAAATATTATTGATTATTTTTACAGAGAGGAAGGGAGAGGGATAGAGAGTTAGAAACATCGATGAGAGAGAAACATTAATCAGCTGCCTCCTGCACACCTCCTACTGGGGATGTGCCCACAACCAAGGTACATGCCCTTGACCGGAATCGAACCTGGGACCTTTCAGTCCCCAAACCGACGCTCTATCCACTGAGTCAAACCGGTTAGGGCTACTTTTATTTTTTTATTCAGTCTTCATAGAGACTGTCAAAAATTGCCAATGCCAACTATATGTCAAGTCATCGTGATGGGGTATTGGGAAAAGTTTTCAGTTAGCAATAATCGCATGTTGAATAAACCTCATTGGCTATGATACTACCACTGTACAAAAAAACACTAAGTACTTAAGTGTAAAAACTATATAGCCCTCCATTCTTCCCTCATCACACTCCACAGAAGTAATTATTGTTAAGCAGAGTAAATATACTTCTGTACATTTATATAAGCAACTGAAACTCTTGTTGTTGGTGGGAATATAAATTGGCCTAATCATTTTGGGAAATTGTTTGGCAGCATCTACAAAAACAATATACACATAGAAACACAATAGTGTTACTCCTAGATATATATATCCAACAAAATAAAGACATACGTGAACTAAAAAACATGTAAATGAAACATTCACAGATCTTTATTCATAATAACCCCAAACTAGAAACAACCCAATTGTAGAATGGATAAATTTTGTATATTTAATAAAAATGCCAGATAGCAACATAAATGAACAAACTGTAGCAACATTCAATGTGAATATATCTCACAAAAATCATGACCAAAGAAGCCAGACAGGATAGAAAATATACTGAATGATTACATTTATTTGAAGTTCAAGACAGGCAACACTAACTTATAGAGATAGAAATCAGAAAGTGGTTACCTCTGGAGAGAACTAGGAGAATACATTAGGGGGCTCTGGGCTGTTAATGGGTGTAAGGACTTTGTGATAATTTATTAAGTTGAACAATAATGCAGTAAAATGATATTGATCTCATTATTTTTCTTTTTAAAAAATATATTTTTATTGATTTCAGAGAGGAGGAGAGAGGAAAAAAGAGATAGAAACATCAGTGATGAGAATCATTGATCATCTGCCTCCTGCATGTTAACTACTGGGGACTGAGCTCGCAACCTGGGCATGTGCCCTAACCTAGAATTGAACCATGACTTCCTGGTTCATAGGTCGATGCTCAACCACTGAGCCACACCGGCCAGACCTCGATCTCATTATTTTTAATGGCTCCAGAGTCTTCCATTAGAGAGATGTTTACCATTTTATGTAAATGTTTCCCTTTGGTTTAGATACTTACGTTGAACTTAGGTATTTATTCCCATTATATTGCTGTAATGAACAACCTTGTACATATATCTTTTTCTATTTGTATGAATACATCTGTAAGGTACGTTTCTAATAGAGCTACTAGATGCTTTAAAAGGAATACACAGCTGTAACCGGTTTGGCTCAGTGGATAGAGCGTCGGCCTGCGGACTGAAAGGTCCCAGGTTCGATTCCGGTCAAGGGCATGTACCTTGGTTGCGGGCACATCCCCACTAGGAGGTGTGCAGGAGGCACCTGATTCATGTTTCTCTCTCATCGATGTTTCTAACTCTCTATCTCTCTCCCTTCCTCTCTGTAAAAAATCAATAAAATATATTTAAAAAAAAAAAAAAAAAAAGAATACACATTGTAAAGGTTGATGGGCATTGTCATATAACCATGCCAAAAACCTGTACAATTTGCATTTTCACCGACAAGATGTGATTGCTTAATTTCCATAACGTGGAAATTCATTGGGTGTAATTGATCTTTTATATTGCTGCCTCTCTAGTAGGTATAAACTTTTTCTTACTGCTGAATTTATCTGTACTTTTAAATTATTAGTGAAGTTGAAAAGCTTTTCATGTTATTAGCTATTTGTTTATTATGTTTTATGAGCTGCCTATTTATATTTTTGTCCCCTCCAACCCAGGGAATGACTTACTTCTAATAATATATATTAAGAATATCAACCCTTTATCAAGTGATGCAAATATATTTTTTCTGATTTGTCATTTGTATTTATGGTGATTTTTATTTAGCCTATGAGTAAGTAGCTTAAATTTTTATGTGTTCAGTTTGTGTTTTTAATGTTTTCTAGTATCTCATCAGACTTGCAGTCCTGTAGGAAAATTTTCCAGAATTTGTTCTGTGCTGATCATTTTGTATCATTTTTTTTCCTGGAACACAGTGTACCCTTTGGATGTTCCAGGGGAGGAGATCAAGGTAATGTCAGACTAGTCCTGCCCACACATCCTGGGCCAGCCTCCCAGACACTGGCCTAAAGCAACTAAGACAAGTAGTCTAGCTCCTCAAGGTCTCTATGAATGCTTCTTTCATACTGGTCTCTAAAGCTTTGAAATGGGTCAAAGCAGAACATTCACTTTTTATCCAACAGCCACATTATATACTACATGAAATCTCACACCTTATTTCCTGCTCAATTAAATTTTCAAATCTTGTTTATTGGATGACACCACCCAAATAATACTATGCCAGCTATTTTTTAAAATCATAACATTTGAAATTTAATAGAATGGTCTCTTTCCCTTATATTTGAAGAGAAATTGATATTTATTTCCAAAATAGATCTCCCCCTTCTTACTCCCAAAGAATTAAAATCCCCAAATTTCTCCTTTCCCAATTCTTACTGAGGGCTCTAACTGGAGAGGTGCCAGCTTATTGTCAGGGTTCTTTCTTTGACAATTGCAGCTCTATTCATCTTCCACTAGGCCCACTGTGGACTTGCCAGCTCCTCCCAGAATATTCCAAACCAATTCTGTACTTTTCCTGAATTTTTACTTTTATTTTTTTATTCAGTCTCTATTGAGACTGTCAAAAATTGCCAATGCTGACTATATGTCAAGTCGTCATGATGGGGTATTGGGAAAAGTTTTCAGTTAGCAATAATCACATGTTGAATAAACCTCATTGACTGTGATACTACCACTGTACAAAGTTTTTTTCCTGAGTTTTAGGACACAAAAATGTTTCACCATAAGTCCCTACTCCACAAAACTTTATTTCCTAAAAAATAGTGATTTTCAATAATCTAAAGCAATCTAAATCCACAGGTTAGGTACCAACATAGCAGAATTTGAGCATTGTTGGGGTCAGTGAAGAGAGTTCAAGAAAGAGCTTGTTTTAGATTTACTGTAAGTCTTATCAGTCCATTCCGTATACTCAGAGCACACCACCTGTTGAGTTAAAACTCAATTGGGAGGCCCTAGCTGGGTAGCTCAGTTGGTTAGAGCATTGTCCCCATATGCCAAGGTTGTGGGTTCAATTGCCAGGGTACATATATACAAGAATCAACCAATGAATGCATGAATAAGTGGAACAACAAATCAATGTTTCTCTCTCCCAAGTTAATAAATAAATTTTTTAAAAAACTACCCTGACCAGCTTGGCTCAGTGGATAGAGCGTCATGACGCCTGCGGATTGAAGGGTCCCAGGTTTGATTCCAGCCAAGGGCACATGCCTGGGTTGCAGGCTTGATCCCCAGTGGGGGGCATGCAGGAGGCAGCCAATCAATGATTCTCTTTCATCATTGATGTTTCTATCTCTCTCTCCTCCCTTCTTCTCTGAAATCAATAAAGAAATATATTTTTAAAAAAACAAAAACAAAAACCTCAATTGGTAAGGGTGGTGTGGCTCCAGTGGTTGAACATTGACCCATGAACTAAAAGGTCACAGTTCGATTCCCTGTGTGGGAGGCAGCCAATTGACGATTCTTTCATCATTGATATTTCTATCTCTCTCTCCCTCTCCATTCCTCTCTCTGAAATCAATAAAAACATTTTTTTTTTAAAAAAAAGAAACTCAATTGGGATAAGGTCCACAATAAGAAGTTGTGACATTAACTTCCCAGGGCCTGAGAGGAAAAATTTACCTTGCATATAAACTTCCACTTTGCAGACAATAGCATCTGAATTACTTTTCTCTCTTTGCAAAAAGAAAAAGAAAAACAAAATTTGTCATGGCTATTCCAGACAAGTAAGCTCCCCACAACCCTCGTTCATTATCCAACCTCTTTCATGGCGAGCAGTAGCAGCTCATCTCCCACTACAGAAACCAAAGAGGCAAATCTTTCCTTCGTCTTTCCCCTTCTCAGCAGCCAGAACACAAGGCCAAACAAGTGCTCCTACTCAGAAATTTCAGTGAATGATGAAAAGATGAAGTGATGGTCAATTCATTCACAAGAGGTGCTGCAGTGGCATTGTCTTTAATGGAGAGAGAGAGAGAGATTTGAGATTTTGAGAGATTTGTTGTTCCACTTGTTTTTTTTTTTAATATATTTTATTGATTTTTTTACAGAGAGGAAGGGAGAGAGATAGAGAGTTAGAAACATCGATGAGAGAGAAACATCGATCAGCTGCCTCCTGCACGTCTCCTACTGCGGGATATGCCCGCAACCCAGGTACATGCCCTTGACCGGAATCGAACCCGGGACCCCTCAGTCCACAGGCCGACGCTCTATCCACTGAGCCAAACTGGTTTCGGCTCTTCCACTTGTTTATGCATTCATTGGTTGCTTCTTGTGTGTGCCCTGGCAGGAGATGAACCAACAACCTGGGTGTATTGGGACGATGCTCTGACCAATTGTGCAACCCAGCCAAGGCCTTTCACCAATTTCCTGTACTTTGGCTTTTTCAAGGGAGATCCAGCTACTTCTAAGATTACTACTTGACTTCTCCTTCGCTAAATCTTTTGGGGTCCCCGCCATCCTCCCTGAAATAGTAACAATTGATAGGCGCCTATTTTCTAATACTATTATGTATGAGTAAAATTTTCTCATATGTCCCTTTCACTTAGAAGAGCACAGCCTTTCTTTCTGAAGAGCCCCTCTCCTCCCTCACGTCCGGATAACCCCTAGTCTGCCCTCTGCCAATTCCTTATAAAATCTACTGAATAGACATTATGGATCTCTGAAATCCACAAATATAAAGGCTTATCTAATGATCACTCAGGATTCCTATTCTTTAAGGGGAAAGTAGTGATGGTGTATTGCATTAAATTCCTTTGGATTTAAAAATAGAAAATGCTACATGATAAGAGACAAAAGAGAAATTAGATGTTGAAGTAGCTTACAAATCTTGGAAAAAATAGTTATCTTTTCTCCTCATTTTGACCATTTTTAAGCATGCAACTCAGCAGCACTAATTATAATCACTATATTGTGCAACCATCACCACTATTTCCAAAACTTTTCATAATCCCAAACTGAAAATCTATACTCATTAAGCAATAGCTCCCCATTCTCTCACCCTCCCAACCCCTGGCAACCTCTATTCTACTTTCGGTTTCTATAAATATGACTATTCTAGGTACTTCATATAAGTGGAATCATACACATACAATATTTTTTCCTTTAGTGTCTGACTTATTTCACTTGGCATGTTTTCAAGGTTCATGTATGTTGTTACATGTATCAGAACTTCATTTCTTTTTAAAATATGCTTAAAAATATTTTTTTAAGATATAAGGGAGACGATGCTGAAGTAATATCCATTCAGGGAGTTCATTGTTTGCATAAAATCACGGGTGATGAGATCAGTCACTCCATTTTAAGTCCTTTTAAATGAAATGCTGTCCTTTTACAGATAAAAAAGGCAGGTTTGGAATGGAAGCAAGGCCATGTTGCAAACATTGGGGCTCTTTTAATTTAGGATTGTAACACTGCTCTGATTAAACAATTTAACTATAAAAACGAAAAGATATGCATATAAGCATAACCAATGGACACAAGACACTGGGTGGAGGAGGCCGGGGAAAGGTCAAGGGGAAAAAAAAAGGAGACATATGTACTACTCTTTGTAATACTTTAAGCAATAAAACAAAATTTAAATAAATAAATAAGTAAAGTTACCACCAAAAAAAGAAGAAAAAAAAGACTTCATTGTAAAAACCCAAATCTAACTTAAATTGGTTATTAAATAAATTTTGAAAAAATAAAAAAAATAAAAATAAAAACAAAAAGATAGAAGGGAGAGAGAGAGAAAAACATCGATGTGAGAGAGAAACATTGATTGGTTGCCTCCCGTACACACCCCCACCACGTACTGAACCCTCAACCTGGGCATGTGTCCTAACCATAAATCAAACCAGCAACCTTTTTGTGTATGCGACAATGTTCAACCAACTGAGCCACACCATCCAGGGCAGAACTTAATTCCTTTTTGAATAATATTCTATTGCACACACATATTGAATAAACAAATCATATATATACACACATACCTGGTATATCACATTTGTTTATTCATTCACCTTTAGATGAACGCTTGGGGTGCTTCGAGTTTGGGCTATAATGAAGGATGCTGCTGAGTACAAATATCTGTTTAAGTTCCTGTTTTCAATTTTTGTGGGTATATACCCAGAAGTGGACTTGCTGGATCATATGGTAATTATATGTTTAATATTTTTGAGGAAAATATTAATACTGTTTTCCATAAAGTCATTTTTAAGTAACATTTATTTTTCACTGATTCCTTATGTGATCTAAAAAATAGTTTTTAAATGTGATCATATTGGAAAATTTAGAATGGATAAAATAAACTTACTTTTTTCCCATTTTTGCAAAAAGAAAATTGGGATTTTGTTAGGAATCACACTGAATCAGTAGAACACTTTGAGTAGTGCTGATATCTTACATGGGATGACTTTCCATTTATTTAGGTCTCTAATTTCATCCAGCAATGTTTTATAGTTTCAATATACAAGTCATGCATCTCCTTGGTTAAATGTATTCCCAAGTAATTTATTCTTTCTGTTGCTATTATAAATGAAATTCTTTTCTTTTTTTTTTAGCTTTTAATTAAGAGTGTATATATACAAGCAATTTTTATTGAGGTATAATTGATATATAACATTAGTTTCAGATATACAGCATAATGATTTGGTATTTGTATACATTGATCCCCACAATAAATCCCTATACTAGTACATAGTTACAATTTTTTTCTTATGATGAGGACTTTTAAGATTTATTCTTTTACTTTCAACAATAAAGATAAATTTTAAAAAGATTTACTCTTGCCCAGCCAGAGTTAGTGGTTGAGCATCAACCTTTGAACCAGGAGGACACGGTTTGATTCCAGACAGGGCACATTCCCCCAGTTGTGGGCTTGATCCCTGGTTGAGGGTGTGCAGGAGGCAGCAAATCAATGATTCTCATCATTGATGTTTCTATCTCTCTCTCCCTCTGAAATCAATAAAAATATAGTTTTAAAAAATATTTACTCTCTTAGCAACTTTTAAATATGAACACAGTATTATTAACTATAATCACATGCTGTATATACATCCCCATGACTAAATTGGAATTGTTTTTTTAAATTTCCTTTTTATATTTGTTCATAGCTAGGGTCTGGAAATACAACTGATTTTTGCATGTTTATTTTGTATCCTGAAATTCTACATATAAGATTATACCATCTGCAAATAGAGAAAGTTTTACTTCTTCCTTTCCAATTTCGGTACCTTTTATTTCTTGTCTAACTGCTCTACCTAGATTGGAAAGAATAGATACTAGAACAGCCCAGGCACTTCACAGAACTTCTCTTTAGGATGTTTTCATAAGGTATCTTCATTCTAAATTGTTGCTACATGTCTCCATTCAAGATTGCAATTCTTGGGGAATAGAATCTGTACATGCCCATGACCACTGGTGGCCTACTTTCTGTGGGTGAGGTGTTAGGATTGGCCTATCATTGACATATGCCTTTTCTCTGCCTAGAGGATGAGTCTGCTACCTGAAGAAAGTGATGGCACAGATGCCAAGCCGGTAAAAGCAATAAGTACTTCAGTACTGGAGGATCCACAAACAGACCTCCCATCTAGTCTGCATAAGGTTGATTTGTGTGTCTGTTTTCTTGCTGATTCGCTAGAGGTAACTTGGTACTTTTCTGTCCATTCAGGGTAGGTGAGGATTTCTGTGAGGCAATAAGCAAATTCTCTGTTTTGGATCAAGGCATTAGAACTAATGCCCAAGAGAGAAGCGGAAGCTCAGGTACTCCTAACCAAACAAAACCTGCCTGCTCGCCTCAGAAAAATCAGGATCATCAAGTCTATCCTATTCTAAGACCTGGAACCCAGATGACACTAGAGTTTCACTGTGGAGTTTCACAGAAATCTCTCTTACATCCTCACAATATGTAATATCTTTGTTTTCTACTAACAAGTGTCCTCAAAGGGCCTGGTTTCTTCAGAAAGGGAATACCCTCTCTGAAACTGGATGTCAACTTTATAACTTTGCATCATTCCCTAATTAGGCAAGAGCGAATCTTGCAACATAATTTTCTACATTCTATTGTGAAATGCCCCCTGGTGGACAGAACTAGTATGATTTCCATTATAATAACGAGTTATATAAGAAAATCACTGAGGATAATAGAGTGAGCCCAAACCTCCACTTGGTTCCACTCACCATACAAAACAGCTAAAATGGCCATTAATGACTCCAAAGTAATTTTTTCTCTTTTCTCTTGTCTTTTCTGCTTCCCTCCAAATTAATCACAATACAGTTATTAAGAGGAAAATATTTGTTGTTCCAATTTATGTTATCATACTGTGCAAGTTATTAGCTATTATGATAGTAAGATATTTTGGGAACGTATACAGAATAAAGGTTCAGGTGCAAGGTAATGATGGGAAGTTAATAATTAGCATGCCCACCCACCAACATCATAGAATACTCATATCCAACAGGAAAATCACTAAATTAAAAATGCTTCATATGATATGAGAATTCAGTAGGTGCCTTCGTATTCACAAAAAGTATAAAACTTGACTGTTTCTCAACATCCATAAGAGTAGCAATGAAAATATCTGAAAATCTTTTAAACAAAGGTAAGAAGCATTCCTTGACCTCAAGTCTTTCTTAAAAAAAAATATTTTTATTGATTTCAGAGAGGAAGGGAGAGGGGGAGAGAGGGAGAGAGATAGAAATATCAATGATGAAAGAGAATCATTGATTGGCTGCCTACTGGGATTGAGCCCGCAACCAGGGCATGTGCCCTTGACTGGAATCAAACCTGGGACCCTTCAGTCTGCAGGCCAAAGCTCTATCCTCTGAGCAAAACCAGGGTGACCTCAAATCTTTTAAACAAAGGTTAAGAAGCATTCCTTAACCTCAGACATAGAACACTTATAGACAAGACCCTTGAAATCTTCTCTTGAGAAATGTCAGAGTAAAACTGAAATCTAATTTTTGGTTTTAGAAGGAAAATTTACCTGAAACTTATGCAAGTATTTGAAACTCCATATTATCTGCAACTCCACCTTTACTGAGTCACATGACAGCCCTTTATAGCCCATTTCTCTTTCTTCCCTCCTATTGCTCTCTCATAGATTTAGGGAAATTTCTCCCTCTCTGCCAAACAGAAACTTCACATTTGAATTCAGGCAGCGGTTCTCAACCTGTGGGTCGCGAACAATGAAAATACATCCTGCATATCAGATATTTACATTATGATTCATAACAGTAGCAACATTACAGTTATGAAGTAGCAACGAAAATAATTTTATGGTTGGGGGTCACCACAACATGAGGAACTGTATTAAAGGGTCGTGGCATTAGGAAGGTTGAGAACCACTGATAGAGGAAGCAGCACAAACACTCGTTACAAGTTATCCTATCTAATAAAAGAGAAACATGGTAATCGGCGTACAACCGCTACCTTTCCCATTGGCTAATCAGGGCGATATGCAAATTAACTGTCAGCCAAGATGGCGGCCGGCAGCCAGGCAGCTTAAAACTAACATGAGGCTTGCTTGCTTCAGTGACGGAGGAAACCAACGTTCCCCGCCTGCCTTACAGGCCTCTGAGCCTGCAGTTTGAAACATTTTAACAAATATAGAAGCTAAAAAAAACCCCAGAAACCAGCTTTCAGCAAGCTGGGATCTCAGAGCTGGAGTCAGAGCTGGAGTTATACATTGTTTCCAACCGAAACAAACCAGATACCTACTTTCAGCAGCGGAGGCCTAAGAGCTGGAGCCTCAGAGCTAAAGCTGGCCCAGAATTAAAAAAAAGAAAAAAGAAAAAAAGGAGCGGTTGGGAGCTTCCATCACCCGCCAGCCTGAAAACAGCCCTCAGCCCCTTACCCAGACTGGCCAGGCACCCCAGTGGAGACCCCCACCCTGAAGGGTGTGTGACCAGCTGCAAACAGCCATCATCCCCTCACCCAGGCTGGCCAGGCACCCCAGTGGGGACCCCCACCCTGATCCAGTACACCCTTCAGGGCAAACCAGCCAGCCCCACCCATGCACCAGGCATCTATCCTATATAGTAAAAGGGTAATATGCCTCCCAGCACCAGGATCAGCGAGCCGTGAGGCCTCCCGGCACTGGGATCAGCGTGACAGGGGGCAGTGCCCAAACCCCCTGATCGCCCTGCAGCTCTGTGTGTGACAGGGGGCGGGGCCACAACCTCCCTATCCGCCCTGCTCTGTTTGTGACAGGGGAAGGCGCCCCAACCCCCTGATCAGCCCTGCTCTGTGCCTGATAGGGGGGAGCTCCCCAACCTCTGATCGCCCTGCGGCTCTGTGTGTGACAGGGTGCGGCGCCCCAACCCGCCCCCCCCACCACGGGCCCTGCTCTGTGTGTGACAGGGTAGAGCCATAACCTCCCCATCAGCCCTGCCCTGAGTGTGACAATGGCACGTCCCAACCCCCTGATCGGCCCTGCTCTGTGTGTGACAGGGGGCGGCACCCCAACTCCCCTATCGGCCCTACTCTCTGAGTGACGGGGGGAGCTCCTCAACCCCCTGATGGGCCCTGCTCTGTGCGTGACAGGGTAAGGAGCCCCAACCCCCCCGATGGGCCCTGCTCTGTGTGTGACAGGGGGCAGCGCCCCAATCCCCGGATTGGCCCTGCTCTGTGCGTGACAGGGGGTGGCGCCGCAACCTCCCCATCGACCCTGCCTTGAGTGTGACAGGGGGCGGTGCCCCAACCCCCCAATCGGCCCTACCCTGAGCATGACTGGAGGTGGCATCACAACCTCCCGATCCGCCCTGCTCTGTGCATGACAGGGGGCGGCGCCCCAACACCCCAATCGGCCCTGCTCTGAGCCCGACCAGGGGCTGCACCTAGGGATTGGGCCTGCCCTCTGCCACCCGGAAGCAGGCCTAAGCCAGCAGGGCGTTATCTCCCGAGGGGTCCCAGACTGCGAGAGGGCACAGGCCAGGCTGAGGGATCCCCTCTTCCCCCCGAGTGCACAAATTTTTGTGCACCGGGCCTCTAGTGTTATCCATAATGTGCACAGCCTCCTTCATTCACACAGCCTTTTAGATCCCCTGAAATATGCTGGAGCTGCTGGTGGTTATCCAGTTCTCTAAAAGATACTCAAATTCCCAGCTTGTTTTCACTAATCCCAACTGAAAGCACAGCCTTAGGCAGCTTCAATATTGTCAATAGGTGGTTATTGTTTGAAAATGCACTGGGAATAAGGCTTTTCCCCCTGCTGCTGAGCTGAATTCTGAGTCAAATCAAAGAGATAGCCACCACTTCCTAAGAATAGAGTTTTTCCAGAACTATAGGTTTGGACAAAATGTTGACTGTGCTCTGAGGATGTTGCTTTTAACTGAGCTCCACAAGAGGTCAGTCCTTCCCATTGGCCATGAGACTGCTAGCTTTTTGTGACTACCACGAAACTGAGCTGGGTGGAGTGGGAGGGTGGGTGGGAATAGAATCTCATCAAGTTGAAATATCACAGATCCCACTTTCTCACCAAAGTTCAGTGGTTGCTCTTGGATAGATTTTCAATTTGTTCTGTGGCTTTGGTTAATTTCCAAAGGTCCAAAATGGTTGATTTTCATTGTTTTGCCAGTATTTTCATGTTTTTGTGGGAAGGCAAGGTCACTGCGGTCCTCACTCTGCCATTCTGGAAGTTGATCTCTAGGCAAGCACACTCCTTCGGAAACACGGTTCTTCTCACATATCCTGCGTCTCTGCAGCAGTGTATTTAAAGTTTGTCCTGCTTCTGTCAAACTCAGGTCAGACTGTGAGTCTTCATCACACTGTGATTTAAACTTATTCTGATGTGGAATGTCCCAGTTATCTTAAGGTGTATGAGTCTCTTAAATGAATGTTCCAGAGGTCACTGGAACATAATTCATCAAGAGCATCCCATTAGCTTGCTGTGCAATACAAAACTGCTTACTGATAGCAGCACCCTGGACGGGAGGTGATAACTTGAGCACTGTTAAGTTCTCTGTACAAGTGCCCTGGCTGGACCAAATCCTAATAGATTCTTCGCTTTCTGTTTTTTAATCCGTCTTGACATCCATCATTGCTACCTGTGGAAATGGGAAAAGCATCATGAGCTAAATGGGATGCGTTGCTAATCCTTTCTACTTAGCTCTGGATCTTTCACCTGGCATCATTTATATCTTTTTTAAAAAAATATGTTTTTATTGATTTCAGAGAGAGGAATAGAAACATCAATGATGAGAGAGAATCATTGATTGGCTGCCTCCTGCACATCCCCCTACTAGGGTTCAAGCCCTAACCAGGAATCGACTCATAACCTCCTGGTTTACAGGTCAGTGCTCAACCACTGAGCCACACCAGCCGGGCAGTCTTTCATCTCTTTACTGCTGTACCTTTTTGGGTTTCCCAGGGGGTAGTCTGACAAAAACTTTTTGTTATTAATGAGTTTTTTAAACAGAAAAACTAGTATTTAAAAGATATTGAATAAAATACTGAAGTCCTTTATAAACATAGATTCTTCAGACCTTTATGTAGTTATCAGAATACTTTTTATAGTTACTTCAGTTGATATTTTGAAAAATTGTATATAAAACAATTGCTGAACATTGGAAGATTTTAAAAATTTAGTGCCTGGCACATTGCTTTATACATAATAAGTTTTTGTAAAGATCTTTACATGTTCTTTTTCTTTTTTTAATATATTTTTACTAGAGGCCTGATGCATGAAATTCGTGCAAGGGGCTCGGCCCTCGCAGCCACGGCAGCTTGCCTTGGCTTCGTACTGAAGGTCATCCGGAAGGATGTTCAGGAGGATGTCCAGAAGGTCGTTTGGCTGTCCGGTCTAATTAGCATATTATACTTTTATTATTACAAATTGATTTCAGTGATGAAAAGAGAGGGAGAGAGAGAGAAATATCAATGATGACAGAGAATCATTGATGGGCTGTCTCCTACATGCCCCACACTGAGGTTCCAGCCTTAAACCCAGGCATATGCCCCGACTGGGCATGAACCCTGACCTCCTGGTTCATAGGTCAATGCTCAACCACTGAGCCATGCTGGCCAGGCTAAATTTTATTTTTCAATTACAGTTTACATTCAATGTTATTTTATATTAGTTTCAGGTGTACAGCACAGTGGTTAGACAATCCTATACTTTACAAAGTGGTCCCCCGATATTTCCAGTACCTACCTGGCATCACCTACATAGTTACTGCAATATTATTGACTGCATTCCCTAAACTCCCTACCCTTTAGTGAGTTTTTTTGTTATCCTCCAATGATTTAGTGTAGGTGAAAGAAATATACACCTCGTCATCTATCTCCACACAACTGACTTAAATAATCAAAGGAAAATTAACATCAATAATAAAAATATATAACAGTAATGAAAAGATGGAAGGAAGACATAGATACCACAGTCATAGAAGAATTCCTGCTAGATAATGAAAGGCTAAAACCCATATATGTAAAATTTCTAAGAGAATAATGCTGTATCATGAAAACTAAGTAAAGGAAACCCTGGCAGATACCTACTACTGACTACTAATAAGATAAATAAAAACTCCTAGAAAAAGCTGGTTTGTGTTTTTTTTTTTTTATGAGGGATGGGACCATTACTACTTGGAATCTCTTTGATGCTACAGATTCCTGAAAGCAGTTGCACAGAGTTTAGGAAAGAAAAGGAGGCCATGAAAACAGAAAAACCTGTGGAGGAATCTTTTCCTGACCATACATCTCCTTAGAGCAGGTAACTCACCTCAACACTGGGAGAACTTTTCTTATTTTTAGAGGCAACTGACCCCAGGAGGCCTCTACCTTCAAGTCAACTTATAAAAGTGAGGAAGGAAGACATATACCAAAAGCAGCAGCCAGGCCAAACAGAAAATCAGACAGCAAAACTGTTACCTGTGGCGACAATGTGAGCAAACAGTGAAAAGACCTTCAAGACAAACTTCTGGATAAGCTGACCCATGACTCTGACTTCCTCCCAACCCCGTGCAGGATGCTGAAATCCTGAACTGATTATTTAAACCCACATAATGAGGGACTCCAACAGCAGCCAAGTCAATAGTGAGGGACCCAAGGATAATAAATGCACAATATTTTTAGTCAGTATTACATCTGTTTAAATAAGGTTTTTCCTTAAAGGGCAAGAAGGGAAACATTTTAGGCTTTGTGGGCCAAGAGACACAGACAAGGCTATTATGCAGGTACTTGTATAACCATCACTTAAAAATGTAAAAAACATTCTTAGCTTGTGGGCTGTAAAAACAAAACAGGTGGCTGGCCAGATATGACCCATGGACTGTAGTTTGCTGATATAGACTCAGCCTTACTCAGATATGAATGAGGCAAAATGTTGGGTGTGTGACTTTTATGCAAGGTAGAAGAAAAATGTAAACACAGCATACTCAAGAGATAGCTATATAAGATACTTTTTGGTGATGACAAAAATCCAATTCAAACGAGCATTAAGTAAAAATTATTGTTAGCTCAAATAACTGAGAATGGGTGGGTGGATCTTTTTTTTCTATCCCTTCTCTCAGCCCTTCTCTATGATTCAGTCACTTTCATTCTGCAGATGCAAATTAAAAGAAATATGTATTTTTTGGAAGGATTAAGTGAAAGATTTGGGAGAAATAAAATGACCAAAATTGCCCTAGCCGGTTTGGCTCGGTGGATAGAGCGTCAGCCTCCGGACTAAAGGGTCCCAGGTTCGATTCCGGTCAAGGGCATGTACCTTGGTTGCAGGCACATCCCCAGTACTGGGTGTGCAGGAGGCAGCTGATGGATGTTTCACTCTCATCAATGTTTCTAACTCTCTATCTCTCTCCCTCCCTCTCTGTAAAAAATCAATAAAAGATATATTTTTTTAAAAAATGACCAAAACTGAAAGATGTGTACATTGAGAAACTAGTCAAGAGTGAGCTGCAGAGTGAGTAGCTCTGGATTTAAGGTGGGTTGAGGTGATTGGGGAAAGCTTGGGATGATATTAGAGAGGAGAAGAGAAAGCAAATCAACCAAAGACAAGGAATAAGCCCTAGCTGATTTGGCTCAGTGACTAGAGCGTTGGCCTGTTGACTGAAGGGTCCTGGGTTCAATTCCAGTCAAGGGCACATATCTCAGTTGCAGGCTTGGTCTCCAGAGGGGGCATGCAGGAGGCAGCCAGTCAATGATTCTCTCTCATCATTGATGTTTTTCTCTCTCTCTCCCTCTCCCTTCCTCTCTGAAATCAATAAAAATATCTATTAAAAAATACAAAGACAAGGAATAAGGTCTTGAGTATTATCAGACCTACAGATCCAGAAATTTGTAGCAGCACTTATCCTCATAGCATTCCATCCTCACAGCATTCCTCATTATCCTTGGTATAGGGGCAAAGAAGACAACACAGGATTTATTCTAGAGATGGTGCTTTAAGGTTGACAGAAGGTATGTGAGGGAGGTGACTGCTCCTGAGAGAGTAGTTGAGGTGATAAACCACAGAGGTCAAACTAAAGAGTGAAGAGAGTGAGGCAGTGATGGGGCTGAAAGGTAATAACAATCTATATATATAAAAGCCGAGCGACCTGAATGACGGAACGACTGGTCGCTATGACACACACTGTGGCAGCTAACCGGCCCTATTGGGGCCCTTATTGCCCCCCCCCCCAACCTCCCACGACCGCTCCCTCCAGCTGGCCGTGCCCCCGATCAGACCCCCACCCCGGTTGGGAGTGGGGCTGGCCAGGCCCCACCCGTGCAGGAATTCGTGCACCAGGCCTCTAGTATATGTATATTACAATAATAAGAGTATATATGTATTTTTGCAATTCACAGGAATGGTCACCTAGAATTATGAATGAAATGGAGTGGCTTTAGAATCAATTTAATCAGTATGTCACAACTGAAATACTATGACAGCACTGTGCTAAGTGCTTACTACATTATCTCATTTAACTCTTCTAACAACTCTGTTGTCCCCATTTTACAGGTCAGAAGCTAAAGGTAAGAGAAAATTTGTGAATGTTTCCCCACGTCCCCCATGGTTCAGGGTTGAAGATCTGGAAGAGGGGCTGCACGCAAATGAAAGAGATGAAACGAGAAATAATTTGGAAATATTGGGAGCCAGGCAGGCAAGCCCAACTCAAGGGAAAGGACTTCTACTGGTGCCTAGGCCTCACCAACCTTTTATTCAATTTTGGATACACATGTAGCTCTTAGGCAGGTAATTGCGGTAACAGACAGACTGTCTTAAAGGTCAGTAAATATTAGAAGGATTTACTCTCAGACTATTTGATCAGGAAATAACTTGAGCCCCCCTTGTCTGGACTAGACAATCGATGCATAACTCTGGCCCTTGCCATGGGTTCAAGGTTCACCAGCGTTCCAGGATCCTTGTTTGCACTTCTCTGATAGTGAAGACAATGGGTGGCTTCCTGCAAAAATTCACTCAAATTTTCACAGTGGTTTGTGGTGAGGCAAGATTAGAAACCAGAGCCTCTCATTCTAGAGTCAACCCACTCATAAATTCTATGCCATTCTGCCTTTTAAAACCAATTGAATTCCTAAATTTCTACATCAAAGCACATAGTCAACAAGAGTCAGACTTGGAAATTTCCAAAGCAAGTGTTTCTAGTTAACAACCAAAGGAAAATTTAATTCTTTCACCACACCACATAATTTCCTGGTCAAATGCTCTGGATGAATTAATTGTAAAATGTTCCAAATGTAACAAAACAAATTTACTTTTTGTATGGTGTTATGAAGGGTAATAAGCCGTCACTTAATATATACAGTTCCTTATCTCATCATCCCCACCCTTCCTCTCAGCTGATGATTTCACTCCTACTTCAGAGTGAAGATATAGGCCAATGGGCAGTAAATTCTTCAATTTACTCAGCCTCAAACCTACAAACTTACCTGCAACCCTGTCCATCTTTGCCTTTTCTTTATTTTCTCAGTGGTAAAGCTATCTTTCTTGTAAGGTGATTTTCTCCATTTAAATCCTAAATCAATGGTTCTCAGAGTGTGTTAAGTGGACTAGCAGCATCAGCTGCACCTGAGAACATGTTAGAAATGCAAATTCTTGCCCTAACTGGTTTGGCTCAGTGGATAGAGCGTCGGCCTGCAGACTGAAAGGTCCCAGGTTTGATTCCAGTCAAGGGTATGTACCTTGGTTTCGGGCACATCCCCAGTAGGAGGTGTGCAGGAGGCACTGATCAATGTTTTTCTCTCATCGATGTTTCTAGCTCTCTATCCCTCTCCCTATCTCTCTGTAAAAAATCAATAAAATATATTTTTTTTAAAAAAGAAAGAAAGAAAAGGTAACAGAGGTAGTTGTTTAAAAAAAAAAAAAAGAAAGAAAAAGAAATGTAAATTCTTGTGCTGTATCCCAGAATCAGAAACTCTAGGAGTGGGGCCCAGCAACCTCTGTTTGGACAAGCCCACCAGGTGAGTCTGATGCACACTTAAGTTTGAGAATCTCAGGCCCCACCCCAACTTACTGAATCAGAATATGCATTCAATAGAATACCACAGGTGATGACAAGATCCCCCAGGTGATTCAGAGGCATATTAAAAATTGAGAAACACTGCTCTGCATGCATTCGCTTCTCAAGGACCATCTCATTTTTCCCTCTCTCTTTTGGATCTTTCCTGTCAGCATTTTAAAAATTATCCTGTCTCTTCATTGTGTAAAAGAATCCCTTGACTCTTTAGCTTTCTCTCTTCTTCCATTTTCTCACTTTCCATTCATAGGCAAGTTTCTTGAATGACTTGCCTATACAGTACTATAATCAGGGTCTCTTGTGGTCCCTACTACTCTACTGGAACTTCTTGGGCAAAGGTAACAAGTAACCCCTTTATGGATAAACCAAATGATGACCTCTTTACAGCATTTGACACTACTGACCATGTTTGATTTCTTAAAATTCTTCTCCTCATGCTTTTGAACAGACATTTTTTCATCTTCTCCTACCTCCCTGGCCACTCATTATCAGTCTTTCTCTGATATTTACCCCTCCCACACCTAGCTAGAGGGCTTCAGAGGAGTGGGACTGTTATTTTTAAAATAGAATTTCCCAGTCTCCACACACTTGACATTTTGGGCTGGATAATTCTTTGATGTGGGGGCTGTCTTGTGCATTGTAGGATGTTTCGTAGCATCCCTGACCTCTACCCACCAGATGCCAATAGCAACCTCTCCCGAAGTTGTGACAACCAAAAATGTCTCCAAATATTGCCAGTGTCTTTTAGGGGTGAGGTGGGGATGGGGATGCAGGATTGCTTATGGTTGAGAACCACTGGTCTGAAAGTAATCCCATGTGTCCTAGTTCTGATAAGTACTAAGAGCTTTGCTGAAGGTTTTTAGGAAAGTACTTTGTTTGAGAAAGAACTATGGAAAGACATTCTTTTTTCCCCTACCACCTGTGGGAAACATGCAATGTTTATTGCTACAGGCAGGCATCCTAAAACTCTGGATGAAGAAAGACATGGGTCTCATGACATCACTGAATCACCGGATCAACCACTCCTAATGTTTGCCCTTCCTCTGGATTTAATCTTGAATAATATATCTTCCAAACTTGCTTACTCATCTTGTTTCCTCCTGTTTTTCTGGGGCAGTTCTGCAAGACACAGGTGGAACTGTGCCTAGCTCAAGGACTAATCTGGGAAGCCCTGGTTCTGAACAAATGAAGAGATTGATAACCAAACATTTCTAGAATACCAGGGATTTTATCACAAAGATAACCCCTTTTATAGATCTGACTTGCTTCTCCTAGTGGCACATTTTATTTCCTGTCCCCATCTCCACTATACTAATCATTGCCAATCAATTTTCAATGCTATCTGCATCTATGAATGCCTAATTTTTTCTAATCATTGCCTCCACTTTAAATCCTGGATTTAGAAGTCAGAGGAGACAAACCCTTTCTTTATCTTCTGGATTACTAAAGCAATTCCTTCTACTTTTGAGTAGCCAAGCAAAGCGCTGGCTCAGCAGGACTGAGCTGGTTGAGCAGGAAGGGCTACGTTACTAACAGATACCAGCACTGGTGTTTGAACTCCTTTAGACTACTGTCCCACAGAATATTCCTCTGGTATTCATGGCCATTCTTCAAACTAGAAAACTCTGGTTGATTAATGTGGCCATTCCCTCCCATTTCTCTGTGAATACATAGAGCAGCTTGGGGGCAGGGCTTTCCCTGGAGCACTATTTGAAGAATGTCCAGCTGTGCCTGACCTAAGCCAACCTCTTTAAGGGATAATGAGAGCTTGGGGGACTTTCCCCACAACAGG
Source organism: Myotis myotis (assembly GCF_014108235.1). NCBI lineage: Eukaryota > Metazoa > Chordata > Mammalia > Chiroptera > Vespertilionidae > Myotis > Myotis myotis. The sequence goes on along the minus strand of NW_023416321.1, from coordinate 22,110,174 downwards.
CTTTGTATTATGTCTACAGCGTATGTCTCTAGTGTGTTTTTTACAGAGCCTTAGAGAAGGAAATGATATCTGAGTAGGAGAGTGTGTCTCTTTCGCTATGTGTGCGCTATACCCTCAAAGCAGGAAGACGACTATAGTGGATTTATAAAGTTATAGACAAGTTGTTGGCCTTCTGTTTTCAGATAGTGATTTCCAAAAAGTGTTTTAAATATTTTTTTCCACTTGGGTCAAAAGAAAGACACTTACCGTATTGAAAGAAATGCAAAACTAAGAGCAGAGGATGTTTAGGATGACTCCCCCCTTACCAACCCCTTCCCCCCCCCGCCCCCAAGAATCTTCATTGATAAAAACAGAAATCTTCTAGTCCTCCTCAATAGGGAACTGGGAATGACCTGTAACTAGTACGGTTGGTCTTGTTTGTTTGGACTCTGAACTATTCTGCATTATTCTGTTTCAGTGTTGTTCTGAGATTTCTACTTATTCCTTTTTAATATGTCCTAGTTTTTGCTTACATAATACGACCTTACCTAATATTTTGCAAAAAAATTTCCTGGAGATAATAAAGACACCCAGATGTTATGAGTACACAAACTCAGGTCTGCATGCAATATAAATCTATTTTGTATAATTACGTTTAGTACTCCACCAAGTTAATGAAAATTTCATTTTAATAAACTAAATATTCTTTCGAATAATTCCAATGGGCTGATCCCAACAGAGTCTCCCATATGTACAGCTTTACTTAACCTGAGCAGTGAAAAGGGCAAATTGTCATAAGACATCACTCGTGTGACCTGGCATCCACTGAGATTGCTTTTTCTGCTGCTCCTCATGACACCTTAGGGTACTGTAGGGACCATGAGACTCCTTGGATGCATCTTCCCAAATCCCCACCAATTACAGTTGATATACAATATTATATTAGTTTCAGGTGTACAACATAGTGATTAGACATTTATATAACTTACAAAGTGATCACTCCAGTAAGTCTAGTACCAACTTGACATCATACATAGTTAATAAAGATTATTTATGCTGCAAGTGGAGAAAAATCTAAGACAAAGTGGTCTCATTAGAAAGGAAAACTGAAAAGACTGTTGGTAATTTCCAGGGATGGTTATGACTTGATTCAAAGTTCAAATAATGTCACCAGGACCTGTCTTCCAAAATATTCTTCCTCTTAGTGTTAACTTCATCTTTAGGCTGGTTCCCTTTCTCCTAGCAGAATGGCTACAGTAGTCCCAACTTCACATTTGTAGGTACTAAGTCCTGAGGTGAGTCTCTTTCAGTAGACCTGTTCTTAGGAGAAGCTTTATTTCTCCCAGGAGCCCCCGCAAACGTCTCCTCATATGTCATTAGCTTCTGATCAGATGAGTTTATTAATGAGCCCATCACTAAGGCCATAGAGATAGAATATGTTGACTGGCCTACACCAATCTGGGTCCTCTCTTAGGGCTGGGTTTGGGACCGATTCTACACAATGACATAGCTTCAGAGTGAGGGAGAAAGGGAGTGATTTACCAGAAGAAAACCAATGTATCATTTTACCAAATGAACGGTGAATGAATAATGGACAGGAAAAAAACAAAATGTCCACTAGAGTATCAGAACATATTTTATTTCATGTTAGTTTGTTGTATGTAAGTAGGCAGAATAAGCTATATTGTTCTCATCACAAAGATAGTCATTTCCCATAAATTCTTTGACTTCACCTCATTTTTCATTAAAGCACTTCCAAGAACAATTGCACAACAGAAGCTCTTTCTACCAGACACCACTTAAATAAATTACCTAATTAGTGCTCTCCATCGCCTCTAAAAAAGACACTCTGATGCCCAATGCATGCTGAACCTTCGGGACTAGACTTCAATTCTCCGAAACATCCTCACATACTACTGCTCCCACATGTTGAGTCAATGCTGGCTCACAAACCTGTTTGTTGGAGTTGTTGTTTAATTACATATTTAATTAAATGTTGCATAACATCATAAACTGTGAATAAAGGAAAATGTCAAAGTTCTCTCTTAATTTAATTAAATTGAATGCTTTAGAAAGGTTTAATAAAGGCAAAGTGATGGAAATAAAAAGACCTACTATGAATTGGATGTGAGTGAGACTACTGTAAAAGATTGATGATGGATTGGGTATGTCTTAAAATCCAGGAGGATTATGCATTGAGAGCACTGTGCATATGATTTTAAATTCTTAACCCACTTTAAAGAAGTCAAAACTGAAAAAAATAGGTGATATACTGTTGATGTGGTTTATGGAAAAAGGAGGGATGCTGAACTCCAAACAGTTGACTCATATTCAAAGCAAAGGTCTTGCCCTACATCAAAAGATTGGGAAATGAATACATGTTAATGTAAATTAAAGTGTTTAAAGTACAAATGTATATGTGTGGTGAAAGCTATAAGTTAAGCAGAGAAGTCAATGAGCAAGAGAATTGGAATTAATTTTGGTAATTAGGGGATAAGAAGTGGATAGTTTAGAAAGGTAAGGATGATGGAGGCCAGACTATAGGAGAGTAAGGTGAAAAATAAAACTGAGAAAAATCAAGAAGCTTAATAGAAATAAATTATTAATAACAACAATAAGATATACCATATGAGTGCTTATTATGTGTAAACACTATTCTAGATATTCTCCATACACTTTAAAAAATATTTTTATTGATTTCAGAGAGGAAGGGAGAGGGAGAGAGAGAGAAACATCAATGATAAGAGCATCAGTTGGCTGCCTCTGGCATGACCCCTACTGAGGATTAAGCACGCAACCCAGGCATGTGTCTTTGACTGGAATCGAACCCAGGACCCTTTAGTCCACAGGTTGATGCTCTATCCACTGAGCCAAACCACGTAGGGCCATACTAGTACAACTTTTTTTTTTTTTTTTTTTTTTTTTTTTTTTTTTTTTTACAACTTAGGTATTAAGTATTTTGTGCTAAGTTAAACAGCTAGAAAATAAAATAGATTTTTCTGTTAAAGCACATGTGAGAGGTGGGTGTGTGCAGAAACTCAGAATTTTTCTGAGGAGATTATTCTGGAGGGAAAAATGATTAAAGAACAAATGAAGCTATTAAGTGTTCTTGTTATTTGGCCAATACTCATTTAAAAATACAAGCTTTCCCTCTTCAAATAGGTGATTAAATAAATAGTTCACCTTTAAAAGTCAATTCTGAAGTCCCTTCTACTAGTAAGTTCACTCAAGTCCCACAGACTGGAAGGAGGAAGAAAATGTGAAAAGGAAAAAAAAAATGTTGTGCCTTACAGCTCATCACAGAGGAGGCAGTAAGTGTTCTAAAATAATATGCTCTACCCTGGCTGCTGTGGCTCAGGTGGTTGGGCATCATCCAGTACACCAAAAGTTTGCTGGATTCTAGTCAGGGCACATGTCCAGGTTGCAGGCTTGGTCCCCATGGAGGGCATGCAGGAGGCAGCGAATTCATTCTCACATCAGTGTTTCTCTCTCTCTTTCTCTCTCCCTCTCCCTTCCTCTCTCTCTCTCTAAAAATAAAAATGAATAAAAACAAACAAAAATCAAACATTTTAAAATAACATGCTTCTACCCTAGCAGAGAAACCAACATTATCTTGTTGGCACCTAAAAAAATATGCAGTGTTTACATTATACTAGCTTCTTTCTTAAAGGAGGTCTTCTATGATTTTATCTCTATTTCTGAAGGGCACACTATTTGGGGCTTAACACCTTCTCCAACATAAAAATAGCAAACAGTAGTGCTGAGGGAAACAAAAGTACACCGTAATTCAAGGGAAAAAAACAACTGCTTTCCCCCCAATTATTTAAACAAGTAACTGTTATTTAACTTTTCAGAAAATGAGAAAAAATGGAATTTTTCATTAAGGAAAAGCAATAAATTTAAGAGTGGGCCAGATCTCTTTAGAAAAAAAGGCTAAGGTAAGTGTACAAGTATCTGAAGAGAAAAGGTATAAATATTATTCCCACATTAATGACTCCAAAACCAGTTACCTGCTGAAAACATAACAGATTGAATTTCCATGGCTAATTAAGAACATATATTGCCCTGGCCAGTTTGGTTCAGTGGATAGAGTGTCAGCCTGCAGATTGAAGGGTCCCAGGTTTGATTCTGATCAAGGACACATGCCTGGTTTGTGGGCTCAATCCCCAGTAGGGAGCGTGCAGGAGGCAGCCAATCAATGATTCTCTCTCATCGATATTTCTATCTTTACCTCTCCCTCTCTGAAATCAATAAAAATATATTAAAAAAAACACACATATACAGGTTTGACACCTTTGGGACTCTGGTAGCAGTGATTCTAATTTTGTGTCTCTTACCAGTTTACATTTGCACACAATAAATGTGACAGAGGTAGCCAGATAAGACTGATTATTTTGTTAAATACTCACTGAGTTGGAAAAACAACAGGGTCAGAGTGAAGACAGGGTTACAGAATTTAACCTTTTGACACACATTAGCTCAAAGTTCTAAATACACAGGGTTGCTCTAGTAGATGAACAATGAACTGCTACTTAGTAGTTGTTACTGATATTTTCTAGCTATGGGAAGAAACAATAGAAAATTCATTACATTTTTATTTTGCTTCTAAATTAATTCTTATAGTGTATGCTTGAAGATTTTGAACTTGATAGTTAAAAGCAAGAGATGATTCCCAACTCAACAAATCAATGGATAAGAATAGCTAACTCTTATAATAGGCTCGATCCCCAGTTAGGGGGTGTGCAGGAGGCAGCCGATCAATGATTCTCTCTCATCACTGATGTTTCTATCTCTCCCTCCCTCTCCCTCTCTGAAATTCATAAATATATATTTTAAAAATACAAATAGTAACTACCATATGACTCAGCAATTCCAACTCTGGGTATTTATTTCCTGAAGAAAAAACAAAAACACTAACTCAAAAAGCTATATGCATACCCTGGCTGGTTTGGCTCAGTGGATAGAGTGTCAGCTTGCGGACTGAAGGGTCCCAGGTTCGATTCCGGTCAAGGGCACATGCCTGGGTTGCAGGATCCCCAGTGGGGGGCGTGTAGGAGGCAGCCGATCAATGATTCTCTCTCATCATTGATATTTCTAGCTCTCTCTCCCTCTTCCTTCCTCTCTGAAGTCAATAAAAATATATTAAAAAGAAAAAGCTATATGCACCACCAAGTTCATTACAGCATTATTTAAAATAGCCAGGATGAGGTAACATACTAAGTGTATATCAATGGATGAATGAATAAAAAAATGTGATATGGGAGAAACTAAGATGGCGGCATAGATAAACACCGGGAAATTGCTGCCTCCCACAACAATTGAAAAATCTTCTAGGAACACAAAATGTACATCATCCAGAACTACAGGAAGGCTGGCTGAGTGTAAATTCTACAACTAGAAGGAAAGAAAATCACACTGAGAGCCAGAGGAGCTGCGGAAGTAAAGTGCAGAGGTACGGGGGCTCGCGTGCGCAGAAAGGGGCTGAGGACGCGGCTGTCTTTTTGAATCCGGAGGGAGTCACAAGCTCCCGACGGCTCTGAACTTCGGTTCCGGGAAGTCTCTGGGGACCCAGGACTCATACGGGGAGAAACTGGACTGTCTGGCAACGGGCGAACTTGAGGGCGGCTTTCCCTCAGAGGTGCTTGCAGCCGTTACCTGGACACTGAGACGCGCGACTCCTTAGGGCAGGGCTAAGGATCCGCCATAGCTGCTTGCTCCGCCCTTTGATTCCTTGAGACCCCGCCCCACCCAGGCTGCGGCAGAGACTTTTGCATATGAATGCCCCGGCCCTTTGCAACCTGATAATTACCTAACTGCAGCCGGGCCAGACAGACCCAGAACTTCCAAGAGAAGGCCCAAAGCCCCACAGCGGCTTGCATTGCTTCACAGCTGAGCCTCATCAGGGCACCTCCAAACTCCAAAAAGGGAAGGGGAATCTGCAGTTATCTTCGTAGCTCCTGCTGTGTAACTTCAGGCAGAGGCTAAATTAGCACCTCCTTAGATCCAAGAGCCACTGTACCCAGTGGTCAGAGGGGGACCATCCAGATCACAACTCCTCAGATCCATAAGGGACACACTCAGGGTGCAGACTCAGTGAGCACCAAAACCCCACTGAAGCAAGTCTTGCCCCAGAAGGGTGTCTCCAGCACAGAAGTTCTCCCACTGCAGACACAGCTGATTCTCACTGCCAATTGGCCTGGAGGTCAATTCCTCCCAGTGATCCTACAACAACCAAGGCATAACTACAACAAGACTGTGCACAAAGCCCACAAGGGGGTGCACCAGGAGTGTCCACCTCAGGTAACTGGGGAGGCTGAGACACTGGGCCCTACAGGACACCTAGCACACAAAGTCACTCCATCAACACAGGGAAGCAGTCAAAATGCGGAGACAAAGAAACAGGTCACAAATGGCAGAAATGGAGGAAAGCAAACGACTGGATATAGAGTTCAAGGCCACGTTTATAAGGTTTTTCAAGAATTTTATGGAAACCGCCGATAAATTTAGTGAGTCCCTCAATAAGTATAGTGAGACCCTGGAGGACATGAAAAAGGACCAACTAGAAATTAAGCATACACTGACTGAAATAAAGAATAATTTACAGAGATCCAACAGCAGACAAGAGGATCCCAAGAATCAAGTCAAAGATTTGAAATACAAAGAAACAAAAAATACCCAACCGAAAAAGAAAAAAGAAAAGAGATTCCAAAAATATGAAGATAGTGTAAGGAGCCTCTGGGACAACTTCAAGCGTACCAACATCAGAATTATAGGGGTACCAGAAGAAGAGAGAGGGCAAGATATTGAAAACCTATTTGAAGAAATAATGACAGAAAACTTCCCCTACCTGGTGAAAGAAATAGACTTACAAGTCCAGGAAGCACAGAGAACCCCAAACAAAAGGAATCCAAAGAGGACCACACCAAGACACATCATAATTAAAATGCCAAGAGCAAAAGACAAAGAGAGAATCTTAAAAGCAGCAAGAGAAAGACAGTCAGTTACCTACAAGGGAGTACCCATACGACTGTCAGCTGATTTCTCAACAGAAACCATGCAGGCCAGAAGAGAGTGGCAAGAAATATTCAAAGTGATGAATAGCAAGAACCTGCAACCAAGATTACTTTATCCAGCAAAGCTATCATTCAGAATAGAAGGTCAGATAAAGAGCTTCACGGATAAGAAAAAGCTAAAGGAGTTCATCACCACCAAACCAGCATTATATGAAATGCTGAAAGGTATTCTTTAAGAAGAGGAAGAAGAAAAAGGAACTCTTACCATTTGCCACAGCATGGATGGAACTGGAGAGTGGATAAATACCACATGATCTCACTCATTTGTGGAATATAATGAACAACATAAACTGATGAACAAGGACTGATCCAGAGACGGAGAGGCATTGATTGGACTGTCGGGCCTTGGAGGGAAGGTAGGGGAGGGTGGGGGTAAGGGGGAAAGATCAACCAAAGGACTTACATGCAAGCATATAGGCCTAACCAATGGACACGGACAACGGGGGGGTGAGGGCATGAGGGGGGGGGGTAGAGGGTAACGTGGGGACAAGGACACATATGTAATATCTTAATCAATAAAAAATATATTTAAAAAAATGTGATATGTATGTGTGTATGTGTCATGGGCATGCTTCAGCTGCAAGACATGGGGTTTTGGTCTGTTATCTCTGAAAAGTAACTCAGCATTTTGTTAAACAGGATAAGTTACAAAATCAAGAGTTTGTTTTGACCATGTTAAATTGAAATGTCCATCAGACATCAGTGTGGAGCTGTCAAGTCCTCCAGTTGCATATAGAATTTGGGGATCCAGGTAAAGTTTAAGACTAGAGATATAAATTTGGGAGCCATCCCCAGATAGTTTTTAGAGCTATGGTCCTGGATGGTGTTACCTACAGAGAGTGTATAGGTAGAGAAAAGAGCTCATGACAAAGCCCTGGGTACTCTCAACAATCTAAAGTCAAGCAGGGGCCCTAGCTGGTTTGGCTCAGTGGATAAAACATCAGCCTGCAGACTGAAGGGTCCCAGATTTGATTCCAGTCAAGGGCACATGCCTGGGTTGCAGGCTCGATCCCAGTTATTGGGTGTGCAGGAGGCAGCCAATCAATGATTCTCTCTCATCATTGATGTTTCTATCTCTCTCTCCCTCTCCCTCTCTGAAATCAATTATATATATATGGCAGGGAAAAATCAGGGAAAATGAGAAGGGGTGGTTAGTCAATGAAGTAGGAAGAAAACTAGTATAGTGTGGTCTCATAAATCAAGAGAAGTTTCAAGAAAGAAGCACTTAAGTGAAATAAGCCAGTCAATGAAGGAAAAATACCACATGATCTCACTCATTCATGGATAATAAAGACCATTATAAACTTATGAACAAAAATAGATACAGAGGCAGAGCTGCCTCAAACAGACTGTCAAACTGCAGCGGGAAGGCCGGGGAGGGTAGGGGGGCTGTAGGGGGGATAGGAGATCAACCGAAGGACTTACATGCATGCATGCATATAAGCATAACCAATGGACATAAGACACTGGGGGGTAGGGGAGGCAGGGGATTGTCAAGGGCTGGGGAAAAAGGAGACATATGTAATACCCTTTGTAATACTTTAAGCAATAAAAAAAGAGAGAAAGAAAGAAAGAAAGAAAGAAAGAAAGAAAGAAAGAAAGAAAGAAAGAAAGGTGCACTAAATAGATGTTATCTCTTCTCGGTGTGTTCAGTGGTTGAGCATCGACCTATGTATGAACCAGGAGGTCACTGTTCGATTCCCAGGCCAGCAAATGCCCAGGTTGCAGGCTCAATCCCCACCTGGTCAGGGGCGTGTAGGAGGCAGCCAAGCAATGATTCTCTCTTATCATTGATGTTTCTCTCTCTTCTTCTCCCTTCCTCTCTAAAATCAATAAAAATATATTTTAAAAAAGAAAAAAAAAGAAGCAATGGTTTAACTTGCAATTAAGTTTCAAGAAGGAAACAATGGTTCCACTTTCTGCTTCATTTGGGACAGAAGTTAGTAAAAACAGGAAAGTCATCATTAGATTTGGAAACAGAGAGGTCTGGTTATATCATAAAAACAGTCTTAGTGACATGATGGGGATGGTTTCTCGATTGGATTGGGTTAAGGAGAAGTTATGAGGTAGTAATTGGAAGCAGCTTCCAGATAGAGCCAACTCTTTTTTTAAAAAAATATATTTTATTGATATTTTACAGAGAGGAAGGGAGAGGGATAGAGAGTTAGAAACATCGATGAGAGAGAAACATTGATCAGCTGCCTCCTGTACACACCCTACTGAGGATGTGCCCGCAACCAAGGTACATGCCCTTGACCAGAATCGAACCTGGGACCCTTCAGTCCACAGGCCGATGCTCTATCCACTGAGCCAAACTGGTCAGGGCTAGAGCCAACTCTTTGAAAAGTTTTTCCTGTTAAGGGGAGCAGAAAAATGGGATAGGATAGGTGTTAAGGTACTTTTTATAGTTTTTGTTAAAATAGAAACTTGAATATGTTGTACACAGATGGAAATGACCCAGTAGAACAGGAGAAATTGATGAAATAGGAGCAAGAAAGGGTAATTGGTGGAGCAAAGCTCACAAGGAGGAGACAGGATAAAGGATCCAGAACACAAATGGAGGGATTGTCTTTAACAGTAATAGCAAAGCCGCTTCACCATGATGAGGAACTGAGAAGCTAGGATGGGTGTTGGATGGAGAATGTGGAAAAGCCTGTCTAATAAAGAGGTAATATGCAAATTGACCATCACCCCAACACACAAGATGGCTGCCCCATGTGGACACAAGATGGCTGGCAGGGGAGGGCAGTTATGGGCTATCAGGCCAGCCAGGGAAGGCAAGTGTGGGGGGACCAGACCTTCAGGGGAGGACAGTTAGGGGTGACCTGGCCAGCAGAGGAGGGCAGTTGGGTGGGACCAGTCCTGCAGGGGAGGGCAGTTAGGGGGGACCGGGCCAGCAGAGGAGGGCAGTTAGGGGTGACTGGGCCGGCAGAGGAGGGCAGTAGGGAGGAACAAGGCTTACAGGAGAGGGCAGTTGCGTGGGGGACCAGTCCTGCAGGGGAGGGCAGTTAGGGGCAATCGGGCCAGCAGGGGAGCAGTTAGGCGTCAATCAGGCTGGCAGGCAAGCAGTTGGGAGCCAGCAGTCCTGGATTGTAAGAGGGATGTCTGACTGGGATCAGGCCTAAATGGGCAGTCGGACATCCCTCGAGGGGTCCCAGATTGGAGAGGGTGCAGGCTGGGCTGAGGGCCACACACTACCCCCCCCCCAATGCACGAATTTCATGCACTGGGCCTCTAGTATGAAAAATAAAGTGGCTGAGAAGTGACAATAGTGGAAGAAATTAAGACAGTGAGCCATGAACAAATGAAGGGGATCTTATTGTAATGCATTACCAAGGATCTTATGGTAGCGCCAGTTGGCTTAACTTTAAAAGAGCTTGGGTTTTTGAAGGAGGAAGGAAGAAAAATGATTTGGAAGCAACATGAGGAGCAGGTTCTAAGATAAGAATACCTATGAGAGGGAAAATGCTCTTTGTACTTGATAAGTTGCTAGGGAGGTGGTTTTGCTAGGTGACCAACCAGTTTTCAGTTGGAACAGGAAGTTGATGAGAACATTTAGAGGTGAGGATAAAGGGGAAATGACTGAAAAAAAATGTTGAAATCTAAAGTGCAGAATGAGATGCTGAGGATGGTTGGGGTAATAAAAGTAGAGGGTGGCATGGAGATGCTAATCAGGTAAATGATGGATGACCTGGAGCTACTGGTTGTGATTGAGTGATAAGGATTATAGTGATGAAATTATCTTCCTGTAAGCTCTAGAGGGAGAGGGAGAGGGAAGGTGGGTAAATTGGTTAAGATGAATAATACAGAGCTACACAACACAAACTGTTCTCTCTTGCAAGTCTTGTGGTATGGAGGCTACTGGGTAAAGTTGCTCCTATTTCATTTAGAATTTTTGCATTTGTAGTTATAAAATATGATCTAAAGATTTCCTTCTAGTGTTACAATTGTTAGGTTCTGATAACAGGATTAGGATCATATTTCAAAAAGAAGCTGGGATTTTTTTCCAAGTAGTTTTACACTCTGGAACTACCTGGTCTAGTTCATTTTGGTGTAGGAGATATCCTTGAGAACATTTTTATTTATTTTTTAGAAATATATTGTTATTGATTTCAGAGAGGAAGGGAGAGGGAGAGATAAGAACATTTATGATGAAAGAGAATCATTAATGGGCTGCCTCCTGCATGCACCCTGACCAGGGCCTGGGTGGAGAGGAGCCTGCAACCGAGGTACATGCCTTGACCAGAAACGAACCTTGGACCCTCTGGTCAGCAGGCCAATGCTCTATTCCAGTGGTTCTCAACCTGTGGGTCGCGACCCCTTTGGCTGTCGAACGACCCTTTCACAGGGGTCGCCTAAGACCATCCTGCATATCAGATATTTACATTACTTTTCATAACAGTAGCAACATTACAGTTATGAAGTAGCAACGAAAATAATTTTATGGTTGGGTCACAACATGAGGAACTGTATTTAAAGGGCCAGAAGGTTGAGAACCACTGCTATTCACTGAAAATAACCAGCTAAGGCTAAATGTGTTTTTAGTGATTTTTTAGGGAGAGAGAGGATAGACACCCTATATGATGGTAGAAATATCCTGAGTTTTCTAACCAGGACACAAACAGGATTGCCTCCCTCAAGTCCCAGTTACAGACACACCACCCAAATCAAGTTTAAGAAAAACTTAAAAAAAAGAAACAGTTGATTTTTAGTGGGGGGGCAGGGGTAGAAAAACGTAGATGTAAAAGCGCAACATCATGGGCTGCCCCCTGCACGCCCCCACCGGGGCAGCAACCCGGGCACAAGCCTTTGACCAGAATGGAACCCGCAACCTCCTGGCGCCCGGGAGACGCCTAACCTACTGAGTCACACCGGCCCGGGCAAGGATGACACACGTTTCCCAGCCTGTTCGCAAACGATCTAACCAAGTGGGGTTTCCCGCCATTTCACTTCAAGGACTGGAAGGGCTTTCCCCCTAGATTCGTGGGAGACCCGAGCCTACACGGCTTTTCCCCGCCAGGCGAGCGGCGGAACGCCAAGGTCAGTAGGGTGCACTACGACCCCGGGGACAGGGCAACAAGGTGACAGACCAAACTGCCCAAGTGCCCGGCTTTCGCGGATAAGTTGGGAGGGCGGAGGCGCCCACTGCCAGGGGTAAACGAAGCGCCTAGTGCGCAACCCCGCGCCCGCGCTGGGAATGGGAAGCGCGGCCGTTGAAGGGCGGAGCAAGGGCTGGGGGCGGAGGCCGGGTTCGCTCCAACTCGAGCCCGGATTGGCCGGGCCCTGAGAGCCGAGTGACGACAGCCGGGGAGAACGTCCGATTTGTGTGGTGGGCGCGGGCGGGCGGAGGAGGCGCACTGCGCAGGCGCAGCGCCTCGGCTCCTGTCGGCCCAGCGCTCGCGGACAAGTCCCGACAGCGCGCGCCCCCGCTCCCGCGCCGGGACCGCCCCCTCCCCCTTTCGGCGGCGTCGAAGGTAAACAATAGTTGGCCGGTGACCGCGGAGGGCTTCTCCCGCCGCCGGATTCGGCGGACTGCGCGGTATCGGCGGGACCCCGGCCGGCCGGCCATGGCGGGGCTGTACTCGCTGGGAGTGAGCGTCTTCTCCGACCAGGGCGGGAGGAAGTACATGGAGGACGTTACTCAGATCGTGGTAGAGCCCGAGCCGACCCCTGAAGAAAAGCGCTCGCCTCGGCGGTCGTTCTCGCAGCCGTCACCGCCGGCTCTTCCGGGCGGCGAGGTCTCGGCGAAAGGCCCAGCGGTGGGGGCCCGAGAAGCTGGCGACCCTGCCCCGGACGCGGGGGCCTCGCCGGCTCCCGGTCGCTGCTGCCGCCGCCGCTCCTCGGTGGCGTTTTTTGCCGTGTGCGATGGGCACGGCGGGCGGGAGGCGGCACAGTTTGCCCGGGAGCACTTATGGGGTTTCATCAAGAAGCAGAAGGGGTTCACCTCGTCCGAGCCCGCGAAGGTTTGCGCTGCCATCCGCAAGGGCTTCCTCGCCTGTCACCTCGCCATGTGGAAGAAACTGGGTAAGTTCCCTGGCTTGTGTGGGCGCCCGCCTTTTCTGCAGGCGGTTGGGGGCTTTTAGGGCCCCGGCCCCGCGCGGGCCCCGAGCAAAGTGCACATGGGTGGACATGAAGGCTCTTGGTCTGATAGCACTTTCCGGGGTGGAAGTCCGGGCAAACAGAGTGGCCTTGGGAAAGGATTGCCGTCTCCCCGCAACCGCTCCTCGCCCGGTTTCCACCCTCTGCGGATCCTTGGCAAGCCGTCCCCCTCTCCCTCCTCGGCTTCGCTTTAGGTGGCAGCCGGCGAAAACGTGTTGGAAACCTGACGCCAGATTTTGGCCAAAAGATCAACTGAAGATGGGCTGCTCTCTGGGCCATGCGATGGGAGCGGGAGATGGCAAAAACTAGGGCACCCCTTTCGAGTCTGTCATTACTTTGCTCATGAAGGACTCGTCCCTATCGGTTGCCGCCGCTCATGGTGTCGGTTCTCCAGATTGACCCCAGGTCGCGGGTGGTTGGAGTAAACTGTTGGCTATTTTAGGAAGGCGAAGATGTAATCATCCAGTCGCTCGAAAGGAATTCGGTTTTGCTTGTAGGATCTCGATGCGTGGACGGCTTATGAAAAAAACAAAAGCGCGGGGTGCATTGTTACATATTAAACTGTTCCCACGTTAAATTCTGCCAGGGCTTTGAAAAAGTTCAGTACACGTTTTGTGGGTAGTTGGCCTTACCGGTGCTAGTTGTATGCTGCCAGGTAGTTCTCCTCAGTTCCGACTGAAAAGTCCTGATAAGTTGTAATAGCTTGTCAAAGTAGCAAGAGATAAGGAGGATTTACCGTTGTGCTAAAAGGAAATAGAGACCTTAATATCTAAAAATTCGATCTAGTTGTAGTTTTAACTAAGCGTTAAATGTTTTCTACAGCAGCCAGTGTCTCTGTACCCAACGTATTATATCATGCAGAGTTATAGTTGCTTTAACATTGCTCTGAATGAATGGCGTGAATCTTTTTTAGAGACAATACATCATTTTAAAAATCCTCTTGTTTTTGGTAGCATAATTTATCTTTAGCAGAGGGCAGAGACATAGTGAAGAGTGTAAAGATTGGTCAAATACAGAACATTTTAAAAAGGTATAGTCATAGAATTGTAGATTAGCTTCTTTGAGTCTGTTTCCTATTTACCTGGCTTTCTGCCAAGAATAATTTGATTGACTCATAGAACAACCAGTCCGCCTGTTGGAGGCGTTTCCCTTCGAATCCCAGAGGCCCCTATTATGGATTTGTTTTGTTTTTGTGTAGGCAGAGCAGTGCTAAAAGCACTGCAGTATATTCCAGAAATATGTCATTATGTTGTCTGCAGTGCTACCAGGAGTGGACAGCAAGACAAGATAGCGGAAGATTAAACACAAAGAATTATTTGAGTCCTGTTTATATAGCAGTACACTTGAAGCAGCATGAATTTGCCATATGTTTGTACTGAAAGGATAAAGTATAAACCCAGTTACTTGAACATTTTTTAATAAAGCAGGGACCATGCTGTTGAATGTGAATGTTTATTGATGTACATTTACCTTTTGAATCAAGCTTTCAGAGCCTTATATACCCGATAAATGCTTGCTTCATGCCACAGCTAAACCTTGTACTCCACCCCCAAAACTTGAATAAAAAAAGAATATGCTGAGTATTATGGAAGTTTTCACACAGGAGATGCAGGTTGGGGAAAAAAAGTGCTTCAGTCTCAAATTCATGGGTGGGTCCTCATTTTCTATAGAATAAACTACATTTTATAATGTAAAGGCCAAGCCCTTTCCAATCCAACTTCAGGCTCCCCCCCTATTCAGTTTTATCTCTTGTACACATTTTTATCACAGTCTACTTCTCTTTTATCACAGGGTACAGTGAAATATTCCATTTTATTGAATTCCTTCCCTCTTCCCCAAAAAACTGAAAAATATACTCTTCAGTCTCTAAGTCAGTATGCTTTCTTCTGTGAAAAGTTCTGTTTCTTTTAAAATTAAACATCCATCCTTTATTTCTACTATTATTATACCCATTGGGCTATAGCAATTGTTCTCATATACCTTACAAAGTGGTCCCCCCTTCCAACCTGGCACTATACCTTGTGATTACAGTACTAGAGGGCCGGTGCATGAAATCCGTGCATGGGTAAGGTCCCTAGGCCTGGCTGGCGATCAGGGCCCATTGGGGCCTCTGGCTGCCTGTTGGGGCCTTCCTTCCCCAGCTTCCAGCTGCCAGCCGGGGCCTCCCTTCGTTCCGCGCTGCCCCCTGGTGATCAGTGCATGTCATAGCGAATGATAGAACTCCTGGTCTCCCAGTTGAACTCCCACGGGGACACTTTGCAGATTAGATTTTTATATAGATAGATTATTGACTATATTCCCTATGCTGTACTTTACAGTCCCATGACTATTTTGTAATAAAAATTTGTACTTCTGAATTCCTTCACCTTTTTCACCCAGCCTCCCAACTCCCCTCTCCTCTGGCAACCATCATTCTGTTCTCTGTGTCTGACTCTGTTTCAGTTTTGTTTGTTTATTTAATTTGTTATTTGTCTTTCTCTGACTGACTTATTTCACTGAATGTTGTGGCAAACTTTTGCTCTGAGAATCCTTTGTACTCTGAAGTAATTGAGAATCCCAGAGAGCTTTTATGTGGCCTACATTGATCATATTTACTACAGTATATGAGAAATTCAGATTGAGAAATTAAAAAAATTATTACTCTAGTAAAAAAATAAACTTAATATATTTTTAAGTGAATCATCACCCTTCCCCCCAAAAAAATATTGAAATATTCTCATATCCACTTCTGCATTCAGTCTGTTGTACTATCTTATCTAGTTGAAGCATATAAAGAAAAGGAAGCCTTCCCTAGCTGGTTTGGCTCAGTGGATAGAGCATCGGCCTGCGGACTGAAGGGTCCCAGATTCGATTCCAGTCAAGGGCACGTGCCTGGGCTGCGGGCTTGATCCCCAGTAGTGGGTGTGCAGGAGGCAGTCGATCAATGATTCTCCCTCATTATGTTTCTCTTTCCCTCTCTCTTCCTCTCTGAAATAAAATATATATATATATTTCTTTTTAAAAAAGGAAAAGGAAGCCTCATCCTATATAATAAAGCAGTAATATGCAAATTGACCATCACTCCAACACACAAGATGGCCACCCCCATGTGGTCAAAGATGGCTGCCCCCATGTGGACACAAGATGGCTGCCAGGGGAGGGCAGTTGGGAGGGACCAGTCCTGAAAGGGAGGGCAGTTGGGGGTACGAGGGCAGTTTGGGGGAACCAGGACTGCAGGGGAGGGAAGTTGGGGGGACCCAGGCCTGCAGGGGAGAGAAGTTGGGGGGAACCAGGCCTGCAGGGGAGGGCAGTTGGGGGCAACCAGGCCTGCAGGGGAGGGCTGTTGTGGGGGGACCAGGCCTGCAGGGGAGGGCAGTTACGGGGACCAGGCCTACGGGGAGGGCAGTTGGGGGCGACCAGGCCTTTAGGGGAGGGCAGTTGGAGGGGGACCAGACTGGCAGGGGAAAGCAGTTAGGGGCAACCAGGCCTGCAGGGGAGAGCAGTTAGGGGTGACCGGGCCAGTAGGGGAGGGCAGTTAGAGGCAATTATGCAGATCTTCTAAATATTTGTGCATTTTATACAATAGCAAAATGTCATATGTGGTAATATTAGGCCTGCAGGAAGGGCAGTTGGGGGCGACCAGGCTGACAAGGGAGGGCAGTTAGGGGTGACTGGGCCAGCAGGGGAGGGCAGTTAGAGGCGACCAGGCCTGCAGGGGAGGATAGTTAAGGGTGACCAGGTCTGCAAGGGAGGACAGTTAGGGGTGACCAGGCTGGCAGGGGAGGGCAGTTAGGGGCAATCGGGCCAGCAGGAGAGCAGTTAGGCATCAATAAGGCTGGCAGGGGAGTGGTTGGGGGTGAACAGGCTGGCAGGCAGATAAGCGGTTGGGAGCCAGCAGTCCTGGATTGTGAGAGAGATGTCCAACTGCCCGTTTAGGCAGTCGGACATCCCTCCAGGGGTCCCAGATTGGAGAGAGTGCAGGCTGGGCTAAGGGACCCCCCCCCCTCCTGCACAAATTTTGTGCACCGGGCCTCTACTACACAAATATGTTAGGGAAAGGATAAATAGTTTATTCATTTTTTTTTAGATAATTATGGGTATTCTATACTAGTTTCTTAAGGTTAGTCAAAATGGAATCTGAAACCTTATGAATGAACTTTTTGTCATTTTACATTAAAATCCATTGTTTTCTCTTGTAAGATTCAAAATGAAATTTACCTGTGTGACATGATGTATTAGTCAATTGGAAAATATTGGGTCTCTGAATTATGCAGATCTTCTAAATATTCGTGCATTTTATACAATAGCAAAATGTCATATATGGTAATATTGCTGGCTTCATCAGAAAAGTTTTTTTTCCGTTTATTTTTTAGTTACAGTTGACATTCAATATTATTTTGTATTACTTTCAGGTGTACAGCATAGTGGTTCGACAATCATATGCTTTACAAAATGGCCCCCTTCTTGCAACCTGGCACCATACCTAGTTATTACAGTACTAGAGGCCCGGTGCACAAAAATTTGTGCACTCGGGCGGGTCCCTCAGCCCGGCCTGTGCCCTCGCAGTCTGGGACTCCTCGGGGGATGACCACCTGCTGGCTTAGGCCCCCCCGCTGCCCAGGGGATTGGGCCTAAGCTGGCAGTCAGACATCCCTCTGGCAGCCCAGGAGCCCTCAGGGGATGTCCACTTGCCAGCGGGGAGCAGGCCTAAGCTGCAGCCGGACATCCTTAGCACTGCTGAGGAGGCAGGAGAGGCTCCCACCACCACCGCTGTACTGGCAGCCGTCAGCCTGGCTTGTGGCTGAGCAGAGCTCCCCCTGTGGGAGCGCCCCGACCACCAGGGGGCAGCTCCTGCATTGAGCGTCTGCCCCCTGGTGTTCAGTGTGTGTCATAATGACCAGTTATTCCCAGTTGTTCTGCTATTAGGGTCAATTTGCATATTACCCTTTTATTATATAGGATAGAGGCCTGGTGCATGGGTGGGGGCCGGCTGGTTTGCCCTGAAGGGTGTCCCGGATTAGGGTGGGGGTCCCGCTGGGGTGCCTAGCCAGCCTGGGTGAGAGGCTGAGGGCTGTTTTTAGACTGGCCATACCCCCTTCAGGGTGGGGGTCCCCGCTGGAGTTCCTGGCCAGCTTGGGTGAGGGGCTGATGGCTGTTTGCAGGCTGCCACGGCCCTCAGCCACCCAAGCTCCCAGTGGAGGCTGGCAGGAAGCAGGTATCTGGGATTTATATATCTTCTATAATTGAAACTTTGTTGCCTTGAGCGGAGGCCACAGCCAGCCAGGGCAGGTAGGAAGCTTGGCTTACTCCATCGCCAAGGCAACCAAGTCTCCTGCTTGCTCCAGCTCCGTGGCTGTCGGCTGCCATCTTGGTTGGGTCAATTTGCATATAGTCGCTCTGATTGGCTGGTGGGCATGGCTTGGGCGTAGCGGAGGTGCAGTCAATTTGCATGTTTCTCTTTTATTAGATTAGATTATTGACTATATTCCTTATGCTGTACTTTACATCCCCGTGACTATTTTATGACTACCAATTGATACTTCTGAATCCCTTCACCTTTTTCTCCCAGCATCCCAATCCTGCCTCTCCTCTGGCAACCATCTGTCTGTTCTCTGTGTCTGAGTCTTTCAATTTTTTTTGTTCATTTATTTTGTTCTTTAGATTTCACATATCAGTGAAATCATATGGTATTTGCCTTTCTCTGACTGACTTATTTCATTGAGCATAATACCTTCTAGGTTCATCCATGCTGTCACAAACTAAGACTTCATTCTTTGTAGTATTCCATTGTATATTTATACACCAACTTTTTAATTCACTTGTCTATTGATGGGGAGTTGGGTTGCTTCCATATCTTGGCTATTGTAAATAATGCTGCATTGAACATGGTGGTGCATATATACTTTCAAATTAGCAGTTTGTCTTAACCAGATGGTGTTCAATTTATAATTATTCATTTTATAATTATTCATTATACTTATGTTTTATGGCCTTTTCAATATGTGTGCTATGTTATATTTCACAGTTTGTTTAAGTTAAAAGAAAATAAGGCATCAATTTTGTAGTCATAGATCATAGCAGACAGTTCCCTAGCCCATGCAGTTCTATAGTTTGGTTACAGACATCATTCTGAGAAGCTCAGCCTAGCTTCAATTATTTTATGGGTTAAGTATAGCTTTTGCTAAAATTTGAAAAACAACAACACATTTTTGTTGATTTTAGAGAGTGAGGGAGGGAAAGGGATAGAGAGGTAGAAACATCGATGAGAGAGACACATCAGTTATCAGCTGCCTCTTGCACACCCCACACCAGGGATCGAACCCGCAACCCAGTCATGTGCCATAACGGAATCGAACCAGGGACTTCTTGGTTCATGGGTTGATGCTCAACCACTGAGCCACACCAGCAGGGCTAAAACATGTTCCTTTTATTAGTAAGTAAGCTAGTAGAGATTCTTTTTTCTGCAGTTAAGAATTGAAAATAAAAAATCTATTATCACAATAAAGGTAAGTGAGGTAAGTGAGGTAATCTCCCGTAAAGGGGGGTTAAGCACATTTAGAAAACAAATACCTACAGTATGCAAGTACTTCAGCTGTTTGCAAAAAGTACCGAAAACAAAATGGAAAGGATAAAAGAAAAAGAGCTAAAAATAAAAAGATATTCAAAGACACAATATTAACATTATTTAAACCACATTTTGGTCAAAAGCATTATGTACAAAGAGATATGCTGCAAAGATCTAAAAATACTGAATGTGTTCCCTATTCATTTGAAATGTCACCTTTATCATTTGCTACATTTGCCTCAGATCTATTTCTGGATTCATCCTACTCATCTATTTATGGTACTTAAATAGCGATTTTAAGTATGCCTCAATTATTTCAATATTATCTTAAGTATTTTTCCAGATAAACTTTTGAAGCACCTTGCAAAATTAAAAAAAAAAAAAAAAACCCTGTTGAAGTTCTTATGGGAACTGCAGTATATTAGTTATAAAGTAATTGACATCTTTAAAATTTGACATACTTAATTAGTCTTCCTTGTTTCCTACTTTACATTTGAATCTTAAATTATTTAAAAATGACAAAACTAGGAGCATATTAAAAAGATAGTATCAGTATATGAACTCTAACTTAAGAAAAGTATAGTAAGAAAATATACATGTCATTAAAACAAAGACTAATACATTTTTTAAAAAATTTATGTTTATTGATTTCAGAGAGGAAAGGAGAGGGGGAGAGAGGTAGAAACATCAATGAGAGAGAGAATCATTGATTGGCTGCCTTCTGCACACCCCCCACTGGGGATTGAGCCCACAACCTGGGTATGTGCCCTTGACCAGGAATCGAACCCAGAACCCTTCAGTCTGCAGGCCGATGCTCAATCCACTGAGCCAAACTGGCTAGGGCCTAATACATTTTATAACATAAAAATATAACATTTTTGAATGAAGTAAAACTATTCTAAATAGAGAACATGATAAATTTAAAACTTGGGATACTTATGTACCAATTAACATACAGTAATTTAACTCTCAGGAGGTAGGTACTATCATTATCTCTATTTTAGAGAGGAGGATACTCTGGCACAAAAGTTTTACCCAAAATCACACAGGTAATAAGTGGAGATGCCTGGGATTCAAACCCAGTCAATATATCGTACTGCTAATCATTATGCTAAGAGTTCTTACAGAATTCTAATGCCAAAGTAAGTATCTACACTAATAAAAGAGAAACATGCAAATTGGTGTCACTCTGCTATGCTCACTAGCCAATCAGAGCGACTATGCAAATTAACCCAACAGAGATGGTGGTTAATTTGCATACACAGGCACGAGTGAAGACTGAAGAGGCTTGGCTTCTCTGCTGCAGCCCCAAAGGCCTGGGTTCTGGGTGCCAGAGGAAAACTGGTGCCTGCAGCCAAGGGAAGGAAGGCCTATTGCGCAAATCTTTGTGCAGTGGGCTTCTAGTGAAGATATAAAAAAGCCTTTAGGAAAGCAATTTGAAAATGTTATTAATAATCATCAAGAGATTATCTTTAGCCCTAACCGGTTTGGCTCAGTGGATAGAGCATCAGTCTGTGGACTGAAGAGTCCTGGGTTCAATTCAGGTCAAGGTCATGTACCTTGGTTGTGGGCTCGATCCCCAGTGGGAGGGCATGCAGGAGGCAGCTGATCAATGTTTCTCTCTCATCAGTGTTTCTAACTCTGTATCTCCCTTCCTTTCTGTAAAAATCAATAAGATTTATTTTTAAAAAAGATTATCTTTAACTAAATAATTCAGCTTTTGAGAATTTTTTTCTTAGGAAATAATCCAAATGAAAGAAAAGGCTATGTTGCTTTTATTTGAGCCCTTATTTATAATTAGAGGCCCGGTGCATGAAATTCATGCACTGGGGGTTGGGAGGATTCTCTCAGCCTGGCCTGCACCCTTTCGCAGTCTGGGTACTCTCTCACAGTCCGGGACCCCTCGGGGGATGTCCACCTGCCGGCTTAGTCCTGCTTCCAGGAATCGGGCCTAAGCTGGCAGTTAGACATCCCTCTCGCAGTCTGGGACCCCTCGCTCCTTACCGCCTGCCTGCTCGCTCCTCCTTACCACTCAGCTCGCTGCTTCTTAGCGCTGCCATGGAGGCCGCTGAGGCTACCTCCACCACTGCTGCGCTCGCCAGCCGTGAGCCTGGCTTCTGGCTGAGCGGCACTCCCCTTGTGAGAGCACACTGACCACCAGGGGGCAGCTCCTGTGTTGAGCATCTGCCCCCTGGTGGTCAGTGCGCATCATAGTGACTGGTGGTTCCGCTGTAACGGTCACTTAGGCTTTTCTTATATAGATATTATAGCGCACACTTGTCCAGCACCCATTCACCTTCTATTGGATTTGATTCATCCCAGAGGCTAAAGTCTTTCAATGAGTGTCCACCAGTTTCTATCACTAGAACCTCAGAGGTATCCTTCTCTCTATTTGACACCTGTGAACCACCTAATGTCCTTCCAATAAATTCCCAAGTTCTTTTCCCTATTTAATGTAGATTGAGTCAGTTTGTGTTATTTTCAAAGACCTGTAATACAAAACTAGTTCCAAAGGGTAGGTTGCAGGCAACTGCCCCTCAGAAAAATGTAAGTCATGGAATCAATAAGAGGTAGAAGGCATCAGGACTCTCATTCATATTCAAGATGGTAAGCAAACAGCCCATGTATGGAGTGGTGAGATAGGGCTGAATTCATCAATAAAGAAAACAGTAAGCAGATAGTCTGCTGTCAGCATACTAGTTTAGAACTGTGGTTAAAACTTTTCTGGTCAACTAATGCAAACACTTAGGCAAACACTGGCCTAAGACCCCATATAACTCTTAGAAACAACAAATAATTTGATATGACTGTTAAGAACTGAATTTGGGGGACAGAGGAAGAAGAACTGAATTGTGTCCCTCCAAAAAAAGTTTTGTTGAAATCCTAACACCTAGTACCTCACAATAGGACCTTATTTGGGCATAGTCTTTTTTGTTTGTTTTTTTAATTCTCACTCGATATTTTTCCATTGATTTTTAGAGAGTAGAAGGAAGGGGGAGAGACAGAAAAACATGGATGTGAGAAAGACAGTTCGATTGTGTTGCCTCCCACATGTACCCCTACAGGCTACTGGAATCGAACCTGGGACCCTTCAGTCCTTGGGCTGAGGCCCTATCCACTGAGCCAAACCAACTCACGCAGGAATAGGGTCTTTACAGTGGTAATCTATAAAGTTAAGATAAAGTCATTAGGGTGGGCCCTAATCCAATATGACTGGTGTTCTTATAAAAAGAGGAACTTTGGCCCTGGCCAGTGTGGCTCATTTGGTTTTAGTGTCTGCCAATATACCAAAAGGTCACAGGTTCAAAATATCTAGGTTGCAGGTTTGGTTCCCAGTTGGGGCGCATACAAGAGACAACTGATTGATGTTTCTCTCTCTCCCTCTCTCTAAAAATTAATGAACATGCCCTCCTCGGGTGATGATTTAAAAAAAAAAAAAAAAAAAGAGGAAATTTGGACCCAGGGACACACAGGGGAAGATGATATGAAGACACATAGGGAAAAGATAGCCATGTGACTAGAGTGAGAAGTCTACAAGAGAGTAAATACCAGGAATTGCCAGTGAAGGGGAAGAGGCAAGGAATGATTCTCCCTCAGAGCTTTTAGGTAGAATATAGCTAATGGACCTGCCACTCACCACCTTGACTTTGGACTTCTAGCCGTCTAGAACTGTGACACAATACATTTTTGGTAATTTGTTAAGGCAGGTCTAGAAAACAAACACAATGATATAGAGCAGAGGTTCTCAACCTGTGGGTCGCGACCCCTTTGTCGGTCTAACGACCCTTTCACAGGGGTCGCCTAAGACCATCCTGCATATCAGATATTAACATTATGATTCATAACAGTAGCAACATTACAGTTATGAAGTAGCAACGAAAATAATTTTATGGTTGGGTCACAACATGAGGAACTGTATTTAAAGGGCCAGAAGGTTGAGAACCACTGATATAGAGGAAACAAAAGATTTGGGGAGATAGGGTTCTTTTATTAAATCTATTTATACGCATATAATTCCCACTTACCTAACCCAAGAATGGTTTAGAAGACTCTTCAAAGTTCTTCGGGTAATCTCTTCCCACCCTCTCCACCCCCCCCCCCCCCCCCCCCGCCCCACACACACACAGAAACTTTTAAATTTGATGGTAGTACAACTTCGCAGTAATTTTTTTTTATATGGCTAGTCCATTCTTTTGTCTTTAGGAAATCCTTCCCTACCCTAAGATCATGACTGTACCTTCCTATATATTTTCTAAGCATTTTAGTTTTTCTTTTCATGTTAGACCTTTAATGTACCTGTAATTGATTTTTTGTGTTTGGCATCAGGGACCCAAAGTTGTTTTTTTCTCTCTCTCTTGTCCTAATTCCAGTTATTAAATGTCTATCCTTTCTCCATTGTTTGTAAGTTTCAAAATATGCATGGGTCTGTTTTTGTGCTCACTATTGTGTTCTGTTAGTCTTCTGGTTTACAGCTTTTCCATAACAGTCTTGTTAGGGCTATGTTAGCATTGTCCCTGGATATACAGGGGGAGGGGGCAAAAGTAGCTTTACAGTTGTATATGAAACAGTTTGTTCTTGTGTTATTATGTATTATCTTAATACAACTGTAAACCTACTTTTGCCCCATTCTGTAATGATGAAAGGATTAATTCAAGTCCTTTAATAGCTTTCAAAATATTTTTTAAAAAATTTTCCCAATACTGCCCTAGCCAGTTTGGCTCAGTGGATAGAGTATCAGCCTGCGGACTGAAGAGTCACGGATTCGATTCCTGTCAAGGGTACATGCATGGGTTGTGGGCTTGATCCCTCGTAGGGGGTGTGCAGAAGGCAGTCGATCAATCATTCTCATCTTTGATGTTTCTATCTCTCTCTCCCTCTCCCTTCCTCTCTGAAATCAATAAAGATATATATTTAAAAATTTTTTCCCAATGCTAATTAAAATTTTATAATGCTAACTCAGCATATGATACATAAACTGTATTAGAATAAAACATAAGTTACCTGGAAGAGTAAAATATTTTATTTCGTATTACAGCAGAATGGCCAAAGACTATGACGGGTCTTCCCAGCACGTCGGGGACAACGGCCAGTGTGGTCATCATACGGGGCATGAAGATGTATGTAGCTCACGTGGGTGACTCAGGCGTGGTTCTTGGAATTCAGGATGACCCAAAGGATGATTTTGTCAGAGCTGTGGAAGTAACACAGGACCATAAGCCAGAACTTCCCAAGGAAAGAGAACGAATTGAAGGACTTGGTGGGAGGTAATCATTATGCTGTTTTGTCTTTCCTCTCTTGGTCTATTTAATCCTTTTCTGCTTTACTAACCAGTTTGTCCTATTTCTCCCTTTTGATGAAGTGATTTTTCTCAGTATTATATGTTTTTAGTTTGCCTGATAAAGTACCCATGTGCATTCATATTTATCTCATTACTTTGAATTGACTTTTATTTCTGATAATGGCTCCAAAGGGAAATATTTTAGTGGAATTCAAGTAACAACATATGCAAGGATTTTTTTTTTTTTTTTTTAAATATATTTTATTGATTTTTTACAGAGAGGAAGGGAGAGAGAGATAGAGAGTTAGAAACATCAATGAGAGAGAATCATCGATCAGCTGCCTCCTGCACATCTCCTACTGGGGATGTGCCCGCAACCCAGGTACATGCCCTTGACCGGAATCGAACCCGGGACCTTTCAGTCCGCAGGCCGACGCTCTATCCACCGAGCCAAACCGGTTTCGGCAAGGATTTATTTTTTAATGTTTTATTTTTTGCAAGGATTTATTGAAGACCTTTTACATGAATAATGATCAGCATGACCTTCATAATTTGAACTGAACAGCCCTTAGAGTTCCAGAATAGAACAGTTTGATCTTATTTCAGTAATAGAATTTTGTTAAAATTAACCTTCGGTTTTTTCTTTGATTTCTAAGTCATGTGCTGTAAACCTTTCTTCTTATTTTCTTTTCTGTATTTTAACTTACTGTCTCAATGTGTGGTTTATAAACTATGAACTGAAATTGACTTCAACATGATATTTTTATGATACAAACTAAAATGTAAGATTATTCTAAAGTAATGAGGCCCTGACTGGTTTGGCTCAGTGGATAGAGCATCGGCCTGCGGACTGAAAGGTCCCAGGTTCGATTCCAGTCAAGGGCATGTACCTTGGTTGTGGGCACATCCCCAGTGTGGGGTGTGCAAGAGGCAGCTGATCGATGTTTCTCTCTCATCGATGTTTCTAACTCTCTATCTCTCTCCCTTCCTCTCTGTAAAAAATCAATAAAATATATTTAAAAAATAAAAAATAAAAAAAAAAAATAAAGTAATGAGGAATAAATAGCATGAGAAAACTAAAAAATTATTCCAATACTTATTTGTAACAATTGAAGGCCTAAGGCAAGTTAAATGTTTTCTAAATAATAATTATAACGAAAGCCTTATAATATTATTACTAGCCTCTCTTTCTTGCTTTTAGTAAATCAAAAGTCTTTTTCAGAGTAATAATAAACTAAGAAAAATAATTAACATTCTTAATTATAAGGAGTTCAAAACATCAGTAAGAAAAACACCCTCCCCGCCTCCAGATAGGTGGATAATGGAAAGGAAGTTTGAACAACAAAAATACAAAAGAGTAGTAAACATGAGAAAAAATGTTTAACATTATTGAAATGAAACTCTATTTCCTTCTGTTGGGTTAGCAAAGATTAAAAAACTGGAGAGGTACTCTTTAATATTTTTGTTGAAGTGGATCTCCTGTGGGAAGGATTTTAAGTTGGTACAAACTGTATAGAATATAATACCTATCACTAGCTTTAAATGTTTATTTTTTTAAAAAGAGTGAAAAAAATGTTTATAGACGCAGTAATTTCAGAAATCTACTCTAAAGAAGAAATCTGAAATGTGGACCAAAATATATGAAGAGTTATTGATTGCAGGAATGTTTAATGACTGTTAATGGCTGGAAAAAACTTGAAGGCCCAATAGCTGGAGAATGGTTAAGCATATTATAACACATACTAATAACAATGAATATGATATAGCTATTTAATGTTTATAGATAAACTAGAGACCCATTGCACGAAATTTGTATACTGGTAGGGTCCCTAGTGGCTGCCAGCTGGGTACTCCCTCCCTTCCCCCAGCCAGCCCCACCCCCTGGTCAAACTCTCGGACAAATGCCCACTCGAGGGGACAATTTGCATACTATGCTTTTATTATATAGGATTTTAAAAAATCAATTATATTATGAAAAATTTTAAGCATAATTAAAGGTAAAGAGAGCGTATTCTAATGAATTCTCATGTATATGAGGTATTTTTAATAATAGAATGCCTATAGGTAACAGAATAAGCAGCATATAAAATGATATAGTGTAATCTCAACTATGCTGAGAAATAAGAATAGGATAGAAATATACTAAATGTTAAAAATTTTCTGAATGATGATTTGCTTATGTATATATGCATACACATACTTTTTTAGGTAGAATAAAATGATGTACTATAGAAGGCTCTCAACTACTATTGTCCCATAGGCCACTCAGTTCTCTTCCACCTACAAGAAACTAATATTACCGTTTATTGTTCTATAGAGTGATATGCATATACAATCAAATATGAAATTATACCATGTATGGATGTACTATCATTTATTTAGTCTGTTGAAGAATATTTATTTCTAATTTTTTGTTATTACAACACTATAGTAAAGCGAAAAATTGGCTGCCTCCTGCACATGCATCTTTTTGTACAGTGCAAGTATTATTTGAAGGATCATTTCCTAGAAATGGTATTGCTGGGCCAAAAAGGAGTATGAGGGGCATGCAGGAGGCAGCCAATCGATGTTTTGTTCTCACTTCAAAGTTTCTCTCTCTCCCCCTCTCCCTTCCTCTCTCTCAAAAAATCATTTAAAAAATATAGCCCGGCTGGTGTGCCTCAGTGGTTGAGCTCGACCTATGAACCAGGAGGTCATGGTTCGATTCCCAGTCAGGGCACATGCCCGAGTTCCAGGCTCAGTCCCTGGTGTGGGGTGTGCAGGAGGCAGCCAATCAATGATTCTCTCTCATCACTGATATTTCTCTCTCTCCCTCTCCCTTCCTCTCTGAAATCAATAAAAATATATTTAAAATATATATATTAATATGTATATATATGACTGATTCCTGACGCACATGAAACTCACTTGAGGATAGGAAGCTACAGAATGGCTCCTGGATTTCTGTAAGGCTCATTGCTGAAAACAACATGATAAAAGCTGCCTGCTCTCATACTGTTTCCTGTTCTGTATCCCACAAAATTAAATGAGCCTGGTTTCATGCTATAATATATTTGATCCTTTGAGTGTGAAGGTCAGTCTGTATGACACTTTGTATAATACTGCTGGTAGTCATGCAAAGTGGGCTTTGCAATTGCAAATTGAATTCATGTATGTATTTGGGTTTTTTTCTGGGCTTTCTATTTTTTAAAAAATAAACTGTTATAAGAATTTTAAAAATATATATTTTATTAATTTTACAGAGGGAGAAAGAGATAGAGATAGAAATATCAATGATGAGAGAGAATCATTGATCTGCTACCTCCTGCACACCCCACGCAGGATCGTGCTTGCAACCCGGGCATGTGCCCTGACTGGGAATTGAACCGTGACCTCCTGGTTCATAGGTGGACGCTCAACCACTGAGCCACGCCAGCCAGGCTTACTTTTTAAATTGAGGCTTTATTATAGTTTGTAACATGGTTAGGCCTAATCTCTTCTCATTAATTTTTAAAATACATTTTTCTTGCCTATTTCTTTATCTTGCTATCTGAACTGTTAAAATTACATTTTCTTTGATTGTCATAAGTTTTTTTTTAGAGTTTATGTTTTTTTGTCTTATTTCTTAAAATACCATCTGGATAATTGGACAGATGCTCTTTGCTATTTGGGAGCAGGTGTCTTTTTGCATAAATTGAGCTGTTTTATTATAAGTCATTTCCTCCTTTCCCTCTGTCTCACCCTAGGCAACTGGCCAGTGCTCTGTTTTTCCAGCCTTCTGTTGCTGTCAGTCAGCTCCCTGCATATCAGGCTGTTCTTTTGTGTATGTCTTTCGATGGCACAGGGTAATGGTGAGGAGTGCAATAAAAGCAGCATTTCTTCTAACATTGCTTTGTTTTTTTTATTCCAAATTTAAAACTTCATTTTAATCAATACCATTATTTTGTCTTTTCTTCCTCAGAAATATAGAGACCATAATATTTTTTAATATTAAGTGTTAAGAGAGCTGCTAGTATAGTTATATTGGAAGCAATTGGTAGCTACTGTAATTACCTAAGTATTAAGTCTTATTTTTAGGGAGCAGGTTTAGGAAAGACCAGTAGGGCTTAAGGTGTTAGGGAGACAGAATGTAGGTATCTCTTTTCCTGTAATTCTCATGTCTCATAGATTTTTTTGAATGATAGATTTAGTCTTTATTCTCTGATTTGCTTTTTAAATTTTTTTTTATCTTTTTAAGGTGTTTTTTTTTTCTTCGGATTTGCTTTTGAGGTTCAGCATTGAAGAAAGCATAAAATAATAAAATGACTGCCTTTGATATTCTTTCTTACTCTTGTTAGGACCTAGAACAATGTTGCTTTCAGAATTGTGAATTAAACTAAAAAGGGATAGTAAATTAGCAACTCTCTTGAATTTCTCTTCTATATTAACATTGACATTGTTTTTTGATCATTCTGTACTTGCTTCATTCCTTCCCTGTGCTGCCTGGTATAGTAGCCACTAGCCACATATGGCTGTTTAAATTCAAGTATAAATTAATCAAAATTAAATAGAATTAATTCAGTTTCACATTTGCAGTGCTCAGTGGGTACACATAGCTTGTGACTACTGTATTTGGGCAGTGCAGGGTAAACATTTCCGTAATTGCAAGAAGTTACATGATACAGCTGCTGAAATCTCCTGGTTTGTCCTTATCAGATGAGTTTGTTTTCTACTTTAAAAAGAAGATTGAGGTTCTCCTTCTGTATTTCATGGGTGTTTTTTTTGGTTTGTTTGTTTGATTTTCTTTTTGGTCAGAGGAAGATTGTTCTTTTCTCATTTATAAAGTTTATGCCTTTATTTTACTTCTCTTAGGACTTTTCCCCCATTTATTTCTTCTCTCGCTAGTATTTTTATCCCTTTGAAGTTAGAACAGAGATATAAAAACCATAGAGGATAACCAGATGGCTGCTGCTGAGGTGTACAGCAGGCATTTCATAGTGACATTTATTTGGAGGTGGTGTCCATTATTTGTCCTGTCTTCAGTTTTCTATACCTTGAAGCCAGTTTAGTTTAAGTGCTCATCAAGTTTAGGGAAATAAGAGTCAGGCTACTCAAAGCCAACATAGTAAACTAATAAGAGACTCATATGTCAGAATGTTATAGTACTTGTTAGTGAGAAAAATAACAAGTCATCTGTCTTTGACAGCCTTGGGAATGAATCATTATGATTAGCGTGTGTCTGTCAAATGGACCTAATATTGTTTCTTGGAAATATTCTTTGCCATTCCACACCCCAACTTTTCTAGCCTTCCAGACGAACATCTGTCTTCTATTTATTTTTTAAAAAATTCAGGTAGATTATGGTTAAAGTGATTTAAGGGTCAGCTTCCCAATTCAATAATATAGCCACAGGGTAGAGAGACCATCTCTATTGGTTTATTTTCCCATCTCTATTGTTTTCAGTAACATTTTTTGTTCCAAGACTTATTTCCATGTTTTAGGCAACCTAGAGTATCCTAACTCCTAGAGTTACTAATTACAGATTTCTGTTGCTCCTATGCCAAATTTCTAGGATGGTTTTTCTTATTCTGTAACACTGAAATCTACATTTTTGCAGATCTGTTTCCAAAGTCTAATCTTACACTTCTGATTATAGAAATATCTAACTACATAGATATTTCTATTGAGGTATTTACTATTAATTCCTTAAATAAAAATATTAAAAATTAATTTCTGAGTACCCTCAAATCCCTCAAAAACTATATAACCTTTTCTTTGTAATTTCTTTTATCACTATTTAATTCCTCTCATTTATATCCTCTTCTTCCTCCCATTCATTTTTTTTTTTAGTTATCAAGTTATCTTGCCACCCCCCCTTTTTTTTATGATAGCTACTCATTTTTCTGCTTTAGTAATCTTCAGATTCTCCTCTTCTTAACCTACCCTACTTTATTTTTCCTTTCTGAACAGGAACTTTGGCTTATGGATCTTTTCCTTTTCTTTTCTTTTCTTTTCTTTTTTTTTTTTAACAATAACCCACAATCGCCCTGACCGGTTTGGCTCAGTGGATAGAGCGTCGGCCTGTGGACTGAAGGGTCCCGGGTTCGATTCCGGTCAAGGGCATGTACCTTGGTTGCAGGCACATCCCCAGTAGGGGGTGTGCAGGAGGCAGCTGATGGATGTTTCTAACTCTCTATTCCCTCTCCCTTCTTCTCTGTAAAAAAATCAATAAAATATAAAAACAATAACCCACAACCGTCGGACTAACTGGCTTATGCATCTTTGTACCTGAAACAGACAAGTCATTATTTTGTGATAATATAATCTGATTTTATTTGTGATTTAACATATAGAGCCACCTTAGTTGTTATGTTTTAATTATATAGAGTATTTATGTGAACTCTGTTTTTTAGTGTGATGAACAAGTCTGGGGTGAATCGTGTAGTTTGGAAACGACCTCGGCTCACTCATAATGGACCTGTTAGAAGGAGCACAGTTATTGACCAGATTCCTTTTCTGGCAGTAGCAAGAGCACTTGGTAAGTACAGCTTACATTTGGTGAAATCATATTGGCTATTCTACAATACATGGTAGCAAAATGAAAAAGATTCTAAATCCTCATTAACACCTAAGTGAGGGGAAGGTTAATGTATAAATTTCAATGCCATTTACCAGGTGTACCGGTTAATAATTTGGATTTTGTAATCAAAGAAAACACGATAATTTCAAGAGAAACATCAAAAGTGCTTTATTCAATGTCCATCCCTAGCTACACATTTCCCCCATCTTTTAGGTAATTTGTGGATACTGTCCCAATAGAACTTTTCTTGTTTTGAGGCAAACCATTCAGAGACCCAATTTTCCACTTCTTCGTACGTTTTGAAGTGCTGCTCAGAAAGTGCGTGTATCATCAATTGGAACTAGTGGTAATCTGAAGGAGCAAGATCTGGTGAATACGGCGGGTGGGTTAATACTTCCCAGGCAAGATCTTTTAATGTGTCTTTAACTGGTTTTGAAGTGTGTGATGGTGTGTTATCATGAAGCAAAATTACTTTGTCATGTCTTCTGGCCCATTCTGGTCGTTTCACGATCAAAGCGTGGTTCAAATCGATTATTTGTTGTCAGTAGCGATGAGTATTAACGGTTTCACTTGGTTTTAGAAGCTCATAATATACCACACCTTCCTGATCCCACCATACGCAGAGCATTGTCTTCTTTCCAAAGCAATTTTGTCTTGCAGTCGATGTTGATAGTTGACCTGGATCAACCCCTGATTTTGTGTGTTTGGGATTCTCAAAAGAAATCCACTTTTCATCTTCAGTCACAATTCGATGCAAAAAAGACTTTCTTTTGTGCCGTTGAAGCAACAGTTTTTAAAAATATTTTTTATTGATTTTTTACAGAAAGGAAGGGAGAGAGATAGAGAGTCAGAAACATCGATGAGACAGAAACATCGTTCAGCTGCCTCCTGCACGCCCCCTACTGGGGATGTGCCCCCAACCAAGGTACATGCCCTTGACTGGAATCGAACCTGGGACCCTTCAGTCCGCAGGCCAACGCTCTATCCACTGAGCTAAACTGGTTAGGGCTGAAGCAACATTTTACTGATGACTTTTCAGTTTTCCATTTGTCTTTCATTCAGTTGATGTGGCACCCATTTTCCGTCCTTTAAAATCTTTCCCATTGCTTGAATGATCGGAAATTGCTGGAGCAGCATTTAATCTTTCTGCAAGTTGTTTTTGAGGTTGACAAGCACCTTCTTCCAATAATGCTTATAATTGTTGGTCTTCCAACTTTTTCGGTTGACCTGGACATTCTTTGTCTTTCACATCGAAATCATCACGTTCACAAGTATCTTGAGATGGAGCATGTTCACCATAAGCTTCCCGAAGTATGCGATAACTTTCAGCAACACTTTTCTTCAAAATAAAGTAATGAATTCAAACTTCCCAGAAATGCCCTTTTTTTGGCATAAAATTTGACATTTTTAACCGTAAAAATATCTATGATGTTAACACCTTCACCAAATTTGACATATGAAGTTTTGAAGCTTGTTGTCAATACAACAAAATAGCATACATATCAAATCGCATATATATCAACATACGTGTTACTCCATCTATTGAAAAAAATACGTATTATGTACCAGTACAACTGGTACTCTTCGATCATGAATCATATTCAGTGTTTTGCTAACTCCCATCTATACTAGGGAAGTACATGTATGCCTATGCTTGATGTTACCCTTAAAATTTATTTCTAAATGTTCTTTCCTACTTAAAACCTTTATATTTCTCTTAAGGGTCTTTAAAGCTCTTTTTTTGTTTTTTAATATATTTTATTGATTTTTTTACAGAGAGGAAGGGAGAGGGACAGAGTTAAAAACATCGATCAGCTGCCTCCTGCACACCCCCTACTGGTGATGTGCCTGCAACCAAGGTACATGCCCTTGACCGGAATGGAACTCGGGACCCTTCAATCTGCAGGCCGACGCTCTATCCACTGAGCCAAACCAGTTAGGGCTTCAAAGCTCTTTTTTAGGTAGAAAAGTAAATTGTCCATGATAAAATAAAAATACTTGCTTTCTGGCCCAGCTTGTATTGTAAGGAAAGTTAGAAGATTGTAGATATAAAAGTCTTAATCTTGGATGTGCTAGTTAAATTTTATTCTAAAATTTTTTTTAGTCTTAGAAAACATCCTTTTCCTCCTTCTCTCCCTGTTTTCTCTAACAGACACTTAAATACTGACTTGGTGCCAGGCATTGTGTTAGGTTTTGGTGAGATATAACAAATACACTGTCTGCCCTCATGGGGCAAGACTATGTAGTTGGAGAGACAGGCAATAAAGAAGTAACTTGTAAATGAAATAATTATAGGTTAGAAATACAATGAGAGAAAGAAACAGGGTCCTGTGATAAGGAAGAATTTAAAAGAGGACAACTATTTTAGATAGTGTGATGAAAATGTTCCTTTAGGAAGTGTTAATTTGGCTGAGATATAATGACTGAGAAGGAGCTTGGGGTTTTTATTTGTTGTTTTTCTCACCAGATCATGGTTTATTATAAAGGAATATAACTGAGGAACAGCCAGATGAAAGAGATGGTATAGGGCCGTGGTCGGCAAACTGCGGCTCGCGAGCCACATGCGGCTCTTTGGCCCCTTGAGTGTGGCTCTTCCTAAGCCTTAGGAGTACCCTAATTAAGTTAATAACAATGTACCTACCTATATAGTTTAAGTTTAAAAAATTTGGCTCTCAAAAGAAATTTCAATCGTTGTACTGTTGATATTTGGCTCTGTTGACTAATGAGTTTGCCGACCACTGGTATAGGGCAAGGTATGGGAAAAGGGCGCAGAGCTTCCATACCCTCTACAGGCGCCACTCTACCAAATCTTCATGTGTTCACCAACCAGGAGGCTCCCTGAACCCCATAATTTTTTGAAAAGAGGCTATTCTTGTGAAGAGCCTGTTTAAGAATATTCAGGCATGGATCCTGAATTAGGAAAGAGCTTAGCATGTTCTAGGAATTATCAAAAGGTTTAAGGCACATGTGGGCCACATCGTGACAGGTACCAGCATTCCAGTCTAAGTGCAGTACTGGGAAGCATAGAAAAATGTTAAGCTAAAGCCCTGGCCAGTGTGGCTCAATCCAGATTAAAGGAGGCCAAAGAAATGTTACAAGTAAATGCTATTCCTGATTCTAGGCTGGATCCTATAAAGGACACTATTAGGCCATCTGATAGTTTTTGGAATATGGATGGTAGACAGTAGATTAGGCAGGTATTATATTAGTGTAAATTTATGAAGCTGATAACTCTGCTGAGAGAGCGAAGTAGCAGCTACAGTGTGTTTTTATGATCTAGTGCAGGGGTGGGCAAACTTTTTGACTCGAGGGCCACAATGGGTTCTTAAACTGGACCGGAGGGCCGGAACAAAAGCATGGATGGAGTGTTTGTGTGAACTAATATAAATTCAAAGTAAACATCATTACATAAAAGGATACGGTCTTTTTTTTTTTTTTTAGTTTTATTCATTTCAAACGGGCCGGACCGGGCCGTAGTTTGCCCACGGCTGGTCTAGTGTCATTAGTGACACTTCCTCATTTTATTTGGTAGCACTGTGTCACTAAGTCTAGCCCGCCCTTGAGTGGAGGGGAATTAGGTCAACCTCTTTAAAAAAGAGTATCAAAGAATTTGTGCACACATTTTAAAAACACACAGTTACCCCTACTTCATGATTGTTCATTCATTCACCAAATATTAAACGCCTGCTAGCATTCTAGTCTAAGTGTACTGTTCTGGGTTCTGGGGATCCCACAATGAACAAAACAGTAAAAAATTTCTGGACCTGTAGAATTTAGAATTTACTCTATTTCTAGAAGGGGGAAACAGATGATACACTAAAATAAATAAAATGAATGTAGATTGACTCTAGTCGGTTTGGCTCAGTGGATAGAGCATTGGCCTGATACTGAAGGGTCGCAGGTTCGATTCTGATCAGGGAAACATACCTGGGTTGCAGGCTCGATCCCTGGCGCCTGTCAGGGCACGGACCTCTGGGCATGTGCAGGAGGCAACCATTCTATGTGTCTCTGACATGGATGTGTTTCTTTTTCTCTGTTTCTCCCACTCCCTCCCACTCCTGTGAAAAATAAAACGAAATGTTGTGGGGGTGGGAGTGCAATTTTAAAAGGGATTGTCAGAAGTTTGGACATTTGAGTAAAGAGATGAGGCATTAATACCTGGCGGTGTCTTGGGCAAGATCATTTAGGCAGAAGGAACAATAAATGAAAATGACCTTATTGCTTAGGTCTTTAAAATTTTTTTATTGAAATTATTGGATTGATTTAGGATATTTTCTCCTTAACTGAGCATTTTAAAAGGTGGAAGTTGCCATTAACCGATATAGCAAAGACTGGACCATCAGTTATAAGGGATCCAGTACTTTAACAGATGTTAAATGGTGATGTCCAGTTGGCTCTGGCTATGGAATTGACCGTAGGTAAGGTTTAGGCTGGAGATATCAATTGGGAGCCAGAGCATAGAGATAATGATGTTCAAAGGCCTGTGACTTAAGGAGGTCATCAAGAGATTGAATGTAGATAGAAACGGGGAAAGAGTCAGTGACTGAACCCTGAGATACTATCACTGTTAAGAGTTGGGGGTTTGAAAGGAGTAACAAGGCAAAACAAGACTGAGAAAGAGCTGTAAGTAAAATAGAAGGAAATTCAGGAGAACATGTCCTGAAAGTTAAGTAAGAAAGTGTTTCAAGAAGGTATTTTTTAAAAACATGTTTTTATTGATTTTAGAGGGGGGGGGGGGGAGAGAGAGAGAGAGAGGGAGAGAGAGGGAGAGAGAGGAGAGAGGAAACATCGGTCGGCTGCCTCTTGCACGGCCCCCACCGGGGATTGAGCCTGCAACCCAGGCATATGCCCTGACTGGGAATCAAACTGGCGACCTCTTAGTACATGGGTCAATGTTCAACCAACTTGAGCCACACTGGCGGGCTCAAGAAGGTATTTTGTTATATGTCACTTTTACCTGTTATATGTCAGTATTTCAAATACTGTTGATAGTTCGGGTAAGGGGAGACTGAGAAGTGACCATTGGGTTTAGTAGCAATGTGGAGGTCCTTGGTGATTTTGACAAGCTATCTTTTGGTAGGATAGTAAGACTCTAGTCATTATTGGAGTTGGTTCAAGAAAGAGCAAGAGGAGGAAAATTTGATAATAGCAAATTTAGACACTCTTCCTAGTTTTGTTATGAAGGAAAAGAGAGAAATGAGGCTTTAGCTGGAGCAGAAAGTATAGGGTCAAGAGAGAATTTGCTGCTGTTGTTTTAAAAAGGGAAAGAATAATAACAGTTTATAGTAAAGATCTACTAGAACAGTGAAAACTTCATGTAGGAGGTAAATGGTAATTGCTATAGTAATGACCTACAACATTTGAATATAACTTTGTAAATAAATTCATGAAAATGAATGAATCTTTATATAAAAA
Source organism: Myotis myotis (assembly GCF_014108235.1). Classification (NCBI taxonomy): domain Eukaryota; kingdom Metazoa; phylum Chordata; class Mammalia; order Chiroptera; family Vespertilionidae; genus Myotis; species Myotis myotis. The sequence goes on along the minus strand of NW_023416321.1, from coordinate 22,073,248 downwards.
GACTTGTATAGGAGAGATGAAATTGTTTTAGTTATGAAAAAATGGCTTCTGTTTTTTCTCTTGAGTTTACTTTTTTTTTTTTTTTAAATATATTTTTTATTGATTTTTTACAGAGAGGAAGGGAGAGAGATAGAGAGCTAGAAACATCGATGAGAGAGAAACATCAATCAGCTGCCTCCTGCACATCTCCTACTGGGGATGTGCCCGCAACCCAGGTACATGCCCCTGACCGGAATCGAACCTGGGACCCTTCAGTCCGCAGGCCGACGCTCTATCCACTGAGCCAAACCGGTTTCGGCGAGTTTACTTTCTATCACATTTTCTCCTAAAAAATAATAATACCCATTACATTTGAATATTTAAGCCAAAAATGATTTGTTACATTTTTCAGTCCTTATTCTGGCACTTGGGGAACATTTTTAAGGAAGAAATTTTAGTTTTCTTTAACTTGTTGCAAGATAATACTTATTGGCCTAAATTAAATGATAGTATTTAGCACCATTATTATGATTTATGGCTATTTTCTGTTTTTATTTGTGGAAGAAAACTTTACTTGTAAAAATGGGTACCATTTTAGCACTAATGATGAACATAATTTACTACAAATGAAGCAAAGGTGCCTCCTAGTGGCTGCCTCATGGAATTGTATGTGAGTCTCAAATCATTCTTTTTTTTGTAATATATTTTTATTGGTTTCAGAGAGAGAGAGAGAGAGAGAGAGAGAGAGAGAGAGAGAGAGAGAGAGAGAGAGAAACATCAGTGATGAGAGAGAATCATCGATTGGCTGACTCCTCCATGCCCCCTACTGGGGTTCGAGCCTGCAACCCGGGCATGTGCCCTTGACTAGAATCAAACCCGGAGACCTTCCATCCCAAACTAACGCTCTATCCACTAAGCCAAACCAGCGAAAGCCATTTATTTAGTTAGTTAGTTAGTCAGCTAGTTAGTTAGTTAGTTAGTTAGTTGTTGACACTATTATAGATTTTTTTTAAGGGCAGTATTTACCAAGCACATAGTCTTTGCCCTCATGGAAGCTCACAGTTTAAAGAAGGGTAGAGGCATTCATCAAATGATTACAAAAAGAACTTAAAATTATGAAAAGTGCTTGTAAAAAAAAAAAGTGCTTGCATATGTGCTAAAGAAAATTTAAAACGGGGGTATTTTACCTAACTGAATATGTCAGAGGAATGATGTTTGAGCTAGGCCTGAAGAATTACTAGAAATTTAGAGAGGAAGAGCCCTGTTAGTGTTGCTCAGTGGTTGAGTGTCAACCTATGAATATGAACTAGGAGGTCACGGTTCGATTCCAGGTCAGGGTGTATGCCCAGGTTGCTGGCTTGGTCCCCAGTGGAGGGCTTGCAAGTAGGCAGCCAATGATTCTCTCTCATCATTGATGTTTCTATCTATCTCTCCCTCTCCCTTCCTCTCTGAAATCAATTAAATATATATATATGTATATGTGTATATATATATATATATATATATATTTTTTTTTTTTTTTTTTAAAGAGGAAGAAAGTGTTTTCTAGGCATAGGAGCGGAATTTGTGAATAGCTCTGTGATATGGGAAGCATGGTGAATAAAAGGGACTCTAATGAAGGCCAGGGTAGCTGGAACAGAGATAAGGGAATAAGAGGCATGGATAAAATGAGAAAATAATGCATTTCTATAGTCTGGATATCTTAAGAACAAGAGTAAATTATTGCAGAGTTGGAGTGGAAAATATATTACTAGATTTTTGTTTTTAAAATTATAGCAAAATACATATAACATAAAATTTAATGTCTTAACAATTTTGAATGTGCAGTTTGGTGGTATTAAGTACATTTACATTGTTGTGCAGCCATCACCCCACCCATTTTAAATTTGTGTTTTTAAGAGATGGGTTTTGGTTGTAGTTTTTTTTTTGCTTGTTTTTTTTTTGGCTGTAGTTTTGAGAATGGATTACCAGTAGGTGAGGTAATAGTTGCTGGAAAGCTCTCCATGGAAAGCTACTGACAGAGGAGGTGGGGTGCTGAAATTCATTAGGGGCACAGACAACTGGGTGCCATGTGTCACAGGAGTAAGCAGAGAACATACTGAAATCAGAAGAAAGGCCTTTCTCCTCTGGTGTTCCCCCAGTGTCCCTACTGAGGACAAAAGGGAAATGACCATTGAGCAAGTAACCAACAATATCTGCCACAGGGCCCAAGGTCCCTCCTTTAAGTATGTATGGGAATGACATTATCCTATTTTAGTTCAAGGCCCAATTCTGATCCTTATTCATTTGATCTCACATGGATGTTTCTCTCTCTCCCTCTTGCTTCCTCTTTCTAAAAATCAGTTTTAAAAAACCTTAAAAATTCTTTTGGGATTCTGGTTTGAATTACTAGTGCGTTCACTTTATAAGTTATTTTTTGGAAGGATTAACATTTTTATAATATTAAGTCTTCCTTTCTATGAATATAGTTTATTTCTCCATTTCTAAAAGGAATCTAATTGTAGAGTCTTTTCCATAAAAGACTATCACACCTTTTGTCAAATTTATTTCTAACTACTTTACATTTGGTTCAATGTTGTAACAGAATTGTTTAAAATTTTCTGTTTTCTATTTCTTGCTATTGTGTAGAAATACACAATTGACTTTTTAAGAAAATCCTTACCCAAGGATATTTTTTTCATTGATCTTTAGAGAGAGAGTGGAAGGGAGGGGGAAGCAGGGGAGAGACATTGACTGGTTGCTTCCCACGCACACCCCGACGGGCCTGGGATCGAACCTGCAACCGAGGTACATACCTTGACCAGGAATCGAATCTGTGACCCTTTGGGTCCATGGGCCAATGCTCTAACCACTGAGAAAACTGGCCAGGGCTACAGTTGACTTTTTTTTCTTTTCTTTTTTTTTTTTTTTACAGAGAGGAAGGGAGAGGGATAGAGAGTTAGAAACATCGATGAGAGAGAAACATCGACCAGCTGCTTCCTGCACACCTCCCACTGGGGATGTGCCCGCAACCAAGGTACATACCCTTGACCGGAATCGAACCTGGGACCTTTCAGTCCACAGGCCGACACTCTATACACTGAGCCAAACCGGTTTGGCTACAGTTGACTTTTATATATAGGGTTTGTATTTAACAACTTTGCTAAATGTATCTATTCTGATAATTTATCTAATTTTTTTGTTTCCCATGTAGAAATAAAATCATTTGCAAATAATGATAGTTTTATTTTCTCCTTCCTGATTTATATATCTGATTTATTTTTATTATCTTACTGTCCTGGAAAGGATCTCCAGTATAATATTGGAGGAGAAGTGGTGGTAGAAGGCATATTTTTGTCAGGTTAAGGGAGTTACCTTAAATCTCTATTTTGCTAGGAAGCTTTTTTAAAATACCATGAGTGGATTTTGAATGTTATCAAACACTTTTCTGCGCCTATTGAAATGAACATGTACATTTTCTCCTTTAATCTGTTGATGTGATACTACTATTTTGGAAATAATACTTCTTGCTGCTTCTGCTCTCAGGTGATTTATGGAGCTATGATTTCTTCAGTGGTGAATTTGTAGTGTCACCTGAACCAGACACAAGTGTTCACACTCTTGATCCCCAGAAGCACAAGTATATTATCTTGGGGAGTGATGGGCTTTGGAATATGATTCCACCTCAAGATGCCATCTCAATGTGCCAGGACCAAGAGGAGAAAAAATACATGATGGTGAGAAGTGACTCAGTAATTTGATATTATTGTGTATACATTGTTCTGGTGCTTTTTGTTTACCTTAAATAGATATTTGCATTGGTCTGGCTTAGAAGTAAGCAAAACATAGCTTTTGCAGCTCATTAGTGGGACAAGGCAGGAAATATATAAAACCTAGGTAGCAAAAGACATAACCACTGACTTCATTATGAATAGCCCTCAACATAATGACCTTTGAAACCTCACCAATTCTCTCTTTTTTTTTTTTTTTAAATATATTTTATTGATTTTTTACAGAGAGGAAGGGAGAGAGAGAGAGTCAGAAACATCGATGAGAGAGAAACATCGATCAGCCGCCTCCTGCACATCCCCCACCGGGGATGTGCCCGCAACCCAGGTACATGCCCCTGACCGGAATCGAACCCGGGACCCTTCAGTCCGTAGGCCGACGCTCTATCCACTGAGCCAAACCGGTTTCGGCCCTCTCTTTTTTTTTAAATCGAGATATATTTCACACCCTAACACTTATTTACCGTTTTAAAGCATATAGTTTAGTGATTGTTAGTATATTCTCACTTGTGTAACCATCACCACTATTTAATCCCAGAACATTTTCATCAGTGCTTCTCACTAACAAAACCTCTCCTTCTCCCTTCCTCTCTCTGAAGTCAATTAAAAAATATTTTAAAAATAAAATAAAAAAGGACACAATATTAGTGGGGCTCAGATAATCAGCTGAAACGTGAGCTGAGGGAATTGGCTTATACAGATTTTTTTTTTTATGGAGCTTTGCTTGGGAGGGAAATATAGAGGCATACTGAGAAAGTGAAAGGTAAAGGAGTTCTCGGTGAGCTACCGTTTGGACAGTGATGAAACATGTACTGGGGAATGTGTTACATGAATTAGAAATTAATGCTGCCTTTTGTCATTTGTGAGGTCCATGTTTTTTCATATGAGAAATTGAGAAACAAAGGCAGTATTTAAAAAATCATTACAAAATGATACTTATCTTGGGGATGCAAGATAATAAGATTTTATTTATTTATTTTTTAAACACAGTTTTATTGATTTCAGAGAGAAAGAGAGAGAGATAGAAACATAAATGATGAGAGAGAATCATTGATCAGCTGCCTCCTACATGCACCCTACTGGGGACCAAGCCCGAAACCTGGGCATGTGCCCGACTGGGAATTTAACCGTGACCTCCTGGTTCATAGGTTGATACTCAACCACTGAGCAACACTGGCCAGGCTAATTAAGGTTTTAAACAAAGCAGCTGAGAAGAGTTATTTGCCGTTTGCCATGTGTCGAAATACTGTAACATGCTTAAGATCAGACAACACCAAGTAAAGATGTTTCCCTATTTTTTTTTTCTTCAAGGAAAGGATAAAAAAACACAACCCAGTTATTTATCCAGTTTGAATATATATATTTCATGGATACAGATGACAACCAAATGACTTATAGTATATTATAGATAATACAAATATTTTATATGTAATGCTTAAAGAACTAAATAGTACATCATATAGTATACATTATAGTATATTATAATACATTAATATGTTTGTACTTAGAGTATGTTAATATATTTTATTAGGTTACATAAAATAACATTAAAATATTTTTCCATTTGTAGTTCATGATGTATTTCCTTTTCAACCAATTCCACTCATTTTCATAATTCAGTTATGTCTAGGGGTACTTTTGAAGACATGTAACCTTATTTTCTGGAGCACATCATTTTCATTTCTGTTCTCTGAAACTTAGCAATGATTGAATCCATGTATGACGCTGAAAGTTTTCTTCCAAACTACATTTATTTGCATAACATGAGGTTATTTAAGTTTTTAATTTTACTCTTTGTTGATTTGTTTTTATATCTATACCATAACAACTTATTGTGTTGCTTTCTTTCTCCTATGCATTGACACTGACCATTTTAAAATATATGTTTAAGGGTCATTTATATTTCCTTGTCTCTGAATTTTGTTCATATTCTTTGACAATTTTATTTTGGGTCATTGTCTTTGATTTTCAGAAGCTCTTATTTTAGGAGGAAATTGGCCCTTTACAATGAGTTTTTTTGTGATTTTTTTTGGCCATACTTATTTCATTTGTGAATTGTTTATCTATAATAACTTGATGTTTACTTTGCTTTTCAGATAACTTCTATATAACTTTTCTTAATAACTATATGTAACTTTTCTTCCCACATTTCTTGCTACCCAAAAGATAAGAATACAGGTGAAATTTAACCACAGAATAAGCTTTATTTTATTATTTTTTGAAAATTTAAAATAGTATGATTTTGACATAGTTTTAGGATGTATGGATAATGTTTGAAATTTTGAAAATTTAGTTTAGGTCATATTGAACATCAAATTTTTAATTTGATACACGTGTAGTGGTGACTAAATTTGAGTGGTTGACTTCTGTCTCCTTCTTTTAAATATAGGGTGGTGAGCATGGACAATCTTGTGCCAAAATGCTTGTGAATCGAGCACTAGGCCGCTGGAGGCAGCGCATGCTTCGAGCAGATAATACCAGTGCCATAGTAATCTGCATCTCTCCAGGAGTGGGTAGTCAGGGAAATTTCACCAATGATGATGAGCTCTATCTGAACCTAACTGATAGCCCTTCCTATAATAGTCAAGAAACCAGCCTGCGGACTCCTTCCCCAAGTTCTACACCACCAGTCAAGGTATATAGTTCTATAGTATTTAAGTTGTTTTAATAGACAGAGTTTCTTTGGTTAGTGTTACTTGAAAAGTTTCCAGATTTCTTATATAATAAGACTTTGGATTTGAACTAGTCTCAAGATCCTGGTGAATCTTTATCATGTAACTTATTGTCAGTGAGCCATCTTTGCACCAATACGTACTTATTATTCTGAATGCCAAATGTGTGTACAGCACCTAATAGAAAGTTGGTTAGATATGGCCCCTGAAGAATATTAACAATATTTTAAAAATATTAAATCTGGGTTGAGTCTAAGTAGTGGATGCAGTTGCCTGTGCTAAGAGGTGCAATGTATTGCCACAGAATGCCAACAAAAAGAGAAGGAATAATCTGAATTTAAAGACATAGCACAATAGAAATTCCTATAAATAGTGTTAACTCTGAAATTGTCCCATTGTTTTTGCTGTTTGCTTTTATAAAAGAATACCATCTAACATCTGACATTGTTATACAAACTAGAGCAATATGTTTTATTTCTATAAGTGTGTTGAATAGTACATTTTTCTTGTGACTGAATTAGTGACATGATTATTTGGTAGTAGGAAGCCTTCTGTCTACAGAACTCACTGCTGCCCTGTCTTGCTGCAAATCCTTTTTCTATAATTTAAGCAAGATGAACTCTTGTTCAATAATTACTTATGACTAGATACAGTTTTCTGTGGTCAGCTAGGACATGCTTGTGACCAGCATAGGTATTGGAATCAACCCAATTCAGAGGGATAAACTCACATACAACTTTTGTTTTAGATATTATTGAAAGTCATATAATATACAGTTTGACTGTATACTATTCTAGAACAAAAACTGTCTTGTTATCCTTTCTCCATACTGGTACTTTGAAATAAGGTTGCTGCCCATCATCTAGAGTGTTAAAACAGATAAGAAGTATTGAGCTTTCAATTAACTGTGCAGTGTAAAATAAATGAATCAATGACCTCAGAAAGAAAAAGTATCTTGCCCTAGCTGGTTTGGCTCAGTGGACAGAGCGTTGGTCTGCGGACTGAAGGGTCCCGGGTTCAATTCTGGTCAAGGGTACATTCCCGGGTTGCGGGCTCGATCCCAGTGGGGGCATGCAGGAGGCAGCCGATCGATGATCCTCTCTTCATTGATGTTTCTATCTCTCTCTCTCTCTCCCACTCCCTTCCTCTCTGAAATCAATAAACATATATATATATATATATATATATATATTTTTTAAAGTATCTATATATATAAAAGCCTAAGTGACCATTATGAATGGTCGACCAAATGACTGGTCAACCGGTCGCTATGATGCACACTAACCACCAGGGGGCAGACGCTTAATGTAGGAGCTGCCCCCTGGTGGTCAGTGTGCTCCCACAGCCAACCTCCTGTGGCCCACCAACCTCCCACAGTCCCTCCCCCGCCAGACTGGGTGAGACGGCCCCTATCGGCCCCGATCGCCCGCCAGACCGAGGGACCCCACCTGTGCACAAATTTGTGCGCCAGGCCTCTAGTAATCTTAGAAGAAGCAATCTATTTGGGACAGTACCAAATTAGGAACATGGTTTCTCATCTTCAGTTTCCATTGGACCTAAAGTAAAAAAAAAAAATTTCCAGTAAAGCATGTTCATGTTTATGGTTAGATTAAAATGCTTTTAGGTGGCTTCAATTTCCCTTTTCTTTTTTATTATAGAAACATTAAAGGGAACATTCTTTTTATGGATATGTTTTTTAACATAGCACTCTTTTGAAAGGTGTTTACTCCTTGGGGATTTTATACCAGAGGAAGACCAGATAATATGTTCTCACTTACCATTCTATAAAAGGGTTTACTTGGCATTTTCAGAAAATATTAATCCCCTACGTATGTTCAATAAAAAAATTTATTTTCCTAGAAAAAAGTGTGTGTGTGTGTGTGTGTGTGTGTGCGCGTGTGTGTATTAATCCTTATTTGAGGATATTTTTCCATTGGTTTTAGAGAGAGAAGAAGGGAGGGGAAGAGATACAGAGAGAGAAACAATAATGTGAGAGAGCACATTATTGGCTCGTTGGGATCGAGTCTGCAACTGAGCCACATCTCCTTGACCGGAATTGAATCCGGGACCTTTTAGTCCGCAGGCCGATGCTCGCTCTACTGAGCCAAAGCGGCTAGGGCAAGAATATATTATATTAATAATTTATTTGAGAAGAGAGGGAGCAATTGAGGGAAATGTTACATATTTGAGGGGGGGAGATAGTATTTATGCTTAAATTTCTTGAGAAACTGTAAAACAAGTGATTTTATAAACCCTCACCCGAGGATATTTTTCCAGTGATTTTTCAAAGAGAATAGAAGGGATTGGAGAGACAGAGAGAGAGAATCATTGATGTGAAAGAGACACATCAATTGGTTGACTTCTGCATGTGCCCAGATCAGGGCCAGGGATCGAGCTTGCAACCGAGGTACATGCCCTTGACCGGAATTGAACCTAGGACCCTTCAGTCCACAGGCCAACACTCTTATCCACTGAGCCAAACAAGCTAGGGCAAGACAATTTTATATGGTATTATAGTGGAAGATTGGGTTTGATAGGAAGAATGTTCTTATCTGTCTGGAGATGGGAGGATATTCTGAGTGTATGTATATCTAGAGCTGTACAGCTAAAGGAGTGGTACATATCTGAATCACCTGTGAAGCTTCTAAAAAACAATATATGAGAGCTTCTACATGATCTTCACTTATTTTTTGGAGAGTAGCCCTAGCCATGCTCAGTAGGGTGCAAAGCAACAATGTGAGTTTCCTTATGGCATAGTTGCTTTAATGTTGCGCTTTACATTCTCCACTCTACTAAATATTCAGAAATTAGACTATAGAAAGAAGGAAAAAGCCAAATTTGTCATTTATTCTAATAACACCCTTCATCTTCCCAAGGGTCAGGCTGAGTTCTAGGATAAGTGATTTCTTATTTGGTTTACTTTCTTGTTTTTCAGTCAATGGAGGAGGACCCTTGGTCAAGGCTGAACTCTAAGGACCACGTACCTGCCCTTGTTCGTAGTAATGCCTTCTCAGAGAATTACTTAGAAGTCCCAGCTGAGGTAGCTCGAGGGAATGTCCAGGCTGCAGTCTTACCCTCAAAAGATCTAGAGCCACTTGAAGAAAACTGCACTAAAGCCCTGACATTAAGGATACATGATTCTTTGAATAATAGCCTGTCAGTTGGCCTGGTGCCTACCAATTCAACAAACACCATTATGGACCAAAAAAATTTAAAGACGTCAACTTCAGGTCAAATGAAAGCCCAAGAAGTTGAAAGAACCCCTCCAGCAAATTTTAAAAGGACATTAGAAGAATCCAATTCTGGCCCTCTTATGAAGAAGCATAAACGAAATGGTTTAAGTCGAAGTAATAGTGCTCAGCCTGCAAGCCTCGCCACAACCTCACAGCGAAAGAACTCTGTTAAACTTACCATGCGGCGCAGACTTAGGGGCCAGAAGAAAATTGGAAATCCTTTACTTCACCAGCACCGAAAAACTGTTTGTGTTTGCTGAACTGTATCTGAAAAATGGCTTTTATCCAAATTTAGGATATAAGGCTCTTGAAGATGGTGCCGAAGTTGAACTTCTAAAAACAGGACAAAATAAAAATGGTTTGGCTTTTTGGAATTCAACAGTTTAATCCTGGCCTTGTACTTGCTTGTATTATAAATGTGAATTTTATAGTTGTTAGGGTATATGTTGCTGTAAAATGTGTGTAAATTTGTATCCTTCACACAAACTCAGTCTCGTACTCTGATACACAGTAAATATAACAACAGGGCTAAAGGTTTTAAACTTTTAAAAATGCTTATTAAGTCACTTGTGATGAAACTATACAACTTTTTGAAGTAAATTATTAAGCAAACTGGAAAGTGATGTATTTTCATAGTGACCTGTGTTCCACTTAATGTTTCTTAGAGACAACTATTGTCTTTTAAAAATTATTTTTTATTTCTAATTTCATAATTCAGAACTAAATTTTTCATAGAAGAGAAGTAGCTGACTTTTAGTCTCCGTGTCCTGATTAAAATACTATGCACTATCTTTTATTTCAGTAACATTTTTCTTAAAAAAAAAAAAAAAATCATCAGATATACTCACTAAATCTTTGGAATAGAAGGCTTCTTTCCCTAAAAAAAAAAATGCCCCTCTCAGTTATCCCCAACACTCAGTGGCATTATTAGGTCTTCAAGTAGTTACCCTCTTCTAGTGTTTGCATAAAATATGTGTGAAGTTTTTCTTGCTATTTCAATAATGGATGGTGCTGCTAATTCCCAACATTTCTTAAATTATTATTTTATATATCATACAATTTCATTGATTATATAGATATGTTTGTTCAGCTAATAAATCAGTAAATTGTTTGTGATATTGCTGGATTTTTATTGTTGGTTTTAATGATATAAACTTTCTGTTGTGCCATACCGTGCTTTTAGTAACTTAAAATAAATGCATTGTTCATTGAAACAGGCAAAATATCTTAACAGTAAGAATATGGTTAAGTCAGTTATGGCTTATAACATTTGATGACATATTGCAATTAAAAGTGAATAAAACTGTACTTTGGTGATGTAGAAAAAAACTAAAAGGAACTAATACTAAAGCACTATGTCATTTTAGTGTGGTGAATTGTTCTACAATGAGGAATTTTTAAAATTTATTAATTTAGGACAACATCTCATTGAAAGATTGAAGAGTTGATTATCTATATATATAAAATTCTAATATGCAAATATACCAAACGGCAGAACAACTGAACAGCTGGTTGCTATAATGTGCACTGACCACCATGGGGCTTGCACAGAACATGGCGGGTATCGACTGCGGCGGGATGGTGGAGCAGGTGAGCAGGAGCGCCAGACCAAGGCGGGGCACCTGTCACTGTCATCAGGGCGAGCCTCTGGTGGTTACTGAAAATTCTTTGCTCCCGCGTGCCACCATCCTGCCAGGCACTCGCACCTGCTGCTGGCACCGCCCCACTCACACCCACTGCTGGCTCTGGCCCTAATCGCTCTGTCCGGCAGCAGGTGCGAGCGGGGCAGACACCGTCAGCACATGGGAGTGGGGTTGCAGGTAGACGAGACTGGGGGCCACTGCAGGAGGGGCCGGGCAGGGGTGCAGAGGATGGGCTGAGACCTGCTCCTGTGCCCACCGCAGCCTCACGGCCCACAATTCCTTTCAAGGTGCATGAATTCCTGCACTGGGCTCCTAGTATACCTATAATATGCTAGGTACTGCATAATTGGAAGCATACTAGTTTTCCATAAGAAAAATAATTTGAGGACCAGTGGTCTGGGAAAAACATTTGTGGCTAGTTTTTAAAAAGGTATTTTGGGCCCTAGCTGGATAACTCACTGGTTAGAGCATCATCCCGATATGCCAAGGTTCTGAGTTTGATCCCTCTAAAAAAAATAAAACAATTTTTGGATCATAGTTTGGTTTTTAGATCTTTCAAGAGAGACATAGCAACTTAGAAACATTTTTTAAGTCAATTTATTGTGAAGGGTTTTTCCACAAATTAGATCTGTAATACCATGTTAGCTGCCCAAAGTAGAAATTCAACAAATCTGAATGTATAGTAAAAGCAAAGAAAATCCATTCAGCTGCTATTTACCTTTTCTGCCAGTGGTTTTAAAGAGAATAATCTAATCCTGTCTATATGAAATTAAAATTTCCGTTTGACTCGAGTAATGGATTAAGTACTCTTTAATGCAAAAATGCCACAGCATTAATTCCTTCATAAATCACATTTTTAGTGCAATAGGGTCTAATTATATGCCATACTAGTAGTTATCTAATACTGGAAACATTTTTGCCTTGACACATATAAATGCAAATGCTAAAATTAGCTCTTTTCTGTATGTGTTCCTTGGGCTATGTTCAGATGTATTCTTTAAGGAGTTGAAGATGTTATGTAATCACAAATGTTTTAATGTTTCTATTTTTATTAAATTTTATTTGCCTATGTAACAAATCTGCATGATGGAAAATTCATGATGTATAAAATGGTACATAATGGAAAAACACCAAGTCAGTCCCCAAGGCTATCAGTATTTCCCCCCTTTTTTGTGTATTCTCTCTGATAATCTATGCATAGACTGAAACTATGTGCTTACTGCTTAATCTTATCTTTTGAAGATTGTGTCCATAGCAGTACATTATAGAGCCTCATTATTTAGTACTAGATGCCCAGTGCACGAAATTCATGCACTTGGGTGGGGAGAAGGGTGTCCCTCTGGGGATGTCCAACTGACGGCTTGGGCCCACTCTCCTAAACTGGCAGTTAGACATCTTAGTGCTACTGCAGAGGCGGGAGAGGCTCCCGCCGCCACCACCACTGCACTTGCCAGCTGTGAGCCCGGCTTCTGGCTGAGCAGCCCTCCTCCTGTGGGAGCACACTGACCACCAAGGGCAGCTCCTGCATTGAGCATCTGCCCCCTGGTGGTCAGTGGGTGTCATAGCGACCGGTTGTTCTACCATTTGTCCGATTTGCATATTAGCCTTTTATTATATGGGATTCTGTTTAGTCTATGGATATTTCACTTTTCCACTACTTAACTATGTCCACTAAGAGGAAAACACTATTTCTTCCTTTATGCACAGAATATTCTGACATAAGATGTATGGGTTTTCCTACACCAAGTAATTCTCTAATTTCTGCAGACACCAACTGGATGTCCTACAATTCAATTCAGTTCTGTATCTACCTGGAGTTATCGGAACCCACAAATTAAGAGCTCAGTCTCCAAAGACTGCATCCACTTCAGATACCAATTACAAATCACATATACTTTTGATCAAGTGGCTATAAATCAGGGTTTCTACAACCCCATCCACAGGTTTGATAATTTGTTGGTAAGAGGCCTCAGTTCCTTGCCATATGCGCCCCTTCATAGGGCTTCTCACAATATATCCATTAACTTCCTTTTTCAATATTTTGTAGAACAGGTTCTTGACCTATTTATCTCATGCCTTAAAGATTAAAATATGGTAGTTATGAAAAAAAAATTTTAGTTACATATTGCATAAAAATACCTCAAAATTTAGTAGCTTAAAACAATAACCCTAGCCCGTTTGGCTCAGTGGAAAGAACATTGGCCTGTGGACTGAAGGGTCCCTGGTTCGATTCCAGTCAAAGGCACATGCCCAGGTTGCAGGCTTGACCATCAGTAGAGGACATGCAGGAGGCAGCCAATCAGTGATTCTCATCACTGATGTTTCTATCTCTTTCTCCCTCTACCTTCCTCTCTGAAATCAATTAAAAAGGACAAAACATCTCTCTCTCTCTCTCTCTCTCTCTCTCTCTCTCTCTCTCTCTCTCTCTCTATATATATATATATATATATATATATATATATATATGAAACAAAGTAGAGCCCTGCCGGTGTGGCTCAGTGGTTGAGAGTTGACCCATGAACCAGGAGGTCACAGTTCAATTCTTGATAAGGGCACATGCCCAGGTTTTGCAGGAGGCAGCCAATTGAGGATTCTCTCTCATCATAGATGTTTCTTTTTTTCTCTCCCTCTCCCTTCCACTCTGCAATCAATAAAAACACTAAAAAAGGAAAAAAATGAACAAGGCAGAAACCACAATGTCTTTTGTAACTTAACCTCAGAAGTACCATGTTAATTCAGCTGCATTTTATTAGTCACACAGATAAATGCAAGAGGCAACGACATACTCTAACCGGTTTGGCTCAGAGGATAGTGTCGCCCTGTGGACTGAAAGGTCCCAGGTTCAATTCCGGTCAAGGGCATGTACCTTGGTTGCGGGCACGTCCCCAGTATGGGGTGTGCAGGAGGCAGCTGATTGATGTTTCTAACTCTCTATCCTTCTCCCTTTCTCTATGTAAAAAAATCAATAAAATATATTTTTTAAAAAAAGAGGCAACCACATGCCATGAATACTGAAAGGTGTGTGTCATTATTGGCCATCTTGGAGGTAGTCCATCACAATCTAGAAAGAATATAGGAGACCTTCAAGATCATCTTCCAACTGACTAATAAAGACAAAACATAGCAACATTTCGAAACTCAAATTGAAAATACGGTTTTGGAGATTAAAAATGGCGGCAGAGTAAGTGGATGCTGCATGGACATGTTCCCAGGAACAAACTGAAATTACAACTAAAATATAGAAAAACTGCCTGAATAATCAACAGAAGACTTGCTGGAGAGAACCCTGATACCCTAGGACCAAAAGTGGAGACCACATAGCAGATCTACTTAATACATAGTCACAAACCCAAGCAGGCAGCCAAAATGAGGAGACGAAGAAATAACCTCCAAATGAAAGAACAAAATAATTCTCCAGAAGAAGAGATATGAAATAGAGGTAAGAAATTTATCTTACCTCTGAATACAGTTCAGAGTAATGATGGTAAAGATGCTCAACAGCATGAGAAGAGATATAGTACTATGAAAACAGAAATAATGACATAGCACCAATAAAGAACACATTGGAATACACAGCAGATTAGGGGAAGTTGAGGATCCAATCAGGGAATCAGAAGACGGGTAGAAAGAATATAGGTTTTTTTAAATATTGCATTCATAAGCTGTATACTAGGTTTGTTTGGGTAACAACATTAATGATGTTATTTTCATTATCTTGTAGATATTTGGATGATTAAATACAGGGGTGGGCAAATAATTATTAATAAATAATAATACAACTGTAAAGCTAACCCTCCTGTCATAAGTTACTTCAGATTTTAAAGCAGTCTTTATCCAGGGTTGAATGGGGAAGGTAATATATGGGAAAGTTAGAATATGTTCTGGAGATCATTAAAAGAGTTGATGAAACTAATTTTTGGTCTTTGTCAATAGTTTTACTTTCTGGAATATTTAATTATAAATACCAATTCCATATTTCGGGATAAATTGTTGGGTTTTGACATGTAATTTTTCCTGTTAGGGAATAGAGCATTATGGAGAACAAAAATGAAACAAATAATCCCTTCTGTTAAAGAGCTTACATTTTAGTTACATAGACAATAGAATGATACATTCATCAACAGAGAACAATTACAAAGTAGTATTGATGTGTGAGAGACAAAAGGCAACTACGCTTCAAAATTTGCCTGGGACAGTCCTACTTTAACCTTTACCTTTTTTTTTTTTTTTTTTTTTTAGATATGTTTTTATTGCTTTATTTTTAGAGAGAGAGGAAGGGAGAGAGAAACATTGATTGTCTGCCTCCTGCAGGCCCTGTCTAGGCATGTGCCCTCACCGGGAATTGAACCAGTGACCTCTCAGTGCATAGGATGACACTCAACCAACTGAGCCAGGGCACCCTTTACTTTTTAAAATATTTATTATTGTTGACAGTATTACAGAGGTCTCTCATTTTCGCCCCCTTTAATCCTCTCCACCCAGCCCCTTTCTACCCCCAACAGGTCTTCACCAACCTATTGTCCTTGTCCCTGGGCTATGCATATAAGTATATAAGGTCTTCGGTTTATCTCTCTTTGTCCTTCCGCCTCCACATGGAGGTATGTCAGTCTGTCGTTTACCTTTTTTAAAAATTTTGGTTGATTTATTAGCAGTATTGTAACTGGACAATCAATGGGTCTATGGTGCCTGTCACTACTTGAGCCAATTAAGCAGAGACAGGGTTGAGTCATATATGAACCTTTATTCCAATACTGCCAGCAGTATGGGGGAGCAGCAGGTCATTGACAAAAATCTGCTCTGCAGCCCCCCATAAGCCAGCTGCTTATATATGGTAAGACAAAGATTACTTGGGGAAGTAGGGATTACAGGCATGGGGAAGTAGGAGGCAGGGGTGGGACTCCATTGTTTTGGCAACATGCTGTTAATCTTCTCATAATAGGCAATTGAGTGTGAATGGACCCCATTCCAAGGTTGACTCCCAGGTCCAAGGTTGACTCCCTGGTCCAAGGTTGACTCTCAGGTCCCGAGGCCTACAATTCCCAGCCAGGTCAGAATGTCCTTTCTTTAACCAACACAAGTCAATATGGTTAACAGAGTGTGGACGAAAGGGGCCACATGCTGACCTGACAAGCTCAGGAGAGGCCTGCATGGCAGTTTTGCAGACTTGGAGACCTAAAATAACCACAAAGGATGGACTGAAATTAGACTTTAACTAAAAGCAGTTATGGTGGGCAGTTACATCCTAGGCCAGTATCTTCACTGACAAGGTCAACCTTTACCGTAACTGAGCCTATCTGTCTTTTTCATCTATGATAACATATCCTTGAAATGTCTGAGTAACTTGTGACTTCCTTGTATCTGGAGCCCCTGGGGCACAACCAGGTGTGCTGGGTCCCAGGACAGATACAACAATTTCCTTCATCATCATGTTAGTTGTTCCTGCACCCACCTAAGTATGTGTCCATCATTTTACTTTTTATCCTATCCCATAGGTTCCCCCCCCCCCCCCCCGCTTAGCTTAATCCCTCCTCCTTAATCTATCACCAATGAATTTCATGTAACTCACCTATGTTCCTCCTTTGATTGGAATGTATAAATACGGATGTAACCCCGCCATTCTCCGGAGCACTATCTCAATCTGTTGAGGTTCTGCTTCCTGGCATATGTTGACAGTTTGGCTCAAATAAACTCACAAAAATTCTTTACAGGTTTCAATGTTTTTTTTACAATAACATTAATTGGCGTAGTCGGCAGGATTCCAAAGAAGCTCACCCTGGACCACCTTGCGGACTTGGGCTCGGTGCTAGGATCCAGCAAGGGGCCCATTGAGCCCCGCCGGCTCCCCGCCGTACCAGGTGAACTTGGGTGAGTTGTCTCTTGGATCCAGAACCTTCCCTTCCTTTGGTCGAAGGTCAGACTTTATTTGAGCTGTTTTAAAATCCTCAAGGTGGAACCAGGGTTGATAAAGACCCCAGGTTAAGGGTTCACGGAACCAGGCTAAGGCAGGACTAGAGGAAAAAATGGGTGGCTGGTTTTGATTTCGGTTCTTTAATTGGTTTTGCTTTCTGAGAGTCTGAACAAAAAAGAAAACCTTTGCTGTATAAATGAGAGTTGAACTCGTTTAACTCTGAAGATAAAGGGGCACATCCTCCCTCCTGCCCGATTCTTGGGTGTTCTTAAGTGACTAAGAACCTTTGTGGAGGTGTCAGTGGTTATACCTCAGGACGTGCAGGAGCCCCACAGGGAAATTCCAACTCAACTGTAATTAACTGACTGGCTCATCCTGGGGAGCGCCCATAAGGCCTGGTAAGCCAGCGCCCGAAGCCCTTCTGGGTGTTTTAGACAGCCAGGAGAGAAACCGAGACACGTAAGAGGGTTGAATTGCGACATGAGGGGTGACAGCCTCATGGAGCTCAACCCATAAGCAGTACATTTTTGCAACCCACTACATAACACCCCTAGAAAATTTACTCAGACTCTACAGATATTCAATAAAAATAAAGAAAATTAACATGGGAAATTGTGCCTCCAAGGCCAGAAGTTCCCATGACCCCAGCCCTCATTTAATACTCCTGATAGGAAGCCTTTACTTGCAAGTACTTTACAGAAATGGGAAGATTTAGCTAGAAAATATTAACTGAGAAATGGCTAAAATGCAGTTTGTTTGGGGTACCTATGTTAATATTTTGCATGCAGAAATTAGAAAATGCCAGATCTGAAATTAAACTGAATGAGTACATGGAAAGCATATCTTGATTTGGAAATTAGAAGCTTCTAGAGAAAAGCATAGAAGAAATTTATTCTAATAAGATGGTAATTAATAAAATTTTAGAGACTGTCTCATAACTATTCTGAAGTTAATGTCTACACCCTGTTTTTTCCTTTAGCCCATTGTTTGTTTGTTTGTTTTTTGAATAGTCCATTGGGAATATACTGAAATTCTAGAGAGGGGAAGTTCCTGAACCAGGGACAAAAGACACTGCTTTGGTAGTTTCTAATGCTGGACATTCTCTGGTGTAAACTTTTAGTGTGTTCTGTGTGCCTATATAAGAGTATTGGTGTTTTTGTGTCTTTGTAGTAGTGAAATAGGAAAAAATTTTAAATGTCTTTCTATTAATCATGACTTTGGGAAAAATATGCCATTTGAGTCATTTGCTGAAACTTCCCCAAAGCAGGATGTGGGGAAGGGAAGAAGGGAGCACATGGCGATCCAATATGGATGCCTCCTCCCAAGTATTTTAATTTAAAGTCTCCTTCTCATAATTGGAAAGTTTTACAAAATTTAAAAAATACGTCTGGGATTTCTGTTCATGTGTAAAGAGAAAACCTGGCTTGGAATTAATGCGCGCATCGTCCGATTTTGGACATTTAGATAGAGCTTTGAGCTGGAGTCTCTTTACAAATGTACAGAATAAAACCCAAGACTGATTATTTCCTAAGAAAAATGGTGAATTTTACCCAGGAAAGGAATACAGGCTTGTTCTAGCAAAAAGATTGGTATTTTTCCATAATAAAGTGATTTTTTGAAATGTTAATGAGGTCTATTTCAAGTTAACTTTAAGACCTCCAAAAGAAAATTCGATAAAATTGTCTCTGTTACAAAAATTTGCCAAAGTAAATGCCTTAAAATAATAATTGGATTTGAATCTCAAGAATTATTTAAATATATTAATTATAAAAATCTAAGTAGCCTGATAAAAATACTGGCCCTTTGTTAATTAAAAAGGCTAGCCACGCCTTTCTAATGGAGAAAGGGGCTAGTTGCTTTCTAAGCAAAGAATTTCTCTAGCAAATTCTTAAAGAATGTGATCAATTTACATCTGAATGGTCCAGGTTAGACCAAACTTTCGTCAGCTGAAAACAGTTTTTCCCTGCGGCTGCGATCTTGTGGCCAATTCTGAAATTTCCCCGCAGGCAAGCAACCGGCAAGAAACTATGTAGCTACAAGTTTGCTTCTTGACTTTCCCCAGAAAAAATGGTCGTTTTAAAGTCAAGGGCTGGGCCAGGCCTGTTTGCCAGCCTCAAGCGTTGTTTTCCAGAGCCGCTGGGAACTTGGGACCTTGGAGCTTACTGAATCAAATGATAAAAACTTATGTCTAGGTATTTTGAAGTGACATAATACATAATATTGATCTGAGTGTGCCTCGTACGAAATCTAGAGGATACAATTGAATCTGTTGGTTGATTGTGTCTTGTATTTTTGAAGTTTATTCTTAAAAATGTTACTGATTGAGAAAGGCTAAATATTTGACTTGCCAGCTAAAAGTTTAAGGTTCGGATTGAATTGGAAGAAATTGTGTAGTTGTGGTAGCTAGATGCCTAGAGTGTAGAAATTTATTTTAGAGAAAATAATTTTTGCTTTCTCTGAAATAATTAGGAATTCAAAATATGCTGCTTTTTGTTCTGATTTTAAAAAAAGAGGATTAACTCTGTGATCTCAACTGAAATTTTTAATACAAAAACCAGTTTAAATTTAATTGCAAAGAACAGTGTAGACAGTCACCACTTTGGGCTGCCTGACTTGACAACCGCCTTAATGGCCACATGGCTTGCCGCTCCCCTGGGGGCCACCATTTGAAACAGCAAAGGCTAACCCCTCCCTTTGAATTAGCCAATCAGGAAAGACCATGCGCCTGAGCTCCAGTCAGGAGTAAGGGACGGGTCACTGGGTTGTTAAGGCATCTGCATCAGAAAGAACTTGCAGAGATTCAGAGCCAAGTTCAAACAGGAAACTCTCGGGGGTGGGGGGGGGTAGCCTATGTCCCATCAGGGACTGGGCAGCCAAGAGTCAGGATCCCCGTGGGGGCATCTGCCAGTGATGCTCTGGTATTTGCTTTTCACAGATTGGGAGTTTATGAATTATTTTCAATGCTGAATACACTGCTTGCAATAAGTCATGTGCCTCATTTTAAAATCTTACATATTTATATTATAGAAAAGCAAAGTTTTTTTTATCAAATCTATAACCATGCCACTTTTAAATTTTGTCATTTGTGGAAAGCTTTATTCTGATGCATTTGTAGGTATATTATATGTTTGGAAAAAATCCATAAAAAGGACTCTGACTTAATCTAAATTGCAGGCTTGTAAGCAGGTCATATTTTTGAACTGGATGAAGATTTATAGAACTTCAAGGAATAACTGAATTCAAAAACTACTGGCAAATAATCAGGATAAACAAAAACAACTATGGGACTAAATAAATTGAGGATAATTATTCTTATGACTGTTTAAAATATTGTTGACTTTTAAATCTTTTGTTTCCCAAATATAAGGAAAAATAAAGAGCAGACATTCTGCATTGTAGGAACTAACAAATTGGTAACAGATTCATTTCGCAGTGCACTCCCGGGCGATGAAGATTTCAAAGATCATGGCTTACAACCAGGAGATTTGGTGTGTTGGAAAAGACACCAAATAAAAGACTCTCTCCAACCTCGTTGGAGAGGACCTTACCCGGTATTACTAACTGACCCATGTCCAGCTAAACTTAAAGGAGTTAGCTCTGGATTCACATTTCTCATTTGAAAAAGGCACCTGACTGTGAATGGACATCTACTCCTATCTCTGACACCCATCTCCATCTGCAACGGAGATAAGAGACTTTTCAAGGAAGAGAAACAGCTGAGGCCTTTCGAGGACGAGAAGTCGCTGACCACGGAGGCAGACAGCTATCCCAAGACGACGTCAACAAGGCCTGTATGCTCACAAACTGATATTGCTTGCCGTGGTGACTCAAAGTTTTTAATGGGGCATGTTATCTGTCTTTATTGTTTAAGTATGTGTTTTTGTTGTTTAAAATTGTTTAGCTAGTGAAATTTCTGTTTGTGTCTCTTAAAAAAAAAATGAATGTATTGCTAATCTGAGGAATGTTAATTATTTACATGTCACCTAAAAATTAAGGCTAAGAGTCCTAACTAACTGGAAAGTATGGCTTTGCTGTGATGGAGGAAGGTAAAGAGAAATACTTAATGGAAGGTCTGAGGCATGGTTATGCATTTTTGAAGGACATAGAAAGAAGGTTTGAAGGCTAATTTGAAAGTGTGAAATTTGTGAAGGTTGTGTATGTGATGAGAAGGAAGAGAAATGTTGAAAGAAAGTTGAATGCATGATAGGCCAGTAAGCTGGGACAAGTAGAATAGGGAAACTGAGCAGAAATCCTATCTTCCCTAAACCAAGGACACTTGGGAGTAAATGATTTGCATTTGCCTCCCTAAACAAAGGTTAAATAGTTTATGTCAATCTGATTAGTGTCATTTGTTGTCCACACCCAGGGACAAATGAACTTAGAAAATAAGCCTTATTTTGATTAGTTCTTTTATTCAGGGGGAGCCAACCCGGTCCCTCCCTGCAACATGAGTAATAAAATGTATGCTAAGGAATTTTAAAATTGCTCAAACCTCACTGCCTTGGGTCCGGTTCTGCGTGTGTAAGAAGGGACAGAGTAAGGTTTAGTAGCAGAAGTGAAGAGGCAGGCAGGATAGGAGCAGGCCAGAAGAAGCTGGCAAGGCCATCCAAACCACCCGGCCGCTATTGGCCAGAGCGCCTGAGGCAGACCTAGCTCCCAGAAAATTCCCCTATGTTGTGTATCTAGTTGTAAAGGGTGGAAAGCAGCATGGAGAACAGACATGACAGACTGTAAAAACTCATGCACAAACCCAACAATGGGAACGTGCCTGTACCCTAAGCCCAGGCCAGGCACTTACGGGACTCATATGGTTCCCCAGGAATTTGGAAAATTTTAGATGGGAAATGCGATCTAAGACGTTGTGTCTTAAAAGCCCAGGTGCCTTGATTAGATCCTAAGCTTAAATTCCCAGAGGTTCAACTGGCCGGCATAGGGACCATCCTCAATAATACTAGAATACTTCCAATGGGAAGTAGATGGGCCATATTTAAAAATGATAAACAATGGGAACCCATCTATCTCACTGTCTGATTGTGAAAATCGGAAAGGTGAACAGTTATGCCCCCAATCCATATGGAATACTGAATTCACCCAGTCCCAGCCTATTGTATCTACCCCAACAAATAACAATAACTGGTATATGGGAAAGGGAAGTGATTTTTACTATAATATCACCAAGTTTACATTAAATAATACTGGAATATGGTGTAAATACTGAAATTATAGGTAGAATAACTTTGCCTGAGGTTCATAAAACCTATGATAACATTGATACTGAAAAGCCAATGTATTGGGAAATTGAACTTAATCCTCCCCATGAAATCATTTCTATGGAAACTAACTGGCCAAAAGAAATTAGAGCTTCTAGATAATGAAATAGTAGAGTCTTAATTCATCTAGCCAAACGTATCTTAAGGTACAAGTGACAGTGGATGAAGGAGGAAAACATATAATTAGCTTAATAAAAATTTATGATGATACATGTAAAGGGTTTTCTGGTTGCCTGAGATGCTTGTTACCCTCAGACTTTTTTTCTCGTCTAGTATTAGACATTTTCTGTTCCTAATCAATGTTGGTTTAGTATTGTTACTTTTGTTCCTGGTATGTAAATGTTATACTAGATGCAGAAAGACAAAACTTGACAAACAGCAAAAAGACTCGGATCATGGTGGCTCAAAAATTAGAAATGATCCAGACTATTTTTTTAACAAGGACATATAGGACCTGACTGCCTCCCATTTACCTGCCCTTTTTAAATAATAATAATTCGACCAAATGCCATCTAAGGTTATAGTCTTGCCCCATCCCCAGTGGTCCACCTGTTCAGCAAAACATGCTGACACTGAGACTTCCTAGGAATGAGCCTTCCTAGCAACATGGGATTCCATTATCCAACCAAAAGATTGGTCATCAATGCATCCTTTGGATTGATTTATGACCAAAAGAAGGATGTGTGAACGAAAGGGGCCACATGCTGACCTGACAAGCTCAGGAGAGGCCTGCATGGCAGTTTTGCAGACTCGGAGACCTAAAATAACCACAAAGGATGGACTGAAATTAGACTTTAACTAAAAGCAGTTATGGTGGGCAGTTACGTCCTAGGCCAGTATCTTCACTGACAAGGTCAACTGAGCCTATCTGTCTTTTTCATCTATGATAACATACCCTTGAAATGTCAGAGTAACTTGTGACTTCCTTGTATCTGGAGCCCCTGGGGCACAACCAGGTGTGCTGGGTCCCAGGACAGATACAACAATTTCCTTCATCATCATGGTAATTGTTCCTGCACCCACCTAAGTATGTGTCCATCATTTTACTTTTTATCCTATCCCAGAGGTTTCCCTGCTTCGCTTAATCCCACCTCCTTAATCTATCACCAATGAATTTCATGTAACCCATCTATGTTCCTCCTTTGATTAGAATGTATAAATACGGATATAACCCCACCATTCTCCGGAGCACTATCTCAATCCGTTGAGGTTCTGCTTCCTGGCATATGTCGACAGTTTGGCTCAAATAAACTCACAAAAATTCTTTACAGGTTTCAATCCTTTTTTTTTCGTTAACACAGAGCATGATTAATATTTACCATAACCATAGTCAGTCCCCAATATTCTGTTTTTTTGGCCCTAACAGTGTCTCATTTCAAGGTTTTGTGGGTAGAATGATACATTATATAGCCACCTTTTTTAAAATCTGTTTTTCCTTGCCCTAGCTGGTTTGGCTCAGTGGATAGAGCATCAACCTGAGGACCAAAGGGTCCCAGGGTCGATTCCAGTTAAGGGAACATACCTTGGTTGCAGGCCCCTCCTCGATCCAGGCCCTGGTCAGGGTTCGTGCAGGAGGCAACCAATCAATATGTCTCTCTTACATTGATGTTTCTCTCTGTCTTTCCCTCTCTCTTCCTCTCTCTAAAAAATCAAAAAAATATCCTTGGGTGAGGATTAACAACAACAAAAAAATCTGTTTTTCCTTTTATTTGACTGAAAGTTAACATATTAATGTTCACCATAGTTCTATGTGAAATCAAATTATTTCACCACTGCTTAAATCATATGATTATTATCCAAGTGTTTTTGGTGGCCAGAGTGAGGCAATGGTTTGCTTGAGGTTAAAAAAGGAATCCCAATCCTATCTAAACAAATACACAATAAAATGTCAAGTGACCTTAACATTTTGTTTGCATATGTATGAAGAGTTCCTTGACAATTCCCTGGGGACTGTAGGAAAGGCAATTTTATTTTTTATTTATTTATTTTTTAAAAAAAATATATTTTATTGATTTTTTACGGAGAGGAAGGGAGAGAGATAGAGAGCCAGAAACATTGATGAGAGAGAAACATCGATCAGCTGCCTCCTGCACACCCCCCACTGGGGATGTGCCCCGCAACCAAGGTACATGCCCTCGACCAGAATCGAACCTGGGACCCTTCAGTCCGCAGGCCAACGCTCTATCCACTGAGCCAAACCGGTTTTGGTGGAAAGGCAATTTTAGTCATTAGTGATTTATTATAGTGGACATTGTAGTAATTGGGATAACATAGAACTCTCTGACTTGAACTCTTTTATGCTGAAGCTGAATTTGCTAGCTGGGGTTGCTCAGTCAGAACAGATTGTTGAAAAGTTTCCCCAGGTCCCTTAACTTTGAAATTATTCATGAGCTGGCAATATGTACTAAGCACTCATATTAAAAAAATGATTACCATTCATTTTATTTTTTATTTGAAGGCTCATGAAAGAATCACACCATCTCTGCAGAGAAAAAAATGGAGGACTTAGAACTAGTTCATTGGTTAATTAGTAACTAGTTAATTTGGAGAAGTTTCTAACTGGTTCTTGTGAGGTTCGGGGCGCAGGAAACTGAGTCAGAGACTCCGGCAGATTGAAGGAGGAGAATTTATTCTGCGCTCTCGGGCGAGGTCCACAGGTCTTGGGGTTGGGCCAGTGCAGTCGCGCCGAGAGGGAGTAGGGGCATTTTTTCATACAGCTGTTCAGTGAGGGCAGTGGAGCATGAGCTGTGGGAGTTCCTGCCGCGGGGGTTTGTCACGGCTTCCAGGTGTCGTCATCTGTCTGGTAGCTGACCTGTTAGGAATTCCAGGGCGGGACCGTATCTGCGTCACCATCTACCTGGTGCACTGGCCTGTTATGGATCTAGGAAGGGCCCAGTATCTACATCACCATCTGCCTGGCGGAGGCATGCATCAGCTCCTGGACCCCCTTTCGACCTAACAGTTCTAAGAACTTTAAATTTATTTACTTCTATAAAAATCCTACAAGGCACATAATAGTCTTTCTACAGTTTACAAAGGATGAAACCAAGTCAAAGAAATTCAATTGCAACTATTTACTGGTTGACAATGGGAAGCAGTAATATTCCTCTGACGAGTTTTCTTTTAAAGCCATTCCCATGATGATGATGGACTCTATTATATTTTTATTTCAGTCACTCCTGACAAACAATACATGTGAAGAAATCAAAAATATCTGAAATATAAAACAAAATGTGGAAAGTTACAATTGTTCATCCTATCTGTACATGTCATCACTCAGTTGCTCAAGCTCAAAACACAGGCATCTTCTTTGATTCTCTCTTTTCCTCTATTCCCCATGCAATACATTATCAAGATCTTTCAGTTCTCTTTTCCAAAATATTCTGAAATTCACAGCTTTTCACTTCTAGACCCCTTCTCCCACCTGGTCTAATGAAATAGCCTCCATACTTGATCCAGTGCTTCCCTTGTCCCTTCCCTGGCAAAAGTTTATTTTCTGTTTAGTAGGTAAAATGATAGTTTAGAAATGTAAGTACGATCATGACACTTCCTAGCTTAAAGTCCTCCAACTGATTCTCACTCTAAAATAAAATTGAAACTCCTTATAAATCCTGTACAAAACCATAGTCCGTCTGGCCATTGCTTACCTCTCCTAACTAGTTTTCTATACTACTTCACTTTGCTTAAACCATAGTATTTTTCTCGTTCTTACTCAAAATTCACTTCCTTCTTAGAGCCTTTGTATTTACTGAGCGTTTGTTCAATAAGTCAATACATGCTATCACTGTTATACAGAAATGTAACTAACGAAACAACACCGGCGAGATTTTGATATCTTCCTTACGGGAGGCAGAAGGAGGGAAGGAAGGAGTCAGGTGTGGTCCATAAACCTAGATTAAACTGATATCACCCGCCGCGTCTCTCCTTCCGATCAGCACTTCCTCAGCTTCAGGGCTGCCCACCACCCTCTACCAACCTAGCTTCCCGGAAGATAAACACATTTACAAGGGCGGGGCAGAAGGCGGGTTCGGAATGGATGAGTGGCCAACTAAAAGTGATTGGCAGCTGCCATGTCCACGTGCTTTGAGCGTCTAACCAGCTGTCGCGAGAATTCCATGTAAACAGACCAGTCCCCGGGTCCTCGGATTCCCAGCCTGAGGCTCTCAGGTGAGGTGCACAGGAGTCTGGGCGTGATGCTTTCTGACAGACCCACGACGGTGCTGTCTGCAATGGAAAATACACATGTCCGTAATTCCTCCGGCCGGCGTTCGCAACCGAACATGACACCTTGGTTTTACCCGAATTTACATACTGTTTTGTTTTTCCTCGAGCCCCAGCGGATTGGATAGTTTCAGGAGGCGGGTCCGCCTCTTTTCTACTTGCTGGTTGGCGAAGCTGACCTTTAAGGGCGGTGCCCGGCCGCAGGCAGCTGGCTTCTGGGATTGGCTAGAAAGGTAGTTCCGCTGAGGCGTGGTAGGAAGTGGTAGCCGTCAATCACGAGGGGACTCCAAACAGTGAGGCTTGAGCTGGAGAACAGCGTTTACCGGCGGGCGGCCGGTGAGAGGGCTGGCGGGGCTGTGTCTTTGGGGAGGCTTGGAGAGGACGAGGGGCAAGCCGCGTGAGTGGAGAGGGCTTGACTGGCAGGGATTCGGCGAGGGGGAGCTGTGGAGATTGGAGGGGGAGGGGAGAGAGGTAGGGCAAGGGGCCAGAGGGCGGCCGGGGGCAGCGGTGGCACAGCGTTGGAGGTGAAGTGGGTAGCGCGGTACGAGCGTCTTTCAGGAGAGTGGGGCCTGAGGCACTGGCCACGGTCGTCTTCAGGAGACAGGGCCCTCATAGGACAGTTCTTGGGAGGTTCTGCTTGGAAAAAAAGGGTGGTGTGGGAATGAGAGGGCTGAGGGGCTGGAGGTGAAGACACCCATTGAGGAAGGGGTACCTGGGCTGGTTCGGGCACAGGGTGTTTTGGTTGTAGCATATGGGACTCATCAGTTTCAAAGTTGTCAAATAAGGTGATAGAATGCTCCCTACTTAGAAGTGAGGGTTTTAGGGGCTTTTCAAAATTAGTTCCAGGCTGTGGGCTCTCCTGAGCCCTGTAAGAGACATTTAATATTGCTGTCAGTCCTCCTTTAAACCTTAACCAAATACGCTCCATGCTCTTAAAACCTCCCTAAGGATTCAGATGCTTATTAGGGATGAGGATTCAGTGATGTGAGAGGAAAGGATAAGGGGCTTCTAATGTCATAAGTTTTTATTACTTATTTAGACTCTGGTGATTAGATTCCAATAGCAGGGGGTTAATTGTTTTTAAAAATCTTGCTAATTATGACCATGCAGTCTTTGTTTTAATCTTTATTTTTTTTTAAAAAATAAATATTTTTATTGATTTCAGAGAGGAAGGGAGAGGGAGAGAGAGAGAAACATTAATGATGAAAGAGAACCATCTATCAGTTGCCTCCTGCAGGCCCCCTACTGGGGCTGGAGCGGGAAACCTGGACATGTGCCTGATCGGAAATTGAACTGTGACCTCCTGGTTTGGCGCTCAACCACTGGCTGGGCCATCCAGTCTTTTTTTTAAAGATATAATTGACATATATTAGTTTCATGTGTACAGCATAATGATTTGATATTTGTATATATTGTGAAACAATCACCACAGTCAGTCTAGTTATGATCCATTACCACAGTTACAATACGCTTTCTTACAGATTACAACAGGCTTAGTTGGATGGTATTACCCTACTGTTCCATTTGGTCTTGAAATATTGTACCATGTGTATTTTAACTGTCTCAACATAAAATTTCAGTAAATTTATAAATTTTGGCTCATAGGTAGCACATTTGTTTTTATAAAGCGATCCTGCACTAGACTTCCCATCCATGATCTGGTTCTCTTACTTTTCTAGTTTATCTTAACAGTAGATCAAAGGGTCCAGCAAGAGTCTTAGCTAGTTTTGTGGTTCTGAGGTTTGGTTCAAATAAAAAAAAAAAAAACACTTGGTAATTAACCATAAACCTTTCTCCCTACTCCCAACAATGATTTTTTCTATTTTCTGTTCTGGAAACAGGTTTTGTGAATGAAGCTATGGCTACAGATTCCCCGAGGAGACCCAGTCGTTGTACTGGTGGAGTTGTGGTTCGCCCTCAGGCTGCCACGTAAGCAAATTTCAGAATAAGCCTGATAGCTGAAGAAAGATTATTCAGAATAGTGATGTAACACTCAGGTTTTCTTTTTGAACAGTGATTACTTTTGTAGAATCTATTTAATTTTGGCTTTGTAGGATGATAAATACCATTGCCAAGGTCAAATAAAAGGAATAATTGGAGGGTTAAATTGATGTATTCAGCATATTTACACAGTACATGAAAAGCACTATGTAAATCTTAAAGAGTAATGTTTTTTCATAGTCCAGGTTTAACAATTAGTGGGTTATTAAACCATTTGCTGGATCAGGACTATTATTCAAAAAAGAAATAGAATTAATAGAAAATAGAGTTGAGAGTATTGTTTTATGGCACATACAGAGATATATCTGTTTACTAGATTGTGATGTAAAATGTATTTCTTACACTAAGACAGTGATGGCGAACCTTTTGAGCTCGGCGTGTCAGCATTTTGAAAAACCCTAATATAACTCTGGTGCCGTGTCACATGCAGAAATTTTTTAATATTTATTTTATATATGTAAATGCCATTTAACAAAGAAAAATCAACCAAAAAAATTGAATTCGCGTGTCACCTCTGACATGTGTGTCATAGGTTCGGCCATCACTGCACTAAGATCCCAGCCAGAAAGTTTTTTTTTTTTTCCCCTAGGTGAGGATTTATTTATTTATTTATTTATTTTTTAATTGCTTAAAGTATTACAAAGAGTATTACATATGTCTCCTTTTTTCCCCCCGCCCTTGACAATCCCCTTGTCAGCCAGAAAGTTTTAAAGTCAATGTCATAAAGAGTACATGTCTATATTTTTTTATTTTTGTTATTGTTAATCCTCACCTGAGGATATTTTCCCATTGATTTTTAGAGAGATTAGAAGGGAAGGGAAGAGACAAGAAAGAAACATCGATGTGGGAGAGATACATTGATTAGTTGCCTCTCACACATTGCCCCAACCAGGGCCAGGGACCTAGCTTGAAACAGAGGTACACTCCCTTGACTCGAGGCCCTTCAGTCTGGGAGCCTATGCTGTATCCACTAAGCCAAACTGTCTAGGGCTGCATTTCTATATTTTAAGCCTTCTTTGACAAAGCATATGAATACTTACTTAAAAAAATCCTTATGTTTATTGATTTTTAAGAAAGAGGAAGGGAAAGAGAGGAAGAGAGAGAGAGGAAGAGAGATACAGATAGAGAGAGAACCATTGATCAGTTGCCTCCCATATTCGCCCCAGCCGGGATTGGTGCCCTCAACCTATGTATGTGCCCTGGCTGGGAATTGAACCCCAAACCTTTTTGGTGTACAGTATGATGCTCCAGCCAACAGAGCCACCCAGCCAGGGCTATTATGTATACTTTCTAGGAGCATATAATCTAATGTGGTTTTAAGAAATGTATGTTAGAACCGGCTGGTGATCATGGTTGGATTTCCCAATAGGGGGCATGATGGGGTTGTGGGCTCAGTCCCCAGTAGTGGGCATACAGGAGGCAGCTGATCCATGATTCTCTCTCATCATTGATGGTTCTCTCTCTCTCCTTCTCCTTTCCTCTCTCTGAAATCAGTAAAAACATACTTAAAAAAGGAAAAGATATGTATGTTTGCGATCACTATAATCAATAAAAAAGATGCTAGCAAAATAGCATGAGAATGTAGAGTATTTTTGTGTGAATATTTTAGTATTTTAGATTTCAAAAGTTTTGTTAGGAAGCTAACATTTATAGTGTACTTCAAAGGCTGAATAGTGTTTGGGCAGTTAGAATCAAGGGTACATTTTAGGCAAAGGGAATTGAGTGAGAAGATGTGGGTAAGGCAAGCTATTTTCATGAATGAAACAGGAAAGTTGACTTACTATATGAAATAGGGTGAGGTGGACAATTAAGACCTTTCAATGCCTGGCTAAGGGGTTGAAACTCCTTTTCTGCTTTTTAAAAAAATATTTTTGATTTCAGGAAGGGAGAGGGAGAGAGAGATAGAAACATCAATGATGAGAGAGAATCATCAGTTGGCTGCCTTCTGCTTGCCCCCCCACTGGAGATCAAGCCCACCACCGGTGCATATGCCCTGACCGGGAATTGAACTGTCGTGACCTCCTAGTTCTGTTTTTTAAAATGTTCATAAGGGAATTGTAACATTTTGGATTATTTCCCTTGGGAAGTTTAGCATGTTACATAAAAAGTGCCTTTTTCAGAATAACAAAAGTCTTTGGGTAATAAGATATTTTACCACAAAACTTCCTTTTTTTTCCTCCTGCATCTCCCAAGGCTATATGTCTTTGTTAACTATGGACAGTGGCAATAAGCATGTTATTAGCTATGAGTTAGGTACTATTTCACTCTTCATTTTACAGGTGGAGAGGCCACAGCAGAGAGAAATTAAGTAAATTGTTCTTTGGTAACAGCCAAGAAGGGGAACCTGGATCAAATCCAGGCAGTTTGTCTTTTATATTCAACATTTATTGCTTTTTATAATGCAATACATAATTTTTGTGGTTTAAAAAATATCTTCGCCGAAACCGGTTTGGCTCAGTGGATAGAGCGTCGGCCTGCGGACTGAAGGGTCCCAGGTTCGATTCCGGTCAAGGGCACGTACCTGGGTTGCGGGCATATCCCCAGTGGGAGATGTGCAAAAGGCAGCTGATCGATGTTTCTCTCTCATCGATGTTTCTAACTCTCTATCTCTCTCCCTTTCTCTCTGTAAAAAATCAATAATATATATATATATATAAATATATATATAAATATATATATATATATATATATATATATATATATATAAATATCTTCATTCAGTATTCTTTTAATAATGCTTGAGCATCAACTCCATGCCTAAGTACTGGCTTATAGATTCTGAAGGTATAGGTAAATATGAAAGATGGATTCCTCTCTGTAATAGAGTTTACATTCTAGTGGGGGAAACAGTGAATAAGTAAAGGTAAAGTCATTACAGGCTTGGATCAGTGCAGTGTGCTATGATGAGAATGACAATGGGGAATATGACTTAAGGCTATCAGGGAAGGCTTCTCTGAGGAAATAACAGTTTAGGTGGAGATATGAAAGGGAAGGCTGAGAGTATGGGAAGGACTTTAGGTAGAAAGCTAGTGTAAAGGTCTTGATTGAAAGAGCTTGGTATAATCTAGGAATTGAAGTTGCATATGACTGAAGTAAAGCAAATTAAGGGAGTGGCAGAAAAATGAGTTTGGAGAGATAGGCCTAATCAAAATGTTTTGGGGTTTTTGGGCTTAATTAGCTCTGTAGGTATGTAAGGTATATATATATATATATATATATATATATATATATATATATATTTTAAATATATTTTATTGATTTTTTTTTTACAGAGAGGAAGGGAGAGAGATAGAGAGTTAGAAACATCGATGAGAGAGAAACATCGATCAGATGCCTCCTGCACATCCCCCACTGGGGATGTGCCCTCAACCCAGGTACATGCCCTTGACCGGAATCGAACCTGGGACCCTTCAGTCCACAGGCCGACGCTCTATCCACTGAGCCAAACCGGTTTCGGCTAAGGTATATTTTTACATAGGATTTAGGATCTCATTATATCCCTAAATGTAATTTTTCACATCTCTCTGGAATGAATTTGATTTGGTATTTTGAAGAAATTATTTTTCTCTACTTGCTGACTTCCCATTTAAAATACTTTAGTGTCCTTGAGTGTTTTAATACTTTCCCATGTCTTGTATATGGCAAAAGTTAGCTGTAGAAAAATATGGATTCATTTTTCTCTATGCATGTAAGGGACTAGGTTCATAACCAATTTAAAGTGAAGGTCACTATATACGGAGTCATCTGCAACAGGTTTTCTTGGTCTAATTAGGGCAGGGGTCCTCAAACTACGGCCCGCGGGCCACATGCAAATACAAATATTGTATTTGTTCCCGTTTTGTTTTTTTACTTCAAAATAAGATATGTGCAGTGTGCATAGGAATTTGTTCATAGTTTTTTTTTAAACTATAGTCCGGCCCTCCAATGGTCTGAGGGACAGTGAACTGGCCCCCTGTTTAAAGTTTGAGGACCCCTGAATTAGGGCAATCTGCTCAGACTCAAGGGGGAGGTTCTGCTTCAGCCAAGTCTTCTGTCATCACTCCTTCAAGTATGAGTTAGAAGTTCTCTATCTCAAGTTAACACATTGTTTGCGGGTAGTTTTTATCGTGCACTAACAGGTGGCGCGGGCCATTTTTGCAGTTGAATAGATTGATTACCGTTATACCTGGAAGTACATACATAATTCACCATTGTATGTGTTAGAGACCCAAATTTTGTCCTTTGGAATTCGTATATCTGCATGTTAGCATCCCTTTAGAGCAATAAAAAAGTATAAAAATTGCCAAAACCGGTTTGGCTCAGTGGATAGAGCGTCGGCCTTCGGACTGAGGGGTCCCAGGTTCGATTCCGGTCGAGGGCATGTGCCTGGGTTTCGGGCACATCCCCAGTGGGGGATGTGCAGGAGGCAGCTGATCGATGTTTCTCTCTCATCAATGTTTCTAGCTCTCTTTCTCTCTCCCTTCCTCTCTGTAAAAAATCAATAAAATATATTAAAAAAAAATAAAAAAGTATAAACATAAATGTATTATACGTTACCCGCATTCTACCGCTAGTCTATAAAAAACGTATTAATACGTGTCCCGCGCTCTACTACCAGTCAACGTAAAACGTATAAATACGTTTCCCTCACACAGTGTGTTAAGATAGCATGATTTTTCAGAAGAGATCATGTTTAGAATTGGTTAAGATCTCATTTGTATTTAATAACATTCAATGAAAGGAGAAATGTTAGCAGAATTATCAGGTAATGTGAATTAGGCTTTTAAAAAAATATGAGTGACCTTCTAAGGGCTTAGAAAGAATTTTCCCATGTTTGTCTTAAGCTGTCATGATAAATTTTATCCAATTCTCCCCTTTGCAGGGAGCAGTCCTACATGGAAAGTGTTGTGACTTTTCTACAGGATGTTGTGCCACAGGTAAGTGTTTGTGGTTTCCGGGACAGTAGGTTTTACCTTTGTCCAGGGAGCCTCTGAAATGGACTGTTTCCTAAACTTGATACTAGTATTATCAACTTCAAAAAGACTTGATGTTTTAGTATCCTGAATATTGGTAGTGAGAAACTATACGTGTTACTAGATGTACCTGAGTTTTGTGCTGACTGTGGCACCATTATTATTCCTCAGCATTTGCTCTCCTAAGAGGAACCAAGGTGAGATGCTAGTTGAGGGATGGGACTTGGGACTCTCTAGTTGGGTTCTGTTTCCACAGTCTTTCCCTTGTCCTGGTTAAATGATGCATGACTGAAGTGAGACAAGCAACACATGCTTTACATTTCATTAACTAGGTATTATGTTAACTAAATACTGAGCACAAATCTACGTCTCTTTCATATTGAGCAGTATTTCTATGCTACACAGAGTATGCCCTGTTACTTTAGCCTGTGAGAAAGTAAGCTCCTCTATGTCCAGGTGCGATGAAGAATGAGAGCTGCCCTCCTGGAATCACCTCTAGGGCACTGATGCCCAGACTTAACATAAGTATCACTTGACACGCTTATTGAAAATAGTAATTTCCAGGCCCCTCTCCCAGAGAGTTTGACTCAGTGGAATTGAGGTGGCATCTAGTAATTCGTGTCTGTAGTAAGAATCTCAGGTGATTCATGTGAAACATTAGCTTTGGGAAGCAATGTTTAGTGGAATTACTGAAGGGGAAGGTTTCTGCTTTCTTGTGGTGATGCCAGTATTCCCTGACTAAAAAAGCATCAGTTTGGTAGTCTGCTAACCACTATTAAAACGGCCAGTGAAAGCTGTATGGGCACTGGGTGAGTCTGCATCACTGAGAATGAAATAACTAAACATGGGCAAAGATTATCTTAAGTTGAGAGGCAAAATGACATGATGTCATCTACCTTCTTCATGCAAACCTGCTGGAAGGCACACAAGAAACAATACTCAGATGCTTCCGTTAGCTTCACAGAATTTTCTCAGGAATGCTTAATAGAGAACACCATGTCTGGGAAGGATAGAGGAAAACCTGAAGACGTAACAAAAGTATTCAAGCCTTTCTATGAAAATCTTATTTCTCCCTGAGGAGGAAAACAAAGAAGTTCTGGAATCCCCATATACTGAAAGGCTTCTTTCAGCCTTGTTTTGTTCTGCATATCACCCAGAAGTCAAAGGACAGCATCTTCTGATGTTGCAAAGGAATAGGGAGAATATTGAATAATGCTACAGGTGATAAGCAACTTGATAATTTTGCTAAACTGAAGGAAATGTTGATAAAATGTTACTGCTTTACAAGATTTAAGAAGAGCCTGAGATAGGAAAAAAGAACTCCTAAATGTAATATGTCTTAGATTGGATCTTGGAGCAGAGAAAGACATTAGTGGAAAAACTGGCGAAATCCCATGAGATCTGGGCCTTAATTAGTAGTAATGCATCAGTTAGCTTCAGAGTTTTGACGAATGTACCATGGTAAGGTAAGATTTAGTTATACTAGGTAGTTCACATTAGAGGAACCTGGGTAAGGTGTATTTGAGAACTTTCTGTACTGTTTAGTAATCTAAAATTATTCCAAAATAAAAAATTATTTTTAAAAAAGAGTTTTCAAGGATGATAAGGGTAAGAGACCAAGGAGGAAGAGGAAGAAGATAAGGATGAGAAGATAACTGGTGATAAGGGTGAGATGGTTGAAGGTAAAGTTGGTTATAGTGTGGGTTTTTCTCTTCGAAGAAATTAACTGCCCTATTCACATCTCACTTTTTTTTTTTTAAAGACAATTGAAATCAAGAATTTTTTTGTGTATAGTACAATTAAAGTAACTGTCTTTTAATAGTATTTTCAGTGTCCTTTACCTTTGTATGGTAAGTACAGGGACATTTAAATGGTATGGAAATTTAAAGCAGGTCATGTATAACACAAATTATGGGATGGTAGTTTTTGTATGCTTTTGATATACCATATTA
Source organism: Myotis myotis (assembly GCF_014108235.1). NCBI lineage: Eukaryota > Metazoa > Chordata > Mammalia > Chiroptera > Vespertilionidae > Myotis > Myotis myotis. The sequence continues at coordinate 22,037,650 of NW_023416321.1, read as the reverse complement.
AATAATAATTCTCTGAACTGGGAACCACTTTATAATTGAAAATGTTGCAGCTCTTTTGTTGACATTCTAAATATTTGTATATTCATACAATAAAAACACTTGCTTTATGGAGAGATGACTTCCTTTGACTACTGTTGAGAACCCTTGACACTTTTCCCATGACTTCAGGGCAGTTTATGTTTATCTTTGTGGCCCTTGCAGGCTTGTAGAAACTAGCTAATAGGTTAGGTGTAGAGGCCAGATCAGAGACTGAAAAAGTAATACTTTTTTTCCACCCCCAAAACTGCCCTCCAACTGGATGCATGAAGAAAGTAATATTCCTTTTTGTGTGTGTGACTACAAACAAGTGAATTTATTTTTGTGTTTTTGTGTTGTATTTTTAAGCCTACAAAAGAAAAGCAAATAAAGCTTTTAATTGTTTTATGATTTAGGGAATAAGGTCATATGGATATACTATCCTATCATTCTATTTATAATATCAAGGAGTACATTTTAAAAAATATGTATATTTTTACTGATTTCAGAGAGAAAGGGAGAGGGAGAAAGAGATAGAAACATCAATGATGAGAATCATTGATCAGCTGCCTCCTGCATGCCCCCCATTCAGGATCGAGCCCGCAACCCAGGCATTAAAAAACATTTTATTTTTCAATTACAGATGATATTCAGTGTTATTTTATATTAGTTCCAGGTGTATAGACTAGTAGTTAGACAATTTATAATGTAAGAAGTGATGTCCCCAATAATTCTAGTACATACATAGTTATTACAGTAATTATTGACTATATTTCCTATGCTGTAAAAAAGCAATACTCTTGAAAATTTTGGGTAGAGTGTAAATAGCCTGATCATAAATACATGGAAACTAAATAGTTTTATTTTTTGAAGACTTCTTATTTGTTGGCCAATATAGGAAATGATTTAGTTTTTTGAGCGCCTTTAAATTATAGTGCTATTTCCTAATATACTATGATTATTATATTCTAAGTTTCTGCAATTCTTTTCAAAAAATTTTTTTAAAATCCTCACTTAGGGACATGTTTTCATAGATTTTTTAGAGAGAAAGGGAGGGAGAAGGAGAGAGAAACAACAATGTGAGAGAGAAACATTGATTGGTTGCCTCCCATACATGTCCTGGCGGGAATGAACCCACAACCATTTGGTGTAATGGAACAATGCTTCAACCAACTGAGCTAGGGCTTCTGCAGTATTTTAGTAGCTTAAAAACTCTCTTTTGAACAAGGTTTTCAGACTCCTGGATAACTTTCTTTGGGAGTACAAATATTACAAAATGTGCTGTTTCCAAGATGAAGGTAGGATTGGTGAAATTGTAGAGGGATAGTGTTGGTTTTAAGTTACTCTTTGTTTTGAACATCAGTAATATTAGAGCTGTAAAATATTTTTATTCAAACATTTCTGTTTACTGTGCAGGCTTACAGTGGGACACCTCTAACAGAAGAAAAGGAGAAAATAGTCTGGGTCAGATTTGAAAATGCAGATTTAAATGGTATGGTTTTAACTTTTTGGGGCTTATGCATTCAATGTTTGCTTCAGGGTGACCTGATTCTTGAGTCAGATTACTTTCTCTTTTAGTAACTTTTTAGTTTTCAAAATAAATTTGTGTTTAATTTAAAATAGCATAACCACATTTTTACAGAAACTTTATTAGAACTAATATGGTATTGTACAAGTCTGAAAGCAATTGTAACATAGGGCCTAGCGCTTAGCCTGAAACTTTAAGTCCAAGAGAGAGGCGGCTGCCCCCTGTCTGTTTCCCAGGCTACCATGTCTGTTATCTGGCTGAATTGTGGAGGCACTGGTGAGAAACTGAACGGGAGGATGGGAGAGAGGGAAGAGTATTATTCTTTCTCCTTCTCCCTGTCAGTGGCTGCATTTTCTCTGTGGTTTAGGTTCCCTTGGGCAGTTGTGCTGGCAGTCCAGTTTTTACCAGGTGACCTCCGCACCCTGCACTCCTCTGTGTCTTCCTAGGCTATGGGTAGCAATGACTTCCTGCTATTGCTAATCTTGTAGGCTGCCTCACCGTTCCTTCTCAGCTACCAGTTAAATTCCCAGTTACAAATACACTGACTTGTTTTAATTTCCTAGTTGGACCTTGATTGATACCATACTCTTGAATCTTTGTCTCCTCTAGACTTTTAGAATGTAGTGCCTTATTTTCCTTTAAAAGCTACTGTCCAGGCCCTGGTCGGTTTGGCTCAGTGGATAATGTTGAACTGTGGACTGAAGGGTCCTGGGTTCAATTCTGGTCAGGGGCATATGCCCGAGTTGTGGACTCGATCAATGGTTCTCTCTCATCATTGATGTTTCTATCTCTCCCTTTCCGTTTCTCTCTGAAATCAATAAAGAACATGAAATAAAAAATAAAAAAGCTACTGTCCAGGTTGAGAGAGGCTAAGTACTGCCTCTGCTATTGGTTTCTTCTGAATTTTGGATTCTCTATCAGCTGGTTCGTTCAAATAATGACAACCTCTTGGGCCCTCTTTATGGGGAACAAAACATTCATTTGTAGGGGTGATTATTTATGACTTATAAACTTTTCCTACTGTATCTCTTTTTGAAAGCTTACTATATTTTACATTTTCTTTTAATGGCTCAGATTTCTTTGTTTATTAGCATAAGTCCTTCCTGTTCCTTCTTCATTTCTAACTATAATGCAGTGTTTGAATTGAACTCTGCTTTGGTGATTGCTTTCTGTTTCTTCCAATAGTCCTGGGAGCTCTGCTCTTTTGCTTAAAATTATAAAGTGCTGCCAGGTAGCCCCTTCCCTCCAGGCTGCATCCCAGTTGATACGGTTTATCATGGTTGGGGGTTGGGGAGCCAGTCCTGCATCATCCTAGGTATCTCTATTCCTAATCAATGCTTTAATTTTGGCTGTCGTTAGGTAGAGATGACTACTTTTGGAGGTCATTAGAGAGTAGGACAAGGGCCTTTTGTATCATGATCACTGTTCTGTTTCTCATCCAGACAGTCTGATTCATGCCTAAGCTTGTTTTCCTTAAGGTACCATACTGAAAAAGAAGTAGCCAAAGCAGTTTCATATCCTGATATATATATTTTTTAAATATGGTTTATTGATTTCAGAGAGGAAGAGAGAGGGAGAGATAGAAACATCATTGAGAGAGAATCATTGATCGGCTGCCTCCAGCATACCCCATACTGGGGATCAAGCCTGCAACCCAGGCATGTGCCCTTGACTGGACTCGAACCTGGGACCCTTCAGTCCACAGGCCGATGCTCTATCCCAGGGGTCCTCAAACTACGGCCTGTTTGCCACATGCAAATACAAATATTGTATTTGTTCCTGTTTTGTTTTTTTACTTCAAAATAAGATATGTGCAGTGTGCATAAGAGTTTGTTCATCGTTTTTTTTAAACTATAGTCCGGCCCTCCAACGGTCTGAGGGACAGTGAACTGGCCCCCTGTTTAAAAAGTTTGAGGACCCCTGCTCTATCCACTGAGCCAAAGCAGCTAGGGCCTGATATTTTTCTATCAAATTCCCTAAAGGTGTGCATATGGTTTGAGACCCAGAGCACACTAGGTTATCCAGCTGGTTCGCTACAGTATAACCAGAACTGTCAAGTCTCTAATCTGTGAGGGGGAAACTCTTTGCACCCCATTGCCTTTCTTGACTTGGCCAATTCTAATATGAAGTCTAGTACTATACTTAGGTACCAGTTTTTATATTTAATAGCCCCTTCTTCAGTTGCACGTGATTGATTTAAGGGAATAAAAAAATTAATTGTGGTAAAATGCACATAGAAGTGTATTATTTCAACCATTTTTAAGTGTATGGTTTAATAGTCTTTAAGTACAGTATGTCCTCAGTTAACATTGTGGATAAGTTCTCAGAACTATGGTGAAACAAAGTGTAAGGAAACCAGTTTTAACATAGGCTAATTGATATAAACAAGAGTTAATTTCCTACAGTATCTCATCAATATTATAATGAAATGATATTGAATGAAATTTGTTGGAGGACTTACTGCACATTCACTTTATTATGCAGCTGATATCTAGAACTCTTAATCTTGTAAAACTGAAATTTTATACCCATTAAACAACAATTTCACATTCTCTCCTTCCCACTAGCCTCTGGCAACCACAGTTCTATTTATGACTCTGAATTTGACTACTTAAGTTCCTCATAAGTGGTGTTATATAGTATTTGTGTTTTTGTGACTGGCTCATTTCATGTAGTATAATGTCCTCAGATTCATTAATGTTGTAGCATCTGTAGGTTTTTCTTTTCTTTTTAGGGCTGTGTAATATTCCTTTGTATGTGTGTACCACATTTTGTTCTCTATTTGTCCTTTGATGTTCCATTTGGGTTATGTACACCTTTAGGCTTTGTGAATAATGCTGCTATGAACATGGGTGTACAGATATTTCTTTGAATGCCTGCCTTCAATTCTTTTTGAGTATATACTCATAAGTGGGATTATTTGCTTATATGGTAATTCTGTTTTTAATATTTTGAGGAACCACCATACTGTTTTCATAGGAGATTTTTGTTGAAACCTACTCATATAGCTTGTGTCAATGTAAGAAAGATCCAAACCTGTAGAGAATTTGTAGAATAGTTTACTTGAGCCAAACTGACAACATAAGCTGGGGAGCAAGATCTCAAATGCTCCAGAGAGTTCTGCAGCTTCTTTAATGCATTTGAAATTAAGAAAGATTACTTGAAGGTGGGAACAGACAAAGCAAGGAGTGGATCATAGGACAGTTAATAAGATTATGTGTTATCTTGAGGGTGGTCACCCTTTAGAAGGAGGGGATATGTGCTTATCTTCACCCAGAGAAAGAAAAATAGCACAAGTGACTAACCATAATCTAAATTAAGAGAAAGGAGATTTTGCTCTTATAATGACCTCAGGGTTTTTATATGTGGCCTTGGAGCCCTTCTAAACCTAACAACCTGTGATCAAGGAGGTAGCTATAGTAGAAAGATGACTAGGTTGTGTATCAAGAGTCCTGAGCCCTAGCTGGGTTGGTTCAGTGGATAGAGCATCGGCCTTCAGACTGAAGGGTCCTGGGTTCGATTCCATTAAAGGGCGTGTACCTCGGTTACAGGCTCAGTCCCCATCCCTGGTTGGGGTACATAGGGCAGGCAACCCATCTGTGTGTCTCTCTCACATTGATGTTTCTCTCTATGTCTCTCCTCCTCCCTTCTACTCTTTAAATATCAATGGAAAAATGTCCTCGGGTGAGGATTAACAAAAAAATAAAATAAAAAGCGTTATTAAAAAAAAAGTCCTGAGATTTTCCTAACTTGTCAATGATAAAATGAAATTGGCTCTGGTTCTGCATATAAAACAGGATTGTATATGTGTGCCAGATTAGATGATGTATCTATACCAAAGCACACTGAAAATTAGAAATGACCATTAAGTGTTAGATATACAGAGAATTAATTATGCCCTATGAAAATAAGCTTATAATTCTGAATTTTGCTGGAAATAGAATCATGTGCTATTAACTTTATGTCAATGAGTTTCTATTATAAAATCAGCATTAAGCCTGGCTGGTGTTGCTCAGCGGTTGAACCAGGAGGTCACAGTTTGAATCCGGGTCAGGGCATATGCTCGATCCCCAGTGTGGGGAGTGCAGGAGGCAGCCAATCAGTGATTCTCTCTCATCATTGATGTTTCTAACTCTCCCTCTACCCCCCCTTTTTTTTAAGAAAACAAAACAAAAAAAACAGCATTAAAACATTATTGACCATAAGCTATGTTTTGATCTTTATATTGGGGCAGCAGGAAGCCCCTAATGTAGAGAATGGAGGTGAGGAGGTATGTCATTATTTGTGATTTAGAGAGAGAGCACTGTGACTGTTGGGCAGCGGTGGATATGGGAAGTTAGTTATGCTTTTGGAATAGATGGAGCTGGGACAGGGTGGTGGTGTAAGAAGAGAGCCGTTTAGGAAGACAGGGTTAGGGGGAGGTTTATTGCTAGAAGGAAGGAAGAAGGTGGTTCCTGATGTTGCTTTTTCACCGAAAGTGGGAACCTTGGAAGATCAGATTTGGGGAGAAAAATAATGATCTTTGAGTGGAATTTGCTCTACTATTGAGATATCCAACAACTCATGCTGAAGAGACACTAACTGAAGCAATGGGATCACGTAGGGGAGGGTACACTGTGAGAAGAAAAGGGAAACATTCAAACCTGTAGAGAATTTTTATGAGTTTATTTGAGTCAAACTGATGAATGCCGGGAAGCAGTTTTACACATCAGAATCAAAGGGGAAGCTGTATGGGGTTACAAGAAATTCATTAAAATTCATTAGGGGGGGTTACAAGTGATTCATGAATTGGGCAGCACCCCTTCTGGCAACCAGGAGGGTGTTCCAAGGGCTTGTACAAAATGGAAGGTTTTTTTTTTTTAGGAAAAAGGGAGCAAGGGAGAAAAAAAAGAAAGGATTGTTTTTGGGCTGAACATCATTGGGGGAAAGAGATACAGGCGGTTGTTTTTTTAAAAAAAGATTTTTATTGTGCTAGAGAGAGAAGAAGGGAGAGGAAGAGAGAGACAGAGAGAGATCGCTGCCTCCTGCATGCTCCACACTGAGTATTGAGCCTGAAACGGCACAAGCCCTGACCTGGAATTGAACCAGGGACTCTTTTTGGTATATGGGCTGATGATCAACCAAATGAGCCACACTGGCCAGGGCCTGAATGGTTTTTGTTATACCGATTGAGGACGGAGAGGGTCCTCTTTTAACAGATAACCTTACTGGTGCTTGACCATAAAATTCCAGACTGATAAGTTTCTGGGAGAGGTTGAAATTGCAGTTAGGTCAGGTATTAAATTTAGGTTTGGTATCAGGGACTTTCAGCATGAGGGATGCCATTTTGGGCCTATGGTTTTCTCTTTAACAACAACTTGGAGATGATTGGCGACTAAAGCAAAAGTCACACTTTGGAGGAGTGTTAGGGGCAGAAACCATCTTGGAATGTATTTTTGGGTGAATGAAAAATCAAAAATAGATGACGGTTATAAACAACTCAATCGAGGAATTCAGCTTCTAGGAGAGGAGAGTGATGAAATCAAATACCGGGAGAAGGATATTGTTACTTTAATTTATGATTTTTACAAACCTTTATATTGTGCAAACATCATGGTAAAGAACACAAAATTAAAGTATAGGTCAGTGAAATTTTTACAAACCCAACACCTCTGTAACCATCATATAGGGTAAGAAAAAGAATATTACGAATTTCCTGGTTATTTTGAATTTCATATAGATAGAATTATTCAATATAAGGTCTTTCGTGTCTGGTTTATTTTGCTCATTATGTCTGTGAGGTTCATTCATGTTATGGTGTATGGTAGTAAGGTAGTTCATTCTTTTTTCTGTGCTCAAAAGTATTCAGTTGTATCAATATAACACTGTGCTTGTTGATTCTGTTGATGGACCTTTGCATTCATTGCAGCTTTTGGCTCTTTTCAAATAGTCTTGCTATGGATATTCTTGTGCATGTCTCTTAGTGTATGTGTGTGTGCTAATGCTTCTAATGAGCATGTATACCTAGAGTGGAACTGCTGTCAAAGGGCGTGGTATCCTCAGCTTGAATAAGTTGTCAAACTGTTTTCCAAAGTGGTTGTACTAATTAAATTCACCAGCATTGAATAAGCAATCCATTTGCTCCACATCCTCTCAACACTTGGTTTTGTCATTGTGGTTTTAATTAGCATTTCATTGATTACAGCAAATGAGGTCCAGCCACTTTTCATGTTTTATTGATCTTTTGAATATCCTCTTTTTGAAGTGCTGTTTCATGTCTCTTGCCTATTTTTCTAGTGACTTATCTTTCATATAGATTTTTAATTGTTACATGTACTGGATGAGTCCTTGTGGGGTTATGCTTGTTGCAAGACTCTTCTCCCATCCTGTGGCTCCTGATTAACAGAAGTTCTTCATTTTAATGTAAAAAATAATGCAGTAGAATTTGCCAATCTTTTGTGCTAATGTTACTGGAAAGGGGACCAGGCCCTGAACTGGTCTAGGGCCTAGGGACAGCTGGTAGTGTGTGGGTTCTTGATTTTGTGCAGGAAAAATTTCACAACACAAGTCCAGGTGAGTTTTAGAGGACTTTTATTAAAGCTGCAGACAGGGAAATAAGAACGAACTGGGGAAATCAGCTTAGGCGAATCTTCTTTGGCCCACTAAGAAGCCAGAGAAAAGAGGTCCCTTGGGGACAGGGTCAGGGGGGTTGTCTGGGATTAGTGGCTGCTACCCATTGATGCCCTGGCTGCAATCCTCATGGAGTCCCTTAGAATTTAGGAGATGCCTGCCTGTGGGGAAAGAAGAGGGGGGAAGGTTCAGGGGTGGAGGTGGGGGAGGCACAGGCACAGGTGTGCTGATGAGAGGGAGAGCATGCACTGGATCTTCTGACCATCCTTTTGAGGGGTTTGAAAGGCTGCATGTTTAGGGGAAGTCTTAGGGAGGATGTCGATAGAATATTCATCAGCTTTATGCTGATGTACCAAAATGAGATTTATTCTCTTAACTTCATCTGTCCTTGGGTGTGGTTAGCAAATGGCACTAATTGGATTTCTGCTATCTGTCTCCCTGAGCAGGATGATTTAAGCTATTTACCCTCTGGTTGGGGAGAACAAGTGCAAATCATATACTCTTAAGTGTCCCTGATTTAGGGAAGATAGGATTTACTAGATGGTTACAAAATGCTATTTAACTAGTTTCCCTATTCTGCCTCGGCTTACTGGCCTGTCTCACTGAGTTGTGTGTGTGTGTGTGTGTGTGTGTGTATGTAGAAATCTTTCCTTATACTGTGATCATGAAAATACTTTTCTTGCCCTAACTGGTTTGGCTCAGCGGATAGAGCGTCGGCCTGCAGACTGAAGGGTCCCAGGTTCGATTCCGGACAAGGGCATGTACCTGGGTTGTGGCACATCCCCAGTAGGGGGCGTGCAAGAGGCAGCTGAATCGATGTCTCTCATCGATGTTTCTAACTCTGTATTTCTCTCCCTCTCCGTTCCTCTCTGTAAAAAATCAATAAAATATATTTTAAAAAGAAAAAAAGAAAAAAAAGAAAATACTTTTCTGAATTATATTTCAGAGTTTAATTTTATCTACATTATTTATATCTAAAATCCCCTGCTACTGGTTTATTTGAAAAAATAGGGAACACTTCCCCATGTGTAAATGCTCCTTGAAACTGTCCAATAGCATGGAAGGAATCGAAGAAACAGAAAAGGAATGATTGGAAAAAGGGCCCCTGAGAAGGGGTGGAGGATGGGACCCAAAGCACAGATGGAGGGTTTGCTTTCGACAGCAGGAAAGCAAACTATTTGTAATAGAATGGAAGGTGAAGAGGCTGCCACAGATGCAAATCGGTCTTTGGCAACAGAAAGTTTGTAGTTCCCCTGTGCAGTATGAGACAGATTATTGGAGTGAGGAGAGAGTGGGCAGAGTCAGGACTGGGACAAAGTTTAAGAAAGTCATTGAAGAAATTATAAATTAAGTTCTAGAAACAATAAATTTGTTGTGCAGTTTTGAGCATCCAGTTGAAGCTTGTGGAGGTAATTTAATTTATAGTGTACCAATTTTTTCTCACAATGATGTTTCTATGTCAGTATATGGCTGCCAAAGAACATACTAGGATAGTGGGTAGTTGGGTTCATCTAGGAATAGGGCTTTGCTATTTGGATGCTATGCAAAGATCCCACAAACAAGGATAAGAGAATGTAGATTATTGACAGAAATTACTGAGATGGTTGATAAAAAACTAAGATGGGAGGAGTATCTAAGGTGAGTCTAAAGGGAGGAGGCAGGGGTGTCAGTGAACTGAATAGCCCACAACCCTGCCATGTGTTTTGACTGGTAATCGAACCGGCAACCTGTTGGTTCTTGGGTCATTGCTCAACTGCTGAGCTGCACTGGCTGGGATGTTCACTTCCTTTAATGAGGTCTTCCAAATACTTCTGCACTTATTTTTTATTGTGAGACAATTGTAGTACTAATGGAATTAAAGAAATATGTTGCTATCTTAACTGACATTGTGTCTTTTTAATTCCTGTTATTTAATTCTAATGTAGATACATCAAGAAATCTGGAATTTCATGAAATACACAGCACTGGGAATGAGCCGCCTTTGCTGATTATGATTGGCTACAGTGATGGAATACAGGTCTGGAGCATCCCTGTAAGTATGAAGATGGTTGACTTCCTAAAATACAATACTTTTGCAGAATGCTATCTGATGGGAAATCTGGTGATACTTTCAGAAAGGTCTCATTCATTTGTTTCATAGTAGTTGCTTAAGATACAGTTAGGTGTGCAACACCATGCAAAGTACAAGGAATAAGGGCCAGAGATGCTGTAAATGATTTTGAAAAGTGGACTAGGAATTGTGGGAATCACTTTATATGCAAGATCTCAATTTTGTCATGGTAACTCTACTAAGTAGGTATTATTTTTTCCTCCCATTTTATAAATGATTAAACAGATTTACAAAGGACTTGTTTTAAAAATTAGCAATCACTTAAGAAAAATCAGTGTTTTAGAATTAGTTTAAACATTCACTTCATCCCCACTCCCACTCTTAGTTCCCATTTCCCCTACCTTGAGGCAGCCAGATTTTCTAGTTTCTTATGTATCCTTATAGCTATATTTTATGCAAAAAATATATAAATATATTTTTCCCACTCTGCTCTTTCCTAACAGATAGGAGCATATTAGTTTGTACCTTGAGGTTTTTTTTCCTCATCAAGTCAGTGTTCTGAGAGATGCTTCGTTGAGTTTTATAGCTGCATATAAGCTACCTGGGTTTCCTTAATTTACGTAACTTGTTCCCTATTACTGAAAAACATAAATGTCCCTTTTTAAAATTAGAAACAATAATGTAATACATGACCTTGAACAAAACTAACTTTATATGTGTGTATCTGCGTAGAGTAAGTTCCGATTTTGATAAATGTTTAAATTGCCTAACAGGTCCCAGTTTGCCTTTTAAACCCTACATATTCCACTTTGGAATGACCCAAAATAAAATGTCCTAAAAGAGGAAAAGGCTTGGTAGGATCACAGCTCAGTGAAGTGTAGTCGGGATTGCATACTGCAGCTTATACTATTTACATTCTGGTTTATGGCATGACCTAAATACCGCATCTCCTCAGTAGATGGGGGCAGACAGGGGACTTCTATTGTGTGGTTCTTTTGCAGTTGGAGGCTTGGGGCCAATAGAATTTTAATTTGTACCTTTAATAAATATATTCACCAAACTCATTAGAAGCCCCTTGTGTGTGTGTGTGTGTGTCTCAGCTAGAATTCCCCTGCCTTTTTTGGTTGTTGTTCTTTTGGGTAATATGGTTACTACTTAAAATATTTATAAATAAACATGCAAATTTAATAGGAATCAGGATATTCTTGAGTGCAGGATTTTGGTGTCAGTAGTGTAAGAATGAAGTAACCAGCATATTGGACTTCATTATTTTTTTAACATTTTAAGTAAAATGTATTTGTTCTTCGATAGATCACTTATGATGAACTTTGGTATTCCATCTGATCATATAATTATGTATCATATTGTTAGGTATTTAGGACTTGGGGTTTTGTATTTCTTGTTTTTGAAGATTGGCTTGATTTTGCAGAGGTAGAAGATTCCTGTTGGTATGGCATGGACTTAGTGTCCTCTTTCTTTAGCCTTTTAGGATGTGTAGCTGACATTTTTCAAGGTCCTGTAACATGGTCTGTAATTTAAGTACCATGCCAAAGGCATGGACAAAGGCCTTAAAATCTGGCATTGGTTTTTATAGGTTTTTTCTTTTTACCCAGGGAACTGTTTCTATGTCGTGATCAGAGGAAAGGGTTTTGTAAATGCAACTCTTATTAATAGAGACTACCTTTTCATCTATTACACAGTTTGTTGACAGACTTAAAGGCAAAGAGGAAGCTCAAGTTTTAACAAGAGGGTTGAACCTCATGTGGTTAGGAGTGCTGACTGGATTGAGCACATTCCTTTGGTGGTTCTCAGGCTACCAACTTGTTTTGGTTGTAATTAGAGGTATCACTTTTAATACTCACAAAAGTAACTCGTGTTTAGTTCTGAATAACTTAAGGTCTTCTGAGTAATTTAAATTACTTCTTTAAAGTAGTTTTTATGTCCAGTTTCAAATTTTTATTGACTAGTTTTTTTGTTTTTGTTTTTTTTTTGACTAGTTGTTTACTATTGCAGTAGTATAGCCCTGTGAGAACTGTTTCAAAAATTAGGAAGCAGTCCGGGTAATAAGCTCCTTCTGATGCATTGATTGAGCTCTTACTGTGTTCAAAGAGCTTTATATATACACTATCTCATATACTGTACCCTGTGAGGTAGAAGTTACCCTGTTTTACAGGTGGCAAGGTCACATAACTTGTAAGAGGCAGAGTTGGAATTCAAACTCAATTCTGTCTGACTTCAAATTCAGAGCCCATGGTCTAAGAGCTATACTTCATTACTTCCAACATGTGATGCAGAAGGTATACCATGCACAGTTTGGCAGTTTTAGTTTTCGTTGTAAAAGGTTATGATATAGCTTCAAATATTTATCTTTTATAGACTACTGTGACTGTTATGCATTACTCTAACTAAACCCTTCTGAAACTTGTTTATCACTAGTCAGTTATTCAGTAATTATTTAAGTATTCCCATATGCTAGACAGTGGGGAGCTAATGTTGGTCAAGCTAGAAATAATCCTGGCTCTTAGGGATCTTTGCAGACCATAAATCGTATTTGCCTTTTTAAAATTTTTATTGAATTTATTGGGGTGACATTGGTTAATAAAATTATATAGGTTTCAGGTGTACAATTCTATAATCTATCATCTGTATATTGTATTGTATGTTTAGCAGCCCCAGTCAAGTCCTCCATCACCATTTATCCCCCCTTTACCCTCTTCTACGTCCCCCACCCTTTTTTCCCTCTGGTAATCACCATACTGTTGTCTGTGTCTAAGAAGGTTTTTTTTTTCTTTCTTTAATCCCTTCACCTTTTTCATCCAGCCCCCTGTATTATTGATCTATATATCTGTTTTCATGCCAGTACCATTCTTTTTGATGACTATAGCCTTGTAGTATATTTGATATCAGGTAGGGTGATTGCTCCAGCTTTTGAGTAAGTATAGGTAAGCAGAACGTCAATCCTGGTCCAAACTAAGCACAGTTTTGCCTCAGTTTTGTGCACGGTTCTCTCTTTTGTAGATTTTATATAACTGTTCCACCCGTGAGTCTTAGATTAAGAAAATAAACATATCTTGGTTAAATATTTTTTAAAAATTGATTTTAGAGATGAAGGGAGAGGGAGAGAGAGAAACATCAATGAAGAGAGGGAGTCATTGATTGGGCGCCTCCTGCTTGCCCCACAGTGGGAATCAAGTCCACAATCAGGGCATGTACCCTGACTGGGAATCAAACCTCGACCTTCTGGTTCAGAGGTTGGCGCTCAACCACTGAGCCATACTGGCCCGGGTGGTTAAACATTTTTTAAGATTGTCTATATAAGAAGTGCGCAAATATGAGCGAAGCTTAGATGATGTTCAGGAATATAGTAGAGTTAGCTCAGAAGCAGAACTATGCAGAAGTAATTTTTCTGTTTCCCAATCCCACACTTTGTAGATGAGATGGCTGCAGGAAACCACCAGTTCTCTTAGCTTTCCCAAGCTGTCAGGCCCCTACTTTCAACATATCTGATGTAATATAAGAAATGATTATTTCTTATGCTGATGTTCTTGGATAAACAGTCCCTATTCGCATCTATGTCTAACAATGTAATTGCTTCTTTTGGTAATGTAGTAGAGACTCTTTTTAAAATCTTTAATTAAAAAAAATAAAGTTATACATGTACCTGGACTAAAAACCAAATACTTTTATGGGATTCATATGAAAAGAACAGCATTTCTGTATTCTTCCTTTCTTATCATCTTCATTTCTATTATTGTTGTTATCTTAGTATGTATTTCAGATATTTGAAAGTAACATACTTATATTTTTTATTTTTTTCTTCCTAGTTTTACACATAGATTGACTTGGTGCTATGAACTATGAGGACTTAATTGGTGTTCATTTATTCAACACAGGTCTGGGATAAAATGTATTTTGAGCAAAATAGACACAGTCTTTACATACAGCTAGTATGAAAGAAGGATTTAAATAAAAATATATATAACTTAAATTGTAATGTGAAGAAATAATAAAATATTATAATAACTAAGCAGTACAAAAGTTAAGATTTAGCCAGGGTAGGAGGGAACAGCAAATTGTAAAGTCAGAGGCTCTGAGGTGAAGTGTCCTTTTCTCTGTAGTTGGACGCTGATTTAGATTTTTAGTAGTTGTCGTCTCCTCCTCCTCCTCCTCCTCCTCCTCCTCCTCCTCCTTCTTCATCATCATCAGCAAAGTCTTTTTTATTTTTTCCCACTTATCATGCCATGAATTCATAGGGAATGGGTTCCAGCAGCTCAGGCTCCTTTCCATTGGTTCTCACAAAGCATGCTTCTCTGGGTGGAGCAGGCTGATGCTTCAGTTGATCCCAGGTACCTTTTTCTTTGGCTTCCTTCTTTTTCTGATAATTTTCCTTCACATGTTTCAGGAAGCTATCTCTGCTCTTAGAGAGCTTAATATGCTCAATACGCACATTTAATTCTCTTGGCAAGAATCTTGCCCTAACTAGCTTGTTCACAACAATGCCCACTGCATGCTGGGTGACATTGTAGACTCTTCCAGTTTTGCCATGGTAACAGTTGTGGGCATTCCTTTTTGAACAGTGCCCATTCCCTTGCTGTCCACAATATCACCTTTCTTGTAGATTCGCAAGTATGTGGCCAAAGGAACAACTCCATGTTTTCTAAAAGGCCTAGAGAATGTATAGCAGGTGCCTCTCCCCTTTCCCTTTGTGTTAGTCATTTTGGTGAATTAGTCGGTGGAACTACGGTTGCCAGGAGCCATGCGCAGGGCCTACCTGGAAGATCTAGTTGTTTTCTTCTTAAAGAATATTGATATAAATATCTTTATTATCATGTAAGTTGGAGAGATCAATAAATGTAGAAATACTAATGTTCTTCATAGAATTGTTAAATTGCATTCTCGTAAAGCCATGCCATTCATACTCACTTTGTTCATTTATTGATTCATTCATGTAGCAAAGATTTATTGCCTTCTACATGTCAGAGCCTGATCAAGGTGCTGGGAAAACTGAGTATACAAAATCATTCTTTTGATGGACTTGCCATTCTAGGTAGGTGGGTCAGAGAGCAGTCTAGATGATAAACAAGCATGTACCATGCTAGATGGTGGTGAGTGTTATGGTGGGTGGTTGATGGTGCCATATTATTCAGGGTGGTCTGGGAAAACCTCTCTCAGGGATCCCTTGCTCAGAAGTGTGAAAGAGTCATCCTATGGGGTATCTGAGAGAGGAACATTCAAAGCCAGTACTCTGTGGTAGTATTATGTTTTTTCTCTTTTTTCAAAGTTTACTTTTTCTTTTTTGGATTGTGTTTTCTATATTCCAGAATAGCAAAGAGGCAATTTATCTATAGCTGGGTGGGCAAGGTTATGAATGCTAGGAGATGATGTCTGAGAGATGGTAGTGGGCTAGATAGAGCTCTGTCAACCATTGTAAGGACTTTAAAAATTTTCAATATACTCCACAGTTGAAACCGTTTTGTAGTGAAAGCATGTATACCCTCTACTAAGATTGTACCATTAAAATTTTACTCTGCTGTATTTTAAGTAATCTTAAAATCTGGCAGTGATTTTGTAAATTTTCTGTTTATCCATCCATTTTATTTGACACATTTCAGAGTAAATTCCAAACATCAGCATACTTCCCCTTAAGTACTTTTGTGTGTATATTATTAACTGGAGTTCAATATTTGCTTAGTTTTTGTTAGATAAAATTTATACACAGATATTCAAATCTCAGTGTGTAAATATTGACAAGAGCATACACCTAAATAACCCCAATCTCTTCAAGATACAGAACATGATTACTACGCGAGAAATTTCCCTCATGCCTATTCTCAATTAGTTTTCTTCCACCCCATCCAGAAGCAATCACTCTTCTAAGTATTTCCTAGTATACGTTAGATTCTCCTGGTTTAGAACTTCCTGTTAATATACAGTATGTACTCTTGTGTAAGGTTTCTTTCTCTCAGCAAAGTGTTTGTGACATGCATGCATATTGCTTGTTTCCTTTGGTTGCTGTTTTAGTCCAAGATATCCATATACCATAGTTTACCTCATCTCTTAATGAAGGGTAGTTGGCCTTTTGATAGCTTTTGCCTATTATGAACAAAGCTGCTGTGAAGATTTTTCTTCAAGTCTTTTTGTAAAACATGGGTGTTCATTTCTTTTAGATAAGGACCTACAGGTGGAACTGCTACTTCATAGGGTAGCAGTGTGGTTAATTTTGTAACAAACTTCCAAACCTTTTCCCAAAGCATTTGTAGCATTTTACATTTCCCCCAACAATGTGTGAATTGCTCAATATCTTTCCAAAGTCAGTTGCTCATCTGTTGAATTTTAGCTATTCTGATGGGTGATACCTTGTAGTTTTAGTTAGTATTTCTCTGATGACTAATGAGGTTGAGCACTTTTTCAGGTATTTGTTGGCCATTTGAATATCTTTTAGGAATCTTTTGTACAATTTTTTTTGATCATTAAAAGATTGAATTGTAGAAACCACTTGGAAGACTTTGAACAGGGAGAGACAGTGATGACTCTTGTGAAAAATAGGAAAGATATGATAAGGAGTATATCTTTGGGTGGGAAGATAATGAATTTAGCTTTAAATTGGTTAGTGCAATGTCTGTTAGTGTATGCAACAAGGTAAGTAAGAATATGAGCATACGCTTTTAGAAACCTATAGTGATTTGCCAGTTGCACAGCATCCAAACATGTGTTTGTAGTTTACAGAAGTATCTGTTTGTGTCAGAGTGGAAATAAATAAAAATAATTGAGCCTTTATAACATGGTTTGACAAGCACTATCAACAGGGGATCCAGTTGTAGGAGGAGTTGTTTATGACAACGAGTATGTTTTAGACATTGTGCAGTCATGTGTTATTTAATACAAAGAACGTCTCTGTGATCATCAGCATACATTTTAGTGGTTGTCCTCTCTTCATGGACTTGGAGTGAGATGTAAAAATTTCAAGGAGGAAATTTGAAGTGCAGGTTGAGGGGTTGGATGTTAATCTTTCAGCCAGTATGAACTCATTAAAAATCTTTGAGTAACAGAGATACATTCCCAAATCCATATTTAATAAAGATTGATTTTGCAGTGGCAACAGGATGAATAAAGCATAAAGAGAAAGAAAAGGTTAAAGCCACTCTGGAGTCAGCTCCAACATTACCTAAATGTGAGATGTTGAGAACCTTAACTCAGTTTGTTATTATCGTAACTAATAAAACATTCAGAAGAGAAGAGTCAAAGACGTTTCCAAGTCTTGAACTGGGACTAGTGCTGTCTGGTACGTAAGGTGGCCATAGTTTTAGAAGAAATAGAATTTGATTACTAGACTTATGTTAAAATTATATAAGGCAGTTGAGTCATTGTATGCTTTAAAACAGTAATTTTATATCCCTTTTTATTTTTGAGTTACTAATCAATAAGTAAAATGAAGTTGTATCAAAACAATTCAATAAGGCAAAAATTGTACTGTATTATAAGTAATAAAATATTCTCATTTAAAAATTTTGACAGACAGGAAACCCAAGATAGTACCTTGTAAAAGTTACGATATTTTTATATATATTCTTGCTGTGTTTAACTGTCTACTTAGTTTTCTCTTCATCCTTGGAAACTATTAATATATTTAAAAAACTTGAAAATGTACTCATTACATCACCTAGAAGGTAACAGTTGCATTGTAGAAACTGTATGATAGATTCAATAAGTTAGCATTTGGAGTGTTTTCTTGGAACTTTGAATTTATATCAAGGATGTAACACTAGGTGTCGCTAACACATTGAGCTAAGAGAAGTGCAGCTGTTTCAACCTTGAAAGGAAATATTTACCCTAAAGATTTTAATGTAACCTTTACACTAAGAGCTTTAGAGAAAACATGCAAAGGCATATTTGAGGTAAATACCAATTAGTCTATTAATTATAAAAGTTGGGTGCCAGTTGACCTTGCCATGTTAAGATTGCTAGCCAGGAAACCATTTTATGGGTTTCTTTTGGGAGCAATATAAAGTCAGTGATTTGGGTAACTGGCAAACTGAAAAAGTTTGAATATGAATCCCAGTGGAAAAATGACCTTTGTTGAGAATAGGGCTTTATTTTGTTTGTTCCAGCTTCTTATTACTGAAAATAGACTTAATGGATGGTTCTTTAGTCATCTGCAGTAGAAGAACATTGGCTGTCATGAAGTGCATAAAAGTAGAAATGAAAAATAATATTGAAATAACTTCTGGAATCCACCCATTTTTGTGGAGGAAAATACTTTTTTCTAGAGTTTGTTTCTTAAGCTGTCACTTTAGAGAAGTTTTGCATCTGAACTTTAATCCTACTTTATAGTCCCCTAACCTTAATTTATGTTTTAATAGTGGCATTGTATGACTTTTTTTGATTTAGTATAGGGAATTTGCTTTAAATGAGTTTATGGGATTTATCATTGTAAAGTGGAATCTTTCTTGTATGAAATATTTTTTATGTTTTTCTACTCTAAAACAAATATTCTTTGGAGATAAGCTGACTTAAGAATCAGTGGGAGGCAGTTTTTTCTTTTGTTATGGAATATATTGAATATAATGTGTTAGTTCACAGATCTTAAGGATACAGATTGAATTTGTATAACTGGATGTAACCTTCTATACACCACTCAACTTGAGATATAGAATGTTTCTAGCAACTCAGCAGAGTCCCTCAGGCCACTTCCCTGTAGATACTGTCCTCCTGGTGCCTCCGAGTAATCACTGCTCTGACTTCTATCATCAAAGATTAGTTTTTTTCTAGTCTTGAACTTCATTAAGAAAATATGGTTGTAGATAATACAGTCTGTATTCTTTTGGGTCTGGCTTCTTTCTCTTAGCAGTATGGCTATGAGACTCTTTCATGTTATTGCATGTAGTAGTATTGCGTGTAGTAGTAATGCGTTCTTATTTTTGTTGTGTTGTATTTTATCATGGATACAACGCATTTCGAAAAATCCATTATACAACTAATAGAAAATATTTATTGTTTCCAGTTTTTGAGTAATCTGAATAAAGCTGTTGTGAACATTCTTGTATGTTTCTTGGTGTACATATACACCCATTTCTCTTGGAGATAGACCAAGGAGTGGATTTGCTGTGTCATACTGTGGTGTATGTTTCACTGTAGTAGGTTATTGCCAAAGAGTTTTCCAAAGTGGTTGACCAATATGTATGAAAGTTTCATTTTCTCCACGTTCTCACTCTTTTGGGATTGTGTCTTAAATTTTAATCATTCCGGTGGGTATGTATTTGTATCTCATGGTGGGGTTTTTATTTCACAGTAATTTCAAACCATCTGAAAATTTTATTACTAGTATAACGAACTCCTGTTACCTATTAGCCAGATTTAGAATTATGGAGATTTTGCTTCATTTGCTTTATCATTGTTTAATTTGTGCAGATGTTTTTTTTCATTTGTGCAGATTTTTTTCTGAACCACTTAAAAGTTGTTGAAATCATGTCCCCCATCTCCATAAATAATTCAGTATATATTTCCTAAAAATAAGCACATAACATTATTATCAAAACCAGGGCATTTAAATTTGATATAATACTATTATGTAATCCACAGTCCATTTTCTGATTTTATCATTTGTCTTAATAGTCTCCTTTATAGGCATTCTTATATTTTTACCTTCTTAATAATGTCTTATGATGAAAGAAATAAGGTTCAGATTTTAAGTGTTTTATCTATTGTTAATGCTTTGTGTATTTTTTTTTGTTCTAAGGACATGAAGATAATTTCCTGTGTTTTCTGTTAGAAGGTTGTTGTTATTAATTTTAACTTTATGATCCATTTGAAATAATTTTTTGTATGTATGGTATGAGAGAGTAGTCAAGGCTTTTTTTAAATTTAAAATATTAATAAAAAATGACACCCAACTTATTCAGCACCATTTCCTGAAAACAACAACAACAACAGCAACACCACAATCATTCTCCCCCTCCCCCACTTAATTGCAGTTAACACCATATGTGTACAGGTAGATTTTGCTGTGTCTGTTTTTGATTTTTCTTGGGTTTATTTTTGAATTGACTTTTAAAATGTTCTTATTTAGAAATAATTTTGGACTCATGGCAAGTTACAGAATATTATTTAAAGTCCTGCATACCCTCCCCACAGTTTCCCCAAAGGTGACATCTTATGTAAACTCTTAGTACAATATTAAAACCAGAAAACAGTTTATTGTCAGTAATCAGTTGTCTCATTTTTCTGAGAAGAGTGAGATAACAGAAAACATTAGTTTTCTGGAGACTTTCAAAAGAAATTCAACTAGTACTACTATTTTCTAAATTGTGCTCATATTCATTTTAACGTTTAAACTTTGGACATAGGACCAAGTGAATTAAATGAAACATTTCTGATTCCTAATTTTTGATTCACTTTGCCTATGTGTTCTAGTATTTTCTGGGAATCTTGATTTTTTTTTTTTAAAAAGATGCCATTGAGAATTTTTTTAAAAAATATATTTTATTGATTTTTTTTTACAGAGAGGAAGGGAGAGGGATAGAGAGTTAGAAACATCGATGAGAGAGAAACATCAATCAGCTGCCTCCTGCACACTCCCTCCTGGGGCAGTGCCCGCAACCAAGGTACGTGCCCTTGACTGGAATCGAACCTGGGACCCTTGAGTCCACAGGCCAACGCTCTATCGACTGAGCCAAACTGGCTAGGGCGGGAATCTTGATTTTTACATGAGCAGTTGGGAGAATTCTTTGTAAGCCTCCCTAGTACTGTGATGATGTCTCCCTCCTGTCCCACCCTCCCATACCCGCACTTTGGGGGGAGCATTTATTAAAGCTGGAGACAGTGAAACAAGGAAGGGCCTAGGATAGAAGCAACAGGAGAGTAGGCGGGGCTACTTTGGCTCTCTAGAAACATGAGTGAGAAGTGAACCAAAGCGGAGCTGCTGTCAGGTCACTGGAGAGTCAGAAAAGGGCAACTTGGGGACAGGTTTGGGGATTAGCCCTGGATGAGCTGTCACTGCCCTTTGCTTTCCTGGTTGCAAGTCTTGGGGGAACCCTTATGAGTTTAGGAGATGCAATCCTGAGAGGGAAGAAGAGGGGGAAGGGGAAGGTACTGGGTCCTTTGGTTTGAGGGTTTTAAAGGCTGGGAGTTTAGGGGAGATGTGTGATCATGTCTTAATGGTCTTTGTATCTCTTGTGCTATAACTACATTGTCTGATGTATCTTTTGTGCCAGCTATATTGTATATGCATATGTTTGTATATATTGCATATATGTGCATATCTGTTTAATACACTTGTTTTAGGATTTCAACCTTTTGCTGGATATTTTCATCTAAGTGTGCTAGAGACTCAATTTCAGAAAGATCCATACTAAGCTTTGTAATCTCTTGTTGTTTGCTGTCATTCCATCCCATTTGCAGTCTATCCCTTCCTAAAATCTGTTTTCAGTAATTGATAGCAACATAAGTTTTCCACTCAGCAACACTGAAACTTTAGTTGTATGCCAAGTGTTGGGAGATACAATTGTAACTTAAGACCTTAAGGAGATTATATCCCGCTTGTGCAAAATGTCACTACATAATTGCAGTCTTGTGTCAGTGCTTCTCAAATGGAAGTGATTTTGCCCCCAGGGACATCTGGCTATGTCTGCAGATATATTTTGTTGTCAACAATTTGGAGTTGCTACTGGCATCTAGTGGGTAAAAGACAGAGATGCTGTTAAGCATCTTACAATGATACAGGACAACCTCTCTCAAGAAAGAATTGTCCAGCCCAAAAAGTCAGTGGCGCTGAGGTTGAGATACCATAGCCTATGAGATTAACGTTATGATGGAGGTATGAATAGATTGCTGTAGAGCTTTGAGGAGTGATGGGATGCCTGGGGAAGTTTTGACACTTGTGCTGCCTAGTGAAGTTTCATAATAATATAAATAATATCTATAATTTGCCGAAACCGGTTTGGCTCAGTGGATAGAGCATCGGCCTGCGGACTGAAGGGTCCCGGGTTCGATTCCGGTCGAGGGCATGTTCCTGGGTTGCGGGCATATCCCCGGTGGGAGATGTGCGGGAGGCAGCTGATCGATGTTTCTCTCTCATCGATGTTTCTAACTCTCTATCTCTCTCCCTTCCTCTCTGTAAAAAATCAATAAAATATATTAAGAAAAATAATATCTATAATTTAAATAATCAAAATATACCATACATTGTTTTAGGCATATTGCCTATTGTTTATTCTGTCATTTTTACTAGTTAATGGTATTCTCATTTTATAGATGAAAAAATTAAGCTTATATTGAACCGGCTCAACTTCTTTGGTAGATACTGTTTAAAAAAATAGAATTTATTTTTTAGAACAGTTTTAGACTTACAACACATTTGTACAGGAAATACAGAGAGTTCCCATGTGTATCTCCTGCCTCCACAAACACATAGCCTCCCTACTGTCAACATTCCACATTGAAGTGGTACATTTGATATAGTTGATGAACCTACACTGACACATTATCACTCAAAGTCCATGGTTTACTTTAGGGTTCACTTTCGGTGTTGTCCTTTCTATGTATTTTGACAAATGTTTAATGACATGTATCCACCATTATGGTATCGTAAAGGGTCGCATTGCCCTAAATATCCTGTGTTCTGCCTATTCACTGCTCTAAAAATTTTTTGTACTCCCTCCCCCCAATTTCTGGCAGCCACTGATCTTTTTACTATCTATACAGTTTTGCCTTTACAATATGTCATATATGTGATTGAGATCATACGGATTGACTTCTTTTACTAGTAATACGCAATTAACTTTCTCAACCATGTCTTTTCATGCTTGATAGCTCATTTCTTTTTTTTTTTTAAATATATTTTTTATTGATTTCAGAGAGGAAGGAAGAGGGAGAGAGAGATAGAAACATCAATGATGAGAGAGAATCATTGATTGGCTGCCTCCTGCACGCCCCCCACTGGGGATTGAGCCTGCAACCCGGGCATGTGCCCTTGACTGGAATCGAACCTGGGACCCTTTAGTCCGCAGGCCGATGCTCTATCCACTGAGCCAAACCGGGTAGGGCATGATAGCTCATTTCTTTTTAGTGCTGAATAATATTCCATTGTCTGATTCATCATAGTTTATTTAAGAGGTATCTTTTTAAAAATTGTTTTAATATGCCATAAAATATACAAATTTCAAGTCTATAGTTTGATAACTGTGTGTGTGTTTATGTAAGTATTATGAATAGGTGTACACATATATAAATAAATGAAAAATATTCTTATTCAGAAAGTTCCCCAATCAGTATCACCCCTATTTTTAGGTCAGGTAATCACTATTCTGAGCAAAGATTAATTTTGCCTGTATTGAACTTCATGGAAATAGTGGAATACACATTATGTATTTATTTGTGTGTCCTTTTTGGTTATTTTATTTTAAAAAAATATATTTTTATTGCTTTTAGAGAGGAAGGGGGAGGGAGAAAAAGAAACATCAATAATGAGAGAGAATCATTGATTGGCTGCCTCCTGCATTCCCTACACTGGAGATGAGCCTGCAACCCGAGCATATGCTCTGACCGAGAATCGAACTGTGACCTCCTGGTTCATAGGTCCACACTCAACCACGGAGTCATGCTGGCCGGGCCTCATTGTAATTTTTACACGTATCTATGTTGTTACATGTTGTGGTAGTTTGTATTTCTGTTTTTATTACTGTGTTTTATTTTACTGATTGAATATATCACAGTTTGTTTACCTAAAATTTTTTTTTTTTTTTCAAATCCTCATCTGCCGATATTTTCCCATCTCTCTGTAATTTTTAGACAGAGTGCTAGGTAGAAGGAGAGACACACAGAGAGAAATATCGATGTAAGAGAGACACATCAATTGGTTACCTGCTGCACAAGCCCTGACCAAGGCTGGGATCGAGCCTGAAACCTAGATATGGGCCCCAGTCTGCGGGCTCTATCTACTACTGAGTCAATCCGATTAGGGCTGTTTAGCTGTTCTTTTGATGGGCATTTGTGTTTCTGGCTCTCGGTTACAGTGAATCAAGCTCCTATGAACATAATATTAGATATATCTACTGTATTTTTGAGTAAGTATCTAGGAGTAGAATTGCTGGGCTGTAGTTTAGGCATATATTTAACTTGATTAGAAATTGCCTAGAGTTTTCCAAAGAGATTGTAGCATTATACCCTTCTATCTGCAGTATCAGCTAGTTCTAGTTGCTCCACTACCTGCCATAGCCGTTGTCAGTCTTTTTTATTTTTTATTTTTAATCATCTTGTCAATCTTACAAGTTAGTACATCTATTTTACAAATGAAAAACCTTAGGTTTTTCACTTAATATCATCAGTTCCTCCTTGGTTAGATATCTATTGCAAAACTATCTTTAATCAATGGATCATATCAGGATAGATTTAGAATCCCAATAATATATGACAAACTCAGTCTTCTAAAAGTGGAAGAAGGCTATAAGCCAGAATTGGCTTATCTGTAGCACTGTTTTCTCTCTCTTTTCAACTGGACACATTCGGCACAAAATAAAGTAACGAGTTAAAGGGAATCCAGTTTGTGTCTCAGAGTGATTATGAAGTGTTTATGACAGCTGCTAGGCTGACACTCTCTGTAATGGTGTTACATTAACTTCTGAACACCTTCCAGTCTGCCTCCAGGCGTGTGTGTCTGTGTAGTCTGAGTGGTTTTGCATTAACATCTACCCTGAGTAAGATCTTTTGACTACAGAAGTGTTACTTGCAAATGGAAGATATCATTAGGGCTGCTTCAAAGCTCGGAATGGTATTTGGATTGGTGGTGCTGAAGTAATGGCTGGTGTTTTGAAGTGTAATGTCTAAATCTGTGTTGCATAACTGGAGGACCGTGTGAGTTTAAACTGTTTTTCTTTGATCTTCTTTTCAAAAATCAGGCTGAAGGGGAAAGGTTAAAGTCGACTTAAAATACTCCTCTCTGTGTGCAAAAATTTGGGAGTATAAAACTGCGGTTACAAGTTCCATTCAATATTTGTGTTCTGCGCTTTTCATATTGTTCTTGAAACTCACTCCTTCTTGCCTCAAGTTTTGTATTTTGAACTTAGTGTCAAGACCAAAATATAGACTGAGTTGCCGTCTGCTTTATGTGGTTAGCAAATATCTGTTGTATAAGTTGTTAGCCCTACCAAGCATGCGTTTTAAGTGGTTTTTGCGGTTTGCCTCTTTTTTTCTTCTTGACAGCATACAGAGCAGGTTATAGAGATACTGACACTCTAACCTGATCATTTGTGGTGAGGTAGGCAAAAATAAAACAAAAACCCTGTCCCCTTGTTTCTCCTAATTTTGGGAGCTTTCAAAATAATTACTTTTTACTGTTAGGAATACTTTCCTCAAACTGTGCTATCTTAAGTTTTTGAAATTGTGTGCTGCAATATGGAAAATAACCCCCTGGCAGTGAGACTTTTCTCTATCGAGAAAAAAAGGCCCAAGTTTAAAAATGGTTTTGAATACAGTGTATAAATAGGAGATTCTGATGCTTATCTAGCCAATTTTTTGGAATATTTTTCGTCATTTATGTCTAAACTCAAAATATATCACTGAATTGCCTCACAGGTGACTTTAGAGAGAGACTATCAGCTCTTATTAGAGATTGTTTTGTAGTTATGATTGCCACTGATGTAGATAGGTGAGGTCTTTTTGTTGCTTAGTAATTTAATACATAAGTATAAGATGATATCCCCACCCCTTCCCCTATCTCTCTTTTTTACTTTTATCTCTTCTCCCTAATTAAGAAAATTATTCTTGTGATTTTTTTAAGTTAAAACAAAGTAATGAAAAAGTCTTTTTAAGGAACTTCATTAGTTCAGTTGTGTTGTCTGTATGATTAGTACATGTGAAACAGCAGAGTGGTAATGATATACTTGTATATTTAAATAGGCTAAGTGAGGTCCTTTTGCTTTAGGAACTGTCTTCCTTAGTATAAGGCCTCATTGTCTATTCATTCCTCCTCTTCCATATATTTTTACCCTTTAACCCTATTTTTGGGGGGCAGTGGTATCAGGAAATGTTAAAAAATTTTACATATAGCATGGGGCAAAAGTAGTTTTATAGTTCGTAAGGAAAATAATACAATAATTAATAAATAATACAAGAATAAACTCTTTTGCATACTCACATCTGTAAACTTTCTTTAACCCCACCTGTATATATTATTTTTAAAAGTTATTTTTTACCTAAAAATTGAGTGGAAAGTACAGAGAAATTTCATGTACCCTTCCTTCCCCATTTTGGCCTATTAACATCTTATACTAGTGAGGTACATTTGTAAAATTGAATCATTATTGATACATTATTAATAACTAAAGTCTGCAGTCGACATTTTTCTCTTTAATGAAAAAATTTTATTTGGTGCTACTTTAAAACTAATAAATGATCTTTTTTCTTAAATTTATTGATTTTAGAGAGGGGGAGAGAGAGAAAAAAAGAGAGACATCAATGTGAGAGGCACTCTAACCACTGAGCAAATTGGCCAGGGCTAAATGATGATCTTTTTAAGGAAGTTCTTTTCAGTTGTCTTTGTGTGGTTAGTACATGTAAAACAACTAGGAAAGATTGATAACTCTACATTTGTCTATTTAAGTGGGCTGCTTTTACATCACTGTTGGTAAGAAAACCTGTTGCAGGTAAAAACATTATATTAACACATGAAGGTTGGAATGAGTGTGGGATATTTGTAAGAGAGGGAAGAGAGAGGCTGGAGTGTGAAGATAAGTGTGATAAAAACTGCTGTCCAGATGAGGTGCTGTTTACCGTCTAGTAGTAGTCCTTAAGAGCGGTAAATCATAGTAAGGAATATATCGGTGGGTTCAAGGATGAGTTGCAACAAAGTGTGTTTTCTGATATGGTATTAACAAATTACCGGCATTAAATATTAACATGCTTTGAGAACAATGGGGCAATGGCAAATTATACTAAATATCATTGAGATGGAATAATACAGACTCAGTCATTTACTTATCAGTTCATTTAACAAGCATCTTCTTGATTTAACTATTTTTTTTTGAGTGCCAAGTATGTGTTACGTATTTTAAATACACACTTTAACACAGTTACCTTGTTAGATAGATATGTCATCACCCTTATTTTAAAAGCCAAACCCAGAGTTAGCAAATTTGTATAGTTAATAAACACAAGTCAAATTTACAAACTGTTAGAATCATTGATGTTGTTGCTGTGTGATATTTGTAACTGATGATCTGGCATGTTGTACATATTTGGCATTGTTGCCATAGGTCATTATTTTTTTGGGGGAAATAAAAAAACTTCCAGAGGTCCTCCCTGTTGACTGCTTTTACTCCTTTAGACTTCCTAGGTGGAACCAGAACCATTACTTATCTAGAGAAACTGAGGATATGTTTATTGATTTTAGAGAGAGAGAGGAAGGGAGAGAGAGAGTGAAACATTGATGCGTTCCCTCCCCCACAACCTAGATACATGCCCTGATAGGGAATCGAACCTGCAACCTTTTTGGTCCACTGAACGATGCTCAAACCAACTGAGCTACACCAGCCAGGGTGACATGAAAAATATTTTTGACTGAAAGTCAGGATGTGCTTAAGATACACATAAGGAGTTCTTTTTCTATTGTCTTTCATGTCTGGTGGCTTAGTGTTTTAATTCATATTTCCAGCCTAGAAATGATTTGCTACATCAGATACAGCCATTTTGAAAAATAGGTAAATCAATACCTGCTATAATTTTTTTCTTTTAAAGAATAAAGCTTGTTAAAGTGTCTATGAAGAAAAGGAACTACTAATCATTATGCTTTGTGTTTGAACTACATGAGTTATAGGAGAAACATAGTGATACTTGTATGTTTCCTCTTTTTAGCAGTGACTGAATTTTCTTTGAATGTTTGTATGAATTTTTACAAATCATTATGTTTTTTACCTCAAGGGATGGCATTTTGGTTTATGCCAACCATTTGTTTCTTAGTTGGGTGGAAAGATTTCTCATGACTGGATTTGGAATTAAATAGGAATTCAATTAAGTATGAAAAGCTACCTTTTTCTAGAACTGCTGTAATGAATTCTTGAATCTTATTCATATTCTGTACTGTTTATTATACAAATCTCTGGAAATCAAGAGTCCGTTAGGACAAACGTTTTACATCATTTGCCCCAATGGAGGGCTACTATAATAAAGACTGTTTCTACATTTAGTTTGAGGCAGCATTGCTATTCCAGAGACTGATTTATACATTTTTTTTCATCATGGACAACCATTTAAATCCATAATTTTTTAGAATCAGGCAACTGTATTTGGCAAGAGACTTTAATAGTCATTCATGAAACAGTATAACTAAATTCCAATAAGAATTAAAAGCAGTCTCCTTAGTCATGAAGAAACTGCAAATTAAAACCACAGTGTGACTCCTACCCACCAGAATGGTTAACACTACCTGTTGAAGAAGAGGTGGAGCAGACAGAACCCATATACATATACATATACACATACACATACACATACACATACACATACACATACATATATACATACACACACATATATATTTACTTATATATATTAATATTTTTATTGATTTCAGAGAGAAAGGGAGAGGGAATCAGATTGGCTGCCTCCTGCATGCCCCACATTGGTAATCTAGCCCGCAATCTGGTTCATAGATCAATGCTCAACCACTGAGCGGCCACGGCTGGGCTATTGTCTGTTATCTTTTTTTTCCCTGTTTTAATCTGAAATAATTTTGTTGGTATTTGAATTGCGTTCAGTGGGACATTTCCTTGAAACCACAAAATTCTCCGTCTGGATTATCATAGTACAAAAGCCCTTCTCTCCTCCTGTCCCCCCGTATGTCTGTTTAATAAAGTTTGCTAAAAAGAATCATTTGTAGCCCACAATTCCCCATTTGACCAGTGTCTAAAGCAGTGGTTCTCAACCTTCTGGCCCTTTAAATACAGTTTCTCATGTTGTAACCCAACCATAAAATTATTTTTGTTGCTACTTCATAACTGTAATGTTGCTACTGTTATGAATCGTAATGTAAATATCTGATATGCAGGATGGTCTTAGGCGACCCCTGTGAAAGGGTCATTCGACCGCCAAAGGGGTCACGACTCACAGGTTGAGAACCGCCGGTCTAAAGAGTAGTGGAGGGTGTAAATATGTACTCTTGTCCTAATTCTGTCATTAGAAAGCCTTGTTGTTTTTGTCCTTGATTTTTTAATGAATTTTTTATTTGGTAGTCATATATGTTTGAAAAGTCATCAGGGTTTCAGAAACAAGTTTGGTTCTGAGGGCTAGATGACCTTCATTTGCTTTTAGAATCCTCTAAAAGCACTTAGAAAGCTCTCCCACAACTTTTATAGCCTTTCCCTGTATGTATTATTGTCTCGGCTGTTATAATTTCCTTTTGCCTTTGATTGAATTGTGAGATTCTAAACTTGTACTTTCCCCCCATCTTTTTTGGTTTGGTATGTAATTTGCATATTTTCACCATGCGAAAGCTATTTTCTATGGTTGGAAAAGATTTTTTCCCCCTACAGTGTGAACAAATCATTCTTTGTTCTCCTTATTGTGCCTCCAAACTGGTACGTCCGGTTTATGCTCCAAACAACAAAAGTCTGTCATCAGAAATTAAAATGCCAGTAAGAACAAAGGCAGAGACCCATGAGGAGCTGTTGGAGAGGTTTCCTCCTTTCCCCAAGTAACCGCAGTTGCCAGGAAGGTGGAACATTGCTCGGTACACTCCTTCCTTGTAGTTCTACCCTTGGATTTATTTATTATTGTTGGTTTAAAAGTGAATTTACAGCTCCTGGTAATTTTATTCAGGATCTATAAAATCCTCATCTCGGAGATTCTTTGCCATTTTCAATGCGCTCTCTTTAAGAAACCTAAAAATCATTTTGAAAGCCTTTAATAAATGTAATCAGTTTTGACACTTATTTATTTGAGAGCAAAATTACCAGTGAACATACTGTATAAAACATTAGAGGCAATTGAAGACGGCAGCTAAAGCAGTGCCTGTAAGGACATATCCATCCTCTCTGTGTCCTTTCTAAAATGTGCCCATCTTATCTGTTGGTTAGCTTTGTTAGCGCTGTCTCTGTTCTGAAATAGTCCGATATAGAATTTGTGCATACTGAAGAGTTAGTTCTCTGGGAAGTTTGACATTTGTGACTCCCTTAGGACACTTTAGCATTATGCTTGTAACAATCTTGACTTTAACATATTCACAAATACCTATAAATAGGGACAGTGTTTCTTCCCCTCTTCCTTATCTTATAATTAAACAAAGCTTCTAGGAGCTTAATTTAGAGGCAATAAAGGATGGGTAATGAATGTGAGGAAGCATTTTATAATCAGTCCTAATGTGTTTTTTTCTCTACCTGTTTCTGTACATTTAAAGAGGGGTTTAGAGTAGAAGCTAGCATTTAGGTTTGTTTTAAAAGCCATTACTTTGAAAAACATTGTGTGTTCAGATTTCAAAATGTTTTTCCATATCAAAGTAAGCTCTTGTGTATTAATCTAGTGGTAACAAACGGTTATTATATTGTGAGTGTGCCAAGACAGGTTTGTTTTATTCTTTATTGTTTAGTGTAATTTAGTACAGCATCTCAGTTAAATATGATTTTTTTTTTTTAACTTTAGGGCTTTATTTGATAGAACCAAAAGTTAAGTGCTAGACTTGTGGCATATGAAAATAATAGTATAGAGTAGATTTTGTGTTGGAATACAATGATTTGTTATAGGTACAAATCTTATATATGATAGTGAGAAGTGGTTTTCATTACTCTATAATTTCAAAGCAAGTTTTTTTTTAATTTCCTTGTTAATAGAAACAGTACATGTATTTGAAGAAGAATATTATTTATCCATTGCCCAGCAGACAATTTATTTTCAAAAAGTAAATGACTTGTCATTTGGTGGAAAGAGCCAATAATGCATCCATAATATAATTGGATTACTTTAGTGATACACCTTTCAGTCAAAGTGTGCTTAAAATGAAAGAGTGTGATTTCCAGATTTCAGAGAATGTGTAATTATGCTTTGGGTGCTGAACAAAATTGACTTTTGAAGGCTTTTTCTAAATTTTAAATTTTATTTCATAATAAAATGTAGACTTAAGAGCTGCAGTTTGTAATGGCAACGGCTTTCATTTACAAAATTAGTGTTCACAAAGGAATTTGTAGAGAGGAAAATTCTTATAGTTTGCTATGCTGAGTTTATAGCCTTTGTGTTTAATTGGTGATAGGTGGTGCTATTGTTGCATAGTTGGTCTGAAGAGCCAAGCATTCCTCATATCTCTGCATCCCAGGTGCTATTAGAGGGACTTGTCATTGTGGTCAATAAATAAGTTGTAATAAGTTTTATAAGCAAAATGAATATGATGGCTCTTTAGGCATTACCATAATTTAACATTTATAAGAAACAAAAATATTTATAGGTTGCTGCACTTAAATTATGATAGAAGATAAAGATCTAAAAAAGTAGTTACTCTAAAAGGCAGCTGTACAAATTTATAGTTTAATATTGGAAGAGTTATAAGCCTTTTATTTTATAATATATGCACTGTTGATATTTTAAACTGCTTGTCTGGCAGGCCTATTTTTAAAAAAATACCATCAGCATGTTTCCTCTATTGAATGTTTATCACTATTATATCTGTTTAAAGTTCTTGAGTATTTAGAACTAGTTGTATAATGTTTGCCATTTTCCCTATCTGATATTATATATTCCATCAAACAATTGACAGTTATGAAAATGTATTGGGGAAGAAAATGAAAATGTATTAGGAACTACATTACCACTTAAAGTAGTCTGGAAAGCCTTTCTTAACTAATTCACATTTAATCTACTCAATATTTCAGTTAGCAGCAAACTTTTTTCTTGAGCCACTAATTTTGAAAAACAGTTGACACATGTATTAGCATATCCCTTTTACCTTTGTTTTAATAGATTGCTATACTCTGTATCTGAGAAATAAGTCTGATATGACTCAAAATGAATGGTCATTCATATAGTGTTATGTGTATAGCAAAAACAGTAACATTTAATGAAGTTTACATATTAATTTTTTATTCATAGAATATTGAAATTAGAAGTATCTTTGTCTTTTAGCACCTTTACCTTCTCAGTTTACAAATGCAAAAGAATAGGTTTATGGGAGGTGGGGGAAATGAGGAGATGTTAGTCAAAGGATGCAAAGTTGGTAAGTCCAGAGATCGAATGTTCAGTCGTGATGACTATAGTTAACAATACTGTACTACACACTGGAAAAATGCTAAGCAGTAGATTTCAGGTGCTCTGAAATTTTATCACACAATAAAGGTAACTATGAGGAGATGTCTGCTGCAATCATTTTACTGTGTATATGTATATCGAATCATCCTGTTGTACTCCTTGAATACATACAATTTTTATTAAAAATATGTTCAGGAAAGAAAAAAGAATATAAAAAATGTTTATGGAGGTCAAATGATTTACTCAAGGTGGTTAACAGCTAGTTAGTTGCAGAACTATAACTGGTAACTAGGTCATTGACATTTCACTTCAGGGTTCTTTACAATATATTTTGCTTTTCCTCTTTTACAACGTATTTTTGAAATTTACTACAACGTTTAAGATCTGCTTTTCAAAAAATCATAGTTGCTTTGGAAAGCAGTCATGCAGGAACTGAGCTGATTTGTAGTAGTTTATTAAAGATTAAAAATTATAGACTTCCAGACAGACCACATATTCTACCATTCATATCAAGTGCATGCTCTTACAATTTTCTAGGAATACTAATGATAACTTAAGATACGGTATATTTAATGTGTGTGATGAACCATAAATGTGTATGAGTGTGTGTGTGTATTACATATGAGACAATAAGTTATGATAACATTCAGGAGATCTCGTTTTCATATATTAATGTCTGGACCTGTGTTTTCATTTACTAAAATTTTTTGTCTTCTCTTGCAGATCAGTGGGGAAGCACAGGAGCTATTCTCTGTTCGAAATGGCCCAATTCGGGCGGCTAGGATCTTGCCTGCTCCACAGTTTGGTGAGTGTAGCCCTTAAGAAGAAACAAATCATTCAGAACATTTCTCTTTTATTGGTCTTGGACTATAGACAGCAAGAATGATAACTAAAGTCTGTTTTCTCCCAAGTGTCTATACCCCTTCTCCTCTTCCCCCCAAGATAAACTTTTAGTCCCGTCAGTTGAGATGGAAATAGGTAATCTTAACCAATTCAATATGGCCATTCACTTTCTGCTGTGTTTTTGATTTATCTTCATCCTCTTTGATCTTGATTTAGCTTCTGACTTGGCTGGCTCTTTCTTGAATGCCTCTTCTCTCCTGGTTTTCATGGCATCGCTCCTCCCAGGTCCCTTCCTTGCTGACTGTGCCGCTTTTGTTATGTTTCTGGTTTAGCTTTCTTCTCTGGGTATTCCCCAAGTCTCTGTTGTTCTTGTGTCTTTACTCCTTTTCGCAGTTACACTGCCTGCCTTGGAGAGCTTGGTTTTTCATCATTATCTTGATTAGAGAGGAGTCTGCTCTCTGCATTTCCAGCTATGTCAGAAGTACAGTTTCTGGCTTTTGACCTTGGATCTCTGCTTTAATAATGAATACTTCTTAATGTTGTACTTAAATATCATATTTTATTTTTACTTTTTACAGAATTAAGTACATTTTAAAATTAAATCTGCTATTTGGATGCCTAAGTAACTCCTGACTCTTTAATGATCTGAACTTCCTAAGGGTTGTATTTTCTCATTAACTTGCCTGTGTTCACTCAGCATTTTAGCATGTGCACTAAAAACAATCCTACTAATATTATTTGCATACTATGAAATGTTTTAAAAAAGGATATTAAAATATTTAATTTATGTTTTTAAAAATTATCCAGAAGTTGGGAAATCTTCCTCCTAATACTTCTTTAAACAGTTAATTCTCTAAATTGGTGAGAATGATGTTTATTAAAATAACCATGTGAGTAGTAATGTTAGGATTAATGTGGTGATTAAATTTCAATTGAAATGAGAAGGTGAAGGTAGTAAGACAATAGTATCCTGAAGTCACGTGGAGATTTTTCTCCTTGTTTTTGAATTTTATGGCATATACAGATTTCAGCTCTCTTTTTCTCTGTCTCTCCTTTGCACTCTCACTCTCTTGCTCCAGTTTCTGTTGTATTTATGTTTTGGTGAAATCTTTTGACAAAGAACGTTATTTATTTATTTCTTTGAATAGTCAGCTTTTTCTTTGGATGGTTAGAATCAAGAAAAACTTTATTACTGAAGGACTGTGCTAAGTCTGTTTCTTTTGTATGTAATTGACAGAGGCAAATTTTTCTTCCTTCATTTCGTTTATGAAGCTCTTTTGTCTATGTCAGTTCTTCAACTTTTTCAACTTTTGCTTTGGGCAGATACTTCATCACAGAGTATAAAGCTATAAAAGTTAATATTACTAGTAGAATTTGAATATGTTTAATTTACTTTGATTGAAAAAAGATTCTTCCATCTACTGTAATATGCTTACTTTAAAAAATATCAGATTTAAAATATAATTTCATGTACTTGGTAGCTAAATGTTCTATTATGACTTGCAAAATTTACATGTCTCCTTTATTGTATTTGGTTAATTTTTTTAGATTTGTCTTCATTAAAGTTATAATGAAACTGATCACATAAGATTTATAATGGAAAAATGAGTACCTTTTGTCCATTTTGCTTTATGTGCTCATTTTGATGGAATAAAGTCCTTATGAAATTTCCTGAAAAAAGGATTTGTGTTAGATCTTTTTAAAATATGTTTTTATTGATTTTTTTTTAGAGTGGGACGAAGTGAGAGGGAAGGAGGGAGGAAAGGATTGGGGAGAGAAAGAGAGAAAAACATCAGTTGGTTGCCTCCTACATGCCTCCTACTGGGAATGTAGTCCGCAAGCAGGGCATGTGCCCTGACCAGGAATTGAACCAGTGACATAGTGGTGCATGGGCCAACACTCAATTAATTGAGCCTCACTGGCTGGTAACTCTTGTTTGTCTGTAGATGTCTTTATTCTTCCATATTCTTGGTTGATACTTAGGCTAACGATACTTGTTTTTAAATAATGTTACTTCAGAATTTT
Source organism: Myotis myotis (assembly GCF_014108235.1). Taxonomy (NCBI): domain Eukaryota; kingdom Metazoa; phylum Chordata; class Mammalia; order Chiroptera; family Vespertilionidae; genus Myotis; species Myotis myotis. The sequence continues at coordinate 22,002,362 of NW_023416321.1, read as the reverse complement.
GAAGGCATTGGTCTAGTGTTATGGCTGAAGAATCTGAAGCCATGTTGATACCTTTTTCTTTATAATTGGCTTATTTTCCTCAGTGGCATCCAGGATTCTGAAACTTTCCATTTTCAGTTTTGTTTCTTGGTTCATGTATTGTCCTGAGCTCCTTCAGTGTGAAATGTAAAGACTATACATAATTTTGAGGAAATTTCTTAAATTGCTTTTTTGATAATTTATTTTCCTCTGTTTTCTTTTGGTTCTCTCTTTCTGGTTATTTGTATTATTTGACACTTACACCCCTATAATGATTAATTAAAAGGTAGTTTGTTTTTTGTTCTCTTGAGAGATTGTCTCAATGAGGATTACTAACACTTCTATTAAATAATTCTACTCTGCTGTCATGATTTTCTTTTCTTGGTAATTCTTTTAGCCTCATCTTTTCATACCCACACTCCCTCCCTCCTTCCCCCCATTTCCCTTTCCCTCTCCTTTTTTCCTTGGTATAATTTACAAATAATTATTACCAAATAGAATCCAGTGATATCTGAAAAGAATTACACATCAGGACCAAGTAACAGATATTCCAGGACTACAACATTGGTTAACATTTGAAAATCATTCAGTGTAATTCACCATATCAATAGAATGAAGAAGAAAACTATAAGATCATCTCAATAGAAGTGGGAAAAAACTATTGACAAACTTTAATAGCCATTTATGATTAAAAAAGAAGCCTTTCAGGTAATTAGGTATAGAAAGAAACATCATCAGTATGATAAAGATTATCCATGAAAAAATCTAAAGCCAACATCATACTCAATAGTGATATATTAAATACTTTCCTGTTAGTTTGGGATGGCTTCTATTACAACGTCTATTTACCAAAGAATGCAGGCCCTAACTATTATAATAAGGCAAGAAAAATAAATAAAAGCTGTAAATATTAGAAAGAAATATGTGAAATTATTTATTCACATATATATATATTTTTAAATTTGTTTTATGTTATGGTCCTTCCTCTAATATAATGTACTAGAGGCCCGGTGCACAAAAATTTGTGCACTCGGGGGGAAGGGGGGGTCCCTAAGCCTGGCCTGTGCCCTCTCGCAGTCTGGGACCCCTCGGGAGATAACGCCCTGCTGGCTTAGGCCTGCTCCCGGGTGGCAGAGGACAGGCCCAATCCCTAGGTGCAGCCCCTGTTCGGGCTCAGAGCAGGGCCGATTGGGGAGTTGGGGCCCCGCCCCCTGTCATGCACAGAGCAGGGCGGATTGGGAGGTTGCGATGCCACCCTCAGTCACGCTCAGGGTAGGGCCGATTGGGGGGTTGGGGCACCACCCCCTGTCACACTCAAGGCAGGGTCGATGGGGAGGTTGCGGCGCCACCCCCTGTCACGCACAGAGCAGGGTCGATCAGGGGGTTGGGGAGCTCCCCCCTGTCACGCACAGAGCAGGGCCCATCAGGGGGGTTGGGGAGCTCCACCCTGTCACGCACAGAGCAGGGTCGATCAGGGGGTTGGGGAGCTCCCCCCTGTCACACACAGAGCAGGGCGGATCAGGGGGTTGGGATGCCACCATTTTCACACTCAGGGCAGGGCCAATGGGGAGGTTATGGCTCTACCCCATCACACATAGAGCAGGGCCCGTGGGGGGTGGGGGGTTGTGGCGCCGCCCTCTATCACCCACAGAGCAGGGCCGATCAGGGGGTTGGGGCACCACCACTCTCACACTCAGGGCAGGGCCGATGGGGAGGTTATGGCTCTACCCTGTCACACACAGAGCAGGGCCCGTGGCGGGGGGGGGGGCGGGTTGGGGCACCGCACCCTGTCACACACAGAGCAGGGCCATTCGGGGGGTTGGGGCGCCGCCACTGTCACACACAGAGCAGGGCCGATCAGGGGGTTGGGGCGCCGCACCCTGTCACACACAGAGCAGGGCCGATCAGGGGGTTGGGGCACCGCACCCTGTCACACACAGAGCCACAGGGCGATCAGAGGTTGGGGAGCTCCCCCGTATCAGGCACAGAGCAGGGCTGATCAGGAGGTTGGGGCGCCTTCCCCTGTCACAAACAGAGCAGGGCGGATAGGGAGGTTGTGGCCCCGCCCCCGTCACACACAGAGCCGCAGGGCGATCAGGGGTTTTGGGTGCTGCCCCCTGTCACGCTGATCCCGGTGCCGGGAGGCCTCTCGGCTCTGCTGATCCCGGTGCTGGGAGGCATATTACCCTTTTACTATATAGGGTAGAGGCCTGGTGCATGGGTGGGGCTGGCTGGTTTGCCCTGAAGGGTGTACTGGATCAGGGTGGTGGTCCCCACTGGGGTGCCTGGCCAGCCTGGGTGAGGGGCTGAGGGCTGTTTGCAGCTGGTCACACACCCTTCAGGGTGGGGGTCCCCACTGGGGTGCCTGGCCAGCCTGGGTGAGGGGCTGAGGGCTGTTTGCAGCTGGTCACACACCCTTCAGGGTGGGGGTCCCCACTGGGGTGCCTGGCCAGCCTGGGTGAGGGGATGATGGCTGTTTGCAGCTGGTCACACACCCTTCAGGGTGGGGGTTCCCACTGGGGTGCCTGGCCAGTCTGGGTGAGGGGCTGAGGGCTGTTTTCAGGCTGGCGGGTGACGGAAGCTCCCAACCGCTCCTTTTTTTCTTTTTTCTTTTTTTAATTCTGGGCCAGCTTTAGCTCTGAGGCTCCAGCTCTTAGGCCTCCGCTGCTGAAAGTAGGTATCTGGTTTGTTTCGGTTCGAAACAATGTATAACTCCAGCTCTGACTCCAGCTCTGAGATCCCAGCTCGCTGAAAGCTGGTTTCGAGGTTTTTTTTTTAGCTTCTATATTTGTTAAAATGTTTCAAACTGCAGGCTTAGAGGCCTGCAGGGCAGGCGGGGAACGTTGGTTTCCTCCGTCACTGAAGCAAGCAAGCCTCATGTTAGTTTTAAGCTGCCTGGCTGCCGGTCGCCATCTTGGCTGACAGTTATTTTGCATATTGCCCTGATTAGCCAATGGGAAGGGTAGTGGTCGTATGCCAATTACCATGTTTCTCTTTTATTAGATAGGATAGGATTTATTTGGAATCACAGCAGCGGCATATTCTTTGCAGTGCCTTGCATGGTATGTGGAATATGAATGATGCCCCAAAGTGAATTTATTCAGTATTTTATAAAAGAGAACTAGAACGAAATTTTTTTAAATTTAAATTTAAATTTTCATTGATTTCAGAGAGGTAGGGAGAAGGAGAGAGGGATAGAAGCATTAATAATGAGAGGGAATCATTGATCGGCTGCCTCCTACATGCCCCCTACTGGGGATTGAGCCTGCAACACGGGCATGTACCCTTGACTGGAATCGAACCTGGGACTCTTCAGTCTGCAGGCTGACGCTTTATCCACTGAGCCAAACCGGCTAGGGCTAGAACTATACTTTTGTGTAAAAATAATTTTAAAATCATTTGTTAGTGACCACATGGGTAACACTTTTTTTTTTTTTTGGAACGCTTCATGAATTTGCGTGTCATCCTTGTGCAGGGGCCATGCTAATCTTCTCTGTATCATTCCAGTTTTAGTCTGTGTGACTCTAACTAAGCTTATAACGCTTTGAGGAATTATATTAGGCTTGCACTCATGCAGAAGGATGATCACTTTGGTCTTGAATCTGAACTAGATTTTTGAGAAATGCAGATTTAACCATAGTTGTTATTCTTAAGAGTCCAATGTACTGAGTATCTGAACTTTCTCCATTTAAGAACAGTTTAGAATAAATTCTTATAAGCTAGGGCCTTTATTCTGAGAATAGATGGATTCCCAAGTATCTATGAGCCAGATTTCGGTACTCATCCAAAACACTGGGTAGCCAACTTGGCTTATTTTTTCTAGATTATTTCATTGTGACTTACTGCTGAAAAGCTGCTATGATTTTTTGTTCTGTTATCCAAGGAATTTGCAATTTCACATCTCAAACAATACTAAAAGTTTAAGAAATCTTAAAATCCATCCTAGTTTTTCCTACTGGAGTATAAATGCCACCTATTTTCTGAAGCTTGTAATATTGTACACAGTCCAGCCATGCAGTTAAAAATACTAATTGTTTCTGGTTTCTAATTATATGAATGGCTGAAATTATTTTTCTAGAAACAAACATGAGTAGAACAACTTTAGAGTTGTTAAACCTTTTTTCATTAGCTTATTTTTTTTGATCAATTTTCAAATAGGTGTCCAAGTTTTCCTTATATTTCTTAAGGTACAACTACTGGTTTCATCCTTTTCACACAACTTAAATGTGTTTTTTAGCATGTTCAAGTAAGAGTTGATTTGTTCAGCTGGATGAAATCAGAAATTTTGATTAGGTTCTCCAAGAAGGTCTGCGGTAAATTTTTTTTCCTGCCAAAACACTAGCAACCTTCCAAATGTATTGCTTACAGTCACCACCAGTATCTTGCAAAGAGGGAACCGTCTTATTGACATTTTAAATGGCCAAACTTTGAGATTTAGGCTTTCATAATGTTTTAATTACGTCTGCTCTAATTATGTCTCAGTTTGCTTTGTGTGTTTTTTTCATAACACGTAGTCTTTATCATTGGTGCCTTTACTACTTGGGATAATTTAGGTTTCTATAAAATTTGGCCAGGCGTGGTACTTAGATAAATTATGACTGGGGAACATATGTTCTGTTCATCTTGTTTGGTTTGTTTGTCTTTTTTTGTTGTTTTAGTGTCAAATTTTTATTGTCAAGATCATTTTGAAGATACACAGCTTCTTAACTATACAAAGTTGGCACAGTACTTAGCCTTCATCTATTATATCTTGCATTTTTTCTTTTCTTTCTAATTCCAGGAGTCTGCCTTCTCTGTGAATCCCCCTCTAACAGGATGTCATGGTTTATTTGTTCCCTGTCCTTGGCCATGTGGATGGGCGGAGTTTTAACATTTTACTATCCTCATCCTCTGGGGTGGGTTCCTGTTTCTCTGCTATCTTGGGAACTCCTGCTGTTTGACTGTGGTGTTTGCATGTTACTAAACTGTTAACCATGAACTCTTCAAGCAGACCAGCTGTGCTATGAGAGCTGTTTGTTATTCCTCAGCATGGTATTTTTATTCTCACTTGGCAATACCTGTGCTTGTTGGTTCCAGTCTGTTGTGGAACAGTCTCCCCAGAATTTCTGTCTTCATCATGTAACTGGGCAGCCTGCACAGATCTCCAGCTCCTGGGTCTGTGTGTAAAGAGAGGGCAGTGGGGCACATGGAGAGAGGCAAGCATCCAGACCTGACCTGTGGTCGGCAAATACCGACTTCTGCGCATGGGCCACGAAGTTTCAATTGCACTGTACGTGCATGCCTGCACGTGGTATTTTGTGGAAGAGCCACACTCAAGGGGCCAAAGAGCCTCATGTGGCTTGTGAGCCGCAGTTTGCCGACCACTGCCCTAGTTCATTGGTGAGACATGGAGCTCAAAGAGGGTAGGTAACTGGCATAAAGACACATAGTTGATAAGTGGTGGACCTGGGATTTGAAGTTTAAAGCTTGCCTCTTAAACAGTTAGGCCTCACTTGTCTCCCAGTATTTGATTTTTCCAGTATTATAGGGAAACCCTTTTTACCAAATCGAGGTGTTTCTAGGCAATGTCTCTGCAGAAATCTAACAGTTGTGTATTCATTGAAATATGTATAAAGTAGCTCTGTTTTTCCACCTTTTCTTCCATTTTGAAGGTCTAAAATATCTTCAGTTGCTCTAGTGTTTTCATTGTACTTGGAGTCTTTGGTTGTTTAGTCTAAAGGTGAAGAGCACTAAAAATAGTCAATACGGGGACAGTATATAGGGAAGTCATTATCCTACATAACTACATTAAACATTTTTAAGCTGTCAGGATAAGGTATGTCACAAAGACAGCTGCAGTCTATTCAAGTTACGTTCACCCTAAATTAAATCAGCCCTTTAAAAGAAATGTCGCTTCCCTTTAACAGGACTCTCTATAAACTATTAAAAGTACTTCAAAAGGGTTAGTGACGGATATCTTGAATCAGATAAAAACAAAGGTGTAACATGAAGCAACTAAATTACATGTGAGCTTAATGATTGTGACCCAAATAAACAGACTTGTAATGGAGATGCTGATTATTATCAGTACAGTTTAAATGCTTTTTACTGTAGAACTGTAAAAAAGAATGTGGGTGTCTTAGTGAATTGGACAAGTTGTGGTCTTGGAAATCTGTGTTCATTTATCATAACACATTCCTAGGTGTGAAAGGGAAAACTCATTATTTTCTAAGCCGTAGTTATTTTAAGGAAGTCTTTTAAAAACATTCAGCTTTATTGAGAAATAATTTTACATACAATGAAAGCCATTACTTTATATAATTTGATGAGTTTTGCCAGATGGATCCAGTTATGTTATTACTACACAATCAAAATAGAAAGCCTTTCCATCACTGTAAAAAGTCCCCTTGTCCACTTCACACCCACTAAAATGGCTGTACACAAAAGAGGGACAATAAGTGTTGGTGAGGATGTGGACTAATTGGAACTATCATACATGACTTATGAGAATGTAAGATAGAACAGCCACTGGAAAACAGCTTGGCAATTCCTTAAAATGTTAACTATGAGCTGCTTTAGGTTCACAGCAAAATTGAGCAGAAGATACTGAGATTTCCTTTATACTCTTCTATCTGTACACCTGAAAATCCTCCCCCATTATCAGCATCCTCCCACAGAGAGTACATTTAGGCTTTTCAAAAACAAACCTTTTTAATTTTCAGGAGTTTTTACATTAAAATTTTTAGTTTCCAAGTTGTAGATTTTTTCTTTTATAGTTTGTGATTTTTGTTTTTCTTTCTTTCTTTTTTTTTTTAAATTAACTTAGACACTTTTTTTGGTTAACTTGTGATTTTGTTCATGACTCATGGGTTATTTAAAAGGATATTTGTTTTTTTTTTTTTTAAATTTTGAATGCTTTTCCTGATATCTTTTCTTTATTAATTTCTAATTTAATCTTATTGTCACCAGAAGACATAGTTTATATAGACTCCTATTCTGTTAAGTGTTTTGTTTTATTTTATGGCCCAGAAAATGGTTTATCTTGTTCCATTCTTCTGTATCCATACAGGTTGTCTTTATGCTTATTCTACTAGTTATATATATATGAGGGGCCCAGTGCACGAATTCTTGCACCTTGAAAGGAACTGTGGGCCGCGAGGCTGTGGTGGACACAGGGGTGGGTCTTGGCCCATCCTCTGTGCCCTCTGCCGGCAGCCCCGCTCCTGCTGCCACCACTCCCACTGCCCCCACTCCCGCCGAAGGGGAGCGATTGGAGTCAACGCCAGCAGAGGTGCGAGTGGTGGCTACTGGCCCTGATCGCCCCTCAGGAGCAGGGGGAGGTGGAGAAGCGCTGAGGGGTGGTTGGGGCCAGCAGCCGCTGCTTGCGCCTAGTGATGGCAATGAGCAATCGGGGCAGGCAACGGGTGTGAGGGGAGGCTCCAGCACTGGTAGTGGGTGTGAGCGCCGGGTGGGACTACGGCGCACAGGAGCAAAGAATTTTCAGTAACCACCAGAGGCTCGCCCTGCCTTGGTCTGTCACCCCCGCTCACCTGCTTTACCATACCGCTGTGGCCATCGCCTGCCATGTTTTGTGCTCTGCTGCTTGCTGCCGACACCTGCTATGTTCTGCGTGTACCCCCGGTGGTCAGCACACGTCATAACGACTGGTTGTTCGGTTGTTCCGCCATTCGGTCTATTTGCATATTAGGGTTTTATATATATGCTAGAGGTCCATTGCACGAAGGTTTGCGCAATAGGCCTTCCTTCCCCTGGCTGCTGGCACCACTTTTCCTCCGGCACCTGGGACCCATGCCTTTGGTCTGGCTGCAGTGAGGCTTGGCTTCTCCGCTGCGACCACAGCAAGGCTTGGCTTCTCTGCTGTGGCTGCAGTGGAGAAGCCAAGCCTCTTCAGTCTTCAGTCTTCAGTCTTTACTCTGGCTGGAGCCTTCAGTCTTCGCTCTGTGCCTGCGTATGCAAATTAACCGCCATCTTTGTTGGGTTAATTTGCATAGTCGCTCTGATTGGCTGGTGGATGTAGCAGAGTGACACCAATTTGCATGTTTCTCTTTTATTAGTGTAGACTAGAGGCCCGGTGCATGAAATTTGTGCACTGGGGGGTGGGGTTCCCTCAGCCCAGCCTGCCCCTCTCACAGTCTGGGAGCCCTCAGTGGATGTCCTACTGATGGCCACAGTCTGGCAGCAGAGGCTCAGAGCAGGCGTCGTGTGTGTGTGTGTGTGTGTGTGTGTGTCCCCACTGGGGGTCTGCCCCCAGCCACATTGGAGGCTCAGAGCAGGCACTGTGTGTGTGTGTCTGCTGGAGGCCTGCCCCCAGCCACACCATGGAGACTTGGAGCAGGAGCCCCTCTGTGTTGATCTCTCAGGCTCCTGGCCTCCACTGCATGTTGTACTCTCCCTTGAGCTATGGCCAGGATGGGGGTGCTGCTTGCAAGCCAGGCTTTCCTGCTCCCAGATCGCCATGGTGACTGGGGAGCAGGCCCAGCTGGGGGCTGCCCACAGGCCGGGCTTTCCCGCTCCCAGGTCTCCATGGCAACCGGGGAGCAGGCCCAGCTTGGAGCAGCCCGCAGGTCGGGCTTGCTCTCCTGCTCCTGGATCCCCATGGTGACCGGGGAGCAGGCCCAGCTGGGGGCTGCCCGCAGGCCGGGCTTTCCTGCTCTCATATCAGGCCCAGCTTGGGGCTGCCCGCAGGCCAGGCTTACTTTCCTGCTTCCGGATCACCATGGCGACCGGGGAGCAGGGAAAGTTTGGGGCTGCCCGCAGGCCAGGCTTGCTTTCCTGCTCTCAGATCAGGCCCAGCTGGGGGCTGCCTACAGGCCGCACTTTTCTCCTTACCAATGGCCGGATCACCACAGCGACCCAGGGCCCAGGGGCACTTTCCTGCTCTCCAATAGTCATAGGGTCCTGGCTGGGGGTGGGGCTTAGCAGTGCGGGGCTTAGGTGGCATGGGGGTCCCGGCTGGGGGCTCAGGTGGCACACAGGGGTCCCGGCTGTGGGTGGGGCTTATGCCTCGCTGCCCAGGGCTGCACATGGGGCCCAGATGGAGCTCGTGCTGTCTTGTCCTGCCTGTAGTATAGGATAGAGGCCTGGTGTACGGGTGGGGGCTGGCTGGTTTGCCCTGAAAGTGTCCCGGATCAGGGTGGGGATCCCATTTGGGTGCCTGGCCAACCTGGATGACGGGCTGATGGCTCTTTGCAGCTGGCCATACCCCCTTCAGGGTGGGGGTCCCCACTGGGGTGCCTGGCCAGTCTGGGTGAGGGCCTGAGAGCCGTTTTCAGGCTGGAGGGCAACTTACGCTCCCAGCCTCTCCTTTTTTCTTTTTTTTTTATTCTGGGATTTATTTACCTTCTATAGCTGTCACTGGAGCTGAGAGCTGGCTCCAGCTCTGAGGGCTGAAAGCAGGTTCTGGGTCTGTTTGGCTTCTATAATTGAAACTCTGTTGCCATCACAGAAGCTCTAAGTTCTGAGGCCGAAGCTGGCTGAAAGCAGGTCTCTGGAGCTTGTTTAGGTTCTATAATTGCAACATAGTTGCTTAGAGTGCAAGCTCAGAGCCCGACAGGGGCAGGCAGGGAATGTTGGCTTCCTCCGTCACTGGAGCAAGCAAGCCTCCTGTTCGCTTCAGCTGCCTGGCTGCCGGCCACCATCTTGGTTGGCAGTTAATTTGCATATCCTGCTGATTAGCCAATGGGAAGGGTGTTGGGATTATGGTCAATTTGCATGTTTCTCTTTTATTAGATAGGATATAGATAGATAGTTATTCAAATATCCCAAATGTGTATTCTTCTTGTAACCTTTTTTCAGTGTCTGCTTTATATATTTTGCCATTCTGTTGTCGGGAACAAAATCATTTAGGATGATAAAGTCTTCTTTGTACAATTGATTCATTTTTTTTTGTTGTCAGTGTTAGAGATTTTAGACATTCTGCTAGCTCAGTGATTTTTTTTTAACAAGTGTGCAACAAGAATTTTTAAAACATGCAATACCTGTCTATTTTTTTCCCCTTAGGTTGTCAAATAAAAAAATGAGAACAGTCATCTGAAATTATACATGAAATTATCAAAATCATACCTTAAAAAAAAAATCCTCACCAAGTACATGCTTAGAAAACAGAAGGGAGAGCCAGAGAGATATTTGTTTCACTTATTTATGTATTCATTGGTTGTTTCTTGTACGTGTCCTGACCGGGAATCAAACCTGCAACCTTGGCATTTGGGTTCAACACTCTAACCAACTGAGCTACCTGGCCAGGGCCTCTTTGTATGTTTTAGACAACAGACTTTTATCATATATATATTTATATATATAATTTAGAAATAGTTTTTCCCAGCCTTGGCTTGTCTTACTCTCTTGACAGTGTCTTTCTCAGTGTATATTCAAATATCTTTTTCTTTTTCCTTCTTTACATGTATTTTAGCCCACTTGATTCTGATTCACAACTCACTAATATTCTGTTATTAAAATATTTTTAAAAATTTAATTTATTGGGGTGACATTTTAAAATTTAATTATATATGTCCAATTATATTTGTCCACACCCATTTGTGTTTCCAGTAGTTTCTATAGTTGCTTCTTCATGTTTTCTAATTTTCTTCTGCAGAATCTAATATATCATTTACCTATCCAATGTATTTTTCATTTTAAACACTGTATTTTCCATTTTTAGAAGTTGTGCACGTACTCATGTGCATGCATGTATATGGAGAGATCTCCAATGTCTTGGTTTTTTGTTCTTTTCTCCCCCAATGTCTTGTTAACATGCTTGCACTTTCCTCTACCTTCTTGAATAAATGGAGTATGCTTTTCATAGTAGTGTAAATGTCACTCTGTTCTGTTGATTGATTTGTCTCATTAATATGGGTCAAATTGCATTGTGTACTTACATGCTTGAAATATTTGTTTGGGTGCTACACATTGTGAATTTAATGTTGCTCAGGGTTGCTGTTTTGTATTCCTTTAAATATTGTTGGTCTTTGTTCTGGGATACATTTAAATTACTTGGCTTTTTGTTTGGTATGTCTAGAACAGCCTTTATTCTAAGGCAGGGGTGTGAAAACATATTCTGAAAGGGCCAGGTGGAGATATTTTAGGCTTGTGGGCATCTGTCACAACTATTCACCTCTGTCATTATAGTGCAGAAGCAGCCATTGACAATACTTAAATAAATGAGAAGTACGGTGAGGCATTCATAGGGCTCATATCAATTGTTACCCTTGTCTCAAGATCACTGTCCCATACTACCTGCTGTTCTGTGTCTGGAAACTGTCTTTTCATACATTTGATCTGTTTCTTACATTTTCTAGCAGGAGGGTAAATCCAATCCCTGTTCATCCATTATGGCTGGATGCAGAAGTTCAACAATGTGCTTTAATCATAAGTTTTGGGTAGTTTCCTATGAATTTTTGTAAATAAAGAAAACAAATAAATTGGTAATGGATTTTGTAGGGTAGTTTAAAATTTAATGTACTTTGGAGAAGTTGAATCACGGATCCTTTAAAATGTGCAAGCATTATAGAAGAATTTCAAGAGGTATTATAGCTTTAATTGTGCTGTTTTCTGTCTGGTGCCAGATGTAGTTGCAAAAGAAAATGATAAAAACACCAAGGGATTCCTTTATTTCTTTTGATCTCATGAATAGGTAAAGAAGGCTTAAACTTTCCCTCCCCTCTGACTATCATCAAGGGACTACTATGATTCTTGCCTTTCAGAGAATGGCATCTTGTTTTTTTCTCCCCTTTTGCCTGTGATTCTTTTAGTCTTAAAAGCAAGAGGATTGGGCCTCAGTTGTTATCATTTGAGGTATCTTCTTGGCACCTACTTTTTAACCTAGTTTCATTGAAATTTTCCAATTTGTTGCTGTTACTGCGTCTTGCACGTTTTATGTATATATGGGTTTACTTTAACATATATTGGTTTGGAATTTTCACTTGTGGTGGAATATGGAGAGAATTTTATTTGAACCCAAGAGAATTTATATACCTTTATATTTAACAGGAACAACAAGAAAACCCTTATTATAAAATGTATGTGAAAAATAACAATACAACTGTGTGTCTGCAAAGGAGTGAGAAGCACAAAATGTAGGGACAGGGTTTATGATGTATGAATATGTAAGTAAATGAAAAGTGTTGGTCATGTTTTCTCATCTTCGGTGATGGGTCCATAGGTGTTTATTATATGATTAAAATATAAACAAGAGGTCTACACCATTGAAGAGAAATGAAGCAAGGGATTATTAATGGTCGAATTCTTTGTACTCAGTGCCCTATGTGGAGACGAAAAAGGTGCAAGCAAGGGAAACAGAATATGCAGTTTTTTACTGGGTCAGAAATGGAAAGCACAAATGAGAATTAAGATGTTTACAGTGAACTTTTACTGCCTCCGCTGCCACCATGGCACCTGTGAAAAAGATGTGGCAAAGGGAGGCTGAAAAACAAAAAAAGAGAAGCAGATTTTAAAGTTTACCCTTAACTGCACCCATCCAGTAGATGATGAAATTGCCAATTTTGAGCAATTTCTTTAGAAGAGAATAAAAGTTATTGAAAAAGCTGATAATCTCAGTAGAGGGGTTGTAACCTTGAAAGAAGCAAGAGCAAGATCACTGTAACTTCACGGTGCCTTTTCCCAAAAGGTATTTGAAATATCTCACCAAGAAATATTTGAAGAAGAATAATCAACACAATTTGTTGCTCGTAGTTGTTAATAGCCAAGAGAGTTAGGAATTGCTTTACTTCCTAAAATTAAGCAGAATGAAGAAGAGGAGGAAAATGAGGATTAAAACTCATTTATCTGGCACATTGTATGAGTTCTTGAATAAATCTTAGGAACAACAACAACAAAAAAGTTTATAGTGATTTGTCTAGCCAGGTAGACAGTTGGTTGGAGCGTTGTCCCAATTCGCCAAGGTTTCAGGTTCTATCACAGGTGAGGGCATATACAAGAATCTGTTAGTCAACTGAATATGCCCTTCTGCAGGTCTACTAGACATTTGTATTTTCTTGTCTTTTTTTTTTAAAACAATATTTTTATTGATTTCAGAGAGGAAGGAAAAGGTAGAGAGAAATAGAAACTTCAGTGATGAGAATCATTGATCCGCTGCATCCTCCTTGCCCCTTACTGGGGATCGAGCCTACAACCCCGGCATGTGCCCCAAGTGGGAATGGAACCATGACCTTCTGGTTCATAGGTTAACATGCAACCACTGTGCCAACCCGGCAGGGCTGTATTTTCTTGTCTTTATGTTTTATTTTTTTCCTCTCACCCAAATATTCTTATCCTTTAAACCTTAATTCCAGTTCGGCATTCTTTGTGAAAACTTTCTGATTAACCAAGCAAAGATGATCTCTATGAACTTTTTGGGTGCTTCAAGAGAGAATGTAATGCCTATCGTTTACTTTTCTTCGTATTTCATGTGTACTAGTTTTCTGAGCAGTCCAGAAATTCCTGCTGAGGAGGGATGATTTTAATTCTATTTTAGTTTATGTGCTACATCCTTTCAAATAACTTATAGCATTGAGAGCCGCTCATAATTGTTACTTTTATGTTTAATTTATCGTTAAAGATTTGTGTGATTTCACTAATTTTTTTACATCAGTTCTCCAGAATGCCTTCATTTTATTTTACTTTATTGTAATAGCTACCATTTATTAATCATTTGCTATGTGCAAGTTAGGTAAAATCTCCATTTTACAGATGTGGCACTTAAACTTCAGAATTAGGTTATAAATCATCTACTCCAGTGGCATGTACTATCTTATTTCTTTACTTTAGAGGAAGTAGTTTTTCCTGTTTTTTTTTAAAAAAATATATTTTATTGATTTTTTTACAGAGAGGAAGGGAGAAGGATAGAGAGTTAGAAACATTGATGAGAGAGAAACATTGATCAGCTGCCTCCTGCACACACTCCCCACTGGGGATGTGCCCGCAACCAAGGTACATGCCATTGACTGGAATCAAACCTTGGACCCTTGAGACCGCAGGTCAATGCTCTGTCCACTGAGCCAAACCAGTTAGGCTGTTTTCCCTGTTCTTTTTATTTTTTATTTTTTTTATTTATTGCTTAAAGTATTACAAAGGGTATTACATATGTGCCCATTTTATCCCCCCGCCCTAGACAGTCCCCTAGCCTCCCCTATCCCCCAGTGTCTTATGTCCATTGGTTATGCTTATATGCATGCATACAAGTCCTTTAGTTGATCTCTTACCCCCCTACCTCCTGCCCCCCAACCCTCCCCGGCCTTCCTGCTGCAGTTTGACAACCTGTTTGAGGCAGCTCTGCCTCTGTATCTATTATTGTTGAAAAGTTTATAATGGTCTCTATTATCCATGAATGAGTGAGATCATGTGGTATTTTTCCTTCATTGACTGGCTTATTTCACTTAGCATAATGCTCTCCAGTTCCATCCATGCCGTTGCAAATGGTAAGAGTTCCTTCCTTTTTAGAGCAGCATAGTATTCCATCGTGTAGATGTACCACAGTTTTCTAATCCATTCATCTACTGATGGGCACTTAGGCTGTTTCCAGATCTTAGCTATGGTGAATTGTGCTGCTATGAACATAGGGGTGCATATATCCTTTCTGATTGGTGTTTCTGGTTTCTTGGGATATATTCCTAGAAGTGGGATCACAGGGTCAAATGGGAGTTCCATTTTCAGTTTTTTAAGGAAACTCCATACTGTCTTCCATAGTGGCTGCACCAGTCTGCATTCCCACCAGCAGTGCATAAGTGTTCCTTTTTCTCCACATCCTCTCCAGCACTTGTCGTTTGTTGATTTGTTGATGATAGCCAGTCTGACAGGTGTGAGATGGTACCTCATTGTTGTTTTGATTTGCATCTCTCGGATGATTAGTGACTTTGAGCATGTTTTCATATGTCTCTTGGCTTTCTGAATGTCCTCTTTTGAAAGGTGTCTATTTAGGTCCTTTGCCCATTTTTTGATTGGATTGTTTATCTTCCTTTTGTTAAGTTGTATGAGTTCCCTATAAATTTTGGAGATTAGGCCCTTATCAGATATGACATTGGCAAATATGTTTTCCCACACAGTGGGTTTTCTCGTTGTTTTGTTGATGGTTTCTTTTGTTGTGCAGAAGCTTTTTATTTTGATGTAGTCCCATTTGTTCATTTTTTCTTTAGTTTCAAGTGCCCTAGGAGCTGTATCAGTGAAGAAATTGCTTCGGCATATGTCTGAGATTTTGTTGCCTTTGGATTCTTCTAGAATTTTTATGGTTTCCTGTTGTACATTTAAGTCCTTTATCCATTTTGAGTTTATTTTTGTGTATGGTGTAAGTTGGTGGTCTAGTTTCATTTTCTTGCATATATCTGTCCAATTTTCCCAACACCATTTATTGAAGAGACTATCTTGGCTCCATTGTATGTTCTTGCCTCCTTTGTCAAATATTAATTGAGCATATTGGTTAGGGCCGATTTCTGGGCTCTCTATTCTATTCCATTGATCTATATGCCTGTTCTTGTGCCAGTACCAGGCAGTTTTGAGAACAGTGGCTTTGTAATACAACTTGATATCTGGTATTGAGATCCCACCTACCTTGTTCTTTTTCAGGATTGCTGCAGCTATTCGGGGTGTTTTTTTATTCCAGATGAATTTTTGGAGAGTTCGTTCTAGATCTCTGAAGTATGCCGTTGGTATTTTAATGCGTTTTCCCTGTTCTTGATGATGTTGTGTGTATTAATGTATCTTTCCTTTTTATTGTGGAGTAGTATTCCATTCTATTAATATACTAAATTATTCATTTTTCTGTTGGTGGAATTTGGATTGAGTATAGTTTTGAGGTATTATGAATAAATCTGTTGTGAACGTTCTCATACAAGTCTTTTTGTGTCATGGAGTTTGAGTCATTTGAATGCACTGAGACAAATAAATGACTAGAATGTGTATAATATGAGATTAACTTAACTTCTTTTTGTTAAGTGCTTTGAAAAAAAATAAATCAGGTAGGGACCTAGAGCATGATGTAGCTTAATCTCTTCCTGATTGAAAAATATTTGAGAATGAACTAAAAAAGTAGAGAAGATAGATGACTAGGGCATAACTGGGTATTTCTGCCCAGGAGAAAGAAGAGAAAGTGCAGCATTCCTGAGGCAGGTGTGTGCTGGCATATTTCCGTGTGGGTGAGCAAGGTGCAGGAATACTGGCATCATGGAAGAAAGAGCAAGAAAAGAGTCAAGGATGTGAACAGTATTTATTTTTTCTTCACCAGAAAAGAAGATGAATGGATTCACCATGTTACAGTTGCCAGCAACAAAATAATTGCATTAAGTTTATTGAGTTCTGTCTTTTTCAGCACCTTGCTTATAGTCCATTGCATTTATTATTTTTTATAATTCTCACAATTCTAGGTGAGGTATTGGCACTTATCCCTACTTTGCAGATGAGAAAATTAAAGCTTAAGGAATTAAGTACATTAGCCTTTGTCAATATTTTTTTGTAAGTGGAGAAGTTGATCATGATTTTATATAACAGTACTTTTTTTTTTTTAAGTGAGCAGAGGGAAGAATTCTGGGCTGTCTGTCTTTCAGGGTCACATGTGGCATTTATTGGGCAAGTTATTTAACTTTTCTTACTATCAGTTTACTCCTCTGTCATATGGATGGTTTGCAATCTTGTGCTCCTTAAAGCCTGATGAGTCTCATCTGTGAGAGAGCATAAGAAGCCTGATTATCAAAGTGAAATAATATGGTGCCGTTAAATGTTAAGGGATACTTCACATACGGAATATTTTAACATACAGAGGAAGGTAATAAAGCTAGCAATAATGAAAAAATGTTGTATTTAATATTTTAAACTATTTGAAGTCACTGTGGAGGCTAAAATGTATATACATATTTTGGCTATTTCAGGCAAGTGGCAAAGATGTCTTTGGTAATCATATTTAGGTAAAACTGTTCACGGCAGTAAGATTTCTGTCTTGTTGCTCTTTCCTGTGGTTGGTTGATGGTACCAGCAATGTGTGCATCTATTTTCCTACTTTTCCTGCCTCATCTCATTTTCCACTTCATATCCTGTCTTTAAAAATTCTTCTGCTTAGGTAAGAGACTTTATATGAAGATTATCTAGTTCATAATGGAGATTGCTTTATAGCACACAATGGAAAATTTTGTAAGAAAATAGAAATTTTTAGAGGGAAAAATCTGACTATAAATTGACAACAGAATCATATCTTTTAGCCAAAATTTAGACCTGTAATATATGACTACAACTTTAAGCTCAGATTAAGAGACTCTATGAGGAAAACTGGATGTAGACAAACAGAATTAAATATTTTCTAAAATAATTATTTCAAGTAAATAAAAAATGGAAGACTTGGAAATGTTTTAACGGATAAAATGCATTAAGTTGTTCATTAGAATCTTTCTGCAAAAGATTTTCGCATTTAGAATTTATTACTATTAGCATACTTCTGTGTAAAATATTTATACTTAAGACATCATCCACAACATCAAAAGAGCAGAGTTGGAATATTTCATTATCAGTTGGATTTTTATTTGCATCTGGATTTGCTTTTGGATCCTCACAGAAGTGGTTTCTATTTGCTATCTTGAAATCCTTAAGGCTGATTTATGAGCTTAAACTCATTCGTTTAAATGAGTTTACAATGGCATGTATGGTGAGGGGTATTATTTAACATTTTCTGACATGCAAACTGCCTTGAATGTTTTTGAGGGGGAGAGGAGTTGTGACTTGGTGGGCAAGCCCATTTTCATTACTTTAATTGTGCGATTTATTAGAATTTCAAGCTTTTTATAAATGTTTTAGTGTTATAGGACAGAATTAAAAGGATTTAGCATAAAAGGAGTTTAACAAAAGGACTTTGCAACAGGATTGCAGTAGTTTTTATATTTGATGGATTTGGCTGACTGGTTTTTATTTCAATCACCATGCTGCATTCTGTTAAATGCTGTAGAACAGGTGTGTGTAACGTCATTCTTTCTATTGTACATGCAAATAAACACAATTTTATATATAAAAAGTTAATCCTCTACAATTTGGAGGATTACAGCATGGGAGAGTGATGACTCCATTAGGCATCATGGAGAGTACATGCTACTATTTATACTGCATGAAAAATCAGGTTAATAGCTACAGTGTTCATGAGATTGTAGAATTTTTATGCTAACACTTTAAAAATTGTATTTATTCAAACTATCCTCAATAAGATTATTTAGAGCAGAGTTAAGGTTTTGCTGTATAGTTTTCCCTCTCCTCTCCCTTCTCTATTAGGTGGCTGATCTTCTATAGAGTAAAGTTTGTGGTACTAATTGATCAGGTCAGCTCAGGTCAGCTAAACCAATGGAGTTCTTGAATTCAGGTTTGAGAAACCCAAAACAATCAAACCATTCTTGCCAGTATTATTTGCATTTTAAGGCCATGATGGTTCATTAGTCAACATGTCAAAGTGGTGTGTTGAATACAGGTACAAGCTGTGAAGACCTTGCCGACACCAGGAAGCAGAAGGAAAAT
The DNA here is from genome assembly GCF_014108235.1 of Myotis myotis. Classification (NCBI taxonomy): domain Eukaryota; kingdom Metazoa; phylum Chordata; class Mammalia; order Chiroptera; family Vespertilionidae; genus Myotis; species Myotis myotis. The sequence continues at coordinate 21,983,873 of NW_023416321.1, read as the reverse complement.
AGGTATTGTTAAAGGTGGAGGTGAAATAGGTAGGAGTGAAGAGCTGGGCTTGTAGAGATGAAGTTCAGTCATAATTAATTTAGAACATAAATATTGTGGACTTTGGACCAGTTACTTTTTAACTCAAGCTTCGTTCAAGACATATTGTTAATTGTGAAATCTGATTTGTTTTGAAGTGGTAACAGCATACAATCCATAGTTATTAATGATTTTTAAAGACTTAAACACTGATTACTGTAGTTCCTAAAAAGTTTAAATAGTTATAAAGAACTTTATTAATAAACATTAATTATGTTTTTAGTTTGGTCTTTATCACATTCTGGTGTTGATAATAGAGTATGCCAAGGGATGATACAACTTGCCCTAACTTATTTTGTATAACTACTATATTTATAATTTAAAAGTATTTATATTATGTCATGTCACAGTCTAAATGTGTAACCATTAAGGTGCCTCCTCAGTATTAAAACCTTTTAATCTTTGGAGGAATCCATTGAAATGGAATATTACTGAGGAGACAGAAAATATTGTTTAAAAAGTGTTAAAGTTCCCTGTCTCTCCCAAATATCTTCATCTTAATTCCCTAAGAAATATATCCCTATTTTGAAATTGTTGTTTATCTTTGAGTTTATGCATTCCACACTTAATATAACACAGTATGTATGTATGTATCTAACCACACATACAACTCATTTCTACCTTTTCCAAAAATTTGTAGTAAAATTGTAAAAATTGCCTAACAAAATTTACCATCTCGACAAATTTTAACTGTACTGTTTTGTAGTACTAATACATTCACAGATCTCTAGAACTTTTTCTGCTTATAAAACTGCAACTTTGTACCCATTGAACAGCCCTCTCAATTTCTCCCTCCACCCCAGTCCTGGTAACAGCCTTTCACTTTCTCTTTCTATGAGTTTGACTACAAGCTTCACATAAGTGGAATAATAGAGTATTTGTCTTTTTTATCACTTATTTCACTTAGCATAATGTTCTCAAGATTCATCCATGTGTAGCCATGTGACAAGATCTCCTCCTTCTTCCCCTCCCTGCCTGGATTTAGATACATTTGCATTTCATGAGTTCATTTTTCTGCTGGTTGCTGCTATTATATTGGTTTCATGTCCTGTAATGTTGTTGAGTTCACTTATTATTTTTATCCTGCATGGGACATCCAGTATAGGGTTGAATGGGAGCAGTTACATTGGGCATCCTTGTGTTATTGCTGATTTTAATGGAAATGCTCTGAAGCATTACCAATGATACTTGTAGGTCTTTTGTAAATAATTATTATTGGGATAAGAAAATTTTTTGCTGCTTATTTTGTTATTATCATGACTACCTGTATAATTTAATTGAATGCTTTTTCTGCATCTGCTGAAACAATAGGATGAATATGTTAATTGGTTTTATAATGTAAAATTATTACTATTGGGTAAATCCGACTTGGTTATAAGATTTTACTTTTTCTAATACATTGATATTTAGTTTAATATTTTTAAAGGATATTTGCATTTATGTGTTTTGAGAATGGCCTATAATTTTATAATTTCCCTTTCCTGACTTACCTTTATTTAGTTTTGATATCAAGATCATACTACTCCTGGGTAGTTAGTTGGTAGAGTTGGGGGTGATTTTTTGAGCTCCTGGAGAATGTGTATAAGATTTAAATTTATGCCAATTAAAAGAAAATATATTTAATTTAAAAAAATAGTTATAGGTTTATTTATACATTTGCTAGAAACTAGTATATAAATTATATCAATTTATAATGAATGGTTTGATATCTCTTTGGCTGTAAATATTCTGAGAGCATGAAAATAATGGGCATTATGTAAGAATACTTCTCAAAATTTTGTTTTACATTTTATATTCCTTATCAGGTACTCAAAAGTGTGACAGCTTTGCAGAGAAAAGGCCCCTTCTTGGTGTTTGTAAGAGCACTGGATCTTCTGGGTAAGGAAATTTTAAAAATTCTTTGAACCATTTATTAAAAATTTATATTATGATTTCAGAGGGAAAACTTTGATGGCTCATTTTCCCAATGATTTTAAGATGACGACTGTATTTTCAGTTAGTACATCGCCTCAACTCGAACTCCTAACTGCAAGGAAAGCTAGGAAATGATACTAGTTTTGTTAGTAAGAAAGGTGATTAAAATGGGTATTCTGGGAGTCCCTGTCCCATGGTTTTAGCTCATAGCATACGCTTTAGATTATGGATGCAGTGGAGAAGGGAAGAATGTGTTAATAGTATAGCATGATTAGATTTTAGAGTCTTAATTGTGCTTTTTTTAGGGAAATGGTTTGCCTACATGTGTTATAAATGTAAATTTGGGGGTTGAACTTGGCACAGATTTACAGTGTACTTAGCACTATGTCAGGTATGGATAAAGATACAAAAGTATGAAAACCCAATTCCTTGTCCCAAACACTTAAGGATATAGCTGGGAAAAAAAGTATAGCACACAGAAAATAATTATGAAATAACTAGAGGCCCAGTGCATGAAAATCTGTGCACTCTGGGGTGGGGGTGGGGGGGCATCCCTCAGCCCGGCCTGTGCCTTCTCGCAGTCTGGGACGCCTCGGAGGATGTCCACTTGCCAGCTTAGGATCGCTCCCCAGGGGATCGGGCCTAAGCTGGCAGTCAGACATCCCTCTGGCAGCACGGAGAGTGGGCCTACGCTGCAATCGGACATCCTTAGTGCTGCTGAGTAGGCGAGAGAGGCTCCCGCCACTGCTGCTGTGCTGGTCAGCCATCAGCCAGTTCTTGTGGAAGTGCACTGACCACCAGGGGCAGCTCCTGCGTTGAGCGTCTGCCTTCTGGCGATCATTGCATGTCATAGCAACTGGTCATTCCCTGTCATTCCATTAGGATCAATTTGCCTATTACCCTTTTGTTATATAGGATGATGTATAAAAGGAATTCAGTGTAAGTAGAGATCAGTGTGTGTGTGGATTAAGTGGAGAAGGCCTCATGAAGAAGGTGCAGCTTGTGCTGGATCTAAAAGAATGGGAGGTTTGCCAATACATATAGAAGAGTAAGGACTTCCAAAGTAGTTATAAAGCTATAGCAATAGAACAGAAACTGGTATAAATACATTTAGGAATGATGGAAGTTTATGATTTAGGACTAAGGTTATCTACAAAACAGGCAGAAACAACCATTTCAGTACTCTGGAACTCAACCAGTGGTTTAAGTGGTAACAGTGGGAATCTGTAGCATTCATTCCTGGACCTGCTCTCCTCACACTCCACCCGTCCTCCTTCTAATTTGATTGATTCTTCAAGAGGAGGGAAGATCATGAGAAGGGCACTTTCCCTGCTGTTGTTGGAAGATGCACATTCAACTTGGAGCTGCAGGGGTTGCCAGCCTGGGAGCGTTGTCCATGGTACAGTTTGGTCTAGGGGGTGTATGACTTGTGAGGGCAGTGGCTTCATGTATGTGCAGAGGATCCATGAAAGGGTCCAGGGGGAATGAAAATCTCGGGAGACATGAAAATGTTCTGAATGTTGATTGTGCTCCCCTATCCACACATAGATTCTTTTGGAAAGGATGACAGCCTATGTTGACTTAGAGTATTCGAGCAAATTCTCTGTTGAATCATCAGCTAATACTAAGGTACATGGACAGATGGGTAACCCCAGGAAACCAGACTTAACAATAAAAGACTTAAAGTAAAACTTCACATTATGTAGGAAGACAGATGACAGAGATGTTATACCATATTATATAAAATTTTCAACATAAAATTATGACACATGCCAAGAAACAGGAAAATGTGATATATTGAAGAAACAAGGAAGTAGAAGCTGTTCCTGATGGTCTCCATGGTTAAATTCTACAGACAAGGATTTTTAAAGCAGCTGTTATAAGTATATTCTAAGAACTAAATGAGCCATGTGCCTAGAATTAAAAAGTATGATAACGATGATTCAACAAATAGGGGGTCTCAATAGAGAGTTAGAAACTATAGAAAAACCAAATGGAAATTCTGGTGTTGAAGAGATAGAAAAAATGAAATACTAAACTTTCTAGAGGAACTCAACACTATATTCAAGTCAGCAGAATAACCAGGGAACTGATGTGTTGATGAGGGAGCTGAAAGAGAATGGGAACCACAGAGGAGGATGAGCTACTGTGGTGACGGGAAACTCAATTGATTTCACTTTTCCTGATGTTTATTTAGCCCTCTGTAATTCAGGTGCAGGAAGGCCTGTGGAAGCCTTTCTAAAAGATGTTTGTGGAAGACACACAGCTACCTGATGAGTTTGGCTTGTAGTTTTTGAAAGATGTTCTGTTTCTTATCAATTCTGCTAGCTGTAAGATTAAGGAGATTGTTTTTATTTCTGTAGGATTCATTTATTGAGATATCACTTTATCAAAAAACTAGAGGCCTGGTGCATGAATTCATGCACGGGTGGGTTCCCTCGCCTGGCCAGCTATCGGGGCCAATCAGAGCCATTTCACCCAGTCCTGATTGGGGCTGATGGGGTTGGCTGGCCGGGGAGGGACCGCAGGAGGGCTCCAGGGTGTGTCCGGCCCGTCTCACCCAGTCTCAATCAGCCGGACCTCAGCAGCAAGCTAACCTGCCTATTGGAGTGTCTGCCCCCTCGTGGTCATAGTGACTGGTCGAGTGGTCGACCGATTGGTTGGACACTTAGCATGTTAGACTTTTATATATGTAGACTAGAGGCTGGATGCACAAAATTCGTGCAAGGGGCTTGGCCCATCGCAGCCCTGGCTGCCTCACGGCCCTGGCTGCCTCGTGGCCCCCTGGCCCCGCCCACTGGTCATTCTGGAAGGTCGTTCTGCCATCTGGTCTAATGAGCACATTAGCTCTTTATTACATAGGATAAACTAGCATAGTGAGGGTAAGGTGATGATATATAGTTGGTGACGAGATAATTTACTGAATGATGAATTTGTTGGTATGTGGGTTATATTAGGGTTCTCCAGAGAACCAATGGGATGTGAGAGGTAGGGGTGTGTGTGTGTGTGTGTGTGTGTGTGTGTGTGTGTGTAGAGTGAGAGTAAGAGATTCTAAGAAATTGGCTCACATAACTGTCAAGTCTGCTAAGCCCAAAACCTGGGAGAAGAATAGCAATCCTAACCTGGAGGCAGAATTCCCTGTTCCTCCAAGAAGGTGTCAAAAAAATTTATTATTAAAGCTTTCAACTGATTGGATGAGCCCCACTCACATGACAGAATAATATTTGACCAAATCTGGTTATTGTGGCTTTGCCAAGTTGACAAATAAAATTAATCTGCACAGGAGCAATGAATCTAGTCCTGATTAAAATAGCATTTAACTACTTGAAAAAATGTATTGTAGATATTCATTTTCTTTTAAAAAAATATATTTTATTGATTTTTTACAGAGAGAGAGGGAGAGGGATAGAGTGTTAGAAACATCAATGAGAGAGAAACATCAATTAGATGCCTACCTGCACACTCCCTACTGGGGATGTGCCCGCGACCAAGGTACATGCCCTTGACCGGAATTGAACCTGGGACCCTTCAGTCCACAGGCTGATGCTCTATCCACTGAGCCAAACCAGTTAGGGCGATATTCATTTTCTTTCTCCCATTTTTGCTCCTTAATTTATGTCATAGAAGGGGAATCATTCTGGCAATAGACTTCTCTAAGTCTGTATTACTTGGTGGGCTGTTTTAAATAATGATAGTTGATAAATAACATGGCAAGGAAACTTTTGAATTCATAAGTCACTTCATGCATTCCTCTAAGTCCTAGGGGAAGGTATCTTGTTACTACTGTATATGTATAAGCTCTCTATATTTTTTCTCTTTTGGTTTATACCTTTCTCTCTAATGCAAAAGGCTGCTGGAAAATACTTGTTTTGTTTTCACTTATTTGCTGAACTGATTATGTAGCATCTTTGTCAGAATGTTTACAGTCATAGGAAGGACATTTTCATAGAGGACTGTGTTCTGTTTCTTGTAAGTGTCATATTGCAATTGTGAATAGAATTTTCTCTCTAATCGGAGCAAGCGATCTGTGAGTATGTATATATTTTAAGTGTTATTCTAAGTGTTAGCAGTAGGTTGGCAGATGGTGATGTCAAATACACAAGACACTTTTCAGTAACTTTAAAGTTGACTGTAATAGTAGAGAAATCTAGTTATAGGGGAATTCTTTTAGAATCTGTTTCCCAATTCCTGGGATTAAAAAAAATGTTTTAACTCAGTCTTTTTTTTTTTTTTTTTAATCAGGCATGTATTTATTGACTTTGCTAATATAGCACAGGGACTGGAAGGCAAATGTTCAATGCCTGCTACGTACTAGGTCTGTTAAATATTTTCCATTATGTAACATCATTTAATCCAGAAACAAGCCTGCGAAAGAGATTGTATTATCCTCATTTTATACACGAGGAAACGGATGCTAAGGGAGGTTCAGAACCAGTTAGTTGTGGACCCAGGCCTTTGCCTCACTTTCCAGTCTCCAGATTTTGAGAAAAGTTCTAAATCTGAGGATCCATATATACTGAGACAGGTTGTTGACATCTGCAAAACTAGTAAGACCTCCTTCCTCCTTTGGAGAGGTACAGGACATGCCATTTGCCATCTATTTCCCTGGCAAATGCTTAATTGAGTACCTGGTGCTTTAGACATTGTCAGTTGCTTATATTTACAGTTAACATTGCTTCTTAAATTATTCTTGGGTAAATACAAAAATTTTTTTGTAATACATTTTCATATTTATAAATTTATAGTGCTTTTTCAAGGAAGTGGGAGTTGCTATGGAAGTAATCCAAGTTCTTCCTCATATTTTATCCTTTAGCTATGAACATATTATGCTTTAGCCCACAATTTAAAAATAATACTGGCTGTAATTGCATTCATAATAGTGATGTGTTCTTTCTTTTGTGTGTGTATTTGTGTCTATCTGTGTATGTGTGTAAGAGGCACTTCCATAATCATTCCAGATAAGCTATGTAAGGTCTTGGAGGGAGATAATGTTTACTGTGCTACTGATCCAGGGATTAAATCAGTGCCTTGTGTAACAATTTGAGGGAGGGAGAGGAAGTATGGACAATATACTAAGGGATATACACTCTCTTAGGAAACTAAAGCTCTTTGTATATTGTATACTAAACAGTTCCAGTAATGTAGCTGTTTGTGGTTAGGATCTTGTTGGGTATTATGAATAATTGCAAAAGAGTAATATTATTAGTCAGTTGACTACAGACCTAGAAGAATGGTTATTTCAACATACGATGTAGTATCATGTTACACACAATGTATGGATTGGAGATGTGATGTTTACATAGAGAAGCATAGAATATTGGAAGTAGAAAGAACCTTGAGGATCATGTAATTTAACCACAGAGATTTCCACTATGTATCCATTTGGTGGTGGGAAGTTCTTATAAGAGTGAGAACATTTCTTCATTTCAATTGGTTAGGAATCTCTTACCCTTTATTTAACTATGAACTCTGTGGCTGTATTTCCAAGGTTGGATTTTAATCAGAAAAATTAAATATTTAGCAGTTTTATTGAGTTATAATTGACAAACAATAAACTATGTATATTTAAAGTGTAGAATTTTATGTTTGATTAAGTATACACCTATAAAAACATCACTACAAGCAAGATAATGAATATATCACCCCCCAAGATTCTGCATGTCTGTTTATAATTCCCCCCTTCCAATGGCTTCTTTTCCTTAGATAACTACTGATCTACTTTCCATCATTTTAGATTAGTTTGTATTTTCTAGAATTTTATATAAATTTGATCATGTAATTTACACTTTCCCTTGTTATGCATTATATTTATTTTGAGGTTCATCCTTGTTGCATTTATGAACAGTTCATTCATTTTTATTGCTGAGAAATATGGTATATGGGCATACCACAAGTTGATTATCCATTCACTTGGTGGATATGCTTGTTTCTAAGTTTTGGCTTTCACAAAGAATGCTGCTGTGAACAAAATGTTGAAGTGTTTGTATATACATGCTTTCTTTTCTCTGGGATAAACACCTATGAGTAGAATGGCTGAACCACATGTTGATATGTTTTTCATAGTGGTTGTCCCATTTTACATTCCTGCCAACATTGTATGTGTATTTGGAGAGCAAGAGATTCGTGAGTGCCAAAAAGGTTGAAAAATTGGTGAGGAGAAATGGTGCATATATAAGTGAAGCAAAGGAAAAAGCGTAAATAATGACCTTATAAAGAGGATTAAAAATAAACATAAAATAAAACAAAGTATATTTTCTTTAGAGTTAGCTTACTCTGTTGAATTTGTTGTATATTCTAGGAAATTGCATCATGTCATGAGAAGTAGTCATGATACTTGAGACCAGGAGATATTACTTTTTTCATACAAAGATTCCTCTTTTATGGCTATGTCATGTTGTTGTTTTTTTGTCATAGTGTCAAGAAAAGATAATTCTCATCAAACATGCCTGATTCTGAGGTGGAATGTCTACCTGAAAGTAGATTAACTTTAGTAGTGACCTATAATCTATATTTACTTTCAAATTAATGTATATTATACAAACATTTCTTTCTCTCTGTGAAAGTATGGATTGGGATAGAATTAATTGTAGTTTTTGCCATTAAAAGTTAATGGAAATGATTTTCCACCTAATGCCTTTCCATTTAGTGGCAGAGTTTTCAGGAACAAATTAAAGTTACTAAGTGAGGCATGCATGTTTGAATAATTGTGTTGTACTATTGTGTTAAAGTTTTTTGTTTTGTGGGATTTGGGGGGGGGGATATTTTCCTTAAGATAAAAACTCTGGTTTCCCAGTAGTTTTGTGTGAATTATTTTACTCAATTTTTGTTCTTAATAAGCTCAATATGATTTTTCTGGTTAGCATTAACAATCAGTTTTATAAAGATTAGGGGCTGTGGTTGGAGAGGTTTGGATGCTTTACCTGGTTTCCTAGTAGGAGTGTGCCTTTTCTGCAGATAAAGTCAAGTCTAGGGTTTCTTTAATAAATGGTACCTTTGGGCAGTGGCTTCAGTTCTTCCTCTGGTTTTCTGATAAGACCCTTACCTTCAGCTCTTTCTTCTATCTTTTCTTTACCACTAAACTGAGGATGCATCCCATGTCTGACGTGATTCCCCTGGCAGGCTTCTCTGGTCCTTCACATGCTCCCTCTCATCCCCTGACTTTTGAATAATTAGTAGCTGACAATTTGATCCAATGTATTTCAGATTTTTTAATAAGTATTTCCCTACTCCCTTGCTTCTAAGAGTAAATCCTAGGTGATTTCTCTATGCTCTGCCAGGACTAGGGCCGTTGTACTTACTCCCTTGTTTTTCAAGTAATCCCTGCTCAGCTCTGGGCCAGCTCAGGAGAAGGCTCTGCCAGTTTTGAATATTTAAGCTTCTCCTTCCTAAATAAATAAAGTTGTTGGTTTTTCTCTCTCTAGTTTATGCTGCAGTTTGATTCAGGGGTGATCTCATTTGCTTTCCTTGTTGATATGTATTGTTTTTCAAAGATATTTGGAGACTCAGAGTTAGGTAGCCATGTATAAATATACACACACATTGGTAAAAGCATTTAGGTGGTATTTTTTTGTTTGTTTTGAGAGAGGGTGAGAGGTGAGAGAAAGAGAAACATCAAAGTGAGAGAGACATATCAATTGGTTGCCTCCTGCACAAACCCTGACCAGGCTGGGGACCCAGCCTGCAACCAAGGTAGTGCCCTTGACCGGAATTGAACCCATAATCCTGAGCAATTAGTTAGGAAATTTTACAGATGTTTCTAGAAATTTGAATAAGGAAAGCTTGCCAGAGGATAGTAGTCTATAGTGTGTGAGCCTTCAACTCAAATCTTGACACTAAGATATTCTGGATCACACTGGGCTTTCAGTGGCAGCTTTTGTAGTATTTAAATCTAATAGGAACTAATAGTGATAAATCTGATAGTGATATTTATGGCTAATGGATCTGATTTTCATTTTGGGTTCTACAATTTTCTTTTCTATATGCATTTAACCTAATGTTGGTACTCTGTAATATTCATTGATATTCCTGAGCCTATGGATAGAATTGTCTAGAACAGTGGTCGGCAAACTCATTAGTCAGCAGAGCCAAATATCAACAGTACAACGATTGAAATTTCTTTTGAGAGCCAGGTTTTTAAAACTTAAACTATATAGGTAGGTACATTGTTATTAGCTTAATTAGGGTGCTCCTAAGGCTTAGGAAGAGCCACACTCAAGGGGCCAAAGAGCCGCATTTGGCTCGCAAGCCGCAGTTTGCCGACCATGGGTCTAGAATAATGAAAAGAATAAAGATTTTGAAGTCACACAGACCTAGCTCTGAATAGTTAGCTATATAAATAAGTATTTAACAGTTCTCAGGTTCAGTTTCCTTATTTGTAAAGTGGTTCTCATAAATAACTACTGTGAAATATGGCAATGCTTTAGAGTATTTAGTAAAGCGTCAGGCCCTTATTAGGTACACCTCCTGTTATTTGGGTCAGAAAGATATGAAGCGTAGCCAGGGAGCACTTGTTACCAAAGACTTCTTTTCATATACATGTGAAGAACAAATGTATACCTATGTATATATAAAGCCACCCCGTGTGACTATTGGAGAAATATGGCTGTGCCAAACTTCCCTCCAGTACTTGTGCTACAGTTAGTCAGGCTTCACGTCCTACTCCAGTAATGGGCCTGGTAGCATCTCTAATGAGTAGGAGCCCTTTACTTTCATTGGAAAATGGTAATTAATTTATATCTCCCCCTCCCCCCCAAGAACCTCATTTTATATTTATATATTTATATTTTCATTGAGGTATAATTGAAACATGACAAACTTCACTTAAAGTGTGCAGTGTGATACATTTTGACATTTGTATATGCCCACGAAACCATCACTCCAATCAGGATGATGAGCATATCCCTCACACACAATGATTTTCTCATGCCCTTTTTAATGCATCCCTTCTGCCCTTCCTGGCACTCTCTAGAAGCAGCACATTTTTATGTAGTAAGTGTCTCTGAGTATCACTGAGGTCTTTATTTTTGAGAGATACTTTGCTGTTGTTTTGTTTAAGGTGACTTTAATATATCGTTAAAAACATAAAGGTGGGAGTCTTGAATTCAAAGTTGCATTTTCTTCTGCTCTGCATCTTAAACTAAGGGCCTTTCAAAAGTGAAGCTTTCCATCTAGAACCCGTACATAAAACTACTAACAGGCTTGCAGTTTCTCTGTGTAATCATTTCAAAACAACAGTTTTTTCAGCCACCAAAAGGATGCAGTCTTGACATATAAATAGAAAACAGATTGGGTTTTTGGCTGATATTGTTATACTGGTTTAAATGTTGGTTCAGTCAGCTTCAGGCTTAGATTACAAGATTTGCAAATTAAAGGAAAACCAAAAGGGAAAGAACATCTGCATAGATTCCGACTCTGTGGAATTCCGTACAGGCAGACTTCCTCTGTTTCTGGTGGGACAGAGCATGTGCGCAGTAAAAAAGTCTTGAAAAGAGATCAGTTGTGTTGTGATAATCCTAATAAGGACAAAATCGATGATGAAAATGAAGTAATTCATTATGGAGATGCATGAGAGTTTCCAAATCAAGTGTTATTTCACAGTTTTGGGGGGACAATATTTTGTTGATGTAGATATATGGTATTTAGACAGAATAAATTCTTGCTAAACCTCACTCGTTTTGTGACTTGATTTTCTTGAATCAAAGAATTGAGAAAGGTTATTTGCTTTAACTAATACTTAAATATATTTTAATCACTACGTCAGTGATTATCTATACTAATAAAAGCCTAAGTGGTCATCACACCATGACTCCGTGATGCCCTCACACCCTCATGTCGTAACAATCCATCACCAGGAGGCTGAGTGTGCAGTGGGTGCGTGCGGGTGGGCGGGGACCTGACGCTGTGTGTGCAGTGCAGAGGAGGGTCCCGTGGCTCCACATGGCGACACCAGGGGTGGGTCCCGGCAGCTCTGCATGGCTCCTGGCTCCAGCCTACCTTTTTGGGGCAATCCATCGAGGAGCCTCAGATGGGTGGGCGGGACCTACCTTTTTGGGGATATCGATCGCGGGGCTCCCACACTGTGAGAGGGCACAGGCCAGGCTGGGGAACCCCCCCCCCCCGCACAAATTTCGTGCACTGGGCCTCTAGTGTCAATATAATTGAATACTAGGCTGCCATCCCCAAGGAATGCTTAATTTTAATGTTTCTTTTTTCTTTTATTCTAAGAGGAGCTTTACATTCTTTCAAGAAATATTTATGGGAACTGAGTATATTTCACCTAGTTATAGTATCTCTTCCTAGTACTATTCCAATGATTGAACACCTTTAAATAGTATTTCTTTATGATTGAGAAATGTAAATCCTACTGTAATGGTACATAACATGATATTGTTACACAAGTCTAGTTGGCAAACTTCCCTGAAAGATGGCAGAAATCCTTGAAGCCATCCAGATCGTGAGGGGGAAAAGGACAAATGGGAAGTCCTGGGTAGTTACTTTGTGGGAAAGGTCATGCTAAGTGAAGTGGTAGAGGAAATTGTTGTTTTTGTTTTTAATGCTAAAAGATTTTGGGTTCTGTATTTGTGCAGGGTGGTACAGAGGGCCACAATTTCCTTGTTTATTTTTATGTGTAAGGCTGTTAGTCATATCTTAGGTTACAGAGGACCAAATACTTGAGGAGAATTGGAAAAGATAAACTTCTTTTTGGCTTATAGTTTGCTAAAAATCCTGAAAAAATTATGAACGATTTGAATATTATTTTATGTTTATGAACAGATTATTATATTAAAAAAAAGCTTTCTGGTCTCAAAAAGGTAGTGTCACAACCATAATATCCTAGAGGCAAGATTTTATTTTTGTTGTATTGTTTGTTGTTTGTGTTTTGAATGTGTATTTTAGTATTAACTGATTTTATCCTTTGTTAGAACCCCTTGTTAGAACAAGTGGTTTTTTCTTAGCATTCAAGTAATTTTATTAACATCTTGTTTTTAAGCACAATACCCAGAGAAGTTTAAAATAGTTATTGTGAGATAACTGGCATATTAATCAGAGCCTCCTGGTGTGGGTGAATGTTCTTGTAGAGAGAAATGATGATAGGGGCACAGAACAAGAGAGTATTTTGAGTGTATCTTAGGAGATTTTTAAAAATACGTGTAAGTGCTTAAAATGGTATATTTATGTTTTATCACTTACTTAAATATAACACTTCATAGTTCTCTCTCTGGAAACAATAAAATATAATACATTTGTATGGTGGAAAGCAACATTTTCTATTTTATTTTGTTTTCATAGTAGTCCCTTTCATTTCCTTGAAACATTTCCTGGAACACATTCTGAATGCATCTGTTGGTCAGTTTTGCCCCTGCACCTTTCTGAAACAAGGAAATAAAAGCATTTTTTTGGTGACCAGAGAGCTTGATGAAAACAGCTGCAGCATACACTTGTGTGTGTGTCGCTTCTCAAATGGAGCAGCAACAGAGGGAAAATGATAATGCACGCCTCCACTTTTAACTACCAGACGGCTGCGATTGGGGCCGGTTCAAATTATTAAACACTGTAAACGCCACAACGTTAATTACAAGAGGAACAAACTCTACAAAGATAAATGTGTTTTCAATATGATTCGTAGGGAGGGTACAGTAGAAACCAGTGAAGAGAGAGGAAATTTATTTCTGGCAGGACTCTAGACATGGAACTGTGGCTGAACTTTTTACCCTAATTACCTCCTGCTAATGCCTGCAGCGGTCTGGAATCAAAGTGGTGCTTCGGGCCCTGGAAATTCTCTGATGTGGCAAACGTTTGTTGTGTGAGGAGGGTTTCTTAAGAAAAAGCAGAATATTGTGACAGGATTTTTAAAAATTTTCTCAGTTACCACCCACCTCACTTGTTGCCTACAAAAATAGAGTAATTGTTTGCATCTGTGTGTGCTTTTTTACCCCCCCCAAAGAAATAACTGTTATAAATCAATGTGACATAGATCCAGTGAACTGAGGCTTGCCTGAGGTGGGCTTTTTTTTTTTTTTTTTTTAAGTTTCTTCTTTATTTTAAAATCTAGGTTCAAAATGTAAAGAAATTATTTTTAAGTGTGAAAAAGCATTCTGTCCATTTTAAAGGAGAATTTGGATCTGAAAGTATGTTTTTTAAAATGAAGTTGAACCACTTTGTAGAGTCACACTGATAACTATTAAATTGCTTAATTCTGGAAGTTGAAATGGGAATTTCCAGTTTCCATTTTTAGCTGTCCATTAGACTGGGACTAGAATCTTAGAGAGACAGTTCTCTTTCATTTCTCTGAAACATTACATCATTCCAATTTATCTGTCTTAACATTTCTGGCTTGTACACATTTTTGAAATAGAATAACTTTTGTGATAACCACCTGCTTTTCATCCTTTGCTGTTAGAATCAGTGATTCTATACTGTTGGTAGCATAAACACAGTGACTGCATTTATATATTCTAAGGCAACCCAGATTTCAGTTAGCCTGCCTTTATTTCCTATGAAAGTCTGCTCTTATAACTTCAGCTCCAGCCCTTTACTGATCTTCTTAAATCCTCTTAGAGAATTCTTGAAAAACAGTAATCACACTCTTTAGAAATGCAAATAAAATCATGGTTTCACTTGGGTAGAAATTTATTTTGGCAGTCTTTTATTTAGGTATTGTGTAGAAATAGCTTTAGTTTGTAAAGGTAATAGTAGTTTTTTTTTTTTTATTCCTCATAATGAAATCTAAAATTATAAGGTTGTGTCAGAAATTCACATCTTGTGGTGGTTAGCTGTGGTTACAGATTGCTCTAATATAACTTTAGTATTTTTCATTTTGTGTAGTTATACTTTTGCATTACATCGATGACCATTCATAAATTAGTTTTATTTGTGAATTGTGAAGGAGGGTTATTTCTTTAAATTGCCACATTTCAAAATTATGTTTAAAAAAAGTTTTGATCAAAGGAAAGCAGTTATACATTTTCACTTCTAGTATATTGTTTCAAAATGATTTTCCACATTGGATGTAATATATGCATTTCACAACTTTTGCTTATTCCCGCCCCCCCTCCAATCCCATTTACCTTTACAAGAGCAGCCAAATAAGAAAAACATTTTTCTTCTAACTACTGCGTGAAAAGTATTCTTTTATGGTAATAATACTGTTAAAATGAAAAACTGCTTATGTCTTAACCAAATCTATATCTTTAGGCATTTGGTACTGTTGCAATTTTAATTTATACTTCATTTGAAATCTTATCTGCTTTATTTCTACACCTGATAACACGATTTAGCTAAATTGATATAAATAGAAATATAAATGTAAATATAAATGGATATTATTTGTACAACAAATATGTGTTTATAACAGTATATATATTTTATTTTTAGCTCTTTTTTAAATTTCCAAAACCCACATTGTGTCCTGAGGAGGGGGCTAATGTGACCTTGGATGACTGAACAGCTCAGCTTCTGGGGGGTGGATGGGCGAAGAAATGACATGACATGGCTTTATCACATATTGTGGAATGTAAAAACATTTAGCCAATATGAATATAAATATTCCTCCCAACTTACAAACAAACATTCTATGGTGTACAAATAATGATTTTTTTGATACTTTAATAAGTCAAATTAGAGGAATTGATTTGGAACCATGTATTTAGGTGTCCTGTAAAAAAAAAAAAAAAAAAAAAAAGCTCAGATTATCCGTTGTAATTTTAAGTATTGAGAAGGAAATTAATAGAAGTAGTACGTTTTTACACATATTCTCTTTGAATTCTCTCGTGGTACATTTTGATATTCCTTGATTTTGAGAAGTAGATTTCATATAAGCTGTTAACTTTAGCATTTCTTCATTTCTCAGTGTGTCTCAAGTGCTATAATGAACTGTAGGTTTCTTTGACATGTTTAATAAGTTGGTTTGTATTGATTTCATATGTATACTCAATCTTTTTACACATTTATAAAGTTTTAGGGTAGCATTGCAATAATAAAAACACACATGTTTTTACACAGTATAGTGTATTTGGCCTCTGTGCTTGCTTAACAGAAGTTAGTAAATTATCATCTTTTGGTGAGTTGGGCCAGACTTTAGTGTTCTCATTTCAAGTATCCCATGTTTCTCAGTTATACTTTGGTTATAGGTATCTGTTGTATGAAAAATGCTTCTGTATATACGTTGTTTATCATAACAGGTAAGCAGTTATGAAATAAATCCAAACAAGATTTTGTATTGTTTTGTTGAAGTGCTATTGCTTCTACTAAAAACAACATAAATTTAATAAATATATTTGTTTACTATTCATAGTTCCTTTTTAATATAGTGACTGGAAATTAATTATTTTTTTTTAAGGGGCACTTCATGATGTATTTCTTAGTCATTAAGCAAAATTTTAACTTTTCTTTTTGCCTCTATCCTTTGTATCCCTCTGATACATGACTTTAGACTCATTAAATTCATTTTTCAAAATTACAAATAGTGAACAATTTATTAACATGTCTGCTATTATCAATGAAACATTTTTTATATAGGGAATTACAAAGCGATATTTTGATATTCTGAATAATTAATTTAAAAGAATTCAATATAAATGGTTGTAATAATCTTGGCTTATTATAGTATTTGCCATATAAATACAGAGACAGATATGTTTGTTTTTGATTTTTTGGAAACCTGATGTTATTGAAGGCAAGGTTGCCGTTTCAATCTTTGTTATTTTTGTTCTCTTCTGTGTTTAAAAATATCGTGTTTCTAATCAATTATTGAATGAATATCAGCAACTTAAATATTAAATGTTCAATATTTGAAGTTGCTATTGATAGAAGTACTTTTCCAAGATATTTTATTGCTTTCTTTTATAAAATTTTAACTGTCATAGGATCATTGTGCATGTCATTGTCACCTGAAGTCCATAGTTTGCATTAGGTTTAACTCTTGGTGGTGTACATTTTATGAGTTTGGACAAACTTATAAAAACATGTATCCACCATTACAGTATCATTGAGAAGTTTATTGATAACCAGTAGTTAACATTGATTAATTCTTCTTGATTGATTCTTTGTTCAACAGTTAACAAAACATAGCCTCTGCCCTCCAGTAGCTTATAGTTCTTTTGGATGAAAGGGCTTGTAAGTCTGAAATGTAAAGATGACATTAATATGATTTGTTTAGTCGTTTTGTTTGCATTCCTTCATTAAGGAATGTAATTCTCCAAATTATTTAAAAAATATGGAAAATATTTTGAAAGACTTAGTGGACAGTTCTCTTCTTTATTTGTTAGAATAAACTCAACATATTCTATTGTCTTTGCCCTTGGAAATGTTGGCATTATTAATATGGATCATTAATGTTATTTACAAATATCACACATGTATTAACATGTTATGAACTGTCCTATATTATTTTTAGAGTTATGTCCTTGTAATAGCTTTGAAATAAAATGCTTTTTTTTTATGTGTTAGGGTTTTAGTTATAATAACCTCAACGTAGTTATATACTACTAATGTTAGATCAGGTTTTGTAGAAAAGTAATTAGAATATGTTTCACTTTTCCCTCATTGGTATAATTAAAACCAGTTGAGAGGTTTAAAATGTTTGCATTCTTATTGATATTGATCTATTTATTTGGGGTAAGGGGGCAGATCCCTGGATTTTTAATTTGGGAGAGACATTTGACAAGCTGACAAAGTTGAACTTTGTGTTATTGGGAAATGAGACTTGATTTCTAGATTTTGGAGATTTTGCTCCATTTTCAAATGATTGGACATGTTTTCCTTTTATCTAGTGGAGATTTTACTTTAGCAAATGTCAGAAAAATTGAACTATTAGATTTTTATGGTATATGTATATCATAGATGTTACAGAAGATGGCAAACTAACTGTTCCAAACATTCATAACTTTGCTTAAGTCCTTTATTTTTAGCAAATTACTCTATCTCCTATGTCACTAGAACTGTAATCCAGTTTATTTGGAATTGCCTTAGATTCTTTCTCCTATGCCTCTACACTTATAGATGACTCTATTAGAAAGGAATACCTATTTATGTGTAACGGATCTGATCACCTAACATTTTTGCGTGAGAGATGACTGGAAAACATCTATTCTGAGTATGTTCAATTTTTTTTTTTTAAAAAATGTCTTCAGATACATGTTTCAAAATATATGAATTTTCAAAATACATTACAGCTGAGAGGGAAATAGAGATCAAGAATTAAAGTTGGAGGTTAGCATTCCTCTTTTAGAAACAGGTGGAATGAATAGATAGTATATTAGTCAGAATATAGGAGATGTGACTATAATATCAATTTGACTAACCTGGTATTTACAAACTATTATATCCACATAGTTTTAAATGCCTGTGGAACATTCACCAAGACTGATCATATGCTGGTGATAATATAATAGAATATCTTTTATAACCATAATGCAATTAGAAATCAATAGCAAACATCTCTGGGAAATTTGTACAAAGTTTGCAAATTAAACTATGAGACAAGCAGAACTCATAAGAAAATGCTTGTTTAAAGCACTAAATGCTCTCATTTGAGAAGAAGAAAGATCTAAAGCTTTTCACCTTATGAATCAAAAAAGATGAGAAAGTTTATCTAAAATAAGTGAGTGGTAGAAAATAATAAGTGGAAATCAGTGAAAGAAAACAGAAAAATCAGTTACGCCAAAAGCTAGTTTTTTTGAAAACACTAATATAAGTGATAACCCTTTAGTGAGATTAGGATTAATAAAAATAGAAGACACAAATTACCATTATCAAGAATAAATGAAGGGCCATTACTATAGATTTTATGGTCATTAAAAGGTAATAAGCAATATTATGAACAACTTTTTCTTTGAAAACGTACATGATATGGGCAAATGAAAAACCTAACTCTGCAAGATATTATTGGTAAGTGAAAAACAATCAGTAGAATAATGTTACTATTGATCAATTGATAATTGTAAACAAATATTTCAGAATAATTTTATATAATTTATTCCCTATGAAGGAAGAAAACAAAACAAATAGAAGAACTCTGGGAAGAAAGGGTGAATATAATAGGAGAGACAAAACCTATGGGAAGAAATAGATGGGGGAAAATTCACAAATGCATCACAGTTGATGAAGAAATTGGAAGGCACTGAGGGAGAATAGGTAGGAAACTGAATAAAATGAGAGCTTGAGAAAATGGGAAGAAAACTAGGACATATATATTGCTCCCAAATAAGAGAGGCAAAGTAATGCAATGGCTTTAATATAAAAAATCAGAATAGTTACTCCCATGATGTCTTATTGTAGAGTTCCTGTTTTTAAGGAAGTAGGCTCACCTTGAATTCCTCCACAACACCTGAAGCAAATACTATAAGATCCCTCAGAAGGACAGTGTAAAATAGCCACATTACATTAGGAAAACCACCCTATAGGTCATTGAAATTTTGTTTGCCGTATATGAAATGTTTTAAGCTTAGCTGACCATATGGTTTCTGTGGCAACTACTCAGCTCAGCCATAGAAAATAAAGAAAAAGTGAGTGTGGCTATGTTCCAATGAAACTAGCAGTGGGGTTGGATTTGGGACATAGTTGGCTGATCTCTGCTATGTAATAAAAAAAATTTTTTTTTTATTTAAAGTATTACAAATAGTAGTACATATGTCTCTTTTTTTTCCCCCAATTGACTTTCCTTCAGCCTCCCCTATACCCCGGCACATGCCCTCACCCCCCTCCCAGTGTCTTGCATCCATTGGTTATGCTTATATGCATGCATACAAGTCCTTCGGTTGATCTCTTACCCACCCCCCTCCCCCGCTAACCTCCCAACCCTCCCCAGCCTTCCTGCTGTCGTTTGACAGTCTGTTCGATGCTTCTCAGCTTCTGTATCTATTTTTGTTCATCAGTTTATAATGTTCTTTATTATCCATAAACTAGAGGCCCGGTGCATGAAATTTGTGCATGAGGGGGGAGGTGTGTGTCCTTAAGCCCAGCCTGCACCCTCTCCAATCTGGGATCCCTCTCACAATCCAGGACTGCTGGCTCCCAACCACTCGCCTGCCTGCCTGCCTTATTGCCCCTAACTGCTTCTGCCTGCCAGCCTGATCACCCCCTAACTGCTCCCCTGTTGGCCCGATTGCCCCTACCTGCCATCCCCTGCCAGCCTGGTCGCCCCCAACTTCCCTCCCCTGCTGGCCTGGTCCCCCCTAACTGCCCTCCCCTGCCAGCTTGGCCCCCCAGCTGCCCTCCCCTGCTGGCCTGGTCCCCCCTAACTGCCCTCCCCTGAAGGCCTGATTGCCCCCAACTGCCCTCCCTTTCAGGCTTGGTCCCTCCCAACTGCCCTCCCCTGCTGGCCTGATCGCCCACAACTGCCCTCCCCTGCCGGCCATCTTGTGGCAGCCATCTTGTGACCACATGGGGGCGGCCATCTTGTGTGTTGGAGTGATGGTCATTTTGCATATTACTCTTTCATTAGATAGGATGAGTGAGATCATGTGGTATTTTTCTTTCATTGACTGGCTTATTTCACTTAGAATAATGCTCTCCAGTTTCATCCATGCTGTTGCAAATGGTAAGAATTTCTTCTTTTTTATCGCAGCATAGTATTCCATTGTGTAGATGCACCACAGTTTTCTAATCCACTCATCTGCTGATGGGCATTTAGGCTGCTTCCAAGTCTTAGCAATTGTAAATTGTGCCCCTATGTACATAGGGGTGCAATATATCCTTTCTGATTGGTGTTTCTGTTTTCTTGGGATATATTCCTAGAAGTGGTATTACTGGGTCAAATTACTAGGTCAAATGGTATTACTGGGACAAATTTCCTATTAAAAATTTAAGTGTTGTACTAAAGCAACCACTAATATAACAAACTAGAGGCCCGGTGCACGAATTTGTGCACCAATGGGGTCCCTCGGCCTGGCCTTCACTATCGGGCCGAAACTGGCTCTCCGACATCCCCTGAAGGGTCCTGGATTGTGAGAGGGCGCAGATCAGGCCGAGGGACCACTGGTGCATGATTGGGGCCGGGGAGGGATGTGGGAGGTTGGCCAGCCGGGGGGGGGGGTGGTGGTGGAACGGACCGCAGGAGGACTCCAGTGCGTGTCCGGCCCGTCTCGCTCAGTCCGGATTGGCCAGATTCCAGGAGCAAGCTAATCTACCCCCTGGTGGTCAGTGCACGTCATAGCAAGTGGGTGAGCAGCCTTAGCATATCATTAGCATATTACACTTTGATTGGTTGACCGGATGACCAGACACTTAGCATATTAGGCTTTTATTATATAGGATGTTATTCATATATGGATATATGAAGTCAACTGCAGACTTTTCTTGTGCCCTGTAATGTATCTTTCATAATTTGAATTTTCATTGCCGTTGCTTTTCACTGTGATATATTAAACATATTTCCTTATATTATAACTTTATATTCTATCCTTTTAAAAATATATATATATTTTCATTGATTTCAGAGAGGAAGGGAAAGGAGGAGAGAGAGAGAAACATCAATGATGAGAGAGAATCATTGATCAGTTGCCTCCTGCACACCTCCCACTGGGGATCGAGCCTGCAACCCAGGCATGTGCCCTTGACCAGAATCGAACCTGGGACCCTTCAGTCTTCAGGCCAACGCTCTATCCACTGATCCAAACCAGCTAGGGCATATATTCTACCCTGTTTAAAAAAACATACCTAATTATTTTGAATTCTCCCTTAAAGGCTGAGTATTTCAAACTCATCTTTGTATTTCATTGCAAATAACAGAAACTTATTTTAAAAAAAATCGGATGCAGGATGTCTTTGATTGCCTGTTATGCAGTATGTGAAATGAAGATACTTATTGAAGAATATCTGTTTTGACCCCCAATTCTAACATTACCCCCTACTTTTATGTGGAGATATTACTTCTTCCTGCTGGTTGCCTCCCTTAATAAAGGCTTCACTACTACCACTCTTGTAACTTGGGATAGTGTTGCAAGTTTAATTACCCGGTGTTTTTCAGAACTTTGCTGAAGAAAAATGTTATTATTAAGTACAATAATCACAAACTTAGCTTTTAATATGGTTAAGTTTCCATTTTCTTTTTAATTACTTAATAAAACATGCAACCAAGTGGCTTTTGTTCTTTAGGAACTGAATAAGAATACAAATAATGTAATTCTATCAAAAATTTTCCTCTTATATTTAAAGGATTAGATTCAGTAACACATGTTGAAGGTTGTGCAGCTTTTTCCCATTTAAAAATAAGTGTTTCCATGCTTCTTGCAATTTGTGGTAGATTTAAGATGTCTTTGCTATTTTGTGTTTCACTTATACATGCACATTCTTGGAAAATGTCACTTTCTCAGATACTTTGTTCCGCTTTTCCTAATTTCGTTTCAATCTGTTAAATATCATGAATAAAAATAATAAAAGTGTTTGTAAAGGAAAACGGTATTAATGTTTAGAATTTTCAAATCATAAAAGCCATATTTCACATTGCTTTAAGGTGATGCTCATTGTATTGCATTACAAAAAAAACTATTTTGAAAACATTGTCCAGGATAAGAAAGTGGCTATGATTCTAATAAAATACATTAATATAAAGCAAAAAGCATGTTATTATTATTACCCAGTTGGTGTGGCTCAGTGGATTGAGCATGATTTCATGCACCAAGAGGCCATCAGTTCGATTCCTGGTCAGGGAACATGCCTAGGTTGAGGGCTACGTCACCAGTACGGGGGCATGCAGGAGGTAGTTGATTGGTGTTTTATCTTTCTCTCACTCCCCCTTCCTTTCTATCTAAAAATCAATAAAATCATATTTCAAATAGGTTTTTAAAAAACATATTATCATAAAAATTAAAATTAGACTCTGAGATTCAAAATTTAAATATTTAGATATTTATAAATTTGAGTATATGAGTTTAATTTAATATTGTATTCTTTGTAATTCCTTTACCCCCATAAAGCACAGAAAATAGCTAATATACTGTTTTTAGGTAGTATTTAAATTTCAAAAATAGAGCCTAAGGTCCATCATCATTTCTTTATACATAAAAAAAAAATGCTAAAGTATTCAACATTATACTAACTCTTCACAAAAGGCTCAAGATACCTGGGTCATTTATCATTCTTTAGAAGTTAATAACCTAGTTTTTGACATAGGAAAGGGATTATTAATTCTAACATGAAAAGATGTACTTCAACAGCAATACTTAGCTGTACATACCTAAAAATCTTAATTTCAGTTCCAATTCATAGTCCTTTTAGTGGTTCATTTGTCTTGACCTCACATATTGTTGACTTTTTCTTTAAGTATTAATTGTTAGATCTGAAACAGACTGTCAGAATATTTTCCCATGTTTACAACATGTATAGTATTATTTGTATATAAAACAATTCTGAAGTAATGGGTTGAGAATTCTGATGATCACTCAACCAAATGATGTGGTTATGTACATTTGGTCAAACCTTTTAACTGTGTAACCTCAATTCATTAAGAACAAATTACTGATATAACTTATGAAGATTAAAATAACTTTTTTTGATTTAAAGTATTTGATGTTCAGTAGTTTTCCAGCTTTATTATTTTGTAAACTGTCTCTATTGCCTTAAAAACGTAAGTTAGGTTACTATCAATGTTAATGTGTTACAGAAGAACTGAAGAAATAGACACCTACTGAGATTTGTCTCAGAATAGTTTATATTTAAAAAATTATGTAAAAGTGTATTAGTTTAATGTAATTGTCCATATACTACTTTATGTAAAGAAATTAACTCGATAGATTAAAATATAAACAGTAAATTATAACTTCAGTTACAATGCTGAAATTTAATTTTCAAATATAGTAGGTGAAAAGGAAAACCAATGTTATTTTGAACTAGTACAATGGCAGAAGGACAAACTGGGTCCTGAGTCTAGGGTCTTACAAGGCTGCTCTTAAAGTATCAGCCTAATTGGGTTTTTATCTGTAGGCTTGACTTGGAGAGAATCCACTTTAAAAAAAAAAAAAAAATATATATATATATATATATATATATATATATATATATTTATTGATTTCAGAGAGGAGGGGAGAGGGAGAGAGAAATAGAAACATCAATGATGAGAGATAATCATTAGATGTTTGGCGATGGGGGTAGAATAGAGGACCATGAGTAAAAAAGTCACTAATGGCCCAGCCAGTGTGGTTCAGCAGTTGAGCATCGGCCCAGAAACCAGGAGGTTGACGATTGGATTCCCTTTTAGGGCACATGCCCGGGTTGTAGGCTTGGTCCCTGGTGAGGGCATAGAGGAGGCAGCTGATTGACGATGTTCCTCTCTCATCGATGTTTCTGTCTCTCTGTCCCTTTCTCTTCCTCTCTCTCTAATATCAATAAAACCATTTATTTAAAAGAAAATAGTCACTAATGATATATGAACTAGAGTACAAGAAGAAAATGTATACTAAATATTTAAAACAATTTGGTCCATATTACAGGGGTTTTATTTGCTTAGATAAAAAGTTGACTTTCTGTGACAATGGGGTGTCATTTAAAAAATATATTTTTATTGATTCAGAGAGGAAGGGAAAGGGAGAGAGAGAGAGAGAAGCATCAATGATGAGAGAGAATCAGTGATTGGCTTTCTCCTGCACACCACCAACTGGGGATTGAGCCTGCAACCAGGCATATGCCCTTGAGTGGGATCAAACCTGGGACCCTTCAGTCCGCAGGCTGATGCTTTATCCACTGAGCCAAACCAGCTAGGGCGGGTGTCATTGATAGATTCTGAAACTGGAATAAATGATCAAAGATATATGGCTTAGGAAGACTTTTAACTAGATAGATAGATTTTTAAAGTTTGTAACTTTTGAGTGTGATATAATGGAATAGATCACAAGTGCCCATCCTATCCTATATAATAAAGAGCTAATATGCTAATTAGACTGAACAGCCGAATGACCATCCTGATGACATTCTGGACAACTGTCTGGACAACCTTCTGGACGAGCTTCCGGACAAAGCTAGGGCTGCGAGGGCCAAGCCTCTTGCATGAATTTCATGCATTGGGCCTCTAGTGCTTAAATATAATTGTGGGCATTTCAGAAGAAAGTGTATTCTGCTTTTGTTGGGTGGAGTCTTCTATAAGTTGGTTAAGCTTAATTGATTTGACAGTGTTCATCATAAGCTGTTTTAATTTTTCTTTACTTTTTCATTCTGCTGATTTCTAATTTTAATTGTCTTATTTTCTCGGTCACTGTTTAGTATATATGAGAGTACAAAGTAAAAGCCTTGTATGTCATGTCTGCATTTACTGCTGATGTTATGGAGAGCTTTCTCGTCAGCCTACCCATGAGGAAAATTAAGATTGTCTTGTGCTGTGTCCCAGGGAAATGGTCAAGGCTTTTGAAAAGAAAGTAGAGAACAAAAGGATATGCCAAGCGTGTACACAGTTGTGTTATTGACAGAATGTGTGACGCCTTTATGAATGTGTGACTTTCTGAAAACTCTTATTTTAAAGAGTTATCTTTATTCTATTAGGCACTTACTAAGTGGGGTTTTGCACATACCAATAGAATTTTTACTTCTATCAAGTCTTAAGTCAACTCTAAACAGCCTTCATTGCAGTTTTGTCTACCTCAATGGGAGGCTTTCTGCAGGAACAACCTCACTTGTGACAATGTATGATGTCAGTGAAATGATCAGAATTCAAGTTTCTATGTACCAGTAGCTGTAATGAGCTGCTAATTGAAGGTGACAAGCTGTTTTTTACTTCCCAGCTGGTCTGGCAAAATGTTAAATTTCATTCATTATTAACTCATTGCTTCTCAGCAGAAGATTAGTTTAATTATTGGGAACATTAAGAGAAGAGTTTTTGCCTTGTGTTAATTTTAGAGATTGAAGTTGAAGTTTACTAGATTTCCCCCTCCCCGACCCAGTTTTGCCAATTGTATACAGTTGTGTGAATACCCGATATAATCACGACACAACAATATTTCTATCACACCCCCCAAAATTTCTCATGCCACTTTATACTGTATAGTTTTCCTCCTTCCCTGGTCCCTGGCAACCACTGATATGCTTCCTATTATAGTTTTGCCTTTTTAGTTTTTCATTGGAAGGGACTCACACAGTATGTAAACTTTTATGTCTTGACTTTTTTTTTTTTTTTACTTCATAATGGTTTGAGGTTCATCTCAATTGTATGGATAGTTTATTTTTTTTAAATTGCTGAGTAATATTCTAGAAGCATTCTATTACATTAATATATCACAATATATCCATTCCTTTATTGATCAACACTTAACTGTTTTTGTTATTATGAATAACAAATTACAATTTTTTATTGATTTCAGAGAGGAAGGGAGAGGGAGAGAGATAGAAACATCAATGATGTGAGAGAATCATCGATTGGCTGCCTCCTCTCCCCTCCCTCTTCCCCCCCCTCCCCCACTGGGGATGGAGCCCACAACCCAAGCATGTGCCCTTGACCGGAATTGAGCTGGGACCCTTCAGTCTGCAGGCTGATGCTCTATCCACTGAGCCAAACCGGTTAGGACAAATTACAAATTTTTTGAGGAACTTTCATACTGTTTTCCATAGTGGCTGCACCAGTTCCCATTCCCACCAACAGTGCAAAAGGGTTCCCTTTTCTCCACATTCTCACTAACATTTTTTTTAATTAACATTTTTTTCATTTATAACTTATATTCAATATTATTTTGTATTGGTTTCAGATGCATGGCATAGTAGCTAGAGTCTATCTGCTAGACACTCATATACTTTACAAAGTGTTTCCCTGATATTTCTAGTACCAACATAGCCCCATACATAGACATTACAATATTATTGACTATATTTCCTTTGTTATACTTTACATTCCCATGACTATTTTGTAACTACCAATCTGTATTTCTCAAGCTCTTCACCTTTTCATCAAGAAAATATAGAGTTTACTGGCCATCCTACCTTGTGAAAACTAATGGCATTTGTCTTTTTTTTTTTAGCACTAGCCCACCTTACTGTTGTGTTGATCTGTATTCACTTCGTACTGGGGAAATGGTCAAGTCCATTCAGTTTAAAACTCCTATCTATGATCTTCATTGCAATAAGCGGTAAGCATTTTTTCCCCCATGTATTTCTTTTACAAAGTAACATATCTTCTGGGCATGTGGAGCCCTGCCAATATAATTGACTATCTTTGATTTTTTTTTAATTGCAAAAACACCTTTTGAATTCTGCTAAATGGAGTAGCTCTTAAGATTTCTTAACAAATGTTTTCAAATTTTTAGTCTTGACTCATTAGTGAATTTTGAATTAAATTTAGTGAATTGTAACCAGTGTTTTAAAAATGAAATGGAAAAGAATAGAAAGTATCTGAGCAAACATACAAAGGTTATGAGAAATGATTTTATATGTATCACTTAACTTTTTAGTATTTATTATGTATGTACTTCTGTGTTTATTGGTTTATGAAATGTATTTTCCTTTTAGCACTGTGAATGCAAAAAAAGATTTTTTTTTTCCTTATTCCTTAAGACTACAATTGAGATAATGTTTCCCTTCATTAAGATCTGTTTTGTTAAATTCTCTAGGAAAATTTTCAGATCTGGGTTGAACTTCCACCTGACCTAGTAATAATGAAGAATTAATTTTATTTTAAGTACAAAACATTGAAGGAGAAAGGGACCCCAAGAATCTTCTGTTACTCAATACTTTACTTTTACAATTGAGCAAATTGAAGCCCTACGATCATAAATGTCTTGAACAAGGTCATGGGTGCAAAATATAGTTCTTCCATTGCATTAAAAAACAAACACACAGAACATGGAAAATTAAATATTTTGTGCTGTTTCAACATAAATTTTATAATAAAAGATTCAGGTTAGATTTTAAAGAAATATTTCAGAAAGTGACTCAGAATGGTTGAATGTAATAGGAAAGGTAGACATACGCGATAAATATAAAGAACACATTGGCTTTGATACTAATGTAAAAGCACTTGAATGTAAGAAATAGGCAAAGAAAAACTACTCATTGATAGTATACAATTCATATTGAAGGTCTAATTGTTATGCATATTTCGACTTCAGTAATATCAAACTCAAAATTATAGGAAACTTGAGGCCTGATGCACAAAATTTGTGCAAGAGTAGGCCTTTCTTCCCCTGGCTGGCACCGGCTTCCCTCTGGCACCCCGGCCCTGGGCTTCCTCTGGCCGCTGGCAGCCCACAATGTGGGCTTCACCTGAAGATCGGTAGGAAGGACATCCAGTGTAATTAGCATATCACACTTTTATTATTATAGATAAGAGGAATACCTTATTGTTGGGATAATGTAATTATATTATGACATATCAAATTATTCAAAGACAATGAGTATGTTAAATACTTGCCAATCATTATAATCTTTATTTGATTTTTAAAAACTTTGAAATTTGCCTGTTAATGTCTTTGCATGGAACAGCTCTAAAATGTAGTTTGTAATATAACTTTATTTGGGATGTATTTTAGGAATTTCAGTTTAAGAAAATTTGTAACTAAATTATTTTCCTAATCATTTGTAAATCTCTGGGAGAACCTATAGTTCATATGGAGTCTGATTAACTTTTAATATATTGAGTCAATCAGAAATGACTCATTTACCCTGAATAATAGTTGTCTGAGGTTTTTTTTTGCTTTTGTGTTGGGGAATTCAGCAATAATTTTAAGTGACAAATTAGATAAATCCATTTTATGTTCAATTCCATGACTTTGAGCCAGAAGTGGAAAAATACTTTTAGTAAATAGCCAGCAATTTATTGATCTCATACATTCTTAATGAACATAGATTTATTTGATTTATAATGAGTGGAGACAAAATTTTGTTCAGAGGAAAAATTTTTTTGAGATGTTGTTGGTTCTCTGTCACTTTTATTCCACTAATGTCTGTCTTGCTTATTAAGGGTTTTGTGGTTATATTTTTGCCTTTTATGAGACATATATTTCTAGCCTAAATTGTATAAGAAATGCTTGATTTTATTTAAGTTTTAAAGATAGATACTTGTTTACATCTAGATGATTTAACTTATTTATGATTCTATAGAATAGACTTTCACACTCATATTTTTAAATTTTTTTCTTTCTAATTTTAGGATCCTCGTCGTAGTCTTGCAGGAGAAAATTGCTGCCTTTGATAGCTGTACTTTCACAAAAAAGTTTTTTGTCACAAGTATGTACCAACTTGATATTTCCTGGGATTCAATTATTAGGATATTCCTATATTTCTGTTGATGTCTTATTTAGTACTATAATTTTAGGGTATGAATTTTCAACTCATAATACGTTTTCCACGTATTACTAAGCAAGCCTTGTACTAGATTGCTTCAGTTTCTTCTTATATATTCTCCTCATGTAGCTATGTTGTACTTTTAAAGCAGTTGTTTAATTAATTATCATAACATACATGAGATAACTGTATTATCACACATGAGGAATTTAAAGAAATTTTATCTTTATTGTTGAAAATATTGCAGATGTCTCTTTCTACCCCCACATTGACCCCTTCTAGCCCACACCCGGGTGAAATGTGTGAGCCTATCTCTTTCCCTCCTCCTTTCCCCACATCCTCAGACTTCTACTACTGCCCAGAAGTGCAGAAATAAGCATAGAATCCACACACATGGGTAGAGAGGGATTTTTTTTAAGAATGTAATAGACAAGACTAAGATTTTTAGGGCAGGCTAGAAGGATGAAAATTCCAGCAAGAATTGATTCTGAAGGAAGTCTGGAGTTAGAATTTTTTTTCTACTGTAGTCTAGTAAGATGGTAGTTTTTGTCTGTCTCTGTCTATTTCACTTAGCATAATATTCATGTTGTCACAGATGGTAAGATTTTCTTCTTTTTAATGGCTAAGTAATATTTCATTGTGTGTGTGTGTGTGTGTGTATCACGTTTCTTTATCCATTTATCTTTTTTTTTTTTTTTAAATTAGCATGGATATCTAGGCTGTTTCCATGTCTTGGTGATGATAAATAATACTGCAGTGAACATAGGGATGCATATAGTTTTCAAATGTGTTTTCATTTTCTTTGAATAAATGCCCAGAAGTAAAATTGCTGGGTGTTATGGTAGTTCTGATTTAAAAATTTTGAGGAATCACCATACTATTTTTCATAGTGGCTATACCAACTTATAATTCCACCAATAGTGCATGAGAGTTCCCTTTTCTTCACATCTTCGGCAACTTGTTGTGTGTTGACTTTTTCATAATAGCTATTCTGACAGGTGTGAGGGGATATCTCACTGTGGTTTTCATTTGCATTTCCCTTTTAGCCAGTAAATTTGAGCATCTTTTCATATTTTTGCTTTAACTTCCCTGCCTTTGGGAGTCAAATTTATAAAGTCCTCTGTGACACCAAGATCCAAAAGTTTACTACCTATGTTTTTTTTCTATGTGTTTTATTTTTTCATGGGATCTAATACTTAGGTCCTTGATCCATTTTGAGTTAATTTTTGTGTATGGTGGCAGATACTCTAGTTTCATTCTTTTGCATGTGGCCTTCTCATTTTTGCAGCACCGTTTATTTGTTTTCTCCATTGTGTGTTTTTGGCTCCTTTGTTGAAAATTGGTTGCCCGTACACATGTAGGTTTGTTTCTCAATTCTCAGTTCTGTTCCATTGGTCTATGAGGCTATCGTTTTGATCATGCAAGCATTTAATTTCTAAAATACTTTGAAAAGCTCTTGTGTAATACAATTGTGAGTACCTTAGTTATGTATGAATCGGGACTGTAAAATTAGTAGAGACAGCTGTGTCCATCAGAGAAAGCATCTTGGGAATTTGTGCCAAAGGGGAGAAGGATCAGGTAAAGAGAGCTGATAGAGAACTGGAAAGGGAACACAGCCAGTATGATGAGAAAGGAGACACCTTTGTCTTTGGCTATACAGAAAAGGTGGCCCTGAGCAGCTGTCTGATGTGGAAATCTAAAACCCATGTATGATTAAGAAAACAAAAGACAAGGACTGATAGGTGTCATTAGCAGTCATTTCCAGTGTGCTTAAATTGAAAAGCAGATAGGAATTCTCCAGAGAGAGAGCAAAGGATTATATAGTAAGTAAGTGACTCTTTCCATTGGCCCCCATTTTTACTTGGAGGAGGAACATGTATTCCTTATAGTCCTAATGTCATTTCTTAGTATTAAGATGTGTTCTTCATGTATGTTCGTGATGAATAAGAAATGTAAGGAATGAATTTAAAGGATCTTAAAAATGCACAA
This sequence comes from Myotis myotis, assembly GCF_014108235.1. Taxonomy (NCBI): domain Eukaryota; kingdom Metazoa; phylum Chordata; class Mammalia; order Chiroptera; family Vespertilionidae; genus Myotis; species Myotis myotis. Next base: position 21,952,697 of record NW_023416321.1, on the reverse strand, counting down.
TTATTTTTAATTTTTGAAAGTTCGTGATGAATAAGAAATGTAAGGAATGAATTTAAAGGATCTTAAAAATGCACAATTATTTTTAATTTTTGAAATAGATTTTTTTCTTTAATGTTTAGAGGCAAATTTGTAAATTATCTAAGAAAGGTTTGGAATGTTAATGTGAGAACTCAGTCCAGCTAAAGGTAAAAGTCAAATCTATCTCTCTTCTTTTGATTTTCCCATTTATATACAATGGACTAGGCTGTCATGGTGTTTTCACATGGTGCCTGATACATAGTGGACACTCAGCGAATATGTTCTATGAAATCACTTAAGGCTTTCTTATTCTCTGCACATTATTCCCACCTGTTTAGCCTTATAATGGCAATACTCTTATAATGTTTCTTTTTTAAAATTAGCATTTATAATTATTTTATTTTCATGATACCTTCATGGAAATATGTAAAATGCTTATGAGATAATGTTAAGAAAAGCCAAACATAAAATTTTACCTATACTTTCAGGAAAAGTCTATGGATGCATAAGGGCAAAGATATGGAGATAGTTAAAAGATCAGTGGCTGCTTGTAAAATGGAGAGGGCAGAAATGATAAATAGGTACAGAGAATTTGTAGGGCAGTGAAAACACTCTTATCATATTACAATGATGGATATATGTCAGCATACATTTACCCAATCCATAAAACGTATAATGCCAGTAGTTTGTCTTAGGGTTCAATTTTGGTGTTGACATTGGCAAAAGAATAGACAGATGTATCAGCGGGACAGAATAGAGAGTACAGACATAGATCTTTGACAAATAAGCAAAGGTAGTATAATGGAGCAAAGATATATTCAACAAAAGGTTCTGGGACAAGTGGACATTCATGTGCCAAAAATTGAATCTAGATATAGACCTTATATCCTTCATAAAAATTAAAGTTAATTATAAGTGCAATACACAAAAGTATAAATGTATAGATTATAACAGGAGAAAACCTAGATGACTTTGGGTATGGCGATGTCTTTTTAGATGCAACACCAAAGGCACAATTCATGAAATAAATCATTGATAAGGTGGACTTTATTGCAATTAACAGCTTCTGCTCTGTAAAATACATTGTCAGTAGAATGAGATGACCAGCCACAGACTGGGAGAAAATATTTGTAGGAGACACATCTAATAAAGGACCGTTATCCAGACTATACATAAACTCTGAAAATTCAACAGGAAGAAAACAAACTGATTAAAAAATGGTTCAAAGACCTTAAGTAGAAAAAAGAAGATTCAGGAGAAACCAAGATGGCGGCGTAGGGAGTGGACCTGTGCGTGCTGCTCTCCCACAGCGTCATTGAAACTACCAACTATGAGGCAAACAACCACCACTCAGAACCATGGGGAAGTTGGCCCAGTGGGAGATCTACAACTGGAAGAAAAGAAAGAAGCGCAGTGAGACTGAGTGGCTCCGGAGGCGCCAAAAACAGAGGTACGCAGTCACACGCCAGGCGGGCTGCAACTGGATTCGTGGTTTTTTTTCAATCGGAAGCGGTTACGAACCCTTGAATCCTCTGGGCTTGCTCGGGGCGGGTCTCTGAGGCCCCACGGGGAGAGAGGACACGGCCTTGCAGGCCTTGCAGCAGTTGGAGAGCGAGGGAAGCTCTGACGCGGCTGCTCGCCAGCACTGGGGGACGCGAAGTCCTGGTGTCCTGGAGAGGCAAGGGGCGCAGAGACGCGCCAATGCTATCTGCTCCGTGCTGGCGACTCCCTGAGACCCCGCCCTACTCAATTTACATTCCCATCCAGGCTGTGCTGGAGACACAAGAGGATACGCCTTTGCTTTTGCAAACTCTCAAATCCACTGAGCTGGCTCCTGCGGGCGGGAACATGAGGCACCAGACCCCGGCCTTGCAGCCGTCAGAAAGCGAGGGAGTCTCTGTCGCACAGCTGCTCGCCGGCACTGGGGCACGCGAAGGCCCGGCGTCCTGGAGAGGCGAGGGGCCGCAGAGACACAGCCACTGCTATTTGCTCCACCATGGCGACTCCCTGAGACCCAGCCCTAATCAATTTACATCCCCATCCAAGCTGTGCCAGGTGCACAAAAAGACCCACCTGCGCTTTTTCAGCCTAACCCAACAAATTGCAGACTTCAACTGCTCGCAGCCATGGGAGACACACTCAAGAAGCAGACCCAGGAGAACCAAGATGGCAGCATAAGGAAGAGACCTGTGCGTGCTGCCTCACACAACAACATTGAAACTACCAACTATAGGACAGACAGCGATCATACGGAACCATGGGAAAGTTGGCCCAGTGGAAGCTCTACAACTGGAAGGAAAGAAAGAACATTGAGACTGAGTAGGATGTGCAGAGTCACCAAGTACAGAGCCCAACCCAACAAACTGCAGATTTCAACTCCTCTCATAGGAAGAAGAGCATTGAGACTGAGTAGGATGTGCAGAGACACCAAGTACAGAGCCCAACCCAACAAACTGCAGATTTCAACTCCGCGCATAGAAAGAAGAGCATTGAGACTGAGTAGGATGTGCAGAGGCACCAAGTACAGAGCCCAACCCAGCAGGCTGCAGATTTCAGCTCCTTGCATCCGGGAGGGACGCAATCGGGGGGCGGAGTTGGGTTCAGGGCAGGCCGGGGCTGAGCCCAGCTGGGCCGGTGTTGTGGAACCGAACCGCTGTACCAGCAGGCGCACAAACATGCCCACCAGTTCCAGTCTCGCGTGGGGCACTGGGGGACGGCAGACGGGCAGTCTGTGCACTTGGAGAAGGGTGTGGTCCGAGCAGGAGTGCTGGATTTTTCAGCCACCAGGAATGCCTGGAGATTTTGTCTGGCGGGGAGCCGCCCAGCAGGGGACAGAGGGCCAAACTTCGTGTTTCCCCGGTGAGGCTGGGACGGCCCCGGTGAGATCGGGACGGCCCCGGTGAGGTTGAAGCAGCCCCGGTGAGGTTGAAACGGCCCCAGTGAGGTTGAAACTGCCCCAGTGATGTTGGGACGGCCCTGATTAGGTTGAAACGGCCCCGGTGAGGTTGAAGCGGCCCCGGTGAGGTCGGGACGGCTCAGTGAGGTTGAAACGGCCCTGGTGAGGTCGGGACGGCCCTGGTGAGGTCGGGACGGTCCTGGTGAGGCTGAAACGGCCCCGGTGAGGTCGGAATGGCCCCGGTGAGGTCAGGTCAGCCCCGGTGAGGTTGAAACTGCCCCAGTGATGTCGGGACGGCCCCAGTGAGGTTGAAACGGCCCTGGTGAGATTGAAACGGCCCCGGTGAGGTTGAAACGGTCCTGGTGAGGTCGGGACAGCCCCGGTGAGGTTGAAACGGCCCTGGTGAGGTCGGGACGGCCCCGGTGAGGTCTGCATGGCCCCGGTGAGGTAGGGACGGCCCCGGTGAAGTTGAAACGGCCCCGGTGAGGCTGAGATGGCCCCAGTGAGGTTGGGACTGCTCCAGTGAGGTTGGGGCAGATAATGGGGACCAGTATAGACTGATGAACAGGGGTAGATGCAGAGGCAGAACAACATTGAACAGACTGTCAAACTACAGTGGGAAGCCTGGGGAGGGTTGGGGGGATTAAGAGATCAACCGAAGGGCTTATATGCATGCATATAAGATTAACCAATGGACACAAGACACCGGGGGCGGGGGGGTAGGGGCTCGGGGAATGTCAAGTGGGGGAAAAAAAGGAGACATATGTAATACTCTTTGTAATACTTTAAGAAATAAAAATTATAAAAAAAAGATTCAGATGGCAAATAAGCATATGAAAATATTCTCTCAGTGGTAGTTCATCAGTGAAATTTAAATTTAAACAGCCTGGTTGGTGTGGCTTAGTTGTTGTGCATGGATCCATGAACCAGGAGGTCAATGGTTGGATTCCTGGTCAGGGCACATGCGTGGGTTTCAGGCTCAATCCCCAGTATGGGGGCGTGCAGGAGGCAGCCTATTGATGTTTCTCTCTCATGGATCCTTGTATCTCACTATCTCTCTCCCTTAGTTTTTCTCTTTAAAAAAATCAATAAAATCATATTTAAACAAAAACAACAATAATGAGATGCCAACACATTATTAGACAAAGCCAAAATGCCAACTATTTGATAGCACCAAATGCTGGCAAATAAGAAATCTCATATATTGCTCCTGGGAATGCAAAATAGTACAACCACTCTAATGGACAGTTTGATAGTTTCTCATAAAACTAGACATTTATCTATCAATGGGCATTTATATAAAGGAGTTGAGAACTTATGTCCACTTAAAAAACATGCCCATGGTATTTATAGCAGCTTTATTCACATTGCCAAAATGTAGAAGACACCAGGTTGTTCTTTAGTGGGTGAGTGGACAGATAAACTGGTATGTTCAGATGATGGAATGTTATTCTTAATTTCTTCTTATTGCTGAATAATAGTATGTTTAATAACACATTTTGTCTATTTATCAATTGATTGACCTTTAGTTTCCATTTTCGGGCTATTATGAATAATGCTTTTTTGAGTGAAAGGTTTTTATGGGGAAATATTTTTTCATTTCTTTTGGATATAAGTATTTGTGTGGACATGCATTTTCATTTCTCTTGGGTATGTACCTAGGAGTCAAATTGCTTGGTCATATGGTAATTTTATCCTTCTCTATTTGAAGAGCTGCCAGACAGAGTGATTGCAACATTTTACGTCACCACCAGCAGTGTCTGAGGGTCCAATTTCTCCACATTGACGCTGACGATCGTTATTGTTTCTCTGACTATAGCCATTCTATTAGGGCCTCATGAAGTGGTATTTGATTCTAGTTTTAATTTGCATTTCCCCGATGGCTAGTGATGTTGAGCATCTTTTCATGGCTTGTTTGCCATCTTATATCTTCTTTGTTAAATTTTATATTGAGTTGTATTTTCCTCATTGTCATAGTTCTGTTTATATTCTAGGTGTAGTCAGTTATCAGGTACATGTTTTGCAAAACTCCACTTCTGTGAATTGTCTTTTCTCTTTCTTGGTGGTGTCCTTTGAGGCACAAAAGTTTTTGTTTTGATGAAGTTCGATTTATCTATTTTTTTTATCACTTATTTTTGGTGTCATATCTAAGAAAGCATTGCCTAACCTAAAATTATGCAGCTTTACCACTATATTTTGTTACAGAGGTTAATACTTTTAGCTTTTTCATTTTTAACTTTATTTTTATTGTTGACATTAATGAAGATGTCTCCATCCCAACCCCACCCCTTTTGCCATCTCCACCCAGCCCACCCTTCCCTCTCCTCTGGCGATCACCACACTGTGGTCTGTGTCTATGATTTATGTATATATGTTCTTATATGTCTTTGATTCATTTACAGTTAATTTTTGTATGCTGTGTGAGGTCAAGGTTCAGTTTAATTCTTTTGCACATGGATATCCAGATGACCCATCATTTGTTGAAAATATTATTCTTTCCTCATTGACTTGCCTTTGTATCCTTGTTGAAAGTCAGTTGACCATAAATGCAGACATCAGATTCTCTCTGCCCCCACAAAGGTCCGAACTCTTTTGAGTTATTCTTACCAAGAAAAATAAGGCAGAGTGTTACAGAGAGTGGTTAAACTCTTTGGTTTCAAAATGAGTTCAGGCGAACTCTCCATTAGGACCAGCTTCTGGGAGGATGCCCTCTAAATTGTATGTCTTGTGCCTTTTTAATTACTCTAATAATGGAAGAATCTTCATTTATTATGCTTTTCTTGAATTTTATCTTTATTTAAATTTAGAAACCAAGTTTTTAAATATCTAGTTCTTCTTTACTTTGTTCACAAACATTGTAAACTTGTTAGAATTAGTCCTAATATTATAGTGGCTTGGTTTCCCCCCCTTTCACTTGTTTTCAAAGTTTAGCTGGAGGCAACAGTTAATCTTTAAAGGAGTCATGCTTATAAAGTTGGGATAGTGCTGAGTGGCTGATGTTCTGCTGATTCCAGCTGTAAAATGTTTTTGAAGAGCAGAAAAACAATTTGCTTTTATCCCAATACACTGTAACTCTTGAGGTCCACTGAGTTTCTAAAAACCTTGACTCTAAAGTGAGTTGTTAACTATATTTTTTCCGTACTATGCTTTTGTTTTAGAAAGGAGAATATATACTTATTAGGATCTAGTGAGGCAAAATGGCTATTAGAATTGAGAGTTAGATTATGTTGACTTTAAATTTCAGGAGATTTGCTACCTCTTATATAAAGCCACAATTCAATATTCTTTATTTATTTAACGACATTGAAAAGGGGGAAACTTTCTTATGCACCACACCTGTACTCCTTTCTCTAGCTCTAAAAATGTCTGTGGAATATAAGCATGCACATATATAAAAGCACATTTTTCTATGAGTAGGATTAGTTTACTCAATGGGAGTATAGAAATAAAATCTTTTATCTAAATGATGCATACTATTTGTTAGAGTGGGTTGTTTTGCACTATTTTAATGGACCTTTGTCCTATGTTTTTCCCCATAATATTTAGCCATAATTAACATTAAGTGGATATAGCAACATACATTTTTAAATCTTCTTTTACAATGAAATCTCAAGATATGCCCTAGCCGGTTTGGCTCAGCGGATAGAGCATCGGCCTGTGAACCGAAGGGTCCCAGGTTCGATTCCGGTCAAGGGCACATGCCTGGGTTGCGGGCTCGGTCCAACGTACAGGAGGCAGCCGATCAATGATTCCCTCTCATCATTGATGTTTCTATCTCTCTCTTCATCTCCCTTCTTCTCTGAAATCAGTAATAAAAAAAAAAAAGATAGATGGCAGTTGAAGGATGTAAAATGAAAACTAGTATATAATGGAAGCAACATCAGTGTGGGTTTACCCAGTGTTTGTGAACACAGCAGCACCAACCTTTCAAAATGATGGCTATTGCTTCTCACGAGGCTCTCTGAATTCAGGGAACCATGGAATATACATTTAAAAAAGATCTCTATCAAAATTGGCTTTAAAATGTCTGGCTCTTAGCTGAGCACACTATTTTAATATTTGAAAAAATTTTCTATATAGATAACTTTTTTGGCAATTACCTAATAAATATGCTTTAATTTATCAATTTTCTTTATTAAGTATGCTTTTGAATAAACTATCATGCATTGATTACTCTATGTCTTTTAGGATCAATAACATAGACTGGGACTTTCTGCTAGGTAGCGTGTATGTGAGCAGTGCAGTTTGAAATATAGAAATGCTATTTTTTGATACTATGTTTATGTAATTTGGTTATTTATTTTATTTATTTTTGCCATGGGAAGAAAAGGTTATTGTTATAAAATCTTGTTTGCCTCATGATTGCAAAAATTTAGATTCCAAATTGAGACTTAAACTATGAAATAGATAACCTTAGCTTGATCCTGTAGTGTACATTTAAGAGGAAAACAGTTGTGAAAATATTAACCAGATACTTTTGGAATGATAAACCAGGAGTCCTTTAGGTTAGGTGTTTTGCATTCTTTCATTCTGCAGTCTTTTGACTAGTCCCTTTCAAGCATTTCTGTGAAAACTGAAACAGACTCATAGATAGAGTACAGACTTGATGGTTGCTACAGGGGAGAGGGGTTGGGAGATTGGGTGAAAAAGGTGAAGTGATTGAAAAGTACAGATTGGTAGTTACAGAATAGTCATGGGGATGTAAAGTGCAGTATAGGAAATAAAAGTCAATAATATTGTGATAACTATCTATGATGCCAGTTGGGTACTGAAAATATCAGGGGTACACTTTGTGAAGTATATGATTGTCTAACTAATATGCTGCACACGTAAAACCAATACAGAATCATATTAAATGCAAACTGTAGTTGAAAAATAAAAAGCAGTTTTGTGAGACAGTGGAATATTATTTTGTGTAGTTGACAGATGAGGGTGATAGCCTCAAGACACTTTATTGGCACAGCCAGGAGGGGAGATGAGAGCCTGGAGGATGACAGACATCACATACTTGACTAAATTTTGTGTGTCTTGGTTAGAAGAGTTCATTGGTGTTTCTATGCATAGATGGTGTCCACTGCCAGGAATATGTGATTTCTTTTTTTTAAAATCTTTATTGTTCAGATTATTACAGTTGTTCCTCTTTTTTCCCCCCATAACTCCCCTCCACCCAGTTCCCACCCTACCCTCCTCCCTCATTCCCCACCCACTGTCCTCATCCATAGGTGCATGATTTTTGTCCTGTCTCTTCCCGCATCCCCTTCACCCCTTTTCCCCCCAAGAATAGTCAGTCCACTCCCTTTCTATGCCCCTGATTCTATTATAATCACCAGTTCATTCTGTTCATCAGATTATTCACTTGATTTTCAGATTCACTTCTTGATAGATGTGTATTTGTTGTTCATAATTTGTATCTTTACCTTTTTCTTCTTCTTCCTCTTCTTAAAGGATACCTTTCAGCATTTCTTATAATACTGGTTTGGTGGTGATGAACTCCTTTGGCTTTTCCTTATCTGTGAAGCTCTTTATCTGACCTTCAATTCTGAATGATAGCTTTGCTGGATAAAGTAATCTTGGTTGTAGGTTCTTGGTATTCATCACTTTGAATATTTCTTGCCACTCTCTTCTGGCCTGCATGGTTTCTGTTGAGAAATCAGCTGACAGTTGTATGGGTACTCCCTTGTAGGTAACTGACTGTCTTTCTCTTGCTGCTTTTAAGATTCTCTCTTTGTCTTTTGCCCTTGGCATTTTAATTATGATGGGTCTTGGTGTGGTCCTCTTTGGATCCCTTTTGTTTGGGGTTCTCTGAGCTTCCTGGACTTGTAAGTCTGTTTCTTTCACCAGGTAGAGCAAGTTTTCTGTCATTATTTCTTCAAATAGGTTTTCAATATCTTGCCCTCTCTCTTCTTCTGGTACCCCTATAATTCTGATGTTGGTACGCTTGAAGTTGTCCCAGAGGCTCCTTACACTATCTTCATATTTTTGGAATCTCTTTTCTTTTTTTCTTTTTCGGTTGGGTATTTTTTGTTTCTTTGTATTTCAAATCTTTGACTTGATTCTTGGGATCCTCTTGTCTGCTGTTGGATCTCTGTAAATTATTCTTTATTTCAGTCAGTGTATGCTTAATTTCTAGTTGGTCCTTTTTCATGTCCTCCAGGGTCTCACTATACTTATTGAGGGACTCACTAAATTTATCAGCGGTTTCCATAAAATTCTTGAAAAACCTTAAAAGTGTGGTTTTGAACTCTATATCCAGTAGTTTGCTTTCCTCCATTTCTGTCATTTGTGTCCTTTTTCTTTGTCTCTGCATTTTTTATGCTTCCCTGTGTTGATAAAGTAACCACTTTCTGTGCTAAGTGTCCTCTAGGGCCCAGTGGTTCAGCCTCCCCAATTACCTGAGATGGACACTCTTGGTGCACCCCCTTGTGGTCTTTGTGCACAGTCTTGTTGTAGTTAAGCCTTGATTATTGTAGGTATCACTGGGAGGAATTGACCTCCAGGCCAATTGGCTGTGAGAATCAGCTGTGTCTGCAGTGGGAGAACTTCTGTGCTGGGGACACCCCTCTAGGGCAAGACTTGCTTCAATGGGGCTTTGGTGCTCACTGAGTCTGCCCCCTCAGTGTGTCCTTTATGGTTCCACAGAGCTGCAAACTGGATGGTCCCACTCTGACCTCTGGGTACACTGGCTCCTGGATCTCTAGGGAGGTGCTGATCTAGCCTCTGCCTTAGGCTATCCAGCAAAAGCCTCCCTGCAGAGCTTGGGTGGGGCGGGTCCCAAGGGATCAACAGGGCGGGGCTAGCAGTTATGGCTGCTCTCAGAGGCTCCACTTCTCAGTGTCTTGGCAATTGCTGCAAGCCCCTCCGAGAGAAAGCTGCCCTCGAGTTCCGAACGATGCCACACAGTCCCGACCGATGCCACACAGTCCTGCTTCTCCCATATGAGTCTGGGTTCCCAGAGACTCGCCCGGAACTGGAGCTCAGAGCCTGAGACTCCCTCCCGATTGAAAACGACAACCGCGCCCTCAGCTGCCAGCCCGCTCCGCGTGTGCCTCTGTACCTTAGTATTTTACTTCTGCACTGCGCCTCCTCTGAGTCTCGGTATGCTTTTCTCTTTCCTTCTAGTTGTAGAATTTTCACTCAGCCAGCCTTCCTGTGGTTCTGGATGATGTCCGTTCCGTCTTTTAGTTGTATTTTTGAAGTGGTTGTTCGAGGCAGCAAACTCCGGTGTTTACCTATGCCGCCCTCTTGGTTTCTCGTGATTTATTCTTGTTGAAAGGAGAGAACCACAAAATAATCCTTTCTGTTATTTTTTATTGGCTGGACTCGATTATGTAAATAGTTCCCTGACATCTTTCTAATGAGGCACCCTTTGTGGATTTCTTCTCTTTGGCCTCATATTTAAGTGGTTGTCTCCCCCCACCCCCTCAATTGTGCATCGTATCTTCTTTTCCTTTTAGGTGTATGTATTCTTTATCTTTTGCCCTTAAATTCCTGAACCAACTGTATCCTTCCTCTGGCCTCTTCAAACATTGTTGCTTGACTTATGAAGTTGTAGACTTACAAACTTTAAATGATTTGCCTCAGCTTCTCTCTCTTGTTCTAGGAATAATTGTATAAAATGCTCAATATTTGCGAAAAGTGATTACCAGATTTGTTTCTTATTGGAATAAAGTAAAAAAATCAAAGGGGAACTGTAGAGGAAAAAATAAAAAACCTTATTTAGCTATTAGAATCATGACTAGTATTATGGTAATTTTATGTGAAACTTGAAAAAAAACCTTTGTTTGTTATGTTTTAATGGCATCAAAATATGGTACATCAACAGAAAATTTATTAAGAAATTTCTAAATATTGCCATTTGAAATTTCCCAGGCTGCTATCCTTGTCCAGGGCCCAACATGAATCCTATTGCTCTTGGGAGCCGCTGGCTGGCTTATGCAGAAAACAAGGTAAGGCAGGACTCTTGGATTATTGATAATGGACCACTTGCTCCCAAATTTTCCAAAGCGATTACCAACCAATGATGACTATTTAACTTACTAGTTTGTTTTCTTTGATTTGGTTTTGGTTTTAGTTGGACACCAACAATTGTCCTCTCTCTCTCCTTCCATTTAAGGCAGGAGGCAGCAGAGGGATAATTTTCTTAATTCTTTTGAATGTTTGTGAATGAATGAATGAATGAATGAGTGAGGCAGTGGGTGAATGAGTGAGATAGATTCTTTTTATTAACTAAACCACATTTGCTGTTGATCACCTGTCATTTGGACAATTCCTCACCATTGACCTTGAACTCTATCTACTTAAGCAATCATTCAGTGTGGCAGTGTGATATCTCACATCAGACCTTCAAAACTATTTCATTATAATATATAATAGTTACTGACCCAGTGCATGGATTCGTGCACATTGAAAGGAAATTAATTAGAAGGTGGCCGGTGGGGCGGGACTGGGTGAGATGGGCCTGACATGTCCTGGAGCCAACCTTCCCGGTCCCTCCCCGGCATCTGTGGAGTGAGCAGAGTCCCTCCGGCAGGTGGGGTCCCTCAGCCTGGCCTGCAGGGTCACGCTGAAACCGGCACTCCAACATCCCCCAAGGGGTCCCAGAGTGTGAGAGTTGCTGTCCTACAGGGTTTGGAACGCAAACACAAGTATGCAGTAAACCAGATTCGGGGCCACATTACCCTAGCAACAACATAACCCATGGCCGAAGGTGGAATCTTGTGGCTCAGCGAGGAATTGGGCTCCCTTCTCTCTGGTTCTGGCGTGTGTCACCCAAGAACCGAGAACCGAGAACCGAGAACCGCTGCTGCCAAGTCACTGCAGCTCGGCAGCTTCTGCATTGAGTGTCTGCCCCCTGGTGGTCAATGCGTGTCATACCTACCGGCCAGTAGCATGGTTACAGGGTCAGATGGTCCGACAATCACTTAGTCTTTTATATATACAGATATTGTTATTGCTTTGAGGGATTGTTTTTTCATACAATGTTAGAGAAGAAGGAGAATTGATTTTAGATTAAAAGAATAAAAGGTTTACATATTAATCTTTATCAAATGACCTGGTTTTAAATTATATAAAACATTTTTGTTTCTTTATGTTTAGAGAGGTAGGTTCTTTTTGAATTCTGTTGGCTTGTAATAATTCGTATCACAACATGGAGCTGTTCTAGCACTCTGTTATTGTTATTTCATTACAAATGTAAATGTAAGAATTTGGCTAATGATACTGTATAAATATATATGTTTCTCTCTCTCCCCCCGCCCGCCCCCCCCCCCCCCCCACCAAATTTAGGAAATGTAGGAGCAGTGGAGAATTTAATACCAGTTATTGCTCAGCACATGAGAGAATCATGTTTGTCAAACTAGTGATTTACTCTGAAAATTGGCAGGTCAATATATTTACATCAGACATGAATAGGGGCATGTCTTTTTCATTCTAATGGTAAAACTAGTAAGCCCTCTGAAGTGGATAGCTACTATATGTGTCATAGTTGATTTATGCGTTATTTGTGCCACTTTTCCACTGATACAGTTGAAAATGAAAATATGGCACAATCTTTTGTCTGTTTTTTTTAGGTTTCCTTTTACAATCTTTATGTAGGAATTAAGAGGACAAAACCCCTAATTTGCTAGCATGTTAAATATTTAATGTTAGTAAGTCATGTCTAAGTCCTTTGATTATGTTTTTAAATTTTATTTGTGGAAAGGCTGCCAGAGCCCAAATTCTACCATTTTAGAGTTTATGAATTCTTAAAAACTATTCATCTTGTAATTAAAAATCGCATTTGAGCATGAAACGGCCTAAATGGCACCAGTAGATTATAAAAGGGCTAAAAGTGTCTGAGCAGGGCTTTTGGCTGTTTGTATGAAATACACTTGTACAAACATTTCCACCCACCACCATCATTATGCATGGTAAATAAGCTCTGTCCTAATAGCCTGTAGAGTTAAACAGTTTAATAGAAATGACTTTCTGACTTCTCTCTCTTTTTCCAGTTGATTCGATGTCATCAGTCCCGTGGTGGAGCCTGTGGGGACAACAATCAGTCTTATACTGCCACAGTCATTAGTGCTGCTAAAGTGAGTATCCAGTAGTCTCTGGGAGTTGTGATTATTTGGAGTAATTATCAAGTTTCTCCCCTGAATTGGATTGAGATGGTCTCTTCCCCTTTTCATCCACAAGTGTAATAACCTTAAGAAGTAAGTCAGATTTATTTCATGTCTCATGAGAATTGGTGGCTCAATGATTAGGTATTTAATTTCTTAAAGTTCATAAGTAATACTTTATTTTATATTGTAATGATTATAGGGTTTATAGTTACCCAATTTTAAATATTTAAGTCTGTTAGCTAGAGTAAAGTCTGTTATGTAATTAATTCCACTTTGGAAAGAAGCTGTACACGTCCTAAGTAGTGACTTCTGGATTCTTTATGTGTGATTAGCATTATTCTACCTAAACTGACATCCCTTTGTGTCCTTTAACATTTATGAATTTTTAGTTTGCCTAAAAAAGTAGTATTCTTTAAGAAAACCTGAGTTAGATCCCTGGCACATTCTAAGGTTCCTTTTAGTCATAGGCTTTCCCTTGCATGTTTGTCACATGACTTCTTTCTGTGTGTGTGCTTGGGTTAATTTTGACGATGGCTCGTAAACTTTATGCTGATTATAAGGTATTTTTATAATCACTATCCTTTTGAATTCTGAAGTATACAACAAAACAATTCTAATAATAGGGGTGACATAGCGAATCTAAATGACAGCATGTAATAAAAAGCACTACTATTCAGAAGAGAACAACAGTTTAAAGCAAACCACAGGGAGGCAATCAAAGGTCACACTGTTTTCGTGTGAAACATACAAAAATACTTCAAGACTGATCACAAATGCTTACAATGAAGTGTTTTAGCATGTTTTTATGCTTACAACACTCTGTATTTTAGATGTCAGAATCTTTATTAAAAAAATTGCTTACTTCTCTCCATTGGCTGTGCCAGAATTATGATGGTTCTTTCAAGGAAGGGAAATCTCAGACAGAGTAATTAGGTAGCATCAGTGTTACTGAGTTAGTTTACAAGAGGTCCATTTCTCAAATATTCAGTTCTTTTTAGACTGACCTGTCATACACTTGCCTCAGGATAGCTCATTGTATTATCATGTAGAATAATTTTCAGTTATGTGATGTAGGACAGTTTTTCAGCTCTTCTTTGCTATAATTATGTTTTTGTGTGCCTTCATAAAAGGAAAGTGACCTGCTTTATTCAGTAACTGGTAAGCTGTTTAACTGTAGCTAAAGGTGGACATGCTGGGATGAGACTAGACTAAATATGCTTTGAAAAGAACAAGCTCGAACTTCCTACTTGTTATTCTCCAATATTGCAAACTGTGAGAAATACACTTAGATCTTCCACATTTAACTGTAAAAAATTACGTTGATGATCACACCCTCCAGTCAATTCCCAATAGACCCTTGGTCACCAATGAAAGTGATGTTAATTGACATTCATTGTCAGCTCTGGCAATGTATAAAATTCTTCCAGTAGCACTTGAATAAAGTGGTAATGTTTAATTTTTGTTAATTGCATTTGCCTGTTTTTAATGCTTATTTGTACTCTTGTTTGTAAATTTATAAAATAAAGGAAAAATATAACTATGAACATAAGTCACATTTCTTTTAAAATATTTTTAATTAAATAATTAAAAAACTTACAGTTTGCATTCCATGTGAATTTGCATTAGTTTTGCGTGCATATTGGTTACACAATCATATACTTTACAATGTAATCCCACTAATATATCAGTACCCAACTGGCATCATACACAGTATAATATTAATATTAGAGGGAAAAGGGGAATGGTTATTTTAATACATGCACAAAAACATATATGCATTGATGAAATATTTTAGTTGATAGTGATAATTTCTGATCCTCTAGAATTCAATTTTTTTCAAATTACCAAGTTGTTTAAACACCCTTATTTTTAAGTATGTTTCTGATAACACCAATATTTGGTTTTGTTTTCAGTGTATTTTTGTTTTTTCAGCTGGTCCTTACTTATCATGTCTTGACTCATGGTTTGCCAGATCTTATTTCAAAAATCTTTAGAAACAATTTTAAATTTGATATGGTATCAGAGTTCTGCAACATGGTCAGTCTTGGATAATTTTAATCCAATTTTAGGGACTGAAATTAAATGTTTTAAATAATGTTTACCTGAAATAGCTCTGACAACCTCATTACTACTGGTTCTCTCTTCTGTCTATTCTGTATCCCTCAGGTTCCCAACCAAGGCATGGAGGGAAGGTCACCCAATTGACCCCTTGAACATAGTTCCCCAAGTCTATCGAAAAAACCACTCAGTCTCTTAGCAGCCCTCCCTAGAATCATCAAATGCATCTAGGCCTAAAATATTTCCGTGTTCTCTTGGATTTTGACCTAAGAACTCTTCACATTCTTGTTAAATACTCCATATGTTCAAGCAGAGTTGAACTGCCCCCCTCCCCCACTCCACCCCAATTTTTTCTACTTGTTTTCTTTGGGAGGATTAACCTGATTTACCTAGACTATCATTGAAAATAGAAAATAAAAATTTCTTATTTCTTACCAGTTTTTTTTCATTTCTATGTAACATAATATTTTTTGAGATGTAACATGGAAATAATTTAAAAGGTCATGTAGTACATGCTCTTTAAGAAGAAGATGTTAATCTTAAATTCACAACCATTTCATTATATCACTTTCTCAGAAAGATTAATATTTCTCTCTCTCTGACAGTTTCTGATGTGGATTTATAGAGGTTACACAACCGTAGAGGGATTAATTTTTAAATTTTTACTCTTTTTTCACTGTGCAATTATAAATGTAAATATATTAGTTGAATATGTACTTGGATCGCCTATGCAGCAATACTCTTTTTTTTCTTTTGTTTTCTTTTCTTTCTTTCTTTTTATTTTTTCAATTTCTGCGTTCTCAAATAGCACTTAAAATTAAAGTTTATACGTTTAGATTTTTCCCTTTGATTTTGAAAATAATTTGTCTTTCCTTAATAATATAATAGTGACGAATTCTCTGTGGTGGTGATAAAGGAAAAACTTAATTTTGAAATTGTTCAAATTGGATTATTTTGATAAATTTATAAAATCTTGTTCCACATTTTCTAGTTATTCTATAACTGTCCTAGTTGAGTTTTCCTTTTAATGTGTTTTAACCTCAGTATGGTAAATTGATTTAATAAAAATGCCTCTATTTTCTTGTTATCTGATAACTTCTTAATGACAACTAACAGGTTTTGTGAGAGCAGTACCATTAGCACTAATGGACAGGGAGGACAACTGATATGGCATGAGAAAGGTTAAAGATGCCTAGTGACCCTTTGGCAAATCTGTCTGCAACAGAACGGAATGAGTACTATGCTGATTCGAATTTTTGGTCATAGTGGATTATCTCACATTCATTATAAGCTTACGTTCAGTTTTTTTGCAGATAGTTCTGTGATTACTCTTAAAATTATTCATATATATATAAAATGAACTTTTGAGTTTAGATACCCCAGATTGTGAAGACACTACCTAAATTAACATATCCATTTGGCCTAGTTAGATTTATTGTTTTAATTCCTATTTTTTTTTCTTAGCCTTTGTTGTATTTGAGAAAATCATCAGGTATGCACATACCCTTTCTACTAAAAATCTAGTGAAAAGGCTAATTACACAGTGAGGTGATTTAGGTATCTAAATGTGATATATGAAAATTATTAAATAATATTATATATTGCTTTTGGACACTACTGCTCATCGATGTGACATGGAAACAAATTTCTTCTAGAAGTAAAGGTCTTTACTAATGTAGAAAACGTCTAGCACCCCTCTCTCACTTCCTGCATTAGACCTTATTTGGAAGTTAGTAAGCTATGCTAGATAATACTATCTTGTCATTTACTATACAAAGTGCAGATTTGATGACTGTTAAATTTTAATAACATGACCCCACTGGTAGTCATTATTTATTTTTTTATGAGAAATACTATAACTCTTTCATGTAATATGAGCCCTTGCCTAAGAAATATACTACCCTGCTTCCCTGGTCCCCCCATTCTTGAGTTTTTTCCTAATTCTTTTATGTGAACTTTCCCGTTTATCTTGTGGTTGGCTTTGGTACATTATTTCCCACTTTCTGTGTGCTCTAGTTATTTTAGTTTGTTCCTATTCATTGGTATAAGAGCATGAAATAATAAGCTCAAGGGCAAATGGGGAGGATATGCAAGCTAAGACTTTAAACCTGAAAGGCATTTCTTTGATAAAGGGGTAGCTCCGTTTAAGTGGGAGCATCTCCATTAGCATTAATGGAGTCAGTACATCAGCTGAAGCATCTCAGAGGTTAATAAGGCTTCCTGGCTAGCTTCTACATCAATACACTGTGGCGCCTGATTTTGTTGGTCCTTCAGAGGCTTTCTTAACAATCTAACAGACTCTTTGTAAGTCATTCCTTGTGAATTATTGAAACAAATGTTTGGCAGCTAATTGAGGAACGCTACTGTGTTTTATAATCACTGCAGTTTGAGTTTTTAGCACTAAACAAAACAGTTAAAATTGATTTGTGGCTTTTTTCTGGTTTCAGTCAGCTGTAAGTTATATCTTTTTGCTTGAATTTAGCAAATGGCTTTGGTGGTCATTTATTTAAGTATTTATTAAAATATAGTGTTATTGTCTTCCTCCCTCACCCCTCCCCAGTATATGTGTGTGTTCTGAATTCATGAAGTGTGAGATCACAAGTAGTAACAGGAATAGAGTATAAGGAAATACTGGAGAGTGGTTAAATTCAAGCTTAGGAGATAGATAGCCCTAGTTTTAAGTTCTGGCTTTGTCATTGGCTAGGTGTTGTGCTTAACTTCTGAAGCCTCTGTTTTCTCTTAAACTGAGGTGTTTGAGGAAATCTATAGAGATCACTTATGTTTAGAGCAGCGGTTCTCAACCCGTGGGTCGCGACTCCTTTGGGGTCGAACGAACTATATTAAAGGGTCGCGACATTAGGAAGGTTGAGAACCACTGGTTTAGACCCTTAACCAATCCCAAGTTCATAGTAAAGGTTCCATAGAACATAGCTACAATAAAATAATGCATAAAGTATTAGTGTTAATCCTATGGTGTTTTAACGGAAAATTTCTTTGGAAAATACATTTCCTTTTTGAAACTTAATCTAGTTGTGGTTTAAATCACATTTATTTTCCCATAATTATTTTTAAAAGAGAAAGTCACCTTATTAAAAATTAATTTGACGTATTTTAATAAAAACTTTTCTCACAATGTGAGAACTGGAAAAATATTTCTGATTGTGTGTCTTATACATAATTTTTGATATATCCATGTAATCTAGATTACTTATTTAGTCTCTAATGACTAGGTGTTTTTCCAATGTTTATCAAATACATAATTTTCTTTATGCTCTAGCTTTCTTCCTTTTAGACAATGCCCCCAAACATTACCTTAACCATATTGCTTGGTAATGCATATGAGACTAATTAGATGAGAGTCCCATAAAATAAAAAATAATCACACACATTATTTTTGTCTATTTGCTTTGAATGAAGTGGAACTAAAATGTAATTATAAAGCATCTTAAGTTATTTTTAATTAAAATTGTATTTTAGAAACATTGTATTGAATTGTTTTCTGTTATCAGAGAGAAAAGAATCTTCTTTGCTAATTTTATATGATATTTCATTCATCTAGTAATTAGTACGTTGGATGGAGACTGTATTTTTCACATGCCAGATCCTGATGTATAATCTTATATAACAGCATATTATAGGTTATCTTTGAAAGCATGATCTTTTTTCACATAAGGATTCTACCAGATCATCCCAGTCATTTCCATGCTAAAAATTTTTATAAAATATAATTGTATTCTCATGTGAAACAAAGCTTTTTAGTTATTTACCTATGGCTTTATTCTCACCATGATTACTTTGGGGCTGTACTGATACCATTCATTCAGACTGATACTGAGTTTACAGTCACATGAAAAGTCAGACTGAATTTCTGTGAAGTTCACTACTACATATAGGCTCCTAAGAGAAGAAAGAATTTAATGGGTAGGAGAATTAACAAATGCAAATAACTTCATATCAGAATTAAAATTCTGATATGAAGTTATTTATAAATTTTACCTTTCATCTTATAGACTTTGAAAACTGGCCTGACAATAGTTGGGAAAGTGGTGACTCAGCTGACAGGCACGCTGCCTTCAGGTGTGACAGAAGATGATGTTGCCATCCATAGTAATTCGAGGCGGAGTCCTTTGGTCCCAGGCATCATCACCGTAATAGACACGGAAACAGTTGGAGAGGGCCAGGTAAGAACTTGCGATGCATGTAATATCCATTTTCTGCAGAGGGCTGGCTGACTGAGAATATTCTTTGGGATCAGGATTAGCCAAAATGTACTTGGCCTTGTAGGTTGTTAACTTGCATTTCTAGAAATCAAGGTTATTTTAGGTTAGATTCTTCCCACTCCTCCCCAAAGAATGATGAATAATATGTAAGAACCTGTTATTTCAAATTTTATAAATGCATCAAACCTGAAGGTAAAATTGAGTTTTCATGAGATTCTCTTGTTATCTCTTCATCGGATATGTGTTTCACAGGCAGATATTTGCTCATAGATCAAAAGGATCTTACATATTTCAGGGAATTTAAAAAAAGGTTGCCTCTGATGGTTACAGGTGAATAATATCAAATTTTATTATAGATATTTCCTTAAACATGAAGAATAAATGAAATCCCAAAGTATATGTTAGAATACATACATGATAATAGCTAATTGTAAACCCTATATCTTTAGATAAAATAGATTTTTAAAATCTAAGTTCAGAAACAGGAGAAATGATTTAAACATGGAAAAATGCCTTATGCTGGCATTTAATCTAGTTGATAAGAAACCCATTGGGTTTAGTTTTTTTTCCTCATGTACTTATAAATATCTCTTCTTTTGTATCATAGTTTTAGATTTTAAATACATTTCTGAAAGGAAGTAATGTTAAAATTCATTTAATTTGTGATCATTACTATAAAATATAATCTAATACCAATTACTAAAAAGAGATAGTGGAGCAACATTTGTGAAAAATCGTATTTGTCAGCTACTCATGTACTAATTTCTATAGTAAGATCAATTGTCATTTAAAAAAAAAATGGAGCCTATTGCAATTAAAAGAAAAAACTCTGAGATTTTTGAATTTATTATATTTTAATTGAAATCAGAATAATAATAATTTTCCACCTTGCCCATCTTAACTTTGTTGTTAAACAACTATGTTATAGACTTATATTCTTGTTTTAAGACTCTTTTCAATGAAGTGATAGCAAAGTTTTCAGTTGACTGTAATGACATTTAAAAAAAAGTTGTTTTAGTTAGGTTAGCTCAAGTTGATGGACACATACAGCTGTTCTCTTTTTAAATTGGAATTAAATATATGAATCCTTTAATGTTTTCTTTCTTTTGTTCTTTGATTCGTAATTAATTCACCTCCAAGGCCACCCACAGTTACTAAGAGCAGCAACGACCCTTCTCAGAATTGTCTAGTGTGGGGAGTGCAATGTATGTCTGTTAAACATCTAGCTTTTGTTGACAGACAGATTTGTGCTCATTTAAAAGAAGGAAATGTTATGTCTTATTATCTCTAATGAAATAGAGATGTAACTCATTATTATATGTAAGTGTAGGAATATGTTAAAAGAAAAATTAAGCTAATTTCATAAAATGCATAACAATTGGCCATATGTTTTCAAATGTTTGTCACTGTACCTCCTCTCCCCTGCCTTCTCCCATTCTTCAGTAACTTTTTATAATTTTAAAATGGAATTCTCAGGTTTGGAATATGGAAATGAACTGTAGACTGTGGAGTTGCAAAAGTTATTTTTCCTGTGATACATTCATTGTTAACACTTGAAACAACTAAAGCTGTTTACTAGGAAATAAGACTCATAGAAATGTTAGCTTTTAGGTTAGTGTCATTCAACTTGAAATGATCTATTTTCTATTATTTGTTCGGAGCATAATCTTATTTTCACTCCTACTTATAAAATATTCTAAAATTTTAACTTGACTTAGACATTTTAAGACAGGAAATATATTGATGTTCAATAAATGGTAAGTTGCAATGTGCATTTTAAAATAATTATAAATATTTTTTAAAGCAACAAGATTTTCTCAGTAATACTGTCCTCGCTTCTTTTATTTATTTTATTTTATTTATTTTTATTTATTTTTACAGAGAGGAAGGGCTAGGGATAGAGAGTTAGAAACATCGATCAGCTGCCTCCTGCACACTCCCTACTAGGGTTGTGCCCCCAACCAAGGTACATGCCCTGGACCGGAATTGAACCTGGGACCCTTGAGTCCACAGGCTGACAATCTATCCACTGAGCCAAACTGGTTAGGGCCACTTTTGCTGTTTAAATCCATTGAGCCTTTAATAAATAAAGATATTTTCATGTTTACATTGGTGGTGTATAAAATTTTATTCACCATCTTTCTGATACTAAATTGATTAGTTTGATTTTATGGTGATGGGATCATTGTCTAGTAATTGCATTAATGAAGAAAAGATTTAATTGACTTCATGTACATTTTTATCTGTGTTACTTTCATTTTTATTTAAAAGCATTTCTTGCCTAAGAGAAGTTAAGCTGTATAATTTGCCTTTATACATACATATATATAATTGAAATTAGCAATGTGGCAAAGTCTTTAATAAAAGAAAATACTCCAGAATGATGACATAAACTTGAGATATCATGCCTTGAGTACATGTGTTATTCATAATTTAATGGTTCCTTAGGCATTTTGTGTATCATTTTGTTCATATGATAAAGGCTTATTCACTTTGTATCAGTTAAAATTCTTTGCTTTGTTTTAATATAGTCAAATGCTTTACTGCATATTTTTAGGGCTTCAGCCTGTTTAGTTAAGTGGTGAGTAAAAATTAAATGTCTTAGGACAATTGTATTGGGATATCTCTGGTTTTATTGATCTGATGCTTTAGTCAAGGTGCTAATGCAATATAGAGAATCCTTCCAAAAGTATCTGGTTATTATATATTGTGAAGCTCTTAAAGAGAAGATTCAAAGAATCCTATGTAGTGGTATGAGGCTTTGCAGTTCACCGAGATTAATGTGCCTTTTGCTTGATGACTTTTGTATTAGAACCATCAACTAGAGCACGCAACACTAATTGTGTTAGAAGGAGAGGTATAGGGTTATAACATACATAAAAAGAAAGGGAGTCTTGTAAGATTGAATTAAAATAGAAAAATGTGCAAAAACCAAATATCACAGAAAAAAAAAATATACAAATGGTATAAAATCTATGCCCATAACTTCACTTGTTAAAGGAAAAGGCGTGTTGAAACTACAGTGAGATACTATCACCTACCAGAAAGAAAGAAATTCAAAAGCTTTCAGATTGCATTTTAATTTTGAAATAATTGTAAGCTCATAGTAAGTTGCACATATATCCATGAGCTCTCACCTAGGTTCTTCCAGGTGTAGTACAATATCAAAACCAGGAAATTGACAATGGCACATTACTGTTACTAAGCTATGGACCTTATTCACCTCTCACCGTTAGTTTTACCTTCATTTGTATTTGTATATGGGCATATATAGCTCTATGAAATTGTATCCCATGTGTAGATGAATATAATTAACATAATCCACCACAATTAAAATATTGGACGATTTAACACACACTTTTTTTTTGTATTCAAGTCCATCCTTCAATCAACCTCTATTCCTTTCTCCTGAAAAACACTAGTCTGTTCTCTACTAGAATGTTATACAAGAAATCATAGTATGCAACAGTGTAATATTAACTTACTTTTTTGTTTTTTATTTAGTTATTTATTTTAAAAAATATATTTTATTGATTTTTTGCAGAGAGGAAGGGACAGGGATAGAGAGAAACATCAATGAGAGAGAAACATCGATTCAGCTGCCTCCTGCACACTCTCCACTGGGGATGTGCCCGCAACTAAGGTACATGCCCTTGACTGGAATCAAACCTGGGACCCTTCAGTCCACAGGCTGACGCTCTATTCCAGTGATGGCAAACCTATGACACGCGTGTCAGAGGTGACACGCGAACTCATTTTTTTGGTTGATTTTTCTTTGTTAAATGGCATTTAAATATCTTACCTAATAATAGACAAACATAATAGATAAAATTAACCATCCCTCTGCTACGCTCACCAGCCAATCAGGAGAGTATGCAAATTAACCCAACAAAGATGGCGGTTAATTTGCATACATAGGGGCGAAGTGGCGGAGTGAAGACTGAAGGCTCCGGCCAGAGCGAAGGCCTGGGTCCCGGGTGCTGGAGGAAAACCGGTGCCAGCAGCCAGGGGAAGGGAAGGCCTATTGCATGAATCTCTTCGTGCAACGGGCCTCTAGTATAAAATAAATATCAAAAATATAAGTCTTTGTTTTACTATGGTTGCAAATATCAAAAAATTTCTATATGTGACACGGCACCAGAGTTAAGTTAGGGTTTTTCAAAATGCTGACACACCGAGCTCAAAAGGTTCGCCATCACTGCTCTATTCACTGATCCAAACCCGTTAGGGCTAACTTACTTTTTTATTAGTCCAATTAAGGGTTTGTCAATTTTGTTGATCTTTAAAAAAACGAACTCTTAGAAATAAACTTAAACCAAGGAGGTGAAAGACTTGTATACTGAAAACTATAAAACGTTGTTAAGAGAATTTCAAGATTATTCAAGTAAGTGGAAAGACATCTCACAGGTGTGGATATTAAAATTTAATGTTGTTAAAATATCCATACCACCCAAAGTGATATACATACTAAATGCAGTTCTATCAAAATCCCACCCTAAAATTCTTATGAGATCTTAAGATACCCAGGAAAGCAAAAACAATCTAGAAAAAAGAATTGGAGTCCTCACATTTCCTTACTTAAAATCATACTACACAGCTATATGTGGCATAAGGATGGATATGTAGACCAATGGCATAGAAGAGCACAGAAATACACCCATACATATAAGTGCAAAAGATTTTCAACAAGGGTGCCCAAACCACACAAAAGGTAAAGAAGAGTCTCTTCAATAAATGACACTGGGAAAACTGGATGGCCAACTACAAAAGAAAGAATGCGGGCCCTTACCTTACACCATATACAAAAATGAACTTAAATCCATCGTAGACCTTACCAGGAGACCTAAAACTATCAAACTCCTGAAGAAAATTAAAGGGAATAAATTTGAGATTTAAAACTTTCTGCTTTAATATACTTCTGATTTTATGGCTTGGTAATGCTTTCAAAGAGGTGATATGTCTATCTAAAAAACTAGGAGTTAAAAGACCAGTACTTTTCTACTTAAAATAAAAATTTTAGGGGTGATTCCTCTGACATATAGCTGTGTGTGTTTAACCTATTATATTGTTTTTCCTTGTTTTATTCCAATCATGGGCAAGAATTTTTCAGCAGGCCATAACACAAATGTTTCTGTCATTGGATAAAGTTCTGCATAGCTGATTTTATTTGCTGTTGTTGTTTTTTTATGAACCTACACTTCAAGAAATGATTGTCTCTGTCACCTATAGTCAAAAGTTAACCAACTGTTTAGCGTTTATATGATTGATCTGCTGGGGTTGTATTATATCTTTTCCTCATTCGTGAAGTGGTATTTTCACTTTTTAGTGGCAAGAATAATCTTACAATATAATGGAAGCATGTTATTTGGTCATGGACATTGTGGTGTAACTGTATATCTTTAGACTCAGTAATTGGTGATTAAAGGTTAACTTCCATTTGCCTCTTTATTTTTGTAAAGGTGCTTTTGAGTGAGGATTCTGACAGTGATGGTATCGTGGCCCACTTCCCGGCTCATGAAAAACCAGTGTGCTGTATGGCTTTTAACACAAGTGGTATGTTTGTTTCTCCCCATTTATATCATAGGCTTTCCAATTTGATTTTTTTGGAAATGGAATATCTAAAACACGAATCTCGTTTTTCTTCTATGTGCCAGTGTGTATAAGAAAAGTAAATAGTTTCAGTAACTGGTTATTGAATGAATGAATTTATAATAAAATTTAGATACCCTGTAAACATTAGCTTTATTCACAATAACATGGTGAAAGCAGCAGTCGGTAAACAGTGTTGTTGAGTTGCATTAATTTCTGACTTACAATTAAGCCAAGAACTTCAGTATTTCAATCAACATATTAATGTATGCGAATGGAATTTTCTTTGTAACTTAAAGTTTCTTTCTTTCTTTTTTTTTAAAAAATATATTTTACTGATTTTTTTACAGAGAGGAAGGGAGAGGGATAGAGAGTTAGAAACATCGATGAGAGAGAAATATCGATCAGCTGCCTCCTGCACACTCCCCACTGGGGATGTGCCCGCAACCAAGGTACATGCCCTTGACCGGAATCGAACCTGGGATCCTTCAGTCCGCAGGCCGACGCTCTATCCACTGAGCCAAACCGGTTAGGGCTAAAGTTTCTTTTTAATGTCGCATTTTATAAACTAGTTTACTTATATTTTTTCTCCTTTTCTTGTGGTGTTTTTGTTTTTCTGGTTCTTCTTAAAGCTTTTGGTAAAGAGAGATGTTAAAGCAATGTGGAATGCCCTATTATCTTTTGTCAATCCCCCCCCCCCCAACTTTTTATTATAAAAAGTTTCAAACATAAAAACAGATATAAAGGTTAATATAATAATGACCCACATATCACTACCTTGATTAAACAAGTGTTCACATTTTAATGTATATATTATATATATGTATGTGTATTTTGCTGAACCACTTGAATGTAAGTTTCATATATTATAACATTTCACCCATTACAAATGAACTATGCATTTCCTAAGAATAAAGACCCCTTTCTACATATAAAAAAATTATATATTAGTTCAGAAAACTAACATACTATATTATCTAATATCCAAACCAAATTTAAAATTCCCCTGGCCGGGTAGCTCAGTTGGTTGGAGTGTCATCCCATACACCAAAAGGTTGAGGTTCCCCTAGTCGGGGAACATTTGGGAGACAACCAGTGCATGTTTCTCTCTCTGTCTCTGTCTCGCTGTCTCCCTCTCTTTTCCTTTTTTTCTCTCTCTTCCCCTCTCCCTTTCCCACTCTAAAAACAATAAACATATCATTGGGTGAGGATTAAAAAAAAAACAAAACCCCAATGGTTTCAAAAGTGAATTCTCCAGGTACTTAAAACTAAGTTCTAATTAAAGTTCACTTCTTACATTTTGTCATGTCTCTTTAGGTCCTTTTAATCCAACTAATAATGTCCACCTTTTCTTTTTTACAGTGCCCAGACCAGTTATCTGATGCAAATTCTGTACTTGTCATATTTTTTTTTCATTATAATAATGTTTTCCTTATTTCCTAAAGAGACTTTTAAATGACATTCAAGCTAAGGATTTTTTTTTTTAACATCTTAAGTTTTACTGTCTACAACATTTCATCCCAACAAGAGACATATACTATCAGGTTGTCTTGCAATTTATGATATTGTGTTTGATCACATGGAGAAGTTAGTGACCCATCGAATGTCTGCATATTTGGAGAGAGGTTTCTCTTGTGGAGATTAGCAAGTAATCTGCAGAGTGTTATTTTGGCCTCATTGCTGAAACAACTTTTTACTTAATAGTTTTGTTACATTGAAGGCTATAAGGGTGGTTTTCCTAATTGTATTGTGTTTTCTGCATTGATTATCTGCTATTCTATCAAAAAATTTTTTTCGTTCATCAACCAGTAATGAACCACAGTTATCCTGTATGTAAAAGGCAGAGATTAAATGCTTAATTCTTTATCTTTATTTACCAATTTTCATTGTTAGGAATTGGTTTAATACTTCCAGTGGCGGAATTCTACTCCAATGGAATTAATTTTAAAAATACTTTGTTCATAAATAAAATTGTTTTTTTGCTTTCAGAACTGAAATAGTTTTCATAAATTTACAGTCCTTTTAGATCTTATTTCTTTGGTTGATGTGTCTGAAGAGACTGCCATTTTATTTTATTCTGCAGAAATGATCCTATTAGTTAAACCTGATGGAAAGATCCATCTTTCCTTTCTTCTCAAATAAAGAATGATGGTAAGCGGATAATATAGAGTACTTTGAATAATCTTTCTTCTAATATCTTAATTAGTCATTTTTGATAGAGAGGAAGATTTTTATAGTGATTGTTGATCAGTAGGGTTGATTTAATTAATGAAGACAATGATTTATTAAAGTGCTCTGAATGTTGTGGGAATTAAGTTAAATTTGAAGAAAGAGTCTGGAAGTTCTGTTCCTTATAGCACTCCACTTGGAGTAACCAGTATGACTCATTTTGATAGGCCATCTGTTATGTCAGATCTCCTTTGTATTAATGTATATTTTACATTACCCTAGTCAGAATGCTTCAGACACTGGAAGCTGTATTTTTTCCTGTCTATAACTTTCTTTTATAGTAAGAACATATTATATTACATAAAGAATGTAGTTATCCCTATCATTGTCTAGCAATTAACTCTAGAAAACTATTGTTTCTTTCCTATGGTTTCCTAACTCTGATCTGCATTTGCCTTTGAATTCTGTTTGAACTCCCCAATTTGTGTTTTTATGATAAGATTTATCTTTAAATATTTGTTAGCCTAGTTAGCCTGAGTTCCAGTTTACATTTGGATTCACTCTTGGTTTATAATCTGTGGGTTTTGACAAATATATAATGACATGTATCCATCAGTATAATACTACACCGTATAGTTTCACTTCCCTAAAAGTCCCCTTTGCTCTGCCTGTTCATTCCTCCCCCCTTTGTTTGAACCCCGACAACCACTGATTTTTTCCACCGTTTCCATACTTCCGTTTTTTGCAGAATGCCATATATTGGAGTCTTACAGTAGGTAGCCATTTCAGATTGGCTTCTTTTACTTACTAATATGCACTTCCTTCATCTCTTTGTATGCCTCAATTGCACATTTCTTTTTATGTTACTCTCTAAATATTTTTTATGGTTCAAAATTATGGTAAAGCCTATATTTTAATCTATGAATAAAAATCATATATTTTAAGTGTTTTACTTTGTCTTTTAAAAAATATTAGTCTTTGAAAGAGGTTTCTAGGCTTTACCATATTGTTAAAAAGTTCCTGGCACTAAAAATGTTTGAGTCCATTATCAAAAAGAGTAACCCTTGGCATGATTTTCACCCAATGCATTAGAAACTAACTCTTTCTTTTAACTAGAGACTCCATTCACATTGCCTGGCTCAGTCATGGTGATTCAGAGAGAGTCAACACCCATGGAGTCTGCTGGTGTGATAGGGACTTAAGGAAGGAGAATGCTTTGTGGAGTTAGGAGAGCCTGCTAGGAGATGAGATGACTATTAACTTGGTCTTTGATTATTGGGCAACATTCTTCAAGGGGAATTCAGTTCTAAACTGGAACCTAAAAGATAATTAGCTAGGAAATAATGATTCAGTGCCTGGCATATAAAGAAATATTAGTTGAGTGAAAGAGGCAAGAAAAATATTGCACGTTCAACATAAATTGTGAAGCAGAATCTATACCAAGGACTGATCAATTTCTTATGTGGTAGAGATATTTCAATGCGTCGTCATTTCTGCAACGTTTTATAAATGCTTTGTACCTGTTTAAATATTTGAATTAAATGGAGGGTTCATAACTCAGCAACCACTCACAAAATTGGTCTGCAAAATATAGATGCTGGTAGGCAGAGATTTCATACATTTGCTTACAATTTATCTTGGTTATTTACTGTTCAACTCTTAGTATTTTTACTATTCAGAATATGACTGATATTGCTTTAGTATGGCACAAGTGCGTATATAAAATATTTAATTCTCAATGATTTGAAAGCCTTGTTTTTTTTGTGTGTGTGCGTTTTTTTTTTTTAAAAGCTGCCTACCAGAGAATGGCTATGGCTGCCAACTATTATCCAGCTCCTAACATTAGGTGACATTTTATTTGTCAAGTTTCCGTGTCATGTTTCTTGTTTTAGCCAACCTTCCCAGATTAAGATAGAAATACATACATATGAACTATTTGAGTCGAGAAGCTGCATTGCCATTTGTAAATGCATGGATACCTTAGTACAGTGGTCGGCAAACTCATTAGTCAACAGAGCCAAATATCAACAGTACAATGATTGAAATTTCTTTTGATAGCCAAATTTTTTAAACTTAAACTATATAGGTAGGTACATTGTCATTAACTTAATTAGGGTACTCCTAAGGCTTAGGAAGAGCCACACTCAAGGGGCCAAAGAGCCGCATGTGGCTCGCGAGGCATAGTTTGCCGACCACGGTCTGAGTAGATGTTATTTATTCCATTTAATTATGATGAATTTTCTATCAACCTTTGTGTAATTATTTCTCTGTAAATTTACTTATGTTATAAAATGAGGCAGTTTTTTGTTCTCTGGCTGAATTATTTTTATTAGCTTCTGAACATATATTAATTGGTATTTTGTACACATAAGTACTGTATGAAGTGGTCCTTCACCCAGTACTTATGATTTTTTCAAAATATAACTTGTAGAACCTCCAATAACATTCTCCAGTTTTTCTTTACATGTATCCATACATATTTTTAATTTTTTTCATACTTCTAAATTTATACCAATAAGTTTTAACTCTTTTGCCCTTGTAATAGTCTATTTGGTTAACGGTTTTTTCATAGGGACTGTAGTGTGGGCAGTAATAACCCTAGTGTTTATAAGTTTAGGGAAGTTCATTAAAACAACAAACATATTGATTTTTTAAAAACCTAATCTTTCTCTAATCTTTACCTGTATTATACTAGGAATATAAATAAATTTATTAGTTTCTTTTTTAGAGAAGCGTATTTTTAGATGACAGAGCTGTTAAAATGTCCTGGACATCAAAATTCAAGAACAAACCAGACTTGTTGTCCACATTAAAAGCAATGTAATATGTACATGATGAAATAACTCTAAAAGTGAATTAAGGGGAAAAAGTAGGTGGTGTGAGCCAGTGGCATGAGGTTCAGTCTTGTATGGGACCTACTCAGAAAAGAAATTAAGGGATGCCATTAAATAGAGCTGTGAGCAGCTGCATTCAGTTTGTTTTTCAATTTCTCCTTCCCATTCTTGTTTACTAGCTATGACTCTGAGACCTGAATTAAAACAGATATTTTAATGGCAACATTTATGATTTGGTTAGAAGTGCCAGAGAGGCCTCCATGCTTAGATCTGGGCAGCTTCAATATGGGTGGTGTAAGTTTGTTGCTTTCAATTATTTAGATATACAATGAATACCATTTCTAGGGAACTTTTAAAATAAAATTAATACACTTTTTTTAAAGCAGCTTTAGGTTCCAGCAAACAAATGGAAAGTACAGAAAAGTCTCTCTCACACACACATAACCTCCTATACGACCAACATGCCACACCACAGTGGTAGTTTTGTTATAATCATGAATCAATATTGATACATCATTATCAGTCAAAGTCTTTAGTTTATGTTAGGTTTCACTGTTGGTGGTTTTACATTCTGTGGGTTTTGACATATTAATATTGATATGTATCCACCTTTGCAGATATAGAATTATTTTACTACCCTAAATTTTTTTTTAATTAAAATTTGGGACTTCTTAGTCACTGTTTATTTTCTTTTCTTATCTTTTTCTTCCTTTTTTTTCAGTCATTTTTTAAAACATTCTTTCTGCTTGTTTTCCTCTTCTTTCCTTTGGAACTCCATGATTCATAGATTCATCTCCTTGATGGTATCCCACAGGTCTCAGAGGCTCTGTTAATTTTTCTTCATTCTTTTCAAAATACTATCCTTCCTTTCTTGAATTCCTTTTGTACTTTTCTCAATAAAGTACACACTTTTGTGGGTTATTTTCGGGTTCTCTGATGAAGATGACCTCTTTAAGCTATTTTCTGTCTGGGAATATCTGTATTTTTGCCCATAGTTTTGATCAGTATTTCAACTAGAGATGATGTTTTTGTTGGACCCCCCCCCCAGCAACTGTCAGTTGTCTTTCTGTGTTCACAGCTTTTGGCATTATTAATTTAATCCTCTTGATTGCTTGCATACAGGATTGCACTTTTTGGGGGGCAGAATTCTAATCTGTGGTGTCAGCTTAAATGGAGCCTTTGGAAATTTTTCTAAAGTTCGGTACCTTCTTACCCTCACCTATTGTGGATTGCTCTCTTTCCGGTTGTATTGTCTGAGGTGAAAGCAGCTGCTCCTATTTCGGTGTTTTTATACTGAACTTTTAAATAGATTTTTTAAGTGCTTTGATTTTTGTTGTTTATCAGTTTGTTTTTGTCATAGGGCAAGAACAACAGCTTCATTTGATTTTACAAATTCAGTCCAAAAGTCTCTACGCTGGTCATTCAAGTGTGTCAAATGTTCTCTAGGACACTGGTTTACACCACAACCTTTGTACATGTATTAGCTTGGGCTGCCATAACAAAACACTGTAGACTTGATGGCTTAAACAACAGAAATTTATTTTCGGACAGTTCAAGATCAAGGTTCCGGATGATTTGGTTTCTAGCAAATGGCCACTACCTGGCTCTGAGCTTGCATAGCCTTTCCTTGGTGCAATGGCGCAGGGAGAAAGAAAGAAAGGTGGCTCTCTTCCTGTAAGATGCTAAGGCTATCAGGTCAGAGCCTCTCCATTGTGACCTGATATATACACACTTAATTATTTCCTAGGAGCCCTCATCTCCATATATTGCCACACTGGGTTTTTAGAGTTCCAATATGTGAATTTTGGAGCTACACAAACATTCAATCCATAACAGTACTTTTGAGAATCATTGTTACTCTTCGTTTTTAAAACATCTTATTTGATCACAGCCCAATTCTAGGTTATTCTGTTTACCTGTGATTGTTGCATCATACTTAATTCCACATGTTTAATTCCACTTTAAGGTATTCAGTTATTTTGTAAGATATTAAATGTTAATGATACTTCTATTTTTCAACAACTTCCTTATTTCTCTGAGTGTATTGTCTGAAAGTCTGGCACAGTGACTGATGGCTTCAACCAGGTCTACATTTTCCCTCCAACATTTATCCATAGTAGATATTTTTCAGCTCCTTAAACATGTTACATCATTTTCCCTCTGCCTAGAATCCTTTTTGATCTGGCTAACTCTTACTTACCTCTTGAGTCCCATTTTTAAATATTATTTTAGGAAGACTTACCTGACCCTACATAAAATGTCATTCTCCCCCCGTCCCTGCTGCCTCACCTCACCTTGCCACTTAATTGAGCAAGTTACTTTATCTGCTTGGATCACTCTCAGTATTTTAAATTCCTCATCAATAAAATGAAGGCCAATATACTGAGACCTCAATAAATATTAACTGTCTTCATTATTTTTAATTCTCTCATCCTAGTTTTTTATTTATTTACCATTGCTTTAAGTATTCCTATTCATCTTAAAGGTTTTATTAATCAGACTTTAATAGGAAAGGATATTATAGTGGTTTTATGTAATTTGAAGACCTAATAGGTTTTGACTAGTACTAGGATTCTGTTTCTTTGCTTTTATGTTTACAAATATGACTTGTAGCTTTAAAAATTTAAATAATTTGTAAGTTTCAATCTCCACAGGTATTGATGGGAAAGTATTAAATTTACAAGAATTAATACCAAAACAAAATTATTTTATGAGTGATATAATCTGAAATCCTGTAAAGATTTCTATTTGACCAAGATTATCAGTGTTCATGTCTCTTTTTGGAGGAGAGTGTGAATAGCTGGTAATTTGTCTTCCAGTTCATATGTGTGCATGTGATAAAGAAACGTACAATTAGGTAGGTGTTATAAATAGGATATGGCAAAAAGACATACCTACTCATGTTTCTAAGCTTTTATAGCATATGTCCAGTGGAGGTTTGCTGCTCTTTAATTTTGCCTTTTGGGCTAACCAGCTGACGCCCAGTTGAAAAGACTTATGTTCTTATGAGGCCGCAAAAGCCTTAATGTTCAGGCTCCAGTCTCAGGTTTTGGAGAACGCCATGTACCATCAGCAGCTTCAGTTTCCACCCTCTAATGCTAACGCTCATCTATCAAACTTGAGGCTGAGAGTGAGGGAGAGGAAGCTTCCAGATAAACATACAACAGCGCCTAAACAGCTAATCACACTAGGCTTCTGCTTCCAGGCCCTATAATTAGAAGTCCTTCTTTTCCTTGTATTCCCAGATGACGCAAATGCATTTTGTGGCTTGGCACCTCATTTGGGGCATAGGTTTAGTTTATGGCCAGGCTAGTCTGGTTTAGTCTCCTGATGCTGCATAAATAGTTCTCAAGCCACAGTCTACTCTGTACAAGTTTTTCCTTTTATGTATATCTGCTTTGTAACTTGTTTTCTAGAAGAAAAAAAAGGCATGTCATTTCTCCCAGCAGAATGTGTGCAACAGAGGAAATTATGAATTAAAAGAAAGCACATGATTGTGTGGTACTACACAAGCTGTTTCTTCCCTTCCTCTCTGCTCTTTCAATTTTTCCTCCATCATTAAAATTTTGTCAAAAAAATTAAGCTACCTTCTGGATTATGGAAGCCACATTTGTGTGGAGAAGTGGAAAAAGAAAAGTTTAAGATAGGATATACAGAAGATAATAAGCAAAAATTTTCAATGGGCTATTTCTCTAAAAATTTGAATTTGTTTACATATTAGAAAGTTAGATATTAACATCAATTTCAAAAGCTAGGGGCATATTGAAAGTGTTCATTTGAATGCTTATTTTGAGTAAAATATTGATCTTTGATTCTAAAAGAAATGAAGTTTATCTTCAGTAGGGGAGTGATATATTTGTGTTATAAATGCAACTTCATTATAGTTTCTGTCAGAATGATGTTTCCATGAAATAGGCTGCCATGTGTAGAAAATAGCTTTGTTGTGGAAAAGTAGAGTTAAAACCTAGTAGTGGAATTGTGGTAATAGAAACAGTATGACTCAGCAAAAAATAGGTGTGAAGAAATATTGTCCACAAAAGGACAATAAAACATTCATGCCCAATCTTAGCAATTTATTGTTTGAATAACATCAACAAGATGGAAAGAATGTAAAGTATGTCAGTGGCATTATGACCATAGTTAGGTGCAGGGTGGGAGGCAATCCTATCTAATAAAAGAGTAATATGCAAATTGACCATCACTCCAACACACAAATATGGCTGCCCCCATGTGGTCAAAGATGTCTGGCACAAGGTGGCCAGCAGGGGAGGGCAGTTGGGGAATATCAGTCCTGCAGGGAAGGGTGGTTGGGGGGGACCAGGCCAGCAGGGGAGGGCAGTTGGGGGGGACCAGGCCAGCAGGGGAGGGCAGTTGGGGGCGATCGGGCCGGCAGGAGAGCAGTTAGGTTGATCAGGCTGGAAGGAGAGTGGTTAGGGGGTTATCAGGCTGGCAGGCAGAAGCTGTTAGGGGCACTCAGGCAGGCAGGCAGGCGAGCAGTTGGGAGCCAGCAGTCCTGAATTGTGAGAGGGATGTCTGACTGCCCATTTAGGCCCGATCTCACACCGGGCAGTCGGACATCCCTAAATGGGCAGTTGGACATCTTTTGAGGGGTCCCAGATTGGAGAGGGTGCAGGCTGGGATGAGGGACATATCCTCCCTGGCCCCCATGCACGAATTTCGTGCACCGGGCCTCTAGTGTTATATAAACTATTAGAGGCCCAGTGCACAAAAATTTCTGCACTCGGGGGGGGGGGGGCGTCCCTCAGCCCGGCCTGTGCCCTCTCGCAGTCTGGGACCCCTCGGGAGATAACGACCTGCTGGCTTAGGCCTGCTCCCGGGTGGCAGAGGGCAGGCCCAATCCCTAGGTGCAGCCCCTGGTCGGGCTCAGAGCAGGGCCGATTGGGGAGTTGGGGCGCCGCCCCCTGTCATGCACAGAGCAGGGCGATCGGGAGGTTGTGATGCCACCCTCAGTCACGCTCAGGGTAGGGCCGATTGGGAGGTTGGGGCACCCTCCCCTGTCACACTCAAGGCAGGGTCGATGGGGAGGTTGCGGCGCCACCCCCTGTCACTCACAGAGCAGGGCCCATCAGGGGGGTTGGGGCGCTGCCCCCTGTCACGCACAGAGCAGGGCCCATCAGGGGGTTGGGGCGCCGCCCTCTATCACCCACAGAGCAGGGCCGATCAGGGGGTTAGGGTGCTGCCACTCTCACACTCAGGGAAGGGCCGATGGGGAGGTTATGGCTCTACCCCGTCACACACAGAGCAGGGCCCGTGGGAGGGGGGGTTGGGGCGCTGCACCCTGTCACACACAGAGCAGGGCCGATCAGGGGGTTGGGGCGCCGCACCCTGTCACACAAAGAGCCGCAGGGCGATCAGGGGGTTGGGGAGCTCCCCCGTATCAGGCACAGAGCAGGGCTGATCAGGGGGTTGGGGCGCCTTCCCCTGTCACGAACAGAGCAGGGTGGATAGGGAGGTTGTGGCCCCACCCCCTGTCACACACAGAGCTGCAGGGCGATCAGGGGGTTTGGGCGCTGCCCCCTGTCACGCTAATCCCGGTGCCGGGAGGCCTCGCGGCTCCGCTGATCCTGGTGCTGGGAGGCATATTACCCTTTTACTATATAGGGTAGAGGCCTGGTGCACGGGTGGGTGCCGGCTGGCTTGCCCTGAAGGGTGTCCTGGATCAGGGTGGGGGTCCCCACTGGGGTGCCTGGCCAGCCTGGGTGAGGGGATGATGGCTATTTGCAGCTGGTCACACATCCTTCAGGGTGGGGGTTCCCACTGGGGTGCCTGGCCAGTCTGGGTGAGGGGCTGAGGGCTGTTTTCAGGCTGGGGGTGACTGAAGCTCCCAACTGCTCCTTTTTTTCTTTTTTTCTTTTTTATTCTGGGCCAACTTTAGCTTTGAGGCTTGGCTCCAGCTCTTAGGCCTCCGCTGCTGAAAGTAGGTTTCTGGCCTTTGCTTACAATGTTGCGATCCTGCTGGCTGAAGCCTGGCGACTAAAGCAGGTTTCTGGGGTTTTGTTTAGCTTCTATATTTGTTACATAGTTGCTTAGAGTTGCAGCTCAGAGGCCTGCAGCGGCAGGCGGGGAACGTTGGAGTCCTCCGTCACTGAAGCAAGCAATCCTCATGTTAGTTTTAAGCTGCCTGGCTGCCAGCCGCCATCTTGGCTGGCAGTTAATTTGCATATTGCCCTGATTAGCCAATGGGAAGGGTAGCGGTCGTACGCCAATTACCATGTTTCTCTTTTATTAGATAGGATTAAAGATTTGAATAGATTTCAATAATAACACCTTTCATATTTAAAATGTGTTCTCCTGGAAATAACCAGTACAGCAGCATCTAGTATGCTATTTTTAAATCTAATGTAGTGAGTAGACCTATACCGTATATTAGCCAAGTAAAGAGCAAACTCAAATATACTTCACCTTTCCATTTATATGCCTACTGTATCTTTCCATAGGTGCTTAATATTCTTTCATATCTTTCCTTTCAACAAGGAAAAGTTTTAACAGTAAAGAAATGTAATAACATCTCTGGTAAAGCAGAATAAGCTAATAAACCACTTCTCCCATAGAAAAATACAAATTCTGGACAAAATATAGACTAGCACAAATTTAGCTATATGTTTATTATAATCCCTGGAACAATCAAGAAAAGGTTAAAATAAAGAAATATACCAAATGGTCAATAGATAAATTAAAGTTGGATATTATAAATAACAAAATTATACAAAAGAGGGAAGGAGAAGCAGATAAACAGACATAAAGAAACACTCATAAAAATAGCAAACGATTATAAAATGGCAGATGTAAATTCAACCCTACAAATAATTTACATATGTATGAACTTATAAGCACAATTAAAAGTCAGGGATTGAATTAAAACAACAACACTCCAAAACTAGACCCCAATTGTTATTTAAAACAAAGTCATTTTAAATAGTTATATTGATTATAAAAGTAAAAGAATGGGAAAATATTTACCATGCTTACACCAATCAAAATAAAGTTGTAGTGCCGGTATCAAAGTCAGAAAAAGTAGACCCCAGAACAAGGGAAATAGCAGGATTAAAATGGACATTATCATAAAAGAGGTAATTGAACAAGAAGTTATAGCGATCCTAAATATGTGTGAACCTAAAAATAAAAGCTCTAAAATTAAGGGAATTTATATGTATAACTGAGAAATAACCCCAACATATCCACAGATACACTTGGAGATGTTAGTTTCTACTTAGTAATAAAATAGGACAGCAGGCAGTCAACCAGTAAGTATATTGAAGATCCAAATAACATTAGCAATTAACTTGGATTAATTGGTATTTATAGAACACTCTAGGTCAAGCATGTCAAACTCAGATGCTAACACAGGCCACATAAACAAGGTTTAAGTTGATAGGGCCACACAAAAAAACCAAAAGCTTCAATTTTCATAGAAACTTAGGTTTATTTCGATAGAGACATGCTGAATACAAAGGGCTGAAATAAATGCGTAATTGTTAACATAAAATAATAGAACATTTTAATAAAAATTAATATTTTTTCTTGAACATTAACTTAAGCAGACACTGAATAACTGCACAAATTAATAAGCGTAACACAAATAAACCTATTTGTCTTGTTCTCCAAAAGCCAAATATTTTCTGTTGCTCACACCAAACAAGTTAGTACGAGATTAATGATGTGGCAATCGGCTGCTACTAGGTGTACCGGTTAATAATGCGGATTTTTTTCAATAAATGGAGTTACACATTTGTTGATATATATGCGATTTCATATGTACACTACTTTGTTATATTGACAAGCTTCAAAACTTCATATGTCAAATTTTCTGAAGGTGTTAACATCATAGATATTTTTACGCTTAAAAATGTCAAATTTCGTGCCAAAAAAAGAGCATTTGCGGGAAGTTTTAATTCATTATTTTGAAGAAAAGTGCTGCTGAAAGTTATCATATACTTTATGATAGTAGGAGGAATCCTTGAAATCAATGACAACAAAATATGTTTCCTTGAAAATATCTAACCAGACTGATCAAGAAAGAAAAAACAGAAAAGACACAAGTTGTTAATAATCTGAATGAAAAAGTGGCCCTTACTAAAGACAGACCCTACAGATATTGACGGCCCTTTCCTTGAGGTACAGAAAGTAATTTACACCAGAAGAAAATTAAAATATATAAAGTACATACAACTTTAATTTAACAAAATTCAAATAAACAATGATTTAAAAGTCTTCCAACATTGTAAAAATTCTCAACAAATTATG
Organism: Myotis myotis; assembly: GCF_014108235.1. NCBI lineage: Eukaryota > Metazoa > Chordata > Mammalia > Chiroptera > Vespertilionidae > Myotis > Myotis myotis. The sequence continues at coordinate 21,914,545 of NW_023416321.1, read as the reverse complement.
AGTAGAAAAGAATGTCACTAAGTTGATAAAGGGCATTAATAAAAAAATCTAAACTAGCATCGTGCTTAAAGATTAAATGCTTTTTCCTAAAACTGGAAACAACACCTGATTATTGCTTCCCACTACACCTGTTTAACCCAGAAAATGTAGTGAGGAGAGAGAAAGAAAAGGCATGGAGTTTGGAAAAAAAAAAAAAAAGTCAAATTATGTCCATTCACATGCTGCATGATTGTGTGTAAAGAAAATTCCATATAATCAGCATAAAAACTTCTAGACCTGGCAGAATATACAGTGTAAAAAAGGTATAAACTTAGAAACAGATAAAGTAGAATTGTACTTTTATGGTGATGGGGAAAAAAAAGAATCTGAAAAAAAATGCATTTTTAGAGGAAGATGTACACAAATATGGTTAGTTGACCTTTGGCATGTTGACATTGGATAACAAAGGATAAAGAATTCAGTGGATAAAGAATAGTCTCTTCAAGAAATTTTGCTGGAAAAATTGCACATCATTTGCCAAAAGTTAATTTGTCTGCTATCTCACACTTTGTACAAAAATTAACTCCAAATGGATGATAGACCTAAATGTAAAATAAACTATCGAATTTTGATGAGAAGACATAAAAAACTTCTGTGATACTTTAGGCCAGTGGTCGGCAAACTGTGGCCCCTTGAGTGTGGCTCTTCCACAAAATACCACGTGCGGGCGCGCATGTACAGTGTGATTGAAACTTTGTGGCCACACTCAACGGGCCAAAGAGCCGCATGTGACTCGCGAGCCACAGTTTGCCGACCACTGCTGTAGGCAGTTCAATAAATATGCCAGGGTAGAGAAAAAGTTTTAAACTGGTGAATTAAGTAGGGTATTAGTAGTTATTTTAGTAGATAAATTTGAGTTTAACATTCAGGTTTGAGAAATGGCAAAAGGTGGGAGTAGGTTTCAATGATTTTCACATTCAGTTGATTAAATTGCCTATTTTAAAATGCTTGTGAATTCTCTAAATTCATACATATAAAACTTTTCTGCTAGTCGTGTGGTAACATCATAAAACAAGTATTCTCACTATTATATACTGACATGGCCTTAAGGTTTTTAAATCATATATCACTGGTAATTTTTTCTTTGATAATATTTTAAAGCATGATGAGTACTTTGTGAAAATATTTCATTCACATGCATAATCATTTTTATTTTTACCCTTTTTTTTGTATGTCCTACAGGAATGCTTCTAGTCACAACAGATACCCTTGGCCATGACTTTCATGTCTTCCAAATTCTGACTCATCCTTGGTCCTCATCACAAAGTGCTGTCCATCATCTCTACACTCTTCACAGGGGTGAAACTGAAGCCAAAGTAAGTTGTGTAATTTTCAGATGATTTTTCTTTGTTTAATGTGACATCTAATCTAGCTGGTTGTTATATCATATTGGAGCTTAATATTAGTGAGAATATACTTGGGTAATACAATGTTTCAGATAAGAAAAAATATTTATTCTATTTTGATCCAATAAATACATAAGCAGTAGGTGAACAATTCAATGAATGTTCAAACCCTGTAATTCAATTGATATCCATATTTCCAGGCCCTTTTCTAGGAATTTTGATTCTATGTACATGCATATGTATATAAATGAACAGACATATAATAGTACATGTAAACACACACATATTCACGTATTCACATATACACAAAATAATTGAGTTTTTGGTGTATATGACTATAGGGATATTATTCTGTGGTATACCAGGGCCAGTTCAATATGGCTAATTAGAAGCAGTTATACACTTCTGTCCCTAGCTGAGACTTACATTGATGTGAAATCATCCACAATGGGAGTGTTTCCATCATGGAAATCAGCAAACACTATAAGTCAGAGTAAATTTTTTTCCTTAGGGAGCCAGTTTTTAACATTTAACAGCAGTCCACTGTGTACCCATGCATGAGGGCATGCAAGCATGCACACACACATGCACTCACGTCCATACATGTACTGAGCGTTTGTATTAGGTATTATGCTAAGGGAAGGTATCCAGCGTTTACATTTCTTCTAGCAATATCTATAATAATAAAAGGGTAATATGCTAATTAGACTGGAAGTCTTCCAGACATCCTTCCTGAAGAAGCTGGAGCTGGAGGGAAGCCAGGCAGGTCCCGGGTACCTGTGGGCGGCCCAAGGGAAACCAGTCCTGGTCCTGGGTGCCTGCGGGCGGCCAGAGGAAGGAAGCAGCCCGGGTCCTGGGTGCTGGAGGGAAGCCGGTGCCGGCAGCTGGGGAAAGGAAAGCCTACTCTTGCATGAATTTCTGTGCATTGGGCCTCTAGTAATAAGATAATGAACTATTTGATGAGGGACTGTTTTTCTCTACTGAAGAATTCCAGTTTTTAATGTTAGAATTTAGACTTATTCTGGTGATCATTTATACACACACACACACACACACACACACACAATCATTATGTTGTATATCTGAAGCTAAAATAATGGTGAATGTCAGTTATACCTCCTTTGGGGGGAAAAAGTTAGAATTTTAAGAATCACTGTGTTGAATGCACCTAGGCAATAATTGTCTGTGGTTTTAGCTGATATCTTAACATTACCAAAGGGGAGCATCGGTTATCATGTGCTTCCCCATATGACACAATAGGATGTATAAGGCATCATCTATGAATATATTTCTACCGAGCATGCTGTATTAAGCCTAAATCTAATTCAGCCCCTAGAAATAATTAGGAAAGCATAGAGATTGAGGAACCAGTTAAACAATACCATGAGAATCTAGCTAGCTAACTCTAAAATGTGGGAAGCTCTTTTTTTTTTTTTTTAAAAATTCCTTTATTTCAGAGAGGAAGGGAGAGCAAGAGAGAGATAGAAACATTAATGATGAGAGAGAATCATTGATTGGCTGCCTCCTGCTTGCCCCCTACTGGGGATCAAGCCCGCAACCCGGGCATGTGCCTTTGACCAGAATCGAACCTGGGACTCTTCAGTCTGCAGGCTGATGCTTTATCCACTGAGCCAAACTAGCTAGGGCAAAAATGTGGGAAGTTCTTGATTACAAGTGTGACCTGCTTTTACAACAGATAATTGTCATGGTAAAATAAAAGTGGGAGCGTGACAGGGCTTAAAAGTAATTTTAGAGAATATTATCTAAGTACAAAGTGTGGACCTTGTTTGAATCTATTTCATACAAATTAAGTATAAAACATATGTAGTATTTCATACAAATGGTGAGATTTGAACATTTGCCTTAGTAGATATTGTTAATGAATCTAATGTGCTTATTTACTTGTGATGCATACAAAAGTATTTGCAGATGTGTAGAATTAGCTATAAAATAATCTAGTAGTAGGAGAGTGTTAGATAAAAATGAGAAAATAGGCAATGGTTATATTGATTATAAGTATTAAGAAATGTGAACTAAATGCAATGTATAAACCTAGAGCCTGATTTAAACAAAGTATAAAGAGATATTTTTCATATAGTTGAGAAAATAGACCTTGAGCTGGGTATTATATGATATTAGTTAGTTTTGCTGGGTCTGCAATTGTAGTTTTTTTTTTTTTTTTTAAGTATCTGTTAGGCATATATCATGAAGTCCTAAAATATTATGATATCTCTAATCTACTTTTAAATATTCTGGCAAAACAAAACTAAGAGATAGATTAAACAAGATTTGAAAGTGTTAATTATTGAAGTTGGTCAATATTGGCAGTTCATTATAGCAATCTATACTTTGTGTATGTTTAGAAATTTCTCTAATAGAAAGTAAAACAATACTTTTCAGTGTTCATTTTCAAAAGCTTTCTCAGCTATTCTTGGGCATTTTCTCATTGATGTAGTTTAGAGTAACCCTATTGAGTTATATAAATAATCTTCTGGAGTTTTTTTAATTTGAATTGCATTGAAATTACATTTTAATACAGTTTGAAATCATCTTTACAATATAGAAATTTTACATCTAGAAATTATATTTTAAAATTAGTTATTGCTGTGGTATGACAAAGCTATTTATTTTATAGCATATTTTTTTTCCTTTGCTAGTCTCTATTGTAAGGTCAAATAGTTTTCAGTAATTTTTTCAATTTTATAAGTAGAACATAATTTTTTGAATATCATAATAGTTCTTTTGTTCAGGTCTATTTTTCTTATTGCATTGGCTAGGAACTCTAAAATAATGTGTAACAGGAACTCTAAACTAATGTATAAATGTTAGCTGTAGTCCTTTTTAAAAATATATTTAAAATTTTTTTCTCATTATGCTTTAATTATAGCACTAGAGGCTCGATGCACGAAATTTGTGCAAGAGTAGGCCTTCATTCCCCCAGCTGCCGGCACCAGTTTCCCTCTGGCACCTGGGACCCAGGATTCCCTCGCAGCCCCAGCTTCGCCTGGAAGGACGTCTGGTCTAATTAGCATATTACACTTTTATTATTATAGACTAGAGGCCAGGTGCACAAAAATTTCTGCACTCGGGGGGGGGGGGGGCGTCCCTCAGCCCGGCCTGTGCCCTCTCGCAGTCTGGGACCCCTCGGGAGATAACGACCTGCTGGCTTAGGCCTGCTCCCGGGTGGCAGAGGGCAGGCCCAATCCCTAGGTGCAGCCCCTGGTCGGGCTCAGAGCAGGGCCGATTGGGGAGTTGGGGCGCCGCCCCCTGTCATGCACAGAGCAGGGCAGATCAGGAGGTTGCGATGCCACCCTCAGTCATGCTCAGGGTAGGGCCGATTGGGGGATTGGGGCACCGCCCCCTGTCACACTCAAGGCAGGGTCGATGGGGAGGTTGTGGCACCACCCCGTCACCCACAGAGCAGGGTCGATCAGGGGATTGGGGAGCTCCCCCCTGTCACGCACAGAGCAGGGCCCATCAGGGGGTTGGGGAGCTCCCCCCTGTCACGCACAGAGCAGGGTGAATCAGGGTGTTGGGGAGCTCTCCCCTGTCACTCACAGAGTAGGGTAGATAGGGGAGTTGGGGCACCGCCCCCTGTCACACACAGAGCAAGGCGGATCAGGGGGTTGGTGCGCCGCCCTCTATCACCCACAGAGCAGGGCCAATCAAGGGGTTGGGGCGCCGCCACTGTCACACTCAGGGCAGGGCCGATGGGGAGGTTATGGCTCTACCCCATCACACACAGAGCAGGGCCCGTGGCGGGGGGGGGGACGGGTTGGGGCGCCACCCTCTATCACCCACAGAGCAGGGCCGATCAGGGGGTTGGGGCGCCGCCACTCTCACACTCAGGGCAGGGCTGATGGGGAGGTTATGGCTCTACCCCGTCACACACAGAGCAAGGCCCGTGGGGTGAGGGGGTTGGGGCACCGCACCCTGTCACACACAGAGCCGCAGGGTGATCGGGGGTTGGAGAGCTCCCCCCTATCAGGCACAGAGCAGGGCTGATAGGGGGTTGAGGTGCCTTCCCCTGTCACGAACAGAGCAGGGCGGATAGGGAGGTTGTGGCCCCGCCCCCTGTCACACACAGAGCTGCAGGGCGATCAGGGGGTTTGGACGCTGCCCCCTGTCATGCTGATCCTGGTGCTGGGAGGCATATTACCCTTTTACTATATAGAATAGAGGCCTGGTGCACGGGTGGGGGCCGGCTGGTTTGCCCTGAAGGGTGTCCTGGATCAGGGTGGGCGTCCCCACTGGGGTGCCTGGCCAGCCTGGGTGAGGGGATGATGGCTGTTTGCAGCTGGTCACACACCCTTCAGGGTGGGGGTTCCCACTGGGGTGCCTGGCCAGTCTGGGTGAGGGGCTGAGGGCTGTTTTCAGGCTGGCGGGTGATGGAAGCTCCCAACCGCTCCTTTTTTCTTTTTTATTTTTTTTTTATTCTGGGTCAGCTTTAGCTCTGAGGCTCCAGCTCTTAGGCCTCCGCTGCTGAAAGAAGGTATCTGGTTTGTTTCGGTTCTATAATCGAAACTCTGTATCACCTCCAGCTCTGAGATCCCGGCTCGCTGAAAGCAGGTTTCTGGGGTTTTGTTTAGCTTCTATAATTGTAACTGTGTTTCAAACTGCAGGCTTAGAGGCCGGCAAGGCAGGCAGGGAACGTTGCAGTCCTCCGTCACTGAAGCAAGCAAGCCTCATGTTCAGTTTAAGCTGCCTGGCTGCCGGCCGCCATCTTGGCTGGCAGTTAATTTGCACATCGCCCTGATTAGCCAATGGGAAGGGTAGCGGTCGTACGCCAATTACCATGTTTCTCTTTTATTAGATAGGACTAGAGGCCTGGTGCACGAAATTTGTGCACGGAGGGGGGGTGTCTCTCAGCCCGGCCTGCACCCTTTCCAATATGGGACCCCTTGGGGGATGTCCGACTGCCGGTTTAGACTAACTGCCTCTGCCTGCCGCCCTCATCACCCCTAACTTGCTCCCCTGCCAGCCTGATCACCGCTAACTGCCTCTGCCCCCGGCCTAAGCCGCAGTCTGGCCTCCCTCTGTGGGAGGAGACCTGGCAGATCGGGGAAGGCACCACCCCCATTAACCCACTGCTGCTGCCACTTCTGGCCTGAGCCTGGGCCCTTCGCAGCCGCCTCGGCCCTTTGCCCTGTGGCTGCCCAACCTTGGGCCCTTCGCAGCCGCACCTCAGCCCTTCGCAGACGCCCATGGCTGCCTGAGCCTGGGCCCTTTGCAGCTGCACTTCGGCCCTCACAGCTGCTGCGGCTTTGTCTGGAAGATGTCCGCCCTAATTAGCATATTACCCTTTTATTAGTATAGATAATTATAGATTTGTTTTTATGTCAATACCATGCTGTTTTGATTACTGTAGCTTTATAATATAGTTTGAAATTAGGATGTGTGATGCTTCCAACTTTGTTCTTTTTTCTTCAAAATTTCTTTGGCTATTCAGCATCTTTTGTAGTTCTATGTGAATTTTATGGTTGTTCTATTTCTGAGAAAAATGTTAATAGCATTTTGATAAGGATTACATTGAACCTGTAGATTGCTTTGGGTAGTTTAAATATTTTACTAATATTCTTCCATTTCATGACCATGAAATATCTTTTCATCTTCTTCAATTTCTTTCATCAGTGTCTTACAATTTTAGTGCACAGATCTTCCACCTTCTTGGTTTAATTTTCCTCAGTATTCTTTTCGATGCAATTGAAAGTGGGAGTGGTTTTTTAAATTTCTCTTTCTAATAGTTCATTATTAGTGTATAGAAACAAAACTGATTTTGTTATGTTTGATTTTGTATCCCATAACTTCACTGAATTTATTCTAAACAGTTTTCTGGTGGAGTCATTAGGGTTATTTTACATATAATAGCACGTCATCTTCAAATAGAGACAGTTTTACTTCTTCCTTTCCAATTTGGGTCCTTTTAATTTCTTTTTCTTGCCTGATTGCTCTGGCTAGGACTTCCAGAGCTATGGTTATTGAAAGAGGCAAGAGTGGGAATGCTGTCATGTTCTTGATGGTAGAGAAAAAGCTTTCAGCTTTTCACTATTGAGTGTGATATTAGTTGTGGACTAATCATATATGGCCCTTGTTATACTGAAGTATGTTTCCATTTTGTTGAGAGTTTTTATTATTATGGATGTTGAAATTTTAAAAATTATTTTTCTGTATCAGATGGTTATATAATTTCAATCCTTTCTTTTTTTCATGTGGTATAGTTCTTATTCAACACCCAGCTGCACGTTGATTGAAAGCTGGGCCCTCAGGCAGCAGTTTGTTTTTTTTTAAATAAGATTTTATTGAAAGCCAACAGCTTTTATTTTTTTATTTTTTAAATATATTTTATTGATTTTTTACAGAGAGGAAGGGAGAGGGATAGAGAGTTTAGAAACACCGATGAGAGAGAAACATCAATCAGCTGCCTCCTGCACAGCCCCTACTGGGGATGTGCCCGCAACCAAGGTATATGCCTTTGACTGGAATCGAACCTGGGACCCTTCAGTCCGTAGGCCGAAGCTCTGTCCACTGAGCCAAACCGGTCAGGGCAAAAGCCAACAGCTTTTAAAGTCCACAAATATGCCTCTTTCATGGGAAGACTGGGAGATGGGCATTATAGTCAATTGCCTCTGTGCTGTGCCCTGGGTGGAGAGCAGGTTAAAAAGTAATTTTAAACTATATAAATATTCCATTCCTCTCAAGCTTTGTATTCTTTTATTTACATATATCATCTGGTGTAATAGCTTCTTCTTTTATCCAATAGGTTATATCATTCAATAATTATTCTAATGCTCCAAATATCCTAGATTTGGCTAGTTGGAGCCGATTAGCTGGGCATCTGTGTCCTGTTGACACGTCTCCATTATTCTTCCACAGTGTCCTTACTTCCGGGCACGAAGAACTTGCTTACTGTCATGTTTAGTTACTATTTGTTTTTGTTCCTTTTGTATGGAAGTTTTCAATTACTCTATGAGCTTTTGTGTAATGATTTAATATTTCATTTTGCTGCTGGACACATACGTACTCTGAGTTTATTTCTTAACTTTGGTTTTATAATTCTTCACTAGGTACTGGTATGCTGTACCTCAGCTATCACCTCAAAGAATTTGAATATTTTAAGCACTTACACTGTTTTTTGTTGTTGTTTTGTTTTTTATTTACACCTATTTTTGGTACCTCTTGTGTTAACATATTTTATTTAATTTACCTACACATCCACCTGGAAATAGAGATCATGCTTCAGCTTCTTTGTATCTCTAACCCTTAGCTCACTGCCCTACACATGGACAAATGTTTATAGGTAAAGATGTTTGATACTTTCAATGCTATTCCTATTTAAGCGGAAAACCAAAAAGAAATTATTAAAATTATTTTGTTCTATGTCACAGCTTGTAATTTAGGAGCTTGGGAATTTCTAAACATCAAGATCTAAGGAAATTCAAATTAATGACCATAAAATTAATTTTATAAGCTTCTACAGAAAACCGTATTTTGAAATGATATATACAATTTAACACTGATGATAAAATCTATATGGCATGTGATCTGTCTGTCCATCTTTGAGTGCTTCAGAATCATGTCGTTCTGGATTCTTCCAAGAACTCTGAGGCTACTTTAATCAGGCCAGGAAAAAAAGTCAAAGTATGTGGATCTAATTATGTTGAATTAAGTTGTTTTGTGATCTATGACTTGGGATATCCTCTGCATCTGACAGTAATTTTCCTCATAAAGCACATATGTACTTAGAAAAGTATTCCTAGTTTTCAACGGTAAAGTCATATGTTGTAAAACCTTAAAATATTTTGTTGCTCCGCTTCCATAATGTCTTACTCAAGCAGACACAAGTCATTTTGTACTTAACATGCTAATTTCTGAAATGGTAAACTTGCTTTTGAAACATCTGCACATCAGATTATAGTGTTACTTTTAGTTTATCAGAATGATCCTGCAAAATATGACTCGTATGTTTCCTTCCCAAGGGGAATAGAATCTAGCTTTTTAGCATTATTAATTGATAGTATTTGATGGTCAGTTCAGATGAAAACAAGCAAATTTAGTATGAAAATGTCTCAAATATTGCCTGCTTATGCTTTTACTGAAATACAAATTTTACTGGATTTTTTTTATATATTTACTTGCTAAATGTGGCAACCCATGATCCTTATTTTTGTTAGTTTTCCTCCCAAAACATTACCCTTATTGAGATGTAATCCTCATAATATAAAATTCATCCTAGCACAGATATATCCAAAGACAATACATAAACAAATGGGTATGGTTGGCCCACAGTTATAGTGACCCCCCAATTAAAGCAGGGGTGGCAGCTTTCCATTATCCTGTGCTGTTTAAGTCCCTACATTTACCCCTCCTCCCCTGCCCATGTTTTTGTTGGGGTTGTATAGCTGCGCCCCAGCCAGTAGTCACCATCCCCTTTCATCTTATACAAGCCATCAGTGAACTCCTCATTTAAAGGAAGCTCTGTGGAAAGGGGCCTGTGGAGCCAGTGGCATTGCTTCTGGCAGTGGAGTGGGTGATGCGGTCACTGTAAAAATGAGATGCTGCTGGGGCCAGGCAGGAACATACTCTAGAACAGCCATTCCCATTTGACTAACAAGCCCTGTTGGGCCTTTCCACTGTGTCCGTGATCAAAATTTGAGTTGAGCACTCTGAGTGTGGGGCTGGAAAATCAGGAAGCCTCTGTGGGCCAGTGGTTCAGTAGCTGCCCGCTACAAAAGGAAGCGAACTTGGTTGCTGGATCAGGCAGGTGGCGGTGTTGGACTGGGATAGCACTTCTGAGTACTTCAGCCATTAAGCCTTCACCTAAACTTTTTCCCATTGGGTTTTGTGGACTTTATTGTATAACATGGGAAGGAACTAGTAGTCAGTTGTGTGCTTGTCCCACAGTCTACATGGCACAAGTGTGTAAGTACAATCAGTTAAGCCATTAATACCAGTTATATTTTCACAACATAAGCTACCATATAGTATACCCACAACATAACTTTAGCTTCTGTTCCCCACTGTGGACTCTGCTTACACCTCATTGGGTATAAACACATGGACTGATGTGCTTATTGTGTGCAGGCCAATTGTTCCCCTGACAGCTGCCAGTGGTCACAATATCCCCTATGTTGGTATCAGGGGAAGCTAGCCTGCAGATACTATGGGGGCAGCCAGGAGAATTGGCTTTTTAAAAAATTTTTTTTGCACTTGGGCAGTGATACTATTGCCAGCCTCCAGTGAGCATCCTGCTATGGCAAGCACCTTCTTCTTCTTCTTCTTTTTTTTAATTAAATCTTTATTGTTCAGATTATTACAGTTGTTCCTCTTTTCTCCCCTCATAGCACCCCTCCACCTGGTTCCCACCCCCAACGTTCTCCCTCACCCCGCCCCCCCCACTGTCCTCATCCATAGGTGCACGATTTTTGTCCAGTCTCTTCCCGCATCCCCCACACCTCTTTCCCCCCAAGAATAGCCAGTCCACTCCCTTTCTATGCCCCTGATTCTATTATAATCACTGGTTTATTCTGTTCATCAGATTATTTATTCACTTGATTTTTAGATTCACTTGTTGATAGATGTGTATTTGTTGTTCATAATTTGTATCTTTACCTTTTTCTTCTTCTCCTCTTCTTAAAGGATACCTTTTCTGCATTTCATATAATACTGGTTTGGTGGTGATGAACTCCTTTAGCTTTTTCTTATCTGTGAAGCTCTTTATCTGACCTTCAATTCTGAATGATAACTTTGCTGGATAAAGTAATCTTGGTTGTAGGTTCTTGGTATTCATCACTTTGAATATTTCTTGCCACTCCCTTCTGGCCTGCAAAGTTTCTGTTGAGAAATCAGCTGACAGTCGTATGGGTACTCCCTTATAAGTAACTGACTTTTTTTCTCTTGCTGCTTTTAAGATTCTCTCTTTGTCTTTTGCCCTTGGCATTTTAATTATGATGTGTCTTGGTGTGGTCCTCTTTGGATTCCTTTTGTTTGGGGTTCTCTGCACTTCCTGGACTTGTAAGTCTGTTTCTTTCACCAGATAGGGGAAGTTTTCTGTCATTATTTCTTCAAATAGGTTTTCAATATCTTGCTTTCTCTCTTCTTCTGGCACCCCTATAATTCAGATGTTGGTACGCTTGAAGTTGTCCCAGAGGCTCCTTACACCATCTTGATATTTTTGGATTCTTTTTTCATTTTGCTTTTTCGGTTGGGTATTTTTTGCTTCTTCGTATTTCAAATCTTTTTTTTTTAAAAACATATTTTATTGATTTTTCACAGAGAGGAAGGGAGAGAGACAGAGAGTTAGAAACATCGATGAGAGAGGAGCATCGATCAGCTGCCTCCTGCACATCTCCTACTGGGGATGTGCCCGCAGCCCAGGTACATGCCCTTGACCGGAATCGAACCTGGGACCCTCCATTCCGCAAGCCGACGCTCTATCCACCGAGCCAAACCGGTTTTTTGCCGTATTTCAAATCTTTGACTTGATTCTTGGGGTCCTCTTGTCTGCTGTTGGATCTCCGTATATTATTCTTTATTTCAGTCACTGTATGCTTAATTTCTAGTTGGTCCTTTTTCATATCCTCGAGGGTCTCACTAAATTTATCGGCAGTTTCTAGAAAATTCTTGAAAAACCTTATAACTGTGGTTTTGAACTCTATATCCAGTCGTTTGCTTTCCTCCAATTCTGTCATTTGTGATCTGTTTGTTTGTCTCCGCATTTTTATGCTTCCCTGTGTTGATAGAGTGGCTTTGTGTGCTAGGTGTCCTATAGTGCCGGGGTCCAGCCCCAGTGGGTCCAGGGGTCCCCAAAGGTGTGGACGGCGTCGGCGAAGAAGGAAGGACACAGAGACAGTGTTCAGTTGATCAGCAGCCTAGCCAGGACCTCTAGCCAGGATCTCCAGCCAAGTTCCGGTCTGGATTTCCAGAGAGGTTTTGCTTTGGATCTCCTGCCAGGTTCGGTAGCCAGTTGTCTTGCTAGGTTCTCCAGCCAGGTTCAGTCACCAGGTTCTAGTCAGGTTCTCTTGCCAATTTCTGTAGTCAGGTTCAGTCCAGGATCTTTTGCCATGTTCTCTCCAGCAAAGTTCTTCTGTCTCTAGAGAACGTTCTGTGTAGGTTCTGTGCCTCTTAGTTCTGTGTTCTAAGCTCTGTATTCTAAGTTCTGTCTCTTGCTGTCTTGTTACATCTGTATTTATACCAGTTGATTCCAATCCTATCAATCTCTATTACAAAGGTTAGGGCGTTTCTTATCTCCATTCCAGGGAGTAAAGATTATGTAGCTTAAGTATGATTGTTTGTAGTTAAAGTGATTAACTACCCACCTGGCACTTAGTTAAGGAGTTTTATCCCCTCCCTGACTTCAGGGAAAAAATCCCTACCTGGGGAAACAACCTTTCTCAGAGAGGAGACCTTGGTTAAAACACATAGTGCCAAGAAGGTGAGAAAACATTTTAAGAACAGTATGCCATATATGCCAGGTCCTTTGAAACAGCAAGGATGGACTGGCTCCCGGCACTATAGGGCCCAGTGGGTCAGCCTCCCCAATTACCTGAGGTGGACACTCTTGGTGCACCCCTTTGTGGGCTGTGTGCACAGTCTTGTTGTAGTTAAGCCTTGATTGTTGTTGGTATCACTGGGAGGAATTGACCTCCAGGCCAGTTGGCTGTGTGAATCAGCTGTGTCTGCAGTGGGAGAACTCCTGTGCTGAAGACACCCTTATGGGGCAAGACTTGCTTCAGTGGGGCTTTGGTGCTCACTGAGTCTGCCCCCTGAGTGTGTTCCTTGTAGATCTGAGGAGTTGTAATCTAGATGGTCCCAATCTGACCACGGGGTACATGGGCTCTTGGATCTTTAAGGAGGTGCTAATTTAGCCTCTGCCTGAGGCTACCCAGCATGAGCTACAGAGAGGTCTGCAGATTCCTCTTCCTTGTTTGGGGTTTGGAGGTGCCCAGATGAGGCCCAGCTGTAAAGCAGTGCCAGCTGCTGTGGGGCCTTGGGCCTTCTTTTGGAAGTTCTGGGTCTCTCTGACCCAGGTGCAGTTTGCTAGGTAATTTTATATTGCAAGGGGCCATGCCCATTCATATGCAAAAGCCTCTGCGCACAGCTTGGGTTGGGCAGGGTCTCAGGGAATCAGTAGGGCGGAGCAAACAGCTATGGCTGATCCTCAGTCCTACCCTAAGAGGCCCCGGGTCTCAGTGTCCCATCTCAGTGTCCTGCAGTAGTCGCTGCAAGCACCTGTGAGAGAAAGCCGCCCTTGAGTTCTGCCTGATGCCAGACAGTCCAGTTTCTCCCTGTATGAGTCTGGGTCCCCAGAGACTCGCCTGGAACTGGAGTCAGGGCCATCGGGAGCCCGAGACTCCCTCCCAATTGAAAAAGACACAGGCGTCCTCTGTTGCCAGCCCTTTCCACACGTGCCTCGGTACCTCTGCACTTTACTTCCGCACCTCCTCTGAGTCTCAGTGTGCTTTTCTCTTTCCTTCTAGTTGTAGAATTTCCACTCAGCCAGCCTTCCTGTGGTTCTGGATGATGTCTGTTTTGTCTTTTAGTTGTATTTTTGAAGTCTGGGATTTGAGAATTTTTATCTGAGTTCTTTCTGCTTTGGTGTTTTCTTTCTCTTTAAGAGGGTTGAGGTAGTTGGTATTTGAGTCATTACGCATGTCTTTGGCTGTAGAAGCAAAATCACATTTAACAATGCTTTTAAAAAAATCAGGGTTTATTTTTCTGATTTTACAAGAAGGCTGCTGCTGGTTTTGGTACAATTGCTCAGCAGTGACATTTTTGCTCTTTCTCTCATGTGTTGCCACTGCTCTGGACATCATTTCTCAATTCCAGGCAGTAAGGTGGGGGAGAAAGGGTAGCATCAGTGATGTTAATTCCTTTTATCAGGAAAGTGGATACTTTCCAGAATCCTGCTTTTGACTGACTGATTACAGTGATGTCAACACTTACTGTAAGAGAGGCTGGGAAAACATTTTGATGGTGTCAGGTGAGGGAGTGAAGTTCGGCGATGGGTGTTTGATTTGCCATCCACTCAGTACATTTGTATGATCATCACCTCAGTCAAGATACTGAACATTTTCACCATCCCAGAAAGTTTCCCCCTGCCCTCTCCAGTTAGATCTTCTGCTCTGCTCACACCCTGGACAATCATTGCTATTACTTCATGTTTTTATTTTTCAAATTGTAGTTTACATTCAATGTTATATTAGTTTCAGGAGTTATTTCATTTCTTTTTAAAAAAGAATCTTGTCTATAATCACTTAAGGCAGTGGTTCTCAACCTTCCTAATGCCGCGACCCTCTAATACAGTTCCTCATGTTGTGGTGACCCCCAACCATAAAATTATTTTCGTTGCTACTTCATAACTGTAATTTTGCTACTGTTATGAATCGTAATGTAAAGTTCTGATATGCTCTATGTGTTTTCTGATGGTTGCAACCCACAGGTTGAGAACTGCTGACTTAAGGTTTGATATGGATTTGGGGGAACTGCCATTTCTGGTCACTTTATTATATTTTTTAGCTCCATATTACAGTCTGTACCACAGTCATTATCCAAGTGTTTTAAAATTGCAGATATCTCTGCCATGTCTCTTCCATCCCTCTATAGCTATTGAATTATAATATGGATTGCCTTTAGATTTTAGAATGTCAAAATAACCCTAAATTTTTATCACTGATATCAGGTAATTGGGTTTTGGATGTATGTAGAGACTTTTAGGATCCTGATTTCTGCATCTTAGATGCTTACATATAGTGATGTTTAATTTTAGTGCTCAAAAGAGAGAACAAAATAACAGAAAAACAATAAAACACACAAAAAATAATTCTAGTGCTCAAATATTCTTGTTTCATATGTAATTTGAATTTAACTTGTTTTGTGAGTTAATTATACAATTTATGTGTGGACAAAATGGTTCTGTGTGTGTTTGTCTGCTATATAATGTTGTTCTTTTGGATTATTATATCAATGATATTTAAAAAAATTCGGATAATTCAGATGAGCATTGGAATCTATTTGATTACTAGCTTAGAGTCCCAAATAAGCAAAATATTATCTTCTAAAAAAAGGATTCCATGTTTCTCACTAGTAGACCCATATTACAAAAAAAAGTATAATATTGCCTGACTTGGTCAATATTATTTGCCATGATATTTAGTAATGTAGAGCTAAATCAGAGATACAACTCTCTTATAGCTCTCCTGTTTTGTGATGAGAAAATCTTAACTAGAAATATTCCCAAATTGAGGCGTATAAATAATGCAGAGGATTCCATCTTCTTACTACTGGGTTGCCCTTATGTATAATCTATCTATCTATTTATGTATTTATTTTAAATTTTTTTTAAACATTTTTTTTATATATTTTATTGATTTTTTACAGAGAGGATGGGAGAGAGATAGAGAGTTAGAAACATCAATGAGAGAGAAACATCGATCAGCTGCCTCCTGCACATCCCCCACTGGGGAAGTGCCTGCAACCCAGGTACATGCCCCCGACCGGAATCGAACCTGGGACCTTTCAGTCCACAGGCCGACGCTCTACCCGCTGAGCCAAACCGGCTTTGGCGATTTTATTTTAAATCTTTATTGTTAAAAGTATTACATATGCCTCCCTTTCCCCCCATTGACCACTTCTAGCTCACTCCTGTCCCCACTTCCACCCCCCCCCCCAGACCTTCACCACCCTATTGTCTGTATCCATGGGTTATTTGTATATGCATACAAGTTCTTTGGTTGATCTCTTCCCATCCACCCACCCACCCCCGCCTTCTCTCTGAGATTTCTTGTTTTTAATGATCTATGAAAAACCACCCAACTTGTTTGATAATACCAACAGTTATATCATTTTGTATTTTATGGGTAGGTGACCTGTTATCTTCTGTAATGTTATTCAAAGGATTAAACTTGCTCTAGTCTACTGACAGTCAATGTATGTAGCAACTCTTCTCTGCTCATTAATGTCCCCTAACGTGTCTTCAAGGTCATGGAGCAGACACCTAAGTAAGCATTTAGGTGGGATTCTGTCTTCCTGCCTTGATACTGATTGTTAGCACCACCTCATATCGGAAGTATTCTTAAAATGAAAGAGGGAAACTCCTTTTCATTGACAGATCAGGAAGTGGTCTTGATTATAAGTGTTTTGGAAAAAGGTTTTAGATAACATGCTTTAGTTTCACTGTGATGGGACATAAATTACTCAATAAGCCTAAAATGTTTTTCTCTCTGTATTTGATTCTGGCTTGTGTTAAATGCATTTGATATTATGATATTAAATTTGTCTGTTACTGTGTTTCTTTTCTCTTGCTCTGCTATTTACACTTGGTCCTGCTATTTCCTTTTCTCTGGCTTTCTATAAGTCAGTTTAGGTGAAAGTTTTCATAGGCCAAGTACAGAGTTAAAACAGTTGTGGAATGACTGTTTATTCATAATTCTAGGATTCCTGGGAGTTACATTTATCAGCTCTCAAGAGATTCTTTAATTATAATGTTAACATGTTACTTTTGAAAGAAATTGAAATGGACAGACATGTGGTTGAATTGGGGTTTATCCTTGTATTTTTGTCTAGCGATAGTCTAGCAATGGAGTATCTTGTCTTGATACAGCAGACTAAAATTTCTTTTTTAAAGGTTCGAGGTTCTTTTAAAGACTTGTACTTTGATGAATACGAATAGCATTGGTTTGTGGAGCATTTTTGGGATATTAGTCAAGATTCTAATGTGAACTTGGGCTTACTTGAAGATCTAATATATGAGAAAGTTGGCTTCATTGATTGCTATAGGAGTTTTACTTAGCTCATATTGTTGTAATGAAGCTAATATATTCCTATATGTATAAGTACATGCATATATTTTTCCTGTTAAAATTCCACTCACATCGCCGAAACCGGTTTGGCTCAGTGGATAGAGCGTCAGCCTGCGGACTGAAGGGTCCCAGGTTCGATTCCGGTCAAGGGCATGTACCTGGGTTGCAAGCACATCCCCAGTGGGAGATGTGCAGGAGGCAGCTGATCGATGTTTCTCTCTCATCGATGTTTCTAACTCTCTATCTCTCTCCCTTCCTCTCTGTAAAAAATCAATAAAATATATTTAAAAAAAAAAAATTCCACTCACAGACATTTTATATTCTACCATACTTTTACATTGTCTGGGGCCTTTTCTCCAGCACTGTTTGACAGTTGTTTTGTATGGTAGAAAATTATTATCATTACTATTATTAATTTTTCAATTATTTCTTAATATCTCCACCTCTTTCATCTGTCCCTCTGCATTAAATACAAATAGGTAGTTACAAAATAGTCATGGGGATGTAAATGACAGCATAGGGAGTATTATAATAACTGTATGATCCCAGGTAGACACTGGAAATATTGTAGGGGACACTTTTTAAAGTATATGGTTGCCTAACTATTATGCTGTATACCTGAAACTAATACCAAATAATATTGAAAATTCTTATCAGTAAGTCATTGTAGAAAATCTTAAGTATCTGTGCCTTGTCCTCCTTTTAGGGATATGCTTAAAAATGTTTAAAACAGTATAGAATCTTACTTGGCTTTTTTTAAAGTATAAAAGTATAGAAGTAAATGGAGGCATTTTGTTCAAGTTGCCACCATTAATCTGGTATCAAGATAAAACTAGTAAATTCAATTGGCTAACTTAATTATGCAAATTAGTGACTAACTTTTCTGTGGCCAGCCTTGATCTGTGGAAAGTTTTTGTTAATAAAGTTGCTTTTGTTTTGTTTTGTTTTTTAATATAGCTGCAGTCATTGATTTACATGTTTTCATGGCTACTTTGACACAAGAAAAGCAGAGTTGAGTAGTTACAGCAGCTAATCACTGCAGTACGTTGTTTTTTCTCACTAGGGTGGTGTGCAGCATGTTACCTTGATACATTTACTTTTAATAAAACACACATATTTTCATTGATTTCAGAGAGGAAGTAGAGAGAAAGAAGAGAGAGAGAGAAACATCAATGATGAGAGAGAATCATTGATTGTCTGCCTCCTGCACACCCCCTACTGGGGATGAAGCCTGCTACCGGGGCATGTGCATTGACCTGGAATTGGACCATGACCTCCTGGTTCATAGGTTGATGCTCAACCACTGAGCCACACTGGCGGGGCAGATTTGTATATTGTATTATAATTGCCATTGTAGCCATGTTTATCACATTACATAATTATAGTTCACTGTTATTGTCTATATTCATTATACTATGCATTAGACCCCTGGCTTATATACTACTTGTTACAAGTTTTATGCCCTTAAGTACTATTAGTCTTATCTCCTCATCACCCATCCCCTGGTAACTACCATTTTACGCTCTGTTTTTTACAGGCTTGATTATTTTTTTGCAGATTTCACATATAAGTGATATAACACAGTACTTACCTTTTCTCTGATCTATCTTGCTTAGCATTCTCTGCTTACGGTTCATCCGTGTCATAAATGGCAGGATTTCCTCTTTCTCAAGGCTGACTAATATTCCATGGTGTATATACTGCATCTTTTTATAAATCCATCCACTGATGGGCATTTGGGTTGTCAGAGTATTCTGAGGCCTTTTCTCCTGAGCACCCCACCTGGATCCCTAGCTATTAAGTCAGCTTCTACCTAGTTTTCCTTCAGCTATCCTTGTCCCCACTGCAAACCTGCTTCCTTATATTTGACTCCCAGAATCATCCTTCCAAAATTGAAATCCTGAGTACGTTATTTCTTAAAACCCAGGTACCTCTTGCTCTCTCTTGCTGACTCTCATGTTGTTTCTGACATACTGTACTAGTTGCCCGTCATTTCCATTTTATGTCTAAAATGGAATATGTGATATACCTGATATATCTCTATTGGAATATCCTTCTCTCCTTTCTTTGTAAGTATATCCTATTTCAAAGAGCAATTCCATAATCTATAGCTATTTAGATAATGTTTTTTGTGTCACTTCTAACCATCCACCTTCACCAACTCCTTTTCATGTTTCACCAATTTCATATATTTCTTTTTTTTTTGTTACCACTGTGCCTTATACATAAGATAGCTATTTCACTTTTACATATTATATTTTCACAAGTTTCTTATGTGTCTTTTCCTTTTGGTAGTCCGTGAGCCCAAGGATTATTTTTTATTTACCTCTATGTTCTTAGTATTTATTAGCATGGTACCCAATGAATTTTTGTTGAGTGAATGATTGGGTTAATTTCCTCACTTACATTATATGATGTGTATTTTTATTTTAACCAGTTTATGCTTTTTAGAAGGCAAATTCATTTAGAGTAGTAAACCTGACTCATATATCTTTTCTCTTTTTTCCATATGTCTTTTCTTATAACTCTGTAGGGTGAAACTAGATATGTCCTGTTTATTGACTTGCCACTCTATGCAGCAAGGGATAGAATTTCCTACTCTAAATCTTATCAAATCCCTGATATGGAGTTTTGATCACTATTAATTATGAAACTCATCTGTAAAATAAAATATTTTATTTATAATGTGATCTTAGGTATATTTGGTAATGAGATACGTATTTCTATTCATATTTGGTGATGTGTGTGTGATGTTCTTAATGTAAGTAGTTTCAATCAGGTCTCTGTTTTCCCATATCTCATTTCTAGGTACAAGACATCTGCTTCAGCCATGACTGTCGCTGGGTTGTGGTCAGTACTCTTCGGGGGACGTCCCATGTTTTTCCAATCAACCCTTATGGTGGCCAGCCTTGTGTGAGAACACATATGTCGCCACGAGTCGTGAATCGTATGAGCCGTTTCCAGAAAAGTGCTGGGCTGGAAGAGATTGAACAAGAACTGACATCTAAGCAAGGAGGTCGCTGTAGTCCTGTTCCGGGTCTCTCAAGCAGCCCTTCCGGATCACCTCTGCACGGTAAACCTAATTTTCTCTCTCTCTCTCTCTCTCTCTCTCTCTCTCCCCCCCTTCTCCCCCCCCCTCCCCCCAGTCTTTCTCCCCCCCCCTCTCCCCCCTCTTTCTCCCCCCTTCCCCCTCCCTCTCCCTCCCTCTCCACTGAATCCTTCAGTCCTTCTTCTCTTTATCCTTAATTTTCAAGGTCTGGGACAAAAACAAATCCATTTTTTTCTAATATGTTCATGCAAAGACAAGGTCTTAGGCTCATTTTGGGACATTCTTTTTTTTTTTTTTTAAATATTTTATTGATTTTTTACAGAGAGGAAGGGAGAGGATAGAGAGTTAGAAACATTGATGAGAGAGAAACATTGATCAGCTGCCTCCTGCACACCCCAAACTGGGGATGTGCCCACAACCAAGGTACATGCCCTTGACCAGAATCGAACCTGGGACCTTTCAGTCCACAGGCCGGTGCTCTATCCACTGAGCCAAACCGGTAAGGCGGGACATTCTTAATTTATTAAGTAATTTATGTAATTGAAGCCAATATCGTAATGGCAGTCTTTATCACGTGACTTTAACTCACTAAATTTTCCAGTATGTGAGGATTTCCTTGTGTTATTTTTATGGAATATGAAGTTTGAGACTATATTCATACATTTAGAGATTGAATCTCATGTCTGTAGATCTTTTCCAGAAAACTTCATTTTTAACCAAAGCCAACAACACTATATATAGTTCATTAACTATATTCATATTCATTGTTGGAGAAGAATGGTCATGAGTCATGTGTATTTTAGAGCAGCATTTGTTTTTTATTTTAAAATCCATCTCTGTGGGATTTCTACCAGTATGTTGCAGGAAAGGAAAAAACAACAACTGTACAGCTCGATAATTTGTCTTAGAGCAAATAATTGTGTTATTATCACCCCAACCAATAAATGAAACATTACTAGAATGCCCCTTTTGTGCTCCTTTTCCATAAAAGAAAACCATGAATCTGACTTAATGGTAATCATTTTCTTACTTTTAAAAAATATTTCTCTGCTAAGGAAGTATCCTTAGATACTGTTGTTCACTTTCATATAAGTGGAATAATAGAATAGTATATTTTGTTATATTCAGCTTCTTTAGCATCATGTTCATGGAATTAATTCATGTTCTTTATAGGTTTACTTGATTACTTGATTTCTTTCTCTCTTTTTAAAATATCTTTTTATTGATTTGAGAGAGAGAAAGGGAGAGGGAGTGATAGAAACATCGGTCGGTTGCCTCATGCATGCCTTCTACTGGGGATTAAGCACACAACCCAGACATGTGTACTGACCAGGAATTGAACTACTTACTGTTGATGTATATGTGGAGAGTTTCCCGTGTGGGGTTATTACATATAATGAGGCAGTGAAAATTTTTTTATTTGGTTTCTGGTACAACTATGTTCTCATTTTTGAGTGGAAATGCTGGGCTATAATGTATGCAGACTTTGACCTTGGTTGTTAATACCAGAGTGGTTATACCCTTTCATTCCCATCAGAATGACTGAAAATATTTGATGACATTAGATGACACTTTTTCTAGAGTATTACAGATTCTCCTTGACACATGACTGATTTAAGTTTTTAAGAGTAGGGAATTTTATGTAGAGAGATAATGGTTACTACATAAAACTATTTAATTGATCTGAAATTCATATAACATACATAACCATTTAAATATTAACAATTTAGTTGTGCAAAACCATCACTTCTTCTTGGTTCCAAAACATTTTCTTTATCCCAGGTGAAAATCGAATATTCATTAAACAGTTACTCCCATTCCTCTCTTTCCCAGTCGCTAGCCACCACCAATCTGCTTTCTATCTCTTTGGATTTATCTGTTCTGGATATTGCATATAACTGGATATTGCATATTGCATACAATATGTGGATCTTTTGTTCTGGCTCTTTTCCTGTGGTTTAATATTTTTGAGGTACAACCACATTGTAATATGTATCAGTACTTCATTCCTTTTTATTGCTGAATAATATTTCATTTTATATATATATATATACTATATTTTTTATTTATTGATGGACATTTGGGTTGTTTACATCCTTTAGCTATTGTTAATGGTGCTGATACAAACATGTATGTATGAATATTAGAGTACCTCTTTTCAATTCTTTTAGTTATACTCTAACCCTAATTTGTTTTAACTTCTTCTTGAATACGTATCCTTTTGTAATACGTAAGCAATCCTAGAAATGCATTTTCTGTAGGAAGTTTCAAGAGAGCCTGAAAAACACAGGTAAATGGAACCCTGGGGAGAAATTGGGTTGTAACAAAAAAAATTGGGACTTCTGTTTTCTCTTCACATGATATTTTATGTTTTGGCTTTATTATTTTTATAGCAATAGTTATTCATGTGTAGTTAACTTAATTAGTGACTCAAGGTCAGAAATCTTTCAGAATCAGTCCTGGATGAAAACAGCCATTTAAAAAAGTATTTCAAATTTTAAAATAAGTTGAAAGCTATATGATATTTGTATTTTTTGCCATTTGTAAGGAATTTTACTTACATAATTAATTACATTTTATGGCATAAATATTTTGTCATATAATTAGGCGACAGTATCTGTTCTTTGAGGACCTTTCTCTTTGTGTTGAGTATTTTTCTTTACTTAAATTCTACTAAACATTTTATGGAAAGAGATTCAGTGTACATGTGGGGTAGGTAGATTGACCAGAGGACCAGATGTATTGTTAGAAAAATAAGGTTTACATTCCTTACATTTATACATCTCCAGAGAGTATTCTTTTGAGCTTCATTTGCCTTCCTATTCTTCCTTCCCTAGTAAGCATACCCCATACCAGGTTCCATTGTGGGTTTTGGGCATATCATGCACAAAAAATTGTCATCTCTGCCCTGTGTATCATCTAGTCCAAGGGAAAAGATAGGGATCAAATAACTGTGAACAAATTCCTAAAATTATATTTTTGCTGAAGGGTGCAAAGTGCCAATCATTTAAGGATTTGTCATTTGTAAAAGAACATGTAGTTGAAGAGCAATACTTGGATTTCTGAGTCAAAATATACTATTTTCTCTCAGCTTTATTGTGCACAGCTCTCTTCATTATTTGCCTAAAGCTACCAGAAGAGAGGAGATGATAGACTGTTTGACAGATTGCTATACTTTGCATTCTCTTTTGAAAGCAGGGAGTTTCAGAAGGCATTTTCCTCCTGATAACACCTATTAAAATTTTTATTGTGTTGGAATTTCACCCCATTACTCTGTGTAGTATTCCTTATTTTCAAAGCACCAACATTAGAGTGATGGTCATTTTTCTTCATGTTCTCTTTGTATTTCACATGTCAAAACAAAATGGGCATTGTTGTTGGTTAGTTCTAAAAAGGATGTATTTACAGTTTGTGTGGATAAACAGTCTGATGCTGGTCAAAAACAATGTAAACTTTGAACAGGGAGGGATTCATCTTGAAAATGAATCATGCTTGGTGCTATTACCGTTGTTTGTGCTCTTTTTAGCAAACTAAAGGAAACTGTTAAATAACAGTTGATATAGGGATATTTCCTTTTTACTCTCTGGAGTCAGTCCAGTGTAGGTTAGGATTATTTTATCTACTTGCCATTATTTTACATAACAGAGGACGTTTATTTATTTGAAATATACTCTCTCTAAATATGTCCTTCATTTTCTTTCTTATTTCTTTGACCTTAGTCTGTGTGAGTGTTTCTTAACTTAAGATCCATGGACATGGATATGAAAGAAATGACATTATGTTTACTATTCTCTAACCAAAAATGTTTCCTTTCATTGTGAATATAGACAACACAAGATAGTAATATTAGTAGTACTTGCGACATTGTCACCAATAAAAATGCAGATGTTTTATATCACAATATACATGAACTGGATATCTTGAAACATTTTGAGTTACTGATATTTTGAAATATTGTTTATACTTATAGCTTTGAAATTACTATATATTATGTAATTCTATTACTGATTTTAGTATTTATTACTTCTATAGCAAAATTCAGTTTTTTACTATATTGATAACTATACTTCAGTATAATTGGTTTACTTTAATTTATGTATTTTATTTAATACATACATGTGTATACATACATATGTGTGTGTATGTGTGTGTGTGTGTGTGTATACACACACACACACACACACACACACACACACTGAGTGGCCAGATTATTGACCACCTGACGTTTGTAGGCAAATTAGCTATAATTTCGCGCTGAAGTTGCTAGAGGGCCAGACCATTATAAACATTTGAATAGTATAACATACCTAAGTATTGTTGCTGATCAAGCTCATCCTATCATGTTGATGGTGTATCCCAATGGAGATGGCTTCTTCCAACAAGACAATGCGCCATGCCACGGTGCTCATATTGTGCAGGAGTGCTTTCAAGAACATGAGGGAGACTTTACCTTGCTTAGGTGGCCCCTACAATCACCAGATCTCAATTCAATTGAGCATTTGTGGGACAAAGTTAAAAGAGCCATCAGGCAGCTGGTTTCACAACCATCAAATCTCACAGAACTGGACAGTGCTATTCATCAGGCATGGTGTCAGATTCCTCGCATCACCTTTCAACATCTCGTGGAGTCAATGTCAAGAAGAGTCGTCGCAGTATTGAAGGCAAAAGGTGGCCCAACAAAGTACTGATGGGATAGTCATAATAATCTGGCCATTCAGTGTATGTATGTATGTATGTATGTATGTATGTATATGTAATTGATTTTTAGAGAGGAAGGAAAAGGGAGAGGGACAGAAACATTAATGATGAGAGAGAATGCCCCACACTGGGCATTCATTGAGCCTGCAATCCAGGCATGTGCCCTGACTAGGAATCGAACTGTGACCTGGCTCACAGGTCCATGTTCAACCACGGAAACACACTGGCTGGGACTCAATCATTTTTTCTTACCACATCTGTTTCAGTAGCCCCTACCCAGCCACTTTTACTATCATAAGACCTTTCCTTTGTTAATCATAAAGGTTATTTTCCACTTTTCTGCCCAAAATCTTTCAGTATCTCAATATCCTTGTAGAAGGTTAGAGAGGCTCCCATCCTATTTCTAGCTGTTGTCCCACCACACCTGGATTACTGTATCCTCCCCTGAATATGCTACATGGATTAATTTTCTTGGCACCTTTCCTATTTGTATACTTATCTACTGGAAATAATTGTTACCCTCTTGAATGCTTATTAAAACCCTACTTCATTGTGTTCTAGCTAAAAATACCACTTTGTCTCTTAGCCTCTCTTAAACATCTCTGGATGTGTGTCATCTGTAGCAGCCTCCATAGTGACACTCTGAACATATTTTGTTATATCGCTACATGTTGGTTGTTCGGGGACATGCTTGTCTGTCTATTAGATCAACTTCCATGAAGACAGGGCCTTATTTGTATTTGTGTCTTTGTATCTTGTGTAGTATTTGGTAAAATGTAGACTCGAAGGCTTTGAGCCAAGTTTCCAAACATCTTTAGAAGTTCTTCTAATAAAACAATTTTTTCTTTTTTAGATTATTTTTAAGTTTTATTGTTTCCCATCACCATTTATCCCCCCTATACCCTCTTCCACCTCCACCCATCCCTCTCACCCCCCACAATCACCACACTTGTCATTGTCCATGAGTTCTTTCTCTTTTTTAAAAAAAAATATATTTTATTGATTTTTTACAGAGAGGAAGGGAGAGAGATAGAGAGTTAGAAACATTGATGAGAGAGAAACATCGATTAGCTGCCTCCTGCACACTCCCTATTGGGGATGTGCCTGCAGCCAAGGTACATGCCCTTGACTGCAATCGAACCTGGAACTCTTGAGTCAGCAGGCCAATGCTCTAGCCACTGAGCCAAACCAGTCAGGGCTCTTTCTCTTTTTTGCTTAATCCCTCCATACCCCTTGTCCCCCAATAAAACAATTTAGATTTTAATCATTACTTGTCAGAATGAAGAGATTTTTATTCATGATAACATTGCTGTTCATTTTAACATCTTTAAGATACATTTATTTATTCATCAACCATTAGTTAGCGTTTACTATGTCTAGGCACTGTTTCTGAGCTCTAAGAATATAGCAGTGGACAGGAGGAACATGTCTCTCTTCCCATGGAGCTGACTTCCTAGTGGAGTGCTATGAGTAAAAAAGAGGATAGAAAGATTGATAAATAGAAAGAAAGAAAGATAGCCATAGCTGTTTGGCTCAGTGGATAGAGTATCAGCCTGTGGACCAAAGGGTCCTGGGTTCGATTCTGGTCAAGGGCACATACTTTGGTTGCAGGCTTCTCTCCAGCGTGGGCCCTGTTGGGGCACGTGCAGGAGGCAATCAATTGATGTGTTTCTCTCACATCAGTGTTTCTCTCTGTCTTTCCCTCTCTCTTCCACTCTCCCTAAGAAAATAAATCAATGGAAAAAAATGAGGATTAACCAAAACAGAAAAAAGAAAGAAAGATGATAGTTTTATGGGCTAAGGAGAAAAATAAAGAATTGAAGGGGAATAGGGAATGCCTGGGGAGGATTGCAATTTGAGATTAGAATTTGTCAGCAGACCAGACTGAGCTGCTAACATTTCAACAAAGAGGTGATGGAAGTATGGATGAAAGTCAATCAGATGTCTGGGGAACATGTTCTAGGCAGAAGGAACGGCTAGTGTAAAATCCTTGGTTTGAGAATGTTCCTGGAGTGTTCAAGGGTTAGAGTTAGGGTTAAGGGGTCATAATAGTAGGAGCACATAGTAGAAGATGAGGTCAGAGAGCAAATGTGATGGAAGTATGGATGAAAGTCAATCAGATGTCTGGGGAACATGTTCTAGGCAGAAGGAACGGCTAGTGTAAAATCCTTGGTTTGAGAATGTTCCTGGAGTGTTCAAGGGTTAGAGTTAGGGTTAAGGGGTCATAATAGTAGGAGCACATAGTAGAAGATGAGGTCAGAGAGCAAATGTGTCCAGATCAGGCCAACCTTTGACTTTTACTTAGATTGAGAGTTTTGAGAATAAGAGTGACATGATAAGCCTGTGTTTTGGCAGGATCAGAAGGGAGGTCTAACAAGGGTAGAAGCCCAGTGAGACCAGTTAGGAGAGTATTGCAAAAATCCAAGTGAGAGAAGACAAGGCGTGGATTGAGTTGTTTATAGAGGAGATTCTCAGTAGTAATTGGATTTTTGCTATATATCTGTTTTTTAAAAAATATGTTTTTATTGCTTTCAGAGACCAAGGGAGAGGGCGAGAGAGATAGAAACATCAATGATGAGAGAGAATCATTGATTGGCTACTTCCTGAATGCCCCCAACTGGGGATTGAGCTGCAACTGGGGCATGTGCCTTTGATTGGAATTGAACCCGGTACCCTTCAGACCGCAGGCCAACGCTCTATCCACTGAGCCAAACCACCCAGGGCGGATTCTTGCTATATTTTGAGGGTAGGGCCATCAGGATTTCTGGTATACTTTATGCCACATATGAGAGAAGAGAGTGACTAGGACCTGTTGTTGTACCTGTGCCTTAACTTTCTTTCTGTAAAATGTGGAAAATAATATTACCTACCTTAATTACTGTGAGCATTAAAGCACTTTGAATAGTGTTTTGCACATGTCAAATACTCTGTAAATGGTTACCTGCTATGATTAGTATCATTATCAGTATTGTTTTTATTGAGGATATATATAGGATTGAGTACTTTTTCATATTTTTGCATAGTGCCTCTTATCCAGAAAACCAAATAAATGAATTATTCACTGAATGATGAGTGAATGAAAAATATAATTGTGACCTTATTATATACACATTTTAGCCTTTTAAAATTTTATTTATTATTTTAATTCTCACTCCTCAATATGTTTTTTATTGATTTTAGAGAGATACAGAGGGAGACAGAGATACAAAAGCGTCAATCGGTTGCCTCCTATTCCAGCCCCAACTGGGCATTGAACCCAGCAATCTAGGTATGTCCCCTGACTGGGAATCGAATCTGCAACCTTTTGATATATGGGACCATTCTCCAACAACTGAGCCAGGGCTTGCTTTTTTTTTTTTTTTTTTTTTTTAAAGCATTTTAGACTCAGTATTGATAAGTTGACTTCTAACATTGCTTCTGAAATGGAGACACCAACACAAAACTGAAAACTGAAGGTAATATAATTTTTTTCTTTTTCATATGTTTTTGCTCGTTTAGAATTCACACATCAGGAAGTGTAGTTTTTCCAATTACTCCACCTATTCTTGAGCCTTTGCATTCCTTTATTTTGCAAATTAGTTTTCCAGTTTAGATTCAAGAATATGGCATGTACTCTGTGATAGGGCTTTTAAGGAACTTGTTTTTTCTTGCTATTTCCATTGACTTAACAGAGGGATTTTGAATTTATTTCTACAGTTCCCCAGAGTTCCTGGAAGTGTCTCCTTTCCCATTAACTTATTGATCCTCAGGGGAGGAGTTATCTTTGAGTCATGACTTCTGGCATTTGAATTCCAGATTCTGTTTCTTCCAAATGGAAGTAGTTGAGACCTTCTTGGACTTGAAGCTCCATGTTTTAGGAAAAGTGCTTTTAAATAGCTGGTAGCATCACTTTTCTTTTTAGCATCTGAGTGCTGCATTTTTTTTTATTTTTTTTTTACCGCTCAGAAACTCTGTTTATAGTCTTTATTTGATGGTTTATTGTAATTACTTTTGTTGATCAGTAGTGTTCTTGATACAGACCACATCACAATTGTAAATACAAAGCAACCACACATTTCAGCCTTATATAGTTTCACCTACTTAAGACAATCAATAAGAATGTGATGTTCCTTGACTTCTCTTTCCACATCTCTGTTTACTTGTGGATTGAAGTTTCCATTTGTATGTTTTAATTTTTGCCAAGAAAAATCAATCATGTGTACTGTAGCTCTGCTTTAAATTTTATGCCTCATATGACACAGAGTATATATAGTATATACATGTTAAATGGATAAACCTCTTTCTGTTAGGCTATCTTAGTTTAGTACCTGGGTTTTTACTGGTTACATGTACTTGATTGTTTTAGCTCAGATGAAGTTTTGTTTTTAATTGGTTGTTTTCAAGCCTAATAAAGTTTTCTTAGTGAATTTATTTTCTTATAAATTCTTTTATCATCCTTTAAAAAATGTTGCTATGACATTATGCTGTACTCTACACAAAATCATACATATTTAAATATTTTTATGTCACTTCCTATTGTTTCTTAGAGCAGATGATTTCTTTGGGAAGGTGGATTGAAAAGAGAGATCTGAAACAAGATGCTTTCATTTAAGAAGGACTAATTGAAAAAACCATCTGTTAAATAAAAAGAGCTCAATTTTCAATAGACTATTTTATAGAGCAGTTTTAGGTTCATAGCAAAATTGAGAGGATAGTGCCGATAGCATAGCTTCTGAGAAAAATAACATTATCTCTGGAGTATCTTTTTTAAAAAAAATATATTTTATTGATTTTTGCAGAGAGGAAGGGAGAGGGATAGAGAGTTAGAAACATCGATGAGAGAGAAACATTGATCAGCTGCCTCCTGCACACTCCCCACTGGGTATGTGCCCGCAACCAAGGTACATGCCCTTGACCTGAATCGAACCTGGAACCCTCGAGTCAGCAGGCCGACTCTCTATCCACTGAGCCAAACCGGTTAGGGCTCTCTGGAGTATCTTTAAAAAATTCTTATATTGTCTCTAAATTATAGATTATAATTTGGTGCTATAAAAACTGGTTAAACTCTATTGGAATATTTTTTTTGTCTGTTTCATTTAGAAAATACCTCATTTTTTTCTCTCTGAAAGTTTTCCCTTAAATTAGACGCCACATAAGATAGTTAGCAAGTGAAGCTAACCTGAAATTTCTTGTTTTGCCTTTTACTGTTCATGAAATATTTTGTTTGTTTCTCTGTATTTTTTTTTTTTTTTTTACTTTGGCAAAGCATAGACTGAGTAGAGTGATGTGGGGGTTTTGATTTTAAATGGTTAATGAGACATGCCTCTAGAGGGCGATCTTTTCTAAACTTTCCTCTGATCTGTTCATGGTAACCCTGGCATGAACCTGGTGTACTATGGATGGTGATGTCTTATGTTATAGTTACCCAGTTTCCTTCTTACTATGTTTTGTATGATGTATTTCTCAAAATCTTCTTAGAGAATTGGACTTTTGAACTATATTACTATCAGTTAATATCTATTTTTAGTACCCCATTCAGATACCTAGGTCCTATGAATAAATTTAGGTAGTTGAACGGAGGCAAATTTTTTTAGTTAAGTAAGTATAGGGTGTCTGCATGTCCTAAAAATTCCTTTCCCTGATTCTCTATGTTGCTATTTCTACTTTATGGGATCAGAGTGATTAAGCTCCACTATTGAGACATTATAAGGGCTTATAGTTAATCTCTGCTTCTCCTTTCTGTTAACATTTATTAGAATTTTATTGTTTTTGTTTACCTATTTAATATAATTTCATCAAAGCAATGTACACACTTATTATAAAAGAGAAATAATTCCACGAATTTATAATGAAAAATAGCCTGTCAGGTGTCATTCCCAGAGGCTCTTATGTCAACTCTGCATGGGGTCTTCCTTGCTGGTTTTCTTTATGCTTTTGCTCCTTTCGGGAAACAGGTTAGTTGGAAGTGGATCTCCTACATTGAACCCCCAACTTTCTTTTCTATTTTCTATCACTTTGTCATTTTGTTTCACTGTATGAGAGTGTCCCCAACTTGTTCTTTTAACCTTCCTATTGCATTTTTATCTCAGTAACATGTTTTTAATATTCTTTACTCTTAATGTTTCTTTAATTATCACATTCTTTTCTTATTTGACAGACACGTTATAGTTTATCTCTCTGAAGAGAGAGTAATAATTTTTAAGGCATATTTTGCTCCTTGCATTATCTCTATTTCCTCTGACTTCTTTTTCAAACTTTTTGTGGTTGTTAGGAGCATTATCTTCCATATTAGAGCAGTGGTTCACAATTACATTTACAATTTACTCAGGTAGATTTTAAAAACTACTGATATCCAGGCCCAGTGTTAGACTGATTAAACCAAAATGTTGACCTGAATGTTGAGGCTGATCATTCTTATTTTTACTTTATTTTAAAATTTTATTATATGTTCATTTATTTCACGATTTTATTTTTATTCCCCTAATCAACAAACCTGTACTACCGAACTGATTGGAAGCTCTTTGAGCATGAGCAGGTCATACCAACTTGTAGGTCCCCCTGGTCTATCAGGTGGAACTGGCAATTTTATTAGAGTACTCCAATCGAAACAATTTGTATTTAATTTGGCAGATCAGTTTCCCCATAAAGGAATCCTCTGTTTGGGATGGTTTTGGGATGGTGGAGTCTTTCTGGTACTAAACTTAGAAGTTAGTGTTGAAGGAGTCATTTTAGTTTAGTGATTAGAATAATAAGAGGATTTGGTTTATCTGTTGCATATTACTATTGCCTTACTTTTCCAGGGAGGACAGTTGTAATTAGGTTCCACTGAAATATTTTTTCCCCAAAAAATTGATTTTAGAAAAATGAGAGGGAGCAGAGAATAAGAAATAGGCTTCTTCGTTAGGACACATAATGACCAGGGTCTGAATGACCCAAACAAACAGATTTAGAAGTGATCAGACTTGAGAGTAACTGCCACGCATAGTTGTGAACGTAAAACCTGAGCAGGAAATAAAAACCTGACTGTTGGCTTATGATTTGTAAGCCACAAAAGGGTAAGGGAAGTGGGGTCCGTGCTGTGCCAGGGTCACACATACTGAGAAATAGAAACTGTTATAGTTCTCACCATAATAGGTTCTTAGCATAAAATGACATGTAGAATTTGGAGGAGGATGAGAAAAGGAAAAGGAAGAGGATTTAAGGTTCATTGAAAAAGTTACTCACATTGGGGGATGTGTTTTTGCAGGTGAGATATTGAAGCTAGAATGAGGCACAAGAGTAAAACTGTCTCCGAGTGGATAGAGTGCCGTTAATGTGGGTGTTGTTGTTGGAAGTTTCAGGAGAGACAGGTCATTCCATCTGCAGGCTCCAGAACCGTCTCTCGTAGGGCGTGCTGAGGGAATGTTTGATAAGATTTCACTCTTGTCTAATTTTGGGGCGGATTGCAATGTATCCACATTTGATAAAATCATGGGCGAGATAAAATATGCAGCCACAACACTGATAAATGAATTTGGTTTTCTGGCAAAGGTTAAGAGAAAGTGTTTCTGCCTCAGCAGAGGAAGTAAGGGAAGCAGGACCAACACTTCAGGTGCCCACTACTCATGGCAGCGCTCCTCTGTGGTTCTCACTCACACGGATTTCTTCCAAAGGAGTTTCTATGTACACTGGTGAGCTCATGGTTTTGCTTTTGGAAAATCAGTTTAGGAAACAAGGACTTAAGTATTTATTGATATTATATGATGTGCTTTGATTTCTTTCTCTGTTTTTTAGTGAACAATTCTTCACAATTTTTTTGATAATTTAGGCAGCTAAATGGAGTATGGCTTTCCTGTTTTCTTCAAGAGCAGAACGTGTAAGCATATTTTGGTAGAAAGATATTTAAAAGCTGGAAATAAATATATGTGAAGATGAAAGGTTTTATCTCCCCTGCTGTCCAAATTGCTGATGTGGCCCTTTTGCGCTGTACTCCCATCTTTGTACGGTTGTTAAAAATCTGCTGCTCTTTCCCATCTGAAGGAAATGCATCTTTGACACTTCTCATGACCTGAGTCATGATGCTGAACGAGAGCCAGAAAATATCCTTAACAGTCCTGGGTAAAAAGAAGGAAGGCTTCCGTGGGGAGGGGCGGGGAGCATGGGGATTGGGGAGGGAGGCTGTGGGAAGAGCATTTTAGTGAAGCTGCTTACATTTCATTACGATAGCTGTGATTCAACAGAAAATACTCTTGACTTTCATCTTTATTTTTTTTCCTTCAGTATACAACGCTTAATGTATTTGGAAAACACAAATTCTGCAAATGTTAAATTAAATTTGAGTCCTCCAAATCTAAAAATATTATACCTTAAATCTTGTAGTTTGTATAAAATTTTATCTTATAAAGGGTCCGATTGTTTTCTTCAGAACCAGCTCTCAGTTCTTCCACATCTTATATGTTTAACAGTATAAGTAATAGTTATAAGTTGTTGAGTGATAAAGATAAGTTTCTTTATTTTTTTTCCTTGCACAGCTTGCCCTGTTTGCTCTGTTGACATGATACAAAATTCATTGTGAGATAAACATGGGAGATGTGGTGTAGGGCCTTTTTAAAACAGAATTTCAGTGAGGATTTATTTATACTTTGGGGAGCTCATTTAATCCCAAATGAGGTTCAAGAGATGCTAGATTTGGGGCTTTTAATTCTGGGGATTTTTCACTAAGGTGAAAATTCTTCTGAGCACTTCATCCCTAAACTCTGAGTTCCTTCAGAGAACAGGGAAATTTTGAGGGTACTTAAATATGTTATGTTAGGTTTGGGAATAACTTTAGGCTTAAAGTAAAACTCCCTAAATCTTATGATCTTCTCATTTATTACAAAGAGTTTGTCCATTCTGTTGTTAAATGTAGTCTACTTACGGTTTGTTTTTTTATAATTGTTGAAAGAGTGGCAAACTACAATCCTGATGTTTAAAGTGAACTAAAAACTGCTAAAACTTCTTAAATATTAAAAGCACCAGTTCTTACAAATTTCCTTGATCCCACATCTTGGAGTGCTCTAAGAAAAATAAACTATGGCAATGAACTTCCCACGTATGGGGGAGATTTTGCTCATTTATTTTATAAATTTGGGCTGGTTGTGTGATCAAGACTACATTGTGCCCCAAATACAATGGAGAGGAAATGTAGCCAAAGATTTTCCTGCAGGGAATGTCATTGCTGTTCCCCATACACCTGTATATCGGAAACTTGTTGGACATTTTTTTTATACATCCCTTTCCTCAATTTTATTCTTGGCATTTTATAAACATTGTTTCTAGCTCTTGCTCTCATCTCCCTTTTTAGGCTTCTTTTTGTATCCCAAGTCTCCTAATTCTTTTTGGAGTAGTGTAGATAGTCCTGTCTACATATAGGTAAGAACGGTTACCTCTTTTAGACTTTAAATTTTTTATGAATGAACTTTCTAAATGTATTGAGTTTATGTTAATTTAAAGAAGGAAAAAATATCCAAATTTGCCTATAACAATCGTGAGCACATTAAGATAATATAAAATGTATTAAGACTAGAAAAGGAAAACCACCTAGAAAATGATTTGTTTAAAATGTATGTATTTATGTAAATATGTATAAATATTTGCATAAACATGTTAATTATTATTTAATAATTAGTGCGGTGTCAGTTCTCTAGAACATGACATTTTAACTCTGCTGACATTTAGTAAGCACTAGTGCAAAGTTCCATGCAGGCTAGTCTGTATGTTGTGTAGTGATGACAATATTAACAACCTCAATCCCCATCTTGCAAAAAAAAAACACCAAAAACAAACAAAACTACACACACAAAAAGATTACTTCCTTCTTTTCAGATTGAATTGGGGGGGATTTATCTTTTTACTTTCCCACCCCTCCCCAAAATACCTATAATGCCATAAACTGTTTACATGAAAAAGCAACAAGTGTTTTTGCTTGAAATGCATAAAGGTTTGCAGTATTTTTACTTCACCATCCATCACTCCCCCCCAAAAGTTACAGGGAGAAACAAGACAGTGCCCAGTCAGAATTGTCCTTGAACTCTTTCCATCTTGAGCTTTGTCACCTAAACTGTCTGGTTGTTGTGTTAATAGCCTTTTACAAAATATACATATTTTATTCATTTTCTTTTAATTGCGTGTTCTACTTCCTTGGCTCCTGTGAACAAGCATTGCTTCCACCCAGTTTGGTATGTGGGTCAGAAGGCACTGTTTCTCACTAGGGCGCTGATGTTTCCTTTTCCTACTTGAGTAGATTACAGATTATACTGGAATACGCCTGAGAAAAGGTCAAAAAGGAGGGTGAATGTCCTGGAACGGCAGCTGGGAAGTCATTCTCATCCAGAAAAAGGGAGGGGGGAATTAGAAAAAGAGAAATAGAGACTCCCATCCCAACCCCAAATATCCCACATTGAGGAAATGCCCATTTGCACAGGGTACTTGTTATATTTTCCGAAAGGGTTTTATTTGGTTTTGATTAAATAATTACCAACTATTTAGCTGAGAAAGCTTTAATGTTAAATTAGATGGCAGGCAAGAGCTAACCCGTGTTTTTAACTTTTCAGAGCCCAGATTTCCACTGAGTGTTTCAAAAGCAGCTACCACTGTCCTCTTTTTCACAGAGTCAAGAAGTTGGGAGCTTTTCAATGACTTAGTTAAACTTGTTAGTATATTTTGGGTTTTATCCCAGTCAGTTCCACAGCAATATGTTAAAAGCAGACCGAAACTGTGAAAAGAAAAAAGCACAAGAAAAGCCCCATATGAACCCATAACTGGGGTTTTATGTGGGAAAGATATTTAGGGAATAGATACCATGTAGAGGGCTTAGAGTAGGACTGTTGGAAGGAGGACAATAATGGGGTAGCTGGGAGTAGGACTTTTCTTTCAGAAGTGTCTTCTCAGGAGTCTAGGTTGCGTATCAACACTGGCTTTCAGTGGGCCTCATTGATCCAATTTCAAAATGTAGGAATTCAAATAGTAGCAGCCCATGGGCACTGACTGGAAGGCTTGATTCCTAGAACAGCGGCAGATTTTGTGGATGAGTATGTTGGAAAGGTGATGAGAACAGAATGTGATACCGTTGTCGGCGTCTAATATATAGCATGGGAAGGTTGCTACTGTAAACCTTCAGAGCACTGGAGAGCCTAAAGTGTCCATGGTAAGGATAAAAGAAGTGAGAAGATTATGCAGACCTCCTAAAAACATTGCTCTCCTGTAGGGCACTGTCAACACTGCCTAGGTCCTTTTGCTTTTTTACAGATGAGTCTATATTTATATTTATTCACATCCCTAATGACCCCAAAGGGCAATCAGTGCTCCTTTATCCTTCAAACATGTCATTTGTTCCATTTTATTCCATTATAGTTCTTAGTTTCTTACACCTTGTGTTACTAGGATCTTCCTTTGACCCCCATTAGCAACAATCTGTAGCTTGTGCCTCTAGAAACCTATAACAAAAAGTTTAATCTTTCTCACTGATAGGATACTTTTTTAAAGGTACTTTCAGATCTACATCTCTGAGCCTTTGCTTAATGCTACAGTAACTGCTTTTATTCACTTTGTTACATCTAGAGATTATTTTTAAAGGGGAAGAAGGAAGAGGAGGCATATGATCACATTTATGTCTTATTTTTTCCCTTGTTTGCATTTAAGAAGAAACACAAACATGGACAGAGACACACTGATATTACCTTTGATATTTAGCATAATCTGAAATGGTCAACAATCTCAGGATCTTGCTGGCTGCAGAGGTTTCTTGTAGCTGGCAGTGTGCCATTTGCACATGTTCTCACGTCGCTGCATTCAGAAACCTAGAATACCAGCCTGCAGCTTCTGCGGAGAGGGTGAAGATAAAATGGAGAGGAGGCTAGCTCCGCAGCCACAGTACCTGGGAGTTGTTACTGATGTCTTTTCCACAAATGTTCAAGTTTGTCAAAGCTCAGTAAATCTTACAAAGTTTATTTTCCTTGTAGCATCTGTGTTTTATAATAGGTCTTTTAATTTGTTTTTACTTTGTCTGCAGGGATTTCTTTTGTCCGGAGTTTTCAGACTCTGTCTTTTTTTTTTTTCCTGTGGAAGTGAGTCCGTTAATGATGGCTGGTTAGGGAATATGCCTCTCTGACAAGCCATTCCTCCGGTGCAGCAACAAAGGCCATTGTTATTCTCGTTCTTTACTTTTATCCTCAACCTAACCCATTTTCCTTCGTGTTTTTGCAGTATAGAATGTCTTGGAGAACATACTTTGAGACAATAGGTAAATGAGACGATGGCATTTTGGAGTTACTCTAACTTTTAGTAAACAGGCCATACCCTGTTCCACCTCACACACAGATGGTGGCACTCTGTATTAATATGCGGGTCGAGAGCTCCTTTACCCCTACCATATAAGGTGTCTGTAGATATTCTTCATCTAAAAGGTAGAAGAATCTTTTTGAAAAGCACATGAGGCTGTTTTCATTTTTCAAAATGCAGTCTTGTTCAAGTAAATACAGAAAGTCAGTAGTTAAACCCTAACATGACCCGTTCTGGTTTAGTGCTTTGTTGTAGCATTAAAAACAATAATAATGTAAACAAACAATTAAAACTAAAACAAAGTATCTTAGCTTTAAACATCAAGGGATGCTTTATAAATTCTGACTTTTAAGTGATTTCCTATTCCTAAATAGAACTGCTGCTTTAGTGTATTAAGAAGCCATTTTATTGGAACTTGGAATTTTTGCCCCCCAAAGGGACTCCGTCTATCTTGGGGGCTTGGTAAACCGCTGAAGGATCAAAGCTCTAGTGGATTTGGATAAAGACCTGAAAGCCCGAAGGCTTATGGAAGTTTATCTGTAGAGAGCAAGCCCAAGAAACTGGGATGGGAGTCTTAGAAGAGCTTATTTTCTCATGAGATTTTTGGGACTTCCTCTGGCTGTGCCAGAAATACTGTGAGAATATCCATTCTCATGGCATTTGTCACTCACAGGTCTTGTCCCAGCTGGGATTTGAAAGTATAATGGGGTGTGAAATATCTATTTTAAGGTTTTATGAATCCCTCTGCTAAAACTACAATTAACCAACTTCTGCTATTTTCAATGTACTTATACAATGGGGAAAAAAATGTCTAGTAAAGAATGGTTAGCAAAGGTTACATTTAGAATTTATGTAGTGACTCTTCACTGATCTCAAAATTTTTTAATTTCGCCGTAACCAGTTTGGCTCAGTGGATAGAGCGTCAGCCTGCGGACTGAAAGGTCCCAGGTTTGATTACGGCCAAGGGCATGTACCTTGGTTGCGGGCACATCCCCAGTGGGGTGTGTGCAGGAGGCAGCTGGTCAATGTTTCTCTCTCATCGATGTTTCTGACTCTCTATCCCTCTCCCTTCCTCTCTGTAAAAAATCAATAAAATATTAAAAAAATTTTAATTTCACTGTCACTACTGTGAATATATGCCTGAGAGGTGCAGCAAAGCAATGGTGCTACTCTTGTTCTTTGTCCAAGGGGAAATTGAACAAAGGGAGGGACAAACAGAGGGACAGATTTCATCACATGCAAGACTTGGGATGCTACAAGTTTCTTCCTGCTGAACCTCATTATTTTAAGAAAGTAAAGACAAATTCTGGCTTGGAAATTTAGCTTTGCTATAACCATAGGAAGTGTCTGAAGATCTATTCTTAAAGTTATCAAAGGCTAGGTTCCCAGCCTCGTCAACATGAGATTAAGCAGAGAAGTGAAGGCCATGGATTCTAGCATCTAGCTATCTTCTGAAGTCCTTTGAGTTCCCTCCAAAATTAATTCTTTTTCTGTACCTCACAGGGCTAAATTTTCCTGTACTTCCTGGATATGGGTGTGTGTGTGTGTGTGTGTGTGTGTGTGTGTGTGTATTATATATATGTATGTGTGTGTGTGTGTGTGTGTGTGTGTGTGTGTATATATATATATATATATATATTAGCCACATTTTCAAAGAAAATCTATGACACAAAAGATAATGCAAAATAATTTTTAGGCAAAGACTGAGTAATAGCAATAAGAAGAAAAGATCGTTATACTATTTTTGTGTATTTGATTTATTGAGTATGAACTTCATTTTAAATTTTATGTGTTTTAATGTATTTTTTTAAATTATGCATCAGCTAATGAGATTTCTTATCTAAGCTAGTTTCCTGATTTTCCTAATCCCTCATGTAATTGTCCACATATCTCTCATCCCCTAATTTCCAATTAGAAAAGTAAAGGGAAGATGATACAAGTTTTTTCCTCTAGGCTCAAGATTTCTACACCTTATTAACTTATCCTTTACCACAACAACAATAAAAACGTCTCCTTCCTTTTTGTTTCTGAGACCTTTTGGAGATATCTTTATTAGCATGTTTTCTTCCATTTAAAATTTTTTGTTTATAAATAATCTTTCTCATTATGTTACAAACTCTTTAGGAGTCCCTTGGACTTACTCATTCAGGACTAGAACCGGGCCTCATACCAATAGGCTCAAAAGTATAAAGTAAAAGACTAAAAGTTAAATGAAACCTTTGCTGGTACAGTATCTCATCTTGTCAATATCTTCTTTTTAGCCACAAAGTCCTTAACTCTGTGTTCTGCACCCATTACCTGTATCATTTTTTATCAATGTTCCCTTTACTTATCCTTTTCTCTCCGACTTTTTACCTCTTCACAGAAACTACCTGATGGAAGATTAGCTTTCTCTCTCAGTTTGCCTTCCTGAACCTTATCATTGCTCACCATTTTATTAACACATTTATTCTTCCTTTAAAGCTGCTTTTACTAAGTACTTGCCATACATGTAAAATACAGAGACCCCCCCCCTTACCTGAAGTTTTGCTTTCCGGGACTTCTCTTACCTGCAGTCAACTGCGGTCCCAAGATACTAAATGAAAAATTCCAGAAAAAATTCATAAGTTTCAAATTGTGTGCTGTTTTGACCAGTGTGCTAAAATCTCACAGTATCCCGCTTCGTCCTGCCTGGGCATGATTAATAATCACTTGGCCCAACATATCTGCGCTCTTCATGCAGTACAATAAAATATTTTGGGAGAGAGACCACTGTCAAATAACTTTTATTACAATGTATGGTTATAATTGTCATTTTTTAAATAATTTTCATATTGTCTATTTATTAGCTATGCTTAATTGATAAGCTTTATCATTGGTATGTATGTATAGGAAAAGATATAGTGTATGTAGGGTTTGGTACTGTCTGTGTTTCAGGCATCCACTGGGGTCTTGGAATGTACCCCTAGGATAAGGGGCTCTGCTGTGGGAGACAGACACGACCTCTATTCTTATAAACATAAAATCTCCCCAGCTTACTTGACTCTTTCTGCCGGGCTAGATTTCAGAGGCTACATCATAAACACAGACGCTAAGAGTGAAATCCCATAAATACTTGGGTGTTGCTTGACAATACAGTAGCAGGCTGGGAGGGATAAGTCTGAAGTGCCTTTGATGCTATTCTGAGGTTGTCCTTTATCCTGGTGAGCCAGTGAGGGATAAGCCATGGCTAACTGATCCACAGATTTGGAGCTTCTCGATGAATCAGTTCATTTTTCTAGACGACATAGCCCACCTATAAAGTTCAGCGATCTCACCCTCGCTGGTTTGACTCAGTGGCTAGAGCGTCAGCCTGCAGACCAAAGCGTCCTGGGTTGGGTCCTGGGTTGGGTTCTGGTCAGGGCATGTACCTCAGTTGCAGCTCTTCCCTGGCCCAGGCCCTAGTCAGGGCGTGTGCAGGAGGCAACCACTCAATGTGTTTCTCTCACATTGATATTTCTCTCTGTCTTTACCTCTCTCTTCCACTCTTTCTAAAACTTGTGTATGTGCATGAATTATAAGAATAACTAACTACAGTAATCAAGAAAATGAGATATTGATGAAAGGATAGGCACATGGATCAATGAAACAGAATCCAGAAATAGACCTACATACATATGGGCAGAGAGGAAGGAAAAGGGAGAGAGAGCTAGAAACATAGAAACATCAATGATGAGAGAAAATCATTGATTGGCTGTCTCCTGCACAACCCTCAATGGTAATTGAGCCTGCAACCCGGGCATGTGCCCTGACTGGGAACCACTGAGCCACACTGATCAGGCTGGGCAATTGATTGATTGTGTGTGTGTGTCTGTCTGTGTGTGTCTGTCTGTGTGTATGTATGGTGTGTTGTGTGAACCCTGAATTTATTTCTATTTGAAGATGCTCAAGAGACTTTTAAATAGGCCAAAAGGCCCCAAGGCATCTAGGTTTAATTTAAGATCATCCTGAGGTGGTATCCCACGGTTTCTCCTTTTGTGAGGCATTAATTTGATCCTTGTTAATGAAACACCTCGATAATTCTAGTTGGATCATGGCGATTTCTTGTGACTCCCAGTATCTGTCATAAATGGCCATCAGGTTATGAACGATGAGAAACGTAATACCAGAAATAATCACGACACGTCTGCAGATTCTACTTGAATATCCTTTCTGCCTTATTCTTCACAACCAGGCTCAGTGATGATCAATTTGAATAGCAGAGATCATGATGAGTGTTTACCTGCAAAGACTGATATTAAGTGCTGCTTTTTCAGAACAGAAACCAGCAAACATCCTTCAAGATGAAACACCTGGGCAATTGATTTTTGACAAAGGTGAAAAGGCAATTTAGTGTAGAGAGGATAATCTTTTATCAAATGGTGATGAGACAAATGGGCATCCATTATCAAGGCAATGAACACAATGAACCTCAACCCATACCTCCCTCTATGTATTGTACTGGAAGTTTTAACCAGGACTATGAAGCAGTAAAAGAAGTAGAAGGACTGGAGAGGAAGAAGTAAAACTCTTTTCTTTGATGATGACATGATCTGTATATAGAAATCCAAAGACTCCATAAGAAATCAGTAGAGCTAAGAAACAAGGTTATAGCGTACAATATCCAGGTGCAAAAATTAACTGTATTTCTCTACACTAGCAATGAACAATCTGAAAAGGCAAATGAAGAAGACAGTTCTGTTTATAAGTTGCATAACAAAAATAAAATAGGAATAAATTTAACCAAAGAAGTGTAAAACTTGTGGCCTGAAACCTACAAAAAAATGTTCCGAGAAATTAAAAAATTCCTAAATAAATGGAAAGACATCCCATGTTCATGGCTTGAAAGACTTGATATTGTTAAGATGGCAATATTCCCTAAACTGATCTACAGATTCATTTCAATCCCTATCAGAACCATGGCTGATGGTTTTTGCAGATGACGGCAAGGTGTAGGTGGAAGCAGCAAGTATTGTTAGGTATCATGGGCCATTGAGGAAAGGCATCAAACCACCAACGGTCTTTGGAAAGAAAGGAATTAAATATACGTTTTCTCTGTTTTTGTTTTTGTTTTTCTCTTCTTTCTATAGTTCTTCTGAAGAACTATTATTTATTGTTACAGGGATGCTTCCTTAGAAAAAGGTGACTAAACGGGTTGTAAGAGCTTTGAAATTTAAAAACGTCATCTTAGCGAGTTCTGAGTATGCTTGGGCAGGGGTTCGTGCAATGTCTATTTTGGAAGTCATCAGTAGTTTAGGAACCTAATTCCCAACATGATAGCATTTCAAAGCATTATGGAAATTCAGAATAGCAAATGATCTAACTTTTATAATTCTATCTGCCTGTATCTAAAAGAGGACTTTGATAATGTAAAAATAATTTCTGCCTTTATATTGTATGCCCTTGTATCTATGAGCTTTTATAACTTATTTGAATTTTGTAGTTGTAGGCTGCAAGGAGGTGATAACAAATAATATAGAAACAATAAATGTCCAAATAGGTAGTTCTTCTCCAGAATATAACATGTTCCCTTCTTATAATCTGGTCTCTTTCTTTTCAGTGACTATGTGTGATATCTATTTATGATGAGAAAGCAGTACAATTTGCCATAACACTTCAGATCAACAAAATGTAGCTCAAAATTTGTCATTAGGCCAGGATACCAGGTGAATGGAAAAAAATGAAAGAGATCATGGGTCCTGCCTTGCTTAAGGCTTCATGTACCATAGTATTGGAATAATAGATACTATAGGTAATATTTTGAGTCCACTGGTTAAAAAACAAACAGGAAAAAAATCCTAAACCCATATTTGTAAGATTGTGATAAACTTCATTTAAACTTTATAGATTTTTGTTTCATCTGCTTTCATTTGTTTCATTTCATTATTATATATTTTTTAAAAAAATCACATCTCCTACCTTAAAAATTACTCTATTTCTTTATAGCACCATAACATCATGATTAAATTTCATACTGGTTATTGGTATAACCATTTAACACCTATCTAGTTCGGTATCCTCTATTCCTCCATCCCCGAAGACTAAAGTCTCTATTTCTAAGCAAGTCACACTTGGTGTAATCAGTGTTCTTTGTTTTCCCCCACCCTCCCATCTTTATAATCATGATTCTTTTAGAATGAATTCTGCCTTTGATATCTTTCTTAAGTGATGAGTGGAGTTAGTGTAAACCCTATGAGAAAAGAAAACTTACTTTGGTGATGTTTTTCTTTATTTTTTTTGTAGGGAAACTAAACAGCCAAGACTCCTACAATAATTTTGCCAACAACAACCCTGGCAA
This sequence comes from Myotis myotis, assembly GCF_014108235.1. Classification (NCBI taxonomy): domain Eukaryota; kingdom Metazoa; phylum Chordata; class Mammalia; order Chiroptera; family Vespertilionidae; genus Myotis; species Myotis myotis. The sequence goes on along the minus strand of NW_023416321.1, from coordinate 21,871,045 downwards.
CCCTCGGCTCTCTCCTCTCCCCAGCTTGATGGTTTTGACGCCTCTTGCACAAATCAAACAGCCAATGACATTGGGGACCATCACCAAACGAACAGGGTAAGGCCTCAGGCTTGACACTTTTTTAATAGCTGTGTTAGAGGATTGAATGCATAAAAGAAAACATACTTTTTATTTGGGTGGTTTTGATTATGTTTTTCATTTCTAGTCCATATGATACGTAATGGCAGCAGGTTAAGTACAAAGCATAGAACAGGCACAAACTTAACTTGCACACAACCCTATACACACACATTCAGAGAAAAAACAAAGCAGTGACAAGTTGTGAAAATGAGTGTTCGCTAATAAAAACCAGATCTAGCTACTTAGTCTTCTACTTGCTGTCGTGTGGCTTTGTCTGAAAGTACAGTTTCATTTTCTTGCTTTTGTGGACATGATCTGGATTTATAATGACTTCCAAATTTTGACAGACACACCTACCTACTAAGATGAGAACTTTAGATGACAACCATGTTTCTAATACTTAAAAAAACACACCTATATTGAGGTATAATTTACATATAATAATCTGTCATCAGTGCTAGGACAGTGTGGAGCAAAGGGTAGTTTTCAAAAGCCAGAGTCCTAAGATTTGGGCTTAACTCAAGATTGGTTGTTAACATCCTCAAAGACTTGATGATTCACTTCAGTTCATATCTTTGTGCGTATTTTAGCTATAAAATTCCTACCTGCTAGAAATCATCACTTTTCGTTCCTGAAAATAAAATACTGTATCTAAGATATCATTAGGTATTCAGTTATGTAATAATTTTGAAATTCATTTGTACCAGAAAGTATATATTTCTATATGCAAATTACCTATTTTCATTAATAAGCAGTTTTAGGCTTTAACCTAATTTGGAACAACTGCCTAAAAATTCTATATTCAGCTCATCAGGAGAAAACCCTCTCTTGTGTTCAAATATTCTTCAGGGCCTTTCCAACAAAAGGATTAGATTAATTATTTGGCTGTCTTAATACTGTTTGCTAGGTGATAAAGTGTTTGCAGAGGTTATTTCTGTGAGAAGAATTCCTCATTCTCAGGGACCAGGCCTTTGAGCTCCAGATTTTACCATAGCACTGAAATTAACCCTATCCCTAGTAGAGTGGTTTTTGTATATAAAATGATCCTTTTGCTCAGTGCAGAAATAAAGTTGAGTTTGTTGAATATGAAGGGGGGAAAAAAAGTAAAAATACAGCAAACGTAGGTCCAAAATCAGCATTGTACAAATTCTACTTAGGAGTTTTTGACTGTCTTTCCTGTTCAAAATTGTTGTTCTTGAACTTGATTTTAGTTTTTTTCTAGTGTTTATGTTTGTTATTTTAAAAACTTAATAGGTATGCTATTTTATAATGCAAAGAGTTAGCTCTCTTTCAAATAAGCTTCTTTCTCTATAGTGACTGTAGTTCTATGTATGAAATCATATGATGTTAGAATTTAATTCAAAATAGTTGTTGGAGGGGTAGAAAGTGAGCTTACTTTTGTATATATTTATAATTTTCCATAAAACAGGTAAAATCTCTCACTCTTTTTCACTCTCTCTGTCCTTAATCAGGGAGAAACTATGAGTTATCTAGTCTTTTCCTATGCAACCATACTTTATGAACTTAGATTAATTCTGTTTCCTTTTCTTTTATTTTAAATGTTTTTATTTTTCAATTACAGTTGATATTCAGTATTATATTACTTTTAAGTGTACAGCATAGTAGTTATGCGTTTATATAACTTATGAAATAATCACCCAGATAAGTCTAGTATCATTTTCTTTTTAAAAACTTGGTTACAAATCCTCCATTTTTAGAGCATGTATATTAGACTCTCTTTTATTATAGTTAATTTAATAATTATTTATTAATGAATTAAATATACATGTATCATTATTACTTACTAGACCTTTTATCTCTATTATGAAACCTTCTGTTTCTGCCAAGTATTTGAATTATTTTTAGCATGTCCTATATGAAAGCATTTAGAGAGAGTAATTAATATTTCTTTTACAATGAGTACTTAGTTTAAAATTTTTACTTTTACTATAATTCACCCGAACATTTGGTCAGAAATTTTTAGAATATAATTTGTAGTTTTATCACTTAAACATTTAGCATTTACATGGAAATAGATGTATTTGCCTTACTGAAAGTTATATTTGTTTTCAAGAACAGAATATGTTTCCTGAATTTTCATTTTTGACATATGTAGAGATTTGAAACAAATCCCAGGTATTTTATATTATTATATTTCATCTCATTAGATTTGAAAGGCTCTATTTTATTTTAGTTTTATTCAAATTTTTTTTACTATGACCAGTTCTCAATACTGCACTTAGCTAATTTGCGTTATTTCCAATTCAGTTTTGTTATAGTTACTGAGAATTTTGATTGCCACATTAGGGTCAGCAGAGTGATGAGCAAATGGGCTTTTCATTTTCCAGGTCTCTTTTCATTCTGGAAATTCTAATTTATTCCTTTTTAAAAAAGAATATGTTTTTATTGATTTCAGAGATGGGGGGGAGGAGAGAGAGAGAGAGAGAGAGAGAGAGAGAGAGAGAGAGAGAGAGAGAGAGGGAGAGAGAGAGAGAGAGAGAGAAAGAGAGAGAGAGAGAGAGAGGGAGGGGGAGAGGGAGAGGGAGAGAGATATTGATGGAGAGAGGGAGAGAGAGAAAGAGAAACATCAGTGATGAGAGAGAATCATTGATCGGCTGCCTCCTGCACACCCCACACTGGGGATGGAGCCCACAACCCTGGCATGTGCCCTGAACTGGAATTGAACCATCACCTTCTGGCCAATGGTCAACCACTGCGCCATGCCAGCTGGCTAATTCACTCTTTTTTTTTTTTTTTTTTTAAATGCTCTTATTGATATTTTAGAGAGAGAGGAATTGAGAGGGAGAGAGATAGAAACATCAATTGGCTGCCTCCTGCATGCCCCAAACTGAGGGTTGAGCTGGCAACCTGGGCATGTACTCTTACCAGGAATGGAATGGATGAACCAGCAACCTCTTGGTGCATGGGATGATGCTCAACCAACTAAGCCACACTGGCCTGGTTAATTTCCTCTTAACTATGCTTCTATGAAATGGCTTTCCTAGCATTTGAAAAATAAAATAAATAAGAAGTATTTGACTTGGATAATGTAAAAAGAGAACACAGTGCTTTTCATTTATAGACATGTGAGTTCTATGACTACTTCTAATATACCTGATAATTTATCTAGTAAAATTATACTTCCTTAGGTTAGATCAACATTTATTTGTTCCATGTCAATAGAACAAATTGTTCCATGTCATAGACATGGAGCAAATAAACAGTTATATTTCTAGCACAAAGATTTCTACGGATTGCCTAGGATCCTATATTTAAATAACCAAATTGAGATGGCAGCCTCAATTCAAACCTTCAGGGGATCAACCGTGTACTTACCAAGTTTAACATCTGCTCTCTTATTTTTGGAAATATATATCCCTGAAAGCTTGTGCAGTGTCAGGGACCATCTGTCTTTCTCCAAGACATGCATGAGGCCAGTAGAACTAAAATGGCAAGAGACAGATGTACTTACACCTTCATGTTCTGTACCTTGAAGCGGCATTTGGAGGAAATGAGGCCTATTTTGGCAACAGCTGCTGCTTCACCCCACTACAGTGTACACCGATGAAGGCAAAGGAAGTGCTAGAAATCATTTGGTTCAACAATCACTCAAGTCAAACAATCCATTTCATCAGTCTCAGATTGAAGGCCTCCGTAACGTTTTTATCACTTGTAAATAGGAATACTTCTCCACATCTATTAAAAGTGAAACCAGGTGCTAACGGATTGCTCCTTGTTTGGGAGCATTAAGTTTTTATAGTAGGGATTTACTAAGCAGCGTTTTGTAGATATTTGGTTGAGTTAATGAATCATGTAAGTGGTAAAAATTTTTTAATGCTTCCTATCTGTGTAAAAGTTTACTAAATCATTTTCAGTATGCTTAATTTTATGTGCATTAAATCTAAAATTATTAATATATACACATCGCTTTATGGGCACAAGCAGAGAAGAGTTAATTTCAAAAAGAGGTCAGAGTAATTTCATGGGAATAAGAAATATAGAAATGAACTTGGGACTGAACTTACTTCCTTGCTCTTAACTAGCTGACCAATTTTAGTGAAGTAAATATGAGATAATTTGGTTTCCTTTTCCTTAAATGGAGCAGCTCCCGGCTCTTTTCTGTTGGGGTCCAGCCCCAGCGGGTCTAGGGGTTCCCAAAGGTGTGGATGGAGTCGGCTAAGAATGAATGACACGGAGACAGCGTTCAGTTGATCAGCATAGCCAGGTTCTCTATCCAGGTTCTAGCCAGGTTCTCCAGCCAGGTTTGGTATTTATTGTCCTGTATTTATACCAGTTGATTTTAATCCTATCCATTCTATTCCAAAGGTTAGGGCATTTGTTAATCTAGTTCTGTTGAGTTTAATCCTGTCTAGGTTAATCTCTGTGTTCCATTATAAGGGCTATTCCAAGGTCACTGCTCTGCTGATAAGCTACAAGGAAGTGACTGAAGATTATCGTACCCAGTAAAGGTTATATCCTCCCAGCCTTGCTGCTTGCCTTCCCTGGGACTGCCCTATTTCAGTGGGTCTCCAGGGGTATAGGCTTTGGTGCTTTCCCTGGTGGGCAGACCCCTGGGGATGTGGGCCCAACAAGTCCCAAATTTATTGCCAACAGTCTTAGTCCAAGTTCTTCATAAGTAGTACATGGTATTTTTGTAACACTAGAGGGTTTCACTGATTTATTCTCTTCCTTAGTCCTGTTAATCCCTAACTCCAGGGAAAAAATCCCCACCTGGGGAAATAACCTTTCTTGAAGAGGTGACCTTGGTTAAAATACATAGCGCTAAGAAGGGGAGCAAACATATTAAGAACAGTATGCCATATACGCTAGGTCCCTTGAAACATGCTGTGCAGATGTTTCTTCCCTGCAGCGACTGTGTCAAGCAGCAAGGATAGACCGGCTTCTGGCACTTTTCCCCTCCCCTATTCACTTTTTTTGTGAGCAGTTTGAGGTAGGTATTAGGAACCTTGGGCCTGACCCTGTAGGCGTAGGTGGGGTAATGTTGTGGAAAAAAATGGACTGAGGAGTCTGCAGCCCTGGCTTTTCCTCTCAGTTCTGCCACCTGTTAACTGTGTGTCTTAGGCCAGTTTCTTCATCTGCACAATAAGAATTTAGGTATAGATGGCAATCTTTCAACCTCTCAGTGTATGAGTTCCCATCACGCCTTTGATGCCATTACCTGATTTCCAGCCTCACTCATTGTTGAGCCCTAGGCCATTGCTGAGCAATTTCCATCTAGGAAATGTAGATGATTGTGCTTATTTAGAAATGGCAGCATTTAATAGCGTGTATTTGATTAGCTCTAGTTGAAATTTGCAGACCACATCTGCCATCAGAGCTTGTGAAGGTGAATAAATGTCATTGGCATATAGTAAGCCATGAAGAAGGCCTATTTCTTTTTCTAATTCCATTAGGTCTACCTTGTCTAGACAATTTGTCCTGAGCCCCAAATCACATAGGCGAAGTTCTGAGAATTAGTAGGAAAGATTTGGTATAGTAACACACGATAATTCTCCACCTCCCAGCCTTGTCTGCTCTAGGTATTAGTTATTTTTTTATTTTTTAAAATATTTTTATTGATTTCAGAGAGGAAGAAAGAGGGAGAGATAGAAACATCAATGATGATAGAGAATATATATATATATTTAAATTAATTAATTAATTTTATTGATTAAGGTATATCAAATGTGTGGTTAGATATACAAATGTGCCGCTTAGTTTTACACAATGTATTACAAATGTGTGGTTATTTCCCCATTGTCCCCCCCACCCCCCTAATCCTGCCCTCACCCTCACCCTCTGTTGTCTGCTTCCATTGGTTATGCTTATGTGCATGCATACACGTCTCTTTGTTGATCTCTCCCCCTTACCCCCACCCTCCCCTATCTTCCCTCTGAGGTTTGAGCATCTGATTGATGTTTCTCTGTCTCTGGATCTGTTTACATGTGCAATATACTTATCACAGTTTGAGTTTTCAATTTTTGTGCTAAATCAGTAGAGTACTTAAGCCACACTATAATTTGTCCCATTTTACCATAAATCTATGGATTTGGGGTGGGAGTGGGGGGAGATAAAATATATTATATACTGTATTAAAAGTCAGAAATAACTTCCTGCAGATATTTGACAACCTATTTATGCTGTTCTAGTTTCTTTTCTGCCACATTTGCCAGAATTTGAACATTATCTAATTTTCTCTAATGAAAAGCTTGAGTTTATAATTTAAATTTGTTCATTGAATATATTTCAAATTGGACAGTTTACCTTCAGTTTGCCCTACAGATCAATAATTTGAGAGCCAACAGTGCCATAGGTCTCTTCAGTAGGGAGCAGTTAAAATGAATGAAAAAGTAAAAGTAACACTGGAAAATGACATAAGGACTAATTTATTTGCATGTGTGTCCATTTCAGTTGCTCTTAAACAGGGGGCATGCTGGATGTAGTAAGGTCGTTTGGGCTCCTAGAAGATACTGTTAGAGAAGATGGCTTTACAATTTTACTTATGGTGTCGTATAGCTTTTCTTCTGCTTTTTCTCTGTTCAGTATGTTTAATATTTATATATACTCATTCTAATGTTGGTTAAGTGATGGTGCCTGAATTCTCATAGGGTATGATCAGTCATAAAGTAGGACTTTCAGAGTGTCTTCATAGAGAACTTAGGTTCCAATGATTTCATTAACTCGGCAGATGATTGAGCCTAATCATTACTAATACCTTTTTAGCACTAGATTCAGGTTATAGAGTATTTCAAATCAACTTTCTTACTTACATTTAAGAAACCTTCACAAGTTATCTTGTTTTCTGCTAGCAAGACCAGAGCTTTTGTGGTGCTATGTGGAATTCAACAAAATGCATGAGTTTAAAGACTTACATAGCATCGATGCACAGTTCCTTCCGGTCTTCTGAGTATCTCCAGAAGAAACCCTTTGAGAACCAATGGCCCAGTCATTGCACGCTGGACAATCAACAAGTCTGTAATAAATATGTCTTGATATTTAGTCTCTTGATCAGTCCTAGTGTTTGTCAATCAGAATTCAGCTTTAAAAGGACATATTCATGGCGAAGAGAACAGGTTTTATATAGCAGGATTGTTAAATCTGCTAAATCTTAATAGCGTTTGAAAAACACACAAATTCTTAATATCTGACTTTGATAAATTGAGTTGAATATATTCATGTAGATAATTTTAATTCAACATAGACTCCCACTCTCCCACTCTACTTTCTACTAATCAGCCCCATATAAAACTCCAACTGTGGGATTTGGGAGGGGAAGGAGAAAGTCATAGGTGAAGACAGCTGGACCATGGACTTGTCCTTTGTGACTTTATATTTTCATTCTTTTGCTACTGAGGGAAGATGAAGCAGGCACATTTCAAAAGAACAGCTGACACTACCCATACAAATTCAGTAATTACGTCAGTCACTCTAATTCCTTGGGGTTTGGGGCTCTTCTCTTACATGTTCGTGGCAGGGGTCCAGTTTGTAGGAGTGGGTAAGAAGTGGTTGAATATAGATTGGGAACATGCCAAGTGTACATTCTAAGGCAGGTTTTCACCCTGTTTCCCCAGCCCTCTGATTTCTTCTTAAGCTGTGTTATCCTTACTTGATTGAAGAAGGATAAAAATATGTTCCCTGTTTATATATAAGGGACACCTAAACCTGGCTTTATAGGTGGGGAACATCAGCTGGTCTTTTGAAATGTAGAAACTTTAAGGTTTTGTTTCATTTTTGTTTGGTTGGTTTTGGGGGTCATTTTGAAGCCTTTTAAGTCATAAAGAACTATGATAAAACTACCAGATTCTTTACAGTGAATGAGCTATATAGTTTGGTATTTGGAATGAGATGGGAGCATACCCGGCATCGATACAATATACACTAAAGAGCAACTCATGCCTAAATGCTCCAGATCACAGGAGCATTTGAAGTATTTGATTATTTCAGATGTTCTGCAGCATGAAGAAAATTAAAGGAAGAGGGTACTGTGAACCAACAGTAACCTCTTCACGTGGGAGGTATATGTGGGCATATGGAAACGTATTGAACCTTGCATTTTCTGATCATTTCTGCATGGCATCTCTATGTTATTGAGAGATTGGGATCTTCATGTGATCTCAGTTATTTAAATTACTGTTTGTCAAGGTGCAGGGCGAGCTGCAAGTAGTATTTTGTTTCTGATGTAATTAGTGGATCATGAAATCAGAAAAGGAAATTTTCATTAATGAAATAGAATACAATAAAATGCATGTCTGCAAACACACAGCTTTGGCATCACCTAGGAGCTTGTTAGAAAAGCAGAGTCTCAGACTCCACCCAGACCTGCCCTGTTAGAATGTTTATTAATCTTCGTTATAACTAAGTCCTAAAAAGTAAAGTTGATTACAACCAAAACCCATTCATTAAATTGTTTCAATTTGCGTGTTTCTATGAACAAACCAGCTTGCACCTGAAAATATATTTTTATGGGTCACAGTTAAAAAAAAGTTTGAAATCCACGGTTTTAAATGTGAATGATGGTACTTTATCTCTGGTTGTGGTCTTAGCATTAACTGTGAGATAAATGTAAGATAAACGAGATAAATGCTCTGCATCGGCATCATCTGCAAAGTTTTTCTTCTATTTCTTGTTTTTAATATCAGTTCTTTCATCTCACTCCTTCTTCTACTTAGTGTCTCTTACTCCTCTGTTGCCTTGTTCCTAGCTTCAGTGCTTCAGTCCTCAAAATGGTAGCTAGTGTTGTGAAACATTATCCTCAAGTTTCAGTTTGGAGCCAAATATACTCAGTGCACTGGGAGATTAATACTAATTAGCAGGATTTTTGAAAAGTCCCTCGCACCATAGTTGAAGAAGAAACTAACCAAGTTTTGATAGTGTGCTTTCCTTCTCAATTTGTTATTCCTTCCAAATGTCAGATGTCATAGCAACATTTTGTTTCGGGTATAATTAGATTACTCGGTCTTCTTTGTGTGCAAATGTGCATAGCACGTCTTAAATACTATGAACAGAGTATTAAGAAGAAATATGTGTAACACCGAAGTCTGACTTTGTATCCCCAGTTGTATTTAAAGCAAGCAATTGTGGCTTTAGTTTCCTGATTCCAGCCTCACCCAATGGCGGCCAGGTAGAGGAAGCTAATCTTTTGTATCACTATTAAGAGAGAATGGCCAGTTTCCTGGAATGTGACCCTAAATGAAAATAAGTCATACTACTTGTATTTAATGTTTGTTCCTTTGACCAGCCATATGCAGTTCAACTTGCTATAAATTAGCAGCTTAGAAATATGTGTTTCCTTGCTCTGGCTCTGAGACTGCAACCTGTGAACTGCAGACAATGCTTGCAGAATTTTGATTGAGTTATCTTTGGCTAGTTTTAAACATTCGGTGTCACACAACCCCACATCTGTTGCTATACTGATCCCACTCTTTTCTCCATCCGATTACTCCATTTAACTTGTACTTTGTTTTAAAGGGCCTCAGAACTGAATTTATTTTATTTTACCTAGGAACCCTATATAGGGTTGCTCCAGAAAAGGGGGAGAAATAGAACATTTTGAAATCTCTAACCCTATGAAAATGAAGGGACTTGTTATATATAATTTTTATTGGTTCTATCAAGCTCCTTAGTATCTACAGCAGAATTACCAATGATTACTATTTTCTTCACTGATTTACCATACTCTATAACAGTATGATATACATGTATTTGTTAATGTTAAATGAGTTTTCCTCTAATTTTTTTGTGCATTTTCCCCCCTTTTCCACGAAGGCCTTATCTGTTTGGAGCGGGGTGTTTTTCCATAAAAGCTCCATGGTGAGTCCCAGTTCAGTCCCGCATGCCTAATTCATTTGTTGTACTCTCAGAAAATAACTGTTTTGTACTGTTGTTTCCGTTGCATGGCCTGAGCACAGATAGACGCACCGAAGTACTGAATAATTTGTAGATGGGACATGAATGTTGATATTTAAGCTTTCAAAGAGCAGTTTTCTTGAGTTTACTTCATTTCTTGAAAAGTCAAATTAAATCACAGTTTAATATTAAAGAAAAAGAAATTAGAAGAATTCTCTCTCATAATGCTAGTGTATAAGCAAGGCTAACACGCCAGTTTAAGGCTTTGAGCACTGTAGTAATAGAAGCTCCCTACATATCCTGCTGAACATTTGGAAGACTCGATTATATTTTGAAATATGAATATATTTAAAGTATACTATAAATACCCTATAAATTTTAACTGCATGTGGTACCAGAGGAACAAGAGTCACTTCTGTTTTGAATAATTTTGGTGTTTAAGGAGGAAATTTGTGTTTCACATTGAAACTCCTAAATAATTTGTAATGTTGAGCTCATAGCACCTACTTATCATAACTTATTTATTTTGGAAAATTCTTACATAACTGCACAGACTACAGGTTTGTCTTGTAGTTAGACACGATGAAGATGCAGTACTTTTATATAAAGATGTGAAATAAAATGTATTTAGAACTTTGTATAGTGTGTTTCACATAATGGATAAAAGTCAGGGCTTCGGAATCAGACTTCCTAGATCTTAAATCTCAGCTCGTACACTACCTATATGATCTTGGGTGGTTTTTCTGTTTCTTGGTTTCCTTATCTGTTAATGGAGTTACCAGTACCACCTAACTCATAGGTTCATTATGAGGATTACATGAACTAACAATGTAAATTGCTTAGGACAAGAAAGTGCTCAATGAATGTGTTGCTACTATTATTTTCTTTTCTATTCAAAGGAAAAATATTTTTGAAAAAACTTTAAATTAGATTTTTTGTTGTTTTTGCTTTTCAGAGCAAGTGAGGCAAAAGGAAGTTTTGGGCAATGGAAGTTATGTCAATATTATAAATTTACTCAGAATACTTAAAAGAGTTCTTCACATATAATACATAGTTCTCATAACTGCTACTAGGAGTTGTTTATACTGTCCCACTATACTAGGAAAAGAAACTTCCAATAATTTTTCTCTTGTTGGACAAAAAGAAGCTCAAATACCACCTTAAGGGTACAGTATAATTAGACACAAACTAATTTTGCTATTCATATGCCATAGGAACATTTGAAAATTTCATTATCATATAAGAATAGAGTGGCAAACATAAAAATTTTCTTTGTGAAATGTAGTATCAAAATTAGGACACAGGTCATGAAAGGATTCTAAACATATTTAGGGCATAAATGAATAAAAATTCCATGAAAGTCCATCTTTATTCTTTTTGTTAACCAGATTTCTTAAAAAACAAAACAAAAACAAATAAGATACATGAATCTTACTTAGGAGCTTATAGTGAACAGTCAATTTTTAAATGCCAGATTCAGCATACGATAAAATTTCTTTGCAGGCTAAACTTAGAATTAAATTCACTCTTAAGATAAATGTCTCATTCTAAGTACAAAGAAAAGAGTTTTAGCATGTTAATAAGGATTGAAGTTTTAGCATAGAAGTAAAGACGTAGTAACAAATGTTGTATGTTAAATAAGAAAAGTCCATTCCTTCAACAGCTTATGTGCTCCTCAGATTTAAGCAAAAGCACTTGTCAACCAGAAATGATTTGAGGTTGAAACAAGATTAAAAGAGCCAGATTAAAGAAAGGGATATGTGAAATATAGTAGACTTTTAAATCATTGCCTGTCTTTTAGAAGACTGCCTTGTGGTTTGTTTGATGCCATCGTTAGCTCACAAGAAACTCGTTTTTAGTCACTTATGCTAGCCTACAAGATCCTCCTTTCAAATGCGTTCCTTTACTAGTGGTGCATGTTTTTCCCATTAAGATCTTAATGAAACCTCAAATTAAGGCAGCAAAATGAATATAAATTTGACAACTTCCATGTTGTTTATAAGAGCTTCTTTGTTTTAACAGTTTTTGCTACTTTTTCCATGGTATTTAGCATTCAACTTGAGAATGTTTTATTTACTGTTCTGACATAGAACATTATGCTAAATAATTATGTTTATAGTATTTCCACTTGTAGGGTAATATTTGTATTGTGGAAGAATATGAAATTTTTTACAGTTCCTCTTAAAATGTTACATAAATTTTATACAAAATTGTTATTACTTTCAAGTTGCAACATTTATATTTAAATATGATTTTGCTTTTGTGAGGTCACATTTTCTACTTATTTTTCATTCTTTGATAAACTTGTTGAAGTGTTTAAATGCATGCAGTTTCAAATGAGTCAGTTTGATATAATGTCTTTCCCTTTGATAGTAAAATAAACTTGTTGGAAAGTTAACTGTGTAGGCCATCTTCGACATTTTAGCTATTTATACGTTCTCAGGATTATGTATACCCTAGGATATTTGAGTTTGAATGACTGTAAAAAATAAAGTAAAATAATCACACATATGATATACTTTTTTAATACAATAATTTGTATTGTGAATTTTTGAAAATAAATTTTGCTTTCAATATCACAAATAAGTAACACGTATTTATTGAGCTCCTAATGTGCATGTAGTATTGTGTTTAAGCTACTGCTATTTTTGAATTACTAATCAAAAGAAAAACTACATATATAATAGTGTGGAGAAAAGGTAGTCCATTTGAATATCTCTCTTACACATAACCTGTTTTTGTATGATATAAGGTTAATTTTAAAGAAGAATTAAATGTTACATAGTAAGTTATATTAAAGTTTTAATTAGCATTGTCTGAGATTATTCATTTGATTTATATATAAATAGTTTATTTAAGCTACCTTGTTCTTTTGAGAGTATTAAAAATATAATTTTGACAGTCTGTAGGCCAGGGGAAGGTCAGTGGGGACAAAAAGGAGACATATGTACTACTATTTATAATACTTTAAACAATAAAAAAAATAAAAAATAAAATAAATATATAATTTTATTTTTGGAAGGAAAGATTTATATGAAGAGAATCTTTTATGTGCAAAGTTTAGATAAACCTATGAGATTTTTTAAGAACACTTTGTGATAGGATAATTTTAGATATATTATTAATATATTTAAAATAAAATACTTTCAGTTTACCTTTTAGTTCTTATTTTAGAAAAATAAAGTTGAAAGTGAGAGAAAACTTCTAAATTCCTTTTCAAAGCTTAATCTCGGTGAGGCATACAATGAAAATTGCTTCTTTAACACGAAAATATTTTACCACTTATAATTCTTACATCAGTGTTGTGTCTAGCATTTAAACTGAAATACTGACTGTACCCTTATGTTTTAGAAAAGGAAAGAAACGGTGCTTCTATCTCCGTCTAGCTCTTTTCATGCCTGTGTCCTTCTAAACAAGGCACCCAACGTTGCTGCTTTTCATGCCATCCACAGATACATCACTTATATCCTGTTCTGTAGGACTCAATAAAATTACCCAGATGGCCATCATTTTACTGTAATTTTAAAGCAGATAGCGATAGAGTCTTGCTGGGTTTTTGTTTCTCTTTGCAGTAATGTTGGAGGGAAAAAAACAGGCAAGAGAAATTCAATATGTTAATCTGACTGTATTACATAATACAGTAAACGCCAATTCGGTAACTTCAATAGTCTTTGTAAATAATTTTAAAGATGTCGTAATGTTAACGTCCCCAGAACTCCTGATGGCAGTAAAAATGACTCTCATTCTACGACTAGATAGTTAAGTCTCTCAGAAGGGATGAACAAGAAGTTAAACTCCTGGGTTTCAATTTAGCACCTTATTTCTTTTGTTTCTTTGTATGTTTATTTTACTTTGGATTTTGTTATCTTGTGTCAAGTTTAGTAAGTATGATTCTTATTTGCCTGATATGATGAAAGTTGAGGTCATTCCATTCTTCTTTTACATTTTGCTCAAATACTTGTTTTTCTTTTGGAACATGGGTTCATTTATGATGGGTTCAGTGGAGTAAAGAGCACAAGTTCTCAATAGGAAGGAGCCCATCTACACTGTCAGTATGTCTCATTCCCATTTATAACCATAATTAACACACTTGAATTTCTGGTCACCCGTATACATGGGAATTTCATTTTTTATATCATATTATTAATTTAATAAAATAATGAATAGAGGAGAGGAGGCCTCCAAGCACCCAGAGGTATTCTTTTTAAACTTGCAAATGTTTTGTGATGGGATTTGAGCATAAAGGGAGATGTTTAGAGAGAAAAAGAAATAAAAGGGCTAGCATTGGAATACTTTTCTAAATGGCTGTGCCACTAATCTACAGGTGAACACAATTTACAAGTCTAGCTCTTTTCACTTTTAATTCTCTCGCATATTTATCAGTTTTCAGTGTTTTATTTTTTTAAAATATATTTTTATTGATTTCAGAGAGGAAAGAAGAGGGACGGAGGGAGGGAGGGAGAGAGAGAGAAACATCAGATACGAGAGAGAATCATTGATTGGCTGCCTCCTGCATGCCGCTGACTGGGGATTGAGCCTGGGACCTGGGCAGCCCCAACCAGGAATGGAACTGTGACCTTCTGGTTCATAGGTCAATGCTCTACCACTCAACCATGCTGGTTGGGCCATTTTTCAGTGCTTTACTCTCTATTTTATTTTATTTACTTTATTTATTTTTAAATATATTTTTATTGATCTCAGAGAGGAAGGGAGAGGGAGAGAGACATAGAAAGATTAATGATAAGAGAGAATCCTTGATCGATTGGCTGCCTCCTGCATGCCCCCTACTGGGGATTGAGCCTGCAACCCGGGTGTGTGCCCTTTACCGGAATCTAACCCGGGACCTTTCAGTCCGCAGGCCGACGATCTATCCACTGAGCCAAACTGGCTAAGGCTATTTTTCAGTGTTTTATATCTCTGTTAACAAGGGTAGTTTGCAATAGAAAGATTCTGGGTTATTGCGGAAAGGTTCAATTCTGCTTCACCTCACATTCCTGGTATTGGATTTTTTTAAAAACTTAGGATGAAGGGCAAATTCAGTCAAATTAAAATTTTATCCCATTGGTTATAGTACACAGAAAATACTTTATTAATAATGACCTTTAGACTATTTCTCTTTGTATTTTTCTGGAAGTCTTATATACACATGCACATATTTTATGTTCTATTTTGCTTAAATACCATAGTCCTTCTAAATGTAGGTTGATGTAGAAATAACTTGTTATGATTATGTTCGTCATGTATGCTCCATGCCTAACACACAGCACTATGTCATGTAGGAGGTAGCAAGTTATTTTCAGGGAAGAAAACTTATTGAACACAAACTTTTTTACTAATGTGATTTATTAAGGGCCCATCTGAGGAAAAAGAAAACTAGGAATAAAAATGATCACTACAGACCTAGCTGATTTGGCTCAGTGGATACATCGTCAGCCTGTGGACTGAAGGGTCCTGGGTTCCATTTTGGTCAAGGGTACATGCCCGCGTTGCGGGCTCGATCCCCAATGTAGGACGTGGAGGAGGCAGCTGATCAATGACTCTCTCATCATTGATGTTTCTGTCTCTCTCTCCCTCTCCCTTCCCCTCTGAAATCAATAAAAATATATTTTAAAAAATCACTACATAATGTTATGCATACTTTTATTATAATTGCGTATTCTCCGTAGGAGATAATGAGTTTATGTAAAATGATGCTGTGTTGGTGCTTTTTAGATGTATGTTCAGAAGCTGAGTTATTTGCAGCATTAAAGACATGTAGGGGATTTTACCTCTGATATTGGCTGATTAGACTGTAAACTAATAAACATACAGAATATATTTTTGCATGGCCAAAGAGTAAATCGATGTCCTCTCATATTTCTACTCTTTATTGTTATGCTATAAAGGTCGCTCTCTGGTCCAGCAGCAACTATTTTAAAGTCTTTTTAGGATGTATACTCTAGATCCGCCATAGTCTCTCTTAAGAAGTGGCATGCGCACTTGTTTTCTATCTTGTTGCTTACCACATGATTAAAAACAAAACAATAATAACATTCAGTAATTTGCCAAGAGCTTTGAGTTCCTTGTGAAGCTTATTTATACATTATAGTCTTATTGTTTCCTGATGGCGATTCTAGTAAAAATCACATAGTCACACAATTAGAAACACCTTTCAAAAAATTCTGCAATGGTGTTTTTCTCTCTCCTCTTCCTTTCCAACCTCCCCAAACACTTAAGGGTTAAATGACCAATGGAATTTAAAAGATGCTCCTTACAGGAACTTAACAGCTCAATGATAGTAGTTCAGTGATGGAAATAAAGGCTTTGAGGGAGGGTTTACATTGTAATGTAGTGCAACAGAGAGCATCTCCACCAGAAAGAGCAATTCTGATGCCATTCCCTGGGAAGGTGCACTCTTGTTCAGGTGGAGCGGACTCTTTCCTTTCTGTTGTTAGCTTATTGCGGTTGTGCGAAGGTTATCGCACTTGTGAAACTGTTTCATTTCCTCACAGAAACTTTAAAAAAAACTATATTACCTTCAGTGGAAGTCTGACTGTGACAGGCACTCGTATTTTAGGCGTGAATTCGATCTTTATGGGCAGTGACACAAAGCGCTTAAGAAATATCGATGGAGAGCAGAGACTTTTTCATATATGGAATATGCGTTATGTTGGATCTGGTAGCAAGGGAAGGACCCAAATGACCAACTACAATGGCCTCTGATCTAAACTTTGTGCTCTCCCTACCAGGAAGTTGTCAAAACAGAGGGCTTGGGAGGTAAAATGGGTGAGACTATTTCAGGTGTGATAAGGGTCTGGAAACTGAGATTACAAATGCAAACTCTAATTAAAAGAAAAATAGAAGAGAGTTAACATTGCTCAGTATTACGATATGGGAAAGTACTGCCCTTAGAGCTTTATGCACTTTACCTGATAGTGTTTCTTTCTTTCTTATTTATTTATTTATTATTTTTTTCTTTATTGATTAAAGTATTACATATGTGTCCTTATCCTCCTATTGCCCCTCCCACCCCCCACTCATACCTTCACCCCCCTGTGTCTGTGTCCATTGGTTAGGCTTATATGCATGCATACAAATCCTTTGGTTGATCTCTCCCGATACAGTGTTTCTTAAATCTGAGTATGCGCCAAATGTCCTGGAGGGCTCCTCAAAAAAAAAAAAAAATCCCACAAATTGTTAGGCTCAACCCCCAGGATTTCTGATTCAATAGGTCTAATGAATATTTGCATGTTACGAAGTTCCAAGGTAGCACTACTAGTCAGGGACCACACTTTGAGAACAAAAATACTAATCCTTAAAATAACCCTATGAGGTAGGCATTACTTTTATATTTTTTAATTTTTTTTACATACTAGTAGTCTGAGCTCTGAGAGGTTAAATAACTTAACCCAAAGTCACAGAGCTAATAAGTGGTAGCATTGGGATTCAGATTCAGGTTTTTTCCTGACTCCCCAAACCAATCTGTCTACATCCAACCATACTTTATTAAAAGATGAAGAGATAAAGGACAGTGAGCAAAACAAGGTAGAAATGTTACTCAGCATTGGAGACTGACTAGCAAAGCAGGAACATCGGGCTCTGTTACTCCTGTGCCTCGACTAGGCTGTGGTCATGACCAGTGTGCGGGGAGGCTATTGTCTATGAATTAGAGAAAATAATACCATCACTTATCGAAGGTGTTTGGCAAATTGCTAATGAGCTTTGGGAAGCCTCTGACAAATCAAAAAAGAAGGGAAAGAAGGATTTGAAAGAATAGAAAAGGTTACAGCTGTGGGCAAACTATGGCCCGCGTTTGAAATGAATAAAACTAAAAAAAAAAAGACCGTACCCTTTTATGTAATGATGTTTACTTTGAATTTATATTAGTTCACACAAACACTCCATCCATGCTTTTGTTCCGGCCCTCCGGTCCAGTTTAAGAACCCATTGTGGCCCTCGAGTCAAAAAGTTTGCCCACCCCTGTCTAGAAGTTGCTGGTATGAAAGCTGATTTGGGGAAAGCAAATAGGAAAGTGCGTGCTTTTTAATGCCAGTTCTGAGTTGTAGCAGCAGTTACGTAATGTGTCCTCAGACACATGAAAAACAGACAAAAACACATCATTTTCACACATCTACGAAGAAAAAACAAATTGGAAGATCAGCGAATATAATTGCATGACATCATTAGATCGACCCACACGCTGTCTACTTCCTTGAAGCACTGTAGCTAAGAGTACTTTCAGGGTTTCATTCTGTATCACCTCATTATTTTCACTCATGCTGTCTCCATTCAACTGAATTGTCACCCCCAAATCTTATCTATCAAAATGAAAAGGTAAACTGTTTTATTATCCTGAGATGTTTATGGTGGTTCTGTTGCTTCACTCTGAAGTCTCCAGGGAATTGTTACCCATCTGAAAAGAAGTGACTTGGATTTCCCCAGCACGTATTTCAGAAAGGAGTTAATTTTTATTGATCTGATAAAGCTCTGGAACTTTGAACTAATTTTACTCTTACTGCAGAACACAGCCTCACACTACCAGTTATTAAGGCAAAATGCATGTCCACATTGAGGGGGCGGTTGAATACTTAGGGGTGGAATTTTAAGGAAAAGATGTCATTATCTCAAGGACTGTGAGTTCCTCATGGTAATTTTTTTTTGCTATCATTTTATTTTTTTAAGCAAAGTTAAACCACCTCCACAAATTTCTCCCAGCAAGTCGATGGGCGGAGAATTTTGCGTGGCTGCAGTGTTTGGGACGTCCAGGTCATGGTTTGCAAATAACGCCGGTCTGAAAAGAGAAAAAGGTGGGTATCTCACTGAGGGTTAAATGGGCCTTTGGTAATATTTGTTTCTTGAGGAAAATTCATAGCTTTTCTCCTTATCTCTGTTTTAGAGATGAAGTGAACTTAAGATTGTGAGTTTAAATAGCTAAAAGCACTAGTTAGTAAGTGATGGTATCAGAGTTTGAAATTGGTTTTTTTAATGTTAAATCTGAGAGCAGGCAGACATCTCTGGTGTGGGCGGGAGGGTTGTTGGGATGATGGTGGAGGGATTGAGCAAAAAAGGAAAAAAAAGGAGAACTCACAGACATGGACAATGGTGTGGTGATTGTGGGGGTTGGGTGGTAGAGAATGGAAGAGGGCATAGAGGCCATAAATGGTGATGGAAAAAACAACAAGTTTGCCATATTATAAACTAAAAGTTAAAAAATAGACTGTCACTCAGAAATAAAGGTCATATTTTATGGTAACCATTGCTCCTTTGAATTCATACAGTTATTAAAATTTTTTTTTGTTATTGTCAACCCTCATGGAGGATATTTTTTTCCATTGCTTTTTAGAGAGAGTGGCAGGGGAGAGGGAGGTGGGGAGGGAGAGAGATAGAGACATACAGAGATAGAGATGTGAGAAGAGATATTAGTTGGTTGCCTCCCACATGTGCCCTGACCGGGTACATGCCCTTTATCCAGAATCGAACCCGCGACCTTTCAGTATGCGGGCCAATGCTCCAACCACTGGGTTACACTGGCCAGAGCGAATTTATATAGTTGTTTTTTTTAAATCCCTTTTTTGATCATCAGGATCAGCACCTAAAATGTTTACATTGATTACCATTTATTGTGTGATGGCTGACTGACTCTGTGTAGAGGAGAATCCCTGCATTGATGGGCCACGAATTTCATTTGAATAAGCTTTCCCCCTCATTTGAGTCCTATTGAAGTAGGTCACATTGCTGTTATTATGAGGCACTGCTTTGAAGAGTTCCAAGGGCTGTATTGTTCTTGGCTAAACGAAAAGATTCTCCGTTGCGCTTAATGCTGGCAATCACACGTCAGCCCCTTCCCTGGTTATCGCCTGTCAATGACCCTCTCCAGGGAAATAGGATCTCCCGCACAGCAGGTTCCTTACCTCAGTGGGAGAGGATACAGCACAGAACGCAAGCCTTCCATTTCCTTATCCCATCTTTATTTTTTTGTTACCTCCTTAGCTTTACTGATGCTATCGAAACGACTTTTTGTTGCTAGTTAAAACCCTCTGTGTAGCTCGATTTCAAATGCTTCTCCCTTCTGTTCTAATTACCCTTTTAACTTGCTATTGCTTTATGTACCACTGACTGGTCATTAGCCATTTTCCCAAATCAGCTGTAATGAATTCCTCTGGCCTAGAGATAAGGTGACCCACCCAGCATTCAGGAGTGGTTTTCTATGCTCCTAGGTTTACTGTAAAACCCGAGATAGAGGACTGAACCTGTTCTGGCACTGAGGACATGTGTCCTCCTTCTAAAGTCATTTGATTAGGTCCATATTCAGCACCTGACCTCCCTCTTCATTTACCATGGAGGCCAGGGATCCAACTGAGAGAAAAGAAGGAAGTGGATTTGGGGGAGAAGGATGTGTGAGTTTTTTGCTTGTTGGTTTGTTTGAATCCAGAAATGTGAAAGGGAAAGTGGATGAGAAGTTGGGCTGATGTCAGCGTACAAAGGGCTCTCATGCACTTGAGTGGGTACATCTGGTGCCACTATTCAGTCTTTGTCCATGCAGTGTTCCTTTTCAGTCAGTCTGTCCCTGTCCCGCCTGATAGCATTCTTTTTTCATAACGTGGGACACATATTGCAGACAAATATACCAGACTGAAAAGTATTGTTTCACTGTATTAGAAATTTGCGTATACTTACATCATTCTTTTTTTTTTTTTCTTACATCATTCTTGAGGTGCATTCCTTAAGATTTAAAAAATATTTAGATAGCGTAGACATTTTTAAATTCCTTAGTTTATACTTAGTAAGAGACAACTTTTAGGCAAGGAGCAGACACCTTACCCATTCATGTGAACAAAATTCCTGCCTTTTTATTTTCTGTTAGTAGCCTCAGAAGAGATTAGAAATTCAGTAACTTATAAAAACTATGCTGTGCTCCTTTTAGGTCATTATCAAACATCCAGGTTCTATTTTTTTGTTTGTAGATCAGTCCAAACAAGTTGTAGTTGAATCTCTGTACATCATCAGCTGCTACGGGACCTTAGTGGAGCACATGATAGAGCCACGGCCGCTCAGCACTGCCCCCAAGATTAGTGATGACACCCCACTGGAAATGATGACATCACCTCGAGCCAGCTGGACTCTGGTTAGGTAATACCACCTTTCTATTTTCTTTTTCTTTCTTTCTCTTGTTTAAAAATTTTAAAAATTTATTTGCTATTCTTTAATCTTTATTGTTGAAAGTATTACATATGTCCCCCTTTAAAAAATTGTTTAAATTTCAGTAATAGGCTCTTCGGGACTGGTTTTGGCTGTGGGTTGGGGACTCAGCTCTTTGGGTCCTGGCTCTGCCCTTTGGCAGTGGGTTCAGCTGTTCAGGACGAGTGTCAGCACATAGGGACTAGGAAAAAAAAATTAATTCATAGGGCACATATACATTCTGGTCTGGTAATGGGACCAAGTTTTAAATTGTCTACTATCTGGTTATCTTGTGACATCATTGCAAAGATAAGCATAAACCCTTCTGGAGAAAGTATCCACAGTCTAACTTGAAACCCCTCATCTCCAGAGGCCCTTGTCCTTGGACCCACACTGTGATGGATCTGCCTCCCAAGCACTCCCTTTTCCGTCCCCTCAGACTATAGCACATGGGCCGTAAAGTCAAGCTTCCATTCAATTATTATAACGAGTGAATCATTCTGTAAATAATATTTTGAATACATTACAAGGAAATTATACTCCGCGGCATTAAACACAGTTGGTTAAGTTTGGAAAAAATAATTTTTTTTCCAGTAATATCCAGTTTCCAGTTTTTTCTTAACAGCTTTATTGAGGTATAAAATATTAAATATGTACAATTTGATAAGGTTTGACATCGGATACAGTTGTGGAAACCATCACCATAATTAACATTATAAATATATTCATCACCTGCAAATGTTGTTTAATACTTCTTTTTAATCTCTCCCTCCTGCCCCCTTTATCCCTACCTCTGCCATGGAGCGCCAGGCAACCACTATTTGCTCTCTCTCACTGTAGATTACTTGATGAGTTTTAGAAGTTTACATACATGGTATCAGAGTGTGTATTCTTTTTTTTGTCTTGCTTCTTTCATCCAGCAAAATTATTTTGATTCATCCCTGTTGTGGCATGTATTGATAATTTTTTCCTTTTTGAAATTGAGACATAATTTACACATAATACAATTCACCCCTTTAAAGTAAATTTTCGCTAGGTTATGTACCCATCTATCACCACAATCAGTTTTCATCAACCCCAAGAGAAACTTGATACCCATTAGCAGTCACTCATTTTACTTTCTGTCTCTATATATTTACCTACTTAGGACATTTAATATAAATGGAATCAGACAAAATGTAACCTTTTTGCATCTGACTGCTTTCACTTAGCATAATGTTTTCAACGTCCAGCTAAGTTGTAGTATGTATCATAACTTTTTTCCTTTTATGGCCAAATAATATTCCATTGCATGGATATACCACATTTTGTTTACCCATTCATCAGTTGACCCACACTGTGATGTGACTTTTTACCTGCCATGAATTACGCTGCTAAGAACATATTTGTACAAATTTTTGTGTGGTCATATATTTTCAGATGACTTTCATATGTGCCTCAGAGAACACGTCCTTTTGAACTCCTTTCTCCTTGTATCTTTGTGTTACCTCTTCTCGGACTTGGGTTTTGTTTTTTCTTTTTAATTTTCCACATGCTTCCCCTTATTTCCAGTCTCATGCTTACTGAAAATAGAGAGTGCACTGAGGCAGTCATTGAAGGGAAATAAACTAACATAAATAGATTGGAAGGTTTCCTTTACAGTTATTCCCCAATATATAAAGGCTAAGACTATAGAAGTATTTATTAAGAATCAGAGTCCTGCCTGGCTGGTGTGGCTCAATGTTTAAGCATTGACTCATGAACCAAGAGGTTGCTCAACTGGTTTGATTCAGGATCCCCAGAAGGAGGCAGCCAATTGATGTTTCTCTCATAAATGTTTCCATCTCTTTCTCCCTCTCTCTTTCTCTCTAAAATCAATAAAAACATATTTTAAAGAAATGAATCAGAGTCCTTCTTAAAAGTATATAATCACTAAAATCTTTATAAGCTAATACGGATCAAGAAGTTAAATCTAGAGTAAAACCTTTTCAGTGTATTGTACAATGAATGGTATAGGAGAGACAGAAAAAATTGGTCCTGACATGTATGGAAGGAAACAGACAAAAATGGATATGAAAATGATCCCTTTCCTTTTGACATTTTAAAATACTCTTATATTGATTTTTCAAGGCTCCAGCATTCTTTACTACTACTTTACTGCACTAGATTGATTTGATCAGTAGCTTATTTATCAGGTTATTCATGAGCGGGCAGATCTAATTAAAATTACTGCACCATCATTGTTGAAATAAGTGGTTTATTTTGGAACTCAGATGCTAATTTGTTCTTAATACGTCACCCACAAACATAACTGTGTTTTTCCCCACCATTGTCTTCCCTGCTTTATTCTATTTGAAAATACACACATATTCTGAGAATAGAGAGCTCTGAAAATTGTCAGAAATTAGGTAAAATTAGAACTACTTAGTTTTGACATTTGAATTCCACACTTCCTCTCTGTCCAGTATTTTGAATGTCCTGTCTGTCCTATGCCTGGGGTTGGGGGGGGGGGGGGCGCTGCTTTAAACTGATACTGGCTCTGTGTGATTAGTATGAATCACTGCCACCTTTTTATTCTTTTCTAAGCAGATGGCCTTGTGTTTTAGGTTTCAGCACTCCAACAAGTTCATTTTAATGATTATAAAGATAGTGTGAGTTTATATCAATGTCTGTAAGTGGTGACAGTGATGTTGATTTACATACCATCTATTAAGCTTAAATATTAATATTCTTCTGCTGTTTCCTTAGAACTCCTCAATGGAATGAATTGCAGCCACCATTTAATGCAAACCACCCTCTGCTCCTGGCTGCAGATGCTGTACAGTATTACCAGTTCCTGCTTGCTGGCCGTAAGTAGTTCCTGTGTTTTTCTTTCCCTACAGTTATTTTGAGATTTCATCTTAAAATGCCGACTTCTAATGCAACCATGCATATTACCACTGGTCCATCATTCATCAGCCATAAACAGTCAGATGGAGACAATAAGATATTTACTACAAATATAAACCATAAGACTTAGCATGCATTAAGTAAGCCTCTGCTGTCCTTGTTCCCTGGCCGTGATATACATGCTATTATGTAAGCTGGGAGGGAATATCTGGTGGGCTCAAAGATGTTAACAACAACAACAACAACAAAAGGATACTGGTATCTGTTTCTGACATGAAAAAATTGAGTACTTTTTCACCGTGAAAACTGTGTTGGCAGATTTTTCTTTTTGTAGAACTTTACTTGCGTTTTACTTGCGATAATGAAGTAACGATGGCAACTCCATTGGCTTTTGTACGTCTACTTTCATATGCAAACCCTTACATTTATAGAGATTGATCTGGGTTCTTTTCTTACTTGAGAAAATGTACATTGAGATAGAAACAGCCTTGTTTATGGGGGGTGGGGGCATGAAAAAACAATTTCGTATTTATTATCCAGTTTATGGTCATAGAATTAAAAATTCCTCACAATTATAATTCAATTTTGTAGAAGTGACTGGATCCTTAATTTCCCTTCATGGGTCTGAGCAGTGCATGTTTTTAAGAAACTTCCTAAAAATCAACATTGATGTGTTTTTAATGGAGTTTTGTTGTATTTGACTTACTATTTCACTTGCTGTATTTATACAGCATGAGGTAAAATATTTTCTAAAACTTTTTTATTTGATGTTTATAATGTGTTACATATAAAACTGAAACAGAGAAAATTTATTGACTTCGCTCTAAAGTTATGAGACTATAATTGCAACAAATAGTTGGCAGTCTTGCTCTCATATAATTGAACTCACTGATTTTTCCAATATGCATTTATTGAGTGATTTCTATGTGCCAGGCACTTGTGATTTAAAGTGAATAGTACGTTGCTCTGTCCTCAATGAATTCACTGTCTATCTCGGGAGGTAGGTGTTTAATGAAAAAGTAATATAAAATCAGACAGGCACATCAGTGAAGCGTTTGGTTAACAGTGAACCATGAGAACAGTGACTTAAGTTGCCAAAGCCATTACCAGGATGGGTTTATGTAAAGTGGTATTTTGGTTCAAAAACTGAGTACATGATAGTTGTTAGGTCCTAGGTTATTTAAGCATATATTTAACTCTATCATATGCATTAGAAAAAAACATGACACTTATATAATATCTAATTAAAATAAGAGCATTTTCCTCTGCCCTTTATTATGGGTGAAAATAATTGTTAAGTACAGTTGACTCTTTCAGAATTAATATTAGTTTGTTTGTTTTACTCTTTTGATAGGCCTATCCAGTAGACCAAGCAGGTCTCAAATTTTGGAGAAAAAGATATGGGCAAAAAATAAAATGCGTCTATCTTTATCCTTTAATTTTTTTCTTCCAGCAAATTAAACTGCTTGATACTACTTGATTATAGCAGCTCTAAACACCTTTGTCCAATTCTTGGAACTACAAAAATCCCCTAGTGCATATTTTAAGAACCACCACTGTAGGCAATAGCAAGCCATCAGATGTTCTCATTGGAGTGACACCATCAGAACTGCATTTTAGAAAGATCACTCGGGCAGTCTGGTAATAGGAGGTTCAGAGGAGCGGAGGGGAGTAGAGGCTGAGTGATCCTGGAGCGAGAAGAGGGCTTTAATTAAGGCTGTATTACACAAAAGTCAGGGCACATCTGTGATCCAGAGCAGAGTTGGGATAGAAAGGAATGAGAGATAATTTGACAGAATGCAGTCACTGATGATTCTGTGATTTCTAATTAAAATATATAATATAATGCATTTTGCATGGACCTTTTGAATATCAGGTGGACTAGCAATGGGATAAGAATGAAAAGGCCTGGGTTTCAGCTCCTAACCATTTGTCAATAACTTGATAAGTATAAAATATCAATAATAATAATTACTGTTATAAAGGAGTTGTTATGGCCAATGAGGTGATGTTAAGGTCCTTTAAAAACTGTAATACAGTACCCTTATTTTCAAATAGTAGACTTCAGGGCCTTAATAATGAAATAGCTATTCTGGCCACTTGATTTTGACCATGTCCATTGTCCACTTGATGGCTCATTTTTAATACACTTTTTCTTATCTCTTGAAGTGTTACTATAATAGGTCACTATAATAGTGTTACTATAATAGGTCTTGAAACACCTAAGCAACAGGTAATTTTTTACTACTTCTATACATTGAGAGTGTAGAAACAGAATTCACCTGGATTTTAAAGTCATGTTTTCTTACATAAAGAAAGGATATTTGATTGAGAATATTCCAGTATATGACACGATTGAAGCAATTAAATAAAATATGCACAACGTGACATCTGCGTCAGAGGTACAGCCTGACATACAATTGGCAAAAGCAATGCTGGAGCCAGTTTATAGAGAATGCTTTTCCCTGCCCATCTCTTGAACCCTTCATGTAAGTAGAACCTCATTAAAAAGACTTCCTTATTACCTTCCTGCTTTCTGTCCAAACGCTCCTTACTGAAACCAGGTGGAAGAGTGTGGCCTCTTGAAACACAAGGATACCATAGTTGACGCTGGAAAATTTTTGGCTTTACTTAGCCATATTGAAAATCACATCTTATTTCCTGACTTGAAGACCATTGATAAATACATTAATACAAATATTTTCAAATAGAGCCATTTGGAGTAAAATTCCAGTGCTAACTTCACAAATGCTGCAAGCATTTTCTTTGGTTCTATTTGGATCTGTGGATCAGGTGAAGCAGACTTGTGCAAACTCCGGAAATGATAATAATAGTCATCGACAAAAAATGATGGAAATGGAAATGGGAAAGAGACTTGGTCTCAGGGAGAAGAGAGTAGGAGAGCCGGATGTTGAGCAAGGAGTCCCCACTCCCCTTCTAGCCCTGTAATCATAATAGATGCCCTGCTAGTTGATAAACAGAGTTCTGTATGTGTGGCAGGAGGGCAACTGGTGGGGAGGGAAAGGAAAATCTGCCTGAAACACTAAATACTAACTTTAAAGTGAGGTAAGTAAAAGGGCCAAATTTTGTATTTGTAACTGTGGTCACATTTCCTACCTATATTAATTGAATGGAATGGTATAAAATTGAAGATTTGGGGTGTATCATTAAATCATACTAGAGCTGCGGTTGCCAACCTTTCGAACCTCACAGACCACCGGTTGGTGACCGCTGCTCCAAAGGTTTCCTTAAACCAGCAGTCGTCAACCTTTCGGACCTCATGGACCACCAGTGGTCTGTGGCTTACCGTTGGTGACTGCTGTACTGGAGTGCGCCATGCAGAGGTCCCTATGGAGGCAGGGAGAACTCTTTGTTAGTAGGTTGAGCCTTAGGAATTGCTGATTTAAATAAGTTTTTTTTTTTTAAAGTCAAATATCAGCAAAATTACATGGTTTGAATATATTGATGAATTTATATGTGCAAGTGAATGTAAGATGGTAATCTAAGAGAAACATGCAAATTGGTGTCACTCTGCTACCCTTCCCATTGGCTAATCAGGGCGATATGCAAATTAACTGCCAGCCAAGATGGCGGCCGGCAGCCAGGCAGCTTGAAGCGAACATGAGGCTTGCTTGCTTCAGTGACAGAGGACTCCAATGTTCCCCGCCTGCCGCTGCCGGCCTCTGAGCTTGCAGTTTGAAACATTGTTACAAATATAGAAGCTAAAAAAACCCCAGAAACCTGCTTTCAGCCAGCTGGGATCTCAGAGCTGGAGTTGAAACAGTGTTTCGATTATAGAACCCAAACAAAGCAGATACCTGCTTTCAGCAGCGGAGGCCTAAGAGCTGGAGCCAAGCCTCAGAGCTAAAGCTGGCCCAGAATAAAAAAGAAAAAAGAAAAAAAGGAGCAGTTGGGAGCTTCCATCACCCGCCAGCCTGAAAACAGCCCTCAGCCCCTCACCCAGACTGGCCAGGCACCCCAGTGGGGACCCCCACCCTGAAGGGTGTGCGACCAGCTGCAAACAGCCATCATCCCCTCACCCAGGCTGGCCAGGCACCCCAGTGGGGACCCCCACCCTGATCCAGGACACCCTTCAGGGCAAATCAGCCGGCACCCACCTGTGCAGTGCAGCAGGCCTCTATCCTATATAGTAAAAGGGTAATATGCCTCCCGGCACCAGGATCAGCATGACAGGGGGCAGCGCCCAAAACCCCTGATCACCCTGCGGCTCTGTGTGTGACAGGGGGTGGGGCCACAACCTCCCTATCTGACCAGCTCTGTTCGTGACAGGGGAAGGCGCCCCAACCCCCTGATCAGCCCTGCTCTGTGCCTGATGGGGGGAGCTCTCCAACCCCCTGATCGCCCTGCGGCTCTGTGTGTGACAGGGTGCGGCACCCCAACCCCCCCCCCCCCCACAGGCCCTGCTCTGTATGTGACGGGGTAGAGCCATAACCTCCCCATCGGCCCTGCCCTGAGTGTGAGAGTGGCGGCACCCCAACCCCCTGATCGGCCCTGCTCTGTGGGTGATAGAGGGCAGCGCCCCAACCGCCCCCCACGGGCCCTGCTCTGTGTGTGACAGGGGGCGGTGCCCCAACTCCCCTATCGACCCTACTCTGTGAGTGACAGGGTGGAGCTCCCCAACCCCCTGATCGACCCTGCTCTGTGCATGACAGGGTACGGAGCCCCAACCCCCCTGATGGGCCCTGCTCTGTGAGTGATGGGGTGGTGCCGCAACCTCCCCATCGACCCTGCCTTGAGTGTGACAGGGGGCAGTGTCCGAACCCCCCAATCGGCCCTACCCTGAGCGTGACTGAGGGTGGCATCGCAACCTCCCAATCCGCCCTGCTCTGTGCATGACAGGGGGCGGCGCCCCAACTCCCTAATCGGCCCTGCTCTGAGCCCGACCAGGGGCTGCACCTAGGGATTGGGCCTGCCCTCTGCCACCCAGGAGCGGGCCTAAGCCAGTAGGTCGTTATCTCCTGAGGGGTCCCAGACTGCGAGAGGGCACAGGCCGGGCTGAGGGACCCCCCCCCCCTCAGGTGCACAAATTTTTGTGCACCTGGCCTCTAGTCCTATCTAATAATAGACAAACATGGTAATTGACCATATCTTCGCTATGCCTCCCATTGGCTAATCAGCGTGATATGCAAATTAACCACCAACAAAGATGGCAGCTAATTTGCATATTGCAGGCAGGATGGGGCAGTGCTATTCCGCCTGCCCCGCTGCCATCTGGGCCTGCTATTTGCCACCTGGAGCGGTGGGGCAAGACAGCGCCATCCCACCTTCCCTGCCGCCATCTGGGCCTGCTATCTGCGACCTGG
The DNA here is from genome assembly GCF_014108235.1 of Myotis myotis. Classification (NCBI taxonomy): domain Eukaryota; kingdom Metazoa; phylum Chordata; class Mammalia; order Chiroptera; family Vespertilionidae; genus Myotis; species Myotis myotis. The sequence continues at coordinate 21,841,730 of NW_023416321.1, read as the reverse complement.
GGCGGCAGGCGTCCCGTGTGCGACCCAACCCGCGGTGGCCGGGCGGTGCAGCAGCGATGGGCTGGCACACCTGGCCGCCATCTGGGCATCCTGTGTGCGACCCTGTCCGGGGCGGCCGGGCGGGGCAGCGAAGGCTTGAAGGCGGCTCCGGCCAGAGCAAAGGCCTAGGTCCCAGGTGCCGGAGGAAAACTGGTGCCGGCAACCAGGGGAAGGGAAAGCCTATTGCATGAATCTTTTCATGCAACAGACCTCTAGTCTTTATATAACTCAGTAAAAGTAAGAGTTGGGAATTATTATAAAAATGTTTTTTCCTTGGTTATAAGTAATCTTGGGAATAGTTGATAAAAATATTATACAGAGATTAATAGTTTTTTTCTAATGTCTTTTCTAAAATAGGCATTTTAACTATGATCCTAAAGTAGATGACCTTTTTTTAAAAAGTCTGCTCCAGAGCTTCCCCAATTGTAAATTAGAAAGGGGCATCCTGAATTGACTTGGGGAAAGTTGTATTCATGGGGGGAAATAAAGTTTCCTCCTTTTCTTTCAGGAAATTGGGCAGCAGCAATATTTTTAAGTTGCTGACATTAGGTAGCTTTGTTGGGGGTGGAGGTCAGACTTCTTTCTAAAATAATCCTTGGGTATATGAGAAGTTCCTCCCTAAGCTTACTGAGGTTTTTTGTTAAGTAGTAACAAAAGGCCATTCAGCAGAAATACAGCATTGATACACAACAGAAAGGTGACTGGGATCTATAGAACCTTCCTGTGTTTTATTGGGAATATAATTATCTTCCTCTGCCTTCAAAAGCATCATAGGAATGGTGGGGAGAGCCTTTGCTACCAGATGGAAAGGAATGAAGAACATTGAAAATGTTTAAAGCTGATATCCTTCTCACCAATGTGTTTCAATTGGATTTGTGTGTGAAAATAATGTGCTTTGATTTCATGGAGTATTTCTCGAGGTTCCATTTCAATAGTAGCTCCCCACAAAGACAGAATAACAAGGACCAGTTTACCATCCTGCCTGAAACAACAACAAAAAACAGAATATAGTTTAAAGCAACTGTTTTCGAATCATTGGACATCAGGGCGTAAAGGATAGTGATCCTTGAGAGAGGGGAAATAATGGGGCAAGCCCTACAATTGCCTTGGTTTATTTTACTGCCTTAAAGGAGTCTCTAGACCAGTGGTTCTCAACCTTCCTAATGCCACGACCCTTTAATACAGTTCCTCATGTTGTGGTGACCCCCAATTTCATTGTTACAAATTGAACATAATTAAAACATAGTGATTAATCACAAAACAATTTGTAATTATATATGTGTTTCCCGATGGTCTTAGGAGACCCCTGTGAAGGGGTCACGACCCACAGGTTGAGAACCGCTGCTCTAGACTATGCTTCAGTGATGGGAAATCCAAGTGGAATGAAGAGTGGACAGCACAGAGTCCAGCAACACCAAGGAAGAGTGTCTATCAGCAAACTACCATGAACTATTATTGCGAAAAAAAGTGTTACTGAAACACAGTGACTTCATGATTTCATTTATATGTTGTCTGTGGTCACTTTAAAATAATAACCACAGAGCTGAGTAATAGTGCAGAAACCACATGATCCACAAAGCCCTAAATATTTACTATTTGTTAACTCCTGACCTAGAATTAGCCAGACTGGTTATTAGAGAGAATAGATATATCAGCACAAAATGAGAACTCTGAACATCTGCAGAGGGTCCTCTTCTAGTATTTAACATAGGACCGATGGCTGTGGGAAACTACCCAAAGCCAAGGAAACAGCAACCACAGAGAATTTTAAAGGGCAGAGTGCCTAGAGCTCACACAGGGTTAGGAATGGTGACACTAACACAGTCATCATAACTGTATTCCATATGTTTAAAAAGTTAGAGATGTGCAAGATATTAAAAAGACTCAAAGTCCTAGATATGAAAACCTAGATGTGAAAGTTGCATTGGATAAAAGTGAGAATAAATTAGAAATTGCAGAAGAAAATATTAGTGAAATTGAGGATAGACCAAGAGAAATTATCCATAATGAAATACAGAAAGAAAAAGAAATTAAAAACAGTGTTACTGAGCCGTAGGATAACATATACTTGAAATGAGAGTCCCTGAATCAGGATGATGGGGCGACTGAAGAAATAGCCAAAGAATTTTTAAATCTGATATATCCAAGAAGAACAATAAATCCCAAAACACAAGCAACATGAAGAAAACCATACCAAAGTGCACAATTACCAAGCTGCTCAAAGTCATTTAGAAAGAGAAAAATCTTAAAAGCAGCCAGTGGTTAAAAACAAAACAAAAAGAAAGACATTACACAGTGAGGAACGATGACGAGAATGACAGGTTTCTCTTAAGCACTGAAAGGAAACAACTGCGGGCTTAGAATTCTGTCCTCTCAAAAAGTAGCTTTCAAAATGAGGGCAAAATAAAATACTTTCTTCAGATATACAGAAGATTAAAGAGTTTATCAGCAGCAGACATGCTGTACAAGAAGTCTTAGAGGAAGTCCTTTAAGCAGAAGGAAAGTGGCAGCAGATGGAAGAGAATGAAGAACACTGGACATGGTTAGAACATATAACATGTTTTTTGGGTAGTTATTCAAGTCTTTTTAAAATATAATTTACTGTGAACACAAAAATAGTATCAGCACATTGTGGTTTTAAAAATGTATGTATGTATGTGTGTGTGTATATACACGTACATATTTATATATACAGAAATGTATTATGGACTTTACAACGTATGTGTGTGTGTATGAATGTGTAATACAAACACAATAACAACAGTAGCATAAAGGCCAGTGGGAAATGGGACATTATTATTGTAGGTTTTCATAGTATTATGAGTGGTATAACATCACTTAAAGGTAGTAAACTGTGATATTAAAGCTATACATAATACAATCAAAAGCAGTCTGCATCAAGAAAGGGAATAAAATGGAAACAAATAAACAAGTTGATGTGGCCCTAAGTATATCAGTGATCATTATAAAAACTCAGTTATGAATGATCTAAACAGCCTAATAAAAATTCAGAGATTGTCAAATTGGATAGAAATATAAGCTCCAACTATATGCTGCTTAGGAGAAACATACATTACACCCTGACTTGCTACATTAATATCAGACTAAGCTGAACACTCCACCCAACAACAGTAGAAAACATTATTTTCAAGTGCACAGAGAACACTGACCAATGTAGGTCATCTTCTGGGCCATAAAACAAGTCTCAATAAATTTAAAAGCTTTAAGTCATACAAAGCATATTCTCTGACCACAAAGGAATTAAATAAGACATGGATAACAGATCTGGAAAATCCACAAATATTTAGAAAGTAAACAACATACTTCTAAGTCATACAGGTTCACAGAAGAAATCAAAAGGCAAATTAGAAATTATTTTGAACTGAATGAAAATAAAAAAGAACACATATCTTAGAATACTATTCAGCAAAAAAAAAAAAAAAAATTGATTGAAGTGTAAGTACATGCAACAAGTTGGATGAATTATGGATATTATGCCAAATGAAAAAAAAAACCAGTCTCAAATCTTGCATACTAAAAATCTTAAAAGCACCAAGAGAAAAAGATTCCATTTATACAACATTCTCAAAATGACACAATTACAGAGAGTAGCGTCGATCAGATCTTAGAACCAGAGTAGTAGGGAGGTTACTATGACTATAAATGGTGAGGTAGGTCGTTGCGATGAGGGAACAGTTCTGTATCTTGATTGTAGTAGGGATTACACAAACTAACAAGTGAAAAAATGGAATAGAACTATGCACAAACATACACACACGTCCTTTGTAACAGACTGTATGCACATACAACTGTATTTATAAAACTGGTGAAATCTGAATATGGTCTATGGATTTAGAATGGCAGCTTCTGGGCTTAGAAACCAGGTAAAAGGGGTACAAGACCTCTCTGTACTATTTGTACAGCTTCTTACAAATATAATAATTTCAAAATGAAAAGTTGAAAGAAAAGTATAAGATTTCTGAGATGTCCCTAAATCTGGACTCAAGGGGAAATTAATAGGACTAAATGCCCGTTTTATAAAAGAGAAAGTTCTGAAATTAACTACCTCAGTTTTCACATTCAGAAGCTAGAAAAACTTGAGCATATTAAAGTACAAAGGAGGAAATAATAAAGGTCAGAGTGGAAATCAGTGGAATGGAAAATACAAAAACAATAGAAAAAATATAAATAATATAGAAAAATAGAAAAAATCAATTAAATCATGATGTACTGTGGTTTTCTTCTGCTTGGGATCTTAGAAATTCCTGGGTCTGTGGATTTATAGTTTTCATTAAATTTGAAAACTTTTATGCAAATATATCTTCCAAGTATTTTTTCTGTCAGTCCCTCTCTCCTGTTGTGACACCAGTTATATGTTGGTTGATCACTTGATATTTTCCAAGCTCGCTGATTGATTGTTCAGTTTTAAAAATTGTCTTTCCCCTCTATATTTATTTTGTATAGTTTATATTTACACATATTTAAATTTATACATATTTAAATTCTTTTATTTTTTCATTTTTTCACTTCAGATATATTTTTCATTTCTAGAAGTATCATTTGGATATTTTTTCTATCTTTCCTCATTATGTCAGTGTTTGAACATATGGAACGTTTATTTTATGATAGATGTTTTAGAGTCCATGTGTGCTAATTCTTTTCACCCTGATATATATATAGTCTTTTTTTGGTTGCTTTTTTCTATTGATTGATTTTCTCCTTGGTATGGGTTGTGTTTTTCTCTTTCTTTATGTGCCTAGTGATTTTTTTAAAGGATGATGGGCATTTTCAATATCGTGTTATTGAGTGGTGGACTGTTTTATATTCCTAGGATGCACTAAAGATTTAATTGGAATATATTTGACTCTTACTATTTATTAATATTTGATTGAACAAAAATACACATTTTAACTTCTAAGCAGTATGCAGTGACTATTGGATTTTCGGGACCCTGTTATTAGGCAGTTACACTGAAGACACATAGTTGATATCATGTTCCCCACAAGGTTGGTGGGTTAGGCTAAGGGAGGCCTGCTTACTGGGGACGGGCCTTGAAGATGGAAACTGGGGAAAATTATATTAGTTTTATTATCATTAATCTATATGTTTCTATGCTTATTTAATTATTGTTATTCAAAGTTCATAACAGCCTTTTGCTTAGGGCTAATTATTTGAAGAGATAATATAAATCTGTCTTTCTTATTTGGCCAGTAGTGGGAGTGTGTGATCACAATTACTTTTTAAACTTCAAATGCTTAAATTCTATGTATTATCTTGATCTTATAATAGTTGTGCTGACTTTACTTTTGACTCATTTCCCTAAAATAAATATAAATAAGGAACATGTATATGAGTTCTATAAAACATTGTGATAATAGCATTAATTGGTATAGAAAAATTTAAAGATTGAAGAAGTTATTTATTAGTGCTTCCTACATGCCGCACACTGAGGATCGAGCCCGCAATCTGGGCATGTGCCGTGACTGGGAATTGAACAGTAACCTCCTGATTCATGGGTCGACACTCAACTACTAAGCCACCTCGGCCGGTAGAGATCTTGAATCCCAAGTAAATTTTGTGCTGCTGTCCTACTAGCTACAAACATGAGAACAGAAATAGCAAATGTCTTCCTCTATAATATAAAGTCAAACTTTTAGGTTTAGAGTGGAGTCATTTTAAATATTTTACTATCCTATTGTATTATTGGTTTTACAACACTATGGTGATACATTTTGAACACATTGATACAAAAAGGAAAAACAAATTTTGTCTTCTCTACCATGGTCATTGTCAGTGCCCTGGAAAAGCAATTACATATGCAGCAGTTTTCTGAGTTCTCCCTTTTGAATGTCACATTAGATTTAACCTAACATCCTGGATTGTATCTCTGTTGTGGTTTGTACCAAGTGTGATGGAGGTACTCAACAATATTTCCTTGCATTGTCCATAATAAATATTTGCTCAAGAGTGGGCAAGGGTGGAAGGGGAAGAATGAAATGTTTTTCTTTTGCAGAGGAAACTTGTAACGTAGTACTTATTTAAAGAGTATTTATAGTCCATTGTTGGCCATTGGGTGTGTCATGCTGTTCTCTCCAGGTCTACATATCTGAGGTCGTTCAGAAGCCACTTCAGATTGAGTTATATTTCAGTTTTTCTTATTTACGTTTAATTTTATCAACTGATACATGTCCTCCCATAGAAAAATGATTTCAGTGAAATGAATGGCATTTTTCTTCAAGAAATATATTGACCCTGAATTTAGCCAAGTTGTATAACTTGAGGAACATTTAAATATGTATTCTTCTTCAATGAAAAGGTATCATATGTTTAAATGAAAGTACTATCAGCAATCTGCAAGCTTTTTGAGGGACGGATTGAAAAGTTTGGATTAGATTACCCATTTTCCCTTCTTTTCCTTTGTGTTTATGGGATACATGCTTCTTATTGATAATTATATCTTTACATAGATCTTCACCACTGTGGAATAGTTCATTGGGTTTTTTGTCATTGCTGATTTATTGTTGAGATGTTTCAACATCAAAAGTCCTTATTTTTATAATATAATGACCTATACTCCATTCTGAAGTAAATCTTTGCCTTTCTGTCATTCGTTTTAGTACTGTTTAAACTATTATTTGCTACTAGTATTTTGTTTGGAAAATAACTAACAATTTATATGCCAAACCACTTTCCTGTCCTAATTGTTTTTAAAATAAAACAAACATAATGGCTTGTTTTGTATTTCTAAATGTTTTTCTTTATTTTACAAAATTCTAGTGATATTGGTAGCTTAATGTTTCTTTAGGTTGTTTTATGACCTGCTTTTGAGTATACATCTTTTTTTATTGAGACTAGTATTTATTGTCATTGACTGGGCAATTTTGACTGGGATGGGACATTGATTCTGATAGATTAAATAAAATAATCAATTGGTCATAAAACGTCTGGTCCATGAATACGTTGGCTTCTGATGTCATTCACTCTATGCCACTTGAGTTTAAGGTTCTTATATAAAGACACTGATACCTGTCAATTGGGTAGTGGAGATGTGGGATGGAGGCTACACGGATATTTGTTTGCCCTTTTCTCTAAAAATAAGGAGCTAAAGCAGAATGGCCTGTATCTGCTCACTTGCAGAACCATAATGGGCTGATGTTGGCAGGAGCCTGTGGTTGGTTGTACCTCAGCTCTATCCGTAAGGTTAATTGCTAAAAAGTGACTAAATGGGAATTTTGGGGGGGATGCTACAACTGTCTGCTCTGTTAGTGGTAGCAGGAGTTCTGGCGCCATTTCAGGGTCACTGTTTGTTTGTATCTGTCTATCGGAGTTTAGAATACAGTTGTTTCTCTGAGTTTCAGCCTTCTCTATAGAATTTCTGTCAATTGTTTGACTCCATTAAGGGTGCAGGGGAAATAAAAGCCTGAATGACCAATCCACCAGGGGCTGTGGATAGACCCTTTCTTTGTCCCTACTCAGAGCACTGCATTAGGTCTCATTATCCATTTATAATAAGTGACCTCTGCCCCCTAGGTCACTGAAAAATATTCAGTATGCTTTTCTGACACATAGGGCACTTCTCCGCAGACATATGAAACAATGGGACGTCTGGCAGTCTGGAAGACTATGCACATTGCAGGTTTTTAAATACATAGCCTTGTGCCAAATCACTCTGGCAGATTTTTTTCTTTGCTCTTGCAGGGGTCATAAAGGCACTAAAGGAAGTCTAATGTCTGGGAGATGAATGTAGTGTTCCCTTTTCATTTCTTTTTCTTCTAATTCAAAAATATATATTTTTTGCCTTTTTGTTTTCTAGAAAGGATTTGCTTTCATCTCTGCTTTTGCAGTTCCTGGTAGAGAAATATAGAAAGACTTGGGTATAGTGAATGGAAAGTGGTTGCCAAATATACCCGGGTGGCTCTGGAGGCTTCCTTTGATGTATTAAAAACCTGTCTTCTAGTCCTCTGCTCTGGCCACACTGGTGGTGATTAAATCTCCCACTGGAAAGTGTGGGAAAGGATTTGACCCTTTCTTGGTTACTATCACCCAGATTTCTTCTGTGATATAAATTTGGACTACCTACCAGAAAGCTCAGCACATCTTGTGGTTCTGTCTCTAGCTCCCAATGTGTAGATAGGCTTGGGAAAAGTTGGAGATGGTATAGTGATTAGTGGTTGAACTGTATTTACAAAGTTAAATTGAAGGACAGTGTCTTGACTAGCAGTCGCTAATTGTGTGGCCTTAGCACAGTGCCTGTGGGAAGTACTGATAGAAGCCGTCATTTACCTGAAGTCTGTTGGGATAGATACAATCTGAGAGCCACTTCTTTAGCAATTCTTATGAAGAAACTTTGAGAATAGGGAAAATGTTTATGAAGTATTATTTAAGTTTAACATGCATACACTTAATTTGGAAAGCCCTTTTTCTCTCTTAGAAGCTTACATATTTTGCATTTTGTGTCCCATGCATTGGCTTGTCACTTTATTAAAAATATATGAGGCATACATGGGTTCGAAGAATAATGAGAGAGAGAAACATCAGTGTGAGAAGGAAACATTTATTGGTTGCCTCCTGCATGCCCCCTACAGGGGATAGAACCTAAAACCTAGGCATGTGTCCTGACCAGGAATCGAACCAGCAACCTTTTGGTGCATGGAATGATGCCCAAACAACTGAGCCACACCGGCCAGGGCCCCTGTTTATTATAATGAATTCATAGTCACACTGCAGAACCCAGGTGTCTTTAATGTAGAACATTGTTTTTGCTATGTACAATTGCATACTTTAAGATACAGTGGGACCTTGACTTACGAGTTTAATTCGTTCTGAGACAGAGCTCGTTAACTCAAATTACTCTGTCAACTCAATGCAAAAAATCGGCTGAGAGACAGCTGGTATCTCAAAAAACTCGTTAGTTGGGACACTCGTAAGTCAAAGCCCCACTGTATTGATACACAGAGGTGTCATCTTAAAAAAAACCAATTATAGAAAACCATATAGTTGTCAGAACTCTCTCCATGACAAGAATTAATATTTTAACTGGATTATAGCACCATTTGATGAATTGCTTACTAAATACATCAAAATTGATTGGACATTTCGTATTTGAATTGACAAATGGGTGCATTAGGAGAAGGAGGGAAATCCATTAATTATAACTGCTCTCTACCGTAGGAAATATAATTATATAAATATGGATTTTGTTAAAAGAAAAATCTCTATGATAGTGCTGCTTATATGTGTACCTATACCTCTTTGCCATTAGTAGGAGGGTTTCTCTGAGTCCCTGTCATTTGAGTAATAAAAAATAGTAATTTTTGCCGTGTTATATGCTTCAGGCTCTCCTGGTTGCATAATCATATTTGGTTATTGTTTAAGAAAAGTATAAAGTACCAGGGAAACTTTGTAGTTCAGCCTTTCTGCTCAATTCTTAATTGCATCTCTATTTGTCTGTCTTGCATTCTTATATTATTTAAGTCAAAAGCTTTACTTTTGTTTTGATGGTGTATAACCTTTTACCATCACTGAAATTCTCCTTTTATGAAATTTTTTTTCCTCATGATTTTTAAAAAATGTTTTATTGATTTCATAGAGGAAGGGAGAGGGAGAAAGAGAGAGAAACATCAATGATGAGAGTCATTGATTGGCTGCCTCCTGCACACCCCACATTGGGGAGCCTTGACCAGGAATTGAACCATGACCTCATGGTTCCTAGGTCGACACTCAGCTGAGCCATGCTGGCCGGGCTCTCATGATCTTTCTTACTGAAGGTGCCCAACCCAGTGACCGAGGCATAAGGGAGCTTGGTGAATGCCATAGATTGTCTCCACAGTTCGAATCTGTTCTCCTTATTATTGTCATATGACAGGAGGCTCTTCACCATGTGATTTTGTGGAACTTGGTCAAGAGACAAGAAACACTGAATTGCCTTCATTGCCTTTGTACCATTAGTTTCTTGCCTTTCCTACTGTGCTTTCTTTGTATTTTAAGACCACATGAAGAGCTTCGGAGCCACCCTTACATGTCAAGTCTGGGTCAGAGCTGAGACTTATAAGGACTATTCTGAGGCTAGTGTTATTGTTTTTTGTCTTCTCTTGGCACTCTGCTAGTCTTCAAGGCTATCTTTCAGGTGCCAATGGTTCTTGTATGGTTATGTCAAATACTGTTTAACTAAGAAATCAAACCAGGAGCCCAAAGTACTTTGGTTTTGAAAGTAAACGTAAAGCTTCCTGAAATGCCTGTAACTTCCTTGTGTTGTAACTTCTGATCAGATTATTTTTCTCTATTGTTTGATAGCTTTACTTGGTGTTTTTGATCAGGATACAGAAATTCTGGAAATTCTGGATGAGTGATATGATATGCCGGGGTCCAACCCCAGCGGGTCCAGGGGTCCCCAAAGGTGTGGACGGAGTTGGCGAAGAAGGAATGACACGGAGATAGCGTTCAGTTGATCAGCAGCCTAGCCAGGTTCCTCTAGCCAGGATCTCCTGCCAAGTTCTGGTCTGGATCTCCAGAGAGGTTCTGCTTAGGATCTCCAGCCAGATTCTGTGTCCATGTTCTCTTGCTAGGTTCTCCAGCCAGGTTCTGTCCAGGTTCTCCAGCCAGGTTCAGTCACCAGGTTCTAGTCAGGTTCTCTTGCCAATTTCTGTAGTCAGGTTCAGTCCAGGATCTTTTGCCATGTTCTCTCACTAGGTTCTGTCTCTAGGTTCTGAGGCCAGTTTCTGTCCAGGATCTTTTGCCATGTTCTCTCCAGCGAAGTTCTTCTGTCTCTAGGTTCTGTGTAGGTTCTGTCTTCTAAGTTCTGTCTCTCGCTGTCTTGTTACATCTGTATTTATACCAGTTGATTCAATCCTATCAATCTCTATTCCAAAGGTTAGGGCGTTTCTTATCTCCATTCCAGGGAGTAAAGATTATGTAGCTTAAGCATGATTGTTTGTAGTTAAAGTGATTAATTACCCACCTGCCACTTAGTTAAGAGGTTTTATTCCCTCCCTAACTTCAGGGGAAAATCCCTACCTGGGGAAACAACCTTTCTCAGAGAGGAGACCTTGGTTAAAACACATAGTGCCAAGAAGGTGAGCAAACATATTAAGAACAGTATGCCATATATGCCGGGTCCCTTGAAACAGCAAGGATGGACCGGCTCCCGGCAATGATATAGTTGATATCTGAGATAAACCATCTCTTGAATGTTTCATATGAAAATTTTAATGGAAATAATGAACCTAGTAGGTAAAGATATGATGAATTGAGGTAGTTGGTTCTTCAGGTTGAGAGCGTGGTTTTGGCTTTTCCAGTTCTGTCTCTCTTTAATGTAAGGTAGATAAAGTGTTATGAGAAAGCCACCCACTGTTATATCTTTATACTTGAATACTTTAATATACATCTAATGGCAAGGACATAAAAAGAAGTAATTGTCACGCCATTACATAATTTATTGGTAACACAGTGGCAATGATTTGTGGAGATAACTTTCCAATAGCTTTACATTGTGTATCCACAGAGGTGAGAGCAAGCCTTGGAAAATCTTTGGTTCTGGGCTATTTTCTCTCTTTCTTTTCCATGTGGTCTTGGTTCTATGAATTTTTTGATTTAGTAAGAGGTAAATTTTGAATGTTTAGTTTCTTTATTATATGGTACCTATCATGTATCCTTAATTATTTTTAAGAAAGGTTTTAAATTATGTTCTTATGGATAGGTTGAAAATGTTGATGTCCTCCACGTCTAAAAGCTTTTCACTCTCCATGCCCAGAGAACTCTGCCTCTTTTGTCCTTAATTCTCCCTGCTGTATAATGATCTGCACTCTTTTAGGACATACCTAGCTAATAGATAGGCGGAGACCAGGAGAAGTGCATTAACTCTTTGCAAAAAGTAATTTTTTCCATTTTTCCTCTTGTGAACAATTCCCTCCCCTTCCTTTAATTTTGTTGTTAGGCTTTATTCTGGAGGCTTAACTGAGTACCTTAGACTCTGCTTTTCACCTGTGTATGTGGGGATTAAGGACAAAAAGTTTGCAATCACTGACCAAATGCAGTTTAATGAACCTAAATAGTGATTTCTTACCTTTAAGACATCAGTTCACAATAGGTTCTGCATATCTTCTACTCATCTTACTTTCTGATAGAGGATATTCTGTTATGAAATGCCTGAAAAAAAATTTATCTAAACTACAGGGTGAAATGTGAGAATACAGTTGCCACTGTTGTGAGAATACAGTTGCCACTGTTGTAGGATTACAGGTCATATTTCTACATAGAATCAGCACTAGGAGAGTTCTAGCTTCCAGCACATAGTCATTACCCTCAACAAGAACACACACTACCATGTGCACTGGAGCTGAAAGCTGGTCCTGTATTTGATATGTACATGTGTGTAAATATGGCAACAAGGATAAATGGATATGTATGGAGTGAGTGTGTATAGAAGCACCCCTCCCCCCCCCCAGCCAAAGAAAATATCACTAAACCTAAGAAATTAGGAAGAATGTCCCTGACTCATTATGCGGTAAGTGCAACTTTGTTTCATGCATTGGTTTCCATCATCCTATATAATAGAAGGCTAATATGCAAACTGTCCCCTCGGGGGTTCAATTGCTTGCTATGACGTGCGCTAACCACCAGGGTGTGGTGTGGAACGAAAGAAGGCCCCGGCCAGCAGCTGGCGGCCAGGGGAAGGAAGGTCCCAGCCGGCCCTGATCACCAGCCAGGCCTAGGGACCCTACCTGTGCATGAATTTTGTGCACTGGGCCTCTAATTCATTGATATGCATATGATTTCTTTGTTCTCCTTTTTTGACTTCTTGGATTGACTACACCATACAAATTTCATTGTGATGTCTCCACAAATTTTTAAAATAAATATTAATTTTTAAACAGGTACATGGCATACATAATTAGAAGGTTGCAAGGAATACTTATTGGAAAATAAGTCATCTGTCCTCAGTCACCCTTAGGCCCTTTGAAAAGGCACTGCTATAACTACAGTTGAGCTTTGATTAGAATGGGTTTGTTCTTATTTAGACTTCTTTGTTTGGGTAGGTTATATAAACTGTGGTAGGACAAAGTTGTTATTTATAACCTTACATGGAAGATACTATACAGTGATAATATGATTCTGTAAAATAGCAAAATGGCCCGGCTGGCGTGGCTTGGTGGTTGAGCGTCGACCTGTGAATCAGGAGGTCACGGTTTGATTCCCAGTCAGGGCATGCCGAGGATGCGTGCAAGAGGCAGCCGATCAATGATTCTCTCTCATCATTGATGTTTCTATCTCTCTCCGCTTCTCTCTTCCTCTCTGAAATAAATAAAAATATGTTTAAAATAGCAAGGTGGACTTCTTTATCTTTCCTGCTATTGTTTTAATGTCTATAGAATGCAGTTGTATTGTGAATTGAGTTGATATAACAAACATCAAATAGGCATTGTGTACATCTTTTCAGGTAAATAAACTCCACTTGACCTTCATTGAAAATGTTTTCAAGGGATTCTTGCACTCTGTTCAGTCCTTAGAAATACATTGGGACAGTTTGAAATTTTTAATGGAGTAGCTGATCTTGCCTATAGCAGTGGTTCTTAACCTTCCTAATGCCGTGACCCTTTAATACAGTTCCTCATGTTGTGGTGACCCCCAACCATAAAATTATTTTCGTTGCTACTTCATAACTGTAATTTTGCTACTGTTATGAATTTTAATGTAAATATCTGATATGCAGGATGTATTTAGGCGACCCCTGTGAAAGGGTCATTCGACCCTCAAAGGGGTGGCGACCCACAGGTTGAGAACTGCTGGCCTATAGCATGCAGCCATTGTGTTTTTATCATATTTAGGGTTATGATGAGGAGCCAAACTAAATTACAACCCTTTCCAGACTACCTCCAGGTATAACTTGTCCAGATGCTGAATGTACAATGACCATTAGGGCAGCAGGAATAATAAGTGAAAGCTCCTTAGTTTATGTCTTCTGTGAGAATCTTACATGGAACTTGGGGGGTAGGGAAGAGAAAGCAGAGCAGGCGAGGAAGAGAGGCACCCAGTGTTTTCTATTTAGTGAAATCTGTTATCTCACAGGCAGTGATATGGCATTGTTCTAGTTATATGTTGCCTGTTACTGTTACTCTGGGATTGTGGAATAAAAGGAAAGTGAAACCTGAGATGCACAATGACTGACTGCTAGAAAACTTTGTTAATTAATTAGAGGACATCCACGGTAACACACGGTCAGGGTGCAAGGAAGGCCATTGATTGGTTTAATATATAACATAGGGAAGGCTTTTCCCTTTTATGGAGGGTAACACTTCAGATGTTCTTGTACTGGTACTGGATAGGCTGCTAATAAAGTTCAGTGAGTTCCTTACATTTAAGTTGAAACATTTCTAAATCAGAGAGAGAACTTCTTTCTAGACTTCAGTAAAAATGAGTCAGGCCCTTAATAACAATAAGAATGCTACCTATTTCTTAAGGTTGTTAGTGGGTTTTTACCTGAAAGCTTTCTCTTAAAAAAAAAAAAAAAGGTTCTCCTCCCCTGGAATACTATGCAGCAGTAAAAAAGAAGGATCTCTTACCCTTTGAGACAGCATGGAGGGACCTGGAGAGTATTATGCTAAGCAAAATAAGCCAATCAGAGAAAGACAAGTATCATATGATCTCACTCATATGTGGAATCTAATGAATAAAATAAACTCTTGAACAAAATAAACCCAGAAAGTAGAAGCATAGAACAGACTGCACAATCTCAGAGGGAAGGTGAGGGAGGGTGAGTGGAAGGGAAGAGATCAACCAAATAACTTGTATGCATATATGCATAACCCATGGACGCAGACAGTGGGACAGTGAAGACCTGGGCAGAGGGTGGGGAGAGGAAGGAGGAGGCTGATTAGAAGAGGCCAAAGGGGGAAACAGGGGGACATATGTAATACTTTGAATAATAAGGGTTTAAAAATTTATATACTTTTACCATAAAAAAAATTTTTTTAAAGGCCAGGGTTTAAATTTTGTCAGTTTGATAGTAGGGAAGCATAACTTTGAATGAGTAAATCTCTGATTACTGCTCTTACATATGTTTGTTGGTTGTTGTAGTTCCCCTTTTGTGACTTGCTTGTTCGTTGGCAGTGCCTGAGACCACTTTGCCTTTGGATGGCCTTTTGAGCCTTTCTTTTTAAAGGCAGATTTTAGTTTCTGTACTAGGAAACTACATTCCAAAGCAGAATTTCTTTCTCAGGTCCTGAGTGCTTTCTGATCAGAAACAGAGTTTGCTATAGAGCCCTCTCTTATTGTATGGTTGCTTTATAAATGCTGTTTTTAATAAGTACCAAAACTATATTGAAGTTTGTCCTTGGATGAGAGTTTATCACTGTTGGCCTTTGGGTGAACTTGGAGCCCGAGCTGTTTCATTCAAGGCAGCATGATGTCATCTAACTCACAAATTTCTGTTGCTTGAAAAAGGCAACATGTTTCCCTAAATAACCTAAAGGGCCGAGTAATGCTGGCACAACATTATTCACCTCTCAGGTCTCCACTAAAGACTTCAGCATGGTGAGGGTTTTATTGTTTTTGGAGGGCTGGTGGGGAGATGGTAGAGAGCAGGAGACCCAGCTCACACTCACTTTTCCAAAATAGATCCATCTTTGTTTCTTCATATTAAATATCTCTGAGTTTCTCTCTGGGCCTAAATATTCAGCATGTGAACGTATTTTAGGGTTTTCAGCAGAAGCTAAAGCCACGAGCTATAGCGCACATAAAACTCTAGATACCACTTGCTTTTTAAAAAAAATGTATTTTATTTAATATAATTGGTCTACAATCTCATATTGGTTATATATAACTAGATTGCAGTTGGATCAGCATTTCCCTCCTTATTTGTGAAGCAGATTTCCCTGATTCCATAGCACTGAGGTTCATTTCCAGGAGTAGTACAGCTTTTTAATGTCTCCTAAATTTGGGAGCATGGAATTCACCAGCAGCAGAACCTGTAGTTCATTAGCTATGTCCTCCGAAGCTTCCAGAGCTCCAGCTAAGAGAATTTATTACTGGGTGTTCAAGAAATGGATGGGAGAACAGAACAGAACAGAACCAAATGGATTTCCCCTTCCTTGTTTTTATAAATAAGCACTACCCTGTGTTCAATATTGTGCTTTGTGTTAGTTTATGTAAAAAGGATGCTTATGACCCATATGTGGTTAGTGTTTTAGCTTTGATACGCATTGTCAAGTCTTTTTTCTTTCATTGCTTTAAAAGCAAATGGTGCTGGGGGCAAATAATTTTTTTTATTCTTTCATCTTAATGGAACACCTAGACCCTATGTACCCTATTGTAAACTCCATAGTTAGGAGATTATTTTTTCCTGAATACCTTAACCATGTCGAACACACTAAGAAAAGTAATTACCTGCCCTAATATAAGTTATATTCCATATACTGATAATAAAAATTTATCTCCAGTTTTCTAACCAGAAGACTAGATTTGTTGCAAATGAACTTAGGTTCCTGAGAGCCATCTATTAAATTGGGGGTAATTTAGAAAGAATTTGATTCCTTGAAATTGAGGATGTACTGCTATTGTTTTGGAGAAAAGACTCTGAAATGTCAACAGGTTAAAATTTCTCCAGGGTTAGGGTTTTCAGCAGAAGCTAAAGCCAAGAGCTATAGCTCACATAAAACTCACAGGACTAGTAGTAACTCATTGTTGGAATTTTGGTTCTAATTACGTATCCTAACCTACAAGTATTACCTATATCCCTTCCATTAAACCATGTTAAAAAAGGAGACTTTAGAGTCATGTTCAGTATCTGGTAATACAGTGTTTCTAATGCTTTAATTTAGCAATTATTATTTGAACAACTTAATACTTTGTATCTAAAGCTTTAACAGCATCTAAGTCAATGCTTTTAGCTTCCTCTAAATCATAAATGCTATATTTTATGTGGATAATTTTTTAAAAGTCTATACCTATCGATCCTTACTTTATAGTGCAGAAGACACCTAAGAATACAAAACCAGAGAACTCATGGAAACTATTTATAGACTTGAGAAGTGATATCATGATTTGATGTTCTCCATTTTGGAATATTGAGGTTTTTGTTATGTGGAATTCAGACTTAGAAGCATGATCAAAAGACCATTCAAATTTTTTTCTTCAGGCCGAAACCGGTTTGGCTCAGTGGATAGAGCATCAGCCTGCGGACTGAGAGGTCCCGGGTTCGATTCCGGTCAAGGGCA
The DNA here is from genome assembly GCF_014108235.1 of Myotis myotis. NCBI lineage: Eukaryota > Metazoa > Chordata > Mammalia > Chiroptera > Vespertilionidae > Myotis > Myotis myotis. Next base: position 21,824,481 of record NW_023416321.1, on the reverse strand, counting down.
TGTACCTGGGTTGCGGGCACATCCCCGGTGGGGGATGTGCAAGAGGCAGCTGATCGATGTTTCTCTCTCATCGATGTTTCTAACTCTCTATCTCTCTCCCTTCCTCTCTGTGAAAAATCAATAAAATATAAAAAAAAAAAAAAATTTTTTTCTTCATTTCTTTACTTAAGTTATGCCTAATTGGAATTCTTTGGGGTTTGAAGTAACAGAACTAATTTGCAAAGGTGGGCACTGAAGCACATTGCTTTTTGTTTGCTTTGCACATAAACATAAAATATATATAGAAACACATGTATATATCCCCTCCCACATATATCACTGTAAGACAGCAAAATACACTTAGTGATTTTTTTTTAGCTTTTATTTACTCACTAGTAGCATGATTGCTTTCCTGAGGACACAATATAAACAAAGTCTGGCTCACAGTTACCTCATAATGATCTGCCCATCCTGCCCTGGCATGTTGATCTATACTCATCAAGTGCCCGTGTAGAGGCAGTACTTTTGAAGTTATATTCTCTAAAATAAATTGACAGGGTATCCTTTTTAGTTAGATGGATAGGCTTGTTTTATATTATTTTACTAGTAGGGATAAAGGCAGGGATGGAACATGGCAGATGTTTTTGTTTCAAAATTTCATACTTTTCCTGTCTCAGCTTTATGCCTTCCTTCCTTCCTTCCTTTTTTCCTCCTTCCTTCCTTCCTTTTTCCCCCCTCTCCCTCCCTCCCTCCCTCCCTCCCTCCCTCCCTCCCTCCCTCCCTCCCCCTCCCTCCCTCCCTCCCTCCCTCCCTCCCTCCCTCCCTCCCTCCCTCCCTCCCTTCCTTCCTTCCTTCCTTCCTTCCTTCCTTCCTTCCTTCCTTCCTTCCTTCCTTCCTTCCCTTTTTTTTGTGTGAATCCACACACTGAGGATATTTTCCCATTGAGTTTTTAGAGAGAGTGGGAGGGGGAGAGAGAAACATTGATGTGATGGAGACACATCAATTGGTTGCCTCCTGCACCCACCCCAACCAGAGCTGGGGATTGAGCCTGCAACTGAGGTATGTGCCCTTGACCGGAATTGAACCTGGGACCCTTCAGCTCGAGGGCCAGTGCTCTATCCACTGAGCCAACCTGGCTAGTGGATAATGTTTTTCTTTAGGTCGAAGGTGTATGTATGTATGTTTGTTCATTAAACTCACACTTGCAAGATAGATAGTCCATTTTTCTATAAATAAACTCTTTTAAATTCATTCCGTACCTTTATTCTGACAAATGTGGAAAACAATGAATCAATTATTACCCTCTCCAAAATTGCATCTTACGTAGTGCAAAGATAATGAGATGGGAGAGTTGGGGACGTTTTCTCCTTGTTGTAACCACTGAGACGTCCCAGTTCCCTACCTGACCATTGGGTATGGCTCTGTATAGTCCTCTGCAGCACTCACCCTTGCTTCTACTTCAAAGCCTGTTAGTTCTTTGGAATGTGTTCATATTACCCTTGGACACATATTAATATTCTCAACTGTTTCCTGGGGAATTTGAAGAGGTTGTTAGAGACTTGGCTGTACAGATATTCCATGCGTGCACACACCTCTTATATTCCTGCAACATGAGGAATCTCTTGCTACTTGCTTGAACCCTAAGATATGATTTTTTCACAGCTGTTCAACCCTAAGACTCCTGGGATTCCATAAATTTCTACCCTTCTTTGGAACCCTCCCCACCTCCCCCTGATTCTGTTTATGGTACTCTTGTTCTAATTTCAGAATATCTTTCCTAAGAATTGAGTGGTCAGAGAGCATGGAAATTTTGTTCTTGTCATACATTCAATCCTTTTTCCTTATCCCAGGGTCAAGTTTTGAACTTTTTTTTCATTGTAACCTGGTATATCATTGTTTCCCCAAGGTAGTGAAGGTGGAATGTTCTTCCTACCTGATTGGGGAAGTATTTAAATGTACAGAAATCTGAGGGAGAAAGGAAGATATTTATGTCATGTTGAGAACAAGAATATCCCACCTACTGGTATTCTTTTTATATTGTGATACCTCTCAATGCTTCAAAGCATTCTTAATTTGAAACCTCTATTTAGAATAGCCCTGCTTCTGGTGCCTGTCAGTCAGCTGAGTGGCGCTCCTGCTGTGGGAGCACACTGACCACCAGGGGGCAGCCCCTGTGTTGAGCGTTTGTCCCCTGGTGGTCAGTGTGTGTTATAGCTACTGGTCAACTGGTAGTTCAGTCGTTTGGTCACTTAGGCTTTTTTTTTTTTTTAATATATTTTTTATTGATTAAGATATTACATATGTGTCCTTGTCCCCACGTTACCCCCCCACCCCCCCCCCCCCCCGCTCATGCCCTCACCCCCCCGTTGTCCATGTCCATTGATTAGGCCTATATGCTTGCATATAAGTCCTTTGGTTGATCTTTCCCCCTTACCCCCACCCTCCCCTACCTTCCCTCCAAGTCCCGACAGTCCAATCAATGCCTCTCCGTCTCTGGATCAGTCCTTGTTCATCAGTTTATGTTGTTCATTATATTCCACAAATGAGTGAGATCATGTGGTATTTATCCGCTCTCCAGTTCCATCCATGCTGTGGCAAATGGTAAGAGTTCCTTTTTCTTCTTCCTCTTCTTAAAGAATACCTTTCAGCATTTCATATAATGCTGGTTTGGTGGTGATGAACTCCTTTAGCTTTTTCTTATCCGTGAAGCTCTTTATCTGACCTTCTATTCTGAATGATAGCTTTGCTGGATAAAGTAATCTTGGTTGTAGGTTCTTGCTATTCATCACTTTGAATATTTCTTGCCACTCCCTTCTGGCATGCATGGTTTCTGTTGAGAAATCAGCTGACAGTCGTATGGGTACGCCCTTGTAGGTAACTGACTGTCTTTCTCTTGCTGCTTTTAAGATTCTCTCTTTATCTTTTGCTCTTGGCATTTTAATTATGATGTGTCTTGGTGTGGTCCTCCTTGGATTCCTTTTGTTTGGGGTTCTCTGCACTTCCTGGACTTGTAAGTCCATTTCTTTCACCAGGTAGGGGAAGTTTTCTGTCATTATTTCTTCAAAAAGGTTTTCAATATCTTGCCCTCTCTCTCCTTCTGGTACCCCTATAATTCTGATGTTGGTACGCTTGAAGTTGTCCCAGAGGTTCCTTACACTATCTTCATATTTTTGGAATCTCTTTTCTTTTTTCTTTTTCGGTTGGGTATTTTTTGTTTCTTTGTATTTCAAATCTTTGACTTGATTCTTGGGATCCTCTTGTCTGCTGCTGGATCTCTGTAAATTATTCTTTATTTCAGTCAGTGTATGCTTAATTTCTAGTTGGTCCTTTTTCATGTCCTCCATGGTCTCACTATACTTATTGAGGGATTCATTAAATTTATCGGCGGTTTCCATAAAATTCTTGAAAAACCTTATAAATGTGGCCTTGAACTCTATATCTAATCGTTTGCTTTCCTCCATTTCTGCCATTTGTGACCTGTTTCTTTGTCTCCGCATTTTGGCAGCTTCCCTGTGTTGATAGAGTGGCCCTGTGCGCCAGGTGTCCTGTAGGGCCCAGTAGCTCAGCCTCCCCAGTTACCTGGGGTGGACACTCTTGGTGCACTCTTGGTGCCTTGGTTGTTGTAGAATCACTGGGAGGAATTGACCTCCAGGCCAATTGGCTGTGAGAATCAGCTGTGTCTAAAGTGGGAGAACTTCTGTGCTGAAGACACCCTTCTGGGGCAAGACTTGCTTCAGTGGGGCTTTGGTGCTCACTGAGTCTGCTCCCTGAGTGTGTCCCTTATGGATCTGAGGAGTTGCAGTCTGGATGGTCCCCCTCTGACCACTGGGTACAGTGGCTCCTGGATCTAAGGAGGTGCTAATTCAGCCTCTGCCTGAGGCCACACAGCAGGAGCCACGAAGAGGCTCAGCTGTGAAGCAATGCAAGCCGCTGCGGGGCCTTGGGCCTTCTCTTGGAAGTTCCGGGTCTGCCTGGTTCGGCTGCAGTTAGGTACATTCACATGCAAAAGCCTCTGCCGCAGCCTGGGTGGGGCGGGGTCTCAGGGAGTCAAAGGGCGGAGAAAGCAGCTATGGCCGATTCTCCGCCCGGAGTCGCGCGTCTCAGTGTCCCGGTAACGGCTGCAAGCACCTCTGAGGGAAAGCTGCCCTCAAGTTCGCCCGCTGCCGGACAGACCAGCCTCTCCCCGTATGAGTCCTGGGTCCCCAGAGACTTCCCGGAACCGGAGTTCAGAGCAGTCGGGAGCTTGTGATTCAAAAAGACAGCCGCGTCCTCAGGCGCCACCCCCTTTCCTCGCGCCTGAGCCGCCATACCTCTGCACTTCACCTCCGCAGCGCCTCTGGCTCTCAGCGTGCTTTTCTTTCCTTCTAGTTGTAGAATTTACACTCAGCCAGCCTTCCTGTTGTTCTGGATGATGTTTGCTCAGTCCTTTGCGGTAATTTTCAATTGTTGTGTGAGGCGACAATTTCCCGGTGTTTACCTATGCCGCCATCTTAGTTCTATTCTGGTCACTTAGGCTTATATATATATATACACTAGAGGCCTGGTGCACAAAAATTTGTGCACTCTGGGGGGTCCCTCAGCCCAGCCTATGCCCTCGTGCAGTCTGGGACCCCTCGGAGGATGTCTTCCTGCTGGCTTAGGCCCACTCCTTGGGGAATCGGGCCCAAGCTGGCAGTCAGACATCCCTCTGGCAGCCCAGCAGCCCTTGAGGGATGTCCACTTGCCAGCAGGGAGCACCCTAAGCTGCAGTCCGACATCCTTAGTACTGCTGAGGAGGCAGGAGAGGCTCCCGCCATCACCACTGTGCTGGCAGGCATCAGCCTGACTTGTGGCTGAGCAGAGCTCCCCCTGTGGGAGCTCACTGACCACCAGGGGGCAGCTCCTGCATTGAGCATCTGCCCCCGGTGGTCAGTGTGTGTCATAGCGACCAGTTATTCCTAGTTGTTCTGCCGTTAGGGTCAATTTGCATATCACCCTTTTATTATATAGAATAGAGGTCTGGTGCACGGGTGGGGGCCAACTGGTTTGCCCTGAAGGGTGTCCTAGATCAGGGTGGGGGTCCCGCTGGGGTGCCTGGCCATCCTGGGTGAGGGGCTGATGGCTGTTTGCAGGCTGGTCAAGCCCCCCAGTGGGGACCCTCACCCCATGGGGGTTTGGCCAGCCTGGGTGAGGGGCTGAGGGCAGTTTTCAGGCTTCCCAAACCCCCTTCAGGGTGGGGGTCCCCACTGGGGTGCCTGGCCAGCCTGGGTGAGGGGCTGATGGCTGTTTTCAGACTGACCAAGCCCCCTGGTGACCGAAGCTCCCAGCCTTTCCTTTTTTTTTTTTTTTTTATTCGCTCCAGCTCCGTGGCCATGGCGACTGGAAGCAGGTATCTGGGGGTTATTTACCTTCTATAATTGAAACTTTGTTGCCTTGAGAGGAGGCAGCAGCTGGCCAGGAAGCTTGGCTGTACAGATATTTCATGTGTGCACACACCTCTTATACTCCTGTTTTCTTTTTCTTCTAGTGGTTCCCCCTGGAAGTCCTGGGCCCATTACTCGGCATGGGTCCTATGACAGTTTAGCTTCCGACCACAGTGGACAGGAAGACGAAGAATGGCTTTCTCAGGTAAAACTCTGAAAGGTTTGGCCTGTTAGAGTGAAAAAAAAGGAATCATTGTCTGTTTCTATTCTTGAATTTTAAAAAGTATTTTCCTTAGAGGAAAATGGACAGAACTGGGACCTTTTATTTAGGACTGTTAATAAGCTAGTCAGTTGTCTTTCCATATTAAGAATTTTTCCTAACTACTGTTGCAGGAATATATAACACCTATTATTTTATGCTCTGTGTGTGTGTGTGCATTAGCTTTTGTGCAGAGGGCATAAAATACACATCTTTCAAACAATCCGTTTATATCCCTGAGGACCTTGGGTTTTAGATGGACACTTTGGATTAACATAAGAATTCGCCTTGTGAAAACAGTGAAGTCATTCAGCATTCCCTGGGATTTGTTTTGTGGGGCCAACATTTTCTGAAAATCGGGCCCATACTTTGGTCGGGGAAGCTCAGCATTCTAATCTGCGAGTCCTGGTTTTGACCAACTGGGTTTCCTCTCCTCGGCTCATGCAGGGCTGAATCCAGCGGTCTCTACAGTAGCCCTGCAGCAGCTTCTACAGACCCTTCCTCCCCTGCCAGGTGAAGCTGTCTTCATCTCAGGGCTTTGAAATAAAAGATACTTGGGTAGCCCTCAAAATGATGAGATTACAAATGACTTCATTACAAATCCTGTTATGTCTGCTTCAAAGCTGACATCATTCGGTGAAGTGAACGACCTGTCTCCGATTACCAATCCAGCGGCTTTTCATCAGACAGGTGCCTCGGCGGAGGCTGGCGGCCGGTTTACTGCTTTCACAGGGAGGGTTGCCCGAAAAGCTAACCGGAGTCTGGACGCCAGAGAAACAAATTGCTTCTAGGTGACACATGTCATCACGCCTAAAATACTCACGGACGCTCCTTGAAGGAGGGTCAGTGTTTCAGTTCCTGGCAGATAGAGGGACATCCTTTCATGAGGATAACACAATAAAGTAAAAAACAAACAAAAAAAACCCCCACACAACAAAAAACAGAAGACGGCTGGCAGAGAAACCACTATCCTTCACCTCAACTTTTCAATTAGGAAAAGGGGTAATGTGTGCTGTCAGTGTGAACATCCATACAATATGTTTGTCCCGCACACAACAGGGGAGTGAATAGGAACATCTGACCATCGCCTCTGTGAAATTGCGCGGCATCTGTTTACCTCTCGGCTCTGTGACACTGATGGTTTTGAGCTCAAAACACGCAGCATGCTTTCTCTGTGGCCTAATTTCCATTGCTGAATACAACTACTCAACTCAGAAATCACTGTCCTAAATCTGAGTGGTTGTCTCCCGGTGATTAGCGGGGATGTGAATATTGTTCCAAGAGCATGACGCTTTTTTTGCCCTTCAGAACTTACAAACCCAGAGCTGTACTCTGTGAACCTTTTCAGTTATGTTTTGTTAAGAATTAATCACCGCAATCAGAGACATGTGGTTAAATATAGAGGAACTCAGGGCAAAAGGAAGGCATATGGGAAGTCCGTTCTATCAAGTACGTTCATAGACATGGATGTAGCAATTAGAAGACATTGAGAAATAGTCTTCACCAAAGATTTGCATATGTGCGTCTTACTCACGTTGCTCATTTGTAAAATTACATACTATGTTTGTTTTCAAGTTTCACCCAGTGTCTTCTACTCTGCTTTCTCTTTAAATAGTTTCATTTAATATTGGCAGCATTCCCAGCCCCCTTCCATAGACTAAGCATGAAATTCATACAGCATTTTGGTTTTACTGTTTTGTGGCCTTTAAAATACCTGTGTCACTGTTTGTGGTAGCTGAGGAAACATTCTCTTAATATAAAAGTGGAGTATGGGGTATTTTGAGAGGAGTTAATAAATATTGTAATATTTAAATGGAGCTTTGAGTAGTGAAAATTATTTTATATCTATTTTTCCCCCCTTGGATAGTTTAGGAATAACTTCAAGCTTGTCATGAACTTGGTCCTCAGTGCAGGATTCACTTTTAATGTGGATTTATAGGTGCAGTACTCAGTACATGCCCAGAGTGGTAAGTACTGAATGAGAAAGGTAGTTCTTAAGGAGTTGACCCTAGTCATGTGAGACAGGAGGCTGGTTCTTTTACTCTCATGTGATTTTTGTTTTATATATGTGTGGGTCTGGTGTATGTGTATATTTACGTGTGTGTGTGTATATACACATATATGTGCACAAAATGAATTTTTTTTTTTTTTTGTGAAAACCTGTAAGAGGGAGATAGTGAATGTCTGCTTAGGCTGTGATTATCTTCACCTTTTGATTGTGGGTGCCCTGGCCCTCCTTCACTTGGTCAAAATGAATTTCTTTGAGAATATTTGTGTTCAGGGACAGGATGGGGGCGGATTGTGAAAGGCTCTCAAAGGTCCTACCACATTTAAATCATGATTCCTAATCCGTTCCAGGTAGAGATTGTGACGCACACTGGACCCCACAGGCGTCTGTGGATGGGCCCACAGTTCCAGTTCAAAACCATCCACCCCTCAGGCCAGACCACAGTCATATCGTCCAGTTCCTCAGTGTTGCAGTCTCACGGTCCCAGTGATACTCCACAGCCCCTTATGGATTTTGATACGGATGATCTTGATCTCAACAGTCTGAGGTAAGAAGTAAGAACTAGCAGAGTCATTTGACTGGGTTAGAACTTTCATTTGTAATGAGCATCTTCAGCAACATTTACATTTCTCCATTCGGGCACAGCGTCCTGTTGCAGAATTCATGCTCTGTATTTTGTGATTCCTTATCGTTGGGGATCTCATGTGAGATCTCATTGGATACAATGTGTTTCGAATTATATTTCCCAATGCCACTTTCCTGAAACACTTCCAGAATTTCCTCGGGGACTTTCCTTCTCCTCACACTAAAGAGCTCCCACTATTGGTTAGCTAGTTGTACACCTGAAACCTATATCATGTTATTAACCAATGTCACCCCAGTAAATTCAATAAATGAAAAGGCCAAAAAAATAAATTAAAAAAAAATAAACAAATCCATAAAATTCACTCTGCAATTCAACATCCCCATTATTTAATGACAGGACACTTCCATCACCTCTGTCAGTTTGTTTTTATTTTTCTCTTTTCTTATTATGAAAAAACTAGAGGCCCAATGCACACAATTCGTGCAAGAGTAGGCCTTACTTCCCCCAGCTGCCGGCACAGGCTTCCCTCTGGCACCCGGGACCTGGGCTTCCCTCCGGCCCCGGCTTCGTCCGGAATGACATCTGGTCTAATTAGCATATTACTCTTTTATTATTATAGATTTTAAGCATATAAACATGTATAACATTAAAGAGAATAATAGAATAAACCCCATGTGTTTGTCACCCAGCTTCAACACATCGATTCTTGACCAGTCTTGTTTCATCCATAGCACCATAAACACCTCACTCCCAACTCTGGATTATTTAGAAACTCTACTATAAATTGAATTAATATTAGGAAACTTATTAGGCTACATAAGTTTTTGAGACCAGGCAGGGGCTTACTTTGCCTTACCTGACCATAGACTATATTTTTGTTTCTCTCAAGAATCAGAAAACATCTTTTGCAAAAATTTCAAATAAATTCTTCCTCTTTTCTCTGCCCTAACCATTTTCCCTTGGCTTAGGTAAAATAAGCTGGGGTGAATGGATATTGGGTCATACACCACACTGCCCACGATAGCAGTGATCAGTGTTTAATATCAACATTCTAACTTCTGGTACTCGATCAAATGGATTTACACTTCATCTCCCTCCCATTTTTTTCGTATAACAGATACATACACATTTAAACTGTGCTTTCAGTAGCTATGAACTCTTTTTCTGCAGTTCATATTTGGCATTTTAGGCTTGTGTAATCTGTCCCATGGTGATTATCAACCTCTTCTCTTCCATCAGTATCCACTCTGAACTCCATGCTTCAGTCAAATCATGCTCCTCATGGCACCTGCATTTCTCATGCTGAGTCACAAATCCAAGGGCTTGCTTGTCCTAGTTCTGTGCTTAATGGGCACCTCTTGCTCTTCTGCATGTATACATACCCTGTTACTGTATGCAGGTGCAATTCTTGTTACCCCTTGACAAACTCTTCTCCATCCACTGTGGACCATTCATTCATTCCTCTACTTCTCAATTTGGAGCCTTTATTACCTTCTTCATTTTGACATGTTAGTTGTCTTTTGCCTCAGTCATAAATGTCCATGTGCTATACCATATATCCACACATAGATCTTGTATTTCATGTTTTGTTTCTGCTTATTCCTAGAATAATAATGATATATGACTAATATTCAGCAAATACTTATTGAATAAACAAAGTTCCAAATGCAGGCATATATTCTTATAGCAAGTTTTTATTCTATTAAGTTGCTTAGGAAGCTCGGATTTTTTTAGTCATACAGACATTTTTATGTTCTTGTTATTAAGATAATACAGCTAGAAATAGACCCTTGTTATTTATAGATTTACCATTCATAAGCAGTTTGAAATTGTATTTAGTAAATTGCAGTTTTGCTGGGATTCTAATTGATTCTTTCATGCTAATTGATAATTTTATGGAGGTAACTCAGATAGTAGTGATCCTAGCTAAACCACTGGCAGTCCCCTTCAACACAGTTTTGCTGTCGTATGCTTATTGTCTTATATAAAGTAACTTTCACTGAGAGGTTTAAGGCAGTTACTAAAAAACGTGTATTGAGCCCGAACCAATTTGGCTCAGTGGATAGAGCATCAGGCTGGGGATTCAAGGGTCCCAGGTTCAATTCCAGTCAAGGGCATGTACCTTGGTTGTGGGCACATACCCAGTAGGGTGTGTGCAGGAAGCAGCTGATCGATGTTTCTCTCTCATCGATGTTTCTAACTCTCTATCCCTCTCCCTTCCTCTCTGTAAAAATCAATAAAATATTTTTTAAAAAATGTGTATCGAGTATTGCTGCCTTTTCTAGAAGCATTGCTAGTTACTGCACTTTCCTTGAATGAGAGGATTCTCAGAACTCTTCATATTTGCCTCTTGCAGAAGCCAAAGGTCTCTGTAGGAAGTATTTTGTTTCCTCTCCCAATCTATTTAATTTATTTCTTTAGATTAATGTCAAATTTCCAATCCCTACCTTAAAATATATTAAATAACATACAAAGAGAAGGGGGGGGGTCAGGAGTGTAGAAAATTTTTGCTGTGCCTTGTGCAAGAGTTAGGGACCACAGCTCCTCTGTTTGCCCTACTTCAGAATGAATGGTTCTTTAATGGATTGGGCTATGCCAGCATTCCTGATTTAAGGTCTCATGTAGCAAGCGACAGTTTTGATGCCAGTAACATATGCAAATTAAATTAAATTGCATTGCAGGATCCAGCCGGTCCGCTCTGACCCAGTCAGCATGCCAGGGTCATCCCGTCCAGTCTCAGATCGAAGAGGAATTTCCACCGTGATTGATGCTGCCTCAGGTAGAAAACTACCTCCAAAATGTTTTTTGGGTAGTTCTGTGCATTTTTTAATTTCTTTTTCTTGCACAGTGTAAAGAATGATAATATTTTACCTTTCTCGCTTTGTTTTTAGTTTTGCTTTAGGACGTACGTGCTTGTGGGCTCGAGGGTGTGTGTGTGTGTGTGTGTGTGTGTGTGTGTGTGTGTGTTTTAAAACAATACTATGCTGACATTTGTTGCTGAACATTGCCGTGCATTTAAATATTGTTGAGGTTGGTGGATGATGCGGTGGAGTTGGCACTTGATTAAATGTAATGAACACAGTATTGAAGGCTACAGGGTTGATGACTGCTTTGCCTTTGATCTTTCAAATGTGGAGAAGCAACCTTGACAGAGAACGTAAATACAATATATGGATTCAATTTACTCAACCTGTTGAGTATCAAAGTGCCTGATCTGTGGAAGGAGAGAGTCCAAATGCTGAGGCTTAAACGGCCCTATTATTGAAAGCATAAAATTTAGAAATTCATTAACTTAGCTCTAGTCTATCTATCACAGTTATTAACTTCCTATCCTTGGGCCCACGCCAGGAATATGTATCATTAGTACCTGGAAGTTGGTCTCTGCCTCGGTTAGGTGAGAGTTGCTGCATCAGTATTGTAAAGCTGTTTTCTGCCAGCTCTGCCAAATATAGAAACTGTTTGCAATAATTTTCTCATCTCCAGATGGAGTGATAAAGAAAATAAGGACAGCAGTGCTTCATATTGTGGAGCAGCTGCTGAGCATCTGAAGATAGCACACAGCAGGGTTTCATCAAAAACGTCCCTTACAAGTAGAATTATTAAATACTTGGCATTAGGGAGACAGTTGAGTCCGAGAGGATTTTAATCTACAGCAATTTTAAAATCCCCAGAGACCGCTGATTTGATTGAGGCTTAAACTGTGAAAGAAAATGGGGAAAAAAAACCACCCAAAACTGATTTGTGAAAGTCACTTTTCAAAGACCATAGCTTCTGTTTCTGACTGTCTCTGGGTGGATTTTGAAGTTTTGTATGTTTTCTTCTCTTTCTGATTTATTTTTGGGGGTTCTGTGGATTGCACATCCGGGGCTCTGCCTTCACGTTTAATATAGATTCTTATATTAGAGGACCCATACTTGTTCTCCGATTTAACTTGGCAGTCACGGCTGTCTCCTGGAAACGAGGACAGAAATGCATCTATCATCGCTCCTGTGCATTGAATGAGATGTTGAGATAGGTGACTTAGGCGATTAATCTTCTTGGCTATGTCCATGGGAAGATGCTAACAGGTCCTGCTCATCTGGGGTTATCACTTATAATTATGAATCCTGGAAATGATGTATTTTAACCTGAAGTCTTTCATTCAAGATTAGAGTAGTAGACTTTGTTGGGGTTTTTAAAATATTCCTAAACTGCTGTATTATCACTGTTTTAGAGTCAAGTGACTAGCAAGCAGCCAAGTGAAGTACATGTCACTAAAGAAGTTGCCATGTATGTTATTAAATGTTGCCCTATTCAGCACTGTAGTCTGAGGTAATAAAATATTTGTCATGTAGCACTATCTCCGTTTTAGTTCTTCATAAAGTTATCTCATGCCACAGAGAGGGACTTCAGTAAACTGTTAGAATCATGGTTTTGCTTAACTCTGTCACAAGAAGAGTTTTAAAATCGATGTTCAAATATGGGAATGATGTCTTTGCCCTTGACTTACATTTCCATCAGAGACACATCGTAGGAGTTTCTGGGGTGTTGTTTGACAGCTCAGAGCTCCTGCCTAAAAGCACCAATCTTGTGAGTAGAGAAAGGACTTCTTGGTGACCAGGCTCTGTTGTTACTTTTCTAGGACTATTTTCACTCCAGACAATCATAGCTTATTTTTGGAAGGAGCCAAAGCAATGACATGTGTGTGCTTTCTCTAGCTGAGCTAAAGAAACTCCATAGGTGAGGAATTGGACTTTAATGAATGATTCTCTCTCTCTCCAATTCTCTACTTCTCTACTTCCTTTTTTCCACACATTTTTTTTTTTTTTTTTAAATGAGTGAATAATGTTTTGTTGGGGAAACTTTATCTATTTATCTGATGGGAACACTGACCACAGATTTACTTTTCTATTGACATTTAACATGATAGAGGCTAAATGGTTTGGATCTTTTTGGAAACGTTTATGGGAAAATTCTGTTTTTGATTCTCCTATTAAAAAGAGTCTAATGATTTTTGTAATTGCTCTTGAACTAGGAAGTGCTTCCCCAATTATGACCCATGTGTTCGAGTCGGCTGCATGCTGTGAATATGCTTATTTGGAGTTTTGTTTGCCTTTGCTTGAGCAGCGTGGCGGCACCTCTGATGATGCGTCAAGCAATTTGGACTGCGAAACGTACTATCCTTTTCATAGTTCCTGTGGCACGTTTCTTAGCTCTCCCTCTATGTTAATGACACCTTTTGCTCCTTCTGTCTAAACTGGTGGTGATACAATTATTTTTCATACAATCACTTTTCAGAGGCTTAGCATTTAAAATTTCATTGTGATGCGATTAAGTCTTTTGTTAAAGTGACAATTTTCGAAGTGAAAATATGTTATTTGAATCTTGACTCTGCGTGTTATGTTTTAGATATCTATGTATTATGCATTACGCTGGTCACGTTATTCTGTTGAAATTAAAAGCAATCATCAGAGTTGTGGCACTTTTGCTAAGAAATATTTCCCCCCACAATTTCTTGATTATCTAGTGTATCTGTGCGTCACTGCTTCCCATGGAACACGTTCCTAAAACATACGGTTTTACGTTAACGTAGGTGACTGAGGCATAGTGTAAACTCTAGCCTTTAGGTACCTCTGAACCAGCTGCTCATGGTCTCTATATAAATATGTCTGATTTAGACTCAGCAGATTTATAACTGACAGGTGTTATTCCATAACATGCTTCATCTGATCCTGGTGATCCAGAAGACACTGTCCTACCTGAGGTTTTACACTTAGATGAATGTGATGTGTTCCCTTCTTGACTAAGGAGAAGACCATTCTGGAATTGGTCTTGGAATTGGACTTGATAGGATCTTGTCGTTACTCACAAGCTACCCAGAACAAACAGAATCTGAAGGAACTGCTCCATTTTCCGGTGTCCAACTAACTAACATCACTGTCTCTGAGTTATAGACAGTATTTCTAGACAAAGTACCTCCTGGATTACTTACCATTGGATTTCTCTGTACATTCCTATTGGTTAGGTACCTGAGAGTTTCTTCCATTGTTGGTCCTTTATTACACGTGTCCTACGTAGGTGTAGGGTCCCTGACGCGAAAACAGACAGGTAGTTCTCAGTGTCCTGTGGAAACTTTGTTGCCACGTTGGTGACGGATGCTCTTGTTCGGAGCCTTGTAGGGTGTCCCCGTTGGATAACTTACTAATAACTCTAGTTGCTTTTGAGTCACCCACAGAGGACCTAGAAAGATCTAGTTCACCTGAAGTCTGTTTGTCCTGATTTGTAGTTTTGCTATGGGCATTGGTGTTTACCAAGAAAGAAATCAAAGCAACTGAGAGTAAAAAACAGACTTATTCCTGGCTCGTATGAAGAGCAGACATCTTTGTCAAATTCTACAAAGTAAGCATTCCATAGAGAAAAGTTTGGTTAGAAGGGGTGGGAGCAGCATTTAAGTGTAGTCCTGAGGAAGGTGACAGCAGAAGGAACATTGTGACAGATAAGTAAAATGAGTTCTTACCCTTTAGTGCAGACTTGGTTACATAAGGTATCTCCTGCCCCATCCAGCGTTTCAATACATAGGGACAGAGGTGCCGACCTGGTATTTGTTCTTGTTCTTGACTCAAGAGAAATGTTATGTTCAGTGTGCAACTGAAGGAATCTAAGTAACTTCTATGAAATTAATTCAGGAGACAATTTTCCAGCATGCAATTTTGCCAGTATCAAAATAATTTGTTTATTGAAGAAAATGATAGACTTAAAAATCCAAATTGGTTTCATTTGATTGATTTTTATAATAGATCTTTCACCCTGCTTTACATTTTTGGCATTCAGTGCCTCAGACCTTCAATAAAACAAATAATACTTATTAGAAAAGTCGATAGGGCAGGCAACAAGGAGGTTATTCAGGACTGAAATCCCTGCCGGAGGGATGTTCTCACAAGAGACATGCTTCCACCATACAGACTTTATTGACGGGCAGGGGGAAGAATATTCCTAACGGTTATATTGCATTCTATCCACAGTCGCCATTCCAACCTGAGGCAGACAAACTTAGCCACTTTATCTTAGAGCTCTCAGAGACACGAGATGCTGGTGGTAAGGAACAAAGAGATTTTTAAGGAACACCATTCCTCCAGTCAACCTGGGTGAGGCCAGAGCTCCGTGACTCTAAAACTGAAGCCGAGTGACAGAAGCCATGACATTATATTCATGGTCTTGAACTGTTGCTGAAACCTTCAACAAGTTATGTTTAAGTACCTAGCCATTCTTCTGTATCTGTAAAAAGAATTTAAGGTTTCCTGTACAAAAATTTGTTTCCTACCCCCCCCCCTTTTGGCAGGGATGTGTTCAAATTATTGCCTAAAATAACTTCCAGATATAAATGACATTAAGTTCTGTAGAAATACTGAAATATTTCTTTGAGTAAATGATGTGGTATTCATTTAATCGAGTTCCAGATAGTCTTTGTGATTATAAGGTGTCGAAAACTGCAAGCATTCTTGTACCTTGTGTATTCAGAGCTGGTGTGGGATCCGTAAGAGGATTATGGATGAGGGTGGAATTAAAAGAAGGCTTAGTCCTCACTTGTGAACAGTACCTGGGACAGGGGGAAAGGAGGTCTGTAATTTTACCTGGATACTTACTATCTGTAGTTGAAACAGCTAGTAAACAAACTCACACATAAAGGTTGGCATTTTAGTAGAAACGAGGAAGTTTATGCATTATTTCAACTCTACTCTAATGAACACCTATGGTCTGTATCAAATAAAAAGTAAGTTTTAGAGAGTAAGAACATAGAGAAAAGACCTGATAAGCCCACCAGGATAGGGCTGGGCCACATCTCTCTCCTTCTGATTTAAATATTCCTCTATTCTTCTTTCTAATATTTATAGGATGTTAGAAGATGAAATGCAAGTTAACAGTGTGGAAAAATTTAGCTCAGCACAATTAAGAAACAAATGATTGCCCCACTTGAAGATGAAGAAACTGTAAACAGAAGTAGAAGAAGCTGTTGGGAAAGTTATGGGTGTTTTTTTTTTTTTTTTGGTGTTTTTTTTTTTTTTTTTTTTGATGACACATTGCTTCTTTGAATAAATCTTTGTGTCCACTAAAACCGTGCCTTTGCTTTCTCTATTGCAAGCACCAGGAGCCTGTCACGACTTCAAGTCTCTCCTAAGCACTTCCCGAGGGAATTGGTGGCATTCTCCCCACTGTTGATACACTATGGCACCACATATTTACATGGGGCTTTTTGGCTAAAAGACCCAACTTTTCTCTTTTTGTACCCTTATTCCTACATCTTTAATACGAGGCTGGACTGTTTATGTAGTCTGTTGCCTGAGACTGTGGTGGCAGAGGGACAATATTAGGGGCAGTATTAGAATTTGTTTAAGTCTGAACCGGGAATTCCATTTGTCTTAGTGACATTAGTGTCAAACTGTTAGTGCCACACTATTTTAAATTGTGTCCAAGAGCCTTAGAGGCTTGGGCGTCTAGGTGTCATCTATAAACTTAGAAACAAACAAAAGAGCCTCTTTCCATTGAATATGGAAGCCCCGAGAGCAATTAAAAAGCAGCCTGGGACCTCACCCGGGCAACTCGGCGGAACCAGAGCTCATGGCATTCCCCTGGATATTGTTGAAATCTGTCAGAGAAAAGCTAAAGCAAATAATCAAAGGGAAAATAATTGTTCCTGGGAAAAGTCTTGTTTTGGAAGCTAAGTGTAGTGGAAAGAATTGTTGGTTCTAGTCTCAGCTCTGCCTGTAACTACGTACTTGGCATATTGCTTCAAAACCCAAGGCTTTCTTCCATAAAATGAGGAATCAAAGTAGCTTATTTCCAAATTCCCTTCCAGCTTAAAAAATGAGTAAGTTTGCACTTTGGCTCACCTTTGAAGAATTTTATTTTTTATTTTTTAAATCTTCACCTGAGAATATATTTCCACTGACTTGGGGGGGGGGGGGGGGGAGAGGGAGAGAGGGAGAGGGCGAGGGCGAGAGAGAGAGAGAGAGATGATATCGGTTGCCTCCCGTACGCATCCTGGCTGGGGATGGAACCTGTAACCTTTGGTGTGTGGACAATGCTCCGACCAACAGCCACCCGGCCAGGGCTCACATTGGAAGAATTTTTGAAAACGAGGATGTAATTTACATATAACAAACATGCATGTATCTTCATCATACAGCTTGCATTTTATACCCATGTAATCACCATGCAGATCAAAATTAGAATATCTTTATCTTCCCAGGAAGTTCCCTTCTGCCCTTTCCAGCCAATACTACCTTTGACTTAGAGATTACCACTCTGACTTTCATCATCAGATTAGCTTTGTCTGTGTTGAACTTCATGTCAATGAAATCATTCTGTACATACTTATTTGTGTCTGGCTTCTTTTACTCAACTTAATGCTTTGAGACTCATCCAGGTGTTACACATGTCACTGGCTCACTTTTTAAAATATTACAGTGTAGTATGAATATAACACAGTTTACTAGTATGTATCCATTATCCTATTATTTTCCGTTTCAGGCCTATTATGAATAAAGTTGCTTTAAACTTTCCTGTACAAGTCCTTTCTTTTTTTCTTTTTTTAACATTTGCAGTCATATCTTTGAGGCGTATACCTAGGACTGGAATTGTTGTCTCACAAGGTAGGCTTGTGTTTAGCTTCCTTAGGAACTGTCAAGAAAGTATTCCAAATTACGATGCCAGTTTTCATTCTTAACAGCAATGTGCAAGCTATTCTGGTGAACATAAACTGTGATTTTAATTTGCCTTTCTCTGATGAACACTGGTATTGAGCTCCTTGAATACAGGATGGGGCAAAAATAGGTGTGCAGTTGTGAATTTAAAAGCACAGTTTATAATTTTATTATTACTTATTACTTATTGTATTATTTTCCCTACGAACAACTGCACACCTACTTTTACCCCACCCTGCACACCCACTGGTCATTTGAATGGCTTATTTTGCAATGACCTTTTGAAGTCTTCCAATAATTTTTATTGGGTCTGTTTATATTGAATTTCAGGTGTTCTTTAAATATTCTGCATGCAGGTCTTTTGTCAGATATTTTGAAAAAAAATTCCTTTCATTTTATTGCCTTTTCACTGGTTTTTGACAAGCAGAAGTACAATTTTTCCATTGCTTTTTCCTTTTATGTTTTGCACAGAAAAGAAGTTTCCCTTTCTCCCGGTCTTAAAGTGATGCTTTTCTCTAGTAATTGTATAGTTTTGGCCTTTGTATTTATATCTATGATCCTTTTCAAATTATCTTTTATTCTGAAATGAGACCAGGATCAAGGGTTGCTTTCTTCCATACAGATACCCAGTTGCTCCAGCACCGTTTATCAAAAAGCCATGCCTTTCCCCCAATGCGTTTCAGTGATGCCTTAAAAAAAAAAAATCATTTTTTTCTGGATTCTCTATTCTGTTCTGTTGATTTATGTTCTGTCTTTGCACTACTATCATACTATTTTAACTCCTGTAGCTTTTTAGTAAGTTTTGAAACCTGACAGTTTAATGTCTCCACTTTTGCTTTTCATGTGTATCTTGGCTGTGGTAGGTTCTTCACATTCCCATACACGTGTATATGTACATATATATGAGTGGTTCTTGGTGTGCTCCCAAGACACTTTCAAGCACAAAAACTAGTTTTATAATAATATGAAGTCATTATTTGCCTTTTTAGAAATACTGTGTTGACATTTAGTACCGATGGTACAGTAGCAACGGTAGGTAAAACTGATGGAATCTTAGTAGAGTAAAAGCAGTGTCAGCAAACTATACTGTGGCTGATGCTACCTACTCACACGTAAAAGAAAAAAAAAAGCTATAATTACTTAGGAATGCCTTTGACACAATAAAAATTATGACATTTAATATATTAAAGTTTTTAAAATTTAATAAACTAATTATAGTAAATTATGTTGCTTGTGTACTTCTTTTTAATATTCTGTATATCACATTGCAAGATAGTTGTCCTGAGGAGATGCAATTGAATGATGGTTGTGGATTGAACCTAGCAACCATCTTACTTCAAAGAACAACTGACAAACCTTATTCAGACATGAGTATTTGGCAGACATTTTCTCAAAAATAAAGTAAGCTAGACACTTCAAAGAAAAGAGCTGACATGTTTATTAACAATGGTAAAATTGCAGTCTTTAATTGAAAGTTACAAATTTGAAAACCATGTATTCACCTGTATCCACCACTGTCTACGTTACAAGTTTCTAGTATTTAAAGGCATCTCTGATGAGATAGGTGCTGATATGAACTAAAGTGACACTCTTATAACCTACAGTAAAATAAATGAGGATTTGGAAGATCTGCAATATTTTCCAAATGACCAACTTTATGATTTTACAAAATTATGTTTGGGTAATGGACTCATTCCAAGGTAAGATAGGAAAAGGGATTTTAATGTAAGAGAGGACAAAAGTTAATTGATATGGTCTCAGATATCATTGGAACTAACTTGTTAATGTGTCTTATTAAGGAAAAATAGCCCCAGAACCTGAAAAGGTTCAGAATCTGAATTAGCTCCACCCTTTTTCAGTTACATTTTTGAGGGAGGTCAACTTGTCTTACATACTTCACCAAAACCACATATCGCAACATAAGGAATACATAGGCTGATATGAGAATCTGCCTGTTGTCTATTACAGTTTTCTACCCCAAAAGTAAAAATGGCATTTATATTGATGCAGAAAGAGTTTTTCAGTGAGTTGAAAAAAATGTTGCCAATGTTGATAGATAAAATGCACATAAACCAAAGCTCTTTGGAACTTTAAGTTTTTAAGAGTAGAAAGGGATCCTGATTCAAAAACATGTTTGAAAACCATTGATATATACCCCCTCACACACACACACACACACATATATATATGAAATATATTCATATCTACAGAAATTTATATGATATTTGATTATAATTTCATTGAATTTGTCAATCAAATTTGGAAGGATTGACATAATTAAATATGCCAGTGCATGAACCTTTTATAGCTATCCATTTATTTATTCTCCTTTAATTTCTCCTAATATTTGTTAAGTTTTGATGTAGAAGTCTGAAACACATTTTGTACAATTTCTTTCAATTATTTGATGTTTTGATTCTAATATAGTGTTTTGCTTCATCTTTCTGGTTTTTTATAGTATAGAGAAGACAGTATTTTTTTGCATATTGAACTTGTGTCCAGAAGCCTTTCTAAATTCATGTATTAATTCTGGTAGATTCCTTTGAATTTTCTACTATGCAACCATATTATCTGCAAATAAAGATGGTTTTATTCCTTTCCGATCTTTATATCTTTTATTTCTTTTACCCCTTATAGTTGCTTAGACTTCTAGTGTGATGTTGACTAGAAATAATAACATTGAACATTCTTATCATCTTAATCTTAGAGGGAAGTGTTTAATATTTCACTATTAAATAGTATGTTAGATATAGTATGTTTGATATGTATATTATGTATAATGAAAACCTACATTTTTATATTGTATCATTCTTATATTAGAACTCCTATATTCTTATATTTCTTTACTGGAATGAGGAAAATATGGCAAAATCTGTAAAAGAACCAAATTGACATTCTACACCTGAAAAAATAATAAATAACTCAGTGAATGGGCTTAACAGCTTACTGAGTGCAGAGGAAAAAGGATCAAAATTTATCAAAGCTGAAGCAGAGGCAGAAGAAAATAATGAAATAAAATAGAACTCGGTTTGAGAAGTGTGAGGGTTAATATTAAACTAACATGTGTAATTGTTACACATGGATGACAAGATGAAGAGAACATGGCAAAAGAAAAGAAGGGCTGAGAACTTCCAACATTAATTAAAGATATCAACTCAGAGTTTCAACAAAGTCAGTGTACCCCAAGTAGGATAAACATTACGAAAACCTTACCTAGGCATATCAGAGTCAAACTGTTGAAATCTAAAAATCATGAAGCAATTTTAACAAGCCTTTGTTTTCTTTGTTAGGTTTATATTTGGGTAAGGATTTGGAGCTTTGACAAAATTAGTGTGATTTTTAAGTTTCTCTGGCAGTATGAGATCCCTGTCTCCTGATGATCTATGAAGAATCTTCAGGGCCTTAGCTGGTTTGGCTCAGTGGATAGAGTATCGACCTGCGGACTGAAGGGTCCCGGGTTCAATTCCAGTTAAGGGCACATGCATGGGTTGCAAGCTCCATCCCCAGTAGAGGGTATGCAGGAGGCAGCCGAATGATTCTCTCTCATAATTGATGTTCCCGTCTCTCTCTCTCCCTTCCTCTCAGAAATCAATTTATAAAAATAAAAATATCTCTATATATCTCTCTACATAAAAAAATCTTCAGGATATTTATTTTAAGAAAAGAAAACCAAAAGATATGGAAAACCAATATTGTTGCTAAACATCTAGGTGCCCAACACTGTGCTAGGTGTTTTCACATGGCTTATCTCATTTAATCAGATTTAATTGGGATCACAGGTCCATTTCAGAAGTATGCAAAGAGTGGGACCTAAGACACCTAGCTCCTGATACTTAGAATTACTTATAGTGCATTATGGTGACACCTCAGTTAAGTCAAACCTCTTTTTACCCTGCCTGATCAAATATTCATTTCAAAGCACTGTATGCTGAAATGAGGTACGTGGGAGTTGAAGAGAATCAACTATTCAGGTGGTGAAAATGTGTGAATGCAACTGGCAGATGAATTTCCAGTATGATGAATTCCCGGCTTGTCCTTACTGCTTCAGGCAACAGCTGACAGCCCTGACTGGTCACTGGCTGCCCGTTTGTGGCATTGATAGGACTGAAAATTCTTAGTGTCACAGATACTTAAAAGCTGCCCCTGTTAGAGTGGATACGAACATCGCTGGAGGGTCCTTTTTGCATAGAGATGTAATCAATATGGTCTAGAGTTCATGGCCCGAACCTATAATTATCTGGATGCTATAAAGGTGGCTCGTTGTTACAGAAAATGCTTATCTTCAGAACTTTGGGGCTACATTGTGAATGGACAGAAGAAAAATAGAGGCTTTGTCAGACCTCTTTCTATACTTGGCAGTATTTTGAAGGCTATCATCATAATCACAGAATAGGCTATTCTTATAGGATTAGAACGTTGTGTCTTTAAGATGCGGGGTGCTGAAGTCTACATCTCACCTCTGATGCTATCCTGCGAAAGTTGTGGCTTGAATGTTATCAGCTTCTGATTTGGGATTTTTTTGAATACCAAAATAGAATTTCTTTCCATTGATCCAAATACCTGGATTTGAAGTGCAGCTTGAATAATAACACATTTTGAGTTTGATCTTTTCATGCAGCTAGATGTATGCTGAGAAATGAAATAGAGTAAGCAGATACCAATGGCATCTATGTTCTAGGGCAGCCGTGGGCAAACTACGGCCCGCGGGCCGGATCCAGCCCGTTTGAAATGAATAAAACTAAAAAAAAAAAAGACCGTACCCTTTTATGTAATGTTTACTTTGAATTTATATTAGTTCACACAAACACTCCATCCATGCTTTTGTTCCGGCCCTCCGGTCCAGTTTAAGAGCCCATTGTAGCCCTTGAGTCAAAAAGTTTGCCCACCCCTGTTCTAGGGCAAGAGTGAGTAGAAGGAGATGACACAGGTAGCAATTCTTAAGTCACTATTTTTACCACTGCATTTATGTATATTTTGACGGACATTAATTTGCCACCTGAAAATAGTAAAACTGCAGGCCTAAAGTGATTTGACAGTTGATGTGGATCCTGATTGTGCTGTCACTGCTTGGCTTAAGAGACCTCTGGATGGCATTATTATTGGGTTACCCTGAAGGCAGGGTGTTTTGATAATAGGGGGAAAGTAGTACCTTGTAATAGAGCAGCGGTTCTCAACCTGTTGGTCGCGACCCCTTTGGCCATCGAACGACCCTTTCACAGGGGTTGCCTAAGACCATCCTGCATATCAGATATTTACATTACAATTCATAACAGCAATATTACAGTTACGAAGTAGCAACAAAAATAATTTTATGGTTGGGTCACAACATGAGGAACTGTATTTAAAGGGCCAGAAGGTTGAGAACCACTGTAATAGAGGCTCTCTGAGAACAAGGCTGTCTTTGTATTCCACATGCCTGGTATTGGTGCCTGCCAGCAGATAATATTTGTTGCATTGTTGATTTCTCATGAAAATAAGGCTTTATACCATAAAGTGATTAAAATTTAATGTTGCATCTTTCTATCTCCATTCCATCACTTAAACCTAGAATATGTAATCTTGACCTAGAGTCTTTTCTTAGGGTTGCCCTTATGTTTATGATCACTATTCCTTTATTTGGGCCCTTGGTAAACTGTGTGAAAAGTTGGACTATTTGCAGAGCATTTCAAATGATCTTTTATGATAATTTAGAAAAGTATTATTATTTTTAAGTAGTATGTTTTTCATCTTTCATGGCTTTGATGTAACCAGATAACAAAAATAAAGGAATTATGACCCTCAACTCAATTGTTCTTTGGTCTCATTAGGCTAGCATGGAAATTTGTGTTTTAAGGTTTATCTTTATAAAGCATCAACTGTGGCAAATTCCTGCTCTCTGGCATCTGTGGTCCAGTCTGGCAAACTTCCACTGAAAGGAATGGACTTGCTTTTGTCTGGTCACACTAGGCTAACTTTCAGATGTATCATTGTATGGATCTTTGGGGCTGTCTTTTAACCTAGTCCATCTTAGACATGGGCCCAGGATTTTGACATAGAGGGATGTGACCTAACTTTCATGAAGCCAGAAAGTTTATTGAAGATATGCTGCCATTTTGGTCATGTCATCACACTTGAGTGACTTGTACTAATGCTCTAGGCCAGTGGTCGCCAACCAGTGGTCTGCGGACCACTGGTGATCCGTGAGGTCCAGAAGATTGGCAACCGCTGGTTTAAGGAAACCTTTGGAGCAGCGGTCGCCAACTGGTGATCCCTGAGCTCGGAAAGGTTGGCAACTGCTGCTCTAGGCAGCCCCAATGGCACATCGTATCTTGAGTCTCAAACCTGTCATACTTTGGTATTGGAAAGACTACAGTTATTCTGTAAATGCGCAGTGTGAAGATTGTAGGAAATGCCAAGAGTTGCACTTGAAACTTTAATAACCTCTCAGTTAGTAATCCCTTCTTTAGAGGAGTTTATATAGTTTTCAAATAAAGAATGTTTGCATGACCGGGAAGAGAAAAGATCCTTTTACCTTCTGTTTCTCTCAGACGAGGGCACATACAGCATCCACAGTAATCCCTGGACATTCTCTTATCAAGCTGACCCCTCCAGTGTCCGAAAATTTTAACCATGAGTGAATACCTCTAAGTAGTATTTTTATAGCCAGTAGGGTCCCAGTTCCTGAATCAGACAGCCTAAGCCGGAGAGACTGGATGTAGGTAGGTATGGTGCCTGAAACTTTTCATTTGCCTGGAAACCTGTTCCTAATTTTACTCTTTATTCCTATACACCCCCATTGATTAAATTAATTACTTTCCCCTCTGTTCTTAAACTTTTACTGTTGTGTTTATCACCTCATATTAAAGTTAGTTGGGAACCATTTCCCATTCTAGACTGTGAACTCATCTTTGTACTCCCCACAGCACCCTGAATGGTTCTGACACATAATAGGCACTCAATAAATGTTAATGAATTCAACATTTCAGCATGGAATATTGAAACCAAATTTTTGCATTTGAGTAGACGTAGTGGTTGCCTCCTGAGAGGGGAACTGAGTGGCTAAGAAGCAGAGGTGAGGAGACTTTTTTTCACTGTCGTCTTTTAGAACATGTGCATGTATCATCTTTGCCAAACAGAAGTGAATCTGTCCGTATAACATCTAACACAATTTTTCAGAATTTGACAGGCTACTATTGCAAGTTACTATTGTCTGTTTATACAAATGAAGAAACGGAGGTTAAAGGATGTTAAATAATTTGTCTACTGTCATGTGGCTAATAGGTGGCAGAGCAAAGAGATGAATCTGTGAAATTGAACAGCCTTTTGGCCATACTAGCTTACCTTGATTTTGTTCTCACAGTCAGCAGGTGGCAGGGTGTGATCTGACGTAGGAACCATCCTTATTTATTCTTTATATCGTATAATCAATATGTGTGTGCATCATAGAAGTCACGAAAGACAGCACCAGCGCTCTCAAGTGGTTCCTCTATTTTAAGGGGCTGCTGACAAAACATCTTTGATGGGGTTTTGATGATTGAAGACTGTTGCCTTCATGGCTCACCTAGATATCTCTGCAGCTCACAGGGAGACTCTGACCCTGTAAGCAATATACATTTATTTTCAGCAGGAAAGCCACTCTCAACCAGGTAATGTCTTCTCAAGCTGAAAAAAAGGCTTTCACTAAAGGATGGTGATTGCCCAAGGTCACATTTCTTTTCCATCTGCTTGTGAGAAAATGCAAACTAAAGGGATACCAGTGTCTGAAACTCACAATTTATTCTATATTTGGGGGCTGGGAGAGGGTGACAGTGATTATATTTCTTTTAAAATATTCATTATTGCTTTTTCAAAATATGGATTAAAGCATAGAAGCCAAAAAAGCCCTGGTTCTAAATGGACCTGACACCTTGACCTTCTATCATGGCATAACAGGAGTGGGTATTCCCAGTGGACCTTTGTACACTGCAGTACTCTTTATAGTTCTCAGCTGCTTCAAAACTGGTAAGAGCTGTTCGAATCCCATCCCCCAGACTTGGGGTTTCACATGTTAAAATTACTGTTGTTGTTTTGTATAGTTTACTCACAGATGCCTCTCCACCTCCAATTCTGAATAATAAGATCTAAGTTGTCAATAAACCTAAAACGCAGAGTTCAGATATGAAATTATACCTGAGAGAGAAATGTTCTCGCTTTGATTTTCTTGTCCATTAATGCCCAGGGCCTATGGGGTCTCTAACTGGCTCATTTATGCCTCTGTTGTTTCATCTGCAACATGGCAACTAAATTTTGCCTTTTGTTTGGTTGATATGATAAAAATACTAATAAAGGCTCTGGGTGATATTTCTATCAGTTCCTGCTATTGATGGTGGAACTTTCACTGTAGTTTGCTTTAATACTGTGCTTTCAAAAATGAACACTAGATTTTGACTTGTTAAAACATGGTTTTAAGAATAAAAAATTACTAAAGAATCACAATGAATATGGTATCATTAACATTCACAGAAATAGCTATATGCACATTAGATGTTCTTGGCTGACACTGAATTATTTTGAGACCGTGATCATGACATAAATTAATATAATTTTGAATTATGTGCTTCTTTACTTATGACGGAAACCCAGCTAGACTACTCTGGGGAAGATATAAAATTAAGAGAAAATAGGATATTTAACATCTCTTCTTAAATCGTGTGCTATATGCAGCCCATTCCGTTTCTGTGCTGCATATTAAATTTTACATATAATGAATAATAGTTTTGGTAGCGTTTGATTGCTTAATGTATTGTGCTAAGCATTTCACAAGCGTTATCCGCTTTAGTTTTCACAAAAATCCTATGAGATAAAGGTATTGGTTTAATTTCCGTTTTGCTTTTTTCCAGAATAAGGACCCGTGGCTCAGAGAAATTATGTACATTGTACTACCTCCCACTTACACAGTGCCATATGAATTCCTTTGTCAGGAACATTTTTAGATAGGTTCTTATTGAAATATATATGTGATGAATGCATTTTTAGAATAGACAGGTGTTGTAGCAGAAGTGCATAGACCTTGTGGTCAAACGTAGGTTGATTTTTATTTCTATAGCTGACCAGGTGGATGACCTTGAGTCCCTTTGTCCTTGAGAAGTATAAAAACACCTGTCTCCTATGTTGTGAAAATTAATAAATATTTATATAGCTTCTGACCACAGTTCAGGTACATAAGAACTTATTAAATGTTAGTTCCCTTTCTGTTACTTTATTTCATTCTACTAATAGCTTTTACTATATTTCAAACTTTTTGTTTTTTCTCTTTATGTTTATTTCTCATGACCACCCTATTGAGAATGGCCATACGATTGTCCTCATTGATAACTGAGGAAATAGAAAAGTGGTTGGTCCCAGCTTGGAGTCCAGGCAATCTAATTCCAGATCTTCTATTCTTAACTAATGTGTGATTTTCTTTGAGGATATTCCTAAAGTTTAGATTCTGATATTTCAGGCAGTGGTCTAAATCCCAGCAATTAGTATCCCATCTCCTCCTTCTCTACCACTCAGTTCTCCCACTTAAGATTTTGACAGTATGGCAATTCCTGATCCTCAGGAGATTGCTACAGTAAGTTTGTTAGAGAAGATGGTTAAAGACCCTATTGATTCCCAGATCTGTGATCCGATGCTGTTTGGGTACATTTGTAGTGTGTAAAGGTCACTCTGACAGTCCTTTAAAGGAAAGGTAGTCATCACTGTGGCTTAATGAGAAATATGTCAACTTCTACACGGAATTGAAATTAACCATTTCATAAGGTTTTTAGTGGGGACTAAAGAATGGAATTAACTTCTTGAGCCTATCTTGAAGCTTACATAAAAAAGAAGAACCTCAAAATAGTTTGTTTTTCCATGCACATACAGTTTTCCCAGACTACAAAAGGTGAAGAAATGTTTGCCAGGACTGGCTGTTTCCATCGGGTTTTGACTCCGTCTTGCTATGTCCTTGTCTCTCTCTCCCTCTTTTCCCCTCTGTGTCTGTTTCCATGTCTTCTGTTTCTGTTTCTCCCCGCCCCCCCCACCCCTACACCCCAGCCTCTGGCTTTCTGTTTTGATAATTCTCTCTTCCAAGGATGCTGACTCTGCCATTATTTCTGTAACACTCCTTGTATGCACAGGAGGTTTTACTGTGGCTGTAAAACTTGGCCTTGGCATCCATTGGGCAGATAGTTTTTAGCCTGGGTGAGACTTTTTGTTGGGACCATGAAAGTGTTGGGGCGTCCCTGCCCTCCACTCTTCCTTCTTCAAGTCTGACATTAGTGGTTTTAGCTCTGTTGACCCTTCTTTAAACCAGAGCTTTATAGCCTATTAGAGCATCATGTGGATTTTTTTTTTCTTTTTTTATGATATGGTAGAGGGAAAGAAAAAACTCCTCTAAAGTTACAAATGGTCTCATTTACCAAAATGACTATTTCTCTTGGAAAGTTTTGTCATTTCTTTAAAATTTCCAGGAGTTGGGTGGGCTTGGTATCCTCCCTCCCACTCCACCTCTCCCCCCACCACCACCCCACCCCCACCCCCGCTCTCTCATGTTGGCAGATATGTTGAGAGCTCTAAACATAATTCCAGGCTTCTAGGAGACAAATTATTGACCAAGGAGTAACCAAGACACACTTTTCTTCTGTTATTTTAAGGAAACTTCTCAGTCAAGATGGAAGTAAGGACAGAATACCACAGGCTTGTTTTCGACTGCTTCATTTGTAAAACGTAGGACAAATGCAGGCAACCTTGGGAGACTGAGATCTATGCTTTTCAAATCTACACTTACTATCACACTCCATCATTTATTTGGTCCAAGAACAGTCTCATTCACTTATATTCTACTAGAGGCCCGGTGCATGAAAATCGTGCATGGGTAGGGTCCCTAGGCCTGGCAGGCGATCAGGGCCGATTGGGGCCTTCCGGCTGCCAGACAGGGCCTCCCTTCCCTGGCTGCCAGCTGCTGGTTGTCAGCTGGGGACTTCCTTCATTCTGCACCACCCCCTGGTGGTCAGCATAGGGAACGATGGAACTCCCGGTTGAACTCCCGAGGGGACACTTTGCATATTAGCCTTTTATATAGAGAGATTGTGGTGCCAAATCAGGCATTACCTGACACCCTGTGAGAGATTCTCCACTTTGCCCTACCTAGTTCTCCTTAATTAAAGGACTTTAAGCATTTTCCCCTCAAGGTATCTTAATGCTTTAACAAAGTGAAACATATTTGCCCTCTCCATAAAAATAATGCTTTAAACTTTTAGCTTATGTTTTGCTTATCAAAGTAACTCTGCCCAGCCCTGAAGCAGAGAACTCTTACTGTGAGCTTCTGATGGGTAGACAAGGAACCACTGAAGAAATGTAAGGATTTCCTGGCCTAAGGAGGTTATGTCCTTCAATAGGGTGCCAGCTTATCATAAATCTAGGCAGAGCTGAGAAGAGGGAAAGTTGTGAAATTTTTTATCATCACAAGCTGTGTGATCCATACTTCAGGTAACCTCCATGGGCTGCCTCTCTGCTGTTGCCTCAGCTGTGGCTTTTAATGGAGCTATATCAGCACCTCTGCTCTTTCATCCCTCCCTCTTTATGAGAATAAAAAGTAAATTGGGTGCTATTTAAATATTTCCTACTTATGTTTATTGAAAACTACCCTGCCGCAGGGCATAGCACTTGCAAAATCTGCCTCACACCCGCCCGGTGTTCCACTACGTGGTTTACCCCAGGACCTGGACTTTGTTCTGCTCAGACCTTTAATTTCTTTAAACCAAATGATCACAGAGGAGCCTAGTTTCATCTGTGAGGTTTTTAATAAAAGTTAAGTGGAGTGCGGCTAGAAAACCAGACCCGTGAAAGCCAGGATGTGCTGACTCCAGAGGAAAACCTAGAGAATTCTTAGATTTCTTGCTCTCAGTGTTGGGGAGAAAAGACAGGAAAAGAGGAAGGCAGAAGAGCTTCAGCACTGGTCCCTTTTGGGAAAGAAGGAGTAAGGGAAGTTTGGTTAAATTCATTTGTCACATATTGGTGTTTTATTTAAAAGTTTGTCCTGCTTACATATGTATGATTGTTCTATACATTTTTGAAAATAGAAAAATGTATAAATAAAATTTAAAAACTACTTTTGTTCCACACATATTATTCTTTTAACATTTTGATATATAACTTCTTAATGCCTCAGCAGATTTCCTTCTAGTCATTAAATATCTTTCAAAACACAGATATATATTTTTTTAAATATATATTTTATTGATTTTTCACAGAGAGGAGGAAGGGAGAGGGATAGAGAGCCAGAAACATCGATGAGAGAGAAACATCAATCAACTGCCTCCTGCACACTCCTCTAGGTACATGCCCTTGACCGGAATTGAACCCGGGACCCTTCAGTCCGCAGGCTGATGCTCTACCCACTGAGCCAAACCGGTTAGGGCAAAACACAGATATTTTAAAGATTATATTCTCTGAATCAAAATACTGTTAGAACTAGTAAACAAATTCAGTTAAGTTGTAGAATGTAAAGTCAATATACAAAAATCAGTTGTGTTTCTATTCACTAATGAATTACCAGAAAGATAAATCAGTGAAACAATCCCATTTATAGTTACATAAAAAAGAATGAAATATCTAAGGCATTGATGAAAGAAGTTGAAGAAGACACAAATGGAAAGACATTGTGTGCTCATGTTTTAGAAAATTTAATACTGTTACAATGTTCATAATACCCAAGGCAATGTACTGATTTAATGCAATCCCTATCAAAATTCCAATGGCATTTTTCACAGAAGTAGACCAAACCATTCTAAAATTTATACGGAACCACAAAAGACCTTGAATAGCCAAAGCAATATTGAGGAAGAAGAACAAAGCTGGAGGCACCGTACTTCCTAATTTCAAACTATATTACAGAGCTACAGTAATAAAAAAATATAGCAGAAAAGTAGGTCGATGGAATAAACCCACACATATGTGGTCAATTAATTTACAAGGAACCAAGAGTATACAATGGGGAAAGGATAGCCTCTCCAATAAAAGGTTTTCGGATCATTGGCTCTCTATCTTAAATTCTACACAAAAATCAACTCAAAATGAATTAAAGTCTTGAAACCATGAAATTCCTAGAAGAAAACATGGCAAAAAGCTCCATGACATTCATCTTGCCTCTGGTATTTTGGATTTGATACCAAAACAACAAAATCAAAAATAAACAAGTGGGACTGCATCAAACTAAAAAACTTCTGCACAGCAAAAGAAACCATCAAATGGAAAAGTAACCTATGGAATGGGAGAAAACATTTGCAAATTAGATATCTGATAAGGAGTTAATATCCAAAATATGTAAAGAATGCATATAACTCAATATAAAACAATTCTATTAAAAAATGGGCAGAGGATCTAAAGAGACATTTTCCACAGAAGATGTACAAATGGCCACCAGGTACATGAACAGGTGTTCAACATCACTAATCATCAGGGAAATGCACATCAAAACCACAATGAAACATCACCTCACACCTGTTAGAATTACTGTCATCAAAAAGAAAAAGTGTTGGCAAGGATGTGGAGAAAAGGGAACCCTAGTGCACTGTAAATTGGAATTGTGGAATGTAAATTGGTGCAGACATTGTGGAAAACGGAAGTCCCTCAAAAAATTAAAAATAGAACTACCATATGATCCAACAATTCCACTTGGAGGTATTGATCCAAAGAGAACAAACCACTAACTTAAAATATAGCTACACCTACCTGTTCATTGCAACATTATTTTCTATAGCCAAGCCATGGAAACAACCTAAGTGTCCATCGATGGATGAGTGAAGAAAATGTGGTATGAATATTATTCATCCATAAAAGGAAGGAAATCCTGCCACTTGTGACAACATGGGTAGACCTTGAGGGCATTATGCCAAGTAAAATAAGTCAGACAAAGACAAGTACCATGTGATCTCACTTATAACTGGAATTTTAACAGAAAAAGAACTCATAGATACAGAGAACAGCCTGCCTGGTGGTTGCCAGTGGCGAGTAGGAGAAATGGGTGAAGGTGATCAAAAGTATAAACTTCCAGTTTTAAAATGAGTCAGTTCTGGGGATGTAATTTACAGCATGGTGACTATAGTTAAAAATAATGTATGTGTTATATATTTGAAAGTTGCTAAGAGAGGCCTTACAAATCCTCATCATGATAAAAAATATTTGTAACTATAGGTGCTGATGGATGTTAACTAGACATATTGTGGTGATCACTTCACACAATATATACATATATTGAATTATTATGTTGTATATCTAAAACTAATATAACACCATGTCAACTATATTTCAATGTTTAGAATGTAAAAAAAAAAGTGTTTAACTTACATTTATTTGATTGCGTTTGAGCTTGAACATTGAAAAAAATGTTAATTAGCCATTTACCATTACCTTTAGGAGTTTTCCTATTTTCAATGATTTTTAAGATCTTTTTCCAACTTTTTTACTTTCAACCTGTGTGTATTATTAAGTTTGAAATGACTTTCTTATAGACAACATATAATAGAGTCATGTTTTTAATTCTCTCTGCCAAACTCTTTTATTTGGTGTTTGTAGACCGTTTACTTTTGACTATAATATTTACATGGCAGGTCTTAAGACAGGCATTTTTTTAAAAATTTTCTATTCTCTATGTTTTTTATTTCTTTGGGGGTTTTTTGCCCCTTGCCTTCCTATGGGTTTCTTGAACATTTTATAAAATGACATGTTGATACATTTATAGTTTTTTTCTATTATACCATTGTATATAGTGTTAGGAATGGTTGCTCTAGGTGTATTACATTGTTCATAACATCAAAGTTCGGTGTTGTCATTTTACCAATTTCAGGGAAGTCTTTCTTTCCATTGCCCTTCCTACTTATAATTATCTTAAATATTTCCTCTATAAACATTTCGAGCGACATCACTGACATTTACAATTTTTGCTTTAAATCATAAACAGAAGTTAGAAAACTCAAGAGAAGAAGGGAAACTTGTTTACCTAAAGTTTTGTTTACATTTACTTTCTTTTGACTTATCAAAGTTCCTAAGTCCCTTCTTTTATTGTTTTCCTTTTGTTAGGAGAACTTCCTGTAGCCATTCTTTTAGAGTCAGTCTGCTGGCAACAAATTCTTTTCAGTTTTGTTCATCTAAGAACGTCTTGATTTCCCTTTTATTTCTGAAAGATATTTTCTCTGGGTACAGGATTTGGGGTTGACAGTTCTTTTCTTTCAATACTCAAAAAAATATTGGGTAAGTTCCTTCTAGCTTCCATGCTTTTTGAAGTGTTTTTTCTCTGTAGCTGAAGTGTCATTTTTCTCTAGCTGCCTTCAAGATTTTGTCATGGGATTTTTGGGGAGTATCCCATTTGAGGTTCACACAGCTTCTTTAATGTATAGATTTGTGTCTCTTGCAAAATTTGGATAGTTTTAACCATTATTTGAAAAAAAAAAATTTTAAGCCCCACCCCTTTTCCCTCTCCTTCCAGGCCAATATTAGACCTTTTTAATAATGCCACAAATCTCTGAGATTCTGTTAATATTTCAGTCT
The DNA here is from genome assembly GCF_014108235.1 of Myotis myotis. NCBI lineage: Eukaryota > Metazoa > Chordata > Mammalia > Chiroptera > Vespertilionidae > Myotis > Myotis myotis. The sequence goes on along the minus strand of NW_023416321.1, from coordinate 21,791,036 downwards.
ATTTTCTCTATATTGTTCTGATTGGGTAATTTTTATTGTTCTTTTAAAGATTATTGATTCTTTTACACTCTTCCTCCCTTCTTCTCTCTCTAAAAATTAATGAAAATGTATCCTCTGGTGAGGATTTGAAAAATAAAAAAATCTGGTATCATCTCTGATATGGTAGATGATTTGAATTACTGCCTCCTTTGAGTTCCTTTGTGTTCTGAATATCTTGCAATTGAAGTTTTATTGCTTAGGGATGCAGTATACTGCATAAAATAACCTGTCCCAAAGACCAAAGTATTTTCTTTTTCCAGGTCACTATATAGCCGCGGTTCTCAACCTGTGGGTCACGACCCCTTTGGGGGGTCGAATGACCCTTTCACAGGGGTTGCCTAAGACCATCCGAAAAAACATATATAATTACATATTGTTTTTGTGATTAATCACTATGCTTTAATTATGTTCAATTTGTAACAATGAAAATGCATCCTGCATATCAGATATTTACATTACAATTCATAACAGTAGCAAAATTATAGTTATGAAGTAGCAACGAAAATAATTTTATGGTTGGGGGTCACCACAACATGAGGAACTGTATTAAAGGGTCGTAGCATTAGGAAGGTTGAGAACCACTGCTATATAGGTTCTTTACCATCATTACTCTGAACTCTGTTTCAGATAAATTTCTTATCTCTGCTTCATTTATCTCTTCTTCTGGAGAATTCTCTAGTTCTTTCTTTTGGGGGTTGTTTCTTTGTCTCCTCATTTTGTCTCTCTGTTTGAGTTTGTGACTATGTCTTAGGCAGATCCTCTATGCCTCGAAGTCTCTAGTGCAGGACAGTGTCAACCTCTGTTGCCGACTAATTAGATCAGGCAAAGACAAAGCCTCCAGAGATCCTCCCCTCTACCTATAGAGTGATAGGATTTTGACTTAATTCTCCCCAGGCAATTGTCCTCAGGTGTGGTGAGTAGGTTCTTGCTTTTTTCCCCCAACAGGGTGGGGTAGTTGCTTCTGCCTGGAGGTTGATTGTTATTTTTAGTCTCTTAAGTGGCCTCACAGCAAGGTGTTTCCAATAGGGTGGTCAATGTCTTCCCCTTAGGTAAGGCAAATGTCTGCCTGGGAATGATGTCCTCCACTGCATGAGGGAATAACTCAGCACTGGAATCTGAGGGTCTCTGCCTTCTGAGCTCTAACCCCTGAGTCCCCAGTCCTGGCTTCTGCCCTTTTTCTGCAAGGTGGGTGGTTCCACAGGGAAGTTTGTGTGTTGGACCTTTAAGAAGGTGCTTGAATTTTCAGGGGTCACTTCCTGGCAGGCAGCAACTCTGCTGCTTCTCACAGCCAGATGTTATGTGGGTACCCTTATGTGGTGCTCTCTGCTGGGGGGCTCAGGTTGGGGATTAGACCCCAGAGTTCACAGTGGAAAAACCCCCACTGCTGAGATATCTCTCCAGAACTTCAGTTGCTGTCTTTGGGAGCTCAGCCAGCCTTTCCGTGCCTCCACACCTCCTGCCAGTTCTATGCGGTCTCCACTTTCAGTCCTAGGGTATCAGGGTTCTCTCCAGCGAGTCTTCCGTTGATTATTCAGGAAGTTTTTCTCTATTTTAGTTGGAATTCTAGTTTGTTCTTGGGAGCATGTTCATGCAGCATCCACTTACTCTGCCACCATTTTTAATCCCTCACTATATTCTGCAAACTCAGAATCTGTTGCAAACTAGTACTGAACCTAAGGATTCCCATGAGCTCTGAAATGCTTAAAAACATTGATCAAAGTATGGACTAACTTCTCAGGATTCTGATCTTACTAATTGAAAAGAATATTGTTTGTTTGTTTTTTCCTAGCCTGGCTTTCTTATTTCTTATTATTGTTGACATTCCCCCCGCCCTCCCAAAAAAAGCATTATGGTTTTTAAAATTATCTTCCAAAAGATGACAATTCTTGTGTCTGTCATTACTTTAATATTCTATATATTTTTTAATGGTTGCTTGGTTAGGTGTCTCTAGACACAACACTTCACACTAAGCAAGGCTGACAGATAAGTGATGTGGAAGCCATTATCTCACCTTCTTGCTTGCAGGCTGTGGCCTCTTGCCTTTTCCTATTTCATAATAAATGGCATTAGCATTCAGGAACTTTTTAACACCTATTGAGGACAGGATTTTTCTAATGCCCTATAAAAGGGGATTTTAAAAATAAATGACTGAACCCGGAGAAATGTAACATACAAAAAAGAACTATGCATCAATCTTACACTTGAATTTAGATTTATAAATCTTAAACAAAATACCAACAATCAAATTGAACATAACAGTAGGAGAATCTTCCACATGACCAAATATGATTTATCTTGTATTAATAAACCTATTGTTGTAATATATAACATTAATAGGTCCAATAAGAAAATATAACAATCTCTGTTGATGCTGAATGGGCATTAGTTAAAATTCAGCATTTATTTATGAGATTATTCTGAGATATAGGAATAGAAAGATACTTTCTTTAAATAACAGACAATAGCTATCTTAAACAAACACCAGCATTCTATCTAATGTGGAATCCTATTGACATTCCTTCTAAAATCAGGATGAAGGCAGTCATACCACGACCATGATTATGCAATTTCTCTGACAATTCCAGACAATGCAGTGACTAATATATAAAACATAAAGAAGAGCTATAATGATAGAATCTTCTTTTGAAGACAACATCATTTTTTAATATAGAAAATTCAAGAGCATCAACTTTTAAAGAACTTATACTGATCAGATATATATGTAAACACCTATAAATCAGTAAAAACAAATTAGCCGATCTAATTCTTTAAAAAAATGTTCACTCATGATAGTACCAGAAAACATAAAATACTTAGGAATGATCCTAAGGAGAACTATGGAAAGCCGACATAAAGAAAACAGTGAAAATATTTAGAGTGATAGAGATTATTTTCATAAATGAACAAGGTATCATGTTTCTGAATAAGAAAACAGTCGCCACACTGTTGTCTGTGTCCATGAGTTTTTTCTATTTTTCCCTTTCTTGCTCAATCCCCATATACACACCCCTAGTCCCCCACTCCTACAGCTGTCAGAAAGACTCTATGAGTCTTTCTCTATACAAAAGGCAATTGTAAAGAAAAGCATGAAAAGGTAGTTTGGTTTCCTTAATGTTTTCAGCATATTTTTTGGCCACAACCTCAATAGTGAACTAGGGACAGTATTGAACAAACACCCCACACCCCCATTTTAATCACCACTGAAAGGATCCACGTGACTCTTGCAGCAATGTGCTTGAGATGGGAAGGTTTGATTGCTGGAAATGGTTCCATGAGTAGGAAACATGGCCCGGAGTCTTTGATACAATTTGAGGCCTGGAGTGGAACACGAGAGGCCTCCCGAAATCTGTCTACCCTTCACTCGGGGCTCCTCTTGGTTCGGAGCCAAATAACACACCCGTCAGTTGAATTTTTCTGTCCAGACACCGGCTTAAATGAAGGTCGACTTCACTTGGAAATATCATTCCCACTTTTGGCCGGAGGAGCAGTAGAGGAACCTCTTCAGATGGGAGGCCACGAGGGAGTTCCCGCGGACGTGCGTTTTCACACATCTGCTAATGTACAGCCCCGGTGCGCGTTAGTCCCCAGGAATGGTATGTGAATTTGAGATGAGCTCCCCAGGATTTTTGGCAGGTCAGGACAAACATTATCTTGCTCCCATATGTTTTTGTAGGCTCTTGAAAGGGAAATCGTATACATTTCCCTAACCTGACATGCTGAGTTTTCCCACATACACTAAAAAACCCTCTCAGCAAGAATAAATTCTGAAATATGTATATATGACCTTCCTATCGTTAGCATCTGTTGTCAGTACAACAGTATAATCTGATGGCTATTGGGATTTGCACACAGTGCGTATTTACTTTCATTTAGGTTTGAGTGGCAGATTTCAGAAAACCTGGCCCAACAGATAAAAACTCAGAAAGATCCCACATTTTGAGTCATTCCTTCTGCTCTGCATTTCCTTAGGTACAGTGTAGGTGGGGCAGGGGCCCTCGTTTTCACTCCTTGCCCATTGATAGCACCGTTCCCCCAGGTGGACAGTTTCCCAGATGGACATACTCACTATAAAAATGTGATCTCGCCGAAACCGGTTTGGCTCAGTGGATAGAGCGTCGGCCTGCGGACTGAAAGGTCCCAGGTTCGATTCCGGTCAAGGGCATGTACCTTGGTTGCGGGCACATCCCCAGTGGGAGATGTGCAGGAGGCAGCTGGTCGATGTTTCTCTCTCATCGATGTTTCTAACTCTCTATCTCTCTCCTTTCCTCTCTGTAAAAACTCAATAAAATATATTTAAAAAAAAAAAATGTGATCTCACTTGTAACTGGAATCTAATGAACATAGTCAACTTATGTTCAAAATAGGACCAGAGGCATGGAGGCACGGACATATCTCGGGGCAGAGGGGGAGATGGGAAGAGATTAACCAAAGAACTCATATGCATACGTGTATAACCAATGAACATGGACAATAGTGTGGTGAAGGCCTGGTGGGGCAGGGGTTGGGAGGAAGGGGGTAAAGGAGAAGGAAATTGGGGGACATCTGTAATACTGTCAACAATAAAATAAAATAAAACAACCAGGGGACCTATGAAGTTAAGAATTCACATCTATAATAATAAAAGCCTAATATGCTAATTAGATCAGACATCCGTCCAGACATCTTTCTGGGCAAAGCCAGGGCTGCGAGGGAAGCCCGGGTCCTGGATGCCAGAGGGAAGCTGGTGCCGGCAGCCGGGGTAAGGAAGGCCTACTCTTGCATGAATTTCGTGCATTGGGCCTCTAGTATAATACTAAAGATAACACACTGTATACAAAGACTGTATCCTCTTTTTAATCTCCTCTGAACAAACCACGTCCTGTTCCATGTGGGTTTGACAAACTGTAGGCACTTATCAGATATTGACTAACCCTCTTCTTAAGTCTTTTTATTCTCCAGTCTCTAGTCCCTCTAGAGCAGCGGTTCTCAACCTGTGGGTCATGACCCCTTTGGTGGTCGAACGACCCTTTCACAGGGGTCGCCTAAGACCATCCTGCATATCAGATATTTACATTACTTTTCATAACAGTAGCAACATTACAGTTATGAAGTAGCAACGAAAATAATTTTATGGTTGGGTCACAACATGAGGAACTGTATTTAAAGGGCCAGAAGGTTAAGAACCACTGCTCTAGAGAGTGATATTTATTCTGCTTAGTACTTTGGCTTCTTTTCTCTGCAAATATATTATTAAAAGTTGAATAAAAATAGCACCAGTAGCCCAGCCAGTGTGGCTCAGTGGTTGAGTGTCCATGTATGCACAAAGAGGTCGTCACTGACTTGATTCCCAGTCAGGGCACCTGCCTGGGTTGTGGGATTGATCCCCAGTAGGGGACATGCAGGAGGCAGCCGATGGATGTTTCTCTCATCAATGTTTCTATCTCTCTCTCTCTCCATTCTTTCTCTTCCCTACCCTCTCTAAAAGTCAATAAAAACATTTATAAAAAAATATATAGTACCAGTTGCAGCTATGTAATGGCACATCGGTTGATTCTCATTGGTGCACAAACTGATGGATTGAGTCTCATTTCAATCTAGGCCCTCCTATAAGATTGAACCTAAGTTTGAGAAGGTGATAATCCCTAATCACTTTGGTTTCTTGTTTTGTAAATGAGCTTTGTTGCTGCTGTGTCTGCACCCAGTCAAATCAGCCCTCCAGTTCTTTCATCTGCTTATACTGCATAGTTTTCAGGCTCAAATGTTATTCAAAACTAGCATCTAGGATATATTTCTTTTTTCCTCCACATTTGGAGGGAGGTCATATATCTTTGACCTTATTTCTTTTACTTTTATTTTGTGTTTGTTTATTTGCCATTAATGGTTTTCTGTTGGATCATTTAGTTGGAAAATGATTTTTATAGGGAAGTGAGACTGATAATTCTGCTTCTCACAGGGAACACCAGGAGGCAATATTATCAACTTAATGTATGTTATATAATAAAAGCCTAATATGCAAATTGTCAGAATGGAGGAATGACCGGTCACTATGACGCACACTGACCACCAGGTGGCAGATGCTCAATGCAGGAGCTGCCCCCAGCCTGCAGGCCCCAGGCCAGCCAAGGCGGGTGCCAGTGGGAGCCCCCCTGATCACCCCATCAGTTGCCCCACAGATTGGTGCTGATCGCCGGCCAGGCCTAGGGACCCTACCCGTGCACAAATTTCGTGCACCAAGCCTCTAGTTAACAAATAATTGGTTATTTTCCTGACGTCTTGATGAACCACCAAGGCTTGTAGCTTTACTTGATCTGAATTTTTATCAGTATATAAAGGTAGGGATTATAACCATATTTCTTTCTTGTTTAGTCTGTTGACTGCATTCTATTGTAGAACTGTTATATTAAGATCTCAAGATCCTAGAAATATTGTTGTATCAGTTCTTATTTCATTGCATGTTGGTACTTTGGTGTTATTTCTTACATCTACTATTGTTATTTTAGGGGGTAAACATGGGAACGTTTCTTGTTGGTTTTCTTGGTTTAGTTTTCCCCCCACTAATTTTCCTTGTGAGTTATATAGTTGATTATGTCAAAATGTTCTGTTCTAAAATATATGAGATTTTCAGTCCTTTGAAAAAATGGTAATAGTCCATTTTCCATATATTACTCAACATTAGAGATCTCCTGCCAAATGATCCCAGGTGTGGGGTTGCAGCAGGTAATTTCCTGAGCTGTACGGTACAGATGATTTTCTGTGTTAGAAGATGCTATCGGCTCACCTGGCCTCTTAGTGACAGAGAAATCCTTTGTTTATTCATTTAGTAGGCAGATTAACCCTAATGAATATTGGCTTCCTGGAAATAGATACAGGTGACAATGGCAAAGTGAGGAGTGGGAAGAAGGAAGACAGATTCCCTTTTCTTTCTTCACTTATAAATAAAGGTGGCTTTCATTGGAGAGTGTTTTAAGTCGGAAAGGAATGCAAAATATTTCCATTTAAAAGCTAGGTTTAAATAATCAACCTTTAATTTTTAGTTTTCAGTGTCTATATAAGTATATATTTTCATAAGAATTAAAGATTTGTTCATTTTGGGAAGTGGGTTAAAAGTTTTATGTCTTTTTCAAAGTAGAGTTTAAATGAAAATATTTAATTAAATACTTCATGCTGATTTGGGCAGAACCAGTCATTAGAACAGGAAAACACAATCCCAATATATCCTTGCACTCAGTTAAAATTTTGTGGGTTTAAAAAGAATATCATTTATCAACTTCTTCTATCACATGAAAGAAAATGTGCTTTCTGCCGTGTTCATTTCCGTAGTCTTTCATGCTGCTTTGGTGACATATTTATTGTTTTCTCTGGAGCATGGATTAAGGACTAATATAGTCCTTAGAAAAGTATTCATGGTCTTATACTATAAACTAAAAGAAATTTGTGGACTTAAAGCTACTTTCAATTCTTTTTTATAACTTTTAACAACATTGCTAAGAATCATTTTTCTGAATATAATTATGAATGTTTGATGTTATTCCCAACAACCTATGATGAGATGAAATGCCTGTGGATTGCGCCTCTTTAGGTTTGCTTCCTGAAGGAGGGAGTGCTCTACAACATTTTTCTATGAATGGTTTTGGAGATACATTATTCCCAGGACATGAATGTATAGACGCAGATGTAAAAAGCCTCTAACGTTCAACTAAACTATTCCAGAGCTTAGAGCTATAATTTATTCCCCACTCCCCAAAGTCTGCCCAAATGTCTTCTTTTACATAACTTTATCCATTGGAGGAAAAGTTTAAATTCTTCCCCCTGTGCATGCTAAATGCTGAAGGTAGGCTTTTCTTGATGTATTTTTGGAGTTGACTATAAAAGCCCTAGAATTTCAAGGGAGAAGTGAAAGAACAGAGTTTACCTTTCTATGAAGATTTAAGATTTATGGTTTTTCCTAGCTGGAGAGATTCTGCTTGAATTGTGCTCTGAATAATGTGAGATATATATGAATCGCAGCAGTAATAAATTCTGAATGAATCTTTGGTTTTTACTTAAGATTACTTTATCCTTAACACTAATGTTTCCATAACCTCTGACCGAATACAAAAGATCCAAAGTACTTCCAAGGGTGAGAATTTTTCCTGGCCTCGTGTGAGTAGTTGAATTCATTCCAGTTGTGTGGTATATGCCATGAATGCATCAGGGGTGTACTTGCAGATTCTTCATTTACATATCTCCTTGCCAAAATAGGAGGCAAGCCTTTACTGAATTGTCAGTAATATTTATTTTCAAAGATTAGAGAAAGCAATGTATTTGTATCATATTATCTTCACATGAACGGCTGCCTGTGGTAACTGGATTTTTCTTTCCTTTCAGTGAAAACACACACACACACACACACACACACACACACAAAGGACAACAGTCATTATACGATTTTGTATTTTAAGTATTTTCATAATCTAACATAAATTGGCCCACCCAAGGATTATGTCTGTCTTATAAAGATGTGTTTACATAGTCATTGGGTGAAAGATTGCAGAAGTTGAACCACTAGTTTTGAAAGTTGAGCCAGACCAGGAAAAATCAGGATACAATTTGGCACTTATGGAGACGAAATGATTTCCTTTTTAGCTGCTGATTTCTACTGGGAAATGTATCCTTGGACTGAAAATTGCATCCGGAAAAATGTTTATGTAGTGTTTTTCAAATGACTGATTATTCTTCTAACCTTTAACATGAACTGTGTCTAATTTTGGTCTCCTTTAACTCTTTCACGACTAGGGGATTTTTCTCTCTGTGGGAAAAATATTACTAACAAACATATCTTTACTGCTTTGAACACAGGAATATCTTCCAAAGGCAACAAGAACATAAATTATGTCATGATTTCTTCTTGACTTAGATTTCTAAGCAGATAGCACAATGCCCTGTGTTTTCCACCCTTGCTCACAGGCACTGAGTATTGTATTAAGGCACTTCTCTAGAACATAGTTCTAGTCTGCTTGAGCAGCTGTATCCCCCTCTTTTTTTATTTAACATATGTTTTTATTGACTTCAGAGAGAAGAGGAGGAGGAGGAGAAGGAAGAGAGAGAGAGAGAAACATCAATAATGAGAGAGAAAAATTGAGTGGCTGCCTCTTGCATGCCCCCTACTGGGGACCGAGCCCCCAACCCCGGCATGTACCTGACCGGGAATTGAACCCTGACATCATGGTTCATGGGTCAATGCTTAACCACTGAGCCACACCAACCAGGTCATATCCCCCTCTTATTGCACCAACATCTGCACACGTGAATCAAGAGCTTCTTGATATTTTCACAGGTAATATTTGACCCATAAGGTTTTCACAAATGATCAGTACATGCTATATTTTCTTCTTTGTACATTTTATGACTTTTCTGGCTAAATCATTGTCCCTTTGCAGGGACATCTTCTCCATGCTATCTCCGCGCAGGGACCTAGGTTCAGTAAGGCTTCCCCATTGAATTATTACAGGTGATCGTGACCAGAGGTCCCACGGGCCACTGATCACCATTCATGAACAATGTCTACGCACTGTGCCATTCAGTATGACAGCCACTAGCCACATTCGGTTATCCAAATTTAAACCAATGAAAATTCAACAAATCAGCAATTCAGTCTGTCAGTTGCACTAGCCACATTATAAGCCTACCATATTGGACAAAACTATATGTAGAACATTTCCATTGTCACAGAAGGTTCTGTTGGACACTACTGGGCTCTCCTGTGTGCCCAGAGGTGAGGAAGAAGCAAATATTATGAAACTGTATAATGTCTACCATTTGGTAAACTATATTCTTGCAGATATTCCTGAGATGCTCTAAATGTGTTTTGTTATATTTTTGGAGGTGGGGGTTACAAGTGAGGAAAGTGATATATATATATACACACACATACACACATTGCTCCTATTCTGCAAGCAAAAGAAAACTTACGAAGCACACACTTGAAACTCACATTTTGTCAAAGGGGGGGGGCGGGGTGGCTTCCATTACATATCATTTGAAGGATGAATCTGTCCTGTGTTTGTGTGGCTCTGGAGAAGATATCCAGGAAAGAAACACCACAATTCCCATTGAGCTCAGAAAATGTGATTAAGGAATTTGAATGTAATTACCCAGAGTTTGGCTTTTCTTTTAAAGAACCCATTCATTTCAGAGATTCCTTGATACTGTAAATCTGACAACTACATCTAGTTTTTTCTGGAAGACTTCCACCGGGAACAGTGTGAGTCCAGGATGAGTACATAAAAAAGAAGCCCTGCAGCAAGCGCAGCCTGCACTGTATTGTGTTTTGACTTCAATCAGATTTTATCTGTGGCTGATGTGCAGAGGGGGTATTTCGTGGGATGTGCACGGCTCTGTTCGAGATTCCTATCTTACTGGATTGGTGTACGAGCTTATTTAACGGAATGGTTGGGGCAACAGGAACTCTATGTTCAAGCAAATCACGGCACTAAGAATAGAGTTGGGGAATTTTCTGTGTTTTCAGAGACAGAGTTCTCCTTACCCACAATTGATGGATTAGAATTCGACAAGTGAGAGGCAAACCTTCCTTTCTCTTCTAAATCACTTTTGTAAAATCCCCACAAAGCAAGTTACCCAGCAAAGTTTGTGACAGAAACTGTTAACCGGTTTTTCTTTTTTCTTTCTTTCTTTTTTTTCTGGTGTTTCTGCACTGTCTTGTCAAACATCTGGAAATCAGCGTATTTGCAGTCACCTCCCAGCATGATTTCACATTTACATCATTGTGCTAGTTGGTAAAAGTTGTTCTCTCCTTTCTCTCTCTCTCTCTCTCTCTCTCTCTCTCTCTCTCTCTCTCTCTCTCTCTCTTCTTTAAGAAAAAGAATCAGCAACTTTTGGTCTGTCACAAGGTCAAGTGATGATTAGTGATGCAGTCTCCCCTAAACACATGTTTAACTCAGAAAAGTTAAATCAGTTTCCAAAAATTTGGTAACTATTAGAGTACTTCCTAAGTCACTTCCGATGTCAGACCCAAGGTGCAGGGAGTCAGGGCTATACTGAGTGCTCGGCAGTTCTCTACCAAAGGGACTTAATTTGGCAGCTGATCCAGCCAAGGAAGCACTCATGCAATCACATAACCAGACAGGAAGGGGCTGTTTTGATAGCGGATCATGAGATCAGGCAAAGAGCTGTGAACTTTATATGTCGCCTAGGCCATGGAGCGGTAGGCCAGGCACCTGGGGGTGGAGAATAAGAAAGGAAATTAAAGGAGGGAAGCAGTGTAACATACACACAGTTTTCTCTCTCAAAAGAGGCATGCTAAAAATGAGGGGATTCTTTGACATAGAGGAGCATGAGTAATGAATTTAGTTATTGTTTTTTTTGGTTTTTCTTGGTGAAACATTCCACCGTCATGATTCACCTTTACATGCTTAGGGTGATGGTTTGCAAAGACTGCAAGAGCTGTCCCCATCAGTGCTGCCTCCTCTTTATAGCTCTCCCAGGAGCTGTCTTCCGCGGGAAACACTGCATGGAGCAAAGGTTGTACTTTTGGGAGATGGACGTTTTATAATAATACGTTTTGACAACTTGCTCTGGTCGCCATGTGTCTCCCAGGCCTGCCAGTGGGTGGGTGCTTGTCAGGAGCGGGGGTATGTCTGAGAAGGGCTGCTTTATAGCAGCCAGACTCTACGCTCAACTTCCAGGGCCACGAGTCTCCTCCGAGCCCGCGGGAAGCAGAGCAGAAGAGCCGCGCGGCTCCTGGGTGTGACTCTGAGGCAGTGCTGAGCCTCAGCTTTAGAGCCTGGGAATGACACCTTTCGATCTCCCATGAACTTCTCCTTGGACTCCTGTGCCCATATTTAGAAACTACAGTGTGATTAATTTCTTTTGTAGGGCCACCCTTCAAGGTCTCTGGAAGCCATTTTTGTGACTAGGGCAGACACGGCCAATCATTAAATTACATCCATGCCTGCATGGGACAAATGCTGCCAAGACTTTTCTCTCTATCGAGGGTGCTCCTCGGTTTGTTGTTTGTGAGGGCAGCATTGTGTTCCACAGCAGTGTCGCCTCCTCTCTGCTCTGTGGCTCAGACAGCTGACAGTTCCCGGCAGGGCACGTGGATGACGCCCTTATAGCATCCATCCAGTTCTGATCACGTATTAGGTGGACAGCTGAAATACTCACACTCAACTTGACTAAGTTTTTATGGCTAATTCTAAATTTTACTATAAACACCTTTTTCTCTTACTAATTCTCTGACTTATAGAGCTTCTTAAGATCCAACAATTGAAAAAATATCTTCCCAATTAATTATGAGAAACTGATCTGGTACAATTTCCTTTATTATCATTGATTCTCTTGTATCCAAAAGAATAATCAATACAACCCAGGGAACCCCATTTATCAGAATAACCACAAAACTGATTTTGAATGACCTCTGGCCTAGAGCACTGCAGCAAATTGGTCCCACAAATATCAGTCTCTCTGACCTGCCTCTCCTCCCCACCGCCCGTTTGTCCTGTATGACTCCCATAGCGTCTTCTTCTCCAAATGTTACGTTGATGACATCACTCCTGTTTTCCAGGACCTTTGAGGGTATCCCATTCTGCAACAGGGAGTCTCAGTACTTTGATTGACGAGTCACGATTCTCGCCAGGTTTCTTTGCAGCCCTTCTATGGGCACCTACACTCGCGTCAAATGGACCTTGTTAGTTGAGTTGGGTTCCAGGCAGTTTAGGTCCTGGCTCCTCACTTCAGCATCCAGAAAGGCTTCTCCTGGGGTCTTAGGAGAGTTTTTTTTTCATGAGGTCGGAGTCAGACCAGGGTTCTGGTAGAAACAGGAAAAGCGGGAGGCTGTTGTCTGCTGTTAGATTCAGGAAGCGTTCATCACTTTGATGGATGCTCATTCTTTAGTTATGCTTTCAGTTTTATTTTAATAAAACTTTAGTGGAGGAAACTGGTGTTCTTGGGCAGATGTGACTTTGCCTCAGAGGGGGGCTCCTCTTTGTGAGATCGAGGTCCTTGTCATGCCATCAGCTTTCACAGACAATAACCAATAAAATGCCAACAAAGTTGAAACCGCAGCAGGCCTTGGCTTCCAGGCAGGAGTGCTGTTTTGACTGCTGTGTAGCATCATGTGTTGGGCTAAGTGTCACCCATGGTTTCTTTCTCGAGTCCAGGCCATGCACCCTCTGTCACAGGCAGGTGGATAGGAGATAGGTTTTCGGTTTGTCATTAGAAAAGTTAGCATCAATTTTGGAAGCCATGGACTCAACTCTCTGCTTGTTAATCTGCTCGCCAGGCTCTGGTCTGATTGTGTTATCTAAAGGGCAATTTCCTATCTACACTCGTATTCAAGATTCCTGGAACTTTTTGCCATAATCTAGATCTATCTTCCTATGAAAAGGGATTTTTCTGTGTTTTACCTGAGTCCTGTTAGCTCATTAATGTTCTCAGAAAACTTATTTACAATAATTTAATAATACTTTGAATGTATGAGGAATTGCATCAACCCTATAATATATTCAGGAAAGATATACTAGTAAATCCCATTTTACAGATGAAGAAATTAAGGTTCAGAATGTTAGGCGATTTAGCCAAGGTAAACCAGTAAGTGGTGGACATAGGACTGGAGCCCACGTTTCCTGACTCCTCCCACTCTTTCCTGTGTTCTCCTTCTGTAAGTGATGCCATTTTAGTATTTGACTCATGTGTGACATCTCTTGTTGTATAAGATTGTTTGGAATCCTAGATTCTAGAGTAAACTCTGCTACTAACCAGCTAAGCTGACTTTTAGCAAGTCCATTTAAACTTTTTCTTAGAGTAATTCTAGGATCATTACCAGTGAAAAAATATAAAGTATTTATAAGTTTATGACTCTGGTTACATTTAAGTGTAGTAACAGTCATATCACAGACATTAGTTCTCACCGGGAATTTTTCGTTTTATTTCTTTTTTAAAAAAATATATGTTTTTATTGCTATCACCTAGGAAGAGAGGAAGAGAGAGATAGAAACATCAATGATAAGGGAGAATCATGGACCGGCTGTCTCCCTCACGCCCCACACTGGGACTCAAGCCCGCAACTCAGGCATACGCCCTGACCGGGAATCGAACCACAACCTCCTGATTGATGCTCAACCACTAAGCTATGAGGGCTGCATTTATTTCTTAATAACTTCACTGAAACAACAGGTGAGAAGGAGAGTTTCTGGCTTTGATTGTTTCAAAGCTATTGTTATTTTCACTTATCTCCTGTGGCTCTTCTTTGGTCTTACTAAGCTTGGAATTAGGTGTCGAAATCCGTAAGCTGGAGGGTACAAATTACTATTCAGTAGGCAAACTCATAATCTATCTTACATTGTGGAAGCAAAATTCTATCCCAGACTCTTACAGTTACGTGTGAAAAATTGGTGTTTGAGATTTCAAAATAAATCCTAAGCGTTGGAGTTCTCTTCCACCTTCACTAACTTATTATTTCGACATAAAGGCCTTTCTTCCTCCAGGCCTGTGCGCCCCAGGCCTTTTCAGCATCGTGGTCTGCACTTCTCTGTTTTTCTTTCCCTGGGAGTGCTGATTAGTGACTTGCGGTGTGGATTCTGATTTATCGCAGACCAGAGCCGCCCCTTAGGGGCTGAGCAGAAACACTCATGAAGGAGCCCTGATTAAAAAGAGTGGTAATGAAGACAAATGTTTCAGAGGGAGTTGAGAGAAAACCAGTGCTTGGCACTCCCGCAGCTCCTCGGAGCTTTTGAGAAGGAGGCGGTGGTAGCCAAAGGAAATATTTCCCCTTTGTTGTTTATTTCTCACGGCACTGGAAACATTTTTCTTTTCCTCCTGGGTGTCCTAATTCTCACTTGTTAACTGCTTTTCATGCAGGGTTGCAATTAACCCCTGGCAGATTCCTCACCAGGTTCCCCTTATAGCCACTCCATCGCCAAAGAAGTTTTTAATGCTTTGACCTATAACCATTTTTAAATTCTTCAGACTTGACACTTTTGCCTAATTTCTCAGATCATTAAGTCACACTTCTAGGTCATCCCCCTCCCCCCTACCCCCTTAGTGATTTTTACTAAATTTGATGTTAGGTGCCTATAATCATTTTCCCTTCCTCTGGTTTTTACAAGACAGAATGCCAGTAGAAAAAAACAAATTCCCATTCACTTGATAATTTTAGTCACAACTAGGTCAAAAGTTTCAAACCAAGTGTATATGCCCATAACTAAGGACACCATTCCAGCATCACTTGAGTTCAGGTGGGAACTCTGCAAATACCCGCCATTGCTTGGTCTGCGTCTTTGGGCATCTGCCAAAGCAGTAGTCCCATCATCTGTGGCTACATGAGCTGTAATCCACAGCCCTGCTCAAGCCTCACCAAAATCTACCTTCTTTCAGAAGGTTCCCTAACGCTGGGATTAATGCTAAAGATATAGATGATTTCTGACAGGCTCATGCAATGAGTCTCTGAACAACACTGTAGGGTCAAAATACCACATCCAAAACACTTAGGGATGGAGAAGGATAAAGTAATGTGGAAGCTATGGAGTATTTGGTGAGCAAGAGCAAAGCTCCATGCGTCTACCTGGTTAGTGTGCTCCATAGTGTGTTCAGTGCTGAGGAGGCAAGGTGCACAGAAGGAAAGACTAGAAATAGAGGAGAGAGCCCACCCCTTTGAACTCTGTCAATAGAGGCTCCTTAGCAGGTCCACATTGATTAACTGGAAAATATCAAAGAACCCAAGCAAAGTTCAGGAAATGCCGCCACCCCTGATTCATTCGGCCTACTGAAATGTTTGATTTCCAGAAGCGGGTAATAGTTTCTGATCCAATCAAGTGATTCATTCTTGTGGAGAAGATCTCAGTGTACTTAGAGAACCTTATGAAATATCCAAAATCAAAGGGAAATTTTAAATCTCATCTAATCAGAAAAACAAAGCTGATACAAAGGTAGAAGTCATCCTTATGGCCTTTCTGGCATTTCTGCTTCTGACTTAAGGCAAAACAAAAACAAAGAAATGAGTAACAAAAGCAACAACAGCAATAAATTATGAGTGTCATGCTTCTCAGCTATTCGGGAGAATTTGAAGTTGTCCCATTCTGAAGAACATATGAGATTAAAGATCAACAACATGGAAGATTAAAGAGCACTCATTGAGAGAAGACTTGGGCGAAACCTTTCACATTGAGGTTGTTTCTATTGAGGTTTGGTCTTCTGAACTCTTCTCCAACTCTAAAGGAAAGGTCAAGGGCTGAGTCTAGGCTAACTGATGTCAAGAGCAGGGGCTGTAGGAAAGGCCAAAAAATTGCTGCAGCTCATCTGGAAACAGATGAAGATTTAGGCTGCTGGACTTAAGTGCCAAGTTTATAGGATTACTTTAGGATCGTGCTCCAGCGTATTAGAATTCCATGAACATTTGAGCCATTTGACATTACTTCTCTGTTAACTGGGGAAGAAAGACTCTTAGTAATTTCCAAGACTGAACAGAATTCCCCCTCAAGTACTGATGGACTTGTCCTGGTCTTAAATATTGGCATGCGGTTCTTTATTTTTCCTGGCTTCAGACAGGCATATTAAGATTTCATGGATATCTGAATCTTTCTTTGAGTATCTGGGAACACATCAGAGAAACCAGATAGACAAGAGGGAAAAGGAAATAGGCTATTTCCTTAGCCCTTTGAAGCAAATGAATTGGAAGGCTGCTTTCTGTGACGTTCATTGGCCCACAACTGCCTGGAATCTGTAAAAACACCACCTTTTTTTCGTTACTATGTAATATTTAACAAAGTATTTCATAGACATATTTAGCATGATTTTCTCCCAGCATCCATGGAGCAGAGTTGGAGGGACTGAAGCATTGGATGGCTATGAAGTAATTTGAGATTGAAGGAGATACTGCTGAAGGAATTACACACAGAAAGTGAGAGGTAGAGTTTGCTTGATTTGGAAAATAAGTATTAAATTTATTTATTTATTTATTTTTGAAAATGAGTATTTTAAATAGTCTGCTTCAGTCCAGTGTGGATGGCTAGTATAATTAGATAGGAGTCAAGTTCAGAACAAACACTGACAAAGGACATATAATTTCATAGTAGGAAGATTAAGGTCAATAATAATAGTGAACATTTATTGATTTAAAAATATATGTTAGGGAAATTCACAAATAATCTGCAATAACTTGAAATGCATACCCTTTGGAACACTTCCTTTTCTCATGTATAAATTAAAATGTTTGCTGCCTTTTGCAAAATGTCAGTTCTCCAAAATGTGTCCATGTATTTTTACTACACCTGCAGTGTAGTAAAGCTTTAGATGAAACCCCATAATTATAGTGGCATACTGTCACTTAGGTTCCAAGCAGCAAAATAAACAGTGCCGCTCAGAAATTGTAAAAAAAAAAAATTAAAAAAAAATGTCTTAGGCACTGTGCTCAGTACTTTATGAGTGTTATTTCATTTAATCCCTATTTTATAAATTAGGAAATTGAGGTTTTGGCAGAATTTGACAGGCTGGTTAGCCAGGGCTCAAAACCAGGCATGTCCAACTCCAGAGCCCTCACTCTCTATACCACGCTCCACTATCTTTCTGTGTGTCTTCAGTCAGTCAGTCCATTTATATAATGTGAGAGCTGCAATTTCTAGGTTCTTTTGTCTCTTAAATTGTAGAAAACTATATAAAGTTGTGAGGACTTTATTATGGTGAGACATTTAGAGAGAAACTGAAGTCGTGATTGTATTGGCATTTCAAGTTAATAATACCTACCATCGATCGAGTATATACTGTATACCAGGCACCGTGTAACTAAATTACAAACAGATAAATTAATCCTCAAAACAATCCTTTTGACATATGTTTATTGTCCCAAAGAAATTTCATAGTTATTCATAAAGAGTTGGCCACATCAAAGACGTAAAAGAGAGTTGTTTAGATTTCAAAGGGCTTTAGTTATCATAGGACACCACTGTGGCTATTGAAAGTAATAAAAAATTGGAATCATGAAGAAACAAGAAAGTTTCTCCAGATTAGTATCTGTTTTTCTCATGCAATCTTTTGAAGAAAACATTTTTTAAAATAAGTAAAAGTGATATTTTTTGTCTTTAAAATTTGAATTCATATTCTCAGACTTCTCTCTTGAAAATAGTTTCACATTACAGGTAAGAAGTTTCCAGTAGTTTGGACTATCTGAGACAGAACAACTAACCTGTGTGTGAAGCACCCTGTTTCAGACTTCTCATATTGACACTATGAGATACTCGGTACTATCTCTGTTATAACAGATGCTTATAAATATGGAGTTGTTTCTTCATAACTGGTACTTTTTGTCACTTAGCTCTAATTTGCTTAATTCAAGGACACATACTGGGGAGCTAGTTTAAGGATGACTTTGCTGCAATAATCAGATTATCTTAGTGTCATATCACCATAGTAGCCTGAAATGTGATTTTATTCCTTTAGTTAGCATACCATCTCATTGGAAATATTACAAGCAAGCTATTGACCAAATTTAGTCCCAAGTTCATCTGTTCTTTAGCAGGAATAGCTGGAAGATTCTCAGTACTTCCAGAGATCTCAAGAGAAATGCCCTGTTTTGTATCTGATCAGCTATCTTCTCACCTTGAAGTCCCGTGTATTTGCTATAGCAGGACTTGGCAAACTACTGTCACCTCCTGTTTACGGACAGCCCACAGGTTATGAATGGTTTTCACACCCTGGCCAGTTTGTCTCAGTGAATGTCAACTTGTCAATTAAAGGGTCACAGGTTCAATTCCTGTCAAGGGCATGTACCTTGGTTGCTTTCTCTAAAAAATCAATGGAAAAATGTCCTTGGGTGAGGATTAACAATAACAACAACAACAACAACAACAAAATGAAAAGAAACAATGATTTTCAATGATAGAAAATAAAGAAAAGAAAAATATTTTATTAAACCTGAAAATTATTGAAATTCAAGTTTTAGTGGTCATAAATAACATTTTAATGCACTACAACCACATTCCTTCACTTATGTATTGTCCATGGCTGCTTTCTTGCTATGATCACAAAGTTGAGTAGTTTGTAACAGAGACCATATGGCCTAATGATGCTTCCTATCTGGCTCATTATAGAAAATTTTGTTGACCACCGACGATAAGATCAGGTCCAAACTCTTTCCCAGCATAGCATACAAAACCTTTATGACTGGCTCCTGCTACCTGACTGCTTCATCGTCTCCACTCCTCTCTGGTAAACAGCCTGAGCTCTACCCGTTCTGAACTAACCATTCTGAACTACTAGAACTTCTTACACTCTGACATGCTTTCTGCACACCTAAGTATTTTCCTCTGTTATTCCCTTTACACAAAATCATTCCTTTCCATCCTGAGAATCCCTGACAAATTCCCATTTGTCTTCCAATATTTTGGCTTAAGCATCCCCTCCCTTCTCTGCAGCCTAACACCCTGTGCTCTGTTCCCACCTTCCACTCCTTCACTAGACAGTAAGCTTTTGGAAGGCAGATATTGTCTCTTGTTCGACTTTTTATCCTTCCTACAGGGTTTCTCAACCTCATCACTATCGGCATTTTTTACTGGATAATTCTTCATTGTGGGAGCTGTCTTGTTCATTGTAGGATGTTTAGCAGCATCTCCAACTTCCAGCCAATAAATACTAGGTGATCCCTTTTCCCCAGGCATGCCAATCAAAAAAGTCTGCAAACATTGTCAAGTGTCCCCTGGTGGACAAAATTGTCCCCATTTGAGAACCACTGACCTAGTGTCTTGCATAGTCACTAACCCGTAGTAGACACTGAGTAAATGTTGAATTCTGTAGTAAAAGACTTGATTCGTTCGAATTGTACACTTCAAATGGATGATTTGTATGATGTACTATTTATAGCTCAACAAGGCTGTTTTTAATAAAAAGACTTGGTTTACTAACAGCTATTATTAGTGACATTATTATTGTGGGGGTTTTGGTGTTCAAGAATAATTGCCAGAGCAACTGATTGTGTCATGTACTATACTTGTTGATGCCAAAGACACATTATCTCATTTAATACCGATTCCAGACCTGGGAGGTTGACTTCATCTTTTCCTCTTTCTTTGTTGGTACATGCAGAGGCAGAAAAGATTCAGTAACTTGCTCAAAAGTCTCTACTCTTATCTGGTTTCAATGCCTATCTTTGTATCACTTGACCATGTTGCTTCCACAAGCCAGATATTTGCCACAAGAATTCTAACTTCCAGGTTAAGTGAAAATGCACTTAACTACCAAAGACAATGTGTTTACAGAGCAGATATGAGCAGTTTCTAAATAGCAGGAGCATTATTTTTGTTCAAAATGGTAAACACTGTTTCTTATCAGTAGAATTACCTACATACCCTGTGGACTATGGTAGGTTTTGTTTTGTTGTAGTTGTAGCTGCTTGGGTTGGTTTGTTTTCTTTGAGTCTACCAAGGGGCCACTTTTTATTTTCTTCCAGGTTCTTAGATCCTCCAGTGGTGGGCTATATATTCTGAAACATTATAAAAATCTAATATTTAGCCTAAAAAAACAAAAAGAAAATTGACAGGTGGAATTACCAGTTCTGTCTTTCACTTTGCCTTGGAGCAATGGCATTAAAGCAAATGTAATCCAAGACTGGTCATCTTCTGACCAGTACTGGGCAGGGGAACTTTCTGCAGTGATGGAAATGCAGAAGGTCTGTGCTGTCTGGTATGATAGCCATATGTAGCGATTGAGCACTGGACATGTGACTCATGTAACTGATAAACTGGATTTTTGATTCGTTTAATTTATTGACATTTAAATAGCACAACTTTAGACATCTTAACTTTGACGAAACCACAAACCTAAGCTTAACCCCAGAAAATATATTAGGGGTCAGAGACCCTGGTTTCAGATTGAATAAATTACCTGTGGTGAATACATATAGAAAGGGTAGGAATATCTACTTTCACAGTACAATTTAAAAGGTTACTGGTATACCTCAGCTGTGATTGGTAGGAAGACAAAATTTCTCTATGGGGGATGGGGGGTTAAACTCACATTGCATTGTTACTTTAACATTTATGAACACCTAGCAAACCATTTTGTGTTTTTCTCTTGACTTGAGTGTTAGTGATAAAATAAATTATCCATTTAGGGGCAATGTTGAGACATTGAGGAATAAAGTGGAAAATGTGGTGTATTTGATTGTTTTGGGTATTTAAGAATTATTGGTTGAGTAAGAGATTTTTGCTTTGTTGAAATTCTCGAATTTTTTTTTTACTAAAACATTTCTTTTTTTGCTCTTGGTCCAAATGACAACTACATTTAGTAATTTAACAGTAAACTAACAAAATTTTTCTTCCCTTGGTAGATTGCTAAGTATTTTCAGAAGATTCAATGCTTTGGGATATTCTTTTTATACCCATAATATTTTAATTTTGATAAAGAAAATAAAAATGTCATTAAGTTGATATATTTTCATTTCAAATGCCATCCTAAATTAGCTCTAATCTTTGGCAAGTTATAGTTAAACCCATTTTATGCTTTTGCTTGTATCTGTTCATTAAATGTATTAGGTCTCAAAAAAAAAAAAAAAGCGCAACTCAATTATAATGGAGA
Source organism: Myotis myotis (assembly GCF_014108235.1). Classification (NCBI taxonomy): domain Eukaryota; kingdom Metazoa; phylum Chordata; class Mammalia; order Chiroptera; family Vespertilionidae; genus Myotis; species Myotis myotis. Next base: position 21,769,454 of record NW_023416321.1, on the reverse strand, counting down.
CAGACATCAGCTTTATTTTTTTTTTTGGATCTTCAAGAATTATCACTTTTAAAAAAAGCAACTCAATTATAATGGAGACAGACATCAGCTTTTTTTTTTTTTGGATCTTCAAGAATTATGACTTTTTACTTACATTTACTTTGCCCCAGCACTTACCTTATATTAATTGCTAGTGATTGAAGTTTTAAAATATAGATGCATTCTTCACTTGTCTTGGCCCAAAGGCCAAGAAGTAATAGATGCGTTCATACAGATTATACATTATTCTCCTCAGTATTACATATGACCTAATCTAACAATTTGGATGATTTAAAAAATAATTTTTAAGATATGTTTTTCCCTTCCCCATGTCCTGCCTTGCTCCTTGAAAGGAAGTGTGATGAAGTTACAGATGTTTGGGATCTGGCTGCAAGAGGTTCACAAATACTGTTTCCATACTGTGGTTTTGGTATTTCCCCTTGCACATGTGTCTTCTTTAGTTTTTTACTCACTCTGTCAAGAGAGAGAGAATTGGCTGCTCTATTTGTACACTGATATCAGGTGGGCTCAGTGGAGGCTTTGTCTATGGCAGAAACCAGAATGTCCAGGAGTTGGTGAGCTAATGAAGAAATGTCTTTCAAAGGATTTCCATGTGGAATACTCACCTAGAAAGATGTAGTGCTATTATTGACGGTTTCCTCGATCTCAAATATGCAGCACAGTTCAGCTCAATATCACCATACTCCATGTTCTAAGGCAGGGGTGGGGAACCTCTTTTCTGCCAGGGGCCATTTGGATATTTATAATATCATTCGAGGGACATACAAAATTATCAACTTAAAAATAGCCTGCTGTATTTGGTCAAACATTTGATTAACTCACCCCTAATGCCTTGGCAGGGCCAGACCAAATGATTTCGTCATCATATACAGCCGACTGGCCGGACGTTCCTCACCCCTGCTCTAAGGGGTACAATTAAGGAAAAAGGCATGCCCCCTGGTCCTCTGAACCTTCGGATTCTGGTGATAAAAATAAAACTCCAGTGACCGTGGTATAAGGCAGATCAAGTCCCCTTAGAGTACGCAGGAGGGAAAGATTAGTTCCAACTGAGGTGATCAGAAAATGTTGTGTAGAAAAAATGACATTTGAACTGGAATTTGAGGAAGAGGTAGGATTTTGATAGTTAGAGATTGAGGAAAGGGACTCCTGTTGGCAAGAGATAAAGGCACACATACTGGACTAATTTGGGGACAAATGGGAATCTGCTCTGAATATATAGGAAAGGATATGTGAGGGGAAGTTGTGGACGACCAAACTCTCTAGGGTGGTTAGGACCAGAAAGGGAAAGAAAAGTGCAGTGGGGTTGGGGGTGGGGAGAGTGAAGTGTTTTCGGTAAGTGATGAGTTTAGAAAGATTCTTCTAGCTGCAGCAGATAGAATAAATAGGGAAAGACAAAGGCAAAGTAACCCCGGGCAGTGGTTATCACAATCAGACATTTACCAGGTAATCATACCAACAGACACTTGATTTATAAAAGTTGCCCTTCCTTCCTTCCTTCCTTCCTTCCTTCCTTCCTTCCTTCCTTCCTTCCTTCCTTCCTTCCTTCCTTCCTTTCTTTCTTTCTTTTTCTTTCTTTCTTTCTTTCCCTGGAGAAACAGAACTCTGGCATTTGGCCATCTTAGCATAACCTTTCTATAACTTTGGGATGAAAAGAAAGAGAAAAGAATACTCATTAAAAATCAGTGAAAAGCTTCTAGTTTGTGATTTTTAAATGGATAGGTAGGTATATAGTTCTTGCATAAAACTTTTATATCAGTTCTTTTCCTTATGAATGACCCTGGGCACATTATAGACTGTAATGTAGTGGTTTGATAGTGCATGATTTAAAGTACATTTTGTCCTAATCGACAAGTGTCCTGACAAATGTTAAGCAAAAAGCATGCCACCCCATGTCCTTTATTCATTTGAGTGATTTTTTTTTCCGAAGTATAATACTGAAATGGTGTAGGCATGAAGCCAAGCGACGACCCATTGCCGCCACTGCCACTTTTCATTATGGGCACTATCCCTTCCCTTTACTTTACTTTGTCTGGTTCACTTGGGCAAATGGACGGGGCTGGTTCATTGGGACAAGTAGTGAGCGTTCATCCCCCTCTACCTCGAGTCCTTACACTGGTATATAAATATTAGACTCTTCAACCAAGGCCCTTTACATTTTGTATGAGACATTTGATTTTTTTTTTTCCTGCTTTATTGTTTCCACTTGGTCCAATGCATGGGAGAGGGCTTCAGGGCAGAGGTTAAAAGAATGGCTAGTAGTTTGGGGAGAGGTTCAGGCAAAAGCCAGACACCAGGGGAATGCAGAGGGGCCCCTCAAAGCCTCTGGGCTCCAAAGGCTCCTAGTTGTGCTTGAGGCTTGAGGTGAGCCTTTCAAAAAGATACCCAGCCCAGCCTGGGGGCCACCGGCAGCCTCGGGAGGTGAGTCAGGTGTCGCCCATCTTCTTGATGAGTTTCACCTGCTTACCCTGAAAGTGGTTCTCCAGGAAGTCAAGGAGCTGCGGATCTTCGTGGTAGAACCCAGGGCAGTTGTCTTCCATGGCGTCCTGAGTTTTGCCCACTCATCTTGGGGAGGCTTCAGCATGTCCTGGAAGAAAATGTGGCCACTGCGCTGGTTTTGATTCTTGAAGAGACACTCGGCCCATACCCTCGAGAGCCACATCCTCGCGGTGGCAATAGGAGCCCAGAGAGAGGTAGGTGTGGGAGGCCCGCCGGTGCAGGCTGGCCAGGCGGTTGACGGCAGCCTCCACCTCCATGGAGTAATTCTGACAAATTTGGGAGCTCGTGGTTCGGCAATAAGGAGTTAGGGTAGAGGAAAAAAAACACCAGTGTGTTGGCTGGTCTCGGTGGTGGTTCTGAAGATGGTGACTGGATAAGACACTGGAGAGTGGCCCAAGGCTGGAAGAAGGGGCGTCCCTGAGTCTGTTCCGTCCAAACACTGTTGAAGCAAGAGACAGATCCCTATGACCGAGGGCACTCTGATTTTTTTTTAAAGAACTGACAATTATGAACAGGTTGAATCACCTCTGTTTTAGATTATGAGCTTATTGAAGGCTCCTATAAAACAGTAATACTGAGACAATTTCTTCAAAGAAGTTGGTGGAAGATACATTTTATAAAAATGGAGTATTTTTTTTACCCCCATTTCCTCCCTCATGTCATCCTTTTCACTATATACATACCCCTTCTCATTACTGATACTTTCCAATGTAAGACTCTCTTCCTTAATTTAATAAGTGAGCAACCACTTATTTTAAGGTTCTTGGCTAAGCACTCTCTACATATTATTTCACTCTACATATTATTTAATCTTCATGGAGTTCTGTGCAGTAGTTATTATTCCATGTTTAGAGATGAGGGGACAGATACACAGAGACGTTAAGTAACTTATCCAAGGACACATAGTAATTGGGAGAGCCAAATTTAAAACCAGAAATGTGTGATTGAAGCTGATGCTTTAACCACTACCTGCAGGTCCTGGGATAACATCTTTTCGTTCAACATCATTTTGTTCTACATCGTTTGGTTATAATGTTGATGAGAAAAAAATAACATCTATTCTTCAGTGGGGCCGTATCTGTGTGGAGTTTGCACGTGCTCCCCATGTGTTCGTGGGTAGGAACTTGTTCTTGTTTATATCTGTTAGCCTATGGAAACACTGGTTTGGTTAGATGTCATTTTGCTTAAAGTCGGTTTCCAAGAACCTATCAATGACTTTAAGTGAGGACTTACTGTACTTCCTTAATCAGTGTCCCTTCCTTGATACTGGATGATGTGATCCCAGTTTGGGTAATGGATGAATACTGGTCCCAAGTAGAAGTTTGCATAGAGGAGTCATAGAATTTTAAGAATGGACGGGTATATGGAGGTCATCAGCTCTCATGTAAAATAAAGTCCTATGTATCTGGGGAGGGTCTCTATTAACTCAATTCACATAGTGCATTGGATAGTAACGGTACTAGTAACAGCCTCCAGATGAGGGTAAGGAGCAGGGAGTTAATCATCAAAAACATTGATTTTGTGGGTAACGGTGAAGGCAGAAAGAGACCATCCATTTGGAATAATATGGTTGGAAGAACTGTCTGATTTGCTGATACCTGGGATTTGCTTCAAAATAATGCAGGAGGAGGGAACTGGAGGTGGGAGGGACAGGATGGCCATGGTTTGATGGTTCTTGGGTTGTGCGATGAATGCTTGGGTTTCATTATATTTTTCTTTCTATTTTGGTGAATGCTCAAAATTCTTCAAAATGCTTTTACATTTTTATTTGGAACACCATTTTCATGATTTTGCAATGATTCATTTATGTACATATTTTCTTATGCAAAATTCTCTTGGATGTTTTAGTCAAAAGAAGAATTTTTTTTCCTAGCATTTGTTCTCTCTTAGAATATCCTTCATTTCCTTTTCTGATTATTTGCTCAGGAAAGAACTCAACTTTTCCAATGCTGAAGGTGAAGTTACTTGTCAGCTGCTGATATGGCTGCAGCATTAGTATAATTTATCTCATTTCTCTTATGAGTAACTTCTCTTTGACATTAGTTTTCAACTCAAAGACTTGGCTTGCATTGTTCTTGTTAGTAAAAAAAAAAAAAAAAAAATTGCTAGGATGTCCTTAGTAATTGGAGTCAGCTGCACTTAAGACTGTTCAGCCAGACTGTTATTTTAGCCTTCACTAGTAGGGTTTTTAACACCAGTTTGACCTTACTTTGAAACATTCTCAAAATACCATACTTTAATATCGATTTATATACTTTCATATTAAGGCAGGGCAGGGTCCCTGGGGGGTGGGGGGAGATAATGAAACTCTTACTTTCCACAAATACAGGAATAAAGGTTGATTTTCTGATTTTCTTTTCTTTTTTTTTTTTCAAGAAAAATAGGGAAAGACTTTGGGTAAAGTTTTCCCTTGGTTAGGGCATAATGTTTGCAAATGCATTCTAAGTATGGAAGTGACAGAAAGATAAGACACCTACACATCAGGTGGGCCTGTGTTCCTTCCTGTTGCTTGAGGACTTAGACTGAATCCTCTGTAGCACTGAGCAGATGCTCAATGGATTTGTTTCTCAGCTGAATGCTGAGTTCACATGACATTAGGCCAATTACATTTTAGGCAAGTGTAAAGCCCAAATTTTATAAAAATTTTTTGAAAATATTTTATGTTTTTGTTTATTCCAGGGGGATACAGTTTTCTGATTGGTCACTGGTATACTCCCATCTAGTAGAATGTCAGGGGCAGAGTACATTGAGGAGTGTAGATATTCTTTTTTTAAAACTAAATGGATGAAAAAAGCTATGGTACATTTATACAATGGAATACTGCACAGCCATAAAAAAAGAAGAAGAAGGAGGAGGAGGAGGAGGAGGAAGAGGAGGAGGAGGAGGAGGAGGAGGAGGAGGAGGAGGAAAGAAAATCTTACCTTTAGGGACAACATAGATGGACCTGGAGAGTGTTATGCTACATGAAATAAGCCAGTCAGAGAAAGACAATTACCATATGATTTCACTTATATGTGAAATCAAATGAACACAATAAAGTCACAAACAAAATAGAAACAGACTCATAGATGCAGAGAATAGACTGACATCTGTCAGAGGGGCAGGGGGACTAGGTGAAAAAGATGACGGGACTAAGCAAAGAAAAAAAACAATACACCACTTAGACACCGACTATAGTATGGTGACTACCAGAGGGAAAGGGGGCAGGGAGGGATCCATGGTGATGGAAGGAGATGTGACTTAGAGTGGTGAGCACACAATACAATATACAGATGTATTCTAGAACTGTATACCTGAAACTTATATAATTAACCAATGTCACTTCAATAAATTCAGTAAAAAAAGCAGACTGAGAGAGGCTTATAGTATTCTCAGGACCAGCAAATCCATAGTAGGCAACTGGACTCTCCCTCCCATCTCTTCGGAGCTTTCCATGCGTGTCTCAGGACCCTCGAGCCAGTGCCTGTGCAGACCTGGAGCGCTCCAGACAATAGCACAGGCTCATCTCCTCGTGCTATATATAGGAATCGAGCAAGTGCTTCATCATGAACCGTCCCTCCAGGCACCTCTCCCTCTTCTGCTGACGCAAAATCCTCAGGCACCCAGTAAGGGGTCCTTTTTGAGTTTAAAGTGCTGGCTACTTTATTTACGTTACCTTTCGGAAATGTTTGGCCCGGTGTTCTTCATAAGATAGTAAAATCTGTGGAAGATTAAAATTTGATAACGGTTTAGCCTCCATAGCTAAAAATCTCGCTCTTTCACAACACAGCCATCCTCGGCACGTTTGTGAGCTGTCACGTTTGCTTGCATTAACCCTGTATCTTCTCAACTTCTCCAGGTCAACGAGGGGGGTTGTTTTTCAGTTGCTGAGGAAGCTAAAGGTTCAAGAGCATTTCTTACTAAGTCAATTTACAACAAAGAATAATTTCATATAGATTAACGGAAATAATAATACCGGTAAGATTTCCAGACCGGGGTCATTACAGCATTGAGAGTAGGCCCCCCAGTGACAAATTGCTGTAAACCTGTTTGGCTCCCTACCACAAGGTTTAAAACATAAAAATATCAAAGTGCTTAAATTTTTCTCTCTGTTCCCTTATCAGAAATATTCATTTAGACCATAACAACTGTTAGAACAAGATAACAACTCCAGGCCAGCTGTCAAATGTTTACCATTATCAAAACTCTCCCTGGAGGGAGATGCAACTTTGGCTCGCCTCACCGGCAGTAATTTAATTTTTCCTTCATTCTGACTCGGAAATGGCAGCATTTTTCAAAGCTTCCTCCCACTGATGGCTGAAATTTTCCCTGTGAAATGATTTCCACCAGTCTTGAATCTCTCTTGTTTCTGCCGTCTTCACCTTTGCTGATGGTTCTGCAACTCATCACCAGCTATGCAAACTGACAGTTCACATCCTGGGGCAGCAGCAGGGTCTGGCCCGCAGAAAGGAGCAGCCTGCCCAAATTTACGCTCCCAAGATCTCTTAATTCACAAAAGCATTTGCTCCAGTTCCTGTTCTCGGCTGCAGGGGCTGCGGAGAGGGAGTGGGGGCTGGGGCAGGACCGTGGGGAGAATGTTCTGAAGAGAAGAGAGGCTCTCTTCACACTCTACTGAGTACACAGACTTGGGAGATGAAAACCAGACGGGGAGAGGCATTTCCAGCCATCTTGCTGATCTGTGCGGGAGTTCATTGAACTGTACAGCATAGCACCAGACCCTGGTGTCAATGAAGGTTACTTTTAAAGTTTGTTCTTAAGTCTTCAGCACAAATATGCCTCCTTCCCCCCCTTTCCTTTTAAACTTACGGTGACAAAGAACATCAAAATTAAAAAGAAGCAAAAAGATCAATATGGCCATAAGGATGGCCAGAAATCGCTTTCCTCTCTGCAGAGTTCTGTTTCCTAACGAGAGTGGACAGAGGACGTTTTAGGTTTGATTCGAATTTCATGTACATGACATATTTCATTTTTCCCCCCTTTCCTCCCCAAATTCAACCCAGGCCACTTATTGCAGAAGCTGCCAAAGCTTCCCTGGCTGCTTCTAAGATGCTCCTGGAATTTGAGGTTGCCTTTTATCTTCTCGGGAGAGACATATTTTTATCCTTTTCTCTGCAGCCCCTCGACTCCTCGGCAGAGGGCTCATCGCTGTCCGTGCAGGCGACCCAGACAGACAGCTGGCGCATTGTGTTCCCCAGCACAAGGTCCCCTATGTACTTGGTGTGCCAGCTTGGGTCAGTCTGAAAATTGCTGTCGAGTATAAATTGTTTAAAATGACTGACCTCTTAGGTGTATTTCTATCCGCTCCCCACTCCCCCACATGTCTAAAATGACCTAATCAAATGGGTAGGTTGTTTTCATGGCTTTGAACGGGAAACTGTAATTAAAGTAATAGTGACAGAACCCTGAGCAAGAGAGGCAGATCTGGATTCTAGGCTTTGCTCTTCCTCTGACTACGTTTTTCGATTTCTTTCCCTGTAACCCACACCATCACACTAAAAGAATGGGGATTATGAGTGATAACATAATCAAGTCCCGAATTTGGATCCCACAAACTCAGAATGTCTGATTACCCTGAATTGAAGTAGGTCTTTGAATTGTCTCTGAAGTTGGTTATGAAAGTTGGTGTTTTCAATAATATTTCAGAAGATAGCATTCACTCACTAAAGAAAACAAAAACATTGCAAACACCTTTATGCATACAGTTAGTTGTATACAACATCCTAATTATGGGTGTTTTTTATATAAAAGTAGATAAAACAGACTTCTGCCTCTCAAGCATTCTTTTTTAAAAATATACACACACACACACACACACACATACATATATTGATTTCAGAGAGGAAGGAAGAGGGAGAGAGAGATAGAAACATCAATGATGGGAGAGAATCATCGATTGGCTGCCTCCTGCACGCCCCCCATTGGGGATCGAGCCCACAACCAGGGCATGTGCCCTTGACCAGAATCAAACCTGGGACCCTTCAGTCTGCAGGCCGATGCTCTATCCACCGAGCCAAACCAGCTAGGGCAACAAGTATTCTTCTTAAGTATAACTGAACTGTTTCCTTGTTTAAGGCTGGCCAATTCCCTAATTGTCTAAATGAGAAGTATTTTTTTTTAATCATCTTTATCCTAAGTAAGTTGTTTGTTTAATTTATTGGGGTGACATTGGTTAATAACATTACATACATCTTATGTGTAAAGTTCTATCTGTATACCATCATCTGTATTTGCATCATGTGCTCACCACTCCTAGTCTGAGATTTATTCTGTCACCATATATTTGACCCCCATCACCCTCTCAGCACCCTCCCCCCCCACCAGCCCTTCCCCTCTGGTAACCACATACTATTGTCTGTGTCTGTAGCTTTATTTGTTTTGTTGGTTTGTTCCTTTCTGTTTTTTATCCCACATATGATTGAAATCATATGGTTCTTGTCAAAGAGGTATTTTTATTCTCAACAGTGCTTTGGGAATGCACACTTGAGGAGCTTACACATTGGTTGGGGATTCAAATAGCAAGAAGCAATGGTAGGTGCTAAATTCCAGAAGAGGCAGTATGAAAAGTAAGTGCGCTAGGAATTCTAGGTCAGTGGGGGTATTTGGGAGGTTTTGGAATCATATACCTATATATGTTGTTCTCTGAACCTTCCAAATACACACACACACACACACACACACACACACACACACACTAGGAAAATTTTGTAAAATTTCCAGAGCTTGATGTAGTCTGTGCTGCATAAAATGTTTAATTGATATATACATGGAACCTCCTTCCACTGATTTTATTTGGCGGAGTAGTTCTTATAATGACTGCTTTTTCTTGAGTACTGGGTACCACACATTTGTGCTGGACAGTGTTCCAAACTCTCTTTTAAATGATTCAGAGAGGACTCAGGAACTCAGATGTGCCGATGCCCATGTTATGTGGGGGCTCTAGCAAATTACCTGCATTTACAAGGTGGCTGCCCCTACTTCATGCCATGTTGGCATTGCAGAAATGGGGGCTTGGCGTTGGCAAACCTTCCATTTAGTCTAGAGAGACAGGAAATTCACATTTTTATGGCTATTTTCTGATTTTTAAAGCAGTACAAGCCACATAAAAAACGTTGGTGAGCCCTAACCGGTTTGGCTCGGTGGATAGAGTGTTGGCCTGCGGACTGAAGGGTCCCGGGTTCGGTTCTGGTCAAGGGCATGTACCTGGGTTGCGGGCTCATCCCCAGTAGGGGGTGTGCAGGAGGCAGCTGATCGATATTTCTCTCTCATCGATGTTTCTAACTCTCTATCCCTCTTTCTTCCACTCTGTAAAAAATCAGTAAAATATATTTTTTTAAAAAAAACACCAAAAAAAACCGTTGGTGACTTTTACATTATATACTCAACCCCATTTCATCCTCACAGTATCCCGATAAGGGAGGTACAACTCTACTTTCCCACTTTCAACCTAGCTCATAAGTAGCAACAGTGGAATTCTACTCCAGATCGGTCTCACTGCAAAAACGATGGTGTCACCGTGCTCCTGGGCTCTGCCCTAGACTGGTGGGAGTGGTGCTGGGGGAAGTTTGGCGGAAAACTGCTGTTCAGTTACAGCTGGGCCCTTAACAAAATGACCACATGGTGTAGACTGTACTGTAGAGTTCTCATCTTCCAGAGAACGGTTATTTATGGCTTTGGGGGAATTAATTATAGCATGAAGGTATTGGTGGCTGTAAATATCAAACAAAAGCCCTCTTGCCTTTGCTGCAGATTTATTATTTCAACCTCTTGGTGCTTCCAGAAAAGCGGCACACATACTCTGAGTTGGTTGTAGAGTTCTTCAGGTTTCACTAAGAGTGGCAAAAGTATTAGTGGCAATTTTACAAGGCCTGACCTTGCCCGAGAGAGGAGAAACCAGTAGTTCTCAGGGTCTCCTAAATAGTTAATCACTTTTTGTTAAAATTCTAAATGAACTCTGTGGCCTGAAGAAGTTAACACACCTCCACAAACCCGCCTTCAGCTGGTGCGACGGGGCCCGTTGTTATTATTATATACAGCTGTAAAAAGCTGGTTACATCGCATAAATTGCATTGAAACACGTAGGCCACAAGATTACTCCAGAAGAATTGTATTGCTTGTTCAGTCATATATTTTGATCTTTATTGCCAGTAGTTTATTCTCCTGAGAGTTGGGGATTAGCCTAGCTTTTAATGTAAGAAGTGTATCTATGTGGGCAAAAATATAAAATGAAAATAGATTTTTAATGGCAACTTTGGTTCTTAGCATTAATTTTACATGCATTTTTCATTCTGAACTTTTAAACAGTTTTGAGAAACATATGAGAGATTTGTGAACAGGGGCAAGAGAGGGTCAAATGTATCAAATCCTGGGATTCCAGCAAATGTAGGATTTGTGGAAGAGCCGAGGAGCACACATGTGTGGGGAATGTAAATTAAAATAAAACCTCACTTGGTGGAGGCTTTGAGAAGGGAGCCCACCACGTGAAGGCAAATGTCTGAAGCGTTTGTCTTCTTAATAAATTAACCAAATATTAAAATAAACATTAATTTTATCAGTCTCCTCTCTCTCTCTCTCTCTCTCTCTCTCTCTCTCTCTCTCTCTCTCTCTCTCGATGAAAGTGTTTCAGGAAAAATCATAAAAGAATCTATGGTAGCTTGGAGAGGTTAAACTCAACAGTTGTTTTCTTTGAAGTCCCTGGCCATGAGGTTAATTGCCAAAACTGCTTGTGGAAAAGGTGGTAACAATTTAACAAGACTGTACAACTGCAGCGACTTAGATGAATATCAGGTGTTTGCAGATGTGTTTTTTTTCCGAACAGGAAAGGGGGTGGGGAGGAGAGGAGGAACAGAATGAGAAACAGGGGAAGAGAGAGGCCTGAATAAAGTCCCAGCTAAACAGCCAATAATTCTTTGTTTGCTTAGCCAATCATCCTGTAATTGGCCAGGAGGTTAATAGGAGTCTATTGATTGGTCAGGAGGAGTGCTTACTGCGGCTGTTTTTACAGTATGCGCCCAGACAGAAGGCTGCAATTACTGGAGCTCTCATTCCCACTCTTTAGGGCCATTGCTGCCCTGATTTATGAAACCTGATCAGCTTACTGTTGGCAATTTATGTTTTAAGTGTTGCCTTCTGGGTCTTTGCTGCTTATGGGTCGCTGTGCTATTTCTCATCATTTATTGTGGTCATTTGAATAGGTAAGCTTATTTATGACTTATTGAAGTAGGAATACATTAAAAATAATAACCACCACCCACGTGGACTGGAAAGTGGGAGCAATCATACGGGATGCGTGTTAGAGTCCTACCTGTTCTAGAAATAGAAAGTCTGCTACCCGAGTAGCATTTCCAATAAATAGATCAAGACATAAAGGACGTGATCCCATACCTGCCTTCAACAGACCTGTTTCTCAACGTCCCTCATTGACTCCCACTTACGGATTACCCTTGGCTTTCCTTTGTGTCACTTCCAATAATGAGACGTGGTCACTGGTATTTCAGAGGTACGGAAACTGAGGCCTGTTGAGAAAGTCTTGAACCAGCCAGACTGCTGGTGACAGGGCTCTTCTGTCTTAACCCATCCCGACCTGGTCCTGACCTTCGCTTTCCTAATAAGGTACTTACCTCACCGTTTCATTTCTCACCTGCTACCCTTGGCTATAAATCCTCCCATGGCTCAAGATCTTGGTTTCCCACCGCTGCTCAAACCTACATTTGTAGTTCAGAGTCCCCTGGGAGCCCCGTGGAAGGAGAGTAAATCTCTGCTGATGATAAGGCCCTTGAGCCACAGGTTTCTGTGTAGCCATGTCGAGCAACTGGATTCCACCTACACTCCCAACCTGTCCCTTACGGCTATGTGACCATGGCTACTACCGCAACCGCTACTGCTTCTTCCTGTCTCTCCTACTTTTTAAATTTTACTACTACTTAAAAACAAACACGTGAAGGACTTTTGCAAATCCTCTCATTGCTTCTAAAGGTATCCATCACTCAGCATCCATATTTTGATGGACTGCTCGATTCCAGGCACTCTCGCAAGTGCTGTGGATAAAGTGGTGATGTCAGTAGACCACAGCTGTCCCTGCTGATCGTGCTTCTGAAAACATGGTGATCATTCCTAAGACCTACCGAACTTTCTGGCAGAAGTGTGGCAAGCACCAACCCCACAAAGTGACCGTACCTGAGGGCTGGGATTCCCTGTATGCCCACAGAAAGCGGTGTTATGACAAGAAGTGGAGGCGCTGTCGTGGGTAGACCAAGTTGACTTTCTCAAGAAAGGCTAAATCTCCAAAGAGGATGGCGCTGAGGTCTGAAAGCATGGAGCCCCACTGCAGACCTCAGAGAGGGCCGGCTAGTAAGAGAGGATAAGCATTTTAAGCTAGGAGGAGATAAGAGAAAGAGCCAAGTGATCCAGTTCTCAGCTTCATGTTTTATTTTATTACGAAGAGTATAAAATCCTGCGGTTATATTTTTTAAAAGAACCAAAAAAAAAAAAAAACCCCAAAAAACAAGGATCCCAATTTTGCAGCTGCCTGCTCGTTTTCCTCTGGTTTGGTGAGCACACCTCCCTCTACAAAGAAAGCAGTGAAAGATAAGGTTGCCTCACCTGAGCCAAAAGATCTACAAACAGCCTCCCAGAGATTTATTTTTTCCTGTAAGAGAACTTCTTATTATTGAACCGTTGTTATTTGTGCTGTCTTTCCTTCTTCCTTCTGTTAAAATTTTTCTTCTATCATGTTGTTGTAACTCATAATTTTTCTCATCTTCTTGAGCTCACTAAATCTCAAAAGAACTGGAGTAGTTTTCTCCCCTCTCTGTCAAGAGTACAGGGAGCTCTCTTCCTCTTCCTGTTGATTCTGCAAATAAGAGTGGGTTTCTCCTGCCCTCCCCACTCATGAGCTCACATTAGAAGTCTACTCTGACTGTGAGTCCATCTTTAGTGAGAGTGAGACTCTTTTCAGCTATTCTGGCTAACCTGTTGTTACCATCATGTTATCGTGTAGGAGAGTATCAATCTGACCTGTCTCTCGGTGTGGTAATTATGGCTCAAGTAAAGCAAAATGTTAGTAGCTAAATCTCCTGTAGGGTAGTCTGCTACCAGTTCCACTAGACTTTGAGAATATCACTCCTGTCTTTCTCCCTGCTTCATATCTAGGCAAGATGACCCTTTCGGTCTTCTTGCTACGTTATTGTTTTTATTATGAATATTGGCGGGAAACAGATCACTATGTGCTTAAAAGATCTGACCTCACCCCCCCACCCCCGCCCAATATAATGTGATATTTCCTATTTACTTAATATGAAACTCATAAGAGAAAGTAGTTTGGTACTTTTAGATAGACTGATATGTTCTTCATTCTTTACCTTTATCATAAGCCAAAAATCTCAGAGCCCCAGAGAAAGATTCCTGAAATGCGTTCTCTCCACCATTGTATGCCCTTAGAACCCTTGTATTGGTTTATTGTTTTCTTGTGTGTGTGTTTCCTAGACTTCACTGTGTACCTCATTATTAACTTTTATATCAGAACTCAACAGCATTTTTAAGATTGTTTAGTAACACAGTGATGTCTGAACTTCTATCTTCCCATTTGTTGGTAGAGCTGCTACTGTTTTCCAATGGAACTAACAACCACCCACCACCAACAACAAAATTGAACAATCCATGTTCTAAAACTAGACAGTTTAAAGGTCTCATAGTTTTAGTGTCCTTTCACTGCTGATAAAGGAATTATGAGAAAGGGGAATAAACAGGCCACAATTCATTGTTGAAGAGAAGAGACGCAAAAGGGCTAAGTAAGCATGGTGTTCATCCCCAGGACCACTTGGTTCTCTTGAAGTTCCTTTCCTTTAGATCAGTGGTTCTCAACCTTCCTAATGCCGTGACCCTTTAATACAGTTCCTCATGTTGTAGTGACCCCCAATTTCATTGTTACAAATTGAACATAATTAAAGCATAGTGATTAATCACAAAAACAATGTGTAATTATATATGTGTTTTCCGATGGTCTTGGGCGACCCCTGTGAAAGGGTTGTTTGACCCCCAAAGGGGTCGCGACCCACAGGTTGAGAACCACTGCTTTAGATAGTTGTCCCACTGCCTTTCTTTTGTTTTATTTTGTTTTGCGCCAGCCATGCCTTTGCTGCATGACCATTTGGGGAGGGGGAGACAGAGAGAGGGAAGGAGGGAGGGAGGAAAGGGAAGGGAAGGGAAGGGAAGGGAAGGGAAGGGAAGGGAAGGGAAGGGAAGGGAAGGGAAGGGAAGGGAAAGGAAGGGAAGGGAAGGAAAGAAGGAAAGGGAAAGGAAAGGAAAGGAAAGGGATAAAGAACACTTATGTAACAAAGCAGAGATTGTGAAATGAGGGTTGGAGCATATGCAATATTTAGAGATATAACTACTTATAAAACTTTGGGCACTGACTCAGCCATGACACATTCACCTTTTTGGGAGAACTCAGAGAGATTTCTTGGCAAAATTCTGTGATTTTGTTTTCATAGTTCTGGAACAAAATTGCTACCACCAATTTTAATATCCTTTTTTATTCTTTAAGGTATTTTGAATTTATTGACTGATTAAGCTAAATGGGTCTTTAAAAATACATTAGGAAAACACATTTATCTTTTTTGGAAAACATATACAAGGTGTTATTGATCTTCAAGACCAACAAAATAATGATTCTTTTCTAACATATAGATATATATCTGCATTTTGTTTATAGGAAAGTGTCTATAAACAGAAATTATTCTCAAGTAAATGCTGAACAAAGTTAAAGGAAAGAAATAAGAGAAAGAGTAGTACTATTTATTGAGCAGCACTCAAATTTGTCAGACCACAAAATTATTTGTGGTTAATTAATCTAGGTGCTGGGAATGGTGTTAAATGAAACATGTGGCATTCTTGTCTCAAGGAGCTTTCTTTTAAACTTTTTTATTGAATTTATTGGGGTGACATTGGTTAATAAAATGAAATTATAGAGTTTTCAGGTATAATTCATTATCTATATATCGAATTGTGTGTTCACCACCCCATAATATTCTTGAGAATCTAAAATGACTTGGATTACTCACTAGAATATTTATTTTTTTATGTTAAAAGGAATGAAATTTTTGTGAATGAAGATACTGGCACCAAATGTAAATTTGAAATACTTTTTTGATTTAATGCAACTGTTTTTCTTGTTTGTTTGTTTTGGGCTTGCAAAAGACAAAATACTCATTTCGGGAATATGTTTCTATCTGCACTTTTCCTTGAAATTGACTTTTGAGTTTGGAAAAGTGACAATGAACACTACAGAGAATTTTTAACGATACATTTCAGGCATCCTGAAAGGTGTGTGCATGGCTCACTTATGTAAGATGACCTCAACAAGTTCATTTTACTACACAATGAGGGAAAAAAGTGTAAGAACCTTACATATAATAAAAGATGATTCTCCATCCTAGAGCATGGATTAGAAACTTTGACAGAAGCAAAAATTAATAAGCATACAGTTTGATATGAATTTTGGTGAAACTTATCAGAGACAAATAGGAGTGGGTCAACTAAATTGATATATTTATTGGAAAATTTGAATTGGGGCAATAAATATGTCCTTAGGCTTTGGTGGCATTGTAAAGTATTTGTGCTTTATTCTTTGTGATTTACTGCTTTATCAACAGAGGTGAGCCTTTGTGTTCAGAAATGGATAATTCACACTTAAATCTTGTGTTCTCTATTTAATCAAGCTTAAATTATAGGTTAAGAGTGGTGTCCCCCCCCCCCCCCAAAAAAAGAGAAAACTACCTACAAAAAAGTGCAGTGTGTAGCTTGAATCTTAGTTTAAATTTGCCACCCAAGGCTGAGTTTTTACATCTGTCTAGGGGCAAACACCTCTGGGATTTGTCAATAAGCAAAAGAAAAATATTGGCTTTCAGATAACAGGCATTTGGAGAGCTGGCGACGGTCATGCAGGCGAGAATGTTCAAATGACTCCAGCTCTTCCTAGCTTCATTAGGCCAGGCTGGCAGATCCCATATGGCATTATGGAAATCAGC